>NC_133401.1:2582500-3785000 GCF_047511655.1 Castor canadensis | reverse complement strand
TATCAGAACATGGCTCTGGGCACATTCTGATGCTTACCCTGTTGTCTCACTGTTTTAGCATCCCATTTCTATTGGTGAACCCCAGTTTTGTAACAGCCTGTTTTCTCACCAGTTCTGGTTTACAGAGGAGAGTCAGCATTGAACTTCAGAGTGATGTTTGTGATGATCCTATAGGCCTTAGTGAATGGTCCATTCTCCAATAGTTCTCAGCCTTATTAAGGATTTGTTATTTTGACTTTGCGTAGGGGGTCTTTGTTTCTTCCATGCTCCTAGGAGTCATCTTAGTAGCACATTTCCCTATGTTCTGGGATTCTGCTCAAGGTGTTGTATCCTCTGGCCTGAAAGAGTGCAACCCACATGGAAAACTCTGTCTAATTCAACTTATTGTGCTGATCCCCTTGAACAAACCCCCATCAGACCCAAATGGGTTTTGCTATGATGTACTCTTGGTGTGGAAACAGGCAGATGTGGAGGGGTAGGTATTTCTGGAGCCAGGATGAACTATGCATTGCAAAGGGATGGATTACCTTTTCATAGGAAACAATGGACTACTCCTTCAGGTTCACAAGGCTGTGGGGACTTAAAATTCCTCAAAGCATTAACTGTTTGTATCTCAGTGTCAGGGTTCCATTTTTTTTTTTTTTTTGTTCACCAGAGAAGGCTTGCCTAGATTGAGGTTTTGGAGACTAGCCTTCTTTGGGTTCAGCTTCTCTGATTGCTCCATGCCAGGCCTGATCCTCAGCTGTCTTGATCTTCCTGCTACAGGAGATGAAGGTCTGCATATCACAGAGGTCCTCTGGCATCATAGTATCTTTACATTGGTGATTAACTGAGCTTACTTTTTCATGATCTTTTTTGATGATAATCCAGTTTGGCTGAATTCCACTTCTTTTCAGTTGCCATTTCTTCCATACTTTATCATGACCTGCTAAAACTGACCAGCAAATGTACCTGAGGTATAGGTGCATTGTTCTCATTCAGCACCTATCAGAGTTTTAACAATTGACCTGACACCAGGTGACTGGGTCCTGAATTTCGGTGGAGTGGTGACTGGATGACCAAGCCCCAATACCTCACACCAGCACCTGCTTCCACTTACCCTAGGTTGTGTTTTCTTGGAAGCAGACCCTGTGATTGAGTTGAGCCTGTATCTCAGTCCATTTGGGCTGAAATAACAAAATACCATAGACTGTGTGGCTTATGAGTGACAGAAACTTATTTTTCACAGGTCTGGAGGTTAGAAAGTTCAAGATCCAGGGACTGGCAAATTTGATATCTGGTAAGGAGCATCTTCTTGGCAGATAGGGGCAGTCCTCTTGCTATAGCCTC
The DNA here is from genome assembly GCF_047511655.1 of Castor canadensis. Taxonomy (NCBI): domain Eukaryota; kingdom Metazoa; phylum Chordata; class Mammalia; order Rodentia; family Castoridae; genus Castor; species Castor canadensis. Next base: position 3,783,671 of record NC_133401.1, on the reverse strand, counting down.
ACAGGATGGAGGGAGCAAGGAAGCTCTCCTGGGTTTGTTTTTTTTTAATTTTGCAAGTTCTTTAATAACCTGTCAAAAAGCCTTATCTCCTGATACCATCACATCAGGAATTAAGTTTCAACACGGTGATGGACACAAACATTCAATGTGCAACACGTCACCCCTGGCTCCCCCAAAGTCATGTCCCAATTGATTGCAAAACGCAATCATGACTTCTTAATATCCATGGAAGCCATAGCTTGTTCTAGCACCAACTCTAAAATTCAAGCCCAAAGTATCATCAAAATATCATCTAAACAAGATATGAATAACACCGAGAACATGATTCATTCTGAGGCAGACTTCTCTCCAGATTCTGTGAAACCAACATGATATGTTTTCAAAATACAGTAGCAGGACAGGCAGAGAGACATTTCCATTCCAGAAAAAAAAGAAAAAGAGAGAGAGAGAGAAGAAGAAAGGGGCAGCCATCACCCGGTAAGTCTAAAACCCAACATGGCAAACAGCACTAACCCTGAACTCTTAGAACACTTTGAAAACACTGACTTGGTGCTCTGCCTTCTTGACCCCCTGGAGCTGTAGAGCCACCTTTGCACCTTCTCAGGGTCATGCACCTGTCATTCTTCCAGGCTGAAACCGTGCACTGTTGGTCTAAGATTGCAGGGCTATTATTGGAGGCTCTCCGTGATGTCCCTGCTCCCTGAAGTTCTCCTCTGTAGGGCTCTGCCCACCCCCACAGGGCCAGGGCTCTTGCCCATATGCTCATTGGGTCAATTCCTGTGCCTGTAGCTGTGCCAGGTGTCCTTTGAGATCAAGGTGGATGTGTACTCACTGCTCATGCCCTGTGTGCATACTGGGACCATGTCACCTGAAAGCTACCGACATTTTCCAAGTGAGTAGTCCAGAGAAGTAGACACTGACCAGCACCACACAAGGGCCCAATGGAACTGCACCTGGGGCAGCCAGAGGGTGGCTTCAGAGTGCAGTGACCAGAGCCAATGGTGGAGACCTTTCCTCTGTACCTATAATAGGAGTGGCAGCTGTGAGGATTTCTGCTGTGATTTACCTTCTGGGTCATCCTTCTCTTTTTTTTTTTTTTGCAGTATTGGGTTCGAACTCAGGACTCAGGGCCTCATACTTGCCAGGCAGGTGCTCTACCACTTAAGCCACGCCTCCAGCCCTTTTTGCGTTAGTTATTTTTCAGATATGGTCTTGTGGTTTTGCCTGGGTCTGCCTCAGACCATGATCCTCCTACTTATGCCTACTGTGTAGCTGAGATTACGGCATGTGTCACCATGCCCAGCTTGTTCTTTCAGATAGGGTCTTGCTTACATTTTTTTGCAAGGTTGGCCTTAAACCATGATTCTTCCTACCTCCAGCTATTGAGTAGTTGGGATTATAGGAATGAACCACCACTCCTGGCCTTCTTCCCTTGTCTTAAACAATGCCTCCTGGCTTCTGTTGGGATTACTGATTAATCTCCTTATCAAAAGGTTGGTTGGCACCCCAATTCTCAGTTCTAATTCTACCTTCATCCATTCAGCTTCTATAATAGAATACCATAGACTAAATGGTGTATAAACAGCAGAAATTTATTTCTCGTAGCTCTGGAGTCTGGAAAGTCCAAGGTCAAGATGTTAGCAGATCCCATGCCTGGTGAGAACTTGATTTGATTCCAAGATGGCACTCTTGTTATTTTCTAAAATGGCGGGAGAGGAAGTAAGCTCTCACAGAATTCTTACAAGGACGTCAATTCCCATTTATGGGGTTCCACCTGCATGACTGCATCGTGTCCCAAATACCTCCCACGGATCCCACCTCCTAGTGCCATCACAATGAAGGGGGTCCAAGTGTGAGTAGGGTCTCAACACATGAGTCGGGGGTGGGCACAAGCATTTAGTCCAGGAAAGCATATCTCATGTCTATGAAGGTGGGAGCGGGAACATGAGTCAGCTGTGATACGGGCTCTGTTACAGTAGGTGGGGATCTCGGAAGAAGAAAGATCCCTTAAGAATTGCACTGAAACCGGGCATGGTGGCACATGTTGGTAATTCCCGGTACTTGGAAATTTGAGGCAGGAGGATTATGTGTTCAAGCTACTTAGCAAGTTCCAGGCTAACCGGGGCTAGAAAACAAGACCCTGCCTCATAAAACCAAACATTTAAGGAAAAAAATTTGCACTGAGATGACCAGGGCTCTTCACTTCTGAGGTCATGTCATCTCAAATGTGACATGCACAGGACCGGTACGACCTTGGGGAAGGTGACCTTCTACAGAAGGGCTGACCATGAAGGCTGTCTGCGTCTCTCACTCAGCAACTGGGCCTCACTGAAGAGGACCTGAGCCACACAGCCGAATCCCCCACAGCACACCCTGTGGTCACCATTATTTATTACTGTTTTTCTATCCTTTGCTCTAAGAAATATAGCACAGAAATAATAAATACTGTTGAAAAATAGAGGAGGGCAAGATGTTTCTGGAGTACCCTTTTCAGAAACTGTGCTGAGTATCCACTGAGGCCACAGACACGGGGTGATTGGTGAGTTCAGGCAGCACCAGGTCAGGCAGTTATGGGTCTGTCGCCTTACTTGGTCCTTTTCTTTGTGCGTTGCAAGCCAGTGTCTGGTGAGGGTGTGCCTCCAGGGATGATCTGGACAAAGATGTCAGGATACATTGGAGCTGCCATCCCCCAGCACCTGTGTTTGGCCCACAGGATAAACCAGAAGTATCTCTGTGCCTTGAAACAAAAGTTGACCAATTCTGCGGTGAAAGCCAGTCAAGAGGCAGATCCCACCAAGAGATAAGACGCCACCATTGAAATAACCTGTTAAATGGCTCTCACTGTCAATAGTCTGATTTGCAGTCAGGCAAGACAAGTTGGATGCTTTTGAATGGCCTCAGATATGTCAATATGTAACGAGAAGATAAGGAAGAGAATTAGGTTCGGCACCCTGGCTTTTGCTTTGCATCTTTCATTTTCTTGGCTAGATTGCTAAATAGTTTTATATGGAACCCGAAATTGCAGCCTAGTGTTAATTTGTGGAGATACAATCAGTGCTGAGGCAAATGATACAGAGAATTGATACTGGAATAAATTGGGATGTGCCCCTTTTAAATAACCATATTGACAAAAGTTTGGTACAAAGGGCAGAGGGCTTTGTGAAACAGCCATGCAATTCTTGAAACTCAGAGCTTGGATTTAGAGCCCGGCATCTGGAGTCAGGCGCAGGCTCGAACCTTGGCTCCTCCATCGCCAGCTCATGACCTTCCTGTTGCTTTACATTCACAGCCTTCATTTCTGTAAGTGAACATCACAGAGCTGCTATGAGGGGAATGTGACAAGTTCCACTTAAAGCTTTTGGCACAGAACTTGACTCAGAGCAACCAATGACATTAGCTCTTATTATTTTTTGCAATTGCTCCCCTGTCACCCAAAGTGCTGAACACTGATGTCCAGGTAAGGCAAAGTCTTGTCCAGCTCAGTGCATGGAAAACCATTACTCACTGGGCTCCTGGGGAGGCCTGAGCATGGGTGGGGACCTTGGCATCAGGACACATTTTCTTCTTGAGGGAGGATTGTGGTTAAATCCCAGGAAATCTCACAGAGAGGTCCATAAAATTTTTGGAAAATTGCAGTTTTTTTTTTGGCAGTATTGAGAATTGAACTTAAGGCCTCATGGTTGCTTGGCAGGTGCTCTATCACTTGAACTACTCCACCAGCCCTTTCTTCATTGGTTATTCTTGAGATAGGGTCTTGCTTTGTGCCTGGGCTGGTCTGAACCATGATCGTCCTGTTTGTGCTTCCCCATGTAGCTAGGATGACAGGTGTGTACCACTGCACCTCAATTTTATTGGTTGAGATGGGGTTCTCATGAAATTTTTGGCTAGGTTGGCCTCAAACTGTTATCCTCTGGATCTCTGCCTCCCTAGTGTCTAGGATTACAGACTTGAACCACTATGGCTGACTGCAAAACCTTTCATTTTAATGAACTGTCCTTATATCCAAAGGCTATTTCTTGAGTAACCCTCTCTGTTTCTTGAGTACCCCCCACCTCACCATTGGCCTGGATCCTTTTGAAGGCAGGGCACCCATGAATACAACTCTGGGTCCTGAGCCTTACATAGCACAGAAATGTGATATGCCATTTTCCACCTAGACACTCCAAGGATGGAAAGCCCTACACCTGGCTTAGCAGTAGGAGAACCTTCTATCCTGCTAACCCTACAAAGCAGGTAAGGTGTTGTAGTCCATGTTTGTGACGTCATCATTGGGTGACTTGATTTGTGGCATAGTATATAGCATCAGTTAGGCTACCATGTTAGGCCACGAGAGGAATTCAGGGTTAACAGGGTTTCCCATGGCCCCATTGCTTCCTCTTTCCATAGAACTGGTTGGGTCCCAATAAATGTTGGTGCTTTTTGACGTCTGAGAGGATGGAAGTGTTTTAAGAAAGAGGTGGTCTTGGGGAGGGACTCTTTAGAAGGTATGAACACTTTGCAGAGAAGACCCCAGCCCTAAAATAACTTCAAAACCACTATGGGCAGTGCCCTGACTTTAGATAAATTCACCAAAAGACCATCATTTTCAAAGACTCTTAAGGTTTTCAGTAGATTTTGGGTATAGGCTACTGATTTCAACAGCCTGAGTGGCCATTGGCTGTTTTCACAGAGGATTGAATTTTTTTTGTTGTTATCGTTATGTCATTGCTACACTAAGCATATGACAATATGTAGATCCAATTCCCACTGGTTATGGAAAAGGTAAGACATCACCATGGCCCAAAGGTAATAAAAAGAGCCTTGGTGAGCATCCTGGCTTACACCAGCTGCCCAGGGCTTGCTCAGCCTGGCCTGCCTCAGTTCTCCTGGTTCTAGCTTCCTTGTCTTTGCTGGTCTTGAGTCCAGATCTGTGTATGGATTTTCTTATTCTATGCATTCCTGCTGGCATCTTCCTTTTTCTCAGCTCCCTCAGCCTGCTTCTTCTTTCTCACTTTACAGATGGTGTAGGTGATGGAGGGGAGATCTTGGGGCTTCCCAGGTTTAAATATGGAGGAAGAGTTTTGGTGACTATAGTAGGTATTGTTTAATGTGCCCTGAGTGAGAGGAAGATGTTCTGTAATGTTTTGTGTTTCAACTTTTATGTTATCTGTATTTGGTGTGTAATCTAAGAAACAGTAAAACCCGTGATTAGCGGTCACTGGAACCAAAGACCTTCAGACTCAGGAAATTGATTTTGTCCATTTGTCTTCAATTGAACTGTGTCCAAACACTGGCTTGTAATAGTCATTTTAACATGTTGAAATATTATGTCTAAAATAGTCATTCAACACAACCTGTCTGGAAGTTTTCTGGAGAATAGATATTTTTGGAATCTTTTGACAGCCTGGCCAGCACAATTGTGGTAGAGAATGACTAATGAGGAGTCCCTTTGTCTCTTGGTCCTAGCTCCTGCTGGAAGTTTTGTTGAGTGAATAGTGAACACTAAGCCATGACTTTGTAGTGGACCATTCCTGTTAACACTGGACTTGTAGGGTGGAGCTGGAAATGAAGGGACCTCAACTGCTCCCCATAATGTCTGTACAGCACCATCATACGGGTGGAAGAGAAGTCAGAGTCCAGCAAATACCCAAGCAGAGGCTGGTGCACATGTGGTTTTCAAAAGGGCTTAGTTTCTGAACTCCATTTTTCCCCCTATAATAAACTGGTGTTTTCCAAAGAGAGAGTCTTCATGGTCTTTGGATTGGTTATGGTAAGAGCTTCCTTGGACTTACAAACATGGGAGAGAAATGACTTTCTCCCAAAATGGGCAAAACCACACTCCTGTAGTAGTGTGAAGACTAGGACATAGTATTCAAACATTGATCAGGTCCCCAAGCAAAACTAGACAACAGGTTGACCACAGCCAGTCTTGAATACTACCCACCATGAGGGTACGGCAAGTGTGTTCCTGATCAAGCTCTTAAAACTGAGTGACTGAGCTTCCTGCACCCAGGGGAAGAGCAACCTGGGGACAGAGCACAACTGAGTGTGGGTAATGTTCACCTCATAAAATGGTGAAGGTAACTATGGGGTGATGGATGCACACACTGACTCCAGTCTCCAGAACATTGGCCTCGTGAGGGGAGGGCAAGGTCAGCAGGGTTTCCCAAGCCTAGACCCTGAGAAGTGTGATAAGAGAAAGTAGCAGTTTTAAAAATCAGTGGAATATTTGCTAGAGATGTGAGTGCAGTTGTCAATCTATTGTAAAGGATGGTTCCCAGGTATCTATAAATAAAAGATACTTGCCCTTCCAGAGGATCTCCTAGAAGCTGGGAAAGGTATAAGAGAGAAGAAAAAAAACCCCTAAAACCCCAAAAAACCAAACCTGTGCCTATCAGAACCTTCTGTGATAGACGGCATCTCCAGCTGACATTTTCATTAGCAGAAAATTTATGTTCCTATTTCTGTCGTAATGACCATTCACAGCTATAGCAGGGTGGCGGCTAATGGACAGGAATGGGAAAAAAAACTAATTAATGCAGAACTGAAGCATTTTCTTTCTACACTTTAGAAGCCAAGTAATTCACAGCAGTTCTTGGCAGTGGAGTGGAGGTAAAATAATTATACACAATTTGCAGTGATTAAAAGATTGTAAAATAATTTTAGTTGCATCTTAAAATTATTTATCTTGTAAATGAGAAAGAGAGAAGGAATGGGAATAAGAAGTTCTGGGGGTCGGAGTGGACCCTGTTGAGGCTTCCTCTTGGATTCCTGTCTGTCCGTGGCCTCTGGGCTCTTGGCTATCAGTTCTGGGTCTGGGGGTCTGCCTGGATTTTGTTCTAGGTCCCTGTCCTACAAGGAGGGTCAGATTTTTGTCAAACAATTGTGGGCCTGCCTCTGCAAGGCTTTCTCTTTGTCTTAACATTTTGCCTTGGGTTTTGTGTTCATTTTTAAATAGAATTCCTTGGGTGTCACTGTTTTGGTTATTCCTTGCCTCTATCTGGATTTGGCTGAAAGGGAAACCAACTCAACCCAATCCTTGGTCTTCACTTCGAAACAATGCTCTTAAGAAGAGCAGTCATTTCAATTTTCACAGCTGCTTGAAAGGATGTTTTGTTTGCTTGTTTGAGTTTGGTTTTTGTTTTCTTTGTTTTGAAAATCAGAGATCAGGCATCAGAGAGACCAAGGAGGTTGCTGAAGGAAACACAGCCCAGGCATCCGCGCTGACTGGCAGATCTGCAGCCAATGCTCTTGACATCTCCCAAGGCCAACTATATGGAGGCCTTGTGCTTTTTTCAGGCACTCATACCTTCCTGACCTCGAGAGCAGATGTGCACACACAGGAGAGGAAGCGATCTAGAACAGGAGCTGAGAGGCGGGCAGAGGAACCTGAAGCTCTGCAGTACTCTAGGTGTCCTGGCTTCCAAAGGGAAGTCACGGAGCTGGCAGTAAATTGGTCCTGTGTCATGTGGCTCCAGTGCCCATGTCATGCTGGTATACCCTGCATGTAGGCTCCATGAAGAATGGACATGTGTCATGGCCTTCAGGGACGCCTGGAGTATCCACACCTCAGAGTGGGGGACAGCAGATATCCATCCCCACGTCTCTGCTTCACTCATCCTGCCTCATCTCCTTTGGTATTTTCTTTTCCTTTTCTACCCTTCCCTTCCCTTCCTCCCCCTTCCCTTCTCCTCCTCTTCCCTCTCCTTCCTTCTCCTTCCCTTTTCCTTTCCCTTCCCTCCCTTCCCTTCCCCTCTCCTTCCTCTTCTCTTCCTAATACCTTTGCCTCCCTCTCTTTCCTCTTCCTCTTCCCTTCCCTCCCTTCCCCTTTCCCTTCCCTTTCTCTTCTTTTCCTCCTTCCTTCTTTGTCCAGTTATCAACATCTTTCAAGATATGGTAGACTTGCTACACCCGATCAACTGATGAACTCATGTCGATGTGCTATTATTAATTGATATAAACCTTGTGGTTTACATCAGGGTTCACTGTGTTATAAGTTCTATGGGTTTTGACAAGTGTGAATGTTGTGCATGACATGATAGAATAGAGTCACCACCCTAAACCTATTCATCCTTTCCCCACCCCATGCAAGTCCCCAACAGCCACTGGTGTTTTTGACGTGTACACTTTCACCATTTCCAGAGTGTCACCCAGTTGAAATCATACACTGGGAACTCTTCAGACTGGGTTCATTCACCAAGAAAGTACCCAGTGTGTACTTAAGGTTCCTTGGTGTTCTTTTAGAACTTGGTAATTCATTTCTTTATATTGCTGAATTATACGTTCCCTTATATGGGAGTATATCAACATAATGGAAGACATTTGGTTCCTTTTAATCTTTGTCAATCAGGAGTAAAACTGCTGTAAACACTATGTGTACAGAGTTTCAGCTCATTTAGCTAAATACCTAGTGCATGACTGCTGGACAGTACAGGAAGACCATACTCAACTTTGTAAGAACCTGCCAAATTGCATCCCAAAGTGGCTGATCTGCTCTAAATTTCCACAGCAGTGAGCGAGGGGCCTGCTCACTCGCTCATTCACTCCACCTCATCCTCATTTGCACCTGCAGTTGTCAGTGCTTTGCATTTCAGGGTGGGGTGGTATTGACTTATCTTTTTAATTTGCAATTCTTTAATGACGTGATGCTGAACAGTTTTCTGTATACTACCTGAATGCATAGTATATAAAACCTTGGGCCAGGTGTTAGTGATATCACTTGTTTGCTTTTTAATTGCCTTGTAGAATTGAGAGAAATCTTTGTATATTTGAGATACAGTCCTTTTATCAGATATCTGTTTTGCAAATACATCCCCCCCAGTCTGTCGTCTTTTCATTCTTTTACTGTTGTCTTCCAGACAAGTTTTCAATTTTAATGAAGTTCAATTTACCTTTTCTTTTCTTTCATGGACCACTCACTGCCAAACTCAAGGTCTCCTGCTCATCCCACCCCCTACCCCCATGGTAGGGTTTTAATAACATTGCATTTTACATTTAGGTGCATGAACCATTTTGAGTGAATTTTGAGAAATGCATAAGGTCAGTGTTTAGGTTCATTGTTTCTCTTTCCTTTTCCTGTTACATGGATGTCCTGTTGTTCCAGCATAATTTGTTGAAAAGTCTCTCTTTTCTTTGTGAGATGGCTTTTGGTGCTTTGACTGTTTGTGTGGACCTGTTTCTGGGCTATTTCATTCCTTTGATCTGTTTATCAGACAAGCTCTGGCAGTTCACGTGGTATGGTTGTAGACTAGATGGGTTTTATGTTTTGCCCTCACCACATTGCCTTGTTAAGCCACGTTCTCTTTCACACTGTGGTTGTGGGCTGCTTTGGGTCTTTGCTTTCCATGTAAACTTTCACAGCAGCTGTTCTGTAGTCACAAGATATCTTTCTGAGATTTAGACTGCGATTTCATTTAATTTATGTACATCAAACTGGAATAATTAGAATTCTAACAATAATGAGTTTTTCTATCCATGAACATGGGATCTCTTTCCATGTATTTCAATCTTTTTATCAGAGTTTTAAAACTATTCTTCATAGAGCTCATCTATGTATATACACACATGTACATACATACAAATTTTATATATATATATATATATATATATGTTAGGGTGAACAAAAGGGCAGCCATATTAGAACAGGATACCTCCCCCTTGAAGGTGATTTACTGGAAACTCTCAGAAAAATAATCATCCACCTTTAGTCATTTATTAGAAAATCCCCACCTGGCTTAGGAGAAGTGACCTGCCATGATCTCTGGAGGGTCACAGAGACATCAAGGATTATCCCACCCAGTGACATTCCTGTGACTTCTCCATCCACCTTCTATGTCTATGCCCAGTCTATAAGCAGCTGTGGGCTCCAGCTCTCTTGCTGGGGACCCCTCCACAGGACCACGTCTCCACAAAAACCCTGTGTCGACATTGAGCTGTCTTCTACCTATCCATCCTGCAACTTCTTTTCTTCTACCTATCATCTATCTATCTATCTATCTATCTATCTATCTATCTATCTATCTATCTCTATCTACCTATCTATCATCTATCTTTATACAAGTAAATTTATACCCATGTATTTCATTTTGAGGTGCTAACTTAAACGGTATTGTGTTTTTAATTTCAAATTCTAATCATTCATTGCAGATATGTAGGAAGGCATTTTGTCAGCTCATTGGATTAGATAGGACTTCTAGTGTGAGGTTGACTAAGAAGAATGAGAGGGGATGTCCTTGCTTTGTTTCTGGTCTCAAGGGAAAGTTTTTGGCCATCACTGTTAAACATGGCACCTGTAGGATGTTTTGTAGGTATTATCTATCAAGTTGAGAAAGACTTCCTGTAGTCTGAGACTTTCCAATTTTTACTCATGAGTAGGACTTGGAGCTTGTCAAATACTTTTTCTGCATCTATTTATGATTTTCCTTCTTTAGCCTGTTGATGTGAGGGACTATTTTAATTTATTAATGAAGTCTGAGCCAGCCTTGCACTATAATAAATCCCACCTGGGTCATAGCTTGTAGTTCTTTTTATGTTGTTTGATTCAATTTGGTAATGTTCTGCTCAGAAAATTTTTTGCATCTATGTCTATGAGGGATGTTGGTTTGAATATTGTTTGTGTATTTCTTGAATTCTGTGTGGGGGGTACCACTGGTCCCTTGGACTGAATTGGAAAGTACTACTCAGCTTCTTTTTTCTAGAGAATTCATATCATGTCTTCCTTCACTGTATTGCAAAATTCACCAGTGAAGCCATTTTGATCTAATGCTTTATGTATTAAAATTTGGTTATTATTGATTAAATTTATGTAAATAAATAAATGCCTATTGAGATTATTCTTTTTTCCCTATCTAAGTTTTAGTAAGTATGTCTTTTAAGGAATTATTGTTTTTGAGACAGGGTCCCACTATCCAGTCTGGCCTCAAATTGGTGATCCTCCTGCCTTAGTCTGCAGAGTGCTGGGATTACAGGTGTGTGCCACCATGCCTGGTGTAATTTATCAATTATACCAAATTTGTGGGCATAGAATTGAACAATTCTAATGATCCATTCTTATCCTTCTAATGTCCATGGGTTCAGTAGAGATGGATCCTTTCATTACTGATATTAATAACTCTCTTTTGTTTCTTTGTTAGCCTGGCTATAGATTTTTCAATTATATTGATATTTTCAAAGAAACTGCTTTTGGTTTAACTGATTTTTTTCTACAGTTCACATTATTTTAATTCTATTGGTTCCTTTAAAAAATTTTGTTCTTATTTCTTTTTACTGTTCACACCAGATATAACTTGTTCTTTTACTACTTTCCTATGGTGGAAGGTTAAATTATTGATTTTAAGTCCTTCTTTTCAGATATTCAGTCAATGCTACAAATTTCCTCCCATCATTGATCTCACTATATTACACAATTTTTAATAGGTTGTGTTTTCATCTTCTTTTAATTTAAATGTTTAAAATTTCCCTTGAGACTTCTTTAATCCATAATAAATGGATTTAGAAGTGCATTTCATCTTCAGATATTTGGGATTTTCAGCTGTATTTCTGTTGTTGATGTCTGGTTTAGTTACAGTGTGGTCTGAGAGCTTGCTTAGTGTGATTTCTATCCTTTTGAACTTGTTAGGATGTGTTTAGGGTCTAGAATGGGTACCATCATGATGAACATTCCCTGGGAATGTGAAAAGGATGTGCAGATCTTGTCACTGAGTGGAGTCATCTAGAAAAGTCACCTGGATGCAGCTGGTTGATGGTGTTGTCAGTTCAACCGTATCCTTACTGATTTTCTGCCTGATGAACCTGTCAATTACTGGTAAAACATGTTGAAAACTTCAATTATAACAATAGAGTTGTGTATTTCTCCTTGCTGTGTTATTAGTTTTGATTTTAGATATTTTCATTGGTGTATATTCATTGTGCAAAATAGTAGGTTTCATTAAGACATTTTCATACATGAATGCAAGGTACTTTGATAATATTGCTGTCTCCATTACTCTCACTTATCCCTTCTGGGGGACTCCCTCCTGCTGGTCGCTTTCCTCTTCCCTCATAGTCTCCCTTCTGCTTTCATGCCACTTTTCCCCTTAGGTTGCACATATGAGAGAGAACATGCAATACTTGTGTTTCTGAGTCTGGCTTATCTCACTTAATATGATGAACTACAATTCCATCCATTTTCCTGAAAATGACATGATTTCATTCTCTTTTATTTTCAGTTTTTTCCTTTATTGTTGTGCTTGATGGGGGTACATTGTGGCATTTACAAAAGTTCTTATAATGTATCAAATACATGATACTTGAATTCACCCCTCCACCGTTCTCCTTTACCTCCCTCCCCCGGTTCCTTTGAACAGTTCTCATTTTTGCATTTACATGTGCACATTTTTCATACCATATTCACCTTCTACTTCCTTTCTTCAACACCTCCCCCCTCCCACTGGTGTCAACCCAACCCACCTGGGGAGGACCTGTTCTGCCCTCGTGTTCTCCAATTTTGCAGAAGAAAGAAGAGAAGAGATAAGCAGAGAAACATGACATTTTAGCTTGTTTGAGATAAAGATAGCTACACAGGGAGTTTCCTTTTGGCCTTTCCATGTGTTATAACCCTAATTGGTTCATCTCTAATTTTATTCATTCTGCCTTAGTCCCTTTCTTAGGGTAGTTTCAGCTGGTTTAAGATTTCTATATTCATTCTTGTATAGGGAGTATATACCAAATTCAAGTGATTTCATTCTTCTTAATGGCTGAATAATACTCCATTGTGTATATATGCCAGATTTTTCTCTATGTATTTATTAGGTGATGGGCACCTAGGCTGATTTCATGATTTAGCTGTTACAAATAGTGCTGCAATAAACATAGATAATTTGATGCTTTTTTTGGCACCTGCATATCATATGTGGTTATATCTTCTTGGAAAATTGACCCCTTTATCATCAAGTAATATCCCTGCTCATCCCCACAGATTTGCTTTGCTCTGAAATTAGTAGAATTACTCCAACTTTATTTTGGTTACTATTAACATGGTATATCTTACTCTAAACCTTTGCTCTTAATCTGGCTTTGCCTAGGTATTTACCAGTAGATTTCTTGTAGACAACATGCAGTTGAGTGTTGCTTTTTTAAAATCTGCTTTTGGAGTCTGTGTCTTTTAACTTGTAGATTTAAATCACTCACATTTTAAGTGATTTTTGATAAAGTTGATTAATATCTACCATATTAGCAATCGCTTTTACTTTTCTCCTTGTTCTTTTCTTCCTTTTTGTCTCCCACTCTTTTTTTTTTCTCCCTTGTATGGTTTTCATTGGGTATTTTCTGATTTCCTTTCTTTCTCTTAGCCTATCAATTATGTTTCTTTTTATGATTAGTGGGTTAACCCTTTTCCTACTGAAGATACCTTTCAGACTGAAAATCCATCTGATACCCTCATACCACCATAGGACATGAGAATCTGTATTTCCAACTGGGATGAAAAGAGGAAACCACTGATTCTCATATTCGTTCTTATGCTTCTGAGCGAACATGAGAACGATCATCAATGGTAAGCAGCAGTTGCAATAAAGCAACACCAAGAGCTGACTTCAGGCTCAGAAAATGCTGTATTTCCTCCAGAGAGATTTTGCTAGTAATGAAGTATTACAAGAATGATCTCTCAAAGTACAGTCTTTCAAGTATACTTCTTTAGAAAAGTTGTAAGTGCCTCTCCCTAGAGTTTGCAATGTGCTTTTGGAGCTAACTCAAGTCCATTTTCAAATAAAATTATTCTATTTTATTGGTAGTGTATTATTTGACAAAATAATCCCCATTTTCCCCTCTCATCCCTTGTAACACAGCTTTCACTCATTTTCCAAATCCATTAGCTATATTTACTGAATATGTATACATATATATGTGTGTGTGTGTGTATGTGTGTGCATACATATATATGTGTAAATACCCATGCATATATATATATATATCAAAGCATTATTTGTTAGTAAAGCATAACAAAATAAAATGTTATTTTACCTTCATTTATTTCTTCCCTTTACATAGATATGAATTTCTGATCTATGCCATTTTCCTTCTCCCTGAAGAATTTCCTTTAACATTTTTACAAGGAAGATGTATTAGTGACAAATTCTTTTACTCTTTGTTTATCTTAGACAGGCTTTCTACCTCCTTCAGTTTTGAAGGATGACTTAATTGGTTTGGAATCTACATAAGGCAGTTATTTTCTTTCAACACTTTAAATATGTGACTTTACTTTCTCCTTGCTTGCATGGTTTCTAGAGAGAAGACTGTGTTGTTCTTATCATTTTCTCTCTTCAGCTAAGCCAATTTCCCCCTCTGACTTTTTAAAAAATTTTCTCTTCATTGATTTTCTGAAGTTTGAGTATGATATGTCTTGGTGTCGTTGTGGTATTTATTCTGCTTGGTATTTCCTGGATCAGAAGTTTGGTGTCTGTCATTAAGTTAGGGGAATTTTGCAGTCACTTTTAATTCAAACTTTTCATTTTTTTCCCTCTGTGTTCTCCTTTTGTTATTCCCACTACATCCTTGCTATGTCTTTTATAATCACCCTACAGAACTTGGTTATACCATTTGTCTTTTCTTTTTCTGTGATTTGGTGGCTCTGGGGTTGAACCTAGGGCCTTGCACTTTCTGATAACTGCTTTACCACTTGAGCCATGCTCACGTTCCTTTTCTGCTTTAGTTGCTTCTCAAATAGGCTCTCCTGTTTATAACTGAGGTGGCTGGGACAGTGATCCTTCTGTTTGTGATTCCTACATAGCTGGGATGACAGGCATGTGCCACCACGACCAGCTATTGGTTGAAATGGGGTCTCACCAACTTTTTGCCCAAGCTGGCCTTGAACCATGATCCTCCTGATATCCACCTTCTGAGTACCTATGGTTATAGGTATGAGCCGCTATGCTGGGCTTTGTCTTTTTTAAAAAGTTCTATTTATTTTTAAAAGTTTCACTTCTAATGGACAAATAATATTATATGTACTTACAGGGCACAAGGTGGTGTTTAATGCGTGTATACATTGAAGAATGATAAAATACATTGAGGTTGCTTAATATCCGTGATCTAAAATTTATCATTTCTTTGTAAGGAGAACATTTAAAGTCCTGAAATATAATACATTATTATCAACTATGCTCACCGTGTGGAATAGGTCTCCCGAATTTATTATTCCTGTCTACATGAAACTTGACACCCTTAGACCATTGTGTCCTCTCTCCCCATCCGCCTCTCCTCCCAGCCTCTGAAACCACCATGTACTGTTCACTTCTATTGGCTGAACTTTCCAGATTCCAAGCACAAGTGAGCTCTTACAGTATTTGCATTACTATATCTGGATGATTTCCCTCTACAAATCGTCACTTACGTTCATTCATGTTGTTACAAGTGATGGAATCTTCTATTTTTTAAAGGATGACTACCATTCCATTCCATTAAATGATTACTCATTTTTATTTACATATAGTTCTTTTTTCTACACATGACATGTTTAAAATCCATTTATCCATTGATGAGGACTTCAGTTATTTTGATATTTTGACTATTGTCACTTGACACAGTGAACATGGAGGTGCAAATATTACTTTGGAGATTTCAATTTCCTTGGACATAATTCCCTTGGAATTATATGGAAATGTTAATTTCAGTTTTGACTATTTCTGAAAATGGGTGTAATAATTTACCATGTCCCCAAAGTGGTCAAAAAATGTATTTTCTCCATATCCTCACCAATGCTGTTCCCTTTCATAGTCTTGATAATAACCAATGTAGTGGGTGTGATGTGATATCTTATTGTTGTGAGACACACATGGTTAAAGGATAGTCTCTAGTAAATGATGTTGGGAAAACTGGATGTTCACATGGAAAAGAATAAACATGGACCCTTACTTCACCTCTCAGACACAAATTAACTCAAAATGAATGAAAAACTTAAATGGAAGACCTGAAATTATAAAACAACTAGAAGAGGAAAAGGGTAAAAGTTTCATGACATTGGACTGAGCAGTGATTTCTTGGCTAGGACCCCAAAAACATGGCAACAAAAGTAGAGATAGACAAATGGTACCATATCAAAGTAAAAAGTTTCTGTACAGCAAAGAAACCCACAGATTGGGAGAAAATATCAAATTTTATGATTACATTGAAAAGAATGCAAAATTACAGATTGAATAAGAGACATAACAAGAAAGTAAATAACCCTATTGAAAAATGTGCTGAAGACCTAAATAGACACTTTTGAAAGGAAGACCTACAAATGACCAACAGATAGATGAAAAAATGCCCCACAATCCTAATCATGAGAGAAATTTTCTGTATTTTCCTTCTATTTTTTTCTTTTGTGTTTCAATTTTGGAAGTCTCTATTATTGTGTCTTCAATCTCACTGATATTTTTTATTGTTGTGCTGAGGGTACATGTGGCATTTACAAAAATTCATACAATATGTAAAGTATATCATGTTTGAATTCCTCCTCCACCATTCTTCTTTATCCCCTTCTCCCATTCCTGGAATAGTTTTAACAGGTCTCATTTTTCAATTTTCATACATGAGTACATAATATTTTCATCACATTCACCCTCCTACATCCTTTCCTTATAACCTCTCCCTCACACTGGTGCCAACTCCCAGACAGGACCTGTTTTTCCTTCCTGTCCTCTGTTTTTGCAAAAAGACATATTTGTTTGTTTAAGATAGCTACACAGGAGTTTCCTTGTGGCATTTCCATGTATATATGTATTATAACCTGAATTGTTTCATCCCCTCTATTTTTCTTCTTTGTACCTTAGTCCTCTTCTTATGGTCATTTCAACAGGTTTAAAAATTCTATATTCATTCTTGAATATGAAGATATTTTCCTTGGCTATGTCCAGTTTACTGATGAGTCTCTCAAAGACACTCTTCGTTAGCTGTGCTTTATTTTAGCATTTCCTTTTGATGATTTCCTAGTGCTTCCATGTCTTTGCTTATCTTACCCATCTGTTTTTGCATGTTGTCCATTTTTCTTCTAGCATATTAATGATAGCTACTTAAAATTCCCATTCTGATAACTCTAAAATTCCTGTCATATCTATGACTTATTCTGGAGCTTCCTTTGACTTTTTAGAGTGCTATTTAGCATGTCTCAAAAATTTTTTGTGGAATTCTTGACATATACAGCAGGTAAAAGGTGTTGAGGTAGCATGATTACTTAATAAAATTTTACTTAATATTTAATACAATTTTAATTATTCTAAATTTGCTAACATTTATGGCCCAATATATTGTTTATCTGGGTGATCATTTTAGGAGAAGTTGAAAGGGATATGCACTCTGCTGTAATAAGGGTCCTCTATATGTCACCTGGATCTGGTTGATTGGTACTGTCCAGTTCCTATATCTCCTTACTGATTTTCAGCTGGCTCTGTCTGTAACTGAGAAATGTGTTAACATGTCCAGCTATTATTTTGAATTTATCTGTTTTCCCTGTCAGTTCCATTAGCTTTTGCTTCATGTATTTTGAAGCTGTATTGTTGAGTGCATATCTGTTTATGTTTGTAATACCTTCTAAGTAAACAGATTTTTCTGTCCTTTGTATTTTTTTTATTCCTGGTTATTTTTCTTGCTCTGATTTTTATTGTGATATTAATATAGCATTTTCAGATTTTTCTGATGGGCATCTCTATAATAGATTATTTTTGTTCTTTTACTTTTGATCACTTATCAACATATTTGCAGTGGATTTTTGTTGATAGCATATAGTTAGATGTTGCTTGAAATAAATCCATTTAGACAGTCTCTGTTTTCTATTTGGCATCTTTAGGCCATTTATTTTAATGTAATCTTTGATAGATTTGGATGTAGAACTATCATTTTATTAGTCATTTTTTGCCTGCTCCTAGGTGCTTTTCAAGTATTCATTTATATATACTTAATATAAATTTATAAAAATACATCTATACATATTTTATATAAATGCATATATACTTTTTATGGTACTGGGGTTTGAACCCAGGGCCTTATTCTTGCTGGGTGAGCTCTCTACCATTTGAGCCACAGCCTCAATCCTTTGGCTTTATTAATTTGTTTTCAAAAGTATCTGAAAAGCAGTTTTGCCTGGGCTGGGCTTGGAGCATCATCCTACTATCTCTGCCTCCCAAATATCTGGGATTATGGCTATGTATCACCACACACAGCTTGTTTTTGAGAGAGGGTCTTGCTAACTTTTGCCCAGACTGATCTCAAACCACAATCTTCCTATTCTGCCTCCCAATGAACTCTGTTTTTAATACTGTTACTTTATTGTGATAGAATGCACATAACACTGACCATTTTAACCCTTTTAAGTGTACAATTCTGAAGTATTGAGTACATTCACAAGAGTGTACAAACATCACCATTATACATTTCCAGAATATTTTCTTTCTTTTCTTCTTTTTTATTAGCATATAATAGTTGTGTAGGGGGGATTCATTATGACATTTACATATGTGCTCACAATATATCTTAATTAGATTCACCCTCTCCATATTTTCCCTCTTCCTCTCCCATCCCCTTCATAGAACAATTTCAAGAGGTTTCATTCTTCTATTTTCATACATGAATACAACACATCCACCATATTCACCCTCATTCACCCTTTCCTTATGCCACCCCTCCCACTGGTCCCCACCCCAGATAGGATATTTTTACCTTCCTTTTCTTCATTTTTAAGTGTATATTGATAGTTCAAGGGGATTTCACCTTGGTATCTTACACATGTATATAGTGTACTTTAATTAACACCCCACCATTACTTATTCTTTATTTCTCTGCTTGCCTATTATTCAACAGCTTACAGTTCATAGCATTATACTATCTTCACACAAAAAAGCATTGTGTTTCATATTTTTGACTCTCTAACATTCTCTTCCCCTCTCCCACCTGCTCATAGTCCCCTCAGAGAGACTCACTAATACAGTCATGTGTTCTCTCTCTCTTTCTCTCTCTCTCCCTCTATATGTGTGTGTGTATGTATATATACATATATGTGAGTGTGTGTGTTTATGCCACATTTTCTTTTTCACTTTCTAGAATTTTTAATTTAATTTTTAAAAAATTGTTGTGCTGGGTGGGGGTACATTGTGGCATTTATAAAAGTTCTTACAATATATCAGATTCTCATACTTGAATTCACCCCTTCCGCAATTCTCCTTTATCCTTCCCACCCTATACCACATTTTCTTAATTCAGAGAGAGAGAGAGAGAGAGAGAGAGAGAGAGAGAGAGAGAGATTGGAACTCTCAGGATCTCACAACCACTTGACTCATGCCCCAGTCCAAGAGTCCTATTTTTCAACCTTGTGAAAGCATTCTTCCACTTTCCTCTGATCTCCATAGTTTTTCATGACAAATCTCCAATGAATCAAACAACTGTTTTCTTTGTAGGTAATCTTTTTCTTTGGCTACTTTCAATGTTTCTTCTTTGTTCTTACTTTTCAGTGATTTGATCATGATCGTCTGAGCATGGATTTCTTTGAGGTTATCTTCTTTAGGTTTTATGAGTTTCTCAAATTTGGAAGTATATGTCTTTTATCAAATTTAGGAAAAATTTAACTGTGATTTCTCTATCCTCTTATTGATTTCGTGTCAGCTAGGTAACACATCTCCTTATTTTATCCCTTCTTGTTGGACTTTGATGACATAAACATTAGAACTTTTGCTATTCTCCCATAAGTTTCTCAGGCTCTGTTTATTCTCTCCAGTTATTGTTCTCTCTGCTGCTCAGATCAGGTAATTTTTATTGATCTGTTTTCAAGCTCAGTGACTTTTTCCTCTGACAATCCTATCCTGATATTGTGCCAATCCGATAAAAAATTTTAAAAGGGTTTATTGTGTTTTGCAGTTGTAGACTTTCATTTCATCCTTTTATCTATTTTTGAGCTAAGACTTTATAGCTTCATTCATTTCAAGAGCATTTCCCCTTATTTCCTAGAATATAGTCATAACAAGTGCTTTCATCTTTATTTGATAGTTTCAACACTGCATCCTCTTAGTTTGGTGTTGATTCCTCATCTTTTCTCCTTGACTTATGTCAAAATTTTCTTTCTCTTTCACATGTAAAGAAATTTTGGGATGTCTCTTAGACATTTTGAATAGTAAACTAAGTGACTCTGAGTCTTGTTTACATCTTTTGAAGAATGGTTATTGTTTTCTCTATACATTTGCTTTTTTTTTTTTTTTTTTTTTTTTAAGGAAATAAAGCCTGTTACATTCAGGCCAGAAACCCACAACCTGTGAATTCAGGTTCCAATTTAAATTCAGTTTTCAAGGCATTTATAATTCAAATCCATTTTCTCTGTGTGTCACCCAATGTGTCATCTCAGAACTTGAAGGTCACCTATTTTGTAGTGTAGATCTCAGAGCCTTGGCATGTCACCATACATCAGATCCATGCTTATGAAGTTGGGGTGCCAAAATGGGAGGTCATACACAACCTCACAGGACCATCTGCACGGGTTTTCTCCTCTCCACTGCCTCCTTAGCACTCTCCTGATCTCAAGGACTTTTGTTCCTGGGTGTCAGACTAGTTTCCATGTTCATTTCTTGCAAGTCTGTGACATCCAGGAGCAAAGTGGAGAGAAGAGAGATTGGAAAGAAAAGTGTGTTGTTTATCTAAACACATTAGGGACCGTAGCTTATCTGTTCGAGGAGAGGAGCTCCTTCCTTCATTATTTTAGGCACATTACTTGTCACTATTGCTTCTCTGTCATTGGAGGATTGCTTAGTGACTATACTACAAGAGAATGAAATACAACTGGAAAAGAAGAGAACTTTCCACACTATCTCTGACTTGTATGGTTCCATTTTATGCCTTTCTTGTAGGAAACAAAGGACTTCTGTTGGTCATTTTTTTTCCTGACTGTACTTGATTGGTTTGGGGTAGCTTTTGAGCTCAAGCTGGAAAAAAACAGAAGAAGTAGTAAATAATGGATATTCCCTGCTATTTTTATAGCATGCTGATATCTGGTTTTCTCCCCCAGTTTGCCTCCTCCTATTTTCCTTCCAGAATCCTTAGATCACTTCTCCATCTATTTGTTCAGGATTTTAACTGGAGTTACTGAGGTAGATGGGATAGAATGTGTTTTCTTTCTGTGAACTTGAACTAGCACCAAAGTAGCTCTTCTTATTCCCATTTGATAGCTGAGAAAAGTAATGTTCCAAAAAAAGACAATTTTGTTTTTCTTCCTCTCTGTAAAACCCAACAGTACTCAATGACAGATAGGGACATTAACCTTACTCTATCTTGTTCCAGTGTCTCTCATCTATCTACCAATTGCCAGTTCAACAAGTCAAGATCCAACTTTGAGATGTAGAACCAACTAAAATATAGATACCATGAGCTGCCTTTGCTCGTGCCTGAGTGATTTATGATAGCAAGAGTCCTTGACTGGAGGCCAGGAAGCCTGTATTCTATTGTTTATTTGGCCTAAGATCTTAGTCAATACTGACCCTATCTTAGGGTCTTGGTTTGCTTATTTGTAAAAAGTTACATTTAGAGCTACCTCTAATGCTGAACAGAGTCCATTCTATGATTGGCAGAAGTTGTCTTCCAAAAAATCAGTGAAAAAAGAAACCTTGAGATTTCACAGGTATAGCTGGTGCAAGACGAATGGGACTTACGTTCTGTACCATTGATGCCACAGATTAAAGGAGTAGGGCTGTGGTATTTAGCTCTTATTTTAAGTGTTCTAGCATGCGTTCTGCCTTCATTCCACCCATATGTTCTGTTGTTATGTTTTCATGAGTTTCTGCCATGGTCCAGCTTGGGAGTAGATGTGAAACCAACTGATAATCTGTATATTCCCTCCTCCTTGTCACAGGGGTTGGTGGATGTCCACGTGATCCAATTTCATCCAATCAGAGCTGTTTATTTTGGAATAATCAGGACAGAGAGTCCTATTTCCCTACTGCATTTATTAAGCTGGCTTAATGGTAGCTTAATATTCTTAATTTCCAGGTTTGCCAGAGCTTCTGTAAAACAAAATAGTGCTGAAGATTCTGGAGACAAGGAGATGAGGATTATGAAGTCTTAAAGATGTTGCATGAGACTTTGGATCAGCCATGATGGAAACCAGATAGTCTTCATAGTTTTCATTTAAATACATCAACAAATTCTCTGTGTTTAGATCATCACGAATTGAATTTCTTTCACCAGCTTGGACTGGTTCCAGGGTGGACTAAGAAGTAAGACTATCTAATAGTGGAAAGATGCCGAGAACTAGCCTAGGACTTTGGAGATATTAGAGGAGGCTTTACAGCAGAGGCAAGGAACAGCAAGAAATGAAATTGTGTGTTGAGTTTTGCCTAACATTGGGACTCTATGCTCCACCAGGCCAAGGCATTTCAATTTTTTTCTTGAACACTAAAAAGAATGAGTTGGACTAAAGCACTGGCTGTTTTTCAAAGAACACAAGTTAATCTAATAACAAATATTGTATAGAATGGAGCAGAGCTTCTCCAAAAGAGGTCTAGACATTGATTATTTTAGCTGCATTCTAGCAGTGCCCTGAGTGGCCAAATTTATCCAGGTGTTAGAATAATGGCTACTTCTCAGGCACCTTGGGAAAAAATCAGCATTTTCATGTAGAACCTGGTGACCCCAAGGGCTGTCTAAAGGTCACCCTCACTAGCTCTGGTCACCTTGGACCAGGGTTATTTAATTTGGCTTTAGTTTCCCTGAAGATCTGTAGAGTTTTAATTTTTTAGTAATAATATTTATCCTATTTAGCTACCATGATCCTTTGAACATGGAAGGAAATGATCTTGTAAAATGGCTGTGGAGATAAGAAGAGCTAAGCCAGTCTGAGAGAAGTTACTAGATGGATGCTTAATTGGTACCTGACTCTCCTTATCTCTGAGCCCTGCTACACTGGGTTTTGGTGCTCATGCACCTCATGGGAAGGTACGGCTTCCTGATTCCAATGAGCTCTGTCTCTGTTCTAGGTCACCTCAAAGAAGAAGGTGGCTTCAATTTAATTAAGACACAGATTAATGAATCAAGAAGTTCTCCTGAGTTCTACAGACAATCCTAAATTGGTCATGGGGGCCCTATGAGCTGGTAAGCTCTTCAGGAGAATTCAAGAAACTAAATAAATACTCATCAGGAACTCCATGGAGAGCTCTATTTACTCTGTAGGTAGCTCAGGAACCACTCAATTTGGATGCTGTGGTCAAGTCTTACCCAGTTCTTGAAGCCTCAAGAATGTATATTTCTCCCAGTGACTTGTGTGGTATCCATCTCTCCATTAAAGAAATTCACTGAAAGCTGTTTCCTGACAGGGGTGCTGGTGTCATTTAGTACTTCTTTGGAATGTCAAAAACTAGCTCTCTCCTCATTCACAGTTCTCTCATCCCCAGCCTTCTGGTTCACAAAAATCCAAACACATTGTCCTGCCTAAGTTATAATGAAGAAATATCCAAGAGAAGACTCACAGCACTTGCTAATCAGTTTAATAATGGAGGATCTTCTGCCACATTAATGGGGAACAAATTATAAGGGCAAGGAGAGCTTCCAGAAATCATCTGTTCATGTTAACAAAGTGAATACTAATGAAAAACAAAATTGAGTTCCTCTTCTGTCTCATTTTCATCAAATTCCACAGGTAGTAAAAAATAGCTGTAGAAATCTTATCCATTAGTCTCTAATTCAAAATAAGTTTGGCCTGTGATCTATGCCTGACTAAAGTCATCACTGTGTTGAGCTCACTGTGCCATAAGTATTGATGACGGAATTAAGTCAGTTCCTGGTAAACCAAATATCTAGACAATGGAAATAAGCATGAAGTTGACATGCATGGATAGGGAAAGAGGGAGCATTTTTGCTTTTGTCCTCTGGGAACCAGGTTCAAGTTACCCAGGTGACCAAAGGTCTGAGTTCTGCAGAATTCAAGTGGCTTCCGCAGACCAGAGGGCCACCAGAGTGCACTGCCCACTGGAGGAGCCATGCCTAGCTACCTGGTAAACATCCTCTGGGTACCACTCTGCCTTCTGTGTTCCATAAGCATCTCCACAGAGGAAACTCCCAGGCCTGGGCAGTGTCTGAAAAGCCCTTTATGTAGCCAAATATAAATAGGGAGGTGCTGGGGTCTTTCTATGAGGTGCCCACTTAACTCATGGAATACTCTTCCTAGGGCTCTCCTTCAGGTATGCGGGGAAGACTAATGGCTGTTCTGCGATTAGGTTATTAAGGCAGACGTGAGACTTGCAATGCAAAGGAAGGTCCTAGAGGGAGGACCGTTTGGTCTGTTCAGGTCCTAGGCCAGTTCCAGGACAACAGTAATATCTAGGGAGGAGAAAAGATGTTAGCAGGAGGAAATGGAGACCTTGTTAAGATAACCTGGGCAGACCCCCAAAGTCAAATATAGCCACATACTATGTATATACTGAGAAATGATCCTTTTATTTACAGAAACTTCTGTCACTCAGATGTTTCCAAGGTCATTATGTTTGGGGTGGAAACGAAGGGTTGCTAATGTCTTAATGAAAGCATTGATCTCTGTCTGTGAATTTCAACTCCCTGTAGTTCTCCCCATCTCCCTCCAGTGTTCCCACACCCCCATGATCTGTCTTGCTTATCCTTGCACACAGTCTACTGTGTTTGGCCCTGCCTCTCTCCCCCTCGCCAATGTTGGGTACAGCCATCTTTTGTTGGTTATCACATCTGACATGACTGGGACCTCAGAAAGACCTGGCTTCAGCCCCTGGGGTGCAGTGAGTAACCATGGTGTGACTCTTATTCTAAGACTGCTCTCTGAGGCTCTTTGATGGACCCAGTGTCCTGTAGGAATATTATCAGACAATGTCACCTTGTATAAGTAGAAGGGTTCTCTGGCAGTCTCATGCTTTGGTTTACGTGGATGTGACAGAGGCCAAGTCCCTACTATGTCCTGGGACCAGACTCTTCTTGGCACCTTCTTCCTGCTCCAAGTACCTGGACCACATGAACTGGCATGTCTACTTCTTCCTATATGGCTCTCTTGGGCTCCTAGCTCTCTCTGCAAAATACTTTCCTGGTGGACACATGGTTTCTCTGTTGCCTATATTACAGGACTTAAAATTTTGCCTTGAAAATTTAGCCTTGAGTCCCTGCTTTCAATAACTTCTGCCTCAAGTTTGAGGCCAGCATGGACTACAAAGTGAGACCCTATCTAGAAAAAAGCAAATAACAACAACAACAACAAAACCTGAAAAGTAAACCACAGAAAATATAAAAATAATTTCTCTCTCATCTCTTTGGTCTCTCTCTCTAACTAAGGCTAGTTAGGAATGCTTTCAGCTGCAAGGAATAGAGTCCAAGCTTGTTTTGCTCATGTATCAATCATTCCAATTATATTTACTTCTATATCTAGATTTGTATCAACATGACACATGCACTACCCTGTTTTTCTACTTTATCTTCCTGGGCAGGTTGGGTTTCATTGTCAGGTTGGTGACTCATGGTGGCAAGATGGCTGTTAAACCTTTCACTATCCCATCTTCATTTAAATCAGGAGAAAGGAAAGAGAGGGCAGGGACTGCCACAAGTTTTCCATCCATCTGGGCAAACAGAGCCTCCCTTGGCAGGCCATCCTCTCTCTACTGGCTGTGGTTGTAAAGGACCACCCATGTAGTGGCTGAATTTTCATACAGCCAGTCCAGAACATTTGGTGCTATAAGCCTCTGAGTGCCAGGCTTTGGGGGCAGGGATAGGACTGCTCTTGATGGCCAGTTCATTTTCATGGTAGCCTGGAAAAAACTATTGGTCAGAATACTGACTGTCAGTCCTTAAATAATGACCTTGCATCATGTTGGGGCATGGCTAGGTTCAGTGTCCCTGGGGATGACTGGAAGTACAGGGCAGCATGACCTAAACTGGGCATGACTTAGTCTCTTCAAATCTGCCTGATTTGGGTGCCCAAGTTCCTCCAAACATCTTTTAGAAGGGGCCAAGGCACTGCTCTTTCTGAATCTGGGCTTCTGCCCCAGGTCCCATCTTGCATTCAGATCCAGCTCTGTAGACAGCTAGCTGGCACTCACTACCCTCCAGATGACCAACACAAAGTGCACAGGGACCTTTGCACACCCCTGGAAGACATGCTGTTTTTCTCTGCCTGTGTAATTGTTGAGAAGGGAGCTGGAGAAGGTGTTCTAATTAATTAGAGCAGGTATTTGAGGGCACCACTGTGTGCCGGACTCAGGACCAGAATCCAAGTTTCCCACTTATCTGTCTCCAGCATGGCGACCCTGAGGTGCCCTGTTCCTTCCCTGCATTCAGATTTGCGTGTAAACTGCAGCCTGTGACCAGAGTCTTATTAGCTGGGCAAAATTTTACTTTTAAATGGACCATTAACCTACTCAGAGCCCAGAGCACACTGGTAATGTAATACTTCAGAATCCTGTCGGGCCTCAGAGTGAAGCAGGTCAGAGACCATGTCTATTACTCTCCATTACCTGACAGATGTCCAAGGCACATTCTCATCCTTAGGACACCTCAGCCTGGAAGGACTGTTTTTCATCCAGCTTGTGCATGCAGCTATGCTGTTGACTTGGACAAGTCTCTTTCCTACCCTGAGCTTCTGCGGCCCCGCCAACAAAATGAAATAGCTGATTTAAAAAATACATATATTCTTGACTATCTAAGTGATGAGAGTATGCTTAGTCTGGCACCTGCCTACTAGGCACCTTGTGAAGCTTCTTACTTTGAGGATGAAGATGGAGACAAGGGCAAAAAGGTCCCCAATACTGAGATAAGAGACCTTGTCAGTCTCTTGGGTCTTCCAGGCAGAACTCCTGCTTGGCTAGAATTCTATCCACTCTTGGCAAGGCTCAACTTCCTGTCTCTAGGGGAGAGGGTCTTTAAAAAAGGCATAAAAATGAGGCTTCTAAAGACATCCTGGACGTCAACTAGATGTTGCAAAATTACATTTTGATGAGTTCAGTGTAAATGAACCAGAAACATATGGATTCAATTTCCCTTGGAATCCACATAAGTTTAAAAACCAAGGGGGGCGGGGGAGAACACATTTGGGGAAGAGCATTTTAGGTCTCACCAAGCTCCTCACATTTGTAAGCAGCAGTTTGAGGTCTGTGATGACTGTGTCCTGGGTGCATTCCTTTCCTAATAATACAATATGCAGGATGTCTCCCAAAATGTGTCCAAGGGAAAAAAAAAAACCTTGCTCTTCCCTGTCTTTGTGCCATGGTGCTGTGACAGCAATCAGATTTCCTGCTGTAGGTTTGATCCCACAAGCATCTTCTTCACCCTCCCCTTTCTGATTCCATAAAGGGAAGTAGCACAGGGTTATAGTTGTGATTATCAAGTGCCAGATGCACACTAGGGATGCTGCTTAGTAGTACTTCTTTGCAAGGTTGGTGTCAGCCTAGCTTTAAATAAAAGGGTTGAATTTCAGGATGATAAGTCCAAGATTGTCTTGACTGGTCAGTGCCAGGGCTAGATGGGAAGCCAGGGCCTCTGAATTGAAATCTTCTTTGTAAAGAATGTTTTCCAATTTCTTAATATTTCAGCAAGGTTTGGAGAGGCACCTGCTCATGTGTACCAGGAGGCTGGGGCAAAGGCAAGGGTATTCATGTTGGGTGCACTGGAGTTCTAGGAATTTCCAGTGGTTCCTTGGCAAGTTTTGGGAGAAGAGAAGCAGAGGGAGAGGGTAGACTGAAATGCTAAGCCCCTCCTCCCATCCAGGTAAACCCACTCCCTTCTGTTTCATTCACTAACCCTGTATGTAAGATTTTGACTGTAGATGGTTTTGTAGTTAAAGCATAAAAGTCAGGGATTTAAGGGATTTTTGGTGGCTTCCCACCAGTCTAGTTATGCAGCTGGCCAAATTATTACAAGGGCTGGTGTTGGCTTCTTCCTTTGTGTAGTGCAGCTGCATGGCTCCTACCAGGACATTGGAACTGTACATAAACACACCCAGTCATTTGGGTAATGGTTCCATGTTCAGTACTGTGACCAGGCAGGAGGCACAAAAACAGTATGGGAGCTCTGCCTCCAGGAGGCTTGAAGTACGTTTTGAGACTCACTTCCAGGAGTCACCCTGGGAAGAAGACCATTTGAGATAATAAGTTGGCACCAGATAAAGTTCTGGGCACCAGAGATTTTGGCTCTGTACACCAATATGCTAATTAAGGAATTGTTCAATAGAAGCCAGTGAAATGGGCCAGCGCTTTGGAGGAAGTGCTTCTGAATGACTCAGGCTACAGCACACACTCTTGACCCTATAGAAGGGACAGGGACTTGTTGGCTTTTGGCTCATGGAAGGAGCCACAAGACTGCATTGTTTTGGGTCCCCAGGGGGAAGAGCTGCCTAGACCCGCCTAGGTACATCCTGCAAGGCCAGCCAAGACAGAGACAGGCTGGAGAGCTATCTGACTGTGATTAGACTGTGCGACTTTCTTTATTGGCAAACAGTCTGTCAGCAGCTTCTTCTTGCAGAGCAGCCCAGATGTTCTTACAAAGCATTCTGGGCCCTTCCCGTCCACACCCAGCCCCCACGTGCCTTGCCACTTTGCCAGACTTTGTCCTGGCCACGAGAGTCTAGCTATAGCCAAAGCAAGGCCTAGTGAGACATCAGAGAAAGGAGGCTGGACCCTCTGGGAAGCCTCTGACCAGCCATCCCCGCACTCCACATGTGTGTGTCTCCTTCTCTCATTACGTGGAGAGTATTGCCTTGGAAGAGGTGGAGACAGACTGGCCTTAGGGACTGGAGTACATATTGGGGTGCTTCAGATAAAATCCCACTATAAATTTCCTTCTACACATGTTCTTCTTGTGCCACTTGGGGCAGTTTCCATCTGTTATTGGTTTTAAATCTCTCAGAGAGGGCTCTCATGGCAAGAGTTACAGAAAACATGGCAGTCATTGGTTTTGGTTCTTGATAGGTGGAGCTGGCCCCAGACGTAGAGAACAGCCTCCTTTGGCTTATCCCTCATGAAAGAGGCCAACATCAAGGTGTTCCTTACCTTGGAAGAGGGAAGGTGGGTGCACACTTGGGCCTGAATATGCTGTCATTTGGGGGATGTTAAGTTTTTGCAGTAAGTAGAGTCCTGTTGCATAGATGCTCCTGGATTGGTTTATTTGCATTCCACACAATTGCTTTTCTTTAGGTCACAGTATCTTAAATTTTCTTTAGGAAGTCATGCCCCCTTTTCTCTTTATTTTCTTTTATTTAGGCTTGTCTCACTCACCTCACCTATATTTTATACCCAACTGATGCTTGATACTGGCATACATTTTACCCAATATCCCTGTGTGTAAGGAACCATAAGTAGTGAAAAAAAAAAAAAGAGTGAGGGGACCTTTCCCTTCGTGCATCACAATCTTTATTCTTACCAAATTCTTGGAGGCAAGACACCAACCTCTGCAACAGCCAATACATACAAAGGTCTCTTCCTCTTTCCAGCTGTTCTACTGATCATGGACAAAAAGGATGTGAATTTCAGTCACTAACTTATTGTAGGTCTAATATTATTGATGTTAGAGATATCTTTGCTCTTGCCTTTTTGTTTTAGAAGGGAAACTGATGTGTAAGAAGAAGGCAGGAGACTCTCAGGACCACTCAGAAAGCCCATGACGGCAGAAGACTTCCAAGAGCGGTGTTGGTTGCAGAGGGTTGCCTAATGTATGGGGCCCTTTGCCTGCTCAAACCTTACCATAGATCTCAACAAATCACCTCTTCTTCCTCCAACAACGCTTTCCCACACATGTGACCCTCTTCTGTCATGGTTTTGATGGTGAACTTCTCATCGTTCAGCCCCTAGTTTGACTTGTCTATGTCAACCTTGGTAACTAGTCCCAACCCAATAATCATTCATAGGAATAGAAATAGAAATAAGAACTCTGCTGGACCACAAGAATACGTGGGCATATGTCAGGAGCAGAATGGAGGGACAGGAACCTCTTTAAATGGTTCCCCATACTTAGGAGAAATCTTCAATTTCCTCAACTGAGTTGAAGCAGAATCTCATTAGCTGTTCAGGGTAGGTTGGGGAGGGCTGGAAGTTAGCAGAGGATGCATGTTATAGGACTACTGGGAATAGGAACAGACAGGAACCCCAAAGAGCCCCATGTGGGCAGTGCCATCCCATAAACCAGCTTTCTGATTCTAATAAAAGTGGGAAGAAGGAGGAAGCCCACCAGCACAGGCATGCTCTCTCCTCTTTGCTTCTTGGCAGTCATGAGGTGAGCAGCTCTCCTCTGCCATGCCCTTCTCCCATGATGTTCCTGCCTCCCCACAGGACGAGAAACAATGGAGCCAGAGTGAAATATCTGAAGCCATAAGCCCAAGTTAGTCCTTCATCCTTTAAATTGTTTCTCTCAGGTATTTGTCACAGAGGCACAAAAAGTACAAGCACAGATACTTTGGGGCCAACTGTCTTGAGATGCAAAAGCAGTGACCTTGAAGCAAGGGCTGTGGGTGTCCTTGAGAGGGCAGTGTGCTGGTGAGATGGAGGAACTGGGACTGCCTTGCATCCATCCAACTCCAGTGGCCTGGTTGCTTCTAGACTTCTTGTTTTATGTGGCATAAGTGTTTCCACTTTTTAGACAGGTCAGAATGGGGATGTCTGGATGCCCAGTTGGGTCAAAGTAAGTGACCATCTGTCTTTATCTGGCATTATAGGCCATTGGCTGTTATACCATGGGTCACCCTCTTCATGTTTTCCTTCTCTCTCTCTTAATTTTCTGGCTGCTTCTACACATACTAATAGGCTATTAGAGCCTAGAGGAGCCTTAACCCTTATCCAAAGTTCAGAGGGAGGAGGTAGTTTAGTGACTTGATAACCATGCACCAGAAGTGTGGGGCCAGAGTGAGAACTGAGGCCTTAAGTGCCCAGCTCTGAGCTCTCTCACTTCTTTACTGCCTTGCTCTGTTCCTCTCTGTGTCTCTCCCACTCAGGCCTGTTTCTCTCTCCTTCTCTTCTGCCTAAGATAAATGGATCCGTTTATTTAATATTGCGTAGAGCAGCTCTTTGAGGGGTTGTGAAGAGGGAGGGGAGACTGCTAAGGAAACAAGTGAGTGTTGATTACAACTGTGTCTGGATGGTCACAGAACAAGAGGCCATGATCCTGGGGTGATGATGATTGGCCAGCCCATGGCAAGGGCCTAGACACACCATTCTAGCATTGGAAACTGACAGACAGACATCCATGGCCTGGCTCCACTGAACATGCTCAGCTGGGGATCCCCTCCCCCCAGCCCATTCTGCTTCTCACCGACTTGGAGAGACAGCTGGTTGGTGGAGAGTTTGTGTGGGTTTATTTACTCTTAATAACAAGCCCATATTTTTGATATTCCTCCCTGTGCTTCTGCTCATTTGGGCTTAGGTACAAAATCATGGATCTACACAGAGAATATGTGGATCTGAAAATTAGAGCCTTGCTCCTTTGGAAGGGAGCAGTGGCCTGCATGGCACCCTGTCTGGTCAAAGTAAGCCACCATAGAGTGACACTAGCTATCAGTGTCCTTAGGAATTCATCCAGTGGTGGACTGTGCCCATGGGTCCTCCTCAGTTCAGTTCAGACCTGTGACCAGATGCACTTCTTCATAGATGCTTAAAGATACACAGTCCCTTGTTCTGGGAGGTCATGGTCATGTGGGGAGAAGAGAAAGAAATCTATACTTCTTCAGTGTGCCTGGTAAACTGTGCCATTGTGCATAGTGCTTGGTGCTGCAGAAGGCATCCATGGGCCATCCAACTCTTCCTGTGGGCAGGAGACTTATCAGGAAGGTTCCTTGAATGGACCCTCATCCAGCCTCAGTCTGATGGTTGCTGTCTCATTCCTCTGGGGCTCCTGTCTGTTCCATTCCACCATTCTTCACTAACCTCCAGGCGACCCAACCTACCCTTCAGCACAGCTGATGAGAGTCTGCCTCACACTCCCCTGAGGAAAGTGAAGACGTGTGAATTCTTACTGCTTTCTGCACCACTCAGTGGTGCCCTGTATTTGTGTCCATGATGTGTGAAGTGACTCCTTTCACAGAGGAGACAAGGTCTTCCTTCTGGTCAAAGGTCAATCTCTCCCTATGTGTTTTGATCCCATCGTCCTTTCCGTCTTAAGGTCATGACATCATCAGTGACCCCCTTCCTTGCCTGGAACTGCTGATGTGACATTCTCCTTTCCCTAGGAACATTTCACTCCACCTACCAATTCTTTCCCTCCCACTTCTCCCAAGTCCAGTTTTCATTGCTCTACACCGCCAAAAATTTATTTTGCCAAGGTCAAGTGACTTACCTAATGTATCCCAATGCAAAGCATGTTTTTACCTGTTACTTCTGATGGAAATGAGTACTCTCACCTTAAGACACAGGTATGCTCCTTCTTTTTCTCCATCTCTGTGACCCAACACACTTCCCATTTTCCTCCTAGCTCATTGACTTCTCCTTCTCAGCCATATTGGTTCAATCCACATCCTCTACCCAGCGTATAAATGTTGGAGTCTTCAGAGCTCACTCCTTCACACCTTCTGTCTGCACACAGTCCCTCAGCTGATCCCAGCCAGCCTTATAGAGTTGACAAAATGATTGCCCACAACTGTCTGTCTTCAGCCCAGACTACTCTGTGTAGTCAAATTTAACTTTTCACATTGGCTGTGCCACAATCATATTGAAATTAATACATACCAAAGTGAATTTCTTTTTTTTTTTTTGGAGGTACTAGGGTTTGAATTCAGGGCTGTGTACTTGCTAAGCAGGCACTCTACTGCTTGAGCCACACCTCTAGTGTTTTGTGCTTTGATTATTTTTGAGATAGGATTTTACTTTTTACCTAGTCTGGCAATCTTCCTATTTTATACTTCCTGCCATAGCTGGGATGATTGACTTGACAACCAAGCCCAGTTCTTTTTCTATTGAGATGGGGTCCCATGAATACCACCATTGTCCGCCATATTGGTTAAACCAGACAGACATCTAAACTCTTAGTAAGTTTTCCCTCTTCTATCTTAAACATCCATCTTGTTCCTGTCCACTTACTTCTTCCTGTCTTCTTTTGTTTTTTCTCTATGCCCCATTGTGTTTTGCCCCACAACTAGAGCAGGTACTCACCTGCACACCTGGATTGGCGAATCCATTTTTCACATGGCAGTCAGAGCCCTGTTCTAAAAACACCAGACTCTCCCTTGCATAAAATCCATCATAGTTTCCTACTACACAGCAGACACATCCAAGCTTCTCACTGTATTCTACAAAGTTCTCCACGACCTGGATTCTGCACCGTTTCTACAAACTCATTTCACGGCCTCTTCCCCTGACCTGCAACACCAGTTACTTCCTTCATGCCACAAATTGTGATTTGACCATAGTTTACTTGAGCTGTGTGTATGTGGGTGTCTGTCTCCTCTACTAGACTGTAGACTCTGTGTTTCTACTTGTGTTAATCATTGTATCCATTCAAGGAAATTCTTTGAGATGCTTTTCCTTTTGTCTGAGTTAGAACAAGTGCTCTTCTCCAGGCCCTCGATGTCCCTTGTGAAGGAGCTCCTGCAAAGCACCCAGGTGCAAAGTGTGACTATGGGGACCGGGGAGAGACTGGAAAGAGGCCCTTGCTGACCATGACCCTTCTCCATTGGAGTCTATTAGACTACCTCTTCCATAAGGACAATCTGTGGGACTTCCCTTAGTGGGCCTGAGCTTCTGTCTCTTTCTCCCTGATCCTGTTGCCTCTGGAATCATGCCAGAGGATCTTTAGGGACCTGATTCTCTCCTGAAGGAACATCCAAAAGAAAATGTGAAAATATCTCTCTCCCCTAGAATCAACTTGGACCCAACTCAATAAATCCAGCAGATGAAAGATGGAGACCTCCACTCCCTCTTCACTGTGGCTAGGTCAGTGTTCTTCTACCACAAGGAGCCTCTGTGAGTTGCTTGTCTGGCCATCCATGAGATAGAAAGTGGTCCTGGGACACACTACTTCCTTAGAAAGTGGAGAGTTGAAAGGGGGCAGAGAACATAGATCCACCAGTGGGAGAATAAAATGGTGCCAGGAGACATCAGTGCAGGATGCTTTCCATGCCTAGCTGAGGCCCAACTTTCCAGAACATATGCACTCTCTCCCAGTCCTTACAGTGTCAGGTGGTCAGATAAATCTCCAGAGATTTGAAGCCAGATCTCCTCACAGACTTGCTGCAGGCTTCTGGAAAAGTACTGGTCCTTGATAAGCCTCAGATTCTACCTCACAAACTGTTACCCTTCTTCTGCCTTCCTGTGACCTGAGAGGCATGTCACAAAGATGACATGATTTAGCAGAGGTAGAGAGCTTAGCACAGTGCTCCACGTTCAGCAACTGAGCAGGGCTCCAAATAGGAGCCCTTACTACTGAGTTTACCCACAGCACCTTGCTCCAGATCTACAGTTGAAAACTTGTTCAAGTGACAAAATAGCCATAAAGCATTAAACATCCAAAGGGCTCTGGAGTACATTTGTTAAAGTATCAGGTTGTATTTCCCCCCATGTCTCTGGAGGTCATACTGTGATGGGCCCCCTAGGACCCTAAAAGTAAGTCTGAGGCTCTAAGGGACAGTAGCCTGGGCTGGAGAGGGGAAGGTCCTGCTCTGTCCTGCCCCCTTCAGAGCCTGGGGAGCCGTGTGGCTGGATGAGGACCCCCCTGGGGATGAAGAGCAGGAGGGCAGAGAATGTGGAAGCATATTCCAGAGCTCTGGGAGAGCTATGCCTTTGAAGGTGGAAGAGACTGGAAAACGTTGCCTGGCCCTGGGGAATCTCTCCAGACCAGTGCGCTGAGCTAGAACCTGGTTTCCTGGGCTCCCTCCCTTTATCCCCAGGGCTTCTCTGACTGGCAGGACCATGTGCGTGTGAGTGGTCCACAAACCAACAATTCTAACTGCTATTGGGAGTCTCCGGTCCACACTTCACCCAGGGCTGAAGCAAAGTCCTCGCCTCTTCTCACATCCACGTTTAACGAGATGTAGTGACAGAACCTGAATAAGAAACACACCTGTCTCTGTCCCACACCTGTCCTCATCTCTGGTAATAGGCCCTGTTTCTGGTGACAGTCCCCAAATATGAGTCACTTATGTATCCTGAAATGGTATAGACACTCCTGAAAGGCATATCAGAAATGGAGTGAGAGGATCCACAAGAATTCTTCCTGGAGGGGCGAGCTCTACATTAATTAGAAAAAATATTGAGTGACCACAAGGCCTTGAGGACAAGACATCAGCACAGGGGCCTGCTGAGAAGCAAAGATGGCTGCTAAGCTGCTCCCTAGAGCAGATGGGGTGAAAGCAGCAGGACGGGTGGCAAGGGCCAGGCACTGCTTGAGGTGATACCCTCCCATTCCAGGATGAGTCTGAGTGCTTAGTGAATACGACTAGAGCCTCACAATGCCTGTTGTGAGTGGAGCATAGGTGGAAACCATAGACCAAGCCATTTTTCAACTCAGAGGGAAACAGAGGCAGCTAGTCCAGGACATGTCAGGGGCAGCAAGTCGTTTGTGAGTAAAAGCTGTTAAGAGCCCATGCAAATCATGGAGCATGGTTTGGTCTTTCGTGGACAGTGCAGTAAAAATCCAAGTCAAGAGTGTCCAGATCTCCAAGGACCAATGACATGCCAGGAGATGTCAGCATTTGTCATTGCTATAGAATAGATAATTGGACTGGTCCCCATCCCTGATTCCTGGGAGACAGACTAAATCCTTGGAATTCCCTAAGTAACAGGTGTGAGTGTCTTTGTTCTTCATGAGTCTGTTAAATCTAAGGTGAGTTTAGGCTAATGAGAGAACTCAGGGTGGGGGACGGCCATCAGAAAGATCAACTGTGGTCTTTGAGTCAACATGACCTCAGAGGATGGAGGAGGCTGCAGATTGAATTCATCCATTTGGCCAATGATTGGATTAATCAAGCTTAGATGATGAAACCCCATTAAAAACTGTGAAGTTGGGTGTGGTGGTGCACACCTGTAAGGTCAGCACTTGGGGGGCTGAGACAGGAGGATCTGGAGTTTCAGATCAGCCTGAGTTATATATAGAAATACCCTCAAACAAAACAAAATAAAGCTGGGTGCCAGTGGCTCACGCCTATAATCCTAGCTACTCAGTAGGTAGAGATCATGAGGTTCGTGACAACCTATCTTGAAAAAAGCCTATCATAAAAAAGGGCTGGTGGAGTGGCTCAAGGTGTAGACCCTGAGTTCAAACTCCAGTACTGCACAAAGAAAAAAAAACAAACCTCTGGATACTGAAAATCAGTGGTGCTTCCTGGTTGATTGACGTACTGACATGACAGGGATTGTTTAGGACTGTCCCAGTCCTCAACGCCTATGCCTCTGCCTTTGGCTGGTCCTTTATAATAAATCTATGATCACAAGTATAGTGATTTTCTGAGTTAGTTGTTCTAGTGAATTATTGAAGCAGAGAAGTTCATGAGACTTTTCCAGATTAGTCAGAAATGTGAGTGACCTGGAGACCCTGAACTCGTGGCCAGTGTCAGAAGTGAGTACCATCTTACTTGCAG
This sequence comes from Castor canadensis, assembly GCF_047511655.1. Taxonomy (NCBI): domain Eukaryota; kingdom Metazoa; phylum Chordata; class Mammalia; order Rodentia; family Castoridae; genus Castor; species Castor canadensis. The sequence goes on along the minus strand of NC_133401.1, from coordinate 3,747,211 downwards.
AGTCCACTAACTCAAGGTGGGCAGTGTTAGAGTGGATTTTAGGGTATCAGTTAGGTATGAGGAGATGACCTCTTATGATGTGGATGCTGTCTTCTTCCCATGCCCACTAGGTAAGCACTAAAATGGCAAGCCTGAAAAAGACAATCCAACCCTAGTTGGCCCCAGAATCTGGTACACTTTGCTGTAGTGAACTTGTTTTGAGTATTCGCCATGTTTCTTTCCCAAGGCTGGGTGGCATGGATGCATGGTGGAGCTCTGATTGGAGCCTTCCTGGCTCTGAGGAAGGCATATGTGAGTCATAAACTCAGCTCCCCCTTTTGCAGTGGCGGCACTACGACTTCTGTTTGGGAGGTCCCCGGGACCACAGTCTGCTTCTGAGATGTCTTCAAGATGCTTCTGCATAGCAACCATATGTCTTTGACTTTGATTGTATGTTTACTGAGAGGCTCAGGAAAGGCTGATGGAAGTTACAGGGCGGGGAGCCCTCAAGTGCAATGCAAGCCACTGCTTGGTCCAGCTGCTATCCCTTTGGTGAGACACACAGTCCCTAAAGAGGTAAGTACCAGAGAAGAGTCTAGATTCTTAATCTTTCCCTCTGAGCAATGTAATTTCATTGTACTTAAAAATAATTAGACAAATCTATAAAACATGTTTCTATTGAATTAGTTTACTTCACTTGGCCCCATAATGTGAGCATCATAATTACTTAAATATTTCCCTTTACTATTTTTCAAAACATTTTTCTAAATTGTCAAAAAACATTCTGGAGAGAGTTGGATAAGAAACATAGCGAACATGTGTCTGATTAATTTTTTAAGACAATCAAGATCAAATGCAAAAAAAAAAAGACTGGAAATGCTTTCAGTGCAACAATAAAAGACAGAAATCTCAGCGCAGGGAGTGTGGTGAGTCATAAGGAAAGAAAGATTCATCATTTTTACTACGATATTTATTGTAACTCAGACGACAGTGAACGACCAAGCCTGGTGTGTAAATTGCCCGAGGTGGGGTGTGGTTGTGAGGAGCAGCGTCCAGTTGGGGACATTCTGCCAAGGGTGCTGTGGATGTTGCATCTTTCTGGATGCCCGCCCGCTACCACCATCGAGCTTGCAAAGCAAGAGATCATTCTGAACAGCCATTCTTTGTCGCCTGTCATTGCAAAGAACTGCAGGGCAATCTTCTCGCTTCCTGACAAGCAGATCTGTCCCTCATCTGCCAGCTGACGATCAGGCCACCATCCTGAGGCCATTGATGGAGCTGCTCAGTGATGGAGAGTCACTTGTCAACAGAGGGTTTATGAGATGTTAACTCTCGAGCTTTTCCTCAGCTTGAACTGAATTTTACTTTACTTTATTCAATTTATTTTGTGGAGTTCCTTTTTGAAAAAAGAAACCCTTCTTTTAAGTTCCAATAAACAATTAGAATCAGAGAATGTGATTTCTTTTTCTAGCAAAACACTCTTGCCTTCTGGCTCTGTCTTCCTTTCCTGGCCTCCCCTGCCTGGCAAATGTCACTGGAGAAAGAGAGGCAGGCTCGCCATCTGAGATTTTCACCTATTGGAAGCCTGGAGCAGACTCCAGACACCATCTTCACTGTGACCAGACCACCCATCAGCGGGAAGGGGGCAGCCCCTATTTTGTTTATGAATTTGGGTCACCAAGCATTGGGGAATTCATTTGAGGGCTCTACCCCAAATTCCAACCTAGAAGTCCTTTGAGGGGAAGACAGCATTCTGGGGTCATGCCTTCCAATCACCCTCACATCCCCATGGTCTTTGCCTTACCTCTTGACTTTTTTGTGTTACTTTTTTATGGTATAGAGACTAATGTGCCTTTTTGCTTGAAATGACAAAACATAAGCGGGTTACAAGTTACTCATTACAGATAAAGAGTCTTTGTCTGTGTGGGGGGAAAGGGTGGACCATGGCCAAAGGTCTTGCTCTGTAATGGCCCAGCCATCTTTAGCAGCTGGAGTCAGTTTGAGTAGAAGCCTTCGGGTTTCACGGGCGTTTGAATCAGGTACAGGGACCCAAGGTGACTCACCTCAGGGTAAGTAGACATTGTTTTGTGCACTGAGGGAAGTTTTCAGGCTGAAGGAAGAGGGGGTGACCTCTAGTGGGCACTCGCTGGCTTATTATCTGTCCCTTGGAGGCCTTGTCCAGGGTTGCACGTTGAGCTCTACTTCCTTCTCACCCAACTTTGTGCTTCTCTGGACCATGGGGAATGAACAACTTGCCACGGTGGGAAGTATAACATGTTCACGGAAGTGGATGGAAAGGTTAGAGTGAGGGACCAGTCAGAGCACCCAGATGTTCACACAAACGACAGGACACTGGAGCTCACGGGCAGTGGGGGATGGGCTGTAGGTATGCAAGACACAGGGCTGAACACACACACATGCACTCACACCTGTGCACATGCCACGCTCACGCAGTTCCCTTGGATGGGTCAGTAAGCCATGCCAATGGCTCCTGCAGAAGACAAGGAGGAAGGGCCAAAGCAGAGCGTGGCTTCCCAGGTCGATGATTTCAGGGACAGATGTAGACTGGACCCTAGCAATGTTTATCCTGAACACTGAGAACCTAGGAAGTTGTGTTTTCTAACCATAGTAATGTTTAACTTTATCTTACTTCTCCTTGTTCCAAAACTTGAGTTTCTATGCTTTTAACACTTTTAACTTATACTTTATTTAGATGCATTTTGCACCCATAATTTGGTGAGGATTTCTTGCAAGTCTCTGTGATCATCACAGGTCCTGGTGGATTCAGGTGGAGGCCTGAATCCAACACCCAGAATGCAGTGCCTGGGTCCACCACCCAGAATGCTGTGTCCCCTTGGAGGCAAGGAACAGAGTGGGCTCAGGGCAAAGAGCTGAGCCTCACTTGAGGAGCCTCTGCCAGGACTACTGCACTCCTCCATCTTTTTGCCAATTTTCTTCTCACTAAAGTCCAACCAGATAGAAAAAGAACCTGAGTTTCACTCCATTCTCCAACGTGGTATCAATCATGTATCACCTTTGTTAGGGAATCTGAGGGCCTTCTGAATAATTCAGGAGTGCTACCTGGAATACTTGTTGCTCCCAACTGTTAATGAAAGTATCAAGGGAATTAATTAACAGTCAATTATATCAATTTTAGACTTGGACATTGATTCTGAAGCTGAATGCTAAATTTGCATTTTTGCTATAGTTCCTTTCTCAGATTTTCAACTTGTCTCAGTCGGTTCTAATCAAACTTCGGGGGACATGCTCAAATTATTTCCTTTCCCTCGCTCTGTTTTAGCTTGCTTCAGATAAATAAGGATAAGAAAGAATTGGTTCAGTAATATATATTTTCTGCAACTGTAGGTGTACAGGTGTTATCTTGGTCTGTAAAAACTGCTCAGGGGAAAAGGGGCTTTGAATGTACAGATAATAAATTACCAACAGAGGTGAGAAAGTAAAAGTAATGTGTATGTTATTTGCATAGATATGTACATATTTTGCTCCAACCACCACATGGAAGAGCTTGCAAGAGAAGGAGAAATAGTACAGGGACTTACAGAGACTTATAGGCACCATCTTCATTGCCCATGTCTTGTCCATCTTGAACATGTGACACGTTTGTTAGACGTTTGCTAAACCTCACATCGGAAGGGGTTTTTAAACCCTCTATGATCTTTGATATTAAGAAAAGGCATTTCATTGAAAACAGTCTTTGCATGATTTGGCACGAGTCGTCTAGACTGCTTTATGAAAAATGACAGCTAGTAGGAAAGTAATTAAAGATGTATTTTGCTGAAAGCAAAAGTATTTTTGGAATCAATACCAGCCATCTTTAATTTGCCAGCTTTTCCACAATCATTGTGCATTATCACTCTAAAGGCTGGGGTTGGAGGGGGCACCAGCCCCTTTCCAGTTGCACTTTGGGGGTCTTCCATTTACTTACCACAATCTTCAATTAGGGGTAGAGGAAGCCTGGTCAGTGTGGTGGGGAAGGAGCCAGCAGACCTCTCTCTGGACAGCTGGCCCCTTGGGTGGCTCCTCCCAGGGCAGCAGAAATGTGTGCAAAGTAGCAGCAATGAAGCCAGGTGCAGAGATGTCCGGGGTGGGGGTGCGGGTGCGCCTCTGGTTTTGAGTTAGAAACCTTCATTCATATATTTTAGAATTCTCAAGGCAGAGAGACATCTGTCTTACCTGTCCCCCTCTTTTTGTAGCAGAAATCTCTACAAAGTTCCAGCAGGTTGAGGTTGCTCTTCACTCCCTCTGTGCAAAGTGCCAGGTGTACTTCCTGTACCCCATGTGCATGGTATAGCTTGCCTAATGACTGAAGTCAGGCTCCCCACATGTAGGAGAGGCTCTCTGACTCTATGCCCATTTTCTCCCCACTCATACATTCCCCTGCTTACTCATTTTCCAGGTGTCAGCTTAGACACTTCCTCCAGGAAGTCCTTGCAATTGAGTCTCAGGACATCAGCTACTCCTGAACCGATTCTATCACAGTGCCTTTGATTAGTGGCCTCTCTTCCTTACATCTTCGGGGACATGGACCACAATTATCTCATCAATTTATTCCCAGATCCTAGTCTGGACCACGTATAAGTACCATCAGGTGTGAGGGATAGAATCATGATTTGAAGTTAAGAGACCATATTGTACCTGCAATCATGTTTGCCCTTGGGTGTCTCATCCTCCTAGTCTGGAGTTGTCTGGGTCCAGTCTTGCATATTGTCCCAGGGCATGAACACGGTGGCCTTTTCCATGTCCAAGTGCACTAGAGCCATGAAGATCCCTTCTTCCTAACACCAGAGGGAAGCTGGGGTCCATTGGCAGGAAGCTCCCAGCTTGGAGGAGATGGGAGGATTTTAACAGTCCAGGTGACCCAGGGAATGAGCACAGCTTGGAGGAGCATTGCATGGCTTTTTGACACTCACTATTGTCATAGCCTTGGGGTCTTCCAAGGCCACAGGGTCCAGGAGTGGGCCATGTTTGGTAGGGTCGACTAGGTAGGTTCAAATGTGGATTCCAGTAACTATCTCTGTACTCTGCTACTGGAGCCCTCATTTTTCTCTGGGGACTTTAGTGGGTGCCATGTTGAAAATGGAAGAAAGAAGAACCTGTTTGACCTCTGCTCCATCTGCCACTACAGTCTGCTTCTTCCTGCTCTGTTTTCAGAGCAGGTGACACGCACACCACTAAAAATCATGTATCACAGACAGGTGTATATGCTTATGGTATATATAGTATACACACACAGTTATGAAATATGTGTCATAGGTGGGTATATTTATGGCAGTATAGATAATCAATGTCATTTAATGATGGGGCTATGTCTTGAGAAATACGTTAGGCTATTTTGTAATTGTGAGAACATGACAAAATGTATGTTCCAGTTAATACGGCCACAAGGTCGCTAGATGAAATGATCTTATGGAGTCATGATCACCTACACTGTCCATTGTTTGCTGAGACAGTCATGTGACCTGTGACCTCAAGTGTGTCTGAGGAAATGGGTGTGTGCTAACACATGAACCCAGACAATGCACTATGGCTTCCTTTTCGATTATGGCCACTTCCACAGAGCAAATACATTATGTCTTCATAATGTTAGCCTCGTTCTCAAATCACGTGGATGTTGGTGCTGATGAGAAGGGACAGTCTTTTGTCCCAATTTCCAACGTCTAGATGCTGTGGATTTCCCTCACTACAGATCTTAACGAGGCATTAACTTTTTTCCCTCATTGCTATGCACAGTCAGACATAGTTAATCTTTGGGACACTTGCTGGTCAGATGCCTGGGATAAGCATGGATTAGGAGAATTCTGATTACCAATCTTCCCCAAGTGCCAAACAGTCTGGGAATTCAGAGTGCAGATGGGTTTTTTTGAAAGCAGTAAGCTGCCCATGGAGAGGTGCCCATGTCCTGGAGGGATTTTGATCAATGACATTGTTGATGTTGGCAGCATGGGGACTCCTTGGGAAGATAGGGCTCCATTTTTTTCAATCTGTCTTTGTACTGGGGTGGGATATGAACTCAGCCTTCTGTCTTCCCAGAGCTCTTACCCTTTGGCTATGGTTTTAAAGCCAAGGAATGCCTTCAAGAAGCAATGCTGCCTCTTCTTCATGAGACAGTCCTTATTATACTGGAAGACCCAGTCCTGCCTGGACTCGTCAAGACAGAAAACAAGTGATATGAAACACTATTCATCATGGACTTCCTATTGTCAGCCTTCTGTAGATGTGAGCTCCGAGAAAGTAGGTCTTCAGTCTTCGGGAATGAATGACTTCCCATTTACGGGGCTAGCTCCAGGGAGTAGCCAGGACGTGTGCCTTTCTCAGGTCCTCCCAGTGTCCTCCATATCGTGCCAGCCCCTGGGTGGTCCAAGCAGACCTTGGCTACAGAGCACCTTCCCTCCTGTCTGCCCTAGGCACCTCATCTGCCCCATGGGGTAGGACGGTTGCTCTCGGCTCATTTGCAATGATGTTTTGTCTCAATGTAGCTGAACACACCTTGGTTTCAGTCTTCCCTTCCCAGAGTTCCCTCTTAGCATGAAGGATCACTGTGCTTGCACAATATCATGAGGTTACTTCTATTTGAGTGACTTGTGATGTTCTCCAATTTCAGATCTAGAGTGAGCCCGCAGGGCTTGGGTAAAAGACACTGTGACACCTGCCAGTGAGAGTGGGGCCTGAGCCAGGTTGTCTGATAGAGCAGAATGTGGAAACAGAGATTAAAATTAAAAATATACATACTTTCATGATTCAGCAAAGTGACTTTTGATACCTCTTTCTATACCTTCTTGGGCACGCAAAGATATAGATACAGAATGCTTATCATACTGCTTTTGAAATAGTGAAAAAACTGAAAGCAATTTCATGTCCATCAATGGAGGAAGAGTCAAACAAATCTGAATGTAGATGTACTAAAGAGTACTACTGGAGGCATGGCTCAAGAGCTACAGCACCTGCTTTGCAAGCACAAAATCCTGAGTTCAAACCCCAGTCCCACCAGAAAAAAGAATGCTAGGCAGAAGTTAGAAAGAATGACATAAGTCTGTATGAGCTAATAAGGGTAAGGCACCAACCTATATATGTAATGAAAAAAAAAAAGCATGGTAAGGATAGCTGTATCCATTTGACAGAGTTTACATTAAAAGAAATTAAAACCAAATAAATGATTCTCTCACTTTATCTGCATACACATCTTCATATCTTTATGAATGATTACCAAAAGGCTTGGAGAAGACTCTAATTCCAGTGGGCACTTAGTAGGAAGAACACAATTGCAGAAGTGGGAAGAAGGTAGTTAAACCCTAGTCCTTCCTTTTCATAGACAAGAAGCGTATCTTAGGAAATTCAGCATTCTGTAAGAATTTAAAGAATTCAGCCCACCTTCAGGTGGATCTCACGTACAAATCATTGCCCTGGTCCATGGATGACTACGGTTGTCAGGAACCACTCATGCTGCTTCATCTATAAAAGGAATTGCTATGAAGGGGATGGAAGGATTCAATTCTGCCTTTGCCTTTCAGGAACAAAATGTGCATCAAAGAATCCCTGCCAGGTGCCAGGTGCCAGGGCAGGAGGGACAGGAGAGTCAGGAGGTTTTTCCATAACCCAAGTCTTCAGGATGGAACTTGCCTCTGGCACTCTGTGCTCAGGGCCATTCTTGGCTCCCCCACAGTTCCTCTTCTTCAAAGCAAGGACTATTTCATGTTTCTGGGGTGCAGAAGATGGAGTGGTGGGTATTAGTAAGAAGAGTCTGTTGGGACATTCCCAAAGTGGGGTAATGGGGCTTTTCAGTGGGTCTTTGTTGGAGCAGGTCAGTGTGCTGGGTGGGAAGCCTAGAATAGCCAGGAACATAGAAAAATTTCTCCTTTCCACAAAGGCCATCATCTCTGCCTTCGAAAATGAAAGTAGTTGTCCCATGGGGACCTCAGTGCTGACACACTCCATGAAACCCTCCTTGGAGAAAAGGCTTTGTGATGGTTCCTCTGGTGCCACATCTGGGTTGGGGTCATGGGCTCTGGTGCCCTGACTTGTATCAAGGTTATAGACTCAAAGGTGATTGAGGACAGCAACCTAGGCCAGAAAGTGTGACATGGAGAGTGGCAGACACTGTGTCAGCAGGAGCATGCACACAGCATCTAAACACCCATGCTGAGAACTTGTGGAGGACTGTGGTCTATTGCAGGCACTGAGCCTAAGTTTTCAGGTTATGATTCTTGCTTGAGGGTGTTAAGATCCAGTAAAAGGAATTTCAGAGTAGTGGGTGCTGCCATCATTCTGTTAGGTATAGATTAGCACCTAATCCTCCTTTGACTCAAGAAGCCTCTGTTTCCCCCTGTGCAAAATGCAGCAGTAAGCAAACCAGCTTCACAGGGTCACAGTGAACTGTTGTGAGCAGGTGATCTGTGCAAGGTGCTTAGCCCTATAAAGGGACTTAAGAATTATTGATGACATTGCACTTGGCTCGGGAACAAGAGACACTGCTTGCTCCTCAATGTCCTCCTTCCATCTTCCATCAACTCAAGCCTGATTCTGACTCTACCTCATTTTCTTCTCCTAACGAGGAGCTGTAGGCTAGCTAGGAAAATCACCCAGCTCTTCTGATGAGAGGAGGATGGAGGATTCAAGCAGGTAGGGCCCAGCTGGCTCCTGCCATCACCCTGCGTCACCTGCCTGCCACCATGACCGGAAGAGTGATGGGAGAAGAAAGACTACTGGGCTCCATCCCCATGCAGAGTGGGGGAGATGGCCGGAGCCCCCTAATCTTTCAGCTTATGTCTTTATGTCATTCATAGAGGCTGGGACTCCTCTTCTGGCCATGCAGAGAAAACTTTGGGTGGCTGACCCCAACTCTTGTCACACACAGCCTATCTTTCTCCAATTGTTTCATCAGCTCTGGGACTGTCAGCTCACACCTGACAAGTGACAAGCCTCAGACTCATGCTGACTAGATAATCAAAGTCTTGTCAGGGCTGTCAATACCCTGCAGATAGGAGAGGACAAAGCCAGGAAAGGTTTCTACAGAAACCACTGCCTTCACACAGACGCTGTCGCAGCCTTTTACCTGAATCACCTGTTTTGTTCCTAAACATCACTTACCACTGAATCCATGGGCTCAGAGCACAAACCCGTAAGTGAACTAACGACCCATGATATTAAGCACTGAAAATGCAAATTATCTACTTTTGCATGCGATTACCTTATAATTTTCCAAATAAAAAGCACACACACGTATAGGTAACATTCAATTTTACTCAGTGAAAGAGAATTTTCCACTAAAAATATATTTTAAAAAAAATCTGAACTGGAGAATTCCCATAAGTGACACAGGCTTATCTATATAGCATTTTTTTAGTTGCACAAATAAATAAACTTTGTATTGCAGCATCCCACAACACAATAAAGGAGGTGCAAAATCCTCCACGCCTCACCTTGGTGTCCCTTTCGTGGGGGACATGCATGTCCAAGAGTTGCAGCTGTTGTCTGAGAGTGGCAGCTGGTTGTCTGTCTTTTCTGAAATCTCAGCAGAGATTGATTTTAGGCCGATTGGTCTGTAAAGAAGACTTGAAATATTACATTTGAAACACAAGGCTTCAGGGCGGATAAGGAGACTGATATGGACCTCTGTCTGTGCACTCCACTCTAGCACCTAGCTTTTGCCCTGAAATCAAGGCATAGCTGTCATCATAAAAGTGTACTTGTCCAGTAATACTAAGCTGGCTTCTTTTCCCATACTAGGGAGTCTCTATTAATAAATGACAAATCTATGTGTGTACAAGCATGTGTGTGTGTGAGTGTGTGTAGATAGTTTTGCTTGGCAAAAAACATGATGCCTGTAAGATCCCTTCAAGACCTTTTTGAAGTCCACTCTAGTCCATCCTGGTAGCTCTTAGTGGTCTGTTTGCCCCAATTTGACCATGGCCAAGAGACAGGCTCTAGACAGGGGTCTTGCAGAGAGCAGTAGCCTTTCCCTGGCCTGGGAGCTGTGGCCATAGGTCTCAGTCTACAAGAATCTTAGCCCCAGTTCTCTGTTCTCTCCTCTGGAGTTACTCCTCCAGCACAAGGTAACTTCTTTTGTTTTGGACTCTGCTGACCTGGGTCCACCCAGGGCTTTCACACTTGCTGATGCCTCTCCTCTGTCTTCCTGCCTACATCTCAGGGCTTAGCAGATACTTCCTTTCTCATTCTTGGTGAGGCACCTACCAGCAGCCAGTCTCTGTCCTTCCTGCTCAACTGTCAATTGCCTTGTTTGACTTTCTTGACAATATTGACCGCTCTCTGAGATGCTCCTGCTTCCAGCTTGGTTTCTTTGTTTATTGTCTCCCTGTCATTGAGACAGACAACAGATGCAGGGGGCAGGGACCTTGTGCTGCTGGTGGTTGCTGCCCCTGGCCTCAGAGTAGTTCCTGGCAGGTGCTAGAGGAGTTGGGGCTGAGGGCTCTGGGGACTCATGCAGGCAGGAAAGCTCATGGGAGTGTCCCCCCAAGGGAGGTGACAAGGGAAGTTTGCTTTGTGAGACTGCATGGAGCATGCCTGTAGGACTCCAGTCACCTCTCATACAGCCTTCCCACATTGGGTGCACCCCAGCTCATGCTGCCTCTCCCTTCAGATGACCCCTGGGAGGAAGCGAGACTCGTGGGAGGGTCCCAAGTCCATTACTTGAATCACACAAAGCTCATTGCCCACTCAGTTCCAAAACCCACATGGTTACCTGTGTGAAGGAGGCTCCATCCCTGCCTCTAGCCACTCAGGAGTTTAGCAAAAGAGATACTTACACATAAACACATGAATGAGGAGGACAGGGCGGATATGGGACAGCCAAGGTGATAGAAGTGATTAGGAGGTGTTCTTACTTGGTTTGGAGCACCATGGATGACTTCCCAGGTGCTTAAAACTCCTGAGCCAAAGGGAGACTTAGGATGAAACTGGAGGAAAAAGGGCTCACTGGCAAATAAGAATGGGATGCATCCTGGGGGATGTCTAGCCTGTGTCACTGCTCTTAGGGCTGGGCAAATGGGAGGGCACCCCCAACGCAGTGGAAAAGGAGTGTGTGAGCTTCTGGTTCTGAGCCTACAGTACTTTTGACTTGCATAGAAATACATGTGTCAAGAGCAGGTGAGGAGAGACCCCTTCCCAAGGCGTTCCTCCTTTTTTGTGTGTGTATATGGCAGTCCTGAGGTTTGAACTTAGGGCTTCACGCTTGCTAGGCAGGTGCTCTTGAGCCACTCTGCCAGCCCTTTTTGCTTTAGTTATTTTCCAGGTGGGGTCTCGGATTGTTTTTGCCTTGGCCAACCTTGCATCTTAATCCTCTTACTTATGCCTCCTACATAGCTGGGATTTGTGTACCACCATACCTGGTTGAGAACGGGGTCTCATTAACTTTTTGCCCCAGCTAGCAGAATCATCTGGATCTCTGTCGTGGTGCCCAGCCCACTGAGCCTTTCCTCTGGACGCCCTCACTGAATCCTTCTCTCCCGTGTATCTGCAAAGCTTCTTATTTCTTTTGCTGTGTTCTGTTCCTACCAGCACTTCAATCGCCCAAAGCTACAATGGATGTCTTTCTCTCATCTGCACTAGCAAGTTCTCTGGCCTTGCTTTTATGGTGCTGGGGATGGCAGGATTTCTTGCTGAATATCACTCACCATCCTGGCCTCATCCACTCACAGGCAGCCACGTTCAGTAAGGAGCCAAAGGAGGACAGAGGGTGTGCATGTGTGTGCAGGCCAATATCTCCTGTCTAATTTATATTTTACATTTCTGTAAAGTCATGCTTAGAGTATTTCGTAATCTCTGCTGAGATTAAGTATAATACTGTACATTTAATTGATATAAGTGGTTTCAATTCTCCTTAATATGACAAATCTCCAGTGTGAAATATTCTTAGTTAATGATCAACATAAAATAGAGTTCATTTTTAATGTGAGTACAAGATTTGAATTAATTTGTAGCTACAGTGGGGTTATTAAATTTTGTATGCATTCTGTGCATAGGCACATACATGTGTGGCCAGACATGTGGACCAGGGTGTACATGCGTGCTTTGGGTCAGAACATGAACTGTGGGTTTCTTCTGGTCTGAACTGAGGGTGTCTACACTTTCTGTTTTCCTCTGTCTTGGAATCAGCTCTTTTAACATCTCATACATGCAGAGCTGCCCCCACTGGGGTACCTCTGTAATTCCTTGGTCTTTGTGATACAAAGATGAGAGTTGTGTGGTGTTCTGGGTTGCCTGGTCTGAGCCCAGGAACATGGAGGTGTCATATCAAAACTGGACAAATGCCTCACCAGCTATGCCAAGGTCAACTGCTCCTCCCAACTTGTTTCCAATACAAAACAATTACTGGCTTACAAATTAGCATACTGCTTTTACATTATTGAAACCATATGATGTCTAATGTCATCCAGAGATTTCAATGAAAGTCTCCAGTTGAGGAAGTACTTTGCAAAGGTCTGTCCAGGAGGCAGGCATGGTGGGGGGAGGGCGGGGGCGGCCCCCAGCAGTACTGATCCAAGCCAAAAGCTTACATCCCTATCTTCAGCTACATACAGGGATTAAGCAGGTGAGTATGTCCCAAGGCACCTGAGCTAGAAAGCATTTGCAGGAAGCTGGGGCCAGGGTCTGTCACCCCTCAGATGAGGGAGAGGGCACACTCAAAGTCACCATTGTCTGCATAGCTTTGAGATAAGAGAGAACAGTTTCCTTACAATTGTTAAAAGAGAAAGGAGCAAGGAATAAAAGCTTCAGGGATAAGTGCCAATGCAAATTTGAATATCGTATAAACCACGCGTGGGCTGGAAGCAGCAACTGCAGGATGCATCTGTTCCAGCTGGACCCTTGGTCCCTCTCACAGCTGGAATTGCAGAGCTGAGACTCCTTAAATTTCTTTGTGATATGACCCATTTTGGAGACTGCCTTCAATATGCAAGCTGACCCAGTAGCTCTGAAATACTTCCAGTTTGTAGTTACCTCTCTAATGATGATAGGATTTGAATCCCAGCAATGATAAAGGTCTCCCCACCACCTCCTGGAGACAGGCAAGGGCAAGGAGGCTGCACTTGGACAAGTTCAATATCTAAGGCTTATGGTTGCAGAAAGACTATTTAATCACACATACGGTATTATTGGCAACACCGTGCAATAAAAGGGCTGAATGCTTCGTTTTTCTAGATTTTCTTTTATATTTCAAAATTGCTTTTCTTTCAAATTAGTGTATCCTATACATTTTCTTAAAAGGAATTACTTATGGCTTCACTTTTTTTTCTTCTTTTTCTTTTGTTGGCTTCCAGTTTCTTTCAGAATTACCACCTCTCAGGGACTGCTGACTTTCAAATGCTTTGCATATGAAATGAAAGTCTTGAGTGTATAGAGTTGCAGTGTTTAAGAATGGTATAATTTTAATTAGAAATGTATAAATGAATAAAAATAAAGTTGCTGCACATTACTAATTAGGTATTTTATTACTGTTTGATTTAAAAAAGAAGTATGTTTGCTTCTAACAAAGCAGCACAATGGGGGTGGTTTGGAGGCTTCCATAGGGCTCCCTGGGGAAAAGGGGGTGTCAGAGGACCCACAGGATTACAAGGCTGTGCTGTGGGAAGGGTTGGGGTTGAGAAGAAAACGTGTGTCCAACAAAGAGAAATGAAGAGATCCTGTTGAGTACTGTGAAAATCATCTCTTTGAAATCTGGTGTCTAGAGGCAGAAAATCATGTCTGCCCTCTGAGCTGTTCACCCTGTGCTAAGTGAGTATCTGTGTAATGTTACCTAATTTGGGGTTCTTCTTTCCCGGAAATTTCTGGCTAAATAGCAGTGGGTCTTTGGCACCTGTTCCATGCAGGAGATATGTGATTACTGCCTTTGGGAAGTTGATCGTCTTTTGGGTTTGCATTTGGCTCTGGAAGGTAGTGTTCCCAAGCCAACTTGTAGGGGTGGGTAGCTATGGCTGTGGCTTCCAATCCCACATGACTTGAACGTAGCTAGAAGTGTCCAGTGGGCACTTTTTCACTGGGCACTTTGAGACTGTGTATGGTGGATGTCCGAAGCTATGGGCTCAGTTGGTAGAATCTCTACAGTGAGGGCTGTCTTTCTTTAGAAAGGTGGGTGAATGCAAGGAGGTGACATCCATTTCTCTACTCCAACTGCCTTGGTAGCCAGTGGACGGTCAAGGCTGTGTGTATGTCCTTGAAACAACACATCGACTAGATGGAAGAAGAGCAGAGTCCTCACCCTGCTACCTCTGTATACCCTGTGCATGGTCCTGTCTGTAAGAATGGAGTCTACTAATTCTCATTTGCTAAACCCTGTGCTGTTGATCAATCCCTCTCATCTATTTCACTGAGTTTAATGCAACCAATGTGGGTGTTCACAAACACATCTCAAGCTACAATAATGAATGCCAAGTTCAAGCAGCTCACAGCTTCAGGCTATCAACCTTGGGTTTTTCTGAGCCCTTGGATAGGTGGAGGAATTATGGGATTAATGGAGGAACTTCACAGTGTGGAACTTCTGCAAAGGCAGTCTTCCAAGGGAAGAAGCAGAGTGGTTTCTCCCATCAGGAATGCTGGATGGCCAGGAATCTCAAGACTGTCACATCTAATTATGCAACCTACTAATCAGCAGAGAACTCAGTGGCATCCTGACTTGGGGAAGCCAGCATCTGTTCTCAGTCCTGCCTTCGGAGTAGGAACTGTGCCAAAGACTGTGAAGACAGCTTAGCTGGGTACAAAAGATGCTGTCAACTGGCCAAAACTGGAAAGGAGTCCTGGTTTGATTTGAATGAGCTTTTTTTAATAAATGGGGTAGGAAAAAGTAATTATATTACATCCAATAAAAATAAGTTCCCACATTCTTGGAGAAAAAAGATATAGACAAGTCGTGTCTGGTTAGAAATAGAGGTATTCACACAAGATAAAAGCCAGAGCACACAAGAGAGATATGAGGATAGGTAAGACACCTAAAAAATTAGTTAGCATTTGCTGCCCTCAACGCAGAGAAACTAGAGCAGATACCTTAAAAGCAACTGAGGCCAATAGGAAAAGGGGACCAGGAACTAGAGAAAAGGTTAGATCAAAAAGAATTAACCTAGAAGGTAACACCCACGCACAGGAAATCAATGTGAGTCAATACCCTGTATAGCTATCCTTATCTCAACCAGCAAAAACCCTTGTTCCTTCCTATCATTGCTTATACTCTCTCTTCAACAAAATTAGAGACAAGGGCAAAATAGTTTCTGCCAGGTATTGAGGGGGTGGGGAGGAGAAGGAGGGGGCAGGGTGGGTGGTAAGGGAGGGGGTGGGGGCAGGGGGGAGAAATGACCCAAGCGTTGTATGCACATATGAATAATAAAAAAATTTAAAAAAAGAAATAGAGGTATTCATTGCTTTGGCTCCCAGGAGACATAGCAAAATTCATGACCCTGGATCTGGCTTGGATAACAAGTTTTGAAGAGTTGTTTCTTTGAGACTGTGTATGGTAGGAACAACATATTGCTCAGGAACCTGAGCTCTCACTTACCTTGTGAAAACTTAGAGTCATTCCTTCTTTCATTTAACCAGGGGAGCACAATCCATTGAGGATGACAGATGTCCATTTTTTCTGTTGGTACAAATGCTGACTTGTGCCTCACTGTAGTCGCCAGCAACAGAGTGAATTCCTTCACCATCATAGGCTACACTTTCTCTAACTTCAGCTTGATATTTTGGTCAATGGGGCTCTAATAATGAAAACACATATTTGTTGAGAACCTTAACTTGGGTGAAGGCCCCCTACAGGGGTTGGAGGCCACAGGAGCAAAGAAGAATGATGGTGCTTATATGCTATATGATAAAGTAAGTCATTGTACAAGGAAATTCTTCAAAGATACAAAGAACGAATGGATTTTCAAGGCTCCCGGCAAAACAGAACTGCCAAGGGATAGTTCATCCAGTGAAAGGTAGGGAGAATGGGACCTGCAAGAGTTCAGAGGAGGGTGGAGTTAGTGTGGCTGCAACAGTCAGCAAAGGATTTGAGGGTAGATGGGATGCTGCAAGGTGGGAAGGAAGGACTCATGCCATATTCCAAGGCCAGGGACTTTGCACCTACAGGGTATGATTCCCAACTCTTCAGCAATCATCAAAGTAAGCCTGTGATAAGTACAAAGGACTTTTGCTCCTGAGTGGTCAGATTGTTCATTCCTAGTACCATCAATGAGTCCCAACACCTGAAGATGAGGTCACGTACCTTGAAGATTTGTGTGACTCTGAAGACACAGGAATGGGCCTTTCTGGTTTTTTGATTTGTACAGATGGAGGAAGCTTGGGTTAAGGTCACCAATGATCTGCATATTGTGTGTCCTGTAGACCACAGGATAAGGTCCCTGAATGCTGCTAGGAATGGGCAAGGAGGAAGGAGGGCTGGATTTGTGTCCTTTCTGGTTTGTGGTGACATGCAGGCTGTTTGCATCTATTCCCAGGTTTGCCTGGGGACAGGGAGTCTGCAGGGGCTTTGAATGTCTTTAGTTGCTGCTGCAAGAGTGGGCCAGGGGCTGACCCTCCCTAGACTAGTGAAGATGTCCTCGCTTTTCTGTATGTCTGTTTACGTCTGTCTTCTTTTCACACTGTTTCCCAGGCATACAAGATAGACTGCACAAAGGTCTGTGTTTCCATAAATGGCAGGAAAACCAGATGTCTATAAGTTGCTCCTACTTTCATCCCAGTAGCTGTCCCAAGATAGGGATAACTTGGAACACAAATAAGAATTTGTATCCAGACAAATAATCCCTGTACACCCATTTCTGATCAGTTCCATAGCTTTTGCTCTAGGTTTCACATACTGGTTTTTCTGGATACCTGTCAGGGGTCCAGACCCTGACAGTCCACCAGGGAACCACTTGATCGAATGACTGTTCGGGAAGCGGTTTTCTTACCTGACATTTTCACAGGTCAGCCTCTCTTCCAGGCCTTCCTCCTGAGGACCAAACCATAATCTTTTTAGAAACATCACCTCCCTGTGTCCCTTTGCAGTGGTGTCCTGGAATCTCACACTCCACAGATCTTGTCTTGAAGAGATGGATGCTGGGATATGGGTGACCACTTCCAGAAAATGACAACCTCATACCTACCTTTGTTTATAAAACAAGAATAAAATCCCATTCTGCTGAGACTCTGCTATTAACCAACACCATATTCATTCCTGCTTGTTCCTATCTCTACCTCCAGCTCACACTCTCTCTCATGGTAGATTTCAGCTCCTGGCTCACAGTCATCCTTATCACCCTGATTCTTCACAGAATCCCACAGGATTTGGCTTTCTGTATGGATACTCTGTCCAATACACAAACATTTCCATTCCTCAACAACTCACGCTACAATGGTCATTTCTTCACTCATCTCTTGGCCATCAGTTCTTATAAACATACTCCCCTTACCAATGGCTCCAACCACAACTTCTTTTTTTTTTCCTTTTTCTTTTATTATTCATATGTGCATACAAGGCTTGGTTCATTTCTCCCCCCTGCCCCCACCCCCTCCCTTACCACCCACTCTGCCTCAATACCCCCTCAATACCCAGCAGAAACTATTTTGCCCTTATTTCTAATTTTGTTGTAGAGAGAGTATAAGCAATAATAGGAAGGAACAAGGGTTTTTGCTGGTTGAGATAAGGATAGCTATACAGGGCGTTGACTCACATTGATTTCCTGTGTGTGGGTGTTACCTTCTAGGTTAATTCTTGTTGATCTAACCTTTTCTCTAGTACCTGGTCCCCTTTTCCTATTGGCCTCTGTTGCTTTTAAGGTATCTGCTTTAGTTTCTCTGCGTTAAGGGCAACAAATGCTAGCTAGTTTTTTAGGTGTCTTGCCTATCCTCACCCCTCCCTTGTGTGCTCTCGCTTTTATCATGTGCTCAAAGTCTAATCCTCTTGTTGTGTTTGCCCTTGATCTAATGTCCACATATGAGGGAGAACATACGATTTTTGGTCTTTTGGGCCAGGCTAACCTCGCTCAGAATGATGTTCTCCAATTCCATCCATTTACCAGCGAATGATAACATTTCGTTCTTCTTCATGGCTGCATAGAATTCCATTGTGTATAGATACCACATTTTCTTAATCCATTCGTCAGTGGTGGGGCATCTTGGCTGTTTCCATAACTTGGCTATTGTGACTAGTGCCGCAATAAACATGGGTGTGCAGGTGCCTCCGGAGTAACCTGTGTCACAGTCTTTTGGGTATATCCCCAAGAGTGGTATTGCTGGATCAAATGGTAGATCAATGTTTAGCTTTTTAAGTAGCCTCCAAATTTTTTTCCAGAGTGGTTGTACTAGTCTACATTCCCACCAACAGTGTAAGAGGGTTGCTTTTTCCCCGCATCCTCGCCAACACCTGTTGGTGGTGGTGTTGCTGATGATGGCTATTCTAACAGGGGTGAGGTGGAATCTTAGTGTGGTTTTAATTTGCATTTCCTATATTGCTAGAGATGGTGAGCATTTTTTCATGTGTTTTCTGGCCATTTGACTTTCTTCTTTTGAGAAAGTTCTGTTTAGTTCACTTGCCCATTTCTTTATTGGTTCATTAGTTTTGGGAGAATTTAGTTTTTTAAGTTCCCTGTATATTCTGGTTATCAGTCCTTTGTCTGATGTGTAGCTGGCAAATATTTTCTCCCACTCTGTGAGTGTTCTCTTCAGTTTAGAGACCATTTCTTTTGATGAACAGAAGGTTTTTAGCTTTATGAGGTCACATTTATCTATGCTATCTCTTAGTTGCTGTGCTGCTGGGGTTTCATTGAGAAAGTTCTTACCTGTACCTACTAACTCCAGAGTATTTCCTACTCTTTCCTGTACCAACTTTAGAGTTTGGGGTCTGATATTAAGATCCTTGATCCATTTTGAGTTAATCTTGGTATAGGGTGATATACATGGATCTAGTTTCAGTTTTTTGCAGACAGCTAACCAGTTTTCCCAACAGTTTTTGTTGAAGAGGCTGCTATTTCTCCATCGTATATTTTTAGCTCCTTTGTCAAAGATAAGTTGGTTATAGTCAACCACAACTTCTTATTTCTTAACCAGCTTGCTCCCATCCCTGCCGTCATCATGAGTGGACCTCAAGAGTGTCTCCCATCCATTAATGCCTTTCTCTCTTTCTGTCACCCTCTCTGCTCCTCTCTTACTTGGTTCTCCAGCATCAACAAGAGCCCATCACTGGATCGTTTATCTCCCCTCCCTCAATTCCTGGAAGAGTTTCAACAGGTACCATTTTTGTATTTATATACATGTGTACTGTATTCACCATCCTACCTCCTTTCCCTTCCACCTCCCCCCTCCAGCTGGTGTCAATATCCTCCCCCTTGCAGGACCTGTTCCACCCTCCTGTTCTCTGATTTTGTAGAAGAAAAAAGATAAAAGATAAAAAGAAAAACATGACATTTTTGCTAGTTTGAAATAAAGATAGATACACAGGGAGTGTTTCCTTATATTTCCATGTATAATATGCATACAACCCCAGTTGGTTCATCTCCTCTAATCCCCTTCACTCCTTCCTAGTCCCCTTCCCATGGTGGCCCCAGCCAGTTTAAAATTTTTATATTCATTCCTGTATAGAGAGCACATCAACCACATTCAAGGACAGTGGTCTTTGAAGGAGGATAACATGGATGGAATGAGAGAAAACAGAGTGAAATTAAAACCCAGACACCAGCTAGCAATGGTGGTATGCCCAGTCCAGGAGATGGACAGCTGGGGTATCTCTCTGCACTGGGAAGTGAGCCTGACACCAGTAGACATAGGGAAAAGTACTAAACATGAATGTCATCCTGGAGGGAAGGTCCTGTGTGCCACCTCCTCTTCCCCTTGAGTCCTTGAAAGGGCTTCGGTGGCCTCCCTCAGCCTCTGCTCTTCTTCACCCGTCCTCCAAAGGGAAGCCATTAGCCTAGGTAAATATTCCCTCTCCTGAGTGATTTGATCTCTGTACTCCCAGATTCAGTTCCTTTGCAAGGTAAATAACTATAAATATTAAAACATGTCAATAGCTTTATTAATAAATGACTTCTGGCTGTCTAGGAGATTCCATAATATGGGCTTCTGGTGGGCCCCTGGCAGAGACGTCTACCTATTTCATATGGTGTGGTCACTGCTGGCTGAAGGATTCATGGAATCTGTCAGAACTCATAGCATTTGGAGGCTACAGCATGTAAAGTCATCCATTTTGTGAGTTTTTGGAATGATATTTTCCTTTAGTTTGGAGTTCATATAACATGTATTGTCTGATATTAATACCAATTAATCTCTAAATAAGAAATACAATAATTGTGTACTGCCTGTGTACCTCTTAGAATTTACAACGTACATCTTACAATAACTGTGTTCCACCTGTGTACATGTTAGAATTTTAAACTCCTAGTCCCTAACTTTTCACCAAAATAAGGCTTAATAAATTCTCCTCACAACAGCATTTTCAAAAATCCTGGGATGGCATACATTTGTTTCTTATTTTCAGTCAAGTTGATAAAATTGTCGTATTATTTCCCCCAATCTTCATTCAAGTCTCTTTTTAGAAATTGTCTTATCACATTTTTGTCTAAAAAAACTGAGATTCATGATTCTTAAAACCAAGTCAATTATCTAGATAGTGCCTTCTGGAAAATCAAACTCAGATTTGATCTTTTTCTATCTAGTTTGGAATCTCATTTCAGAAGAAGAGGTCCAGGGAATGATTCTACAAAATATGACTCCATTTTTTTCTCTTGTAGATTTTCCTCAGAGACATCTACAATCCTGGAACAAGCAAGAGTCCCATGGATTTGATGTTGGGTGGGTGGGACTGATTGAACCACCCCAAGGCAAGTCCATGATTACAGTGGAGCAAAGCTTTTGCTCCAACTTGAAGTGTGCATTAACCCATGTCAGCAGCACTGCTGAGGATGTACTGGGACAGTCACACTTCTCGGAACAAAAGGAAACTCTATTCAGTGTTTTCACTGAGGACACTGAAGCTGTGTCTATCCCATCCTCTCATCCTTCATCCCATAGGTCATCCTCTACCTCTTCCCAGAAAAGGAGACTGAGCAAAGCCTTACCATCACAGCCTTGTTCTATGCTGACCATCTCGAGAAGGCCAAGTGGTGTAGAGTGCAGTGAGAGGCAGACATCTGGGGAGATGACTCATGCAACTTGTGCTGTACAAGCTAACGGTGAGAGTTTCAGTTGAAAATCCAAACAGGTAGTTATTTTGGCACCTCTGGGGCTCATAAGAAAGTAAGTTCTAAGATCCAGGGACAATTTGAGTTATAATACATATATACATGGAAACATCACAAGGAAACTCCCTGTGTAGGTATTGTAAACAAACAAAAATGTCCTTTTTTTTTTCTATAAAAACAGAGACTAAGTCCTTTCTGGGGGTTGGCACCAGTGGGAGAGGGAAAGATATAAGAAAAGAGTAGATATAGTGGAATATTATGCACTCATGTATGAAATTAGAAAAATGAGACCTGTTGAAACTATTCCAGGAATGGGGAGAGAGAGGATAAAGGAGAACGATGAAAGGGTGAATTCAACTATGATATACTGTAAGAACTTCTGTAAATGTCACAATGCTCCCCCAGTACAGCAATAATATGGTCATAAAAAATTTAAAAACAAAAACCAGAGACACTGTCCCACAGATGAGGCTTAAGCCCTTGGACAGCGATACAGGGAGAAGCACTGTGAGTGGGGAGTGGGCCCGAATGCACTCCCATGATTGTTAACCTAAAAAATTACAGGAGACATGACTCATTTAAAAAATATTTATTAATAGAAATCAGATCCGTACCCTCTTTGGCCACCCTTACATCTTTGTTGCTTTTCCAGGTTCGTACACATAACCAGTCTAGTGTATACCTCCTTCAGACCTTTCCAGATGTGTTGCATGTATTTACACACATCTAGATTTACCTAAGTGGCATGTTTCCGTACAACTTTCTTTTTGACTTAGTGTGTGTCTTCATAGGTATACCTAGACTTAGCTTGGTTTGTAAGCTGGCTGCTTGGTATTCATTGGGACAACTATACCATGGTTTATGTCACACTTGTCCACTTCATGTATATTTCGGTTGTTTCTGACTTTGTGCACTTCAACATCTAGGGGCAGTGAAGAGGTCCCCTGGAAGAGAGTGGGAGTGACTGGGGTGTGGGAGAGGTGTGGAGAATTTCAGGACAGAGTAAGAGTGGAATATGGCGGACACTGGTTAAAGGTTTAAGAAGTTTAAGACCTGGAAATAGGCATTGGATTTTTGAGCATGCTGCTCACTTGGTGACTCGTTAAAGCTGTTTCTGTGCAACACTGAGCATGGGAACCATGAGCAGGAGAGAACAACTGTGCTACAAGTGTGGCCGTCTTGTCTTCTATTTGGACAGGTTGCTCTGAAAATGGGCAGAAAAACAAGGGCAATAGCTCTAGGAGAGCTTAGGGTCGGGGGAGTGTTGATCCCTCTCCCTTCCCTCCTTTCCTTTTTTTAAAATTCCTTCTTCCAGTTGGGCAGTACCTCTTTCTGTGTGCCATTTCTTGGGCAAGTTACAACCTCTGTGTCTCTTCCTGGGTTTCAAATTGAGATCGTGATATCTACTGGCACACAGTAGGTGCTATATAAGTAATGCTTGATAAATTAAGGAGCAAAGACCATCTTTCTCATGGGGTTGTTTTATTAGCAAAAATTAATAGGTAGATGTGTGATGAGCTGAGCCCTCAAAAGGTCATGGCACCCAGGAAATGGCAGCCATCACCAAAGACTCATGGAGAGCAGCATGGGAGCACCTATCCCCTCTCCCATCTCTGCTTGCCGTTGTCTCACAAACTAAAGACACCAAGACATTGTCCCTGAGGGCTCCAGAAGGTGCCTGGCTTTCTCTGTGGCCCCAGCTGAGGGCTATGAAATGCAGTCTGAGCTGGCACCAGCTGAGGAATGGTGACTGTGCCACCCTCAGTCCCAAATTGTATGACCATCACTTCTCCTGTGAGGTGAAAACTCCACAGAAGACTTTTCTTTAGTAGCTGTGTGAACTTTGTAGAATCAACACTAAGAAAAAATTCTTTTTTTAATGAATTTACTTCTGTAGGAAAGAAAAGGGCTGTTGGGGACTTTGATGAGATGTACTCTGTGTGGCTGCAAGTCTAAGTGGAAATTCTTAGTATAAAAGGTGAAACACTGAACCTCTGGCAAGGGACAGGCTTGAAAGGAGGCTAAGCCCAGCTTGCAGAGAGCAAGGGTCACTTCAAATGCAGGTGCAGAGCTGCACACTACTTGCTAGGTCTGACCACTGCTCTCACTCTCAGACTCCAGCTGCTTAAAACATAAATCGTCTTTAAACACTCAAGAGCTGCTGGGCTCCCAAGACCATCTTTGGAACAATTTGTCAATCCCCACTCATTGTATGGTCTTTTTTTTTTGAGTCTTGATAATGCTTCTGAAAGGAACAGGGGGACACTTTTGCCATTCATCATGAAATAATGCAACATTCTGTACATTTATTACAGTGTACCTTATGACTGAGCTATTAACTATAAAAAAACTTTCATTTCTCTAAAGTTTTCCTTTATCTTTACCAAACAGATACCCAATATGACAGAGAATTTAATACCCCTAAACTTTAAGAGCGGTTTGTAAACACAGTCCCTGGTGGGGGGCTATTGATCTTTTGCTATTTTAATACATTTTTACTGACCGACATGTCCTGTGGTAAGGAATATTGCCTAAATTAGTTATCTGATTGGTTCTTTTGATTAATGATGGGCCCCTGCTTCATTACACATGACAACATGGTCAGAATAATCACTATTGCTCTACAAGCCAGACCTGGCATTTTTTTATTCCCTCATTTTTAAAGTTCATTTATAAAATTATTTAATGTATATGTCCTAAGTTGTAATTCATTTACATGACACTTTTTTCGATGGGAACTGTTGTACTGTGTCACAAATGGCTAAGAAAACAAGGTAAAATAGATGTACAGATCAATGTCTCTTGGCTCAAGGGGAAAAAAAACATAATCAAGATTCAGGAGCTGACCTTGAACCAAAGTCCAACTTGTCACAGAACAAACACAGAGATCCCCCAACAAATCAGCCGCACGGCAGGACGTGTTCTCGTACAATCTCTTCTCTGTCACCTCCCTGGAACCTGGTGCTCTTAGACCCCCTCAGCTTCCTTCCTTCTGTGCCCAGGGTCGGCCAGTTGGTTTTATCTCTGGTCCTGTCAGTACTGCTCTGACCCAAACAGGCTTCTTTTTCATACACTAACTATGAGGGATTCCAAATATTCAAAAAATCAGAATTTGGACCAAATCTGAATTGGAGAGTTCTGTGTGTTTTAAAGTCATTGTATTATATTAATTCTGGATTAATGGAAAGATTCCAATTTAGTTGGCTATATAGTGGATGTCAGTATTTGGCAGGCGTGTTTTAATTATCCTTTGGTTTTATAAAACATTTACTTAGTCATCAATTGTATGTTGTAGGTAAGTGGCATATTTGGAGTTGCTCAAAAAAGATGGTGGGCAGCAAAGTTTTTCTCTCTCTGTGTCCTGACAACCCTCTCACAAAGAGCAGGAAGGAAAGTTCCTCTCTGGTTCCTCTTTGGGATTCTGTTAGGGTGTGCATTTCTTTTTCCCTTTGTTGTTGTGCTGGGTGATGTACATTGTAGCATTTACAAAGGTTCTTACGATGTATCAAATATATCACACTTGAATCGACCTCCTCCACAGCTCTGCTTTATCCCCTCTCCTCCAATTCCTGGCACAGTTTCAACAGGTACCATTTTTGCATTTACATACATGTGTATACACTTTTTTGTGCTGTATTCATCCTCTTACCCCTTTCTTCTATCCCCTTTTCCCCTCACACTGGTACCAAAACCCCTCCCGCCCCCACAGGACCTGTTCCACCTTTCTGTTCTCTGATTTGTAGAAGATAGAAGATAAAAAAGAAAAATATGACATTTTTGCTAGTTTGAAATAAAGATAGCTACACTGGGAATTTCCTTGTGTTTTTTCCCTGCATATATGTATTACAACCCCAACTGGTTCATTTCCTCTAATCCCCTTCACTCCTCCCTATGTGGTGGGCCTGACCAGTTTAAGATTTCTGTATTTATTCCTATACATTGAGCACATCAACACCTTCGAGTGCTTGGTTTTCTTCCCTTGCCCTATTTCTCCCATGTGTGACCTCCCCTTTGTGTGACCAGTGTCCCATAGTATTGTGGCATTTGGTTTAGGTCTATATTCCTTTGTGTGAATATTTTAGTGTTCAGGTTAATATGGATTTCAGGAAGACATTGATGGGGAGACACAAGAGTCAGCCATGAACCTAGAAACTGGGTTCCGTTGTAACCCTTTCCTCCAAGGCCCCATTGCTCGGAGACAACTTGGCAAAGCGTCTAGCTGCCCCTGTCCAGGGCAGTACCATCCATCCAAATCAGACAAGGCTAGGATCCTACTCAACTGCATTTTTATTCCAAACACAATGTGGTCTCTATCTCCTAACCTTGTCTGCTCTTACCTCCCCTCTCTGGCTCTGACCTCTCTTGACCTCCCTCCACTTCTGCTGTAAAAGGCCTGGCCACCCCTCTCTAGTTCCTTTTGCCTCTTTTGGCTTCCTTTAGCATTCATTTGGTATATGCACAAGACACCTGTGCCCTGTGGTTTCATGACAATGAGTGCCTCAAGATATAAACCCCCAATCCAGCATCTGACACCAATGGCATCAGAACCAAATGAAATAGAAGCTCTACTTTCATACTTCATAACCACAAGCCATCCTGTTTGCATGTCTTTGACAGAGGCTTTGGCATTGAGCAAAGTCATGGCTGAATTTGAGTAGCGTGCATGCCGGAAGGTTGAATGGCTGGCAGGGTACCATGAGGTACACTGGAGACCCTTTCAGGATGGAGAGCATATGCTTTCCTGCAAACGGGCTTCCACTGTGGACCTCTCTGCTCTCTGAGGCCCCAAGAGATAAAGACTCAACTTCGACCACACATGCAGGAAGTGCTTTCTTTTTCTGGTGGAGTTTCAGCACTCCACCAGAGTGTCAGTTCCTGACATCTTCGTGTGTCATCCTGGGACAAAACGCAGGCAGAACCAAGGCACCCCACAGCACACAAGTCTAGCCTCCTAGACTATCTGAAAGACAGCATAAATAGAAGGTTATGATGGAAGACTTCCAACAAAAGCACTTAGAAGGAAGTGGATTTAAGTGGTTTCTCCCCACCACACTCCAACTGGACTTAATTAAGGTTGTCAATAGTGTGATCTTCTGCACCAGGATTCATTCTGGACACGATTAAAAAGTTCCGTTACATCAATTCACGTTGGCAGTTGTTGGTGCTGCTTAGCCATGGACTAGAACTTGGGTGAAAAGCCTACCACAGGAAATGGCTGTGTGTGTATGTGCCCATGGCCTTGGGAGGCTATCTGGGGTATGAGCTAAGCAAGTGACAAGTTGTTGAATATGCAAGTTCTATGTTAATAAGATTAAATGACGGCTGGGTCACCTCACATAATCAATTGAAATAGTCACCAACTTTGTGTTGGAATTGGAAAAGATGATTACTTTGAGGCTGCTAAACATATTTTACAGCTTTTTGAATTTGCAATAATACGTGTCTCACATAGCATTTAAAAACATATTTTGACCTTAATAAAGCATGACGAGTCTATGAAACAGGCATTCTTTAGAATGGAAGATCCAAGAAGCATAGGTAACTACCCAGAGGAAGCTTGAACCCTCCATCGCCCCCACTTCCCTCCCTCCTTCCCTCCCTCCTTTCCTCCCTCCTGCCTTCCCTTTCTTCCTCCCTCCCTCCTTCCTTCCTTCCCTCCTGCCCTCCTTTTCTTCTTTTCTCCCTCCTTCCTTCCTTCCTTCCTTGCCTCCTTTCTTCCTTCCCTTCCTTCTTTCCTTCCCTTCCTCCCTTCCCTCCCTTTCTCCTTCCCTGCCCTCTCTCCCCTCATTCCCTCCTTCCTTCCTTGCTCCCCTCCCTTCCCTTCTTCCCTTTTTCCTTCCCCCTCCCTCCCTCCCTTCCTTCCTTCCTTCCTTCCGAAGGAACATGGGGCTGAGTTTTTAATGGAAAACCATCCTTATTTTAAGCCATTCTTATTAATTTATCATTGAATTATTTGCCATCACTCTTAAAATCTTACAAAATGATTTAGCCCCACGAGCGTGATTTACTCATGTTTAAAACCTCCACGCTACACCACCCCATCACAGCGCTGTAAATGTGTCTCCTGGCTCCCAGAAGAAGCACAGAGAAAACAAATAAAGTCAAAGATGCATATTCCTTTACCGGTGGCTTCGCAAAGCATAAGTGATGGGAGGAAGGAACCCGTCATTGGCCTCTGCTCTATTATTGACAAGAGCAGAAGTAGAAATTAGAAAACAAATACCCTTTTAAATGAAACGAAGTAAAAAGGCCTCCCTCACTCAGAGGAAATGCTAATTGAAACTACCTTGCTAATGCTAGCGAGTCACAGGAAGGAAACATTAAGTTATTATTTTTAATAATGTTTACAAGTATATCCAGCCATTTCCAGCCGGTGAAAGATGTCAGCCTTGGACAAACGTGGCAGCTCTACTTTTCAGCAACGATACTGCTCGTCTTCCCTCTGATAGCAATCATTAATTTTATTTTTTTAACCCAGTCCTCAAATGAAGACAGATGAGCTGGAGAGTTTTAAATGCAGGCTGCTTACTTCAGAAAAATGGCTGGGAGATAGCAGATCGTGGCATCTGAGTGGGGGCCAGTTACTGTTAGGAAAAATAAAATAAAATAAAACCAAGCCTAAGAGAAGGAGAAGTCAGGCCTCAGAGATCCAGAGAGTGGAAGGAGGGGAGCAGGGTTGGGTTCTGAGCCACATGGCAGGACTGACTCATTTCCTAACTGCTTTGGAGTTACAATTATGTTTAATTGCTCTTGATAATTTCAACATCACATTTTAACACTTATGAATCTCCTTCATGTCAGAGATCAAAATGCCAGTTAAGAATCACACCATTGATAGCATTGGGCTGCACCTTCACAAAAGCATTTCTCACCGATATAATTACATCCAAGTCATATTTTTAGTGCAATGTCAATTATCCTTATTTGATTACTATCATTTTATTTTAAAGTCAAGGGGTTTTGACTTGATCTCATTGTGGACTACTCAGGGAAGGTTTTGAGATCCCTTCATGAGAGGGGCTGGGAAGGCAATGTCTTACAGGTGTGCAGTAGGTTTTGTCACTCTCACAGAAAATCAGATTGAAAAAAATCTGTGTGGTTGCATGTAGTGACAGGTCAGGAAGAACAGGAAGGACAGAAGAAGAGAAAAAAGAAGGTAGAAGAGTGTGATGTCCATGCTTCTAGAAGGGTGATCTCTTCCACAAAACAAACACTGACCAAAACCATCACAATCAACCTTTGCAGACCTCTGGAAATCAGCAAGATCTCTAAACAATCTGAGGAGCACTTATTGCAGAACAACAGTTGAGTCTTGGTAAGGAACAATAGACATGAGGAGACTTGAACTTGATCTATTTTTATTCCCACTCAACTGGTCAGCATTCATCCTGCAAAACATCAGGTGTGAACACCAGAAGGGCAGTGTGGGTCTGATGCTCTCTTAATGTCCCACTCCCCACAATTGTCACTAGTTTGCTTGTTGGGGAGGTGCCTTCCCCTCCCCCCCAAAAAAAATCTCCATCATAAGACTTGTCTTTATCGGACTCAAAGCTGCCTCAGTGGGAAGAACCCCAACATCCTAGGTCATTTGTTGGTGACAACCAGTTTCAATTTGTTATAGTAATCGAGGCAGTGATACTGTTTAGAGTTAACAAGAAACTTGAAGGAAGAATCTGATCTCTGACTGAGACGCCCATAGGAGGCTTTGAAAACACAATTTTTTCCTGGCTGGTTATCTGGAAAACCTGCTGAAACTTTCCTCTCTCTCTCTCTCTCTCTCTCTCTCTCTCTCTCTCCCTCTCTCTCTCTGGCAATACTGGGGTTTGAACTCAGGGTATCACACTTGCTAAGCAGGTGCTCTGTCACTTGACCCTCTTCACCAGTCCTTTTCTGTGAAGGGTTTTGTTGAGATAGTGTCTTATGAACTCTTTGCCCAGACTAGCTTCAAACCACAATCTTCCCGATCTCTGCCTCCTGTGTAGCTGGGATTATAGGCATGAGCCACCAATGCCTGACTGAAAGTTTTCAAAACCACTTCTTTGCAACAGTGGGCTGAGTGCTCCAGACAGGAAAACCAGGTAAGAAAAATAAGTGAAAGCCATCCAGATAAAAAAGAAATGAAACCATTTCTATTTACAGATATTAAGATTTATGTTGAAAATTTCTAAAATGCTTAATCTACTAAAAATGTGTCCAGAGGACTGGCGGAGTGGCTTAAGTGGTAAAGTGGTAGAGCGCCTGCCTTGCAAGCATGAGGCCCTAAGTTCAAACCCCAGTACTGCCAAAAAATAAAAAAAGATCTAAAAGTGTGTCAGAACTGATAAATAAGTTTGGTGAGGCTGTGGAATACAAGATTGATATGTAAAAATCATTTGTATTTCTATACTCCCATGGTGAACCATCAGAATATAAAATGGAAATGTCCCTGTACAGTATAAAGGAAGAGGATTAAAAATTCTTTGGTTAATTTAACAAATAATTATATAATGAAAATGGGAAATAATTATCAGAAACAATTAAGGAAAATCTGAATGAATGGAAAGGTATCCCCTGATCATAGATAGACACAGCTGGGTTTGGGAACACTTCCCAAATTGACCTGCAGATTTCATATGACATCTGCTAAGATCCAAACTGCCTTTGGCTGATATTAACAAACGCATCTAAACAGTGTATGAAAAAGCAAGAGATCAGAATAGCCAAAAAAATACTCTTGAAAAAGAAGAACCAAATTGGAAGTTGCATACTACCCAATTTGATAATTGACTACAAAGTGACAGCAGTTGGTAGAGTGTGGTAGGGACAGAAGGTACAGACACACAGACAAATGTGATAGATTTGGAAGTAAACAACAACAACAACAAAAACCCCTTACAGTTGTTGTTCACTGTCACCTGGTGATCAACAAAAATGTGGGTACAAGTCAGTGTAGAAAGAGATGTCTTCTCAACAAATGCTGCTGTGATAACTGTGTTATTTTCATGCAAAAAGAATAAGGTCGCACTCCTGCCTCACACCATATATAAAAATTTACTTAAAAAATGCTGATTATAAAACAGTTGGGAGAAAACACAGGAGTAGTTGCACAGGAATAATTGAGTGGTACCTCACCGTGGAGTTGATTTGCATTTTCCTAGTGACTAATTATTGCTCATGACCCTGGGTTAGACGGTGGTCCCCTAACATGACAACCAAAGTACAAATGACAGAGTAAAAAAAATAAGCAAATCAGACTTCAACCCAATTAAAAACTTCAGAAGTCACATGGAAAACAGAAAAGATAGCTTGCAGAAAGAGAAAAAGTACTTACAAACCACAGGCTTGTAAGGATCTTGTATCTAGACTATATAAATACTTTTGAGACTTAGTAATAAAACATAAATGGTCCTGTAAAAATGGGCAAAGCACTTAAATAGGCATTTCTGCAGATGAATTACACAAATGTCTAATGAGCACATGATAAGACCCCAATTATTATTAGTCTCTAGGAAAATGCAAATCAAACCCACAGTGAGATATCACTTCACACTCACTGGGGAGGTTCAAATTAAAGAGACAGATAATTTTAAGTATTTCAGACTGTGGAGAAGTTGAAACCAACCTATATCTCTTATTAGACCATAAATTGTTTGATGATTCCTCAAAAATGTCAATGGAGAATTACCATAGGACTTAGCAATTCTGCTCTGTAGTATAGCTCCCTGGGTTTCACATCTATGGAAACACAAAAGCTGTATGCAGATATTAATGACAACATTTATTTATATTTTGGCAGTACTGAGATTTGAACTCAGGGCCTCAAGCTTGCTAGGCAGGGGCTGTACTACTTGAGCCACTCTACCAGACCTTAACAGCATTTCTCATAATAGCCAAAATATGGAAATAACCGTAACATGTATGAATGAATGAATAGATAAAATAGAACATGACATACCCTTAAAATGGAATGGCAAAAAAAAAAAAAGGAACTAAAATACTCACATATATTACAAATGTGTGAATCTTAGAAGTCTTAGGTGAGGTGAAAGGCCAGATATTCAATAATTCCATTTATATGAAATGTCCACAATTTGCAAATCTGCAGAGACAGGGAGAAGATTAGTACTTTCCAGGAGTTATGACAGTAGAGGAGAGGGAGGCCACTAATTGATCAAGAGATCTCTTCTGGGTCGATGAAAATATTCTAAAATGAGAAAGTGGTGATGGTTACCTAACTGCATACACTAAAATCCACTTACTTTCGCTCCTTTTTCAAAGGTGAAGTTTATGGTATGTGAACTATACATTGATAAAGCTATTATAAAATAGGTATGAGGATGAAGGAAAAGATAAACCCCTAATTCATTTGCTTTTTATATTATTATCAACTTCAGAGAGAGTTAAAAAAATCCAAAAATGATATCATAGTGTACTCATGAGGGCAAAGACATCCAGGATTTTTGAGGATGTGGAGAAAAATGAACCCTGATACACTGGTGTTGGTCACGTAAATTAGTCCAGGCACCAGGAAATCAGTATGGAGTTTCTTTAAAAAACTAACAACAAGGTCTGCCAATTCTGGAAATATATATATATATATATATACACACATACACATATATATTCATATATATGGAACACAATGAGAGTGAATTCACTGGTTCCCAGGGAATGAGTGCAAATCCCAAAAGCAAGCTGTGGAATCAGTGACCACGCTGATGACAATGACCACAACAGGGATGGGTATTATTTTCAGAGATGGAAAAATCAGCCTGAGAAACCTCTCCAAAGACAAACTCAAGAAATCATCTCTGCAAAGGATCAATTTCTGGAATCAGCATCCGGCACCTGATGGGGGGCCTACTCTGAAGTCCAGCTGTTGTACGGACGTCAATATGGGCTTTTTAATGCTTCTTAATACTTTCCCAACCTGATCTGTGGGAGCTGGCAAAGAAGGTAACACAAAAATGTAATTTTATAAACTATTCCCAACTGCCATCTCTCTCTGAGACTTGATTCTCATCCTGCCCTTAACTTCTGTCAGTGTATTTTGGAGGAATAACTAGGACTGGTCTTTCTGTGTCATTGACCAATGTCTGTCATCGGCTACAGAAAAACCTCTATTGTAGGAGGGCATTCCTCATCTTTCCTGTTCTTTGTTATTTATTTGGACAACATGGGGACATTACAGAACCTGCTTTGCTGTTTCATAAGTTGTCTATCTTCCCCTATGCCTCATTCCAAAGTTTCTCTTTTCCCCCATTGTCTTTTCAGAGAGAGAGAGAGAGAGAGAGAGAGAGAGAGAGAGAGAATGAAGCCAGCCCCCTTTCCTAAGTGGAGAAAAAGATGTATAAAACAAGCCATATGGGGAATTTTCAAATAAAACAAGGCAGTGGCCTACAAGGGAGAGGAGATAAAACTTCGTTCCATTAATGTTGACAGTGTGGACTTAGTGACATCTCCCTGTCTCTGCAGGAAACTCCCTCTGTCTTGCAGGTATAGAAAGAATTGAAACAGAACATGGAAAAATAGTACAAAAAGGAATTACAGAGGTTAAACAGGTTGCGTCATCTGGCAGCTCCCAAAACAGGTGAGAAATATGTCCCTAGAGCAGAGTAAATTTAGTGTTTGGGCAGGTTTAGTGTTTTCTCAGGTTGTTGTTTAAGAAGAGTTCCATTCTATAGAATGTGGAGATAAATTTTCACATAGCAGATTTATTCAACAGCTTTATTCTTTTACCAGGCCTCATAGTATTTCACCATTGAGCTTGTGGGGTCTTATTCATCAAAAGAGTTTACGACTTGATCAGTTATGAATTTTAAAAAGTTTTACTAATAATGCAGGATGTGTTGCAATTTACAGTTAGTGCGTTTATTCCATTAGGAGTTTTGGGTTTGAATTAAGGCACGCTGGAGATATATTGCCAGCAAATTGCATGTTTGGTTTATAATGAACAGGTGTGGTCTCTGAGGGATACCCAGCTAGGAGATGTACATTTTCTTCTTCTTCTTAGGTACTTCCTGATTTCCATGGTTTTGGTCATCCGTGGGTCCAAGGCTTGGTTTAGAATGATTGATTGTTGATTTCTTGATGTAGCAGAGCCCACTTCACCCACTGGTGGAAGCACAGTGTTGGAGTAGCTTTTGCAATTGTTTTGCTCTCCCTTTTTTTTTTTTTTTTTTTAACAGTGCTGGGGATCAAACCCAGGGCTTTACACACGCTAGGCAAGTACTCTACTACTGAGCTACCCAGTGGCTCAAGGCTGGCCCTTGTTTGGGTTAAATACTAGGTGTTTCTTCATTGTAACATGGTTATACCCTTGCACGCATTTCAGCATCCTGGCCACTTCTGCAGGTGACACCTGCTCAGGTGTCTATGATAATTTACTTACAGCCGTGATCATAATCTCATCCAGAGTTATCACAGGATAGGTTTCAGTGTTGCTAACCTTCTTCCTGGTTTTGGAATTACACCACTAAATGAGATGCACCTTCTTATAATCCCCATGGAGGAGACAGGTAAATTAAATCCCAGCAGAACTCTGACTGTTCCAATGACTAGGATAAAATTTGTTGGTGATGGGTCAAAATTCTAGCAAAAGTGAGTCTAGCTAGGCAATGATCCCAAAATGAGATAGCTGTGTTCTTCTTGTGTTTTTAGGAGGCACAGTCACTTCTCCCATCCTAGTTCAAGGTATCATCCATTTGTTGAGGGTTAAAAAAAGAAAAGACTGTGGTTGTTATGTTATGACATTGAAGTGTCACCCATAGGCTCACGTGTGGAGCATTTGGTTCCTGACAGGTGATGCTATGCTGGGAAGTTCTGGAAACTTTAGGAGGTGGTACCCAGCAGGAGGAAGCAGGTCACTTGAGGAGGAGTGACCCAGTCCCTTCCACTCAGTTTCCTGTCCATCTTGATGGGAGGGAGCCTCTGCCACACACTCCTGCCACCATAATGTTCTGCCTTACCAGAATCGACAGAGTCAAGGACTGTGACTGAAACCTCTGAAAATGCAAGCCCTAATAAATCCTTCCTCCCTTACATTGGTTATGTCATGTGTTTAGTCACAGTGATGAAGAGAGTGACGAATATCCTAGCAGTAATTGTCAAGAGCTCCTGGGCTGGTGCACTTTCAACCTCATCTCTCAGGGCCACCATATCTGGACTTCAGCTGATGACTCCAGGACTTCTTCTTTTGGAATATTCTCTGAACATATTATTTTCATAAGGAAATAACTTGATGGTTTCTGTGTCTGACAATTACCTCACAGTCAGGGTATCTGTCTGGAGCTCTGTCTGCCCTGGTTGGTGCTCAGGGCTGTACAGTGTCCCCTTCTCTTACAGTCTCGCAGTGAGGGCTATGGCTGGATCTCCCCCACACTTTACCAGGTTAGCAAGGAAAACCCAGCATGGAGGAGCTATGTGAATCTGTTTCCTTGTGTGACAGCTCAGTTCGGCAGTCCCTCTAACAGTCTTCCCATGGCTACTCTTGCTCTTTCCTGACCACTTCCCATCCTACAACCAGCAAACCTGTTTGTGTTAGTTTAGATCGATTGCAGACTGGCTACACTGTGATGGTTCCACCATGCACACAGTGTACTTTGATCAAATTCATCCCCCCATTACTCTGTCTTATCTCTCTTCCCTCCTTTTTAAACAATTTAAATGGGCTTCAATCTACTATTTTTATATGTACATATAAAGTACTTTGATCATACTCACCCTCCATTACACTGTTCTCTAGTCTTCCTTCTCATCCCTCCCCACACAAAAAAACCCTGTTTGACACTCATGTCATACATCATTTTGGGGTCTAGCTTCTACATGAGAGATTAACACGTACTATTCTCTTTCTGACCCTGATAATCAGAAAATTATCTCTAATTTCATCCATTTTCTTAAAAACAACGTAACCTCATTTTTCTTTGTGGCTAAATAATACTCCATTCTGTGTGCACACCAAATTTCTTTATCCATTCATCAGGCAATGAACCCCTAGGCTGATTCCAGAGTTTAGCTATTGAGAACAATGCTGCAATAAACAGGGCGTGCAGGTGTCTGTGTTGTATGCTGACTTACATTCCTTTGGACACATGCCCAGGAGTGGTAGAGCTGGATCATATGGTCGTTCTAGCTTTAGCTCCTTGAGGAATCTCCATACTGATTTCCATAGTGGTCTATTAATTTACATTCCCGCTAGCTGTGAATAAAGGTCCTTTTCCCCTACTTCCTCTCCAGCATTTGTTTTTGTTTTCTTGATGATAGCCATTCTGACTGGGGTGAGATGTGATCTCGGTGTCATTTTGATTTACATTTCCTTTACAGCTAAAGTTGACTCAGATGATGGACAGGTGATGGAGCGCCTGCCTGGTAAGTGTGAGGCCCCGAGTGCAGATCTCAGCATGTATTTGTTAGTCATTTGTGTTTCTTCTTTTGAGAGCTGTTTTTTTTTTTTTGCCTTAGCAA
This sequence comes from Castor canadensis, assembly GCF_047511655.1. Taxonomy (NCBI): domain Eukaryota; kingdom Metazoa; phylum Chordata; class Mammalia; order Rodentia; family Castoridae; genus Castor; species Castor canadensis. The sequence goes on along the minus strand of NC_133401.1, from coordinate 3,711,614 downwards.
TTTTTTTTATTGATATTGTTTTATGAGAGCTGTTTGTACAATTCATTCAAATAATTGGATTATTTGTTCTTTTGGCATTTAATTTTTTAAGCTCTTTATATATTCTGGATATTAATCATTTGTCTTATGAATAGCTTGCGAAGAGTTTTCCTGATTCTGAAAGTTGTCTTTTGATTCTGGTCATAGTTTCATTTGCTGGGCAGAAGGTTTTTAATTTGATGCAATCCCATTTGTCAGTCCTTGCTCTTAGTTCCTGAGCCTTTGGATCCTTCAGAAAGTCATTACCTATGCCTCGATCTTCAAATGTCGAACCTGGTAAACCTGTTAAAACTGAAAATCTATTGTGTAATTCTCCTGATTAAATCCATTAATAGCTCCCATTTTCCTTAGCTTCTTAACTTTTCATGTTCTGACAGTTCTGAATGGTCCAGGCCCAGCCTTGCCTCAACTTCAACACAGCCTTTCTCTCCTCACTTCCATGTACAGGAACCCTGCCTCTTTCTGTTCATGGAGCTCCTTCACACCTGGCTGTCATCATTTTTGTTTCCACTCTGGTCCCCAACTCCTCACCTGACTCACTCCCCAGGTTTCTGCTCAGCTTCTACTTCTTGGAGGAAATTCTCCTTGCTCTTCCAGACTGGATACACATGAATAATGAACCTCTGTATTTTCTTTAAAGCTTTTGCCAAAAGTCTAGTTAGATATTAAACAATTATGTATACCAAAGGCATGGTTCCTTAATATGAATGTGACTTCCATGATGGCTGGACTGTGTTTCATTCAAGTCAGTGTCTGAAGGGCTTGGTTGAATGGAGTTCAGCAAACATTTCATGATGATAGAAGGAATGATTGTTTTTTATCTTTCCCCATAAGGTCCATTTGTTCTGGGATTTGTCTTGAGATTCTCGTCTCCATGTGTGCCATCTTTGCTAGAATTGTTGGCTGGTTGACTGGTCAAGACCTTGATCTAGTTAGCACTGTCCTCCTACCAGCTACCAGTTCTCTAGAAGAACAGAGATGGAGGGGAAGACGGGGCCAGAGAGGGAGAGGGAGAGAGAGGGAGAGAGAGAGAGAGAGAGAGAGAGAGAGAGAGAGAGAGAGAGAGAGAGATGCCAGAACTAGTTCTGAGATCCCTTAAGGAGCCTTGGAAAGGCGACACTTTCCTCATTATTTATTTGGTGTGTGGAGTCCTGACCAGCAATAATGTGAAAAATACTTTGGGTGGACCAACCAACATCTATCCCTGTCCCTGTCTCTCTAGCAGGGTCTGTTTGGGTGTCTAGTTCCTGGGCATGATTTTTAATAGGGATGACTTACTCCATCTGCAGAGGAAAATTCCAGGCTATATAACCTAAAACTTCTCAAAGTGTGATCTGCAGAATGCCAGTGGCTGTGGATGCCCTTCTAAGGAAACTTTGAGGTCACCACTATTTTTGTGTTAAGGCTAAGACAATATTTGCTTTTATCCATGTTGGCATTTGCTCTCAGTATAAAAAAAAAAAAAGATAACTGGTAAAATTGCTGGTGTCTTAGCACCAGTCAAGGCAGTGACACTACACTCTCTAGTAGATTTTTCTGTCTTCTCTGCCAGATACTCACAGCTTAAAAAATCAGTTTTATAAGGCTTACAAACCAGCAGCTATCAATCTACCATACTGTTTCTATAAATGGCAGGTTTTTCAGTAGATTTTATGCATTCCTTAATGTTTTTATGATTCTTCTTAAAAATCCTATTGGTTTTAACCAAATGTTAAAAAAAATATTTTACTTTAAAGGATGGTTTTACTAATTTCTGTCTGATTTCTCTTTTAGTAAAAAATAATTGTATGTCTCCTGGTCCTGGTCCTGGTCCTGGGAACCTGCCAGCTAAATTTCCTGCCATCTAAATTTCTCTTGTCATCTCCTGGGTTTGGAATAAGGATGGGAGCCTCAAATAAAGATCTCCATCTACTGGGTACCCTTAGATAGGCCTCTGAGAGAGAGCATTGACTGCATCCCCTCTACCAACACCCCTTTCTACCTCAAAGCAGCCAAAGAGTGGTCATCACCCCTTTTCCCTAATGGCAGTTGGAGCTACATCTTCAGAGGAGGGAATGAGACAGAAAGAAGGGCCCCCTGGAAACCTCCTTTATGACCTTCCTGTGACCTTAAAGGTTGGAAAGAAGGAAAGGCAGGATTGGTTCTGACCAATCCGAACCTTGCAGGAACAGCCAACCACAATGATGCTTTCTGCACACTTAATTAGCATAGAGATTGAGCTATGCCCTGGAGAGAATGGGCAAAACCTCAGATGATGTCATTTCTGGGACACCCTCTCTTGGGACCCTGAAAGCTGGGATTTCAAGCATGATACTCTGTGCTTGGCATTGGGAGATAGTTTCTTTTTAAAAAATAGTAAAATAGCTAATATTTGTTGCCAGTGACAAAATTTGAGCTTTCAAATAAAATAATACTTTCAAGAAAAACTATATTTGCTCTTCTAATAGTGTACCGATTTCTTTCTTTTTCTTCCTTCCTTTCTTTCTTTTTTCTTTCTTTCTTTCTTTCTTTCTTTCTTTCTTTCTTTCTTTCTTTCTTTCTTTCTTTCTTTCTTTCTTTCTCTTTCTTTCTCTCTCTCTCTCTCTCTCTCTCTCTCTCTCTCTCTCTCTCTTTCTCTCCCTCCTTCCTTCCTTTTTCTTCTCTCCAGCTCTCTCTCCCTTTCTTCTTCTTCTCCTTCTCCTCCTCCTTCTTCTTCCTTCTCCTCCTTCATCTTCTTCCTTCTCCTCCTTGTTCTTCTTCTTGGCAGTACTGGGATTTGAATTCAAGGCTTTGCAGTTGTTAGGCAGATGCTCTACCACTTGAGCTCTAGCCCTTTTTTAAAAAAAATTTTTTCTACTTTTTGTTATTTTTTAGGTAAGGACTTGCATTTCTGCTCAAGGAAGGCCTTAGACCACAATCTTCCTACCTATGTCCTCCTTCATACCTGGGACCACTAGTGGACACCTCCATGCCTGGTTTATTGATTGAGATGGGACTTCATCAACTTTTTTGAACTGGATGGTGTTGTCCCAATTTCTACCTCACAGTGCTCAGCAACTAAGAGTTTTCTGATGAGATTAGTAAAGATATTGATGAAAACCATTTTCAATATTATATAATGTGTCAATTGTGGAAGATCTACACAATTAAATGAACGAATATTTTCTAAATGACCAATGAATAATGTTACAAAAAACAATGCCTGAGATAAGATCTGTTCCAAGAGTGAAAAGGGCTAATGGATTTTAATGTAATACAATACCAAAAGCGCTCTGGCCTGGTGTCAGATTCCACACAGCATTTCATCTTTAAAAAGTGACTACTTAGCTAGGTGCCAGCAGCTTGCACTTGTAATCCCAGTTACTTGGGAGGCTGAAATCTGGAGGATCATGGTTTGAGGCCAACCTGGGCAAATAGTTCACAAAAGACTCCATCTCCAAAATAAGCAGATCAAAAGAGGCTGGAGGTGTTGCTCAAGCAGTAGAGTACCTGCTTTGTGTGAAGTCCTGAGTTCAAACCCCAGTCCCACAATGACTACTTAGTTTGTTTTAGCATAGTATCAAAGAATATCCCTAACTATCCAGAGATAATTGTTAAAATATTATTGAAATATTTCTTCCTTTTGCCACTTTGTTTCTATACTTTAAGCAACATAGCACAATAGACTGAATGCAAAAGCACGTGAGAGATATCAGCAGTCTGTATTAAACCAGGCATTAAAGGATCACAAATATATATATATATGTGTGTGTGTGTGTGTGTACCTGTTCTTATGCTATTTTATTCATTTTTTAAAATATAGTTATTTCCCACAACTATATGCTGTTTCTATTAACATATGAGGTCATTTTAGATTAATTTATATTGCTATTTTAATTTCTTTGGGTGTCACAAGGAGTTGAACTCCGGGCCTTGTGCTGGCTACACAAACATTCCACCACTTGAGCCATGCTGCCAGCCCTTTCTCCATTGGTTATTGGTTATTGCTGAGAAAGGGTCTTGGTTTATGCCCAGTCAGCCTGGATCATGATTCTCCTGTTTGAGCTTCTCTACGTAGCTGGGATAACAGGTATGTGCCACCATACTCAGCTTTCATTGGTTGAGATGGAGTCTCATCAACCTTTTTCCGAGGCAGGCTTTGAACTCTGATCCTCTTCATGTCTACTTCTCAATAAGCTAGGATTATTGGCTTGACTCACCCAAGCCAGCCTAATTTCTTGGTTTAAATTTCTAATAAGATAACTATTATTAAATCTAATTTGCATAAACAAAAGCTCAGTGATATCTGAGCAGGGCCAGTCATCATGGTTCTGTTTCTTTACTGGCCATTGCCTTAGCTGCAGGCCTGTAATGAGGTATGGAAGGATTTCTGGTGTGAGGAAAGGATATTACTAATTTTTTTGGCAGTACTGGTGTTTGAATTCAGGACCTTATGCTTGTTAGGCAGGTGTTCTACCACTTGAGCCATTCCACCAACCCAAAGGAAAGGTTCTTTTTAAAGTAACACTAAAAGAGGGGATGGTTTCTCTCTCTCTCTCTCCTTTTCTGCCAGCCATCATATTACTGAGGTGTGACACACAGAATTATGGTGTTTTGCTTTGCACTGGGGTTTGAACTCAGAGCTTTGTGCTTGCAAGGCAGATCTTCTACCCCTTTAGCCATGTCTCCAGCCATTTTTCTCTGATTATTTTGAAGACAGAGTCTTGCTTTTTTTGCGCAGGCTGGCCTGGACCACAATCCTATTTTTTTAAGCTTCCTGCTGTTATCAGGGTGACAGGTGTGCACCACCACACCCAGCTTTTATCCTTTGAGGTTGGGTCTTGCAAACTTTTTGCCCTGGCTACCCTGGAACCACATCCCCCTCCCCTCATCTCATCCTCGTGTGTAGGGATGACAGGCGCACACACTGCTCCTAGCTGTTGATTGAGACGTGTTCTCATGAACTTCTTACCTTGGCCAGCCTTGAGCCACAGTACTTTTGATCTCTGCCTCCCAAGTAGCTAGGATTACAGACATGAACCACTAGTGCCCAGCTTATGACGTCTTCTTGTGTGACACTAACTTGCGTTCTGGTGTGTGTTCATGACCAGTAGAATCAATCACCAGGAGCTATGTTGTCTTTAGACTTTTGTTACTTAAGATAATGGGGTTCCCTATTGCTTAAGTCCTTTGGGTATGGTTTCCCTTCCCTTCATAGCTAAGGGTATTCTACCCTAGGAATTTTCCTTCAAACTTACAAAGTAAAGCAAGACCAGGATAAAGAGACTTTTCCTCCCCTTTTGAAATTTTTTTAGTACAGAGCTCAAATTCATATCAGCCCCAAAGATCATTAGTGTCCTATGTCCAACGTCTTGGTTTTATATACTGCGGTTCATCTGTAGGGTATATGGTTTTTTCCCTCCTTGTAGCCCTTCTCACCATCCCAACCAGCAGAAAAATAAATAGCCATATAAAACGCGAATGTTATAGACAACAAAAAAACGGCTGGGATCTATGTGGCACTTCCCCCAAAGAGCCATTTCAGTCTATTAAAAGCGCATAATGCATGTTTTTAAAAAGAACCCCGTTGTAAATACATATTTGTTTAGATGGACTGCAGCACGCACAGCATCTCCTGAGGAGAGAGGATGTATTTTACAACCTGCCAAAAAAGATCCTGTGAAAGGTAAAATAAGGACAAACAGAAAGACAGAGAGCCCTCACCCAAATGCAGCTTAAAAGGAAACCTGGTCCCTCCACAACCTGGACATTCAGAGACCTGGACCTCAGAGGCCATCTTGACAGCCACTTGTCTTCTTAATGTCCAAGATGTATTCAGGATAAACACGGGATCCAGAGAGTGAAGATGGAGCAAGCCTTTAGGCACAGGTGACTGTGGGCAGTGTCTTTGACCTCCAGAGATGACTGATAGCACAGGTCAAGCTGGGATTGCTTTTCCTGGCTTTGAGGACATGAACAAAGAAAGGGCTCATCACCCCACATCATCTACAGTTGGTTCCATTCATCTCCATCAAAATCAAAGTGGCTCGGGACCTGCTTTGTTTGGTCTAAATGAAATGCTTTTGTGCTAGGATGGTGCTGGTTATCAGAGATTTAAATAATAGCAGGACCCCTGGTGCTTTACCTAGAAAATCTTGGGAGCAGCAGTAGCTTGATCCCAAGGACGACTCAGAATGAGAGAATGGAGAGATACAGAAGCCAGGGACTTAGTATTCATTCCACCCATGGGAAGAGTGGGTGTCTCCTCTCTTTGCTCTTTGGTCCTTTCATCTGTGCTCTGCCAGGATGCTTCTTTTCAGCTTTTGTGGTGATTAGACTCTAAGAGGAATTATTTTGGGTGCCTATGTGCATTTCCTATGGCACAGTATGGGGAATAACATGATGTCACTCTGTCCCTTTCGTGGGTAACACTGGATTGTTCGTTCACTTGGTCAAAGAGTTTCTCTATTGTCAAAGAATCTCGTACTTTTTGGAACTGGTGAATTATTGTTGGGTTGATACTTGATGCAGAAAAGTAAATATTCTGCTCCCTGAATGGATTTTCTACTACTAGGTGTAGAATAAACAATGACTCACTCAGTGATTCTACTTGGGCTTGCAAAATGATGATTTTTCTAATTCAACCATTACCTGCCCAATTATTAGCTGGTGTTGATATGTAAATAAGACTCTGCTGTGATAGACTTGCTGATGTAGTGGAGTTAGGGTCCTATAACCCGTTTCCACCATCATCCTCCTGACACTCAAGTTGTCTCCAGATTGGCCAATGACACAACTTCAGTGTTGGGCACCAACTTATTTGTAAGTATGTGAGTTTGCACTAAGCTGTCTCTTCTTGGAATCAGCCACTCCTTCAAAGAGCACTGGTTCCTTCTCCTAATGAATAGTTTGCTCAAAATGGGATCTGGGTCCAGTGATACTGTTCCTGGGCATCTACCCAAAGGAACGTAAGTCAGGGTACAATAGAAACAACTGTGCTCTGATGTTCATCACAGCACTGTTCACAATAGCCGAGCTATGGAAACAACCCAGGTGCCCTACAACTGATGCATGGATCCAGAAAATGTGGTATATACACAATGGAGTTTAACCCAGCCATAAGGAATAGTGACATGTGGTGTGAAGATAAATGTATACAATTGGAGGGCACCATGTTAAGTGAAATGAGCCAGACTCAAAAACACAAAGGCTGCCATGTTTTCTCTCATCCGTGGAAGATAAATCCAAAAGATAAACATATACACAAAAACAAGCCTGATCACACACAAACTCAGATGTGGAACATGTCTGTAACAGTATAACTTCTCTATGGAACTTGGGAAAGGAGGGAAAGGAAGAGAGAATGACAGAGCATCAGTGATACCTTAAAACATCACATCTGTGCAGGTGGAGGACATAAGGATGTGTACTGAAAGCTGTTGAAAAGTGGGAAGGGAAGAGGGAAGGGAGAGCAATGGAAGGGGTTGAATGGACTGCAGTAAAGTATAATCACAGTGGGGATATATAGAGAAAACCCTCTGAACATCGATTTAAATATTAATAATGAAAGACTGTAAAATAGGTACAGTGCGGGGTAACAGTGGGATGGGGAGGGTGAATGAAGGAGATGGAGGTGAGGGAATATGGTAGATGGACTTCATATACTTATATGAAATAGAACAAAGAAACCTCCTGCAATTGCTTTAAGTGAGAATAGGGAAGGGCCGAGGGGGATCCACAGTGGACGTGATCTAACCAATGTACAATATAAGCTTAATCAGAAATGTCACTATGAATCCTCTCCCCCTACCCCATATAATGAATATATTCTAATAATTTTTTTTAAATACAATAATCAGAACCTAGGGACAAGAAACACTCATTCCATTGGAGGGCCATTGCTTACAATTCTGGGTCAATGAACAAAGTGAGAAAATAGTGTTTTCTTTTGGATTTCTTTTCTTTCATTATCGAAGTCGTGGGTTCATAATAACCTCTCCAAATCAACTGTAATACTATAGGAGTTTTTCTTACTTCCCCTAGTCTATTGCTATCTCCTTTGCCTCTCAAGGAGGAGTCTAGTCTCCAACAACACAAAGGTATGGTCAGCCTTCTGAATTCGAGGGTTTCATGTACACAGACACAATCAACCACAATTGAAAATATTTGAAAAAAATTGCATCTATATTGAACATGTACAGGTCTTTTTCTTGTCATTCTTTTCCCTAAATAATATAGTATAACAGTTGTTTACACAGCTTTTATTTTACACTGGGTATTGTAAGTAGCCTAAAGAGGATTTAAAGTATATGAAAGGTTGCACGTGGATTACATGCTCAGGGACCAGAGCATCTACAGGTTTGGTTATCCATGAGGATGTCCTGAACCAAACAACCAGGGACACCGAGAGGCAACTGGACTGTGTTTACTTGTTTGCTCTGAAATACAGTCTCTGTAGAGGAAATACAGAATCAACCGCTATTGACACCAAAACCAACACAAACTTGCCAACAAAATTTCAAGAAATCCTTGCAGTAGTGTTGTGATCTTTATAGAGTTCTTAGCAGTATATCTGACCTGAATCCAATCATGAGGAAATATGAGAAAAAATCAGATTTAGGTATGTTTTGTAGGACTACTGGGTTTGTTTCTGCAAAAGTATGAATGTCAGGGAAGTAAGGGCAAAGAAAGATGGAGGAACTGTTACAAGTCCCTTGATTAGATCCTGAAATACACACACACACACACAAGGGAACATTTTAGAACATGGACTGTATATCCCATAATATTACTATATTAATATGAAGCCTCTTGGGTGTGATAATGGTTCTGCTGTATGTTGTATTTGGACTGCAATTAATAGACACCTCTAAGACATCAATAATGATTATTGTTTTCTTATCTCCCTTTTAAAGATACAGGTGATGAAAAAGAAATGCAAATTCAAGTTTATTCGTTGCTCCTAGGTATGGACTGTTGATGTTTTATCTTTACGCTATGTCCAACAAACTCTCTGACCTGTCAACTCATGTTAATGGCTATGTTTTTGACCAGTTGTCAAAGATATTTGTGTCCCTTGTACTCCAGGAGTTTAATTATTTTTTTAAAATATCTTAAGTATTAAAAACAGGTTTTTAAGAACTTACTTGACCTAATGTCTTTTGAATTGACATCTTACAATCTCATTTTGGGAGCTCCAACCTGTCTGTTCATTGATTCTGCTGCCTTCTTTTCCGCTTGGTAATTTTTGATTGTAAATTCATTATCATTGTCCGTGTGTTTTGCTTGTGAGAAGCCCAGGTGAACTTGTTATGGCGTTATCTTCCAACAGTGGCTTAATGTCATCTGCTTCTTCTGATGCTGAATATTATTACTGTCCCAAGGCAAATTTTATATAATTTTTATATAATTTTTTTCCTGAGTCCTCTAGTACTTGCAAATTAAAAGCCCAAACATTTTAGGCTGGAGTTCTGAATTCCCAAACAAGCATATAGACCTAGAGCAACAAGTGAGTTTCTATCTCCTTTCTTCATGGTGGTTGACAGATATTTGTCACAGACCCTTCCCTTAATTAAATGAAGTTCTATCTTAATATAGGGGTCATGTCCCAACCTCTCTCTTATCTTCAAGTCCACGTAGCCTTGAAAACTTCAGCCTGGGGATTGTCCCAAAGGGTACTACTATGGGTTGAATTGTGTTTTTCCCACCAGAAGGGATATGTTGAAGTTCTGACCCCAGCACCTCCAAATGTGACCTTAATAGGAAATAGGACCCTTATAGAGGAATCAATTTAAAATGAAGCCATGAAGGTAGGCTCTAATCCAGTAGGACTGGTGTCCACATGGAGAGGGGAAATCTGAATGTAGAGCTAGATTCTCAAAGGGGCAGCACACGCTGAGAGTGCAAGGTGGTGGAAGATGGCATGAATTCAACATGTACAAGCTAAGGCTACCAGAGCCAGGAGAGAGGCACAGGACATTTCTTTCCCAGTGTCTTCAGAGGAAGCATGGCTCTGGAGGCACTCTGTTTCCCACCTTCTGTCCTCTACAACCTTGAGGAAATACACATCTTGTTTAAGTCACCCTAAGTGTGGTCCTTAGCAATTGTAACCTATGGACCTAATACAGAAGATCCTCACTGACTCCCACCTACTATCCCCAGGGCAGACACCCCAGCTACTTGCTCACACTCTTAATTTTTGTGTGTGTGTGGTATTGGGGTTTGAACTCAGGGCCTCACGCTTGCTAGGCAGGTGCTCTACCACTTGAGCCACTCCACCAGCCCTTTTTTTGAGTTGAGTATTTTTGAGAAAGGGTCTTGTGAACTATTTGCCTGGGCTGTCTTTGAGCTGTGATTCTCCTGATCTCTGCCTCGTAGGTAGCTAGGATTACCGGTGTGAGCCACTGGTCTCCCAGCTTTGCTCACACACTTGTTTGTAGTCTCCTCTTTACTTCTGAACCCTGAAGACTTCCTTCACACACACTTTGCACATTGTGTGTTTTCTTGGTTATTACATCTTACACGGCAATCCTTCGTGTGTATAGTGGCAGAATTTTCATGTTATCTTAGACCTCATTCTGCTCCCATGGTGATCTCTTGGGGCTGGGAACCCAAGGGGAAATGAGCTGGACATTCCCAGAATAAAAAGAACATTCCCACCAACACCACGCTGAGCCTCACCAAGGACAGGGCCAAGGGTGTGTTGTGTTGTGCACAGAATTGACCATAACAGAGGTCAGGTAAGACACATTGAAAGTAATCCTGGCCAGGTACTCACACTTCATGAAGAAACTTCTATTTTTCTATGTTCGTAGCAACCTAGGGTCACTAGTTCCCTATTCTACTCCTGGTGGAACTGTCCTGTGAACTTAGAATGATAAAGGTGAATTCTTCCAAGCCCTAGGGAAGTAGAGAAACTGTGAATGATGGTCTCCCTCTGCAGGGCAATGTCAATAGATTATTTTTTAAAAATAAATTTACTCAGCCATAAAGAAGAATGAAAGTTTTGTCATTTGCAGGTAAATGGACGGAACTGGAGAACATCATCTTAAGTGAAGATAGCCAGGTTCAGAAAGTCAAAAGTCACATGTTCTCCCTCATATGTGGAATACAGACCCAATACAAATCCAGCAGTATTATGAAAAACAGGTCATACCAAGGGCAGATCACATACTAGAGGGAGGATGAAAGAAGGAAGTTAAGAAGGTGAGTATGGTTGATGTGCTTTCTATACAAATATAAATATAAAATTTTTAAACCTGTTGAAATTACCATAAGAAGGGAATTAAGGTAGAAAGAAGAAAAAATAGAGGGGATGAACCAATTTGTGTTATAATACATATATATACATGTATGGGGGGGAGGATAAAGGAGAAGAATGGAGGGAGAGAATTCCACTATGTTATATTGTAAGAACTTTTATAAATGTCACCATGTACCCCCAGTACAACAATAATAAAAATAAATAAATAAAAATAGTAAACATATCGCCAGGTCTCTGTATCTTCCAAACTAAGTCAGGAATGTAAATATCTATGTGAAATCCTCTGATTTTTAAAATGTTAGCACTAAGAAAAACTTACAATATATAAAAAATGCTTTCTGCACATGTGAAATATATTTATATATTTGTGTCACAAATTTGCTAACCACAATTTTCTGGTTGCCATTCCTAAATCACTGATTTCAAAAATTTTCTAGAAAAAGAAAACTATGCTATAAAATAATGGTAGATGTTTCCTTTTCTCTCTCTGGATCCCTTTGTAATAATTCATACATTGTGCTAGGTACAGAAATTATATGACACGTTTCTTAGACTGCTTATTTACTTGCTTAAATACAGAGATGCCTTTGATTCTAAAGGCATGTTTCTCTTTAAGGAAAATGATAAAGACAAAAATTCACTGGAAACAGACGTTGTTTGACCCTCAAGTTCTGAAAACAGACGGAATACTCAAGGTTTGCATTGAACTCAAAGTTAAATTTATTCTGTTGTTTTTCTTCTTTCTCTCTCCCCAGAATAATCCATATTTTGGTATCTTCTGTCAAAAAGATGTAGCTTCGTTTTTGTCTGCCTCTTTGGAAGGGGATGTTCAGTGACCGTGACTTCCAGGAGGCATGTCCCTGCCCTGGGTCTGCTACAGCCACAGAGAAGCTGCCTGAGCAGGTGTTTTTGAGTGACAGATCGGGAACTGACTTGTCCCTAAATCTGGGGTTCAGAGTGACTCTAGGAAGACAACTTCAATGTGCCACTTCCTCTCCATAGGTCATTGGTAAGCAGAGCACCTCAGCTAGTCATCCACCTGACCAAGTCAGCCAGTGAGGGGTGACAGGGACACTATTTGTCCTTCACGGTGTGTGTTTTGGGGCATTGTCTGTCTCCGATAGACTTTGTCTTTCTCAATGGCCAAGTGTGAGCTATCTATGACCTGTTATGTCATTATGTAACTTCTGTGCTTCACACTGAACCATGGACCCTCCAGTTTGGTCACTTCACAGTCCTTTCCTCCATGGGGGATGCTGAATATTTGGGGTACCATCCCCCACAGCAGGATTTGCTATGTGGTAAACTCCCTGATGGATGCTAAGTGTTAAGGTTAAGGGTGACTTCAAGTCTGTGCTTTCTCTTCCATTCCCAATGGCTGACTATTCAGATGTCTTCAGGATGAGTGGTGGTCCTTGCCCTGGTGGCCATTCTGGGTCCTCTCCCACCATCATTCGCATGGTACATTTGTGATGACTATTTCAAAGCAAAAAACACAAACTGACCTGATCATCACCCTGATCAAAATACATGAGGACCCCTGCTAAAAAGTCAAAAGTCAAAACCCAGAGCATGGTACCAAAGAGCTTCACAATCTGCCCCTTGATTAGCCTACCACCCTTTTCTTCCTGGCACAATGCCTCAAACTACTTGATGTCTCATGAGTAAAAGTAGCATGATGGACAAAAGGTTTCAGTTCCTTTTGCAACAAGTACCGCTATGCACCCAATAACACAGCTTCCAAGCACAGAAAGCAGAAAGGAATAGGAAGACACTCTAAAGGACAACATCATAAAATGGAATAAATCCTGTCATATTGGAAAGTATTTTCCCATCAATTAAAAACACATTGAATAAAAGAAAAATTAATATTGCACAAGAAGTTTGAGTCACAAGAATAATCTCGATTATGTTAGTACACGTAAAGTCCACCCTATTTCCAAACACATGTGAGAGATATTTACACACTTGACCATGCTTGTAAGTCACAAAGAAATTTTCTATAAATCTCTCAAGCTAGAAATTACACACATTATAAAGACTAATAGCATTAAAAATTCAGACTTCTAAAATAGCCCTTAAGGGAATATCAAATAATAAATCCATGATAAAAAATGAGTCATGCAAATATTTAACTGAAAACAAAACAAAACAAAAAACTAATGGCAGCCATAGAACCTTAAGTGTATACACTAGAAAACAAAAATGATTGAAATTAGATCATGTAAACATAAAGCTTGAGAAGCTAGAAAAAGGACAATTCCATAAATCCAAGGAAAGTAGAACTGAATTGATGATAACAGGTCAGGTGCCGTGGCTCACGCTTGTAATCCCAGCTACTCAGGAAGTGGAGATCAGAAAGATCACAGTTTGAGGCCAGATGGGCAAAAAGTTAGTGAGACCCCATCTCAACCAATAGAAAGTTGGGTGTAGTGGTGTGCACCTATCATCCTGGTCACGTGGCAGGTATAAATAGAAGAGGATTAAAGTCCAGGGCAGGCTGGTCTGGGCATAAAAGTGAGACCCCACCCCCAAAATAAAGCAAAACATCACTCAAGTGGTTGAGTGCCTGTCTAGCCCTGAGTTCAAACCCCACTACTGCCTCCTCACCTTCCAAACTGATTATAACAAATGCAAAATTAATAAAACTTTCAAGACTAGCTTTAATACCTGGTTCTTTGGAAATGAAAAATGTCTGGTTAGAGTGATCAATAAAAAAAAAACTAGCATATTCAAAAACCAATAATGTGGAAGAGAATTTAACTTCAGATAGTGATGAGATTATAAAGTTAGATTATTCATTCTACATTGTCACCAATATTGGAGTTTTTCTAGTACATATATATCTCCAAGACGTGAATCTGGGGAAAAGATGTGAAAAACAATTGTAAAAATTTCTTAAAATTAGCACAAGAGCTAGACCACTTGCAGACAAGTTGAGCTAAACCTTAAAGAAAGGGCAATTCTTTTTGTTTACTTTTTGGCATTACTAGGGTTTGAATGCAGAGCCTCACACTTGCTAGGCAGGTGCTCTACTACTTAAGCCACTCCACCAGCCTTATTTTGTGATCAGAATTTTTTGGCATAGGGTCTTGTGAACTATTTGTCCAGGCTGGCTCCGAACTGAGATCCTCCTGATCTGTGCCTCCTGAGTAGCTAGGATTACAGGTGAGCCACTGGTGCCCAGCTTGGAAATCTAAATAAATGATGTAAAATTATAACTAAAGCATCCCTTTTTTGCACATGTGGTCAGTACCATCCTCACCTTCAGGCATCCACTCAGGGTCCTGGAATGTATCCCCAAGTGCGGATGTACTGACATATGTACACTGTGAACTTTCCTACACATATATACATAGGATAAAGTGTAATTTATGAATTAGGTATAGTAAGAGATTAATATTAATAACTAGAGGTGTATGAATGTGATCTCTGCCTTTTAAAATACCTCATTATAATGAAGACCTCACCCAACTAGGCATGTGATTTTTTTCCTTCCTCATTAAGTCAGTAGCTTTCAACATTTCACTTCACAGAAGCATTTTTATGGATTTTCTGGCAAATGCCAGAATCACAATTCTTGTGTTGTGGGGCCATTGCTAAGAAATTTTAGGGTTGGGTGAACGTGATCACCATTACCATAGTGGATCCAACACAGATCCAGGGGGACAGAGTAAGACTTCCTCACACCACTCAGAACGATGTGTCATCTAAGACTAGGAATTTTTATTTCTGGAACTTTCCATTTAATCTTTTAGGACTGCAGCTGAGTGCAGGTAACTGAAACCAGGGAAGTGAAGGTTTAGGTAAGAGAGGAATGCTATATTTTTATGGGAGGTCAAGAAATCCCAGTCACTGAATCCAGAACTGAAATGGAGCCAGTTGACAAATCCTATGATGGAAGCAAGATGACACTATTTACAGCTGATATGCTTGTAGGGCTGCCAAATCCAAGAAAATTCAAGTAGATTTGAAGGAAGTTTGATACAGGATAAATATACAAAGTTAGCATTTCGAAACTATTACCACAAATGGGAAATATGATATAGAAATACCATTCTAATAGCAACAAAACACATATCAGAAACATTTAATGATCAAGCTAACTGAGAATATGTGTGAATTGTAGCAACAAAGCTTTACAAAGGAGATTTCATAAATGAAGATTCCTGGGATAACAACTCAGCATTTCAGACATGTCAAATCTCCCCAAATATTTAGTGCTTTACTATCTTGGACTAGAGACTCCTTTCCCAGGAAGCAAAGTATGACTTGTGTACAATTAGCTTATTTTTGGGAAAAGAGAGGTAGGAAAGGCCAAAGATGTGTGTTGGATAGAACTTTCAATCAAAACTCAGTAAGAGATTTTTATGAAAAAATAAAGATGGCCAGTTGATTCTC
Organism: Castor canadensis; assembly: GCF_047511655.1. Lineage (NCBI taxonomy): Eukaryota > Metazoa > Chordata > Mammalia > Rodentia > Castoridae > Castor > Castor canadensis. Next base: position 3,695,953 of record NC_133401.1, on the reverse strand, counting down.
AAATTATACAGGAGAGAAACTGCAGAAGAATCCTGAAGATAGTTTTAGGGTAAAAAAAATTGAGGAAGGAGGAAGAATTTCTCCCCCAAATTTCCACACTTTGTATTCTGAAGTTATATCAATTCAAATTATGGTTTTTAAGAAAAAAGATCAATGAAGTAGACTAACAGGGGAAGAAATGCCATCACGTAATCAAGATTTTAGTCATGACAAAGGATTTGATTTGGAGAGAAAAGAATGACCAGTTAACCAGTGATGGAAATTGTTGACTATTCATTTGGAAAATTAGACTTCTATTTCATAATATACAAAATTTTAGCATGAATTTAAGAATTGATTAAAATAACTTAAACGAAGTCTGGCGTAGTGGTGCATGACTGTAATCCCAACAGTTGGGAGGCTATGGCACAAGGATTGAGACTTCCAGGATAACCTAGGCTATAAAATGATATCCCCACCTCAAAACAAACAAATGAACTAAAAGAGCAATCTTAGGGTGCTGAAAGTATTCCTTGATGTGATAGGAAGTTCTGAGACAGTGAAAACTGGGTCTCCATATTTGACTACATTGAAGCCAACAGTCTTCTGATCAGAAGGCAAATGATGAACTTGGAGAATTACTGACAATACAAACAGCAAACAAAGAATCACTGTCCCCAAGCTGAACAACACTCCTGGAAAACAGTCAATGGAAAATTAAACAAGGAAAGTGGCCAGGCAATTCAGAGAACAGGAAATTTTTAAAAAGGCATCACCTTTATTTTTAAAACATTCAAATTCTTAATCATCTGAGAACCAAGATTACTTCATTTCACACATCAAAGTGGTAAAATTTTAAAACACTGATAAATCCTGAGCAGGTGAGGACAGGAGAAAACACACTATTTGTCACTGGTGAGGCATCTGTGAGCCCTTCCCTCCCCCCATGAAAGAGCCATTTGGCAGAAGGCCATGTATCCGCCATGACAGCTGGAGTTTGAAATGAAGGTATCCTGCAACAAGTCATCTTGATTCTAGAAGAATCTACAGGAACTTCTGAGGATACTCAAAGGCATACACAATACTGTACACCAAAGCTTTGGAAAGCCAAAGGCTACATGTTTTCTCTCATATAGCAATATCATGAAAAACAGGTCACGCTGAGGGGAGGTCACATATGAGAGAGGGAGGGTAAAAGCAGGAAGTTAAGAAGGTCAATATGGTTAATGTACTTCCTATACAAGAATGAATATAGAATTTTTAAACCTATTGAAATCGCCATAAGAAGGGGACTAAGGTAGAAAAGAGAAAAGTAGATGGGATGAACCAATTCAGGTTATAATACATGTATACATGGAAATGTCACAAGGAAACTCCCTGTGTAGCTATCTTAAACAAATAAAGATGTCTCTTTTTTTTTTTTTACAAAAGTGGAGAACAGGAGGGAAGAACCAGTTTTTTTAGCGGGGGTGGTTAGTACCAGTGGGAGGATGTAAGGAAAGGGTGTGGGAGGGTGAATATAGTGGAATATCATGAACTCATGTATGAAAATGGAAAAATGAGACCTGTGGAAACTATTCCAGGAATGGGGGAGAGGGGATAAAGGAGAATGGTGGAGCGGTGAGTTCAACTCTGATATATTTAATATACTGTAAGAGCTTTTATAAATGCCACAATGTACCCCCACGCAGCACAACAGTAAAAATAAAAAAAAGATAATGAGAAAATGAGAAGCTTCTTATGTATTTTGTACTAAATTATGGTGTGTCCACAAGGTGGAATACCAAAGAGCTGTTAAAAAAGAATGATGTGGATTGATGTGGACATACATTTAGTTTTAAAAAAAATCAGGGTATGAAATAGTAGTATGCTATAATCTCTTCTGTGTGAAAATCTCCATATATACCATATACCATATGGAAAGTATCATATGGAAATGGACAGGTAGAATGGGCTGAAAAGATACACATCTGAGTGCTTTACATCTAGGGAGGTGCACAGAGGTAGAGCTACATGGATATTTGGGGCTTATACTCTTCTTCTGGGTATTTTGATGATATTTGAATTGGTTACCATTTTGTGCTGATGTATTACAGAGGTAAAATTTAGGACAATAAAGGCATGCAATTTTATTATCAAATACCATTTATCTCCATCTTCACTAAATAAATGCTGAGCAAACGGATTTCAACACATCATTTCGAGGTGCTCCTGCTGGGCTCCACTTGTCCCACTCACAAGCAAGTGCACCAGGCAGGATGAGTGAGGAAAGACCAGAGTCCTGGGGGGACACCTGGCCATGTGGCCTCTGCCAGTCACTTGGGGACACACATGCTCGTGTATACTTAGCACCTCAGGCTGGGAAATGCAGGTAAGTACTAGAATAGCAGCCATCTTTCTGTGGACTCAGGACAAGTGACAGTTTCCTGAGCTTGTGTGTGGGCAAGGTGTCTCTGCTCCTCACCTGGCCCCAGTGGGATGAGTGTTGGCGTAACTTTTGGAGCTATTGATGGCATGTTCCTAGAGGATAGCTGGGAGTTACCATGTAAGAGTGCAGAAATCAATGAGATCACTTGGACCAGCAGCCTAGAGGAGCCTCTTGCTTCACATAGACACAGAACCTTGAACCCTGTGCCATTCACAGGGCCTCTAGCCGAGCATGGGGTTGATAGGTAAATGCAACTGGTCATGTTTTGCACCCTGTCTTATTAACAGAGTGAGATGCAACTGCTTTATAGAGCATTAAGGAATGCATTGCATTTTCTGATACGTTTAAACATCATCTTTTTTTCGCAGACATACAAAACTTCTGTGATCCTTCATTGGTGCTTGAGTCCTGGGCAGTCTCGGGAACTTTGGGTGCATTGCCTTCCCTGTTCATCTGGAACATTGGCAACCTTAGCTGTCATGTCTTACAATGAGCTTGGCCAGTAGAACAGATAAGATCTTATTTCTGACCTCAGCACCTATGCTAGTCAGCCTTCCAGGTGACAAAACACCTGAACTAAGCAAAATTATAAGGCAGAAAGTTTGATTTTGACTCATAGTTTCAGACATGTAAGTCAATAGTTGGTTGGTCTGTTGCTTTGGGGCCTGTGGTGGTGCAGGACATCATCACACAGGAAGCTATTCATTTCATGGCTAACAGGAAACTCAGAGGAAGAGGAAGGAAGTTGGGTTCTAATATCCATTCAAGGCCACACCCCCAATGACCTAACTTCCTTCCACTAGGCCCCACCTCTTAAAGGTTCCATCACCTTCCAATAACACTACAGGCTGGGGATGAAGCCTTCAACATGGAGTTCAACATGGAGTTTCCAGATCCAAACTGTAGTGTAGCAACATCAATCTGCATCTTTCTCCAATTTTGGCTGCTGCTTATTGAGCTACAGAAAGCTTCTCCATTTGCTCTCAGTATAAATAGAAATATTGAGCACTGAAACATCAGTTCAGACATTCCTGGTTTGTTTGCTGGATTTTGTAGAATCTCAGGTGGTTTTCAATGCATGCATCTTGCCCACTGCTGGCCCTGGACCTTCAGGCCAACTCCATGATATTATGGGTGATTCAGGGGTTCTGGAGCCCTCCAGTCAGACCTGCATCCAAGACCTGTCATGCACACTCTGTGGTTCACACATATGACTTAGCCTTTTATGAAGGGAGGGATACCACTATCCACTTCATATGGCTGTTCAGATGTTAGACAGTATTCACAAGTGCTGGTGTCACCTAGCCCTTTGCAGACCCAGGAAATACTGGTTTTTATGCTACTCTACCCAGGTTGCTACTTGCCCTGTTGGGGTTCCTTCTACAAACGAGGTCAAGGGACAAGGAAGGAAGAGCAGAACAATCTGAGAAAGCATGATTTTTTCCTTTGAGAGATGCTGAAAGGAACTTTTAGAAGTAGAGAAATGTTTTGATCCAGTGAACTTCTCCAGCCAGCAGTCTCCAGGTTCTTGGGTACTGCAATAGTCCATCTTCTGTTACCATGATGAAATGCTTAAGGCTTGGTAACTTATGAAGAAAAGAGGTTCACTTGGCTCACAGTTGTGGAGGTTGAAATATCAAACAGCATGATACTAGGTCTGATGAGGATCCGAAGCTGCACCATGTCATGCTGGCTAGCATCGTGGGAGAAGTGTGTTCAGTGACCTATAGCTTTCAGTTAGGCCCCACCTCTTAAAGATCCTGCCACTTTTTCACACTGGTACACTGGAGACCAATCTTCTAATGAACGAAGGCTTGGGTGACACATTTCAAACCAAATCCAAACCACAGTCCTTCCTCAGACCATCTCACAAAACAACAACAACAACAAACCCCCAAAAACATTCACTGGGACCATTTTCTTATTGAAGTAGCATTCTATTGAAAATGGACATTTTCTTTCTAAAGCAGAAACCACAAAGACTTGACCAAGGTTTTCTGTATTCTATTTCCAAATTCCCAAGAAAACCAAGTTAAAACGTCCAACCTGTCCACTGAACTGATCTTTGGTCAGTCAGGGGACTCACTAATCTGCCTATCTCATTGAGTGCCAAGGGGTGAAGCAGTCTTGTTTCTCAGCCAAAATTCCATGAAGGCAAGGAGTCTGCCACTTGGCCAGGCATCCAGTAGGTGGTGCTCTGTAAAACTGAATGATGGATTGATCCAACTGTTATCTATCTATCGATCTACCTATCTATTTATCTATCATTTGTCATTTAGCTCTCTCTATGTATCATCTACCTCTCTATATTATCTACCATCTGTATATTTATTACCTATTATCTATCTTCCTAACATCTATCTATCTATCCATCCATCCATTATCTATCATCTATTTATCATCTATCACCTATCATCTATTTGTCACCTATCTACCTCTCTCTTTATCTATCATCTATCTTATATTTTTCTTTCTGCCATCTATCATTCTTTGTCATCCATCACCTATATACCTATCATCGATCTCTTTCTATATATCATCTATCAATCATCTATTTACCTATCATTCATCTATCATCTATCTTTATTGTCTATCAACTGTCATCTATCTCTATTATCTATCATCTATTTTTATTATCTACTTATCTTTCTTTCTATCTGTCTATTCATCTATCTATGATCTATCTATTTTTCTATCAGTATATCTATCCATCTATCTAAATTATACAGTGACATCACTGCTTCAAAATTCCTGCTGTGTGATGGTAGCTCTCAAATTATCACTTGTCCTCTCTAAAAAGAAATGTCAGATGATGCAAACTGTATAAAGTGTTGGGTTCATTTATTTTACTTCCAGTAGACCTTCTGGGTAAAAGGCAGGCTCATAAAACATGTGGATGAGCCGGGAATCTTGGGGTGCTTGCCAGGATGGAAAGTAAAGTGTGATTTGACAATGTAACAGACTGCATTCTGTTTTGTGAGATGAGACAGCACCATGCTGCTGTGTGTTGGTTGGGTTGGGTGTTTTGGTAATTATCTGGTCTGTCAGGGTCATTATTTTTCCCCCAGATAAGATTTTGAGACAGGGGAAGGTGTGGATGGTTTTTCTTGACCATTAAAAGCAACCACACATTCCCAGTCTGACCACTGGTCTTCACTCCTTGATGCCTTTGGGCTCTAGGAGAAAAAAAAAGAAAAAGAGAAGAGAAAGATAGAACTAACAACTGCCTCCTTCATGGGAGGTTGGGGGCATTCAGCCTCCAGGTGAGTCACAGCCCTGGTCCTCTTGGGACTACAGCCCTGACCCTTCATGCCACCTTAACTGGATGTATCCCAAGCCCCCACTCAACTTGTACACTGGCCTAGATAAATGGAATCGCGCCATGGTGGCATCGAATGGCTGGCTAGATTAATGAGGTCCTTGCTTTCTTTTGGAAATCCCAGAGGAAATATGTGCAGATTTAATTCTCAGCTAAAGGTGGACGTGTGGGTTTGAATCTCGTATCAGGTGTCGCCCCCTTCCTGCTCAGCGTATCGTTGGAAAGGTCACCTCGGGAACAGAATGGAGTGTGGCTTCTTCTCCCTGCTGCTGCGTGACGATTTCTGACCTTTGCGTGCTCCTAGCTCCTTCTCTTCTTCCCTCTTCTTGTCCCTCTCCTCTCTTCCTTTTCAGCACTATTTTTATTGAAGTGTAAAAGATCCTGTATTCACATATATGCACGTATATTCTAAATTTAAAGATTTATCAAAAATGGAACATAAGAGTTCCCCTCAAAACTGCCAAGAACATCAAAAACAAAAAAGTCTGAGAAGCTGTGTCAGCCATCACCTAAAAGATGTGACAATTAATGACACTGTGTCCTGCCTGGGATCCTGAGACAGAGAAGGGACATTAGGTCAGAAGTAAGGCACTCTGAACCAGTAATTGCTACAAAAGCACTCTACTAATTTAAGACCTTAAGAAAGGGGACACAAGAGTGTATGCTGTCTTCTTCGTGTTGCTGGAAGACTAAACGTGTCCTTAAAAAGTAAATTCTGTTTGAAAAATGAGAATCAGAACAAAATGTCTGCTAGCACCTCAGTTCGGCTGGAACAACTGATGTCTCACCTTGGACACTGTGGCTCAAATGACCAGGGGGCAGTGGGGGAGCGTGATGAACTGGCCCTTCTTGGTAACCAGGGGGTAACCAAGCAATGAGCTCATTACACAGATGCATTTCCGGGCTTGCTCGAAAAGGCTAGAAATTAACCATTGAAGATGTCACCATATGGTTGGTTTCTTTAACCTGTTACATGCCAGAGAGAGCATGGGTGGCAAAAGAATGTACGTGGAAAAGGAAGAAACTGTAGGATGTGCTAGCAGAGGGGAGGATGGCTCCCTCAGAGGAGAGGCTTATTTCCCTAGAAGTGAGAGATGCTGCTGCAGACACCAGCAACTTGGAGCCCTTAATTTCCCAGCCAGCCTGAGCCAGGTAGATGGTTCCGATGGACCTGGGCCGCCCCAGGCATCCGAACTTTTCTATCTAAGTGTATGCATTTGGGATATCACAAAGGGTCATGCGGGAAGTTTCATTCACTTATTGTTTTTGAATGTTGCATTTGAATACTTCACTGACCATGAGGAATGAAGGGATTTTTTTCCCCCCTTTCATCTCATCAATTTCTCCTGAGCAGACTCCAGGTGCCAGCTCAGCCAGGCTGGTCAAGTCACCAGAGTCCACTTCTTAAGTTCTCCCCTCTATGTCTTTTCTCTCTCGTTGACATCTCAGCCCTTGAAGCAAGGTCTTGGCTCCTTTCTCATTTCAGGATTTCATTTGAGGTTTGGGGGATGGAGGGGGGGTGGAGAGCAGGAACACCTGTCCACTGATCGCCTGCCACTCCACATCTGGGCCTGGCTGACAGGCTTGTCTGCTTTGACTAATGACGTGATTGATGGACAAAATACGGAAGAACATACAAAAAAACATTTCTGTCTGGGCTGGTGTGTCAGCAAGTGGCTGCTGAAGGTATATTTTGCTGCACGCCTCATTACACAGTAATGGCGTTCTCGGGCAAAGCTGTTTCTTTTCATGACACAAGACAGCAGGCAGCTTTATGGGCACGAGGCCCACCGAGCCTGGAGGAAGGAGAGGCGCGCTAAAGAGCGGTCAATTCTAAAAGTGCCTCAAGTTGCTTTTTTTTTGTTGTCATGAATTTAATATGAGTCAACACAATATCAAATGGGCACGAGCAGGTTTTAGTGACTAGTGATTTTTTAAGGCGGCTGTCTAAACAGCCATCAAGGCAGAAGTGGGGGAGGGTAAAAATCATAACATTTTCTTTCTCCAAACCTGTTGCAAAAAAAAAAAAGGGGGAGTCATCTGTCAATTTTATTGCATTAAAAAAGTACGCAGAAGCATATACCCCAAACAAATGTCTTCTTTCAGGCTAAATGTGGGAAATGTCACATCGCTAATGCCAGCAAACTGTGTATTCATAGCCCTCATTCCGATGGCCTGCCATGGATGGGGTGACATCCGTGAAAATCACCAATGTGACACTGTTGCCTCTTTGTGCACAAAATAATGATCGTGACATCGGTGAGCACGTTATTCAGCTAACGAGATACCTAGGAGTTATAATCCAAAGCTCAGAGATAAAGACGAATCACGATTAAAAATAAGAAGGAAAGCAGGTAAATTCTTAGCCTAGGGTTGTTTTTGTTTTGTTTTTTCTCCTTCGCTTTCTTCATTAGGGGACACTAGGAAATAAGCACATTGAGTTTGGTCACAGAGCTGCTATTTATTTATTTGGGTTTTTTGCACCATATTTTCATTGTTCTTGATATTATTCTTTCTTTCTTCCTTCTTTTTTTTTATGGCAAATTTTCTTTGCCAAGGTATTTTATTGTACATGTTCCTCCCTTTTCTTTCACACATTGGAATATCTCCAAAGAGAAATGCTTAAAATGAAGTTTCATTTTTAAACCACTTTTTATTCTTTCTTTCTCATGTAATGAGTCATTTGTGGTAGGTTATTATGAATAATATGTGGTTTTCATGAGTTGTGATTAGACAGAACTCTCTATAATAAACACCAAATAATAAATTAAAAACCATATATGAGACCTTTACTCTTATTTAAATAGGGAGGAAGAGGAAGACACAAATGCAAAATCTTGTTATTATAACTATGAGTTCCTCTTTCAGCATGCATTTAAACTTAACTGCATTTGGAAGAGACAGCCACTCAACTTCAGTGTCTATTTGACATTGTGTGACACCAGCCAATGGAACTGCTACTGGAGATGATGCTCACTTGCCCACCATACTAATGAGTAGCCAGCTCCCCAAGGGTGGGGACATTCTTGTAGGACAGAGGTAGAAAGAAACAAACTGTCAGAACCAAGCAGTCTGATGACTTCCTGTTATAACCATGAGTTTATCAAGAAAGTGAAGAAGGGCAGGGAGTGCTCTCTCTTTTTTGGTGGAACAAAGGCAGACTTACTTGTCAACAGCCTTTGTTAGTGCTCCACATCTGTTCATTATGGTTCCTTGAATTTTGATATCCAAGAAAAGGACTACAGAGCAAAAGGACCAGGAAATTGTGCGGGCCTGAAAGTTAAAGCCAAATGAAGTGCTCTTAATAGCTTCAGTGAGCAGAGTCAGCTGGGTCACTCAGACACTTAGAATTGAGAAGCAGGTGGCTCTTGTCAGAACAGACGCCATTTTTTTCAGTGCGTTTTCCACTGTCCTTGGTGTGGGGGCCTGGTGCCAGGAGCTGCTGTGTCCTCTGTCCTCCTTCATGGCACGCTAGAGAGCCATCAGCAAACTGATGGTTTCTGTAACCACCCGCCACCCTGTGCTGGCCTTTCTTCACAACTACCTTCTTGATTGACAACTTCAGAGCTAGGCAATGAGACAAAATCAGGTGCCAGGTCCTGACAGGGCTGCTTTCCATGAAATTCATTAGGACCTAAGTTCCCAGTTGTGCAAACACCACCGAGGGTGTTCACACATGACAGTGGTGCAGGTGAGCCACTGGGTGTTGTCACCTGATGCCATCAGGAGGCAGGGAGACATGAAGTATCTGAGGCTGTGCTGGCGTTATGGGGCAAATTGTCTTGCAGTCAACTTACGGTTCCCAAGGAGAAGGAAGACACCCTAAAACAATGATACACATAACCTAATCATTCATTGTACCTACTGAGTACTGCATGAGCTATACCTTTGTATGACTGGTGGCTTTGCAGGCATGTCAACACCAGCATCACAAATGCATGAGCATTTGTGTGTCATTGTGCTATGACATCAGTTTGGCTGCGTCACTTGACAACAAGAATATTTCAGCTCCATCATAATCTTATGAGAACACCATTATATTTCATCATGTATCCTGTCCATTGTCATTGACCAAAACACACAAGTGCGTGGCTGTTTTGACCTAGATAGTCCCTTCTCCTGCTTGCTCCAAAAGACCTCCTCTGCAAAGGAGGAGGCATCTTTATTCGTGCCCTGAATTTCATTTTGAGAACCAGGACTTTTTCAAAGTCCAGGAGCTGCCATCAGGTGGGGCCTGGGCTCCTTGTGAGGGATGGACATGCACACTAGGGATGGGATCCATCCATTCTCCAGTGAGGTTGTTAGTTTCAGAGCTGGTGACTGCTGGACCCACTTGGGGGAAGGAGGGAATGCTCATTTAGCTGCACAAATAGTCCTTCTCAGCAAATTGCTTGAATCTAGGGGAAGAAGCTTCCAGGTGGGTGACGCTGAGCGCAGAAGTGAAAATGGAGGGTGGTTCTAACCTCGGGTTATTTTCTGTAATCTTAAGGAACCAGCCGCCCGTTCACAGGCTGCCTATACATTACAGCAGGCATTTTTCCCTTCCTTAATCAGGTTTGTGTATCTTTCTTGATTGATTTTTTTTGCTCACAAAACTCTTAATATTTTTCCAGACACTTCCTGCTTTTTGTCCTTTCAGCTGCCACTCACCCAACAAAGACTCTTTGGTGAAAATGTCACACCGGAAGCCTGCCTGTTTCCATGTCAATCTCTGGGACCTTTCAACAATTTTAAATTGTTTAATCTTGTTATTGCTTGTATTATTTTTAATCGAGGTGGTGACATTTTCAATTTGGCAAAGAATCTCCCCAAATTCACTTGGTTCTTATCTCCATAAAACAAAAAAGGTTATGTGTTGGTACACGATTAACGGATATTAATGTTAGGGTTATTTGTTTAATCTGTGGGATTGATTTGGTTGATGCTTTGGTATTGAAAAGAGACTGATGGGTTGCGACTGGCATTTCAGAGAAAGGCTGCCATCTGGAGTCAGGTGACTTTCTGGGGATGTTCTCTGGGGCGAGAAAAGGTAGGTGTTATGTTTGTTGTCTGCTCCCTGAAGTGCAGGACCTGGGGGTTCTGACAGCTACCCCCAGATATTTGGCCCAGATGACCAGAGCAGATAAGTTCCCCACCTGAATCACAAATTGGCTGAGGTTAGCATGCACTCAGAGCTGGATGTTGTATAAACACAAAAACTAAGAGGCAATTCAGACACCTTCCATGATCCTCCTAGATAGGTGTTCCTTCAGTGGCCAGCTCTGCTGGGGTCCCTGGGATTCACCCAGGCACAGCTGACATCAGTTCACACCTCCATGGTCTCTCACCTCCCTCCCACCCCCAGAGACTCCCTATTAATTCCAAATTGTGGAAGGCCTGAGACTCACTCAGAGTCCACATTGACACAGCTCAGATGTGTGGGAGACAGTGTGATATTTCAAATAATTTCTTCCCTTTTGGTTGTCTTCCTACCCCCTTCTGATGGACCATTGAGAGATGTGGTTTCATGTAGCATCTCAGATGACAGGCCTGCAAGATGAAGCAATCTGGTGTACTCAGAGGTGACCAGTAAGGTCAACTTTTTACCTCCTTCCTGGCTTCCACTCCCTTCACCTGTACTTTTGCTCCCTGCGTAGCACACGAGCTTTTGTCGAAATTCTGTTGCACGTAGGACCAGCTCTAAGGCATGCATGAATGCTCTGGGGGCAGCAGAATGGAAGCCCAACAGTTTCAGAACAACTGGGTGAACAATGTCTTAGCAGTTATTGTTGGTGCACCCAGTAACTTTTAAGCCAATGACTCTTTGATCTCTCGGTGCCTTCAAAAGAGCCTGGGATGGGAGACAGTGGGTGAAACAATGGTTTGTGCCAAGTTGCTACATCCCCAAAGGCTGCCTGGGTCAGACACACGCCTTTGTCTGCACAGCATGTCAGATGGTGGGTGGACTGAGTCTGAGGGAGCCAGGACCCCTTCTGCTCCAGCTGAGCACATCTGCCCTCCATCTTGGAAGAACCATTCTCATGGCCGGAGCCTTTGAACTGTGATGAGGTGTGTGGAATACCCCATCAACACAACGGATCAGATATCTTTTGAAATGGAAATCTCTTAGATCAGTTTCAACTCATTGCAAATGTCACATGTCTTCTCCTTCAGATTGGAAATCAATCTGCTCTCTACCCTCAATTTGTTTGAAATGCAGCATGGGTCATGGACAGAAAATCTGGCCAGTAGGAATTTGGGCTAAGGCTCGATCTTTCTAGGGCTGTACCTCTAAACTGCCAGTTGGGATTCCTCTAGTGTCACCTTTAGTATGCCCAAGCTGCTCTATCCGACATTGTCCCCACGTCTCCTCTGTGGCCTAAATTCTCCTTATCCTTCAAGAGTCAATCCAAGTCCTGTGTCCTGTAGTAGATCAAGCCTGTTCTCGCCTTCCTTCCCAATCTGCCCCCAGCATGGAAAACAAGACCACCATAGCTTAGCTCTCTACCAGGCATTTTCTCCAACTGGCCCCCTGTGTGTGAAATATATCTCTCAAAGGAGCCTCTTCCTTCTGTGTGCCCAGCTTGTCACCAGACACTGGGAATTTGGTAAATCTTATGAGCTGATTTTGGGAAAAAGACAGAGATATTGACAATATTTGGTCCTTCTCCATTGTATACAGAACCCTCACTCTTCCTCTTTATTCTAGCCACGTGTCTACCTGTGCGGATTTATGCAGGTCCACCCCCTTGCCCTGGCTGGTGGTATATGACTCATCTTGGGAGGATTTGGTTAATCACCTGGTATTTCTCCAAAGGTACTTGACATAAAACAAAACAAATCCAATGCACAAATCACATCATATATAAACCAAAAATGAACACCAATAAAAGGGAGGAAAATTCAAACTACAGCGAGTACTAACTTTAATCTGTAAATAAGAACTGGGACTATTTTCTGATCCTGTTGTTGAAATGAGAGCTATTGTAAAATGAAGAAACAAACTTAAAATAATACCAATTTAAGGCAAAGTGTGTGTTGTTAAAAGATCGCAGTATTGAAGAACCAAACCCCTATTCCAGTACTGAGATTTAATATGTACTTTGCACAAAAATAAATCATGTAATATTTTCATGGCAGGCATAGAATTTTATGGCTTTTATGACTATCATGGAATTGGGATTCATATTTTATAGACAGCTCTAATAACATCAAGAAAATGCTCTGGGAAAAATGGAGGCTTAGAGAAAGACGAGTGATCACTCAACAGAAGCTGAAATCAAAGCATAATTAAAGCCCAAAGGTAAGAAAGTTTCTCCAGCATCTGGGCTGCCAGTGGGACCCACACAGGTGTAGCAGGGATGGCAGGTGTGGGAAGATCATGGTTCCGTGAAGACCTCCTGCCATGATGGCTTAGGTGACTTTGCAGATATCCATGGCTGAGGTTGGAGGACAGAAAACATAGCCTACCCCACGTGGGAATGCATTGGGGAAGGTGTCCAAAGCTTTGATTATCTGGATGTCTCCCCAACCACCCACCCCCCAGTCTTTAGTGTTGCAGGGAGCAGATGCAACTGTGGAGGGCAATCCCAGGACTTCCTACCTCATCCACCAATCCACCCATCTCCTGCAGCTGAGGCATTTGAGAAGTGATGACACAGCCCCAAGTCTCACAGAGACCATCAGTTGCCACATGCTCTGCTGAGTTTCCCAAATGTGACCCTTCTGTGTCCTCACAATCACTCCATGAGGTGGAGAGGTAGGGGCAGTTCTCTGGTTAACTTCTCCAGGCACAGGCTCCATAATGCTGGTTGGTAAGTATAGTGAAGAACATGTATCTTTGGTGAGTCAAGGTCAAGGCAGATTATCCAATTGTTTTCTTCTCTGAGCCACAGGTTAAAACATCACTCTTATTCCTGGGACAGGTTGATATAGAAGTTGCCTGTCAGGCGGTCCCTCAGTCCAGCTGCAAGCCACCTATCTCACCATTCTTTCCTGAATGAGCTCCCCACAGACATCCACTAAGGATGTTGTTATCTGATCATTCCTGGGAGGCATTCCATGCACACGTCTACATTCTGCACATCACGTGCTGACCTTGACCCAGCTCTGTTACTATAGGATCTTGGGCAGGTTCCTGCTTGCTCCTGGGCCCCATCCATCTTCCCTGTGAGAGGAGGAAGGACTTCAAGTAACTCAATTCTAGTTGTGAGTATCAAGGGTCAGCAGAATCTATAAGCATGAAGAGCCCGAACACAATGCCCAATTTAACAGTTCTTAAGCCAGGCAGGGGGTGTGTTCATCTCCCTACACCATTTTCAATATGACTTCTGTGCCCATGACATGCTGCTGTGCACCACCAAATGTGTTTTGCAGCAATATTTCTGCTCTGCTCTCAGAAATGTCTGAGTATGGCTAGGGCAGTGGTGCATGCCTGTAATGTCTGTAAAGCCAGCCATCAGGAGGATGTTTCAAAAATTCCCGAGAGAGAGAGAGAGAGAGAGAGAGAGAGAGAGAGAGAGAAGGAAGGAAGAAAGAGAGAAAGGAAGGAAAGGAAAGGAGAGAGGAGGGGAAGGGAGGAAAGGGGAAGGGAGGGGAGGGGAGAGGAGGGGAGGGCAGAAGAGGAGAAGAAGAAAAAGTCTGAGCTGGCTTGTAACAGCAAGGGTAGAGACTCACACAGTGGTGGAGCACCCTTTCCAAGCTGCAAGCAATGGCCCACTTCCCCAAGCTGGTCCCTGTCCTGTCTTCCTACGTGGCACTCATGTGAGGCCTGACCTCCACGTAACCCTGGTGAGCCAGCTGTGATGAATGGGAGGCCACACGCTCTGCTGAGGCGCTGTGCACAAAAGACAGCCATGAACCAGGTTCCCAGGAACACAATGATAGCCCCTTCCATGAATCAGATCCTGGGGGGGATGGAGCCCTGGCTGGGCTAGGGACAAGCAGGGGCTGTGACCACCTGGAGGGTCTGCTCCTGGTGATGGCCTCCGCTTTCTGTCAAGTGACAAAACAGGTTTCAAGGATTCTTAAAAACCTCCTGTAAGCTTCATGGCGATTTCCATTCTCATTAAATTGCTTGGATAAAATATTCAGCCACAACCCTCTCGATTTGACTTTTAACTTGATAAGACATAATTTGCAATTGATTATTGCTCAAACATTCCTGGCACCGTGTGGTGACCCACCCATCCATCTCATCCTCTTTCTGCCAATTTGGAATATAGTACAATGGTGGCTCTGACCTTTGACCTGGTGGAGGTGGGACCCTGAGGTCATTGGGGGCCATTAAGAATCAGAACACTCTAGTCCACAATCATGAGAGAAAGAAAGAAATGTTGCGTGGTTCCGGATGGGGCTTGTTCTCCTCCCCCACTCATCTTGGTAAGATACAGGTATTTTTCAGAGTTGGAAAGAGCTTCGATAAATGAGCATCGCATATATGTTTTTAATGTGATTTGCCTGTATTTATTTGGGTGATCACAATTTATGCGAAGTGAAAAGGTTAAGAGTCCTGGAAACTGAATTATTCCATTTATTTGCAGACATGATACAGTACAGAACAGCAGGAGGGCATATCCTCATCATGCTTGGCGTTGACCTCACCCCTGACCCGGAGGTGCACAGCCCAGCTCAAAGCCACCTTCTCCAGCACCACAGTGACCACCCTGGGGGCAGACATGGACATGGGAGCTAGGCTAGTGGGGCAGGTATGGTGTCCATTTGCAATCACTTCTTTCAATAAACACTTGGTTTTGGTTGGTTGTTTTGTTGTTATGCTGTACTGGGGGAGCATTGTGACATTTACCAAAGTTCTTGCAATATATCATAGTTCAATTCACCCCCTCCACCATTCTCCTTTATCCTCCACCCCATTCCTGGAATAGTTTCAGCAGGTCTCATTTTTCCATTTTCATACACGAGTACATAATATCCACCATATTCACCTCCCACACCCTTTCCTTATATCCTCCCCCTCCCACTGGTGCCAACCCCAGACAGGACATGTTTTACTATCCTGATCTCTGTTTTTGAAAAAAATAAGACGTTTTGGTTCGTTTAAGATAGCTACGCAGAGAGTTTCCTTGTGACATTTCCACATATCTATGTATTATAACCCGAATTGGTTCATCTCCTCTATTTTTCTTCTTTCTACCTCAGTCCCCTTCTTATGGTGATTTCAACAGGTTTAAAAATTCTATATTCATTCTTGTATAGGAAGTACATAAAAAATATTCACCTTCTTACCTTCCTTCTTTTACCTTCCCTCTTTCATTTGTGACCTCCTCTTAGTGTGACCTGGTTTTCATAATATTGCTATATTTGTATTTGGTCTGCATTCCACATGTGAGAGAAAACATGTGACTTTTGGCCTTCTGAGCCTGGCTAACTTCACTTAAGATGATGCTCTCCAGTTCCATCCATTTACCTACCTGCAAATGACAAAATTTCATTCTTCTTTATGGTTGAATAAATGGTTTCTTTTATTCAAGATAGGATCTTGTTATGTGGACCTGGGTGGCCAGGAACTTGCAATCCTCCTGCCTCAGCTTCCTGAGTGCTGGGATTAAAAGTGTGCTTCAGCATGCTCAGCTTCAGGAAAGCAGTCATCAAGTAGCATCCATGTGCCTTCTCCTTCCTTTGCCAGGGGCCGTTCTCCCAGGCCTCCACCCATGTGGATTTTCCTGAGAGAGGCTGGGTGATCAGAAGGGTGGACCATCATCACTCATTCTCTCCCTCTATCTCACTTACTTTGCAAACTTACCCTCCCACCACTATTTCCTCATGATCACTTAACAACCCTCACCACAAAACAGGAAACTGCAGGTCCAGAGGGTGTCACAGTTTGCTTGATGTGAGACCTGATGGTCACAGTGGAGACCCCAGCATGACATATGCCACTCTCTCCCTGTCCACAGCAAGTCCATTTTTCTGGGGGTGCTGGCAGATACTGAGTGGCCTTTTGACTACAAGGAAAGGCTCTGGTGGTGGAAGGCAGCCTGAGGGACATTGGCTGGGGGGAAAGGCTGAGGATGGATTTTCCCTGTGCCCCCTATGTGCACAGCTGGGGTCTCAGAGCTGAGCAGTGCCTTTGGCTTCCTCCTTGCCTGGATGTTCTTGGCTGTGTCCTTTTTGGCTCTCGTCCCCGTCACTTGCACATTATCCAGGAGTAATGGGATATCGGCAACCAATTACAGAACTTTTCACATCAGCTTCATTGATGACTCTTATGCAGCTGTGCCAGAGTCTCAGAAGTAGAGGGAGATGCTGGGAATTTGGATCAATGCTCTGTGAGACATGGAAAAACCCAGGACCCAGCTGGTAGAGGATGAGGAGGAAGGAGACAGTGTGCCTGGGCTCCCCTGGCTACCTCTCCTGTTTGTCCATCTCTCATTCCTACTGGAGTAGGGGTGGTGATGCCCACTCTGGGGAATTGGGGGAGACTTCCTGGGGTGACCACATACAGAAATGAGCCTTCTGGGACCCAGAGTGTGGGTGTGTTGCTGCAAGAAAGACCTTCTCATTGTATGTGTGTGGGGGGGTACTGGTGGTAGGAGGGTAGGAATTGAGTATGCAGAGGGATCTGATCACACTCTCCTGTCCCTAGGCCTATCTCAGAGGTCCCTAGTAGAGTTTTACACAAGCTGGTGGCTTGTGGTATCTCTGTTGTAGGGTGTTCTCTGGTCAAGGAAGTGGGGTGATCCATCTCAGGACAGGCTGGAATTACATGGGAGTTAAACGGCCCAGGAGCAGAGTGCATGGGACTTCTCACGGCCTCTTGGAGGACACTCAGAATGCCAGGGCCTAGGCTGTCCATCCTGGTAACCTGCCCCTTAATTCCTTTTCAGGTTTCTTCTCTGCCCTAACTCAGTTCCTCACTTCCTCAACCAGCTCATTTCCTGGGATGCCTCCCCAAATTGACTTCTTGACCCATGTGCCTCTCAAGATTTATTTCTAGGGAAACCTAAACTAAGGTAGCCTTGAATGTCAAGTGTGAGATACTCAAAGATGTGGTAGCATCAAAGAATTACTAAGGACACCTGTTTCCTGGATTTTCAACAACAGGGCCACCTTGGCTTGGATAGGGCAGAGGCCCAACCAGCAGCCTTCCCACCTACCCACCCAGCTGATGCTCCCTGAGCTCCTCTAGCCCACAGGCACTTGTGGTGGTGGGTAATCTGACTTATCTGGAATGTCTGGGCTGAGGACGGAAGCTAAGAGCACTTCTTGCTGGCAGGGCTTTTCAGCTCATTTCACAGATAAAATCAATCAGATCTAAACCACGTTCTCTGCTGTGTGTAACTCCACACAGCAGGGGCCAAATGGGGAAATTTTCCCTCCCTGCCCATCTGTTTGGCTCTACTGTAGCCTGGGTGTGGTGACTGGGGCAGGCCCTGGGGTTGTGGGCAGCCCACAGAGCTGCAGAGAGGCTGGTTAGTCAGTCTCGTCTTTCCAGAGCACTCAGCACAACCCTGCTTCAACCAGAGCAGCTTGGACCAGGAGGACCTGGCTGCAGCCGGGTAAAGAGGAAAAGCCGGGCCATTAGTCATGCCAAAATGCATTTCCTTTGTTTTCTAAGTGGTGTTGGCCAAGCACGAGGGCAGGGTAAGGGCACAAGAATTCTGATAATAAATCTTCAGGTTCCTTTTGCTTTTGTTGATGATGCAGAAGGGGAGAAATCTGACACAAAAGTCAACTGCTGAATGGCAGTGACTGGAAGTAGCTCTGTTGAGCTGTCTGAGGCCTTTGGCCTTGAGTGGTATGGTTTCTCTGTCTCTTCCAACTGTCCTCATTGAGGAAAAGCTGGACCATCAACTCCATTCTAGGACTCCTGGGCTCAGTCCTGCAGCCCAGGAATGGTGTGCACTGGGATCCGTGTTGACAGGTGCATCTTGCTGATTCAATTACCCTTATTATCCACTCCTAGAATTCACAAGACTGCGACATGCTCTTTTATTCCCTGTGGTTCTGTGGCCCTGAGCAGGGTTGCAAGGCCAAGGTCAGGACTTTGTGGAAGAGGTACCCTTCTTTCTTTCCCACCTGGAAGATGACAGCCATGGTCTCTTTCCATTTTTCAAAGTCCCCTACAGTGAAGAAGGAGACCACCAGTTCTTTATAAATGACTGCTTTCTGGAGCTTCTTAATAACCCAGACAGGCCAGGTGAGAAACTGCTTCTTCTTTTCCTGTCTTCATGCAAGGAAACAAGTGTGCTCTGTAAATTGCCTTGTAAGGAACCAGGGTTGGTGATCTTGGGGAGACCAGGCCAGAGTCTGCAGGACTATGGTTGCAGTGGGACCAGTCCAAGTGCCTGTCACATGGCCTCAGCCAGGCCAATCAGAACATGTAAGTCTTTTGCGAAGAAAGGGAGAAGTCATCTCTCCTTCAATTGCACCCATCCACTTCAATGAAATGCATTCCACTCAATTCAGTCTGACGAACATTTATTCAGTTCATTCTAAACCCTGTCCTGGATGTCCAGGACACAAATCAGGTTCTGGTCTATAAGGGAGCTGAGTGTGAGGGGCAGAAAGCAGACACCCCAGAAATGATCTCCAATCTAAGGAAGTAAATCCTCAAGATGCATTGTTACAGGAGGGCTTACCGATTGCACACATTAATTAGTGCATGCTGATTAGGAGTTGAAAACAATATGGCGTGGGAGCACAGAGAGGCGAGAGATTAGTTCTGACTGCAGGAACCTAAGAAGGCTCAGAGAGGAGAAAGAATTATTGTTGGCTTTGAAGAATGGGTAGAACTTGAATAAGAGGAAGTGAATGAATAGAGGAATTAGCTTAATGACGTACACACGTCTATGTTACCTTTGATGTGCAAGGGCGCCAGTGGACACTGCGGACCACAAAAGGTGGTCTGAGGGCCATCTCTGCTCCAGTCTTCCAATCTAGAGAGAAGGCAATTCCAACTGAGGGCCTACAAAAGCAGGTGGAACATGGAAGAATGACTTCTAGCTAGAGCTAGAGGGAGGAGGGAGAGGATCCCATCATACAGAGGCAAATGGGGCCATTCTGAGAACAGAGAACAGGCCAAGACAGTACTCAGACTTGCAGAAATGAAAGGAATAAGTAGATAGCCCGAGCCAGGTGCTGACTTGGTGAGAAGGGAAGTGATGGGCAGAGTCTTGGAGCAGCTGGGATGTTGAGCTAAGAGTCTGTGATGTTCGGTGACAGGTGACGGGAGGCCACCAGATACTGTGATGATGAGCGTGACATCAGTTCTGCTTTGGGAAGATTGATCTGACCGGGGGAGAATGAGTTGCCGGGGGAAAGCAGTGGTATTGCTAAGTGTCCCTGGACTAGGGACCTGGTACAATGTCAACCTCAACAGTAGTGGCCAACTTTTTCTGTACAGTGGGTGGGGGAATGAGCTGCCCAGTGTTTCTGGTCCCATATCCTTGTTTTAACACAAGAGCGAAAAGGATTCTTTCCTCTATCCTAGTGTGAAATCATGCTGGAAAGGAAGGATGTCTGGTCTAACTTAGGTCTTGTGTCTACCTGGTGAACAAGTAGACACCAGGATGGAGAATTGGTCACTATCCCCCTTGGGTGTTAATCTGTAATAAAGGTTGTCCTCTCCCTAAAGCATCAGATATCCAGGCATCACTACTGGGGGGGTTCTCCCCGGTGATTTATGGCTAATTCATAGACATGAACGTGGCTTTAGGGGTGCAACTAAGTCCTGAATTATATTATAGGAAGAAGCATGGAGAGGCAAGACAAGTGGCCAACTGGGTGAACATGACCCACTGGAGCCATTGCCTCTTCCACCCTCCACATGGGCCACTCCAGAGCCCGTGGCTAAAGTCAGGCTTCTGGTTTGGGTTCTGTTGCAGACAGACCTTCCTTGGTTCTTGTTCAAAACTAGAGAGTACCCCAGCTTCTGCCTGCTGCCCTTGAGCATCCAGAATGGCCACCGACTGTGTTAGGAAGGGATGGTACACCCTTGTCAATGTGTTCAATATGTTACAACGTGACCTGGACATAATGTACTCCGTTTACAAAAGGGATGGGGGCTGCAATCAGAATTTAATGGGTCATCTCTTCATTTCATAAGAGTCCAGTGTCCAGGGAGCCATGGCACCATTTAAAACATAAGAGCCCAGAGGACATGTTTACCCGCCTGGATCTCAGGGCTAAAATCCTTGCCACACACAGGCCAGAATTACACCCTCCGTGTGAGGTAACAGCAATTAGGTGTGCACCCCCAGCTCTGGCCCCACAGCCCGGCTGACAGACATGTCAGATTAATATATCAGCAGGTATGAAAGAGCAGTTAGAATTTGACTGAGGTACTTCCAGCCTGAGAAAGGGAACGATTTATCAATGCAAACTTAATAACATCTATTTGAATCTAACTAAAAATCAATATTTCATTACCAAATTGTTAGTGAGAATGAAGAAAAATTGCGGAAGTCGGGCAGTTTGGTGCTGGGGAAGCGTCAGGAGTTCAATGTGAAGACGGAATGATTCATGAGGCCGCACCAGAGTACGGGTGAAGGAGGATGAACAGAGGAAACTTGGAGGAGCCCCCTTGCTCATGACCTTGGCCGTGAAGGGGGGAATCATGAGAAAATAAGAGTGACTGTCAGTTCCCTTCAGAGATGGAGCCCTCCATAAATCACAGAAAGCCAGTCCAGGAAAAGAGAGGAGCAGGGCTGGGCTGGAGGTCGAGGTGGAGGTGAGGAGTCGGGATGGGTACCAGCTTAACTCTGCATCTTGAGAACGATGGAAGCCCAAACCGAACGGTCCAGATCCAAGGTGGGGGGTGGGGCACGCAGGGAGTAAGGAGAGGTGGGGTGTGCGTGTAGAATCAGGAAGGGGGTAGAGAGACTCTGAAAGGTTGTCACATGCTGTAGACAGCTAAATTCAAGACCGGCACCTCTTCCATCCCTATCAGAAAACTAGACGAGGCAGTTGTGTCTTGTGTGACACACATAGATCTGCTGGTTGGAAGGTCTGCTTGAGGTAAGGTTTTGTTGAAGATTTCCAATCTTGACTCCCAATTAGAATGCAATAGGAGAAGCTACATTTGTTTTTGGGTTTCTTTGGTGGTACCGGGGGTTTGAACTCAGAGCCTCGAGATTTTTTTAGGCAGACACTGTACCACTTGAGCCACGGAAGGGCAGATTTCCAGACTGAGCATAAGATCTGAAAATGTCTTGTAGTAGCATTCCTGGAGTCAAGTCTCCATCTGAATAAAATGATTGATTTTGTTTCCAAATCTGCAATACTAATTAAACCCAAAGGCTTGTCTTTGGCTTTATCATAAATCCATTCTTTTCTGTATTTGGTTTCATAGGTCTGGCCGTTTTTTGCCAACAAGACATTTGAAGAATATACACTTGTCCTTTAATAAGGAATAAAGGATTATCACGTAAAGATGTGACTCTTGCATGTAGTGCCCCCATAAATTCACTCCGGGTCTCCCTCTGTTGCTTTCTTTACTGAAGAATAGTGCATATGCATGTGGACCTGCTTAAATAGAGATGGACTTTTGGAAATCATGGGGAAAGAAGTGTATTTGGTATTATTGCCCTTAATCTCAGGCCCTGATTTTAGTATAATTCCTTTAAAACAGGGTTAACCTCTTGGCTCTAAAAGAAAATGTGATGTGTTTTGACAGAAGATGGGAGTACGCTTTCTTACTCAAAGCTATCTAGAGCACAACTGGTCTGCCTGGGAGGGAAGGCTTTGAAGATGTGGGCAGGACATTGGCCTGGAGAGAATAGGCAAAGGCAAGAGATTCTGCTACATTATTTCCTCCGGGGGATGAAAAGTACACTGAGCCCTCCCATCCTAAACTCCCAAGCTCTACCGACTGAGCTATCTGGGCGCCGTCCATCCTAAACTCCTAGAGCAAACATACTCACATGCCCCAGAGGAGCGAGCCCTGACCTCCAGACACACTGATAATCAACATTTGACTCACATCGATTCTGTGCTAGGTGCTCTGTTTCATGAATTTCCTCGTGTACTGCTTGGTAAAGGAGATACTGTTCCTGTTATCTCCAGTGGAGCAGAAAGGAACTAAGACTTAAGGAAATCAGCTCTGTGCTCACCCAGGAAGTGAGAGAGCAGGATTGAGCTTCAGTTCACCCCTGAGCACCTTGCCCTTCTGTCCCCATTTGCAAGGCTGATAGGAGATTCAGGTCAGGACTGCTGTGACAACGACCTTGTTGAATCTGGGCCTCTTTAATAGGATGTGGTGTTGTTCTGAGATACATAACATTGTCACATGAGCCAGCAACCATGTGACACCATGCAACTCACCCTCGTTTGAATGTCCGTGCTTACGTAGCTTGTGATTCACAGGGGAGCCAACTCAGAGGTTGTTGTTAAAAGTCTTCAGGCCCTTGCTCTGTACTCACTCCAAATATATACTTTGGTGACAAGGAAAGAAAAGTTGAATCACCAGAGGCTCTGTAAAGTCACCTGGGGTAGATCTTGCCAACTGGATGGCCTGCCCACTTTGGAAGAATGAGCCAACCCTAGTTTAACTGTTTGCCCAAGAACTTTGGGCACAAATCAATTTCTGTGCCAGGCACCAGTGGCTCATGGCTGTAATCCTAGCTACTCAGGAGGTAGGTTTGAAGCCAGCCCAGGCAAATAGTATGGGAGACCCTATTTGGAAAACAAAAATTCACAGTAAAGGGCTGGTGGAGTGGCTCAAGGTGTAGGCCCTGAGTTCAAGCCCCAGTATTAGAAGAAGAAGAAGAAGAAAGAAGAAGAAGAAGAAAAGAAGAAGAAGAAGAAGAAGAAGAAGAAGAAGAAGAAGAAGAAGAAGAAGAAGAAGAAGAAGAAGAAGAAGATAAAGAACTGAACTTCTGTGAACATAATCCCAGAATTGACATGTTGAAAGGTTTTACCACACAGGGTTTAGGGCCAATATGTCGGGGCAGGTTATACAGCAGCCACCCTGCTAGTCAGAGTTTGAGGATGTTAGATGAACCTGAGTCTAGTAATCAGGGAGTAGTGCCTCTGAGGATATTGTCTCTGTAAGCCTTTAGCTAAAATGTCAGGGTCTTGGAGCATTTTTCAAGATGGTGGAAATTGCTTGGTTGGGGTTATGCAATGGGATCCCTTGAGGGAGCTACTTCCTTTCTTCCTGAGGAGCCTGGCTTTGGGGAACCCCCAGGGTAGATGCAATTGCCCCATCACCAAAGAACACATCCAACTGTTTCCACCATAGATGAGGTCCACTCCTGAAAATCAACTTTGGAACCCCTATTTGCAATGGTATCCAGATTTGCTGGCTAGAAACTTATTCATTTGAAAACAGAAAAGAAAGCAGACAACACAGTAAGCATCTATTAAACAAGTTTTCTCACGCATATGGTGGACAGCATTAACAGGCAGGAACTTTTCACTGAAAGGGCTCATGAGTGGTAGATACCACACACCAGTGCAGCCCAGACTTCACGGCTGCAACCCATCAACTCCAGGCTGAGCATGCTGAAGGAAGGAGCTTTGGGGGGAACTTGACCTTGCCCAAACTTCTCAGCACCTGTTTGTCAATGATACTCTTTTGCAGTCATCACTCACCAAGGGCCATTTTGAGTTAAGTGCCTTCAGTTGAAAATTTTTATGGTCCCTGGATTTGTCCAAGACTTCACAGAGAATTTTTAAAGGAGTCCTAAATTCCATTGAAATCCTGGCTTAGAATTCACTAGATAAGTGCACAGAAATGCCTGGGAAAGTTTGAATGTGTTGAGTATCACTAAAGAAAAGAACATCTGAGCTCAGAACTCCCACGGTAGGGTTCCTAGGCTGAAAAAATCCATGTGGAAAAAGATAGGTTTCCTATGGTTTGTTTCTGCACTGTGAAATGTGGTCAGAAATCAAATAAAATGAGACAGTAGATACAAAGAGCTTACCCAGTTTCCGGCACACAGTAAGTGATCGATGGGAAATAGCAATGATAATTGTTTTATCATTTCTATCATCAGTACTACCATCCTATGAGCACATGCTTCCCCTATAATTGTGACTTCAACCCAACTCCAGGTCTTCTTCAACTGCCTCTATCCAAGTTCACTGAGACCTTCTACAACCAAAAGGCTGGTGCCTCAGAATGCTGGACTTCATGATTTACAATAATTCACTCTAGATGCTGTTCTTAGTATTTAAGGAGAAGTGGTTGTGTTAGTAAGCCCTCCATCGCTAACACAAATACTCAGGATAAATCAATTTACAAAATGAAAAGGGTTGTTTTAGAAGTTCCAGTTCATGATCCATTGGCCCTGCTGTAAAACGTCATGGTGGCCAGGTGTGCAGAGCAAAACCATTCACCTCATGGTTGGGAAGCAAAAAAAGAGAAGAGGAAAGAACTGGGTTCTCATAGTCCTGGTTGAGTACACACCTCCAATGACCTAAATAATTCCCACTAAACCCAACCTCTTAAAGGCCCCGCCATCTCCTAGTAGCACCATTCTGGGAATGAAGCTTTTAACACATGGGCCTTTGGAGGACATTGCAGATCCAAACCATAGTGGGGGAATACCAAGTTGGGGATGTCTGCAACTGAATAAAAGAGTTTAGTCTCTCTATATAGCATGGTGAGGTGACCTCCATGGTCTGTCATTTTGTGAAACAAAGAAAGATGGAAAAAATGTTATGGTATGAGTCATAAATGTGATTATAAAGATAGGAAAGGAAAAGAGTAGCAGGGGGAGAGATAGAAGCTGGACTTGTCAGACTATACCTTGTTTGAAAAATGGGTTTGGGAACCAGTGGAATATTTACATAATTATCAAACACAATAAATTCAAAGTAAAAAATAGGTTTCTGAAATCAAAGATTAAAACAAAACAGATGAAACTAAATGTGTAAAGTTTAGTTGGTTATATAAGCTATAGAGAGAATTGACTTGAGTGAATTTAAAATAGATTCCTAAGTGGGTTACAGTCTAAGAAATGTTCTGAAATTCTCTCTCACACGTATATGTAATAAGAAGCATTTTGCTAATGTCACTAGAAAATTATCAGCATAAGAAAAGGGATACAGATTAAAGTGGAAATGAGAATCTAAATCTGATTTGAATTGAAAATGTCAATTTGACCATGTTTTTTCTTGGGGAAGGAGAGATGGTTCTTCTGTGTCCACTGGAAGGATCTGAAATGATGACTCCGCAGTCCTGAAAACCTCTCATTGCCAGATTGTGGTCTCTAACAACCTTTTCCCACCACAAGGAAACTGGGCTGCATGGAGAGATGGCTGATGTCAAACACGGGGCAAGAACCATAGATGATCTTGTCATGTCAGACAGCTCTCCAAAGTGACTGGCCTTGGGTCAAAAGAACAGCAACCTCAACTTGAAGTTGCTCCTCCTGACCAGAGACTGGGACATTAACTGTGTGATGTATGGAAAGGCACCATGCCTCTTAAAGTCCATTAGTTCATAGGAACACTTGGAAAAATAAAACCAGCATCTTGCTGGTCACGTTTGGAGAAGCAGGAATCTACTCATTGTTCTAAAAGTTGATCAAAGTAACTGATAGGAAAAGAATCCAGCATTTAACTTTTCTATGAGAATTGTACCTCAGGGTTACAAAATGATTGATAAGATAAAATTGCCTTTCACAGAAGGTAGAGAACATAATGGTATGTATTGAAATCTGTTGGACAGTGTGGGATGGATGGGAGGGAAGGGGTAAGGGAGAGCAATGGAAAGTGTTGAATGGACAAAAGTGTGCTCACAGCGGGGATGCACCTAAAAACCCCATTGAACATTGACTTAAATATTAATAATGAAAGTCAGGACTGTAAAATAGGTACAGTGTACCTGTGGGGGGGGGACTTTTGGGAAGGGGAGAGTGAACGGAGGAGATGGAGCTGAGGGAATATGGTGGATGGACTTCACATACTTATAGGAAATAGAACAAAGAAACCTCTTGTAATTGCTTTAAGTGGGGGCAATCTAACCATTATACAATGTCAGGCTATTTGAAATTGTACTGCCTGTGCAGTAAATATATCCTAATAAAAAAATTATTTTAAAAGATACACAAAAATTTTACCCTTCACAGAAGTTTTACAGCTTATAAGAGAAGAAGGATAGAATTTTCAACCCCTGGAAAATGTGGATGCAAGCAAGATTATTAATGGCTGCTAACACTAAGAAATAACTAAGCATCTTGTGCTTCTAAGTCTGAATCCTGCCCAGCTCCTAGATCGAAGGACTGGTTTGTAGGATCTGACAGTGGATTCTCTGGAATGCAATTGGCAAAACCTAGAAGGAATTTCTCTAGGACAAGGGCCACTGTCTCTTCGGCAAATGTCAACACAGGAAAGAAAAAACATAGGGACAGGAATTTGGACATGAAATGTTGAATAAGCCAACTGTAAACAAACATATATGTGAGTACAGTTCTCCCCCATTTCCTGTCAAATGCTTTAAAACCGACCCTTTGAGAATATATAAATATGTTATGCTCGTTTTTTCAGGCATGAGAATTTTTTTTAGAAGTTCCAACTGACATAGCTGTTGGTAATAGAGTATAATGCCTGTGATTTGTGGGTGTCAGGATATTATTCTGGGAGATAGGGGTTGGGCAGTAGATGAAAGTTTGGGTCACGAAGATCATGATTGGAGGCAGGCCACGATACTCATTGGAGCTCATCAAATTTTCTTTATTGTGTGTGTTGAATTTTTCATATATTTTTCAACAATCAGGTGGTTGGTGATATGAAGGTGGTACATGTATTTTGTCTGGTCCTGTGCTAAACTAGGGGATAAAAAGTTCCCCATGGCATGGTCTTGTTCTCAAGGGATTTGGCCAAGGTGGCGAGGGAAACCTGGGGTCAAGGGAAGGATGGGTTCACTAGGAGTGTGTGGAGTTGGTGTTGCTGCTCTGCTCTGGAGGCCACCTCCTTCCCAGAGTGCTCTGACTCTAGTCGTTGCGCCCTCCTGAGGACCCTGCAGAGCTGCAGAATGAAGGAGTTGGAATTCTTCCATTTGAAGTGGACATAGCAACTAATGAAACAGGTCACTTCACCTCAGGTACTCCTGGCAGGTAAAAATACACGCTGAATCACTTCTAATGTTCTGATGTAAAGACCACGTGCTCACTGGAGCACATGGACAACACTGAGTAAGCTCTTACTTCATCTCAGGACCACCTGAGCATCTGTACCTGATGGGATGGGATGGGGGCAAGTAAGTAGAGAGAAACTTGCTGATGTAATGCAATCCTTCATGGGTGTCTGTGGTGATTCTAGTGCAGGGAAATAAGCTTTAAGATAAATGGGTGGGGCTGGGGGCTGAGGTTAACAGTAGAGTTCTTGCCTAACATCATGTGGGAGGACCATGAGTTTCATGTGCCAACCCCAAAAGAGAGAGAGAGAGAGGTCACACCTATTATCATAGCTGTTGGGAAACAGAGATGGGCAGGATGAGGGTAGTAGGCCAGCCTTAGCAAAAAGTCAGTGAGACCTCCATCTCAATAAATAAGTCAGGTGTGGTGGCCTACACCTGTTATCCCAGCTATGTGGGAGTTACAGATCACAGTCTGAGTCTGGCCCAAGCAAAAAGCACAAGACCCTATCTGAAAAATAACCTAAGGCAAAAAGGACTAGGGGTGTGGTTCAAGTGGTAGAGTGCCCGCCTGGCAAGTGCAAGGCCCTGTGTACAAACCCCAGTACTGCCAAAAATGGTAAAGGAAAGAGTAAGAATCAATCCACATACTGCATGGAGTAACTGAGAAGTCCTACATGGCAGGACCACTGTCATCCACTTACAGCATTTTCCATTCTTTGTCCTCACACATGCATATAGCTCATGATGCTATGTTAGGATGAGGCAAGAATCTGCATTTGGCTCCCCTCCCTAGCAGACTTCACATCCAAGAGAAACCACAACTTACTCGATTCAAGAAGACAAATCCATACACAGTGAAATGACAGGCAGCTGGGGCACAGCAAGAGACAATAAAGTCCTCAGCCAGATGTTGCATATAGGACCATGAGATTCACGAGAGGGACAAGTGAGATGGGTGGCAACCTGTCCAGCTCTACCTTGTGCAATATCTGTTGGTTCCAACCCATGAGTGTTGCCAAGAACGTCATTCTGTGGCTTAGGAAGAATAAGGTGACCATCTTTTCCATTTGCTCTTGCTATGACTGTGGTTAAACATTCATCAGTGATTGATAAATAGTCATGTGCTTGTGTTTCTCCTTGGCTCTCAAGGTCATTTTTTCTTCAAGCCTCACCTGTTTGGATGAGTCCCTGCTGGGAAAAGGGAGTACTTACACAGACAGACAAACTTTGCAGAGACGCTCTGTACTCTCTTGCTCACTGCAGCTAAGTATGGCTGTCTTGTCACTATGTGGTATCCTTTTTCTGGAGCCTTCCCTCCCACAAGGAAAGGGTCCCTCACCCCCGGGCTCTCTGTCTCTGGGGATAGACTCCCACCAAGGTATTGGGGCAGAAAGGTGTCTTAGTCCCTTTACTTTTGTCATACGAGAACATGAGAGACTGGGTAATTCACAAGGAGTTATGAACAGGCTTGTGTCTCTGAAAAGTCCAAGGGCATGGCACTGGGGAGGATCTCCTACTGCTTCAACTCGTGACAGAAAACCTAAGAGCCAGTGGGCACATGTGGCAGAGACGAAGGACACTAACCTCCAAAGGCAGCTGTTCACTCCTACAAGACAGGCATGCATTCACTCATGAGGCCTCCTTCCCCATGGCCTAACACCTCCCTCTAGGCCCGATCTCCTGACACTGGGACACTGGGGGGCATGCCTCAGTGTGAGTTTCGGTGGGGACAAACCACATTCAAACCACTGTAGCAGACAAAGGGGGTACTGGAGCAATAACGAACCCCATTTTGCCTCTGGACACAGATCCACCTTTGAGGATGCAGGGTGCTGAACTGGCCTCCCACAAGCACAGCGTGGGGCTATGGAGTGGGTCAAGGAAGTAGACACCTTCAGAGAATGGGAAGAGAGCACAAAAGTTAGAAATCAGCTCTCTTCCAGGAAACATGTAGAAGAATGTGTAGTAGGAGGAGAAGGGTTTCATCCAAAGTATTCATTTGCTCCTGGATCCTTCAGCAAAACAGGATTAGCATCTGCTCTCACTCAGTTTTGGGAGTTGGGTGGAATAGAAACTTTGACCCAGAGTGGCCAGAAGTGAGCCATCCATTCTGTACACCTTCCCAAGTTCATCCTTTACTCCGAAGGTGGTGATATGGTAGAGGTGAGGCTGACTTTTATGCAATAGAAATGCAATAAGGAAAAATCATTGAGCATATCTTGTTCTCTACCCTTTGTCATCTTTTTTAGCACATTCTCTTGGGGTAGTTAATGCAAGGAAGGAATTTACCATACAACTTGAGCATGGAGGTCCTTTCTGGAGCATTAGTGAAGAGTCTTTCAGGGTTCAAGTCTCATCTGTTCTCCAGGTTCACGTTTTCCACAGACAAAAAGGAGATTATTTCTTGGGAGTTTTCGTATAATACATTGGTCCTTTTGACATGCAAATCCCAGTGCACTTCTTGGCTTCTTACTTCTTGCTACTATGTTCATTGTCAAGGATGTCACAGATTATCATTAACCACTTCCATGTCCTCTAGGGATGCACAGCTGTTTTGATGAATTGGCCAAAACCCCAAAACAGAACAGAAATATCACTGGGTTGAACACTGTCAATATAAGTGCTGTATAGAACACATCAGGTTATTTAAGACATAGAAAAATGTGTGCGTGCAAAGTGGACTTAGTTTATGCTCGTGGAAGACTCTGGATGTGAGGTTTTTTATGTGGGATTTCAGCACTTTCATGTCTTGCCTTAAAAGCTATATAGTTTGATCATCTGTGTGTATGTGATACCAAATGTACCCCAAACTCTCTGAGTAAAAGCTTCGTAGTGTAGCTGTCTTCATTTGGTTTTATAATACAGAGATATGAGAGGCTCTGTGATACCGAATTCCAGAATTATTTGCAAATTTCTGAATATGCCTGAATTTTTGCCTTCTTAAATATATGCAGTTAGGAAACAATATGAAAAATCCACTTAATCACGATGAGATTATAGGATTTTTAAAAGCTGAGTTGCAGCCACATTTTCATTCCCCAATAATTTCTTAATTTTCTTTTAAATCACCTTTCATCTTCATAAAATGAACTGTAAAAATCCTTCTGAATTCCATAATGTGCCAAGAAAAAAATGGGGGAGAAATTAAGGAGGGCCCCTACCTTTTAATCATTCTGTTCATAAAGTGTATTAACTGCACGCCAGGAAAAAGATGGAGGCTCTGGTGTCTGAGGTATTCTGTGCCATAAACTCCCATAATAGAAACAGATGGTACAACTGCTTTGGAAGGAAAGAAAGTAGTGTACACGCAGCTCACCCTAACATATGAAGAGATTCAGGGTTGACACATGAAGGAATGTATTTGGCACAGCGCCAGCAGAACACTCTTAATTCAGCCGCCAGGCTCAAGCTTGAGATGGGAGACCCACAATTTCAGGATCTGGAATGTCAGAGCTCCAGGATTTAGAACTCAGTGGCAGGTTCAGAGTCTGTCCTGTCCTGTCACCCGAGGACAGTGTTCTCGGTGTGCCGGGTGACCGTGGACTCCAGCAGAGAGCCCATTCTGGCTTTTATAAATGGTGCATAAAAAACAATAGTGGAGAACTGCCAGCTTTCTAGCTTCCTTTAACTAAGTTAAGATTTGCTTTCTTTTCTTTTTTTTTTTTTTTTTTTTTTTACCTAGAGCTGTGACCAGTGGCTGCTGAAAGAAGGAGAAAATCTTCAATACAAAGAGGCATCTGTGAGGTGACATTCGACGGGAGGGACAGGACAAGGGGGCCAACCCGTGCCTAGATGACACAGTGCATTCAAAGGAACTTCTCTGGGGTATTGTGTTCCCCTGTGTAAATCCAATACAATTTCCATGTCCCACCATAATGGCGTGAATATACACATTGTCATTCTCTTTTTTAAGTCTGAAATTTACTTACTTATTTGTTTTTAATTCAATAGTTACTTCCTGAATGACACCTATGTGTCAGGTACCTTTGTCGGGTAACTACACATGTAAACAAACCATAACGTTGAATAAGGACTATAAACAAAACATATTTTGGGGGACAGTTAACCAAGTCCATGAGGCCCAAGATCAAGGAAGATAGCCTGGGAAAGGAACAAATTAAAGAGGAGCATGAAGAGGAGTCAACTAGGTAAAGAGTCAGAAGTAATTTGATCGAGGAGTTTTCTAAAAAATATGAAATGTTGCCATGGCAAGGGAACTACAACTGGAAAAGGGGTTGTTAGTCAAAGAACTTTCCAGCAGGAGAAAACAAGACAGGCAAAGTTACCTCGTGTGTGTGTCAGAGGTACGTGGGGTTTGATGTGTTCCAGAAACTGAATAAAAATCTGAATAAGGAAAATGAAGTGGAGTCAAGTACCAGATGAGGATAGAGAGGTAGGAAAAGATCCCATCATTCAACCCCTTATAGGCCATGTTTGATGACCTCTTTATTTCCTCTAAGGATAATTCAAAATCTTTCAAGTATCTCGAGCAAGGGTAGCCTGGGCCTTCGGGCTACACTGTGGAGAAAGGACAATACACGCTTTCTGACTTGTTATATTAGGGCAGGCTAAATCCTATTACAGACCCCAAGATGTAATAACACAGATGCAATGGGAGTTTGTCATGTACAGAGCAGTCCCAGGTGCCCAGGCAAGGGGAACTTGTCTCCATCTTGTTGGTCCACCATCTCCTGGGGTCTTATTACCCCCGCATCCACCTGAAGGGAGGGAAAAGAACAGGGGAAAGGCTCACTGCTGTCTTCAAACCTATGTCAAAGATGAGGTGCATTGCTACCACTCACAATTCCACTGGGACAGAAGAGGTAGACGCCGTATGCCTTAGATGTGGTGGTCACCTGCAGAATGACACATAGATGTAAGAGTTTGTGGGATCCCCAAGATGGATTTGAATGTATTCCCCACCTATCCAAGCCTGTCTGGCACAGATACTTTCTCTTCTCTCCCAAGAAATGCGGTGTCTTCTGGTCTTCCATCCCTACTGAGAATCCTGGTTCTCACATATCTGCCAAACCCTGAAGTACCCAGTAATGCTGTATTTCCTTCAGATAGAGTCACCTGAATTTGGATCAGGAGTGAGAAGAAAGCCCAACTCTCCATAGGGCTCACCCTGCTGCCAGGGTGGAGTTGAGGACCAGAGCCCATGGACTCTCAACATTTATCTTCTTTAACTCTGATATTAGGTGCTTAGCTTCCAAACTTTCTCTTCCTGGCTTCTTGACCTCTGTGAACATGGAGCCACAATTACAGACCCATTGTTGAAGGATGGAGAGAGACTTAAGGTTGAAGGATGAGGGAAACTCAAGCTATGTAACCTTTGTGGAACTCACACCACAATTAGAAACCTGTGTTGAGGGATGGGAGAAGAAAGACTCAACCTCTACAAGGCAACCTCAGTTTAGGCTCCATCTGACCCCATGAGAATTCTTCTTAGCACTGACAAATGCTCTTTGTTTTGCAAAGAGCATTCTACACAGGTAGAATCTGGGAGAAGGAAGAATGAGCTGAACCACTCTGATGTCACCCTAAGATGACTCCTGTGTCACACTGTGCTGTAGGCAGGGGACACCGCCAACCTGGGGGCAGAGAGGCTGCAGAGACACAGCAATCAAGACCCTGGCTAGGAGCAAATCAAAATTTATTTTCGGTGGGTGGTGTGTATAGCTTAAACACTTTGTGCGGCTCTCAAAGAAAAAGAATGCAAAATTACAAATGCACAAGGTCATGGTCTGTACCGGGGTGGGTGGGATGGAGAGTTCGTGAGAGGCCTGAACTTCATTAGAATTGGGCTCCAGGTTGCTGGTTGGGTGTCCACATAGTGTTAACCCAACAGTCAGTGTGGCAGGAAACAGGAAGTAGGAGGGGAAGCTGTTTTGAGAACAGCTGATGGAAAAAGGAGAGTCTTCCCGAAAAGCCTCTTCCCCTGCTCCATGCCAGGGCTGAAAGGCTGGCTGTGTAGATGTCCATCCCCTTTAGAGGGACTCAGCAATCCTCCTCCTGTGGAAGGCTTGTGGAAAGCTTCAAAGAGGAGGGTATGAAGATAATTTAACACAGTACACTACTCACTGATGAATAATAGGGGAGCCGGGTGATAAAGAAAAAGTAATGGGGAATTAATCTGGTTAAAACATGATATATACATGTCTGAAATACCATGGCAAAGCCCCCTTAACTACCAATATACACTTCAAAAAATGAAGGACAGGAGAGTAAAACAGATCCTTTCTAGAGATCTATACCAGGGCAGAGGGTACAAGGAAAGCACAAATGAGGGTGAATATGGTGGATGAATTTTATATTCATGTATGAAAAGAGAAGAATGAAACCTGTTGAAATTGTTCTAAGAAGGAGGGATAAGGGAACCTTGGAGGGGTGACTCTAATTAAGATATAGTGTAAGCACATATGTAAACGTCATAAGGTATCCTCCTTGTTCAACTGTTGTATGCTAATATAAATATTTGTTTAAAAATAATAATTTTTAAAAATTAGCTAAAAAAATTTTTTTAAAGGAGGAGAGTAGCTGGTGCTCCCACTTCTGCAAGCTCTCTCTGACTGACCCTGTCACCCTCTCCCCCACAAAGGGAACAACAAGCCTTCTACCAACAGGATCTATTGTGGCTCCCATCAGACCATGGACTGTCCAGCTCTAGCTGATGTGCCCTTCCCAGGAGGTCCTCCCCAGCCCGCCCTACTTCCTGTCCTTGGAATAGTGTCTGGAACCACCCACATGCAGCAAAGGTCAGGAGGAAGGCTGGCAGGATGTATGGAAGGAGGGGAGGACCATACATACGGAAATCCTTAGATGTTCCTATTTATTAGGACAGACCCTGTCTCTCAAAGTTCCTTCTGTGCTAGCTTGGTGAAGCCTTCATGCTGGCCAGCCGTGTGAGCGGCTGCTTGTAGTTAACACCCCAGAACCTGGCAGAGAGCGGGTCTACTCTCCAGGACCTGGGCAGGGCTGCAGGCCTGACCTTTCAGCTGTGCACAGGCGCAAGGTGGGCTGCCTTGGGTGCGTAGGTGGCTGCTTTGGTCCATCTAGATAGCATGTCCTCAGGCCAATGTACCCAGATGTCTCTAGGCACCAGGCAGGGGTAGCTAGGAGTTGCCTTCCCCTACCCTATACTCCATTTCTGCCCTGTCCTCTGAGGCAGACCCAGCTCCCCAACAGCCTCATCCAGGCCCTGTGAGGTTTGGCCCAGTTCTCAGGAAGCTCCCTTTATCTCATTTATCAGGGTCAAGGTAGAGGCTGAGGGGCCAAGCACTCTCAGATTACCGGGGCTGTGGGATTCCAGAGAGACATTTCCTAACTGGTTTTCTAGGTCCATAAACAGATGGGTTTCCCCCAGGGCCCTGCTCTGCAACTAGGGGGAAGAAACACCCCGGACTGGTTGAAATCCAGTGAGAACATTGCCGGCGTTGATTTGCGGTTTGACAGTCAAAAATAATCCAAGCATTGCTTTGCATGTGATTTATACAAGTGTTTTAATTGGCATCTTGATTATCTGATTGCGTGAAGTGCTGTTTTCAAGGTGTATCTCTAAATAGAAAAAAAGAGAAATACGCAGCTGTGAAGTGTGTGTGTGTGTGTGTGTGTGTGTGTGTGTGTGTGTAGCTCACTGTAATCTAAGCCTTCTCCCTTTAAAAAATTTTTTTTGTACCAGTGCCACATTTTCCAGTTTCTGCCCCTTTGCTGGACCTTTCATGGATAAGATATCCCAAAATTACATAAATCTTATGTGCAGACGTGATGCTGGGTTTGCAGTTTCTGTCTGCCTTTTTTTTTTTATCCTAGGCTGTACAAACTCTGAGATGTGGTCTCTCCTACCCTGATTACAGCTAATTATTTTAGAAATACATTTTAAAGGCAAGTTATCTTAATCCGATGGAGTAGATCTAAGGGAAACCTGAAAATCATAAAACGTTCCAGAACATTTTACTTTATGCCGTCCAGAATGTGACACATGGGGTCTTTAATAATTCACTGCTTGTTAACATTAAGCAACTGTTAACATGCTCAAATAATTAGTTATGCTTGCTTGACATGTTTGCATCTTTAATAATTGATGCATTTATCTTAATTACTAACAGTATTATGGTCGTATTATGCATCTTTTTTCTATCTTAAAATTTTAACAAAAACTGACTTTTTGCCAAAAATGATTATGCTCTAAGTTTTAATTACTCATTGTAATTAAATTGCAAGCTGCAGTATTTTACGGAAATATCTTTCAAGAAAATATTTAATGGAAAAGAGGTGATTTGTTGTTTATGTAGCCAAGTTAGTAAATATTTCATAAGTTTGATATTACCCTCTCAGAGTGGATAGAAAATAACATTGCTTTCAAGACACAAGTCAATTTAAAAATCATCCATAAAGCTGAGAATTTCTGCACCAATTCTACCCAAAATGTCTCCCCAACCCTTTCCCATCCCCTACCACCACCATGGAAGCCTGGCACCATTCCTTGTGTGTGGGAGAGAGAGGTTTCTTTAACCAGACAGGCAAATGTGAACTTCAACCTGGGTGACAGGAAGTGCTCTCCGTTGAAAAGCAATGTCTAAGCTCTTCCTCTGTCTCCTGTCCCAGCCCTGTTTGATTGTATGAGTGAGTGTTCAAGCATGTCATTGAGCCTGATGCTGGTGACTCATGCCTGTCATCCTAGTTACTAAGGGGGCTGAAATTGGAAGAATTGAGGTTCGAGGCCAGCCCCCCTCCCACACCCCACATCTCAACAACAAAGAAAGCTGGGTGTGGTGGTGTGCTTCTTCCATCCCAGTGATGGTGGATAGAGATTCAGGCTTGCCTGGGCAAATCTTTCTAAAATAACTAGAGCAAAATAGGGTTGGGGATATGGTTCAAGTGATAGAACACCTGCCTAGCAAACCCAAAGCCCCAAATTCTGGGAGACTGTGAAATCAACCATCTCTTACCAAGGGAGAACTGAGGCTTGTAGACCCTTGATCAAGGTCACAACAGTGACTGAGGTAAGAAAGGACTCAGATATTGTGGTGGCATGTCCTAATCCCCAAGCAGGGTCTTTCCCTTAACCCGCAGGTGTCCTTTAGGGGTACGTCAATACCCATGCGCCCTATTCCACAGAAGGTAGGACGATGGGCCGTGACCTTGACATTCCTGGACTTTCTAGACCGCTTATGGGACTCTCATTCCTTTAAGCCTATTTCTCTCACCCCGGGGCTCACCTAGGCTGGGAGTAGAAGAAGTTCAAGTAGCTGGGATTTGGGAGAAACCCCAGTGTGTTTCACAAGTTCATTACCCACTGCTGCAAGTCATTAGAGGTTTTCCAGATGCAAATCATGCAATTATGAGGCTTTGAGTAAACGACTAGCAGACTGACTGCCAGTGAATCTGCACATCCAGAGAGAAAGAGAGAGAGAGAGAGAGAGGCCTGGCCAGCTAAGGACCCGGCTCTCCTCCCACACCCCTCTGCATCTGGAACACATGAAATCGTTGAGTTGTCAATGATATCTCCTGATTTTTTGGAGACCCAAGAGGAAGACAGGGTCTGGATATCCAGCATGGGGAGGGAGACATTGCCTTCTTGCTGTCAAGTTCAACAGTACCTGGATGAGTGAAGCCACAAGTAGCAAAAGGTGTAGACTTACACTGCCCTTGTGGAAACTCATTCTTCAGACATTCAAGAACAGGTTAGAATGAGAAGACTCCATTCACAGACAACAGTCTCATCAACAACAATGGCTCTTCCTATATCCCCCATCATCTACCATCATTAGAACCAGCTTCTGATATGTCTGCACCCTTTTGGGTCCCACAATGGCTGTCTTGGCTCAGCTATTACCTTCAGACAAACAGTGCCTAGAAGAAGGAGGGAAAGAAGAACCATCTCTCTCTCTCTCTCTCTCTCTCTCTCTCTCTGTACCTTCCCCTTAGGGGATCTGGCAGATCCCCACCCAGGTCTCAATGCCAGGTTGGGGTTGACTGCTTCTTATTGAACCAGTCCACTGGTAGATGGAGTGCAATGACCAGGCTTGGCTTAAAGTTGGCATACATGATAGAGTTGGTGTTGGAGCGTCACTGATGTCTCCCAACGCCAGACATTTCCTCTACAACAGTGGTTGATGGATCACATTCCCCGTGTCAGGCACTACAGGGAACATGACTCTGACCTTCAGAAAGTATCAGATGATAGGACAAAGACGCATGTTCAAAGGAAGAGCAAGTAAATGGAAGCAACTGCAACTGTTGAGAACAATACAATGCTTGGATCAGCAGAATTCACCAGAAATCTTCTAAGCACTTTCTATGTGCAGAGGTAGAGTTAAGCTGTTACTTAGGAAATGAACGCATATAAAAATGCATTCTTCCTGTTAAAGAGCTCAGTTAAAGAAACCAGATATGCATTCAAGTGATTGTCCCCACCTTTCCCTTACTCCAGACAGAGATGCAGGGGATCCTTGGCTGGCTTAAAGGATATTTATGAAGAACCGTTACAGAGCATCTGCTGGGCCTTTGCACAGCCATTAGAGTGGCCATTAAGACGCATCTGTCAGATAAGAAAGCTTTTCGGTCTAAGTAACAGAGAACTAGATTAACTGTGTCTTAAACACCAAGGACATTTACTGTTAAGATGTTTCCAGACAGCTAGTCAGCTCCACTACAGAATCAAAGTTTGAGAAGTTTTTGAACTTTCCATTCTTTCACCTTTGGCTTACTGGACTTTCTTCTTTATATTTTGCCTTGTAGTAGCAAGATGGCTATTGGAAGCCAAGCTATGGAAACAGCCAAGATGCCCTACTACTGATGAATGGATTAAGAAAATGTGGTATTTATAGACAATGGAATTTTACTCAGCCATGAAGAAGAATGAAATCTTATCATTCGCAAGTAAATGGATGGAGCTGGAGAACATCATCTTAAGTGAAGTTAGCCAGGCTTAGAAAGCCAAAAATTGCATGTTCTCCTTCAGATGTGGACTTTACACCTCAAACAAATGCAGTAATATTATTGGACTTGGGTCTCACGCTAAAGGGGAGGACAGATACAGGAGGACTAGGGAAAGGTAGGAAACCCAAAACTTGAAAGTTCTTAATGTGCCCACTGCAGAGGAACTAATACAGTAACCTTAAAATGACAGAGGTCAATATGGGAAGGTGACCGGGAAGTAGTGAAGAGGTCTGGTAGCGATGAATCAATTCGGGTTGTAATACACTTGTGCACGGAAGCAATGCTAGGAATCTCTGTATAGCTGTCCTTATCTCAACTAGCAAAAATGCTTTATCTTTCTTATTATTGCTTATGTCTGCTCTTCAACAACATTGGAGAAGAGGGAAGAACAGGTTCTGCCTGGAAGGGAGGCAGGTGGGGGGGGAGAGAGAAAGGATGGGGAGGGGGAGGAGGGGGAAGAAATTACCCAAACAATGTATGTACATATGAATAAATGAATAAAGAAAAAAAGATGGTTATTGGCGCTCCAGGCATCAAATCTGTGTTCAAAGTAGGAAAAGGGAGGAAGGTACGCTGCTGGTACACATACTTCCCCTTTACTTATCAGGAAGAAAAATACCTTTCTGAGAAGTTGACTGGCAAACATCTCTTACATCTTCCAGGTCAGAACTGGAACTCCCGAGCACTCCTATAAGCAAGGAAATTTGGGAATTGATAGTGAGAAGTGGCAAAAGAGAGAGGCTAGACAGTGACTTTTGTGTTTGCCAAACCAACATTGCCGACTTCAAGAGGTGTGTTGAATTAGAAGGTTTGTGTCACTGTGACAAAATTCCTGATGTAAACAACTTACAGGAGGAAAGATTCATTTTGGCTCATGGTTTCAGAGGTTTTGGTCCATGGTCAACTGGCTCTATTAAAATGGGTCTGTGGTGAGGCAGAGCAACATGGCGGAAGACACAGGAAGTAGAAAGCTGCTCACCTCATGGCAGTCAGGAAGCAGAAGGAAACAGAAGGAAGGTGGGACAAATCTTTAGAGACATGCCCTAGATGACCTACTTCCTCTAGTCAGCCATGCCTACCACAGTTCCCAATGGTCCAGTCAATGATGAATCCACCAATGGATTAACTAACTGATGAGGTCATAGAACTCAGGAACCAATCACTTCTCAGAAGCCCCACTTCTGAACATGGTACTGGAGACCAAGCCTTCACCACATGAGCCTGGGGGGGACATCTGGGATCCAAACCACAGCAGCTGCCTCAGCCATGTGTCTTTTCCTGATAACTGGCAGGGAAACCAGAGAGGACAACAAGTGACGGCAGAGAGACAAAGGTCAGTGCCATTCAAGGGCTTGTGAATCATTAATTCACTGTAGGAGTTTTTGTGCAAATTGTGTAGCAATTGGGCAAATGCTCCTTCTCTTCCTTTTATTTTATTTATTTTTAGGAGAGGAGGAGTACTGGAGTTTGAACTCAAGGTTTCATGCTTGCTAGGCAGGTGCCTCTCCACTTGTGCCATGCCTTCAGTCCATTTTACTCTCATTATTTAGGAGCTAGGGTCCAGCATGGACCCAAATCCTCCTATTGCTGGGATGACAGATGTGCACCACCATGCCTAACTTTTTTCCATTGAGATGGTGTCTCTTGAACATTTTTGCCTGGGCCGGCCTCAAACCAGGATTCTCCCGAACTCAGCCTCCCGCTGAGATGACAGACATAAGCCATGATGTTCACCTCTCCCTTTTGTTTTAGACAATAGTGCCTTGAGAATGAATGTTACTGCTGGTTAGTTGTGTCTGTATGCGTGCACACACACATGTGTGTGTGTAAGCTTGATTTAGCCCATTGGACAATTGGAAGAATTAAAGCAGAAAGAGCAGTGTAGGGGAGGGAGCTACCTCTGTCTCCCCTGATGAGCCTCTGTTCTGAGTCTGAGAGAGGAAAAGGGGAAAAGGCTGGCAAGTTTATTACATACAAGAGGGCATCACATGTTGGTATAGACCAAGAAACCCATGCATTTGAAGTACTCACATGTGCTCTTCACAGGGAGAGGGAAGGAGGAGACTGTAGATAGCAGAGGGAGAGGAAGTGATCTCTCAGTGAGATGAATCCTCATGAAGAAAAGACAAAGTTCATTTGTGCTCTGGCTGTGACATCACCTCTAGTCTTCTTTCTTGGGAGTTAATCTGGGAATCCACAGATAAAGTCCTTCTCTGTGCTTCAGGAGGGAATGAAGGGCTTTAGATGGCAGTGAGAGAGGTCAGAGAGACCCTGACCTTTGATCTGTAGCTCAAAGCACTCAGCATTCAGCCTCATTCTGGGGTATCAACTTCTGGGCCCCAACACCTGCTGATACCATTAGCTTCTAGTATGGAGAGATCCTGGTATAAAACATGCTCAAACTGCTTTTGCTGAAAAGCACTGACTTCTTAGTTGAGCTCATGAATTAAGTACACACAGGAGAAGCTTGGCATCCCTGCCTCCATTTTGTATCTGTCATTGCTCTGAGCCATTCTCTCTGCAGTCACTTTGCAATCACGTTGGATTCCAGAAAGGACAGAACTGATAACATCTTTATGACAAGGGCCTGAAACTTTCTATAAGGAACAGTGGAAATTTGCAGAACAGACACCTCCAAATGAGGACAATGACCTATAATGATGAGGTTGCACCCTAAATCAGGAGCAATCATCTCATGGGAACCAGATGGCTCCCCTCAAGTGATGGCAGCGATGACATCTTCTCTGGAACCCCTCTGGAGACCCTTGGGCTGAGATAATGGTCAACCAGGACACATCTGTGACTGGGACTGTTTAACTATGCACACCTTTGTCCCCTGTCCCAGTTCTTTTTTCTACTTAAATCTATAGCTCATGTCTGTACCCTGAAGATGGCTGAAGGTGATCTGAGTGCTCACTCTCCCTCTTCCCTCGGCAAGTCCCAAGCTGTGGGAAGGAGGGAATAAGACTGAATGCTGAGTGCTTTGAGCTAAAGGTTAGCCAAGGTCTCTCTGACCTCCCTAATATCCATCTAAGGCCCCTCATTCCTTCCTGAATACAATGTTTTTACTGTGTAATAAACCTCCTTTCTCTGCCTTCACTATGCCTCTGGATTTGGCACTTAGGGGCAGGTACTGCAAGTTTAAGGGGAGCATGTGATACCCAGATGTGAGTGAGCTATGAGCAGGATGAAGGCATTGGGTGATGTTTTTCACAATGCATGGCAGATAAAGACAAGACCTAGCCTGGATAAGGCTGATTCTCAGACCACACAAAGACCACACGAGGACCGCCATTAGAAAGTCTGATGCAACCTGCACCAAGTTCAAACTCTTAACTCAGCTGTAAGGCCCCTCCCTTAAGGCCAGGATCCTTTTTTTTTAATTGTATAATTTTTATTGTTGTGCTGGGTGGGGTACAGTGTGGCATTTACAAAAGTTCTTACAATATATCAAATACATCATACTTAATTTGCCCCCTCCGTTATTCTCCTTTATCCCTCTCCCCCTTTCCTGGAATAGTTTCAACAGGTCTCATTTTTCCATTTTCATACATGTATTTGCACCATATTCACCCTCCTACATCCTTTCCCCACTTTCTCCCCTCTCCCACCATTACCAACCACCCCCCCACCTGGGCAGGACCTATTGCACCCTCCTGTTCTCTGATTTTGTATAAGAAGAAAAAAATGACATTTTTGCTTGTTTAAGATATTTAT
Source organism: Castor canadensis (assembly GCF_047511655.1). Classification (NCBI taxonomy): domain Eukaryota; kingdom Metazoa; phylum Chordata; class Mammalia; order Rodentia; family Castoridae; genus Castor; species Castor canadensis. The sequence goes on along the minus strand of NC_133401.1, from coordinate 3,653,539 downwards.
ATAGGGAGTTTCCTTGTGGCATTTCCATGTATATATGTATTATAACCAGAATTCATCCCCTGTGTTTTTCTTCTTTCTCCCTTAGTCCCATTTTTATGGTGATTTTGACAGGTTTAAAAATTCTGTATTCATTCTTGAATATAAAATACATCAACCATATTCCCCTTCTTTTACCCTCTTTCTCTCGTATGTGACCTCCCCTTAGCGTGACCTGTTTTTCATGATATTGCTGGATTCGTATTAGGTCTGTATGGAATACATGCAGCTGTAGAAGGCTGGGGCCCTTGTGCAATGTCGCCATACAGTTTTCAGATTCAGGGAGTGTGGATCCACCCCAAATCAAGGACTCCCCAGAACTACACTTCTCCATGCCTGCTGGGAAGGTTGACTGCATGATTACATTTTGCTGTCCATGACACTCACAAAGACACAATCCCACAATCCTGCTCCAGTCTTGAGCACTCACACACCGCTCTCACCTTATCACACACTCATACTTCACCAGCTTAACCCTGAATCTGCCACCCAGTTACCAACACATATCAAACTCACAGCTCCTTCCTCCCAAAGGGAGTCATAGCCTCACCGTGGCAGTCCCAGCATCTGTGGATTGGATGTGTTTTGGAGGTTTGTGTCAGGAGCACAAAGTTATGTGAGTTACTTTTTGGAATCAATGCAGCAAGTTCCAAATGATATATGCCATAAAAAAATCTCTACCCTGTGCACAGAGAATACAAACCATTTTGTGCTGAGAGAGCTACACTCGGCTGCCTACTTATTGTTTGTTGACTGCTGTCAGATATAATAAAATGAAATAGATCAGTGTGAACAGAAAAATTAAGGCACCTAAATGTGCTATTGTTTTTGATTTTGTCTTGGACTCATAAAATGGTACTTTTCTTCCCTTCCCGAGTGGTCAGATAAATAAATTAACTCTAAAGTAGAAAGAAAAACATATCTATTGAAAAGGCTCTGCAGAGACCCTTGTATGCTCTCACTCTGCAGTCTGGCTGGCCACCCCCTCCCCTTCTCTGCAGGGCTGAGGATGTCTTCAGGTCCATGGGAAGAGGGGCTGGTGGGTGCCCTCTGGCTCCAGGACCTCTCTCTGTCCCCTGGTCCTCTCTCCCCAGCTGTTTTCCTTCTTCACAAAGGCACCATATCACTTCTCAGTTTGTATCTCCTTTGGGAGATCCCATTTCATTATTTACTGTGTGCCCCAGATTTGAGGGTGCCTTCTCTTCCAGTATCCAGCACCCACATCTGCTTTTGGGAGGACTGTCCTGGGAAGACTGCAGCCCGGCTTTGTCTCTTTTTGCATATGAAATGTCCAGAAATGTTCTCCTGTCCCCCTTCCCCCAGAGCTGGGGTTGTCCTCCTTAATCCAGGAGGAAGGTTGTGAAAACCAGAATCTCTTTGCCTGGGATTGAAAGACTGAGTTGTAACTCATACCTCAGGGTCTCCTGTAGGATGAGGTTGTAGCTCCCCTTGGTGACACTCACACTGGAACCTCCCCTGACTCAGCTGGCTCCTTTTCCCTGTTCTCTTCCTTTTCCCTTCCCAGTTCTCTAGAAACAGAACTTAACAAACCCCACATGCGTCCTGGAGTAGGCAGACTTGTTCCCTCTGCTTACCCGCCCTGCCCAACCTGCACAGGGTCAGCCATAGAAACCCTGATTAATACTAAGGAGCTGCCTGGGGAATTCTTTTTGAAGCTTTCTGCAGGTTAAATTTTTGTTTTCAAAAATCACTGGCTAAATGCAGTCTACTCATTGAACAGGGAGGAAAAAAGTCCCACTGTCCTCCCCTGAGGGCTAGCATCAGGGAAGCCTGGCATGGTGGACTCAGTTTGCCTGTGGAGCAGAGGGGACATTACTGTTACCCAAAAGCAGGGCTCAGGAATTGGGGGGTGACTGGCTCTATGCCCCTGAGTGTGGGCTTCTGAGGCCTCTCTGTGTCAGCCCTTCTGTTGTGCTTTGGGGAGCTGTGGACAAACAGATCTGAGACCAGGGTGGCAGGGACATGGGAACCCAGAAGGGCACCAGCATGGCTCTTCCCAGAGATCTACTTGGGAGCATTCTTCCCTTCCCTGCTCAAGTGAACCTGGGCCAACTGTGAGGAGCTTTCATCAGAAGCAAGCCTAAGGCAAGTGGAAATACCGCCTCCAAGAACCCAAGGGACTTTCCAAATCACTCTTGACCTGTGACCCTAGGGATCTACAGGATGGGGGTTGGGGAAGGACTTAAGAGGTGGATACCAGGCTTCCTGCTCATAGAAGAACTCAAGTAGCTCACTGGAAAGGTAAAGAAACTGAGAAAGTTGTCCTCTCCAGCTGGCAGAGCTGGGCTACGTGTGGCTTGCATGCAGTTGTCTTTCAATATCCATGGAGATGGGTTCCAGGATCCCCATGGGTATCAAAGTCTGAGGATGCTCCAGGCCCTCAATATAACCTGTGCACATCTTTCATACTCACTTTATCATCTGTAGACTACTTGTAATGCCTAACACAATGGAAAAACTCTGTAAATCTTTGAGCAGTGTTGTTCAGGGAATCATAACAGTAAGAAAAGTCGGTCCATGTTCAGTATAGATGCATTTTTTAAAAAAATGTTTTGAGACAGGTTCTTACTATGTAGCCCAGGCTGGCCTGGAACTCTTAATCCTCCTGTCTCTGCCTCCAGAGTGTTGGGATTACAGGCATGTACTACCATGCATGGCCAGATGCAATTTTTAAAAAAAAAATATTTTCCATCTGCGATTGGTTGAATCTTACAGATATGGAACCTGTGGATACAGAGGACCAGCTATTTATTCATTTAATCTTTGTAAGAACATAATAAAAACTATAATTGTTACCACGATTTTATGAATAAGAAAATACAGGCGCAGAGAAGTTTAATAGCTTAACCACAGTTGCACAGCTAACAAATGTCACTCTCCAGTAGTCTGGGCCAGCACCAATGCTCCTGTGTTCTATGCTCCTTGTCTCACCTTGACAAAGGAATGACTGTCCCTGCAGGTGGACCGCAGTTCATATTCTCATAGACTTGATGTGCAGGGTCTCCTATGCAGTCATACAGGGGAAATTCCTTAGAAAGAAGTCCTGGTGCCAGACTGCAGGGACTGCTGATTGAGGTACTGCAGGAAGTCAAGTGTCCTCTGAGACGAGCTGGCTTCTGGCTTCATGATGGGCAGGAAAGCAGAGGGGACCTCTAGACACAGGAAGCTGTGCAGTATAGGCAGGTATGTGGTGACACATAGGGGCCAGGGCGAAAGTAGCATGGAAGGGAGGGCTGTCTCTATTTGCTGACTGGTGAGCTGGGAATTGGAGACCCAGATCTTGGGAGGTGGTCAAAATTTAGATGCAACTTCTATCTAGGTGTGTCAGCCTGGAGACCCCCTGGAGGCCAGGTCTATCCAGATTTCAGTTCTTCCTTGTTCCATGCCTACATCAGCTCACACTGAGATTCCCATCTCCACATAAACCTCCCAGGATCATCTCAGAATATTTCCTGGTGTTCAGTTCTGCACCCGCCTGCTGGTGTGTGTTTGGATGGATATACATGATGTCTACTTGCTCATTGACCGCACCAGGAGCTCAGAGAGCACTCTCCTTGCACAGCTAACACTGTGCTGTTCACCAAGCAGGAGAAGGAATGACCACGAGACCGTTAATTACCTGCAACATCACCGATCGGCTGTAACTTCTGCTAAGACTTGATTGAAGACTTGGGAACAGCACCAGCAAATGAAATCCCAGAATGGAAGATAGATATGACTGCCCGTGGCCCACAGGCCCAGCCTCAGCCTTGCAAATTATCCCAAGAGCTATGTTACTTCCCTGCCTCCTTCTCGGAATTCCTCCAGGTGTGAGGGATGGGATTAATCTCAGCTTTGGCATGTCCATCCAGGTGACTCTATGACCTTGGACTCCATAGTCAGCCTGCAGAGAGAAGCAATGGGCTGCACTGAGCTAAAAAGTAAGAAAGGATGGCCATCCCTGGGCCAAGGCTAGGATTGCTGGCTCCTGTTTAGTGATCTCTTCTGCTGCAATGGTGGACAGTGAGTCCAGTTCCTTAGGGCATGGTGTCCCACCTCCAACTTCTTTTTTGAATGATGACTATGAATGGAGTCATAGTCCATAATGAATGGGGTCCTCGTGGGAGGCTGCCTTATTTAGGTCCCTACACTGAAGCATTAATAATACACAGTGAGCTCGTCCTAGCCCTCAGTGGATAGGGCTCTGTGATCTGCCTGAGGGACATGCAGGTCCTCTCTGAGGATTCCCGCATCTCCACACTATCTTCCCTGTGCCTCGATGGTTGCAGAAGCTTCTAGATGGTGGTCCAACCCATGCAGGGGAGTGAAGCAGCAAGGAAATGTCTCTTACCTGCACACTGTGTGTTGTGGACCTCCACCATGCCCCAGGACAGTGCAGTTTCCAGGCCAGAGGCAAGACAAGTGGCCGGGCCACGGATGGTCCTGGGAACCACACAGCCTGGTCTGCTCATTGGCCTGAAATAAGTGGCCCCAGGAGTGGATGGCACACAGGAAGCCTGTGCACCTGACCACCCCAAGATTCACAGCAGGTGAATGACATGGATTTGGTGCTTTTAGCATGGAACCCAAGCACACCAAGTTCCTCACCCCCAGTCTCCCTCCCTCCCTCCCTATGATGTATCATTCAAGTCCATGATGCAGAAAGGATGCTGAGGAAAGGCCAGGAGTGAGAAAGAGAGGGGAAAAAGAACAAGTGAGGAGAGGGCTCCCTCTGAATGTCAGGCCCAGTCTCATCACTGTTACCACACAATGTTAGTCTGACCTCTGGGGGCTTCAATTGGAAGGAAAAAGACCATGGACTTGGGAGTCAGAGCATAGACCAGCTAAGCTGTAAGGTAGGGTCCTAGATTGCTATAGAGAAGACAAGAATGGGTGACACCTTTATTTCTAGCTCTTTCTAGGTCACATGGCCCAGGCATCGTGGTGCAGGTGAGTTGGGGAGCTGAGATATATCACCAACCTCTTCAGCTACCCACAGAGCCAGGGGCAGGCCTGGAACAGGACTCATAGTGGGGGCATTTCATGTAGGGGAAGGACACACAAAGTAAGCTCCACCAAGTCACCTCAGGGTACCTGGGGTACTTAAGGAAGTCACACACCAGAGTCAGTGACCCATGTTCCCTCCTGCATTCCTGTGAGAAGTGCACAGGAATCCCAACAGAGTAGCAAAGCCAGCTTTGTCCACTCTTGGGAGAGTCCACAGCCTAAGGGTTTTAGGACCCAAGTCCAAGCTTGGCCAGAGGCACATACGTGACTGGGACTTCTAAATCATATCGAGGAGGGGGTTCTGAGCAGGCAAAACAGGGGCTTCTGGGAAGAACATACACGCTTTCAATAAAGTCTCTGATCTCTCTGCCCTGGGGTCCTTGGGAGCAGGCCGTCAGAACCTGGGTCTGGGCCTGGCATTCGTGATGCCTGAGACACTCAAGATGTAACTTTAATAGTCAGCACTAATTCATGGCCTGCCTTTATGCACTTAAAAGAGAACCTTTCCTTCTCATGACACCTCCATTTATTCAGAATTAGCATGTAAAACCCTAAATTAGGCATTCCGCACTTAGGTTCTGACAGAGCCATTACTTTTTATGCTGAGAGAGTTGAGTTAATTTTAAATTATTAAGGCCCAGCACCTGAGTGAAGCAAACGTCTTCAAACAGACCAGGCATCTGAAGGCTCCACTAATGTGCAACCACAAACTGGATTAAAATCCACTTCTCTTCTGCTGGCCAGATGCAAATATACAGCAGCCACAGAGAGAGAGGTTTGGTGTTAATTTTGCCAGAGTGGTTTGGGGGCAGGAACAGGCCAGGCTCTGTCCTGCAGTGACCACAAGCTGACCTAAGGGTGCAAACTGTCTTCTTGGCCCAGTTATGGAGTGGATGCCTTTTGTGGCTGAGTTCATTATTGTCTGCTTTGTCAGAGTGCCTGGAACTAAGACCATGTTCTTAAGGAGACACCAGGACAAATGACGATTGTGGTATAGTTAACACAGGGCCCACTGTTCGTGTCTTTCCCCCTAAACTACCTGCCTGCAGGGAACCAGTCAGCCACCTGCCAACTGCTAAGAGTGGCTTCCAGAACCACCATGTCTTCCTCAGCATTGTGTGTGGCCAGTGGCCTTTAAAGAGTTGTCACGGCATCATGATTTGATTTTCTAAGAAACCTACAACCCTTTCCATCACCTCTAGGTGCTGTAGTCTCTCTTACTAGATTGCTTTAAGGTACAACTTTAGCCACTGGATAAAAAGTGACAGAAGAGTACTGCCAACTGAGCATGGTCTTCTTTCTCTCCATCTGCCAAGGCTGCCCCCAGGCACTTAGTAGCCTGAGTGGCCGCCCAGCAGATTTCAAGGCTGCCTCTCAGTGTGGTCCACCCTCCAGGATGACTGGCATTCTACGGGAACATCTCTGCTCTGAGGAGAGCCCTAGGAATTTCCCCAGGAAATTCCTATTCTCCTTGTCTGTTCCCTTCCCTACACACAGGTAGCAGCACTTGACACTTTTCTACACACACTGTCCCCAGTGCCATTTAAGGTGGCATGCGTGACCACTCTGGCCAGGGTGCTAAACAGTTTGGAATTTGTGGCTAACTGTATCTTTGAAAGTAATTGCTGATTTGATTGCAAAAATTTGAGCGTCTTTCCAAGCAAATTTCACAATTGTGTTGAATCTGTCAATCAGGCCTACAAAAGTGTCATTGACAGTTTGATTTCAGGCCATGTAATGTCTTTGGTAGACACAACTCTTAAACAGAGCTACTCTGGCCAGAGTGGAGGGGTCAGAGCCCAGAACTTATGCTGGTAGGAAGGGCAGGTGTTAGCCTCTGTAAACTGGGGACTTCTGGGGAACAACAGGGATTTTCTTCTTCTTATTCTTCTTCTTCTTCTTCTTCTTCTTCTTCTTCTTCTTCTTCTTCTTCTTCTTCTTCTTCTTCTTCTTCTTCTTCTTCTTCTTCTTCTTCTTCTTCTTCTTCTTTTCTCTTGTCCTCCTCCTCCTCCTTCTTCTTCTTCTTCTTTTCTTCTTCTTTCTCTTGTCCTCCTCCTCCTTCTCCTTCTTTCTCTCATCCTTCTTCTCCTACCCCTCTTCCTCTTTCTCTTCCTCCTCCTTCTCTTCTTTTTCTTGAAGGTACTAGAGATTGAACTGAGAGATTTCAGCTCAGAGCCTGTGGGAACAGCAGAGTCACGCACTGGGATCAGCATTCAGCAGACCGCCTGGAGCTGTAGGCAAACCTCCTAGCAGCCTAACTTGACCAACTCTCTGCCTCTCCTTGAACTAAATCCAATAGACATTGGCTTGACCCTGGTGTGAGATGCGTGCTGTGGAAGACTCTTGTGGGTCTCTGCTCCTGATCTTGCTAACAGCAAGATCCCAAGGTTCCCACCACATCTATCCTGGGACGACCGCAGCCCAGCTCAACCCAGGCTCCAAAGGCCTGCTGGGTTTCCCGTGCTGCAAAGCACTCACATTCATCTACCGGGAAGCAGGCAGCATGGCACTGAGGAGTGTCGAGTTCAGTTTTAAAATGCCACAAATAACAGATTTATAGATTTTTCTAAATACATTATTTTAGCTTGACAGCATTAATCATTCATGCTTCCTTCTTTCATTTTTCTACCTGCAATGGATTATTGAAACAGAAAATAACAACGAGAAAGGCTAGCAGCAGTATCAAAATGTCAAGTTTGTACTTACAGTTGTATGAGCCCAGACAGGGTCAAGAGCTCCAATTATTTGTGTATGTACACAGTGGTACGACACGAAAGGTTATGTCACCTGCAGCTATTTTCTTGCAGATTTAAATAGCACTGATATTCAGCTGTACAGTGAGCTGCCGACATGGAGCAGAGAGTTGTAAAATACTGCAAACTCCAGTGTCAGAACCCAAAATATGAAGTGCGTGATGGCATGGCAGGCCCGTGGGCAGCGCTGCACGTCATGGTGCAAAGCTACTTTATTATTTTGGGTTATTCCTGAACTGGTTTTTTTTTTTTCATTTAAACATTAGGCAAGAGTGAAATCACAGGGTCAGTCAGCCTGGGGCAGAAAGTCAGGCCTGTCTGATTTCTACCATGCCTGGTAGAGAGCAAGAGAACACATACCAACTATGGCTGACCAACCAAGAAAGGACAGATCGGTGCATATGTGGGTCTTCCAGGGTGTCACAGGGATCATCCCGGGGCCTCTTGGATGGAAAAGTTGAGTGAATCAGGTCAGGAAGGCCTGTTGTGTCTTCCTTGTTTTCTGTAATTTCTTCTTCTCCTTTTCTTTCTTCTCCTTCTCCTCCTCCCTCCCCCTCCTCTTTTCCTCCTCCTCCCTCTCCCCTTCCCCCTCTTCCCCCCACTCCTCCTCCTCCTTCTTTTCCTTGGAGGTACTAGAGATTGAACTCAGGCCCAAACTCATGCTGCACAAGTGCTCTAATCCTTGAGTCACATCCTCAGCTCTTTTTGCTTATAGTTCAGTTTTGACATAGGGTCTTGCCCTAATTTTGCCCTGACTGGCCTTGGACCACCACCTTCCTGTGTCCACCTCCCCAGTAGCTGACCACATGCTTCCCTGTAAATTCTTTTTTTTAGAACTAAGTCAGTGCCTGGGAGAAGCATTTTGCATTTTGGTCAATGAGTGCAGAGTGGAATTTCTTTCCTTTTCTTCTTGTCAGTGAGTCATAAGCCTAAGTCTTCCTCGTGAGAGCTCAGTGAACATCACTGCCTGATAGGCGAAGGGAATTGCATGTAGAGATATTCTAGTACATTCTTAATATCTTTTGCAGAAAAGTCTACAACTCATTTGATTCCCATTCAATGAGATATGCTCTAGCTAAAACAAAGAAATACAAAGCTTAACCCATTCTGAAGCACACACAGCTACTACCCATTAGCAGAGGGGGCTCAACCCCACCCCTGCGGTTTCTGTACCTCTCATGCTTGTTCGGATGCCTCTCTGACCCTACCTCAGAGGGCAGTGAGCCTGAGTAGGTTCAGTAGCTGTAGAGACATGATACATTCTGTTTTTGGGTTCCCACCATTTGGGGCATTGGGAAGCAACCGACTAAATGAAGTTACGGTTTTATGGTCCAGCTGGCCATTGCAAAAGAGAACTCTGGGACCAGTTATTTGAAATGCCATGGAAATACCATCCCTACAAAGACAGAGATAGAGAGAAATTGACTTTTGAACCCCCGCCTGTCCAGTGGTTCCTTATGTGGGCAGCATCCCGTCTCTCCATATGTATTGTTGGTGTTAAGCTTTTCGAGCAGCCAAGTCACCTTCCTCCAGGGCTGGAGGACATGTCTCACACCTTGGTCAGCTCTGTTTCTGTTCCTTACAGTTCTTTTCTCTGTACCCTTAATCCATTTCTTTCCAACTATCAAATCCTTGGCCTCTTTCCTGGCCCTCGTTTCCTTCAGGAATCCTTATCAGGCAACCCTACTAAATTAGTCAGGACTAATGGAAGACACCAAAGACGATGGCTGTGACTGTAGGCAGGATGAATCCCAGAGATGAGAAGTATAGACTAGGTAGGAGGAAGAGAAGGATGGTTCCAGGGCTCAAATTTGATGAAATGGATGGATGGCAAGTCATGGATGTATGCCTCAACAAGGATGGATCTTACAAACAGTGTGTTAAACTGAAGTGGTCTCAGAAGAATAGATTGTGTTCCTATCTTCATGTGAAATATCCAGCATGGGCAAAAGCATAAAGACAGAAAGTAGGACTGTAGTTGCTGGGCACTTGTGGGAGAGAATGGAGTTTGGCAACTCAGGTGACCCGAGTTTCTTTCTGAGTTTCTGATGGGAACACTCTCAAGTTAGTAGCAATTGTTGCAAGATTCTGCAAATAGACTAAAAGCCACGGAAGCTAAAAGGGTACATTTTTATGGCATGTGGATTATAACTAAAAAAAGATTAGGAACTTTGCAGGGACATGGTGTTCCCAGGAGCCTCTCCTCCTTTTGCTCATCTGCTTCCTTAGCTCTTCTAAGTAGCTTGGTGGCTTTCTTTGTTCCACAATCCAAATGCTAGCAGATGGCCCTCACCGTTCCTGACCTTTTGGTGCTTTGCACAAAAGACCCATCAGAATAAGAGTGGAGTCTTTGGGGCCTAATTACACATGGCCAGGGAAGGAGCTAATTGTTCTGGGTCATGTTGCCACTTCTGAGTCATTGTACTGCCACTGGTGTTAAAAAATATAGATTCTTAATATAATTCCAGAGAATAAAAGGAAGAATGGATTCTAGGAAAGGGACCAGGGTCTCCATATGGACTGTCCACCATTGATACTGATCTTCCAATGTGCAGCTAGAGTAGTAGAACTTGTAACAGAGACAGAGATTCAGACAGACCTGCACACATAGCTCCTTCTCTTAACTCTTCTGGTATCATCTAGCTTCATTTTACTCGGTTCTGTTTTTCTGTAAATCTTATCTCCTTAATTATATTAAAAATATTTTTGACAGTGTGGAGGATTGAACTCAGGATCTTGCGTTTGCTAGACAAGCATTCTGCCACTTGAACTAGTCCTCCAGTTCCTTTTATATTGGTTATTTTTCAGATATTCAGTATTTCTCATACTTTTGGTTCCAGGACCAGCCTGGGACTGTGATCATGCTACCTATACCTCCTGCATGGCTGGGATTACAATATAAGCCACTATGCCCATTTTGTTGAGTGAGAAGGGAGTCTCACTAAATTTGTGCAGGTTGGCCTCAAACCACTTTCCTCCTGATCTCTGCCTCCTAAGTAGCTGGGATTGCAGGGGTGAACCACAACACCTGGTCTCAATTATATTAAGATTTTATGAGATTCAAGAGTCTTTGTCTTTTATTTATATCCCTAGCATCAGACATAACCCTGGAGGCTTATAATAGAGTTCATTTTGGGGATTGGGGTTCCAATAAGAGGCAGGCCAGATTTTATACAGACTTAAACAACTTTGGAGGCTGTCTTTAAAGATATGTTATGCATTCAAAATTAGGGTTGATTAGAAGTAAATATTTGCGTAGAGTAAGAAAAGAAATCACCAGATATATACATTTGGAAATATGTATATAATTCCAAATTCACTAATATTCCATTGATCAGTTTTTATTAATTAACATTCTGACATATCTCTATAGTACATTTTTTTCCTCTCCATTTTTGGTCTGCATTCTCTTTGATCAACAATTTTATAATGTCATTTTCTATAGTGGGAATAGAAAGAGCCTTCCTGTGACATGCATAAAACATGCAAATTCACACTCAGATGAATTTTCTGGGTGACGTACCGCTGCAGATTTGTGCCTTCAAACATATGAATCTTTTCATACATTCTGTTTTTCTTACTCTTCCTCGAAAAAGGAAAAAAAAAGAAGTATGAGTGTGTTTATAGTTGCATGTTTTATGTTAAATAGGTTCCTTATACAAGATGACTTTCCTTTTTGACTAGGTATCAATAGTAATATATTCTGTATTAAAATTTTACATTTCTGAAGACTAGAAGGATTTTTGCACACTGGCATTTCATTCCATACACCCCAAACCTTTTCAATCTTCCACAACCCTATATAGGTGCTGTTGTACACACGTACATCTCAAAAGAAACCCTGATCCTGTGTGGATTCTTTCTCTGCTATAAGCATGGGGTAGGTGGGATAGAGGGCAGGAGGAGTTATCCTCAAGTCACCCTGAAAGCCATCAGTATGGCAAGCATACAGCTCCACCCAGGACTATAAATACATAAATACATCCTTGCCAACCTCAAATGAAAGCATCCACATCCAACCCCCTCTTTAACCAGAACTTCAAAGTGCCAGCAGTAATTCCAACTCTAACCTACACAAGAGGACGTGTGAGAGAGGAAGGAAGAATGGGAAGAAAGTGTCTACACCCAGTTGTGTCCAAAGCTTTTGCCATCTTCCAAAGCCCATGACCACATGGCCACATTCCTGAGGTCCATCTGACACATTGGATGGAGCCAATGAAGGGGAGTGGCTGTGAAGACCAGCTTCAAGGTGAGACGTCCTTTACACAGTGCCACGACTGTCAGAGGTGTATCTCCCCCGAACCAAACACGCATTTTGAATACTTCATAGAAATTGATATCAATGCATGCCGATTTTGTCATAAAATGAGACTAGTCTTCTTTTCCTGTCCATCACTAATCCTCTACCACCTTAAGTCCCTTATTCTGGTCAGCTTTTCTATTTATTGAAGCAAAAACAGCCATTCTAAGGCAGTGAGTAAGCCAAAAGTAGGGACTATGTCATCAATAGAGAGCCTTGGGTAGCAAGGAGGATGTTCTCATTGGGTTAGATGAGTGGGAACGTCAGTTACATGGTGCTACCTTTGACTATGAACTGTCCTCCCATAGGTTTGTTAGTTGAATACTTCAGTGCTAGCTGGTGGCAGTATTTTGGGAGGATCTGGAAACTTTCGGAGGATCTGGAAACTTTCGGAGGCAGAGCCTAGCTAGAAGAAGTGGGTCACTGGAGTTGTGTCCTTTGGGCTAAATCTTGCCCTGGCCCCTTCCTGTCTTACCTCTCTGCTTCCTGCCTGCCTTGAGGTGAGCTGCTTTTCTTAACCACGTGTTTCCCACCATGATGCTCTGCCTCACCACAGCCTAAAAGCAACAGAACCAGTCAACCATGAACTGAAACGTCTGAAATCACGAGACAAAATAAATCCTTTCTCCTTTTAAGTTGTTGTTCTCAGGTATGTGTGGCAAGGAGGGAAAGCTGACCGACACAGATGATTTCAGGCACAGCTGGATTTAGCAGCCCAGGTGACATCACTGGGACTTTGTCTTTCTCTTATTCATCCCTATTCCTCATGGTGAGAAAGTGGTGGCTGGTGGCACCAGATCTCCATCTTACTGGTTTGGGTCCATTGGAAAATAAGAGACTTCGGTTCTCAAAGCCACAGCAAAGTTCTTGTTGTGATTCTTGACCTCTGATAAGGTCATGGACCACCCCTGAGAAAATGCTAGAGCCAGCAACATGTGATTATCTAATTGATGAATACTGGAGTGTGAGCCACCATGGTGGAAAGGGGAATGTCAGCCTTGATCTGGAAATACAGACTGAGAGTAGAGAAGGACGGTCCTCCCAATACCTGGTCCTGGCTAGAGAGAACATCAGCCAACCATCCACCAAAGGCTATCCTCACAAACTTGGCTTTGAATCAATTGTTCTAAGACTTAGACCTGGAAGGACCCAACTCTAGCACCTAACATAAAGGCATTTGAATTGTCCTCCAGGGCAATGAGTTGGTGAGAGAAAGGATGACTTCCAACACAGGGTGGTCCTAACCAGTCTACCTAAGCAACGTGATCCACGGCACATGTGTAGTGACATGGGGTGTGTTTACTCATAGACAGCTGTTAATTCTGATTCTTCATGAAGGTGGTATAAACAGATCACTGCCAACTGAAAGTTTTAATTAGATTTATTAATTCCAGAATGCAGTTGAAATGTGCTGAATATTGATTGTAATGGCCTCTGTTTTAAATATAATTAATTCATGATCTACATAATTGCTCATTACCTGTAGCTTAATTATGGGGCATAAAACATTGTTTATCACTAACATAGTACTAATGGGAAGACAGGCTTTCTCCGATAACTTAGGATTCTTGATATTTTTGTTGTGCAGAGAGCAGTGAGACATTTCGTTTTCTTTAGAGGGAGAGAGAGAAAACAAGAGACTGTGTCACCAATGACAACCAGTATGCAGAGACAACCTGATAAACACAGGGCATTTATGATTCTTTTATGATTACATTTCCTGACAAGATAAAGTAAATATTCTTTGTGGGACTTTACAACTGCATACTGCTAAAGCTACTGTCCAAGGAAACTGAAAAATTTGGGTATAAATATACTGTGTTGGAGGCTGGCTCATGGGCCTGAGGACATTCAAGCAGCTTGACAATTTTCATATAATACCATGAAGAATTTCATGGTTTTTCTTCATCTTACTGCTAGTTTCAGCACAATACATCTTTTGAAGGAAAAAAAAATTAGACAAATCTATGATACTTTCTGTTTTTTCCCATATACCATAAATCCTAAAGATAGTTCATGTGCATATTACTGTTAACATTTTTTTTTGGTCTGAGCACCAAAATCTGAAATATACAAAAAAAAAAAAGAAAGCACATTGCCAGAAAATCTGAGTTAGGTGAGAGTTTAGTGACTTTTGATTCTGTAGGATGTTTTTGGAGTTCCTTTTACAAAGATGTGGGTGAGATAGGGGAGAGGAATGGCCTGAGGACATCTGCCCTCATGTTTCTGTGTGTGAGCCCAGTTCTGTGAGCAACACAGAGATGCACACCTGTGTCATGGAGTTTGTGGATGTTGCCTAAAGGGGCAGACTTCATCTGGTCAAAGGAGCAAAGCAAAATTAAGGAACTCCACACAGGCAGCTGCCAGGACCATTTTCAAGCAATATGCAAAGATTTAGTAAAAGTAACAGTAAAGTTTATTAGGAATGGTTACACTTCCAGCAGACTGAAAGCAGATTGTCTCTAGAGTGAGAACAATGGGGTCAAAGGGGAGAGAAAGAGAGAGAGACTTTTCCTGTTCCCCATGCAGGAAATGGGAGCAAAATCTCAAAATGGTGGTCCACATCTCCTAGTCTTATACTGGAGAGATGGAGGAATACAAGTGGTCAAAGGTCATGGGTCTAGGTGGCTGAGATGGCTGTTAAAATAGGGAGGAAATCACTCCTAGGGTGATTTCCTAGATTTGGGTCATTGTCTTGTGAAGAGAGACATGGAGTAACCTACTAGTTACTGCTCTAATTGATGGAGAATTTCTGTTTGAAATTCCTAACCTTTGCACTATCTAGCTCTTAGGGCTTGGATCACTTTTGAGTAAAGAGTGAAGTAAACTTTAGGGTCATGGCTACCTTCAAAGCATCCTGTGATGGCTCCTGGGCTCTGGTGCCTGATCTTAAATAGAGACTAGTGGAGATGGGATGTTGAATTACATTTTTTCCTTCCTCCCTCTTGTGACCAACATGAAACAGGAGTTTTGGACCCAAGGTTTAAGTGAGCACTCAGCCATCTTCAGGGTACAGACATGAGCTGTAGGTTTTAGTAGACAAAGAACTGGGAGCAGGGAACAAAGGTATGTATAGTTAAACAGTTCCCATCACAAGTGTGGTTGGGTTGGTAAAGCAGTCTTGGCCAAGCAGGTGGTCTGGTCCAGTTCTGGGAAGTTATCACCTGGAGGGAGTAATCTGGTTCCTGTTTGACAGGATTACTCTGGCTTGGGGTGTGAATTGTCCTCACTGGGAAGGTGGCAGCTCCAGGTGCCTATGGTTCCTCTTCATGAAGGTGTTATCAGTCTGTCCTTTCTGGAATCCAAGGTGATTGTAAAATGACTATATAGAGAATGGCTTAGAGCAAAGACCGATACAAAATGGAGGCAGGGATGCCAAGCTTCTCCTGTTTTTAGCTAATTCAGAGGCCCAAGTAAGGAGTCAGTGCTTTTCAGCAAGAACAATTTGAGTGCAACCATTCACATCTAACTGCTGCCTATCGCCTCTGTGGCTTAGATCTGTGAGAGAACCAGTCCCCAATTCTTCCCAATGTGGGGACACTAAATGACAGAATTTCTCACAGCCTTTACCACTGATGTCACATTCCTGTTCATCTTTTCATGGTGTATACAAGCCTCACAGTGCAATTCCGTCTTCAATTTAAAACCCAGTTGGCTGGCAGTCACCTGAATTTGGTGTTATATTCACTGAAGTGATCTACCAAATAACACACCTTGGTGTGTTTGATAGGACAGTTTTTAGCATGTTTTCATTTCATCATGTACATTTCTTCTATCATCAGTGGGTCCCAGTGAACTCCCAGGTTTGCGACCAAAAAAAAAAAAAAAAGAAGAAATGACTCCCGATAAATAAAAATGCTATGTCAGAGGAGCATCGTAAAGACAGCATACAGTTTCTCTCAACAGAAAATGTCTTTTGGTCTGGTCCCTTTTAAATACATGTTGACAAATATTTCAAAGCTGTCTGGAAGGTGGCTGGGTCCGATTCCACAAGGCTCGATGCCTCTAGGCACAGGCCTGTGCCTAGAGCTCCATCCCTCACGGCACCTGGGACAGTGAGTGGATTCCTCCTCTGGATCCTGTAACAGTGTACCCCAGACCAAGGGGTTTGACAACACACCTCTGTTTTCTCACAGATCTGGAAGTTACAAGTCCAATGTCAAGGTGTCAGGAGTCAGCTGGTTCCTTTCCCCCTTTTTTTGGTGGTAGTGGAGTTTAAACGTGTAAGAGGCGCTCAAACTGCTTTTGCTGAAAAGCACTGGCTCCTTCTTGGGCCCACAAATTAACTAAAAACAGGAGAAGCTTGGCATCCCTGCCTCCATTTTGTGTCTGTCTTTGCTTTAAGCCTTTCTCTTTGCAGTCACTTTGTAATCACCTTGGATTCCAGAAAGGACAGAACTGATAACATCTTGATGACAAGGGACTGAAACTTCCCATGAGGAACAGTGGAGATTTGCAGGACAGACACCTCCAAATGAGGACAATGATCTTCAATGATGAGGCTGCACCCTAGAGCAGGAGCAATCATGGGAACCAGATGGCTCCCCTCAAGTGATGACATCTTCTCTGGAACCCTTCTGGGAACCCTTGGACTGAGATAACTGGAACACACCTGTGACCGGGACTGTTTAACTGTGCACACCTTTGCCCTCTGTCCTCAGTTCTTTGTCTACTTAAAACTACAGCTCATGTCTGTACCCCAAAGATGGCAGAAGATGGCTGAGTGCTCACTCTGTCTCTTTCCACGGCACGTCAGGAGCTGTGTGATAACCTCCTTTCTCTGCCTTCACCAGGCCTCTTTGTTTTGCGCTTAGGGGCGGGTGGCTACACCTGGCATGTGGAATCTCACTCAGGAGTTTGGGCCTAGGGTCCAAAACTCCACTTTCAAACTTAGGACCTCACACTTGCTAGGCAGGCACTCTATCACTTAGCCACTCCACCCATCCAAGCAGCACCACTGGTTTCTTAGGTGCTCTCTGTCCTCTTTACATGTCCCTCTGTCCTCTTTAGCTGTTTGGGTTCAAACTTTCTCTTCCTATAAGGACATTGGTTATGTCGGATCTGGGTCTACCCTGTGACCTTATTGTAACTTATTTACCTCTTTAAAGATCCAAATACAGTCATATCCAGGATTTAGGTATTAAGAGTTAGGACTTCAACATACAAATGGGGAAGGGGGTGTAAGTCAGCCCTATATGGATAGTAATGTGAAAGAAGTGAGGAGAGGCATGGGAACCTGAAGTGTGAATGATGAGCTGTTAGGTAAATTCAACAGAACATCCCCACCAATGCCCAATGCACGGTGTATCTCTACCAATGGTTTGGCCCCCAAAAACCTGGAAATGTTTTTGGCAGCTGTGGCTGTCCCAGCCGGAGGACATTGTGCTGCTGGAATCTAACGGGTAGAAGTTAGAAATGCTGCTACCGGGTAGCCTGCCGGGTTCAAGACCCCCCTCTCTCCAATCCCACCTCCAACAAAAAATCTCTGGGGCATAGAAGCCAATAATGCCAACTTTACAAAACCTTGAACTAGCAGGCTCTGCTCCTTTTCTTTTAATTTAACTTGCCTATTTGGAGAACAAGGATGGGGTGGAAAGAAAATGGCAGAAAAGCCTCTTTCAGGTCAGGTTTTCTCCAGGAGACTCGGTAGTCTGTACTGAGAGCCACGTGGCAGGGCTCCTTAGTGCTCCTTAGTGCTGTTCAAGACCATTTTACTACAGTTGGAGAAAGTTCCACTTCTTCCCACAATAATGTTTGGTCTTATCCTTCTGTTTTCTAGAAAGTCCCTCACCATGTCCACAAACCCAATAACAAAATGGATGAGTCCAAACAGGAGCTGCCTCCATGAATGTGTCTAACAGCAGAAAATAATTCTGGGCTCCTGTCCTGCTGCACAAGCATTAGGACTGCCTCATTCCTTTGTCCTCCCCTCCCATCTCAACCCCGGCTACATCTAAATTTAGCCTCTCCCCAGTGACCCAGGAAAGATCAAAGCGCCCTTCACATTCCTAAGACTAGGGGCGGGACAGGAGCTAGGGAGGGCAGTGAGGAGGAGGGGCCGGAGCACTGGGACCTTCAGTGTTTCCAGGAACCCAGGACCCCAGAGATATTGCTGGGGCCCTGAAGTCCCAAAGGGGTGGACAGCAGTCTTATTTCTGCAAATCTTGGATTTATGGAGGTGAAATTAAGGAGCCAATGCCTCCCAGCAGGCAGGGTGGGATTCTATGAGCCCATTGGCCTTTTGCACTAATTACCTGCTCAGCAGGTGTCTGGGTTTCCCTTTCAGTTCCAGGATGGGAAGCCCTTTGTGTTTGCACTGGCCTTCCTGGAAGAGCAGAGAAGCCCAGCCGAGCCTGTCAGCCTGTCGCAGGAGCTCTGCAGGCTGAAGGATTACTGGGAGAATTGTGGGCAGAACCTGAGGGGGGGAGAGTGGGGGTGGGGACAGGAGTGGGCAGGGGAGAGCCCACCCCAAAGCCTCCACCCTGGTCCAAGGCCTCTGGGGATAGGAGGGGCCTTCTGAGCTGTGCCAATGGGTCAGGAGGCAGCTTTGCACCCCTCCATAAGCCCTCCTTTGGGAAAGCAGGGGTGGGAGCTGATCCCAGTGAGAGCTGAGGCTGTGCCTAGTGTGTGCCGGGGCGCTGGATAGGGGATGTGGAGGTCCCCTCTGCTGAGGCCAACATCTGCGAACACAATGGAGAGATGTCAACCTGGTCCTCCCAGGGTCACCTTCCTACATAACAAGCAAGTGTCAGAGAAGCAGTTTATACTTAACTTCTCATCAAGAAAGTCACTGTACTTTCACAGCACCCTTCAAAAGCATCAGCCACAAACAAAAGAAAAAAGAGAGAAAGAGAGAATTCTTCATCATGGCAGAAAGACGCTGCCAGGGAGGGCTGAGCTGAGACAGGCCGCTGGCTGGACTGAAGACCTGGTCAGTTACCTCCCCAGCCTTCAGGCAGATGGAATACAAGTGTCCCGGTAATGCAGGCTTTGGAAGGTGGGAGGAAGTCAGGAGACAAAAACACAATTCCAGGACCACAGAAACTTCCTTAAAGTCACAATTTCCTCAATTCCTTGCTTCAAATAGGTGCTTTCGTAGAAATCACTGTAAAGATAGTAGTAGACAGAGCTAAATGCATTGTGTGCTTAGCATACATACAGCCCTGCTTTGAACACGTTCTGTGCAATGCAAGCATTCATTCTCACTACACTCTGCAAGGTAAATACAGCCATCAATCTCTTGATACCTTCATTTCTCCATCTGTAAAGTGGGTCCAACCAACTTGTCCAGTGAGTTACCTAGCAACAGGCATAGCTGGGTTGCAGCAGGATGCCGGGCAGCAATCTGTCCACCCATGAGGAAAGCAGAGGGCTAAGGAGGGCAATCTAAGAAGTCCTAAGATGGGCTGGGCTTTGGACTCCCACAGGTGCGCTCCAGGGTTCAGGTTACATCTGTGTGTCTGGAACAGGTGGATTTTACAAGCCACAGAAGCCACAGTCCCATTTTGTAAACCTGTAAACGGACAGCAGCACCGTCTACAGTAGCCAGGTTGAACATCTATGAATCTCTTGGAGATCTTTGAACCAATGAGGAACCTGTGAACTTCTGTTGCTACAAAAATATTAAAATATTGCTCAGGAATACAACAGGGGGCATTTACAAGGTAGAATTCCTGCATGAGAAAATCACTTGCAGAGTGAGAACCGGAGGTGCAGACAACCAGCTTAAGGCTACACAACCAGCTGGTGGCAGAGCTAAGATCAGGTTCCGAATTTTTGCCATGTACTAAGGACTCAGGAGGCAAAGGGTTTTGGAGGGTGGGGAATGGGGGGGCTGGGTGGGGGGAGTGAGTATTGCTTGATTATCAGTAAAATCGATCAACAGAGTCTCCATTTAATTAAAAAATATATCAAAACCTTTCTTGATAATGATCGACCTGTTACACTGGAGCAATTACAGTGCTGATTTTATTTACTGAGTTACTGCCAACTGCCATGACTTTTTTTTGTAATGCCCTTGTGATAACTCAATCGGAAATATGTGGTAAGACACAGTAATGTAATGTCTTTTCTTAAGATAACTTCTGTCACAGCCAACCAGGGAGTTTCTCTGATGGGCCCATTGCACAACCCAGGTCCCCTCTGTGCCATTTTGTCTTCAATGACTCTGGAGGGACCCATCAGGAGTCTTAGATGGGGCCCATATTTGAACCGGCAAAGTGCACCCCCATGTGTTCAACGGCTCGGAGGCCACTGCACATTAGAGGTAATTACGGATGGATGCTTTTTAAGATGCAAATATTAACTTTTGTAAAATTAAAATTTCACGTGATGTTTTATGAAACAGAAGGACAACTGTTAGGGGATGAATGACTGTGTGGCCTCAAAATTTCTATGCTGAGATTTGAACTCCCAATGTGATCATGTTGGGCAGAAGGAGGGGGCTTAGGAAGAGGGTTAGGACACTGCTGAATAGGGCTAGCACCCTCACAAGAGCCCAAAGAGCTTCCTTGTCCTTTATGCCATATGAGGATACAATAAGAAGGTGCCATCTATGAGCCAGGAAGTGGGCCCTTGCTAGACACCAGATCTGCTGGTGCCTTGAACTTGGATTTTCCAGTTTCCAGAACTGTGAGCAGTAAGTGTCTGTTGTCACCCGATGTATGGTGTTTTGTTATAGCAGGCCAGATGGACTGAGATGGAAACACACCTCCACTCCCATGTGCCACCCTAGACTTTCTTGAGGAGCAAAAAGTCTAGAATTCTCCATGCAGACAAGCTTGTGTGGTCCTGAGAGTGGTAATTCAGGCAAAACCCAAAAGCCAGGTACTGGTATTTGAACTCACAGCTTTATGCTTAGGAGGCAGGTGCTCTGGCAAGCTTGAGCCACACTGCTAACTCTTTTTCGCTCTGGTTATTCTTGAAGATAGGGTCTCACTTTTTGCTCAGGCCAGCCTGGACTGTGGTCCTCCTATTTTCTCAGGTCACTGGGATGACAGGTGCATGCCATCAGGCCCAGTTCTTGGTTGAGATGGGGTCTTGTGAAATTTTTGTGTGAGCTTGCCTAGAATTGCAATCCTCCGGATGGATCTGTGCCTCCCAAGTAGCTAGGATTATAAGTGTGAGCCACTGGTGCCTGGCTGGATGTTAGACTTTGAAAAGGGAAATTATGAGCCTGCATTCTCTGAAGACTTTAACGGATCCCCATCTGCCTAGTTCTGTACCCCATTTTACCAATGTCTCCCCAAAAGAATTTCATCATCCTTTAAAGCTCAGTAATGCTACATAAATTCTGCCTTCATTAATTGACATCCTAAAAGCTCGGGGATATTATCAATCAATCAATCAGCTTACTTTTTGGTTTATCATTTGACCAATTCATTTGACCACAGAATGCTTTCTCTTTCTGTCATACCCATTGTGAGGAACTCCTCGTGGGGCACAACTAGGCTGAAGCCAACTATTAACCAAAAGAGGCATGGGTAACAGGATGAACTTTCTGCAGGGGTCAGGAAAGCCAGGTTCTGGTCTAGGCTCTTGCATTAATTAGCTGTGTGACTTTGGAGAAAGCTTCCCTTCTGGACCTTACTGTACTTGTTGTTAAAATATGAGCTCAAATTAGCTCATTTCTAAGGTCCTTTCTGGGTCTGATATACAATATTTTGCTGATTTGTTCGGCCTTACCTGCCAGAGGGGGTCTGCGGAGTATGCTGGAATCTCCCCCACGTCAGGCAAAGTGAGTCAGACACCCAGGCCACTGTGAGATCACTGTGTGCCAGCCTGTCTGTCTGTCTGATTCTTTTTCCCCCTCACTTTCCTCCCTTCTGTCCCTCCCTTCCCTCTCTCTCTCTCCCTCTCCCTCTCTTCCTCTCCCTCTCTCATGCCCGAGGAGCATGAGTTTACAGGGAATGAATTCTGGACAGATGTGTGTGTGTGTGTGTGTGTGTGTGTGTGTGTGTGTGTGCACGCACACCATAGAAACTCCAACTCAGACCACAGAATCAATAAAAGGGTCTTGTTGACTCGCGCACTAGGAATTCCAAAGTAAAGTTCTCTGTGAACTTTCATCTCTTCTTCTCCCTTCTCATTCTTGAGTGATGACTGCCAACAAATTCTGAGGTCAAGTGTTTTCTTCCACAAAACCAAGGAAGAGAGAGAGAAAAAGGAAGTTAGAGGAGAACACCACAGAGGATGAGAGGGGGAAGGAGACAGGGAGATTGAGTTCTCTTCAGGAAAGTAATAAAGTTTCTTTCAAAGAAACTTATTTTTGGCCATACGAGGTTTGAACTCAAGGCTTCACATTTCTAGGCAGCTGCTCTTACCACTTGAGCCACTCCATCAGGCCTTAAAGAGAGTCTTAAAAAAACTTCATTCATGTTTTTAGACCACAATGGAAACCAAAGTCATTCACGAACCAATCACTGTAGCCAGGGGGCGGGTTTTTGCTGCTTGTCCAATCGGCACCTACTACTAAGATATGGGACATTGGTCAATTCCCAGGATGTGAGTGATAGAGAAAAGAGGGCAAGAATCGAGGTGAAAATGGATGCTATGGTGCTGGTCAAGGATTTGGCCCCATGTAGAGTGCTGTCCTCTCAACCTCTTTGCTGAAGTGCCCCTTGCTCACAGAACACCCTAACTGGCCCCTTGCGTGTCCCTACAGCAATGTGGATACAAAACCCTGACTGACTCCATCTGTCTCAAGCAACAGGAGGATACATTGTCTCACGTACAGAGGCAGGTGTCCCCAAAGTCACCAGTGGTCCAGGGTCCCTCTTCTGCCTAGCCTCAGTGTCTGCTTCGCTACAGCTACTTTCAAGAGGGGTCATTTCACCTCCACACGTGAGTATTCAGAGGACCAATGAGAAACCATCCCTTCTGGGGCTCTCTTGAGAGGCCATTTTCTCTATAACATCACCTGGGGCCAGACCCTAGCACCCCCATTCAGTAGCATGTGTCCTTGGGCAGTGTTTCCTAGTTTCTCTGTAATCAAAGAGATAATGGGCTGAGTGTGGTGGCTCATGCCTACAATTCCAGCTACTCAGGAGGCAGGAGCTCAGGAGGATCACAGTTCCAGGAGAACAGCATGGGGAAAAAAGATAGACCGCCATCTCAACCAATAAGCCTGTCATCTCAGCTACATACACTGGAGGCATAAGTAGAAGGTTTGTGTTCAAAGGCCCCCTGGGGTAAAAACACCAGATCCTATCTGAAAAAAATAACAGCATAAAGGGTTGGGCGTGCCTCCAATGGTAGAACATCCTCTTAGCAAGTTCAAGGCTCTAAGTCCAAACCCCAGTACTGCCCAAAAGAAAGAAGGGAAGGAGATACTAAATGGCTCTCAAATCCTAAAAGCTTCTGTATGCAGTGGGACAAATCCCCTGGCGCACTCCACACCAATTTGGCACACCGTTTCACTTTGCTGGCATCTCCAGCATGCTCACTGGGTCTGAAGGCCATGGTCACAATCATCCCTGCAAACCCAGGGCTTGGTGGAACTGTTCCGGAATCTCTAGCCAAAGTGAAGATTAGAACATGGAATGTCTGGGGTGGGTCCTCTTGTTTTTGTGCAGCTCTTTGACTAGTCTCACCCTCAAGCCCATTCGCTATATGGTAGGATGGCCTTTACTCTTGCAGAAAGACTCCCTACGATACATTGCCCTGCCTGCAGAGAAACGGGCTGGAAGTGTCTGTCAGGAACTATTTTTAGTGCTTTCCAAGTCAGATCTTCCTTCTCCAGTCCCTTAGGACTTTTAGATTTACTATTTAAATATTTATAAACTGTTACAATTATTTATTAAAGGTTTACGTTGCTATTATATTTAGTGTGGAATATTCATTTCTTTCTCCAAAAATAACAGGACTTTCCATTAAACGACATGTGTTAATGATGCAGTAAATTGTGTTTTAAAGCTACAGAGAAAGTTTCCCTCTCCTTTGACAATCCTAAGTACCCTTATTTAAAAGTAGGGGTCCTACTTCACTGGGAAATGCATTGCTCATGAGTCCCCAGATGTTATTCTATGCAGAGTTAGGGAATGTTTCATGCTTACACAGAGAAATTTTACCCTCAGAAATTACCAGAGTCCAGAGTGATAGATAACCTTGTAGATGGTAATTTTTCCATAAAGACTGTTGGTACCTATGTCTGTGCACAGTGTGTGTGTGTGTGTGCGTGTGTGTGTGTGTGTGTGTGTTTGTGTGTGTGTATACGTGCACACATATTTGTGTGCATGCATGTGTCCATATATATATGCACATAGGAGAAGTCAGTTTAGATTTATCCACCCATCCATCCATCCATCATCCATCAATCCATCCATCCACCCATCATCCAATTATTCAATTCAATCTACCCTGGAATAACACTGTGTGAGATACCAAAGACAAAGAAATGGTTAAGAAACACTGCTCTGAGAGGGTGAATGAAAGAAGGAAAATAAGTAATAATATAACAATGCAATGTAAATAAATACTAAGCAAGTGGAGGTAGATGTGGAATGCCATGGAAACAAAGAAGAGCTACTTTGTAGAGGATTGGTTTTTTTCACGTATGCATAACCTTGTCTACTACAGGAGGCTGAATTTAGAGGGAATTAGCTGATTTTCTCTTGGGATAAATTGTTTATTCCATCACTGGGTTGCTAACATATCAGTCTAGGGGTGTCCTCAACAATGGTGTAGCTCAGTGGCTTTCATCTAGGGGACACTTTGTCCTCTAGTAACCTCTGGAGCCATTTTGGTTGTCACAAAGGAGAGGGTCATACTGGCATTTAGTAATAGAAGTTAGAAGTACTGTTCAGCACCCTGAAAGGGCCAGGAGAAGCCCACAGCAAATGGTTATCTGGCCTGGAATCTCAATGGTGTCCAGGTTATGGTTGAGTTCTACTGGACCAGCTCCAAAGGGCCTGGTGTAGGCATGGGGTGCTCTTCTGAATATGGCCAGTAGCATTTGCCTTGAGATCCTTGGAGGAAGAGACTGGTTTGGTCCAGAGAGACAAGTCAGGGCTGTGAAACCAGATGAGCCCTCCTCTTTGACCTGCTAGGTTCACATCTAGAAGTCTGCCCCAAGGAAATGTGCAGAACAGATGACACCAAAGCTGTGCATGAGCATGCTCAGACCCACAGGACAGCACCAACACTAAAACTAAAAACAACCTCGATGGCCAACACACTAACAGGTTGGCTAAACAAACTATGCTATATGATGAATTTTAAAGCCGTCTGCAATTTCTTCATGACACATACAATGTGTGTAACTTCAAATTCAGTGAAAAAGAGTCCCAAACATTCTTTCTCTCTTTCTCTCCTTTAGGTACTTCGGGGAGACTGCAATGTCACAGCAAAGGTAAAAGTCTTGGGACTTTCCTTGGACCATTGGGATATCTCAAGTTCTCTCTCTCTCTCTCTCTCTCTCTCTCTCTCTCTCTCTCTCTCTCACACAAAGAAAAAAGTAAAGATAAATGACCTATGGATTAATATCACTTGGTAGATGGTGGGATTAGGGATAGTGGCTTTAAAATTTTATTTTCATTTTTCTGTATTCCTTAAGCACTCAAAAATAAATATTAACAGAATATTTACCTCAGTCTGTTTTCTCTTCTTTTCTTTTCCTTTTTTTTTTTTTTTGGTGGGATTGTGGTTTGAACTCAGGGCTTCAGGCTTGCAAAGCAGGTGCTCTACTGCTTGAACCATACCTCCAGTCCATTTTTCTCTGGTTATTTTGGAAATGCAGTCTCCTGAACTATTTGCCTGGGCTGGCTTTGAACCTTTGTCCTCCTAATCTCAGCCTCCCAAGTAGCTAGGATCACAGGCATGAGCCACTATGCCTAGTTGTTTTCATTTTTTGAAGGTTGATTACTTTTTAAAAATGGCACATCAGTCCAGGAGCTAAGAGACCAAGATTCTCAGCTGGGCTTACCTGACAATTGATGCCATAACTTGGGACATTTTCCCCATCCTTTCCTTTGTGGACTTTCTTCTGCTCCTGCCTCTTGAGAACCCCATGGTAACCTTGGCCTTGCTGCCTTTCAGCATGGTTCTGAGAAGCCAATGTGACACTGCACAAGGAAATGAAAGCTGGAGAAATGAAACATTTCGAGATCATCCATCTACTGTCAGGGGGAATTCGATAAATGCTTAATGGACCTGGATCTAACCTGGCTGTCCTCTTGTTCCTGGCAGTTCCCACTGCAGCCAAGAACCACCCTGGAACATTGCGCTTTACAGATGAATGTCCCCACTTTTGCTGGAGGGAAAGCCATGCCCCTTTGGTTACTTGATCACCTGGGGTTTTAGGATTGTGAGGAGACCCCTACAGCTTGTTTTTGGTTTTTTTTTTTTTGTGGCTGGAATCTTTGGGCTGGTGTAGTGGAACACATGCATTGAGAAAATCAATGAAGAAGGAGATTTGCTAGAATTTCCAACAAGAGGCCATTTTTGCACTTCTGTCTGTCCCCCAGAGGGGAGTTCCCAAGCCACACTTTGGAATCTAAACCCTACCAAGAGCCCATTCCCCTCTATTTGCTGCTCAGGCTCCCTAACACTCAGGCACAAGCATCTTTTGCTCCCTGGAGGCTAGGGAGCCCTTCTCTCCCATCTAAAGGAAACCAGCTTAGGAAAACAGCCCTGCTTTACCTCCCCACACCTGAGCAGGAAGGTGTCCACCTGCACTTTCCAAAAGGATCCCTTAAAGCCCACATAAATCCTGAAATTTCTGGGGCTTGACTTGGAACACTCAGCTGGGGGGGGGGTTCCAGAATGCTGCTGAGGTGCCCTTGTAAGAGTCCATGTGGCAACAGCCCATTCACTCAAAGATTTGGGGCACTGGCTAAATAATTGAAGTATTAGTAACAGTTTCTTTCTTCTTCTGCAGACATTCCCAAAGGTCTGCCTTTTCTTTGCAGGCACAGTTGGCATTAAATACACTGGGTGTCACTGTGGCAGTGAGGTGGTTAATTTTGACTGAATATTATGCTACATAACCACTTGGCATTTAACTTGAAAAATGGCTTTCTGCTCCACCTGTCAGCATACCCAGTTCTCATCAAATAAGTGAGTGAGAAAAATTTTTAAATTTCAATTTCCTGATGCTATTAGACATTACTTCTTCCATACTTAAACAGTTTAGCAGTGCACGTGCAGGTTTCGTATGCAGACGGTGCCTCACTCTACATGCTATTACAATGGCTTTTTTGTTTAAAGGGTAAAGAGATGCATGGATCTTTATCTCGGGGTTAGCCAAATGTATTGCGGGAACACGGCCAATCAGGTTCTGAATAACTCTGAAACATGGAACCGTCACCCCAATGTAGTACAAGGAATTCCAGCGCCTACTGCAGACACTTTGAGACTGTCAGAGGAAGCCAGAGAAATGAGCAGAGTAATCCTGCACGGTACTTCAGGGGGAAATTGATCACGCAGGTTAACATTAATCTATTTTTACTGTTTCTTTTGTCAATTATAATTCGGTAAACCATACCAGAGACTTGCATTCATGAACTTCTGTGTCTAAGATTAAAACCCCAGGCTCACCCACTTACGTGAATTAGAGTTCTGTGATTATTCATAGTTCAAACAGCACAGCACCTTGTTTTGTTTAGACACCCCTAAAATTTAAAAAAGAAAAAAAAAACATGGAGGAGAAATGACAATTTGATTTCGATGGCTTGGAACCACTCTCTAATAACTCTTTACTTTTATGCCCTGACAAGTGGTTTAAATGTGGCTGTGCCCAGTCCCTCACCAGGCTGACCTGTTTCTCTGTTACCAGGGTCAGAGACACGCACATCCATTTGCATATTGCACAGTTGGATTATCCCAGACTCATGAAGCCTAAATCATTGACTCTCTGCCCCTTTACAGAAAAAGTTGTGCCGTCCTTCCCTTTGGAATCTCAAACTTCCCTCTTTTTTTTTTTTTTTTTTCTGGGTCTAAGTTTTCCATATCATTAGTGGAGATGTTTCTGGAGTGAATGAATGGTTTGAGAAGCTATGCACTTGGGAAGAGATTTTATTTCTTCACTTTGGCCAAATTGGGATGGGGTAGGTTTGAAATCAACCGTACTTTACAGATGGAAAAACTGTGCTGGCCGGAGCGGGGGGGGGGGGGGGGGGGTGGGGGGGGGTGGGGGGGGGGGGGCGGGGGGCGGGCAGGGGGTGTAAGCTGTTAGGCACAGGGCTAGAGTGAGAAGCACAAATTCTGTTGTGTACAGGATCTGTCAGGATTATCTGAGTTCCTAACTGTGAGGTGAAAAAGTATCCCAGTATACACCAAATCCTGGGTCTCTGTTAGATAGTCCTCTTCTCTTTCTCTTTGTCCTTGTTACTCTGTGAGCCTCTGCCCAGGCACCAGTCAGCGAGGGAACAGGGAGTGGCTGTAGCTAGCTATGAACACTCACAACAACCCAGAGACCCAGCCCAAGGGAAGTCGTTTGTCTCCATCGGAAACATGAACCAGATTTCCTTGTCCTGGGCTCCCTATTTTGGCCAAGACACCCCAGATGTCTGGCCAATAGGAAACCCTGTGTCCTTTCTGCACAATTTCAGCCCTAAGAATGTGTGACTCTCTCTCCCTGGAGGCCCAGGGAATGAGAAGAGGGAGGGTTGGGAGAATCAATAAATAGATTGCACACCTTCGGGGCTCTGCCATTTGTCATCTCTGACCTACACAAGGCATTCTGGGGCTTCCACTAACCTGCGCTACGTGTGTGTGTCTCCACCGTCTTTCTCATCCTCCACTTCGACTCCCCAAGATATCGCTTCAAGTTGCAGGAGATGAGGTGGTGTGAGAGGAAGAGAGGCAGGGAACTAGCAGAATACAGAGAGACAGACCGTGTCATAGTACTGGTGTCCCCTGAGTGGTGGCACACGCCAGGTGCCAATGTCACCTGGTTTAACACAGGAGGCAGAGGAGTTCCAGAGGGTTTGAAAGTATAAACAGGGGCGGACATGGGAGCTCGGGGATTGGGGGACACAGGAAGCTCCCTGCACCCCTAGGGGTCCAGGGGCTTGGAATGTCTCCACAAGGTGGGAACGTGGAGGTCCCTACAAGCTGGGGACTGTAGAACAGGAGGAATGATGTCCCTCCACTAACCAGGACTCTTGGGAACACTGCAGCAGGCCACTTGGGTTCCCTTCTAAAGCCCCTTCTCTTCAAGAGGTGAGCTGGAGGGGTATGGAATTGGGGCTTGTGGGAGACATAGGAAGGAACTCCCCTCCTGGCCCCTGTGAAGTCTTTCAAGAAGGGGACAGATCCAGAAGTGCTTTGGGAGCGAGAAATCCCACCCCAGGACAGGCTGTCCTTCCAGGGCTGTGGGTTGCTCCCTTGATAAACAAAGGTCACCTGTCTGCGCAGTGCTGCGTCCACATCCTCACCTGTAACACAGGACAACCCAGGCAGATGGAGGGGGCTGTCCTTAGATGTCATTGTAGGACAGAACCCTCAAACGTTAAAGGACAGACATCACCCCCAGGGCTCAGGAAGGGTTGTGCATGGGGCATCAAGGCCAGTAGAGCAGCTGGAACCCAAGGACTCAGACCTCACTGTGTCATGTGGTGTGGGTATGTGTGTGAGTGTCACATTGGTGGGGTGTGACAAGTCATCCAACGTCTCTTCTGAAGACAGCAAAATGACCACTCCAGAACAAAGCCCTGTGGTGGAAGAGCCACTGTGCTATCCCCTCCCTTGTGGATTCCCACAGCTGGCCTTCCTTCTCCCAGTGAGGAGAGACTGAGCTGGCTGCTGATTTGTGAACGGCACTCAAGGTCCGCCTGTGTCGTGTGCTGCATGATTTACAGCTCGTGCCACACCTCACACAGGCTGTTGGGCGCGAACGTCCTGCCCTTCATATCTTTCTTTAATCACGAGAGAATAATTGCAGATATTTAAACAATTTAAACAGCCAAGTTTCCTGCAGGAATTTCTATAGTGGGTTTTATAGGCCTTTTATAACAGAACAAATCACGGCTTGGATGAAAATCTGGGAATTCTCTTGCAGGATAATCATGTTTAGATTACCTCCCCACTGCTAGCTTAATGGGACTGTCCAAATTTGGGATTTACTGGAGAACCAATTTGTTTTAAGAAATTAAAAAAATCAATACCTAAGTACCACACTGAACATAAAGGGGAAAAAAAAAGTCCCCAACATTCTACTACTCACAAAATAGCACTCGAAAATCATTTTTATGAAATTGAAATCTCTCTTTGCAAATGATTCCCCATGTGAAGCAACGCAGTGTGGTCTTTTCATAATTGTTCCCTTGTATTTGCCTTTTAACCAGTTCGAACTTTGCAAGGCTTCGCCCTACATGAAGGCATCCTTCATTGCACCATCTTCATCCTTTTATAATTTTATTTACTTATGTTTTTATAGAAATGCAGGGAGCCATATTAATAACTGAAGCCTCAACAGTAAATCCATCTGAGAACTGTGAGATTTAGAGATAAAAAGAGGCTGTATCCCCCAACACCTTCCACCCTTCACATACACAGCTTCAATTTCTTGCTTTGCAAAATGTGACCAGGAAATAAGGACAGAAGGAGTCACATACACTGAGCTGGGGGCATGGAAATCTCTTTGATATTCTTTGGTATTTCTTCCTGGGTGTCCTGCCTAGCTTGTTCACTCTTGATCTGCCCGATTCTGCTCTGTGCTAGGCACAGAGATGGCTGCCATCCTTCTTCCCCATCAGTCGCTGGGGAGAGAAGCCTTACTTAACGCGCGTCCTTCCCCACAAAGCCACCAAGGCTCTCTGCACCTGTTTCCCTTGCAGGGTAGCAGGTTGGCAGGATGCTCTTTGCCTTCCTCCCCTTGGGCACTAGCAACTTGTACACCCTGGTCCAGGGCAGGTATTCAGGGATTGAAAGTCTCTGGGGAGGAGGTCCCAGGATCCGCTTTCCCCAAAGGCCTTTGTGACTCCATGACTCCATCTTACTGTCAAATAAGGAGCCAGAGTGGGGGCAAAGACCACTGAAGGCACAATGGGAAAATCTCCAGTGGGGCTATTCCCCTATGCATGGGTCTTACCAATCACTGGCAGGGACACCAGAGATGATGGTGAGGTTGCTGGAACCAGTGGTTCCTCCGAGTGAGCAGAAAGAAGGAAGCGGTGTGTTTGGCAAACAGTGGTCATCACACATGCTGTGTGGGTGCAGCGCTGGGTACTGTGGGAAGACAACTTGTTATGACCTTTACACCAGGGTCTTGTGTTGTGCTGTCCTTAGACCTGCTCAGGTGTCCTCTCTCTCCCTGTCTCCCTCCTTTCCCTTCTTCCCTCCCTTGCTCCCTCTCCTTCTCCCCTCTCTCCCTCCCTCCTATTTCTGTTTCCCTCCCTTCTCTACCTTGTTTCCCTTCCTCTCTTCCTCTCCTCCTCTTCTCCCTCCCTCCTTCCCTCCCTCTCCCTTCCTCCTCCTCTTCCTCCTCTCTCTCTCTCTCTCTCTCCCTCTCCTGCTGGGTAAGGAACTTCTTGTGATAATGTGGTTATCCAACCCAGCCTCCTGAATATGGAAGAAGACAGGGCACACTGAATAACAAGGTGGTCCTATTTCTTACATGCTCCAGCCCCAGACACAGCATCTCCTGGGCAGTGCAGACCCAGGGCCCATCTTCAGTGTGTATCCCATCTCACTCTGGGGTCTAGACCTTGCACATGTGCCCTACTGCACCCCAGCTGCCCTGGACTTGCTGCAGTGTCCACAGTGCGGCCTCATGCAAGGGTCCTGGTGAGACCAACATACATTGTGGCCACTCACACACGATGGGATGGTCTTGGAGGCAGCAAGGGCCTCACAGATCTTGTACCTGTTCTTATGTGTCCCAAACCTATGGTCAGCACCAGCATTCTTGACCGTGAAACCTGTCCCACAAGAGCCTTCCTTTGCCCCAAGATCTGGGTCTTGGGTCTCTCTGGGTCTGACACAGCTGACTGGGTCTTAATGAGCCTCACTTACACCTGCTCTGGTCCTTCCCCGACCTGTGGGCCACAACGTCACCAGTGGTCTTGTCACAGTGTTTAAAGGCCACTTGTTACCTGATGGCTGGAATTCTGACCTCGACTGAGAAGCTTGGAGGCACTGAGATGGTCAGCCAAAGAGAGACATGAGATAGGACAGAAATTTTCTCTACCTGGGCACAGCCTACACAAGGCTGCTTCTTCCTTCCCCCACCCCCACCCCCGCCTGCTTCTGGAGCACCCGCTGCTGGCCCATTTGCACAATCGGTCTGCTTTGAGCTACAAAGATGTGCACTGACTGGTCTGCAGTGGCCTCATGCAAGCACATGGCTGCTCTTTTGTGGTCTTCCCTCTCTCTACAAGGGTGAATTGAGCACACACTGTGTACTTGCTCCAGGCAAACAGATGGGGACACCAGAATGACTAGACAAAGTTCCTTCTTTCTTGGAGAGTGCAGCCTGGTTGTGGTAGTGGACCATACAGAAAAAGTAATGATCATTATAAACAGGAGAAGGGTGAAACAACCAAGGTAGTAGGAATTGTATGGGGGCATAGGTGTCAATGTCAAATGTTATCTGGGAGAGTCGCTCCGGAAGCATGAAGGTCATCTCAAGCTGAGGGGAGGCCAGGGTCAAGGGCTGGAGGTGGTGTATGGCAAGAAGAGTGGGGCTGAGCTTCAGAGGAGGAGCCTCCCTCAGGGTTGGGAAGCAGACAGCAGCCAGGTCACTGCCACAGCAGGGAGGCTGGACTTTAGGAACTCAAAGGAGAAGCTGGAGGGCTAAGTTGCCCTGACCTGTCCCCATTGCTGTGAACTGGTCCCAACATATATAAAACACATTTGACACAGGCCTGGACCAACAGGGACCCAGGGTGCATTGTTTTCTATAGTGAATCCATTTTAATTAACAGGTTTTATTTACCAGCGTCAAGTTCGTGCTCATTCACAAAGCCCTATTCAAGATCATTTTAAATTATCAGCTTTTATTTATCACAAGCAAGTCTCCAGCAGGGCCATACTGATGAGGGAGGAAGACAAACAGAGAGCTGCACCCAGGTCTGCTGTCCCCTACAGCTGGCCTCAGTGGGACACACAGCCTGCTCCTAAGCCTCCACCCAGCCTTGCAGTCTCTTGTTGCAGACAGTGGACTAGAGACAGTCACCTCCTTGGATGTGGTTTGCCAAAACAGGTGCTAAATTAGGTCTGCCTAGTTCAGTTGTACCCACAACCTCTGATCCAGGACCTAACAGGAAACATGGCAGGCTTTGGTTCCCTGGTCAGCACCATTGGGTCTATTTAAAATCCTGTCAGAAAACCCTTAAGGACAGCCAGTTCTATTTATTGTCAATCTAAGGCCTCCTTTGGTGAAGAGGACCCTAAACTCCACCAGAGCAGGAAGCTCCCAAGGCTCGTGAAATGGACATCCACCTTCCGGCAGGAACAAAGACACTCCTTCCTCTCTTGGCATATGTGCATATTAAAAAATTTATTGAACCCACTTTAATATTCTCTAATAGGAGGATTTTAAGACCTTTCTAAATATAGGGATATTAAATCCTGTATTGTATTTCACCCAAATATACAGAATATATAAAAGCCCCTTTGATGGGGACAGGAGACTCACTGACGTGGCCCTTACCCGTACCTGCAGTTTGGGTAGCTGGGGACCCAGCGACATGAACAGCAAGAGAAAACCACAATTGTACCAATCAGCCCTCTAATGAGCCACTAACTCGGTTTCTACCTTATCCCAAAGGTATAGAGAAAAGCACTGCTTTTTTTAAAATATCAAGAAAACATCATTTGCTCTAAAACGTCCCTAAAAGCAGGTCTAAATTGCCAATAAAGGCGAGGTAATTGTATCAGTATGGATCAGAACGCATTTCTCAGGCCCGATGAAAGACTTTGCAGGGCTGAAGAACTTAGACCTGCTGCAGACTCAGTCCTGGGGACACAGCCCACACCAGTTGGGCGAAAGGGGGGAGATTTTCAACACAATGTAATTTCCCTTTGAAAGCCAGCATCCCCCTCACCCTCTCTTTTTTGTTCTAATTTGTTAAAGGTAATTTCTTCTGAGAAGTTGTCTGGAGACTCATGTTGAATCAGAGACACTTTTTGCCTGGGTGTTTGAGAAGTAGGTCCTTCTGCTGTTGCTCCCTTAAGCCCTTGGGTCTGAATATTTAATTATTCTTTCCCTGGTCAGGTTCCTGATGGAAAAGTCAAATCCCTGGGTGGTTCATCCTCTTAATAACAGGACCAGCTTCTCCCTCCACCTTTGAGCACTATAATCACTTGACTAGCAAACACATATACAGTATAAATATTTAAGAAAAAGTAAATTCCATTAAGCTGTTGTATGATAGATGCAGTGGTAGGTACTTATCTTTGAAATATTAAACTCCAGACATTTATATCCATACAAAAAAGAGTTTCCTGCCATTTGATGAGAATTATGTGCCTGGCACTAATAAAATATTAAACTCCAATTTAAAAGATAAGTATCTTATTCACTTTTTTCATAATAAAACATTTTACAGTGCTCAAGAAAGCCAATACGCATTGGAATTTCCATACAATACGGTATTTACAAACTTTCATAAAAGTTTGGTGTCTGTATTTATCAGTGGCTGGTTTTACACCAGTGTGCTGATTATTCTCCCTAATGACATGGAGCATTTCAATAATGCATGATGGAGGGTATACAAACAGCCTTTATTTTTTGTATATGGTAATTCTATATTTGGGGTTCGTGGCTCTCCCTGTCAGTTAATTAAATGGAGGTGGTCACTAAGGTTTCATTATCCTTTTCCAACCCCATTATATAAATTAATGTCAAACCGATGTGATGTTTCACGTTTAAAATAACAGATACAAGTGTTAAAAATTATAGCCTGCAGTTTTCCTATCTGACAATGCATTATTTTCAACTGCAAATGTCAGCGTGTAACCCCTGCCAAGAATATTGAGACAAGGGCAATGAGTAATAAGTGTTAGTTATCAAATTTAGTGTCTTTTGAAACTCACCCAGTTGCCAGGGTGGGGGTGGGAAACCAGCCTATGTTCATGTGTGAATTTATGGACACCCTACTTCTGGGAGAAGGGGACTGGGAACGAGAATAGGAATGGAAGTTAATTGATGCTTGCCCAGCAATACCTGTCTCACACCACAGCCTGCAGGTCTTCCACGAGCCCAGGAGTCCTGGCTTTGGGTAGCATCCCAAGGGTCCTTTGGGCAAAGGATATTTCAGAGATTAGCCCAACAAGGACAGAGGTGGCATCTCTCACATAGCACATATTTATCCTGGGCTGTGTGAACCCCAACCTTTTCATTTTAATGTAGGATTCAATGCTGGTGATTCGAAATCCCATCTTTGTTGGCTTGCTTGTTGCTGAGCTGGTCTTTCTTTGGCCCCTGATGGAACGTTACTGACCCTTCTGGATGGTGGGAGTCACATGGGAGGGTTTCCTGTCCCTGTGGAGATGGTTGTTGTCAAGAGGATTTCTATTAGCAAATCCTTTCTCCTCCCCCTCTGTTTTGATAGATGTCTGCCTTAAGAAATTTAATTAGTCAAGATGATGATTGGAGGTAGAAAGCTGTGAGAGATAAATAGTAAGATGTTTTAAAATAAACAGAACTTGAGGTGAGAGTTAATGCCCCGTGCCTCCACCCTCAGGTTGGGCACAGGAATGAAATGTACGTCCCGGTGCTGTGTTGATGGACTCAGTTCGGGGGACATGTTCATATTAAGACTAGCTGAATGCTTCTGACACCCAGAATCATTTCCAGTTCCCAGAGTGACACTGGCCACCCTGAAGCTACTGCCAGCCCAGGAATTATCACCTATGAGAGCAGAGTTTGTGGACATGTTGCATCCTCTGCAGAACAACTCATGCTTGGCCAGCGGTTGTCGAATTGTCCTCTGAACGCCACCGATTCAACACCTCAGAGAGAAGCACTGACAAATTGTAGCAGAGAGCAGAGATGGGGATCGACAGGGATTTCAGGATAATAAACACCTCATAGCCAAACAGACAGCCGATTTGCAAGTCTTTTCATTGGGTGTGTATCCTGAGGAAGTAGACGGGCTATTCTGAGAATGCCAGCACAGAGGTCACCTATGCTGAGAAGGACCACTGTTAACAGGGCGGTGACTGTGTCGTTTAGCCACAGGCATCGCTAATTCCTCAAGAGTGAGTCTCCCCTTCCTTCCAGGAGATGAGCTGCAGTAGGGCTTCTTATTTCTGTAAATGATTGTGGAAACAATGAGTGCCATTAGCCTTACATTCCAAAGCATGCACTAATTACACTCTGGATAAAATGCACTTAATACTAAGATATCTCCTTTGAGCAAATCAGTGTGGTGCCTTAGCACTCACCGATCCCTGTTATTTCCCAATATTTGGAAGGAGTAATTGCTCTGTAAGGACTTTCTTAAAAGCCTGTCTTGCTGGGGTTCTCTCCAGCAGCTGTTGCTTGAGCTGTGTTCACATGGCTTTGGGTTTAAACTCCTTTCTTCCTGGGGAGACTGGGACAGAAATAACAGAACAGAATCCTGCTTTAGCTATTCACTAGCTGTGTGACCTCAGAAAGTGCCCTGACCTCTCTGAGCTACTGTTTCCTCCACTATAAAAAAGGTTAGAGAATAAGACTTAGTTGTAGCAGTTATCAAGAGGACTACATGTATCAAAGCATGTGAAGCATTTACATAGTAGCAGTATGCAATTTAGAGTTTCCAGAAGGCTTGGTCCTAGAGTTTCCTCACACAGTACTTAAAGGGAATAGAATCTCAGGCTAAACTGGGTCCTTTAGGGTATAAATAGGGATGGGGAGCTGGATGGGGCCAGACCCTCCACAGTAGAGGTGGGGCCACTCCTGGACTCCCACAAAACCTTCTGGAGGTCTTTGGTAGGCTTTGGTTCAGCTGTGTCTGTTTGGCTGATACGGGCCTGTGATTAGTAGGAACACTATTGTGTCCCTACTGTGATTTGTAGGGTGAGAACGCAGTCTTCCCAGCCTTGAACCAAGCAAATCCCTTCAAAAGGGACTTTGAAGGAAGAACCATGTGAGAAAGGAAACAGGATAGCAGTCCCACCACTCATTACAAACCTGGCTCTGGGCTGGCCTGGAGTTCAGTGGGACAGTGCTTGCCTAGCATGCAAGACCTAGAACCATCCCAAGCACAGGAAAAAGAAGAAAACACTCTGGTCCCAACTGACTTATTATAAGGGCCCATTCTATTCCCACATCTCCAGGATGATACCTTTGATGAGGCTTTGACTCTGGCTCCAATCTGACCTTGGTCCAGCCTCTCTCATCCTATAGACAGAGTGATGCTCATAGAACTATGTGGTATCTTGAGTAAAATCCTTAGTAGGTTGCTCACCACCCCAGGTTCAAGTTCAAGTTCTTTGGTATCAATTGTGGCTTTTCTCCCTACCTCTACCTCAATTACCTTTCCTTTCTTTTCATGTTCCAGCCAACTGGAAACTTTCGTAGTGTCTCAAATACGCCATATTCTCTTTCCATTCTGCCTTGAATAGTTACAGGCAAAGACTCCTCAGGTTCAAAGTCTTGCCATCATTGAGAAGTGGTGTGACTTAGAGCAGGTGACTTAGCCTTACTTTTTCCATTAACAATAGGGAGTGTCTACCCTATAGAATCATAATGAAGATGAATGAGTTAAAATCTATATGAGGATCTGGGTGATCGTGTTCCTAGACTATGTGTTCTGGGGAAGGTGTGAACCCAGGGTACACCTTGAGGATCAGTTTTTTTGAAGCAGGAGAGGCCTGTCTCTCTCTCCTGTACATGTGGTCCTTGGAAGGCATAGGTTCCACCCCCCCCCTTTCCCAGCAAGCCTCTTCCATTCCCATCCCATACCAATTGTCCTTTTCCCAAATGCCCACTGCCCCACATGCTTTTGCCATGTGACATTTACTGTTGCCCAGAGCCTCTACTGTCAGCATCTGTAAGAAAGAAAGAGTCTCCTCCCAGCTCCTCCCTGTGATCCTGGTGGTAATACAGTAGGCATTTGGCTGAGGACTGATTGTCACACTTTTGGGCCACACAGACAGCTACCCTCTTAGACTGTTTTAATGCATCTCTGTTCCCTCTGCTTGAATGTGTCAGATATTTGACTGATGGAGCTGAAGGAGAAGAGGCAGCCCAGGGAAGGGCTTTCTACAGAATATTGCTGCTCCATGAATCCAGCATCCAAATGGTCATGTCCCCAAAGTGGGATCCAAGAGACGCTCAATGCATATGGTTACCATGCCTGAACTTGAGCACCACCATTCTATCATCATCATTTTTATTCCCATAACTTGGTATGGGACAGTAGATTGCTCTGAGCACAGAACATGCTCAAATGTTCTTTATGTCTGGAAAAAAATCACAAAATAGAGAGGAATAGAGTTCTCTGCAATATGATTCTTAATTAAGAAAAGGTACCCAGAAGAAGAAAGAGATTCAGGAAGGAAGAGCACAGGAGGAGGAGGAGGGTAAAGAGGAAGACAAGAAAAAAGAAGGAAGAGGCAGAAGAAATTAAAGAAAAGCATAGGAGTAAGAATGTAGAAAGGAAGGAATGAGCAGAGGAAGGGATTAAAGGAAAGGAAGAAGAAAGAATGAAAGAAAAAGGAAGAAAAGAGTGAAAAGAAAGAAGGAAAGAAAAAATGAATACAAGAATGAAGGGAGGGAAGAGAGGAAGGAAGGAAGTAAAAAGGAAGGAAGGAGTGAGGGAGGAAGTAAAAGAGGGAGGGAGGGAAGAAAAGCAAGTGAGAAGGAGCAAGCTGAGCCCTTCTGTCCTTTGCTTGTCCCTGGAGTGCTAGTGAAGAAGGGCCATCACTCACTTTCTTCCTTTCTAACTCAAAGCTGATCTCATGGAAAATATGATACCTCAAATCTGAACTCTCTTTTCTGTGTGACAGAGACAGGGTGGGTGGCTTCTGTCTGTAATTTAAGGTAAAATTAACGCATATGCTTCCTCAGTATTTTCACAGTGTAAGTCTTCCAGCCAAATGTGAGTGTTTCCACACAGTTCCTTCTTGAGAAGACAGATTTGCATATGCATTAAGGCCATTTTATCAGAACGCACACACAGAGGAATGACACATCTCACTGACAGAGCCCGGGTGACGGATAACGCCACACAAAACATACATTTGAGAGGAAAATAGGAGGAGGAATAGAATTAAGAGCTGGTGCATGAGTGGTGTGGTGTTTGGACCAGGGAAGCACAGATTGCATTGTTGACTCACTTCCCTGAGTCAGGTGGGGACAGGTCCTTCTGCAGCTACCTGCACCAGGTGGGGCTGTGGGGCTCTGGCAGCTTTGATGCTGAATTACCTCATCAGTGAGTCCACAGCCTTGTGGCATCTGAGATCTGGCCCCTGACCACTTTCTCATCTCACCTCCTTTCCTGTCACTTGGCTCACGTGCTCTGGTCATCTGCACAGGCAGTTCAGGCTGTCTGAAAGACTCTCTCTGCAGACTACACCATGGAGGAGTCCAGGGGAGATTTTACCAGAAAGTGCATGCTACTGAAGTGTCAAGACACCTCATCTTCTGGGCCTTGTGAGTGCAGGAACAGGTGGAGGCCTCAGGCAGGGGGTGTGGAGGCCAACTGGCAACCAAGAAACCATTTTGGGTTGAGTACCCACTCAAGAGACTCTCAGAAGGACCCAAATATCCAAGGTCCCAGTGATTTCTTTCTTCATTCTCAATAAACATTCATTTTCACAGGAATAGTTTTCTTAAGGAGGGTTTTGCAAATTGTAAAAGTGTCAATACCCGCAAGACTTTCATTTGACTCTTCAGGTTCCTTTCTATTAATTCAGTTGTCAACAAAAATGTCACTTTCTCAGGAAGGCCTCCTGTAATATTATTCCTGATTCTTGGACACTGTACACTTCATCCTGGTTTGTAGAATTTAACTGCTTTCAAAAGTTGCTCTATTCATCCATTTACTCCATCGTGTTTTGCTTGTTTATTCTTTCCACTTACTGACTGTTCATGAACACAGGGGTGTTGTTCTAACCCCACACCTGGAAATCTAGAGGAGTCTATGGCAGGTGAGTAGGAAATGATGGAATAACTGTCCAGTCTTCATGTGCCTTTCTCTGCTCCCTGGATAACGCCGTTTGCTCCTCTGGAATTTTAAGTCACCGAGGGCTTTTCTGGATGAATGAAGCTGTTCAACCCATGCCTTCTGCATCTCAGGAATGAAGGTTGGTCTGCCATCCAACCAAGAGCAAGACAGTGCAGCACCTGAGTCTGTGAAGGTATAGCGTGCAGGAGACACAAACTTTTAACAGGAAATCACATGATCATTTTATAAGAGTTGTGATAGGTCATTTGAAGGCCCATGCAAGGAAGTGACATCAGAGAAAACTGGTTCTAATGGCCTGTCTGTATCCAGCATGCTTCCTGGGTGTTGTGAGTCACCAGCCTGCAAGAGGCTGGCCATGCCTTGTTGCCTGACAGTGTGTGCACACTCAGCAGCAGGGAGTGCACACCACTGGCCATCCCAAGCCCTCAACCTTGTTCTTTCCCGAGAGCTGGCATAGGGAGGATGGGATTTCTGGCCACCTCCCTCCTTCTACCATTGCTCACATTTGAGTCCAGTGGTCCACAGAGCCACCCACTCTGGCTGTCGTGTTGCCAGGTGAGGCTTCTTTTCTTCTCGTTCACCAGCCAAGCAGTGTCACTGGGAAGTGGATAGCCCAAAGTAACAGATGTTGGATAAAGTTCTTGATAAAAAAAAAAAAAAAAAAAAACCTGGACAGGATTGGACAACTTGGGAAATTCAAGTTGAACACAGACAAATCTCCAACCACCTCCTATTTCTATGAAATTTCTTTTAAGATACTTAACTGATACATAAAAGCATAACAATGGGACCTTTAATGGTGTACCATGGGGATACCACTTGATTTTTAAGCCTTGTGCAATGTGTGAACCCAGTTAAGCATATCCGTCCCCTCAAAAATCTATCCTTTTTTCATAGTAAAAGCATTCAACAGCCTGTCTTCTAGCTTTTGGAGATGTATCAGGCATAATTATTACCTATAGTTGCCTACAGATGTGGCAGCACATCTGAAATTCTTACTCCACCTAACTGTAACTCAGCAAGCACCAATGAACAGCCTTCCCCATCCCTCCCACCCCCTTCCACAGCCTCAGGTAGCCACCATTCTACTCTCACGTTCTGTGACATCATCTCTTCAAATTCCACATAGGCATGCCAACGTGTGCTGCTTGACTTCCTGAGCCTGGCTGACTTCACTTAACATAAGGATCTCCAGTTCCATCTATGTTGTAATCACAAGACTTTATTCTGTTTTTATGGCTAAATAATATTTCTGTAGAATAAATGACAGTATCAAGTGCATATTTGTTTTTTCTAAAGGACTGTGTGAGTCACATTGGCCACTTTCTCTTGTGCATCTATGGATCTGGCTTCCTTGAGAAACCTCATCTTCAGAGCCATGGTGACCTGAAGAGTGGTCGCTTGGCCACCCGGGCCTGATCTGTGTACTAATGAAGGAGGTGATTGGGAGTTTATGGTCATAATAGACCCTTGGGTGACCTTTGCCATGCTCTAGTGCCACTGGACCATACACACCCTGTCCTCAAGTCACAGTGTGTGGAGAGAGGAATTAGCAAATTAAGTGATTATATGAGTAACCTTATAATTAACATGTTAGTCTATACCTCCAGCCATTCAACCCAAAGGTGCTGGCTTTTTTTGGCTGTTTTCTCATGATGGCGATGTAACCAGAATCCTAGGCTGTCTCAACTCTGACCCACCCTGTTCTCCAAGCCAGCACTGATCCATGCAGTGGTGGGAGGACTCAGGCCACCACAGATCACCAAGGATAATTCAGGGACAGGGAAAAGCAGCTGAGTGCAATTGACCCAGTTCCAGTGGATGAGATTCTTGGTATGACAGGTGTATGTAAATTTCAACATATTAGAACTGTGTGCTGCTAAATTCCCAAGCCACAGCTATTATTTTGCTGAGATACTACAGCAAGCTTGATTTGCTTTCAATCAGGTGTCTTCCTGGGTCTAAGTCCATCACTGTTTCAGTATATTATTAAGATTATTATTATTATTTTGCATTGGAGACGTGGAATGAGGACCCATGTCTTCACTCTACTGTGATAGCTTTGCTCTGTCTTTAGGAAAGAGTTTGTAATTGTTGGAAAATTCTTGGCTATCCTTCGTTTGGAATTTATGTGGTAATTTCAGCAAAACCAAGACCTTGTACAGCAGTTTTCATCT
The DNA here is from genome assembly GCF_047511655.1 of Castor canadensis. Taxonomy (NCBI): domain Eukaryota; kingdom Metazoa; phylum Chordata; class Mammalia; order Rodentia; family Castoridae; genus Castor; species Castor canadensis. The sequence goes on along the minus strand of NC_133401.1, from coordinate 3,611,205 downwards.
TCTTCAAGGCTGCCTCTCTTTCTTGATGTTGGAGAGTTTCCAATTATTCCTTCTGGTCTCTTTGGATGTGAATTGTAACAGATCAGCTGAGAGTCGCAGTTCAACATTGCTGAGCTTGTCAATATAAATACAATGTTAAACCCCTTTTAGATAATTGGAGCTATGTGTGAAAATGTGACCAATTTGTGCATAACTTGATCCTACACTTCTTCCTGGCAAAAGCAGAGAGAGAGAGAGAGAGAGAGAGGGAAAGAGAGACCAGCCATATGTGAGGCTGGATCGCTTCTTCTCAGGAACTCTTTCTACACCTTGAATTCTCGATCTGGTTTGGGAGCTGCTGGCAGTTGGAGACCTGCACAGGTTACACAAATACACATTGAGCTTTGCCCTTGTGAACCAATTTCTTCCACCCCGGAGGCTGCTGGGAAGTGTCCATGAGTCTGTACACATCACACCAAAGGGGAGTTGCAGGCAGTCTTGAGAATCAGACATTTCTGCTTGGACAGATACCAAATTCAAACAACCAACTGGAGAGGCTGCTGCCCATGGAAGGAGAGGAGAGGGTGCTGGGGAAGATTCTGGAACTCATTCATCCCACTTGGAAACCTTGCTGCCACCTCGGAATCCTGGAAAAGCTCATATTCTCTTCCTGGCTCCTCTTTGCTGTGTGAGCGTGTGCCTGTGTGTGTGTGTGTGTGTGTGTGTGTGTGTGTGTGTGTGTGTGTTTGGGGGGACCAAGGGAGGGCTGGGTTGTGGGAACTGGTCCATTTCTCCAGTGGTGAATCCTCCAGAGTAGTTAGGGAACCCGAGATAATGCTTTTATAAAACTGCCCCGGGCACTTTGCAGCTTAAGAAAAATGTTCAGCAAAAATCAATTGTCTCACCAATCTTGAGCTCAATCTTATCATCCAAACTCTACAAATCAAGTTCAGATTCTCAGAAGATTAAAACTTCACATGAAACAAAACCAAAGCAGCACTAGAAGAAGACTCAGGACCACCTTCAAGTTTACTCTTAAGAAGTTTCTTTGTGAATGAAAAGACAGCAAAAGATTAACAAAAAAACCAAAAACAAGTTTGCTTGTTTACCTGAGATGGGGTATAACGAAGGGAGAAATATTTGGGGCTCATGGTATCTGTGGAGTCATTGGGTAGATTTCTGGCTAGCCTAAGCAGGGAAGTGACAGGCTGAATCATGAGTCCCTAGCCAAATTGTTCATGGCACAAGAGGGGTTTAGACTGGGTGAGGGCTCCACCTTCCCGGTCTTGAGCTATGTGCACCTTCCCTTCATGACTCTAAATGATAGACCCAACCAAATATGCCAGATGTCTGGGGGAAAATGTAGAAGGCCTCTCCTGTGACTCTCAGACACTGTGTTGCCACTGGACAGTGCTCACTTCTGCAAGTAAACAGACATCTCATTCTCTCGACTCTGGCTCACTTCAAAAACACAGAGGCTACCTGCAAGACCCCATGTTTGACCTCTGACTTTAGGGAGATTTCAGGTGGAAAGACATAGAACCAAAAAGATGTACCCAGACACACTTTGCCTTGGAGAGAGTAGCTTCTTGGGGGAAACCAGCTGGTTGGTTCAACTCTGGTTCCATTTCCATATGCACCCCTAAGCTTAGTGACAATAGTCACTCCTTCTCTCCCCAACTCTTCCCTCTAACATGGAGAAAAAGAGTGTAGAAGAATGATTCTTGAGCATCAAATGCTTTGGGAAGGCAGAGATGAGTTAAACAGACATGAATCAGAAAACATATGGATCCAATTTTGCTTTAAAAATTAATAGCAAAACACATTCTCATCAAACTCAAAACAATGAAAAATATTTTTTAAGCAGGCAAAAAATCCAAAATACAGCTGGGTTTTCCCAGCTCTTCATGGATTCCTATGGTCTCCTTCCGTGGTTTTCAAAAATAGCACAGAGAGCTGAAGGATGTGTGGAATAAATTAGGATGGCTTAGCCTCCACACCCCTCTGGAGGTACCTGCTGATGGGGCAGGTCCCCAGGATAGAAGAGGAACCCAGAAAGTAACAGAAGGAAGAGGACACAGATGTGCTGAATTTTTCTTCTAATCCAGGATCTCAAAAGACAGAAAAGGGAAAACAAACCAAAAAGAAGCCCAGTTCATTTTCTGTCACCCGGGTGGATGTGACCTCCGGGTTTGGGAAGTGCAGTCTGTCCATCAGACACAATTTCCAGCCTGCCCTTTTCTGGATAAAAATCATCCCTACTGTTTCCCAATCCTCCAGCCAAGAATCTTTAAAATCCTGGTGCCTTTGTGCTGCCTCTGGGTTGCCTCCCCTGAACCGAAGCTGTTCCCTGGCGCCCAGCAAGCCCTGCTTAGGGACGGGGGCTGGGGCAATCTGTTGACAGAAGTGATGGGCAGTGGGAGGGGAAATATGAAAGGTCACCTCCATGGCTATTCAGCCAGCCAGACTGGAGCCTCTAAATTGCTCTAAGTCTCCCTAGATTTTCTTGGGCGACGACCACTCCTTGATTCCATCTTCCTTGAGTCTGGAGTCACCTCCTCACCTTGTTTCCCCTCTCAAACAGATGCTCTTGCTTCTTACTTTAAGGACAAAACAAAAACCACTACTTGTACCCATTGTCACCACAATTACCATTTTCCTGGCATAGGATTCCATCCTGTTGTTTCCTTTCCTGTGTCAGAAGAGGAGAGGGGGCCTCCCTCTCTCCAAAGAGCATCCTGATAGCTGTGTACTGAGTCCCATCCCTTTTGGCTCCTCTAGAGTATTAATGACCTCACTCTTTCCTCTATCTTCGGCTGCTCACTGCCATGTGTGTGTGTTTTTGTGAGTGTATATGTGGGTGGGGGAACTCCAGCATGGTTTTCAAATGTGCTATCTTGTGGCTAGAACTTCCTGGCCTTGTAACCTTGGGTGGCTCCACTGAACATGGTGTCCCCATCTGTGAAATGAACAAAATAATAGTTCCTATGCAACGGACTTTTTTGGAAGAAGAAAAGAGTTAATACACAGAAAACACTTAGCCAAGTGGGCTAGCACATCAGACCATGAAATAAATGTAGGTTATCTTATTTCTTTCTGCTTCCTTCCTGGCAAGGTTTAGATGTGTGTGTGTCTCCTATTTAAGAAATAATTCTGAACAACTTCCCAGTGCTAGTCCTTTCTTTGTTGCTGGAAGAGAATACACGAGAATGAAGCATTGATCAAGCAATGAAGTTTATTTTTGCTCACAGTTCTGAAGGTTGGAAAGTCCAGGACCAGAGGGTGCCTCTGGAAAGGGTTTCCTGCTGGTTCAACTCATGGTGTAAAGTGAACAGAAAGAACACAGGGTCGATCTTGTTATATTAGAACTCTCTCTCTAAGACAAATAATTCAGTTCTGTGCGAGCAAGAACTCACTCATTCCTGCACCAAGGCGTTGGTTCATTCCTCAGAGCTCCACCCATGACCCAAACACCTCTTACTAGTCTCTACTTCCCAGTGCTTCCAAAATGGCAGAATGAGTTTTAGAAGGAACAAATCATATTCAAACCACAGCTCTCACATCTACCCTCTTCTGTGGTCTTCCCCATGAACTCACCCTTGCTATGAAATTATTTTAATGGGACAAATATGGACACTTCCTTCTCCCTTCTATCTCCACACTGGTTCAGCTTCACCCCTCTCATCCCATTTCCCTTCTCTGAAGCTGCTTGCACCACATACTTTTGGTCAGTCAATCCAAAGGATGGGTTTATTCATGTTGCCTTGCTTTCATGTGCCCTTGGCCCTATTGGCTTTGTTACCTTCTTCTGATTCTCCTACTTCAGGACTAGGCTCTCGTACTCCTCCCTGGGAGGCCCCTCCATTGTCTTTTACTGACTTTGTAAATGTGAATATTCTTACTGACTTCACATCACCCAGTTCCTGGCTGTTGACCCTTGCTTGCTCTATCCAGCCTGACCCTCATTTCTGAACCCCTGAAAGTTGGCTCCCATTCCACATCTCTTCCTCATTCTTCAACCTCTCTTCTCAGAAGCCTCTATATCCATGGGATGGAGCCCTGCACCCTGCAGTTCACAACAATGGGCATTTGTCACTCTTAAACCTTGCCTTCTCATTAGCTATTTTCATTATAAATATTATAAATACCCATCATCTCTCTAGCACCTCATGATTCTAACCTAGACCCTGGTCTCCCTGTCTGGATCCAAGCAGGTCCTATCCAGGGTTCTCCAGCATTGGACAGTTCTCTCCAGTCTACCTGCCATACCTCCAGAGAAGAGCTCTCCCAGGGTTTCTGTAACCCTCTTCCCCACTTAAATTACACTAGTAGTTTCCCCTTCCTTGCTTGAGGATAAGATCCAAACTCCTCCACCTGCTGTTCAAACACCTTGACCATATCACCTGCTAAACTGGTCATCTATCCCTTTGTACTCTGTGCTCCAGCTGTGCAGGATTTAGTAGGCTTGTGTGATGTAGTGGTGACCCATGACCTGGGTACTCTATTTTGAGTAGGGAATATCACCCAGTGTGAATCAACACTGAGAGGGACACAGATATACCCATCTTCTATTCACAGGCAGCTAGTACCACAGGACAGGACTCAGGCTTGGCCAGTCAGGTGTCCAATTATGGTGGCCCCTGTGTGAGTATTTTATTGAGTCTTGCCTATGGTACAACCTCTACTGAGTTCTTGACTGCCCAGCTTCTTCTGGCTCCTACCTTTCTGTTCTTGGGTAAGTTATCTAGCACTCTTTCAATCAACTCCTTTTCCTCTGAAGTTAATCAGAGTCAGTGTCCAGAGTTGTAACCAGGGCTGGCATTGTGGCTCAAGTGGTAGCACGCCTGTCTAGCAAGTGTGAGGCCCTGAGTTCAAATCCCAGTACCTCCAAAAAATAAAAATAAAGTTGTAATCAAGGTCTTTGACACTTATATGGGATTTTATGCAGACCCTGTAACATACAAGGCATATGTGATGCTCTGGGTACATCCCTCTGCTCATTCTTCACACCTGGATTTAACGATTCCTTTTTACCCCACCCTTCCTCACTTGGACTAAGTTCAATGTCACCTGGGGAAGGTCTCTGTAGCACTCTACTGTTTGCTTTGCTCTATGTTAGCATTCAGCACCTTTATATGTAGTTACTTGCTAACATCTCCACTCCTCAATGTCAGCTGGTCAAGGACCTTGCCTGTCTTGTTTACTCTTGCTTGCATTCCCAGGCACAGAACCTAGAATAGTTCTGTCACATAGCCACCCTCCTGAAATAGTTGCTCTTTAAGTGAGGCACAAAAATCTCATTCCAGGGCCTGAAGTTGTGCCTGGATTCTCCTTTGAATTTGAAAGCCCTGAGAAGTCCAAAGCTCTCAACACCTTGATTTTAATGGTTTCCCCTACTGAAGGCCCTCTCTACCTATTTTCTTTTGTAAGAAATTCACAGCTGGGACCACTTCTACAGACCTGGATTCCGTCCCAGGAACAGAAGATCTGCCATGTGCCACTTTGCGGTACTTTTACACAAGATACCACAGAGGCACTTGACTGAGAACCCGCTAGCAGGAAGCATCCTGCCAGAGACATTGGAAAGGAAAATGTGGTGTGGAGATGGCAGGAGAGGGGGAGAGAGAGAGCTAAAAAGGAACAAGGATGAGAAGGTGTCAGTCTGCCCACTAGGACAGGAGCTCTGTGCAAAACGGGTCCTTTTTACCTCTGCTGATCCCACACCTATTGCACTACTTTGCCCTTCATGGGTACTCAATATAAATTTGTTAATTGATTGATTGATTATTTGATGAATGAGTGGTACTTACATAAAGAAAACAGCATAAAACACACCTGCAAATGTCTTGATAATCCATGGGAAGGGGTTTCAGAAGAAATTCTAAAGAATAACACATGCTCACAGGACTGTCCCCCACCTGGCTTCACTGATTAAAGATGGGTGAACAGTGATGGTCATGCTTTATAGATAACACCAGAAACAGTTAGTGTGAGGGATTTCACAATGTCACTTCAGCAGTTGGTCTTCTAACTCCTTTTCCCTCACGATAGCTTAATCCCTGGCTCATGAATTCTCCTGACTAGAGGTTTATGTTCCAAAAGCACAGTCTCTGAGGAGGAATCCAGTCCCATCCTCTACCTGCTGGTCACAGAGCCTCCTCTGCTGTTCCTCTACTGTGTTCACTTTCCACTCCCTTCTCTGCTGTTTTACCTAATGCCTTTCCCAAGTTCTTCACGCTGAACTCCTTCATGAAATTTTCTCCCCATCTTCCTAGCTTGTCTTCTCCCTCCTGTCTCCAAGAGTGTGTTGGGCCCAATTCTCTATTGATTCTCTGTTGACTGTTACTGCTCTGTGGGTGTGTCACTTATACATTAAGTCTGTCAGGACAACGCTAAGTCCAAGACTGAATGAATAACCTGCAGAAGGGGACTCATCAGTTGTTACTTTTGTGGACGAGATTGCAAGGGTGCTAAGTAGGAGAGGATATTTTATAGAGGAAGAAGGAAAATACAAAGGCAGACCCTGAATGGCAAAGTTTCTAGAAAGGTGGCATTTTTGAAGCTGGGTAGACTTCCTAATTGGTCTTTAGCTACCTTGGACAATCCTTGGTTGGCTACATTTGAGGACATTTCAAAAGACCGATTGTTCAATGTTGAGGTGGAGGGTTTTCTGTGGCTGGTCACTGCCCAGAACTAGTGGAGGTGGGGATGGAGGTGGCACTGGATACCATGCTGTCAGTCTGTCAAGTCTGGTAGAGTGGCTCATGGCTGCCACAAGGCAGAAATCATGTCTCACACGTTCCTTGTGTGTGCTTGTCGTCTTGGCATACATCCAAATTTCAGTCCTACTCCCAGACTTAACACGATGACTTGTTGAATTGGCTTTGTGGGAGGAAGGTAACTGTGTGGATATATCTTCACCTAGCACGTGTGTGTGTGTGTGTGTGTGTGTGTGTGTGTGTGCGTGTGTGCATGTATAAGTGTACACATAAATTCCCATATCTGAAAAATGTAAATGATTGATGTGCAGAAAGATTATCAATTGATTTGTACCATACATGTCACTTTCAGTGTCTCCATCGAAGAAATCACTACTGCATCTGTATGCCCCTGGAGTTTAGCTGGGTTTCAGGTGACAGGCCAAGTACCAAGACATGAGGGAAGATGAGGTCAGGAGAATTACATCCCACACAGGTATACGCTGGAAGCATCTTGCATGAGGCGTAGCTGGGCTACACTGGTGGCATTTCTAAGTGAGCCGGTGACAATTGATCAGGGTGGAGGATGCTCTGCTGAAGGCAAGAGTTACCTGGAAGACTTGGGTAACCTGAAAAGAGTGGTTGTCACAGTGCCAACAATGTGGGTGAAAGTGGAATTTCACAGTGGGATGGCACAGACACAGGTATGACTGCTTCATTGGAACTAACACCAGAGCCAGGAGGAAGAATCCACAGAGAACAAGGAAACCTCTGGACAAGTTCGCGCTTTGGAAATGTTTGCCAGTTAATGGAGATTCTTAGTGGAGATCTAATGGCTGCCTCCCAGTGTCTGTGTCTTTTGTTGCTGGGGCCATTATGCATTTTGGTCACACTCTGGCTGTGGGTGATGGTGACACAACATAGTCCACTACAGTATGATATCTAGTGAGTGGGTCATTTTCTGGGGCAGGGTCATATTGCCCAGTTGGAGAGACTCTGAAAGTCTGGGGTATTGATTCATAAGGGAAGAACAAAGGTAGCCAAACTATGGTGGTCATTAATGGTCAGGCACTAAAAGTTAGGAGGAGAACACCCCAAGAGTGAATGGCATTGAACTTGACTACCTCTGAAAACAGAAACTGTACCCAGCACAAAATCTCTCCTGTTGCTGGCTACGACTTTATATTTCTCCGCTGAACTTTTCTGCTCCTCAAAATTAAATGACAGAGTCTTTGTGCACTTGGAGTTTCCCTGGTATAAATGCAATTGTCAGTCTTTTGATAAATAGAGTTTGAAGTGCTCTACATATGCCTGTAACAAGCTTTTATCCATTTGGCTAATTTCATTCTTTCTAAGCCATAGAAGACAGGGGAAAATGGCCCTGTGATTAGATCTAGCTCAAGACTCAGGGAGAGAAGTAGAGTTTGAGCTGCCCTGCAGAACACAAATAAAGCAACTTCTGTATGAGCTCAGAGCAAGAAGGACCTTTGAGATCCCTAGACCTGTGGCTCTCCCAACCCTCACCCTCCAGTCTGGAGATCAGAATCTCTTGGGGAGCTTTGTCATAGAAGCATGCCAAATTTCTCCCACTGTCTGGTCCAGCAGACTGGGCCTAAGTATTTTTCAACATCACCCTGGATCGGTGGAGGGTGGGAGATAGAGGAATAATGCAGTCTTGGTAGCACTGTGTTGATGTCTAAGCCTGGCCACTGTCCTTTGCCTCTATTTGCTTTTCTTCAAAAGGAAGGAAAATAGTATTCAGTAATTCCTTCTTATCCTTAGGGAATATGATCCAAGACCCCCAGTGGATGCCTGAAATCACTAACAGTATCAAACCGTGTATATTATGAGAGTTTCTATACAGATGTACCTGTGATAAAGTTTAAGTTATGGATATACGTATAGAAGGAGGTGAACAATAACTTACAACAGTCACATTTGTATAAATATAAGTTATGAATATACTGAAATCAAAATTATATAAATGCTCTCCCCTCTGTCTTTCTTCCTCCCTCCATCTTTCCCTCTGTCTTCTTCCCAAAATACCTTATTATACTTTCACCTTTTCACTTAAAAGAAGAACTTTGTTGCATCTCTTTAAGCACTTCCAAATTGCCGTCATCACTACTCTTGAACCTTGGGGCCATTATGACATAAAATAAAGTAGATTTGAACACAAGCACTGTGGTACCTCAATAGTCTGTCTAGTAACTGAGAGGGATACTAAAGATCCTATCTGGCAGGTAGCATATACAGTGTGAGTACACTGGATATAGGAATTGCTCACCTCCTGGCAGGACAGAGAAAGATGGCACAAGATTTCACCACACTACTCAAGATGGTATACAATTTAAAACTTTTAAGCTGAATATGCCAGGAATTTCCCATGTTATATTTTCTGTCCTCAGTTGACTGTGGGTAAAACAGAAATAACACAGAAAGTAGAATCTCAGAAAAGTGGGGACTACTACATATTCCATAAGAATAGTACATGTGATCATCCCTGTGGTGTTTTTAGGTCAAGGTCCAGCAGTAAGTATCCACCTTGATGAAGACCAAGATGAAGAGGAAAGGCTACCTTAGGCAGCCACGGATCCAACCCAGCTGCTTCCCAGCCCAGAAGTGGCCACCTCAGTGGCCTGAAGTGCTTGCCCTGCCTTCCTTCTGGGGCCAGCTGTGGTCAGAGCATTCTCTTCTCTGACCTCATGCAACTGTGCCAGCACTAGGGTTTGCTCTCGTGACAGCTGCTATAGCCATCATCCTGGGTTTGGCTCAGGTCCTACAGGTCACCATCCCCCTGAAGGTGGAATCTTTGGCCACAGAGCCCTTGGGCCACTGTGGAGGGAAATTTCTTATATCCTATAAGTAACTCCCCAGAGAAGAACTGTTACAGATTCTACTGGTGTTAACCTTCAAGGGCTCCCTCTTACCTTGCATCCTCAGTGGGTTTCCTCACCAACTCTTGAAGCCCTCTTAATGGAGCCATGTCTCCTGAATGATGTGAGTGAGCCAGAACTGAGAGATGACAGTAAACACCTGTGCTGTGAAAATAAATTAAGACTTCCTAAGTTGCACCATTTTAGCATTTACCCAAATGTTCCATTTTTCAGGCCTGACTAACCACCAGGTAGGGCATGACCCTGGGAGCAAGATACAGAAATGGGCATCAAGGGGAGCAGGTGGCAGAATGGCCAACCCCAAGTGTGATGGTCCTTGTGGTGAACATGCTGGAAACAGGGTAGGAAGTGAAGTGCTTGTACGGGTTGGTGTGAGTTGGTGAGATGTATACAAGGTCAGCTTCCTACATGCATCACCTGTGCCATCTCCCAGACCTGCTGTTCCCTACAGTCCCATGACTCATTGCTTCACAATCTTTGAACAAATGTATGCATTTTCATTTTTGCATTGGGCCTTGCTAATTAATATCTTTCCCTAGATTTAGTTATAAATGTGTATGGTCTACTGACCCCCGACCCCCCACTATCCTGGTCCTCTTCCTCCTCTGTCCTATTGCCCAGGACCATTTTTTTTTTCCTTACTCTGGGGATGAGTTAACCATGACACCTGACTGTTAAGCTTCCTGCCCTCAAATCCTTGTTGTCAAAGAGGAGGCCATTTGCCATACTTGCTCCAAAGCTACACAGGAAGAGCCCCATGTACACATGTACTTGTACACACACACACACACACACACACACACACACACACAAGTTAAGGAGTCTTTGGCTACAGTTCACACCTGACCAAGAGGACATTCATCTCTTATGTGTCTTTAGCTCCAAGAGGTTCAGGAAGCTGTGCTCAGATGTTCTGTTCTTCTGGAAAACACTCAGTGTGAGGCAGTTGTTCTCCCAGGCCAGCCTCCACGAGTACCTTCTAATTTTCACACGATCCATTGTGCATTTTCTCATCTACCCTTCTGTTTGCTCCTAAGCAACTCTACACGTTGCATGTCAGGAGAATGGGGTGGGGGTGGGGAAGAAACTGGGGCTTTAGAAACCAGGGCCTGTTTCCACTTCTCTGTGCTTTGCTTGGCTGAAGTTTGAGGGAAAGGAGTGGGAAATCCCACCCACAGACTGTCAGGGCTGTCATCTTGATGCCAATCTCCATAGGAGCTCTGTGCTGGCACACACCCACCTGGAAAGAGATCACCCCCAATGTTACATCTGTACCCTGCATGGAATGGGCTGACCAAGGGAGCTGGGAAAGACTGGAAGGACCCCTCAGCTTTCTGCCAGCAACCTCCCCTGGAACATGATTCCCACAGACTCTCTGGAAATCGACACTGATTCTTAAGACATCCTTGGGCCTGAGTGGCTGGGCTCTTCTGCCCTCCCTCTAGTACCACTCTCTACGAACAACCTCTGTGAGGTTTTTCATTGTCCACAGAGAAAACCAGCCACTACGGGGACAGAAAGAGATGCAGAGAGCTCAGAATCCATCCTTGCAGAGTTCAAGGGCATGCAGGAAACCAATCCAGTTCAGTTCTGTCACTGCATAGGAAGCAGGCTACCGCCTAGAGAAGGAAGGACAGGATGTCACACACATGGGCTCCTTGAAAGCTCCCTCAGTCTCAGACTGAGGTCTTGGTAGAGTATGGAAGCCTGGCATCCAACCCTGGACTATGCCACCTTTAGACTGCGGCATGCACCTAACCCCTGTGTGCCTGCAGTCTGTCTCCTAAGAGCTTAAAATCTAAACTACAGACTCTGGCTCACTGCTGTTGGTGGCCCTGGAGCTCTGAGGCCATGTTCAGTATGGCTCAATCCTTTTTTGTCACATGGCTGTGGAAAGAGACAAAGCCATTAGCAGAGAGATGGGACGAAAGCTGAAAGAGAAGGAACCCTGGCATTCCTGGAGAGGCAGAGAGAGTGTGCCGGTTCTCATCGTCCCTTCTGCACACTCAGCCCAATGGTTTCCGCAGTGGAGAATCCTTTAGGCTGCCTAGGTGCCCAACGTGCATGGCACAACTTCAGGGTCCCAGGGGTGGCCAACTACAGTGACGCCACCTCCTCTGGGCTTGGGTAACCTCCATCAGGCAGCCCTCCTGACTCTGTTTTTCATTATTCTGACCTGGGTGCAAGTGAAGTCCCCTGTTTCCATGTCCACAGAAAAATGGCTTACACATGATAGCCTGAGCTCCGCACGTCCTGAAATGCATTGGCAAAGTACATGTGAAAGCATCTCACGACAGCATAAAGGCAAAACATCCTTTAGTACTGCTGTGGCCCCTAAAGGAAATGCCGCTATGTCACTAGGTGGTCCCTTCCTCCCTGCCAGCTCCTTTTCCATCATGTACACCACCTTGCCTGTCAAACCCTCAGCCTCCTATAGCCTTCTGGACTGAGTTTGATGGGAGAACTTTGAGCCCAATGGCAGCAGGCCTCAGGAAGGGACCTCTCACACTGGGAGGTTCAGGTGTCTTCAGCACAGCATCCTCAGCAGTGACTGATTCATACCTGGAGCTCGTGTCCTGTGCCCCAAGGCTGTGAGTTGTCTTCAATGAGAAACTTAGTGTCTCCCTCCCCCAGGACAGCCCTGGGAGGGTTACACCCTGAAGGCTGATATGTTACCCATTTTAAGTGGACAGTTTCATGAGGTTTTATTTATAGTCCTAGTCATACAGTTGCTCCAATATTTAAGGCTTTTAAACCTTCCATCACAATGGGCTCATGACTAATAAATACTCTTAGCTACTTGGGAGGCTGAGATCAGGAGGATTATAATTGGAGGCCAGCCAAAAAGTTAATGAGAACCCATCTCAACCAATAGCTGGGTGTGGTGGTTTGTGCCCGTGATCCCAACATAAACGTAAGATAGGAGTTGTCATTGTCCAGGCCAACCTGGACAAAAAGCAAGACTCTGTCTCCCAAATAACCAAAGCAAAAAGGGGTGAAGGCCTGACTCATGTGGTAGAGCACCTTCCTAGCAAGTGTGAAGCCCTGAGTTCAAACCCCAGGGCCACCAACAAAAAAAAAATAAAAATTTCTATCATCCCCTAAATTCCCTCTGGTATCTTTGCAATCAATACTAACCTCCACATATACCCAACTGATCTATTTCTGTTGCTACAGAATTTCATATAAATATAAATTAATTCCAATAGTATATTCACTCAACATAATGCTTTGTGGTTCATTCATGTTGTAGCATTTGTCCTTTTTATTTATTGTTGAGATATATATATTCCACAATTTGGTTATCTACACACAATTTCTAATGGGTGTTTGGTTATTTGGGTTGTTTCCAGAGTTTTGCTATTAAGAATAAAGCTATTAAGAACATTTGTGAGCAAACCTTTCCATGAGCATGCTTTAATTTCTCCTGAGCTTATAAAAACCCAGGTGTGGGATTACTGGTCTATCAGGCAAATTCATGTTTGTTCTTTATTTTTTTTTTATGGTATTGGGATTTGAACTCAGGACCTCACACTTGCCAGGCAGACATTCTACCAGCTGGGGCACACTCCCAGCCCTTTTGCTTTTGAAGTATGGTCTTGCTAGTTTTTGCCTGAGCTGTGAACTTAAACTTTCATCCTTCCCATCTCTCCCTCCCAAGTAGCAGGCTCGATTGTGTAAGAATTTGCCGAATTGTTTCCAAGAGGCTGTTATGTATCGTTTTGCATTTTTGCCCTCAATAAATAGAAGGTACAGTTTTCCCTACATCTTCGTCAACATTTAATATCCTCAGCCTTTGTAACGTCAGCTGATTTATTTATTTATTTATTTATATTTTTGTGAGACAAGGTCTTGTCATGTAGTCAAGACTGCCCTCGAACTTGTGATCCTCCTTCTGCCAAGTGCTGGATGTTAGCCTGTTTAGTGGGTGTATCATAGTATTTTGCTGTGGGTTTGGTTTTCACTTTCCTAATGGCCACCAGTATTAATTGCCTTGCAAAATATTTATTTGCCTTTCTTAAATTATCTTGAGTGAAGTACATGTTGAAATCAGTTGCCTACTTTTTGGTAGAGTTATTTGTCTTTATATTAGTGAGGTGAATGAATTTATATATTTTTCCTTTTTATTTTCTTAGTAGATTTTCAGTGAGAAAATCTACTTTTCTTTTACTGGTAGCAGGTTTTGAACTCAAGTACTTGGGCTTACTAGGCAGGTATTCCACCCCTTGAGCCACACACCCTCAGGTTTTCTTTTTTTTTTTTTTTTTTGCTTTAGTTATTTTTCAAGTTGCATAGTTTTGCTCAGGTCCAGTCTCAGACTGAGATCCTCCTACCTATGTCTCCCACATAGCTAGCATGACAGGAGCTCACCACCACTCCTGGCTTGTTGGGTGAGATGGAGTCTCAACAACTTTTCACCCAGGCTGACTTGGATCCGTGATCCTCTGGATCTCTGCCTCCCAAGTAGCTGGGATTACAGGCATGAGCCACCTTGCTTGGCCTTTTCAATTTTAATGAAGTTCAATTCACAATTTTTTTTTTCTTTTACAGTTTATGTCATTTGCTGTACCAGGATATCAGTGCTTAACCTAAGCACTGATCACAAACCTATTCTATTTTTTTTCCTAAAAGTTTTATGGTTTTAGGGCTTACATTTAGGGATGTCTGTTTGGTGCCACTTTTTGTATATGGTCAAGGAAAAGGGTCAGAGTTCATTTTCCCTCATAGTTGCCCTTACCCCAGCACTACTTAGGGAAATGACTGTTGGAATGACCCATTGAAGTAGTCCGAAGCCTTTGCCCTGGTATCTGAGTCTTGGTTGGTAACCGTTTGAAGCAGTCACAAAAACCCACCTTCCCCAAAACGAAGGTGCAACTGGGGCAGAAGAAGTAAGACCTCCCCAGGTGGAGACAGAGTGTCCAGGACTGGGCCTCAAGTCACAGGTTGGTGCAAATGGTTGGTGACCTGTTTGGTGAGAACACTGCTTTCTGTCGCATGGTGCCATCTTTCTTTTTCCTTTATTGCTGTGCTGGGTGAGGTACATTGTAGCATTTACACAGGTTTTTACAATGTATCATATATATCACACTTGAATCCACCTCCTCTACCTTTCTCCTTCATTCCCCCTCCCCTGATTCCTAGAAGACTTTCAACAGGTCTCATTTTTGCATTTACATACATTTGTATGCATGCATTTTATTGTGCTGTATTCACCCTCCTACCCTCTTTCCCATCACCTCTCTGTTCCACTGGCGCCAGCCCTGGGCAGGACCTGTTCCTCCCTCTGTTTTCTGGTTTTTTAGAAGAAAAAAGAGAAAAGATAAAATGAAAAACATAACATTTTAGCATGTTTGAGATAAAGGAAGCTACACAGGGAGCTTCCTTGTGACATATATATATATATATATATATATATATATATATATATATATATATTATAACCCCAATAGGTTTATCTCCTCTAATTTTCTTCATCGTATCATACCTTAGTCCCTTTTTTAAGGTAGTGCCGTGCCATAGTTTTAGGAGCCACCAAGTTTGTCTCCCTTCCTCCCTCCTCTCCTTTCTTCCTCCTAGGGCAGTTGTCATGGTCACGAGTTCAAATAACTTGTAGGAGACTAAGAAGGGAAACTAAATTAAAGCTAGAGAGAACCAAAAATATGCAATGATGCACAAACTCCTCATTGGTGAAACCAAGGAAGAGAAGCCCAAGAAGGTGAAATGACTTGTGAAATGTCACATAGCAAAAAAATGGCACAGACGGAATCCCAGATCTCCCCATGGCCTGCTGGAACCTGAGATTCATCCTCCAGACCCTCCTAGCCATTCCCTTGGTGACCAGTGGCTCATCACCTATTGGAAGTTTACAAAGCCATCTGAAGAAGGCGTGATCCATGTGGAGTGTGACGCAGATTAGGCTGAGCGGGCAAGGAAGGAAGAGCCTTGTGTTAATGTCACCGACCCTCCCCAGAGTAGCCGTGTGAAACTGCTTAGCTGTTCTCCACTTGCTTTTAAAACTGTTGACTATTTAGACCTGGGGACTTTTTCATCATCTAGATCCCCACAAGCCCCAGGTACATTCATATGGCTGGTCATGCATGGCCACCATCAGCAGCAGAAGCTACATGGCAGGTAACAGGTGCATCACAGTGGCGGTGACCTGGGGACTGGCCCCCATTCCGTGTTTGCAGGCCTGAAAAGCATGGCCAAGGCAGGACTGGAGGAGCCAGCCAGGGTGATGGCCACACACTAGGGGAAAGCATTGTTCAAAGTCACAGATTTTGGAGCACCATCCCCGGCAGTGACATCACAGACCAGTGTCCACCTCCATCCTTTGCAGAAGAGGAAACTGAGTCCTAATCAGGATATGCTGTGCTGCCTATGTCACACAGCCCAGTTGCACAGCACACACTTGAACACACAGAAATTCAAATCCGTACGCCATTCTTTCCTTTTGTTTCAGGAGACAAAATAAAAATTATATTTTGTGTTTGCATGCTTTGTTATCAACTTCATAATCGTGTTGGCATTTATACACTCAAATTACTGAGTAGTGTTATCTACACAAATCCATGTATACTGTGCTTTAAGGAGGATTCATAGTAGACGCAGCCAAAATAACCCTTAAAATGTGATTTTTGTCTTACCCAGTGTCTTGGAACCTAGCCCTGTGTGAAAGATGCGACCGTACTGTGTAACTATTTAATTGAGGGGCGGATGGGGTGGAGGATTTGGTCTACTTAAACACTGTCTGCCCAGCTCCAAGCTGCTTTTATGGAAACAATTTTTATCTGAGTGTTCCCCCTCCCCAAGACAGAAAGGAGAGGCATGGGATAGTGGTTTTGCCAGGAAGTTTGCAAAGGACTGAAAAGGCAAATTAGCAAGTGCCTGGCAAATTTGTTTTCTAATGGACTCAACAGTGAGGTTTTAATTTGCAAATCTCTCCCCACCTCCACCTTGTGGCCCACCATGGCTGCCACTTGCTGGGCTTCCTGGGGCTGGGAGCAGCCTGCACCATGTCTTCTTAATGCTCCATGTTCCTCTGGGCTCTCCCTGTCCCTGGGAAGTGACTATGTACAGGGAGTGTGTAATTGGCAGGCTGTGACACTCCTGTCTGCAAGTGTCTCTCTAAGTGGAGTGCATTTCAGCCTTTATCTGGTGATGGCTGCTACCTGCACAGGGCCTTGGGCCATCTCAAAGGGCTTGTAGCAACTAATTGTGCCTGTTAGGACCAGCAATTAGCCAGAGAGCTCTGCACTTCGAAGCTCCAACACCCACTAGCTTTCAGCTCATTTCTTTCCCTTTCACTTAACTAGCTGAGCTTAATAGAAGCGGTGAAGGACAGGCAGGTTGAGGTGCAGCTGGGACAAGGAAGGTGGAAGCTGGCTGGGGCCTCTTTCAACATAGCCCTCTGAGTCCTGCACCCCCCTCCCAGGAGAGCCAACTGGAAGAAGGAGGCCATAGATGTCCTGTTTACTGCAGGACCGGGGCTGGCGGTTTATTAATCTGTATTGGGAGTCATGCTGCCCTGTTTGTATGGTTTAAGCGAATGTTGGAAGATGACAATGAAAAAACTAATTAGGCACAGATCATAAAGGAGATCACAGATGCATGGTGTCTGCTGGTTACTATGGGCACAGGATGGTTTTGGTGGAGAGAAAGCACAGCATCTGAAAATTAAGACAATAAATCAGCTTCATCGAATCAGAGACATGAACTTACCCATTCATTAGGAATAATAGTGTCCTATAAGCTTTTGTGTACCATAGGTAATTTGTTATATGTTTCTATAATTATATACATTGGAAATTAAGCATTCAGTATACCTTAAAGGTAATGCCTGCCCACGGGTCTTCCTCTATTTCCAGAAACAGCCTACCATTCACCCAGCAGCCCCATCCCAGGTTGAGACTCACATGTGTTTTTGCCCCTTGACCAAGGACTAATTATTGAGTACTCCCTGTGCTGATTTGCACTAAAAACCAAGAAACTCCACCCCACTGAGTCTGAAATGGAGAAATTTGGTTTTATTGGTTAGTAACCTACCACCTATTTTCCTTCTGTACTAAACAGCAGCTTAATATTCTTTTGGGGAATCACCTCTCCCCCATTGTTTGTGATCTAGAAGGGACTGTCAGTCAAGGTGACCAAGGTGGGCATGTCCTCAGAGTTCAGCCAACCAACGTCGCTGTCCACGGACTCTGACTCAAGCAGAGTAATGTAAGAAGAGAGAAAAACATAGTCCCTTGTCTGTGTCTTGACAGGATTGTCAAATAGGTTCTACCTTGGAGACCTCTAAGACATCTCACAGTCACCCTTTATGTGGGGAGAGTCATTGCCTGCCTCCTTCCCCACTCCCAAAGAAATCACATGAACCAGGGACTATGTCAGCTGACATGACAGAAGAAACGGTTCAACTATGATCAAAGAGATGGCATTTGAGGCAGGAGAGAACGCTGGGTTATCCAGGGAGGTTCCTGTACCACCTTTCCCAGCTGGGCCAGAGAAAGCAGAAGAGTCAGAGGTGGGACACAAGATAGAGGAAGCCACAATTCTTAAAGATGGAAGAAGGGCCCTGGACCAAGGGGTATGGGTGAGCACAGAAGCCAGAAGGAATGGAGGGCAGTGACTTATTATCCTCTGGACTCTTCAGGAAGAAGCACAGTCGTGCTGATAGTATGACATCAGCCTGCTGAAAGTCAGCATGGACTTCTGCCCCACAGAATTGTAACCTAATAAATCCTAGTGTGTAAACCACAAAGTCTGTGGTGATTTGTTACAGCAGCAAGAGAAAGCTAATATGTCTGTTGGAAGCTGAGTCAGTTTCTGCTGCTTGTAACTAGCCCAACCAAGAAAACTGGAAAGAGCAATGTTGGTTCTGCAGGTCCACATGGTTCTTTCTGATGGGCCATGTGCATGGTCACAGGCTTGAGCAAGGGTTGTTGTTCCAGCAGGTGGAGCAGGACCAGAAATAACAACCACCTACTCTGTCTTCCTGCTTCTGGTGCCATTTCACAGACCCAAACATTCACAGTCACAATGGTGGTTGACTCTTCTTCCTCCTTCTTCCCTTCCCTCTTTCCCTTCCACATCCTTCTACCTCTCTCTCTTCATTCCCCTCATCCTTTCTCTTTAGTTTTCAAGATGTAAATTCCTAGGTCATACAGCCACTTACCACACCAAAATCCCATTCACTGCTTGCGTGTAGGGTTGAGATATATGATGTTTTCAAAGTTCACCTAAGGTTATGATGCACATGGGATTCAGAAACCTGGAAAGCCAGCATTTCCTGATAAAAAAAAATGGAGGCTAGCAAATATTAGTGTCCTGTCCTAGGTCAGGCAGTGTCACAGAAGCCCAGGATTTCATCTCCATGTCCAGCCTTTTCCCCATGACAGGGGATCGGAGGGTTTCTATACTAACCCAAGGGTGTTGGGAATTCAGGGGATCTCCATGATTCAGTTGGGTAAAATCCTTATCTTTCTTTAACTGAGCATTTGATCGATTTGAGTTTTAATGTGATTGTGTCATACTTCCCCACTGTGTGGTTGGTTTTACCCACTCTGTGCTGCTTTCCTTTGCTTTGGGTTATTTTATTGATCCTTTGGCATTTCCTATATAGTTTGGAAGGGATACACTCATTTCCTACACTTTCCCTGTTATCTGACCACAGTGGTCCCAACTGGGGAGATGATAAGGGGTCCTTTGGAATGTTCAGAGACCATTTTGGATGTCACAATGGTGGTCGTGGAGGGGAGAGGATTGGTAGTAATAACCAGTGTGTAGAGACCAGAAACCCTGGTAAACATCCCATAGTACACAGAAAAATGCCCTTAGTGCCGTGTTGTGGTTGCTACAACAAAAGCTGAGTCAGGGTAATTATAAAGAGCAGAGATTGCTTTTGTATAGTTCTAGAGTATGGAAACTCCAAGGGGAGGAGCCTGCATCTGCAAGAGCCTATCACTACATCACTGGATGGCGAAAGGTAGAAGATGAGGACATGTGTGACACAGCAGAAGGCGGCTGAATCTTTCCTTTGTTCAGGGGCTCGACCACTGATAAACATGACATCTCAACCACTCCCACTGTAATGGTCTTCAACCATTCAAGAGAGAAGAGCCCTCGTGACGTGGTCACCTCTGAGTGAAACCATCTCCTTTTTCTTTTTTAATAGCATACATTAATTGCACGTAGGGATCTTATCATGGTATTTCCATGCATGCACATAATCTCCTCGGTTCAAATTTACCCCCACCACCCTCACCTTTCACCCTCACTACTCCCCCTTCTACACTCTTCCCTTTAGGTCTAGATTCAACAGCGAGGAAAAACACAAGTGATACTTGTCTTTCTGAGCCTAGCTTGTTTCACTTAACATGATGACCAACAGTACCATCCATTTCCTGCAAATGAAATAATTCTGACCCCCTTTTTCTTTTTGGAGGGGAGGGGTCCTGGTGCTTGAACTCAGGGCCTCCTCACATTTGCTAGACAGGTGCTCTAACATTTGAGCCACTCCACCAGCCCTTTTGCTTTAGTTATTTTTCAGGACTTTCCCCTGGGCCAGCTCCTACCTATGCCTCCCACTGGGACCACAGGCAGCTGCCACCATGGCTTATTTGTTGAGGTAGGGTCTCAACAACTTTTTTCCCAGGCTAGCCTTGAATATGCACCTGTCACCACACCCAGCCTAATTCAGTTCTGTATGCATGAATAATACTCCATTGTGTATCTAGACCATCTTTTCTTTATCCATTCATCTCCCATTGATTGATGGACAACCAAAAGCTTGGCTACTGTGCGCAGTGCTGCTATGCAGTTGGGAGTGATGAAGCAGGGTCTTGTGATAGTTCTCTGTTTAGTTTTTTTGAGGACCCTCCATACTGATTTCCATAGTAGCCTCGCTAATTTACATTCCCACCAACAGTGTATATGGTTTCTTCCCCCCCCCCCCCCACATCATGGCCAAAATTGCTGCAGTTTGGTTTTGTTTTTTGGTTTTGGGGATTCTTTTTCATGATAGTCATTCTGACTAGGGTCAGATGGAATCTCAGTGTTATTTTGACTTGAATTTCCTTTATGGCTAAGGCTGTTAAACATTTCTTTGGGTATTTATTGGCCATGTGTACTTATTCTTTTGAGAACTATTTGCCCAAATTGGATTATTTGTTCTTTTAGTGTTTAATCTTTGGAGTTCTTTATATATTCTAGATATAAATCCTTTTACTCATGAACAGCTGGCACAGGTTTTTCTCTCATTCTGTAAGTTGTCTTTTGATTCTGGTCATAGTTTCATTTGCTGGGCAGAAGATTTTTAATTTGATGCAATTCCATTAGTCAATTCTTGCTCTTATTTCCTGAGCAATTAGAGTCCTATTCAGAAAATCATTGTCCTAAGCCTGCATCTTCAAGTGTTTACCTATAATAGATTCAAACCTTTAGGTCTTACATTAAGGTCTTTGATCCATTTTGGATTAATGTTTGCATAGGGTGAGAGAGATCTAGTTTCAGTCTTCTACATGTGGACATCTGTTTCTCTCAACATTTATTGAAGAGGTTGTCTTCTCCAAAGTATGTTTTTGGTGCATTTGACAAAAATCAGATGGCTGCAGTTGATGGGCTATTTTCTGGGTCTTCTGCTCTACTCCTGGGATCTGCATGTCTTTTTTGTACCTGTATTATGCTGTCCTTGTTACTATATCTCTGAGGTACAATTGAAGTCAGGTATTATTATCTTTTTGCTCAGGATTGTCTTGGTTATTTGGTGCCTTTAATGTTTCCATATGAATTTTAGGACTGATTTTGTCTATTTCTGTAGGGAATGAAAATGGGATTTTGATAAGAATTACATTGAATCTGAAGATGGTTTCTGGTAGTATGGCCATTTTCACAATATTAAATCTGCCAATCCATGAATATGGGCGATCTTTCCATCTTCTTGAATTTCTTCAATGTTTGTAGTTTTCATTGCAGAGGTCTCTCATGTCCTCAGTTAAGTTTCTTCCTAAGGTTTTTTTTTTTTTTGAGGCTATTATTAATGGGATGGTCTTCCTTATTTCATTCTGTTCCTTATTGGTAAATAAAAAAGTTACTGATTTTTATATGCTGTTTTTTTTTATCCTGTTTTTTTGTCAAAAGCGTTTACCAGATCTAAGAGTCTTTTGGTGGAGTCTTTAGGGTCTTTTAAGTATAGGGTCATATCATCTGCAAATAGTGATAATTTGATACTTCATTTCCTATTTGTATCCCATTTATTTCTTTCTGTTGCCTTATTGCTCTGGCTAGGAATTCAAGCAGTATAATTGAATAAGAGTGGAGAGAATGGGCAGTTATCTTGTTCAAGACTTCAGAGGAAAAGCTGTCAGTTTTTCTCTGTTTAGCTATATTGGGTATAGGTTTATTGTATATGTCCTTTATTATGTAGAGGTATGTTCCTTCTATTTCTAGGGTACACATGAAATTCTCCTTTTTTCTATGATCCCTCTTGTGGCCGGGCATCCCCAGGATCCCTAAGTCACAATTGTTCCTTGTTATTATGTCTTCAGGGTAACTGAAACAATGGACCCTCTTTCAAGATGGCGCCTGGTCATAGCACTCTGAGATAGATATGGGAAGTGGCAAAATGTCTTTCTTCTCCAATGTTAGCCTGCCACACAGGATTGTGCACTGTCACACCATATCCCCGCTCTGGTTTAAGACTTGTGGGAAGTATGAGTGTATCCTGTGGCTAGGTCTTGCTGGTCTGTCACCAGGGCTGCCTGGCTTACCTTGTGGTGGAAGATTTGGCTCCTCTGTCCCTCCTCAGGAGCCAAGGCTAGAGTTGTAGTCTGTTTCCTACTTCTCTCTGTTGCTGTCTTACTGTTTTTCCATGCTTTTCATTTGCACTGGCATGTCTTCATGATTCCTGATGTTCTTCCCCTCTTTTCTATTCAGAATATAGGAGAATACATCCTGTTATACCCTGACTTTTCTCATCCACACAGTCAGAGGGAGGAAGCTTCTAATCTGCCATCTTGCCCTGCTCCTGTCAATGCCCCCCCTCCCAACACTGTTGCATGGGATTAAGTTTCCAACACATGAACTTCAGGAGACATATTTGAACCACAGCAAGGATCAAGGCTGAGAAACTCAACTAGAGAGATAATGATTTCCATCCTTTATCCATCAGCATCTAATATCCATTTGGTAACTTTGCAAGTATCATAGAAAAGGCAATGAATCTTATAACCTTTTGACCAAATTCAATTCATAAACCATCAGTGTTGAGTATGCTTCATACATTTTAAATTGCAAAACAACATTGCTATTTCTGATATAGTCAGTCTTCACTTAGATTTTTCCCAGAGCCCTACAGTTCTTCCTGTATCTCTGACCTTCCATCTGGAATCCTTTTCCTGCTGCCTGAAGAGTTCCCTTTATGATTTCCTGTGGTGCAGATCTGTGAGTAGGACATTCTCTCAGTCTGTCTAAAAATGTCTTTATCACACTTTGTTTTTGTCTTTCTGGTTTCTAGTACGTTTGTGGATGCCTGTGTGTAGAGAACACTGCTCCCTTAATAATAAAGAGCATTATTTTACACAGCCACAGGAATACTGTCACACTTGGGGAATTTAATAATTATTTAATAATGTCTAAAATAGAGTTAATATTCAAATGTCCACATTTGTCCCCAATATGGCTTTTATAACTGGATCCTCTTATAAGGAGTCACATTGTTGTTACATTATGAGTTTTTTTTTTAAGTCTAGACTACTCCCTGCCTATATATTTTTATATTATTATGATTATTATTTTTTTAAACTATATAAATACACAAAAATTGAATACAACAATGAGGTACCTGTGATGTTTTGATACACATATCAAACATGTGTATATATACGTGCATGTATTTGTGGTTAATTATATCTGTCTCCTCAACCATCTATCATTTCTTCATGATAGAAACTATTCAATATCTTTTCTTTTAGCTTTTTTGAGGTATACAGTAAATAATTGTTGTCTGTAGTCATCCTATTTGAGTCGCTTTTTTGTCACTGTGGCAAAATGCCTGAGAAAGAACTTAAAGAAGGATTTATTTGGCTCATGGTTTCAGAGGCTTCAGTCCATGGTTAGGTGGCTCCATTATTTCCGGGCTGTGGTAAGGCAGAAGAGCATGGCATAGGAAAGTCACTTATTTCATGGCAGTTAAGAAGCAGAGAGAGATGAGAATGTCAGGCACAAGATACACTCTTCCAGACTTGACCCACATCCTCCAACCAGGCTCCACATTCTTGTGTCCACTGCCTCCCAATAATGCCATTAAAATATGACTTCATCAGTGGATTAACCCATTGATGAAGTCAAAGACCTCAGGATTCAATCTCTTCCCCAAAGCCCTACCTCTCACATTGAACTGGGGACTAAGTCTTCATCAGATGAGCCTTCTGGGGACATTTCATTTGCATAGCACAGCACACCCAGATGAAGCCCTGTAATTTGTTACATCGTGGATGGAACAGGAGATTGTTGTGCTGTGAAGTAGGCAGACACTGAAGATGACTACCACATAATCTCATTCCCATTGGAATATAAAAAAAGTCAAAACAGAGATTGGAATGGTGGTTACCAGGGGATGGAAGGTGGGGGAGGGAAGGAGGAATGGGGAAGGTTACTTCTGTTTTTTTTTTTTTTTTAAGAAACAGGCTCATTGTCTCCATGTTGGATTTCTCTGATTATTTTTCATGATTTATTATAAACATAAGTTTGGTATTTATGGCAGGAATATTACATGGAGGATGTATGTATTTATTGCCACATACCAGGAGGTACATAATGTCAGGATGTCCAATTACTGATGGTCATTTAGTGAAGGGGGTGACACTCAGATCTTTTCAGGGTGAAGATGTTGAGCCTGTAACATGTCTTTCTCTCCAGAGATCTTTCACTCTGAGTTTTAGCCTCTGTTGGTGATTCTTGTCTGAATCAACTGGTAGACTGGGGACTGTAAACTGGTACTTTTCTAAATTCCATAGGTATTGGTTAGTGTTGCTATTTAAAAAAGAAAAGCTTTGAGCACTGTCTTGAGGTCTGGAAAACCAACCTGTCTTAAGCTTAATTTGTATCTGTAATCAGCCACTTTCAGAGGAGCCCTGGTTTTCTTTTGTGGTGAGTGGGATTTAGAGACCAAAATTTAGATCATAGGTGTGCTTTGTACTAATGGGATGCTACTGCTTCAAATCCACTTTAGGGGAAGGAATTAGGAAATACACTTTCCCCTTAAAAATCCCAAGTTCGTATTTCTAACCTCCAATTAAATAAGAAATGAATTTCAAATTGACATTTCCTTTCCTACTCTGAGAACTCAAGCTTGCAACAACACTCCCCCCTCCCCACATTTTCAAAATGCACAAAATAGTTTCAAGAATGAATATTGTACTCCTGTCATTAACAAACCACCTAAATAACGGTCAAAATGCTTCTGTAGCTTTTGTTATTGTTTTTCAAATATTTTAAACTTTAGGATTGATCTCTGTAAGAATATGTATTTGGGTACTGTGTTCACATGTCACTTGAATAAACTCTTTTGTCTCATTGGTGACACCCATTTGAAGTACAATTTGATTAATTTGCTTCTATATACTTACTTTCATATATACTTTAGATACATTTGATAAATAATTCTATTTTCATACATAAAGCATTTAAATGGTTGAAAATTCAAAACCATATGCAAAGATATACTCAAAGAAGTCTCACCCATAAATGTCACCCCATCCCACCTCTCTCCACCACCAGCAGAAAACCTTTTCATTAATCTCTGGTATATCCCACCTTTGTTTCTTTCTAAATAAATAAATGCATATATATCTGTGGTATACATATGGAATATGAAATATATGCATGCATATATGTTTTCTCAAGCTTTCTTTTATAAAAGCATAGCATGCACTATGTATCTTTCTATTTGCTGTTGATAAAACACTGAGGAAATCACTACATATGCCTGTAATGATATGCCTCATTCATTTTAGAGTTGCATGTTTTTCGACTGTTTATACAGTCTTCTCTAGATGAACACTTTCATTGACACTGCTTTTTACTTCCTTATGGTAAATTCCTTAATGGCTTTGTATTGCTCCCTTTTAAAAAGGGTTTGTGGCTTTATTTTGTTTTCCTATTTTTACTTGTTTATTTTTCCAAATGAATGCTAAAAGTCTTGTCCAGATCCAGGAAAAAATATTGATAGTTTTCTTGTGATCATAATAAATTTATGTATTTACTTGACCAGATGGCAGATTTATGATGCTACTTTTTTGCCCAAGAACAAGGAATGCGTTTTCATTTCTTTAGGTATACTTTTGAAACATTAGATGTTTTAAAAGTTTTCCTAACATAGGGTTTGCACGTGTTCTATTATATTTATTCAGAAGAATTCATCTTTTAGTTATTTTAAGTGTTTTTTTATTACATCTTCTCAATGATTACTTGTATAATTAATACAAGTAATAATTTTATTGTTGTGCTAATTATATATTTTTCAATATTATTGGTATTTATATTTTGTGTGTCTCTCTGTGTGAAAGTTTGATCAGCATTGATTTATTGGTTTTTCCCAGCAATATTGTCATAATCAAATAGAGAAGATTTTCCTTTATTTTCAATTCATATGCCTCTTACTGCTCTGGAAGTGTCAATCAAAACAGACAAGATAAAAATTGTCAGCCAATCAAAGCAGGCAAGATAAAAAGCATCATCCAATCAACACAAAAAAGGTATACATTGTCAGCCAATCAAAGCAGGCAAGATGAAAAGTATCATCCAATCATCCAATCAGATAAGATAAAAAGCCCACAGTAGTGGCAGAAACAAGAGATGACAAGAAATGCTAAGAAAACTTCTAATAGTTCTTTATATAAAATAGCAACCTCTTGTCTGAAGCATAAATATTGTATCATGAGGAAAGTATCCATAAATTCTGAATCCATTGAAAAATTTTTTTTCATTGTGCTAGAGCTTCACACTTGCAAAGCAGATGCTCTGCTGCTTGAACCACACCAGCTTTTTTTGCTCAGGTTATTTTGGAAATGGAGACTTGCTTTTTGCTTAGGCCAGCCTGAGCTGAAATCCTAGTTTATTCTTCACACCATAGCTGGGATGACAGGTGTGCACCACCATGGTCAGTTTTCCTTTTTCTCTCCATTGATATGGGAGTCTCATGAATCTCTCTCTCTCTCTCTCTCTCTCTCTCTCTCTCTCTCTCTCTCTCTTCCCCTTCTCTCATGCTCTTTGATCTCTCTCTCTTTTCAATCTCTCTTCTTTTTCTTCTTCTCCTCTTCCTCCTTCTTCTTTTTTCTCTCTTTCTGTCTCTCTCTCCCCTCTTTTGCCTAGGCTGACGTGGGAACACAATCCTCCTATCTCAGCCTCCCACATAGCTGGGATGACAGGTGTACTCCACCAGTCCAGCTATAGGTTGAAATGGGTTCTCACAACTTTTTTTTTTTTTTTTTTTTTTTTGCTTAGGCTGGTCTTGAACTGTGATTCTCCCCATCTCAGCCTCCCAAGTAGCTAGGATTACTATTGAATCTTTTTGCCAGTAATAAATGTTGACTTCTGTGAAGATTTTTACAGCATCTATGGAGCTAATTTTCAAGATCTACTAATGTAATAAGTTCTATTAGTTGAGTTCTTAACACTGACCATCCCTGAGTTCCTGAAATACATCCCATTCATGTAACAAGAGCTCCTGCAAGCTAGCTTTTGTTATTTTGACAAATCTTTCTGTCTCTATCCTTTTCAGTGGTTTACACACTATATAATTTTCCATTCTTTGACTTTCAATTTATCCGTGTCTTTGTATTTAAAGAGTATCTGTTATAGACAACATGTCACTCTATCTTACTTTTAAAAAATCCTTTATGACAATTTTTGCCTTTTAATTGGATTTATTCCTTACACTTAATGTCATTATTTTAATTCATTAAGACAAAACAGTGTTGCCCAGGGCCTTGTGCTTGCTTGGCAAGTGCTCTACCACTGAGCTAGAACCCCAGTCAAATGGTATGAAATTTTGATCTTTTATTTCATTCTCTATTTTTGGTTTTCCCTGTTTGTTTGTTGATGTCACTGTTCTTTTGGTATTCTTTTCTTGCTTTCTTTTGTTTACATGAATTTATTTTATGCCTTTATTTCAATTTACTGGTTGACTTTTAGCTCTACCTCTGTATTTTTTTTTTTTTAAGTCTGGGAAGTAAGCTGTCCATCCTAAATTTTAACAGTGTACTTGGAATTAGGTCTATGTGTCCCTCTTTCACTGGTTTATCCTTACACTATAGTTCTTATATGGATTACACCTTTCTACCCTACCATAAAATGTTGTATATTTTGCTTCATAACGTCTCATGGACTGCTTCTAAAAAGAAAAAAAAAAAAGTCTGTCACAGTTCTTATCTATTTACTTTTTATGTGTTTCTTCATTCCTTTCTAAAAATCTAACTTTCTGTCTGGTATTACTTACCTTCTGTTTAGTATTTCCTGTATCTTTTCTTACGTTATATATCGTCTAGCAGTCAACTTTCTTGGTTGCAATTTATCTGGAAATGCCTTTATTTCACTTTCATGCTTGAAACATATTTTCCGGTTAAGGAATTATACATTAAGGCTGGGCACCCGAGGCTCATGCCTGTAATCCTAGCTACTTGAGAGGCTGAGATCAGTGGATGGACATTCAAGGCCAGTCTGGGAAAATACTTCCTGAGACCCTATCTCTAAATTAACCAGAGCAAAATGACTGGGAGTGTGTGGCTCAAGTGATAGAGCACCTGCTTTGCAAGCATGAAGCCCTGAGTTCAAACCTTACTGCCATTGAAAACAAATGTAAAAATAAAATGTAATTTTAAAGAAAAAAAATTTTTAAATCTTATGGTGGTTTAGAAATGCTATTCCACTGTCTTCTGGCTTCCAGTGCTTCTTATGAGAAGTCAGAAACCATTACCATCCCTTTGGTGTGATTTCTCTGGCTGTTTTTTGGATCTTCTCTCTCATTTACTTGTGACTGGTGTGAATATGGTGTGACTGGTGGAGTTTCCCTTGAGTTGCTTTGATGTGGGGTTTGATGAGCTTCTGGAATCTGCAAATCCATGCCTTTTAACAAATTTGGAAAAAGCGGGCTGCTATTTCTTCAAATAGGTTAGGTCCTATTTTCCATGTTTGCTCATTTTGGGATTCCAATTGCATGCAAGCTAAACCCTTTTGTATCAATCCTTGTTCCTAAGACTCTTTTGTTGCTGTCAATCCATTTTTCTTTCTCCTTTAGATGAGATAATTACTATTCTTGTCTTCCAGCTCAATGTCTCTTCCATCTGTCATTGCTAAACTACTGTTAATCACACCTTTTGAAAATCTTATTTTCCTCAGAATAATTACACTATTTATGAGAAAACTGGTATATTATATGTTACTCTCTTCTATTAGCCAAAGCAGAATTCTCCTGAAAAACAAAACAGGACAACTCTTGCACTACTCAAGTTTATTTTAAAAGGTGATTCTGAGGAGTTCATAGCTCTTGTTGACAGTTTTTTCCATTCAGCCTACACACATATATAACTTAACTGTTTTCTTGCTTCAACTTTTTCTACTCAAAGTTACTTGTCTCTTTCTGTGCTGCTTCTTTGGCAATCATCTTGTTTTATCTGATCTTTATAGGAGTTTTGTCTTTTTTGTAGTGCTAGAAATTAAACCCTGGGTCTTGTACATGCTAGCTAAGTGCTCTGCTACTGAGATACATCCCCAGTACTTGGTTGATGAAGTTTTATTATTATGTGCATAAATACAAATAATTATTTTTTATGTTTATTTTTCTGTTTTTATTTATCCACTGGCATTTCTTGGTCTTCTTCAATCTCTGCCTGATGTCTTTCACCAGTTCTAGAACATTCTTGGCTTCTGTGTTCAAATGCTTTGATCAATTCTCCCATCTCCTTCCATAATTCTAATTAAATGTATATTAAATTTCTCACTGTATTGTGTATGTGTCTTACCTGCCTCCATGTTTTAACAATAATTTTTCCCTATAATTTCATGTACTTTTTCTCTATATGTCTCTGTGTATGTCCTTTGATACATTTTTCTTTCTACTAATTTTCTTTAAGGTTAGATGCAATTTGCTCTAAAACACACCCTCTTGTTTCTTTATTTCAGTTGTGTTTATCATTCTACAATGTCTCTTTTAAATCTGCTATGTCATAGTTTAGAACTTTCAACTTGTAAAAAATCAATATTATCTTTTTTCCTCTTTGAATATAGAAAATACAATTATTTAGCATAATTAGCTTCAAAGCTGCATCTGATGTCTTCATTATTTGGGGCTCTATGGATCTGTTTCTCCTGCCTGTTTCTGCTAGTTTCTTTTCCTCTCCTTTTTCTAGGTCATGCAATGCAATCATTTCTGTTTCCTAGGCTGGGTGCCATGTTGAGCAATGGTCATGACCACATTTCATTCTTCCCATCAGATACAGCCATGTGGTCATACCCATTCTGCAAATAAGGGAACTGGTGCTCAATGTCTTGAGTGACTTCTCAAAACTACGCAGATCCCCTGGAACTCAGACCTAGATGTGTTTGCTTTGAAGATTAAATGCTGAGATTTTAACTCTTGATGACTTGGATCTGACCTGATAAGAAGTCATTGTCCCAGTGAAAGAGCTCAAATCAAACCATTGAGAACGATGGATGTAGTGGTCAGTGCCCATCTCACCCCCACACTCAGTTCCCTCTGCCCACTGCCTCTGCAGAAGTCCATGGGCTGTGACCTGGTTTTTGGCCTAGTACTGGACAGACAGCTCACAGAATGATGAGCTTCAACAAAAAGAAGCAGCAAATTTATGGGAATTTTAGAGTGGCTCTTCAGAGATTTAGAGTTGTACAGTGACACAGCAGCTCTCACCTTCTCCCAAGGCAGAGGCAGGCAGGGAAAGACAGCTCAACAGAGCCAGGACTCTCACTGTTGCTATGTATTTCAAATCCTCTCTCCAGAGTCTCTTGTCAAAATACAAAGCAACACAAGACAGGGTATGGTGGTGGTGGTGTACGACTGTAATCCCAGCTACTCTGGAGGCACAGGTGAGAGGATCACAGTCAGAGGTCAGCCTGGGCAAAAGTGCAAAACCCCACCTGAAAAAACAAACAAAAAAGAGCAAAGGGGCTCAGGTATGGCTCAAGTGATAGCATGCTTACCTAGCAAACTCAAGGCTCTGAGTTCAATTCTCATTACCACAAAAACATTAACAACAATAGATAACATTTATTGAGCACTCCCAGTGTTCACTGCTGTCTAAGATTGTACATTTGTTGATACTTTTAGTCTTCCTAACATTATCAGGTACACTGTGTTAATATCCACACTTACAGGTGAAGAAGTAAGGTCACAGAGAGGTTGTGTGTTTTACCTAAAATCATCTGTAATGGCAAGTCATTTAGAGCCAGATGCAAAACTCACATTTGTATCTCACACCAAAACCCACACTTTTTTGGGGGTGGGGGAAAGAAACTGGGGTTTGAATTCATGGCTTTGTACTTGCAAAGCAGGTGCTCTACCACTTGAGCCACACCTTCATTCCATTTTGCTCTGGTTATTTTGTAGATGGGGTCTTGCAAACTAATGGCCCGTGCTAGCCTCAAAACGTGATCCTCCTGACCTCAGCCTCCCAAGTAACTAGGATTGAAAGTTGAGTCTCTGATGCCTGGCAAGAGCCATTCTCTTAACCAGTAGTTAACTACTTTGCTTCTGTGAGTTGAGAAGTGTGTAAGTGACTTAGAAACAAAATTCAGGCTAAGAAAGATCTGGTGGACACCCACTCTTGGGTCAATTGACACTCAAGAGCCAGGAGCTCCAGCAGGACCAATGGGGAGTGGGAAGCCCCAGGGAGTGGACCATAGTGGTGAAGATTGAGCCCTGGTACAAAGAACAGCATGCCAGAGGCCATGGCAGAAATGGTGTCAGCAGCCAGCTCCACCATGGAGGCCAAGACTTCTTCTTAGCTGTTGCTTGTAAGAATGGGAGTCTCTTCAAAGCTACCTGACACGCTGTCTAATAAAAATACCAATGCTTTTCTCACACAAAATCTCTTATGCAACAGTTCTTCCATTTGTAAATAAATGTGTCAGAACTCTATTTGTAAAGTATTTCAGAGTCTGGGCAACTTTTACTCTTATAAAGGATACCATTTTTATTTATATTTCCCCCTGAATTTCCTATTTGCATTCCTTCTTTGTCTGTCGCTGGAGTGGAATTGCTTGTTACTTTAGGTTTCTTTTAGCTGCTAGTTGTCACTGAGTTTTGATTTTCATTGAGTTTAGGTTTTGGAATCATGAGGTCTCTCTGTGCCCTGGTTTATTGGCAGCGATGTCCTATGGTTGGCTGTATCCCAGCTGGGCCCCTGTGCAGGAATTCAGCTGAGTCCAGCTGGGGCTAAGAACCTAGTTTTTAGTTTTTAGTAGAGACCTAAAAACTTAGCTTCAGAGTCCCTTATCAGATTTTGCATTTTTTTCCAGATTTGGGGAGATTGTTATGACACGTAATGTAAGATCTTGGGATGGAATCTAATTTGAACACAAGATTTATATTTCATGTACACTGTATGCACTTAGCCTGAAGATAATTTTCGTACAATATTTTAAATAATGAAACAGTTTCATGATCTGAAAATTTCCATGTCAGTGACTCCCAAAGTTTGGACTTTGGAGCATTTTGGATTTCAGATTTTTACATTAGGGTTGTTCAACCTTTAGTGCCTTTCCCAGAACCAGTAGATGGCTAGATCTCTCTGGGGCCACGGGCTTTGTCATGGGAAGCCTGGGGGTGTCTTGACTTCACTATGGGGTACCCTAGTGGTTCGAGATTTCTGTCTTCAGAGTCCCTCTCCCTGCTAGCTTAGAAGACAGGATTAACCTAAAAGCTTTGGTCAGTCCCTGTCTGATCTCTAATGCCCTTCACTCTGCCTGGTACTCCCAATGCCAGTGGAAGACACTGGGTGATCTAAGCTTAACCAAGACCTCCTGCAAAGCTCTCCATGAAGCAGACCCCAGTGAGGCAAGGTAGGGGCGGTGAGTGGGGAGGAGGACAGTGAGGATCAGGAGATCCTGTTTGGGGATCCAGAGATCCAAGCTGTGCCTGCACAGCAACTCCAGTGCTGAACCAGAGACCAAATGTCTCCACACACCCTACCACATCAGAAAAGAGCAAGGTGCAGAAGAATGGCACAGGTAGCCCAGCACACTTGAGTCTTTGCCAGCCTGTGTTCATTACTGACTCATGAATTCCACCAAATCATTTCAATGTCCTCACATATAATGGTTGACCTGCTCCCAGAGTGTGGAAGGGGCAACCAGGGAACCCTAAGACACTCTTCCTGGAGCTTCAAGCCTTATCTTGATAGTTATAATTTGATGACCCCAAGAATAAAACACAGAAAAAGGGGCATGGATGGAGTGGCATTGTGCAGTTCCTTAACTCCTCACAACAACCCATGGGGATGTGACCCTCAATTTCCAAGTAAGAACCTGAGAGTATACTCAGGTCCACTGGGACAGATAGGGTTATCTCAAGTCCCATTTCCAGCACACAGTAGGGTCTCAATGCATGTTTGTTAAGTGAATGAAAGAGGAAGATAGAGACCCCACACAGCCTGTATTTTACTGGGGTGACTGCACACCGTCTTTTCCCCCTTCTTTTTGCCATAGCTGTGCAGCCCTTCAGCAGCTGCTTGCATCACCATTCAGGAGGGATGGGTAGCTGGCGGCCCCTGTCTGACCTCTTGAGTCCCACAGCCACTGGCATGAAAACTGATCCTTCTTTGCCTCATTCCTGGCAGTGGAGGACTGATGTCTTTTACCATTTATTAAAAAAAAATGTAAATGGCGACAAAAGCTATTTTTGTAATGTTTTTATCTATTCTGTGACTGACATCAATAACACATAACAGTTTCATTGACATTGTATCACATCCAATGGGCCCAGTGACCTGATTCAATGTCAGTGGAAAAGCCTCGTTCATCTCTGTGGCTGACTTGCAACAGATCCATTATCGATGCTCCAACCCCACAAGTGCCCCCAAAGCTAAGCCCATTTCAAGGGTTTGGCTCTTTCCTCATCTTGCTTCTTTGTAACTGTCCTGGCTTTCTGAACATGGACCTGGTCACTCTTAGCCTTTCAAATTGTTCTGTCCTTGGATTTGACAATTTTGAAGGTTGGGACAGATTCATGCCTCTGGTCCCTAGTGTGTCATGTAGTAGGGACTCAGTTTATGAATGCAGGAGAGAAGGGGACAAAGCAAGGAGGAAAAGATGGAATGTATTGAGCCTTCCTGTACATGGCTATCAGTTCCTTGTGGCATCACGGGCTGGCACAACAGTCAGTCACATCTATGAGGGTCCATGTGGCACAGCTGTCACACATAGGCAGAGTCCTTGGAGGAGGAAAAGTTGCTTCTTATCTCAAAGATGGTGCTAATGAGACTGAGAACAGGACAAAAAAAATAACAAAGGCTTTAGGGCACTTTTGCAAATGAAGAATAGCATGAAAGAGACCTTGGTCCTGACTTCAGGCCAGGACCTGCAAGCTGGCCATCCCATGGGGAAATGAGTGGTCATCCAGGCAGGGCCCTGGCTGGCCACTAACCTGGCCCTCCTTATCTTCTCAGCCATGTCCAGTGGGGAGAACCTGACTCCAGTTACCTGAGCTTAGGGGGACTTTTGTTAATATTGCAATATATTTGTCGTGTGTCTCACTGGTAAGGCTGTTTAGTAGTCAAAACTGTAGAAAATTGAATATACATTTACTGTATAAAAATGATATGCTTGGTTAGTGATAGTTTAAAAGAAATAAGTACATCTATCTTAGAAGAGCAGGCTGTCAGTTCTTTATATGTAAGAAAAATATTGAACACAAATGTGATGAATGTTGGGTACCGTTTACAAAAGTTGCCCGACAAAGTTGGTTTACAGTAACTTCTTGCAAGCTAGGAACAAATGAAAGACAAAAGAAAGGACAGTACTAAGAAGAAAACAAGAGCAAAGGGAGTGGGGATGGGACAGAGAGAGAGAGAGCAGAGAGAGAGAGAGCCCGAGATTCTGCCATTGCTGTGACATCACAGTTGCCCTCAAGATTCTCTGCAGGGAAATTGTCTTTCTCAGCTGAGAGCTCAGGCAGAGAAGATAAACCCACCCTCTGGGCATGATTCCCTATCACTGGAGACCGTCCATCAAGACTTGGTTCTGTCGCAAGCCACCAGGACAGGTAGCTGAGATGGAAAGACTCCACTGTGGCTAAGGGGAGAGTCAGGTAGATTAAAATAAGCAATTTCACTTAGTGATAAACATCCTTAAATAAGAAAGTTCCAGATAGGGAACTTTTAAAACTAGTGCCAAGCACTGAGGGGAGAGAGGAGGCTCAGGAAGTGAGGGGCTGGTGGTATCACGAGGAGTGGAAGCCCTTCTGGGTGAGGCCCCTACCGTGAGTGGTAGTCACTCTGGACAGGGGATAGTGAGGAGGTCCCAAGACCAAGGGCCGGGAGGACGTGAGTGTGGTAGAGAGGCTGCTCCTCTGGGAGTGAACAGGGAGTCCTTGTAATGTAAGGTTGAAAGGTAGAGGGCATCTGTCCTATTTCTGAGAAAGAGAGAGGTCATTTGAGGACAGTGAAACTGAGGCAGGGCTGGGAGGGCTGTGGATAGTGTTTTGGCATGTGTGTAGGGCTTGAAGTCAAACCCAACCTGCCTCCCCTGGGGTTTAATCAATGCAAAGATGGTGCTAATGAGACTGAGAACAGCACACACAAAAAAAAAAATAACAAAGGCTTTAGGGCACTTTTGCAAATGAAGAATAGCATGAAAGAGACCTTGGTCCTGACTTCAGGCCCAAGAGGGAATTCTTTCCTCTAAGGCAACCAGAGGGATATCTCCCACTCCTTCTGCTTGGGAAGTGGTCAGCTCTTATCCTGTAAGAGCCACTGTTCTTCCTCCAAAAAGGCCAGACCATGGAGATTTCCTACACAGTGTATCATGGATAGCAAATTGCTTGTATTTCAAAAAGAAGAAGAAAATGGACTTTGGGGGTCCATTTTTGGGGAATTCCCTCTTTGCCTTGGAGTTGAGCAGGAGGAGGATGGAAGAGCCAAAGAGTGAGGCAGAAAAGGCTGCTTTTCCCACCTAGGACCTTGGTCCTCAAGACAGTAGAAAGTAAGACACAGCTGCCCTCATCTGCCCACAGGCCCTGTCCTTCCAGAAACTGTCTGCCCTGGCTGTAACCCCAGTGGCAGAGTTCCAAAGCAGGCTCAAAGGCTGAGGGGGATTCAGAAGAGTTAATATGGCAGGTGGTAGGATGGGTCTGTGGGAAGGGGTAGAAGGTGAGGGAAGGTCACTCTCACACAGATGCCTATCAAGCTTTCGAGAAAGGGTGGATGAGTTCAGAGAACTCTGATCCTTGATCTACTTTCCCCTTGTTTGCCTGTAATTGCTTTCCTTTCCTCCTTCCTTCCTTCCCTGTCTTCCTTCCTTCCTCTTTCCTTGCTTTCTTCCTTCCTTCCTCCTTCCTTCCCTGTCTTCCTTCCTTCCTCTTTCCTTGCTTTCTTCCTTCCTTCCTCTTTCCTTCCCTGTCTTCCTTCCTTCCTCTTTCCTTGCTTTCTTCCTTCCTTCCTGCTTCCCTCCTTCCTTGCCTCCTCCATCCCTTCCATCTTCCTTCCTTTTTCCTTTCCTCTCTTCCCCCTTCCTTCCTCCTTCCTCCTTCCTTTCTCTTCATTCCTTCCTCCACTTTCCCTCCCTTTCTCCTCTTACCCGCCATCCATTTCTTCCTTTAGCCAACACTGACACGCTACTCACTACAGACCAAGGATATTGTTCAAGAACTTTATGGATACTCATTTCATCTTCATAAGAAGTATAAATATATTAGTACTGAAATTATTCACATATTACAGACAAGGAAACTGAGGCATGGAGGTAAGAAGGTGCTAAGCCAGCCAGCAAGTAAGTGGCCAAGCTAGAATATTGAATCCAGGCTGTCACCGCCTCCTCTGAGCCGCTCATCACAGATACACGAGCAATCCTCTGTCAAGGACCTGTATGTTCAGAAAGAGCACGGCCTCTCTTTGCTCCTTTTGGGAGCAGTTCTCATGCAGTGGGGAGGGTGGTATGAAGGGGGTTGGACAAAGGAGCACTCCTTCATGGAGGGAGGGAGGCTGGGCCTTCAACTCTACAAGCTTAAACGTCACAGCTCTGCCTTTATACTCACTGTCCTCAGTCCTGTGTCCCTTTGGTTTCTCAGAGGGACCTTTCTCATGAGGCTGGGCCAGGTCTCCATCATCACCGTCACTAGTGACCAGAGAGGTAGGACCCCTGTGTCTAAAGCTGGAAGTAGCCAGTGAGTGTCCCAATTAAAGCCTAGCTTTAAGGGAGTGGGTTTGTCCAAAGAGCTTCTTTTGCTATGCCTGCAACCTCTAGTCATATGACCCCCGAAGTCCATTTTCTTCTTCTTTTTGAAATACAAGCAATTTACTATCCATGATACACTGTGTGGGAAATCTCCATGGTCTGGCCTTTTTGGAGGAAGAACAGTGGCTCTTACAGGATAAAAGCTGACCACTTCCCAAGCAGAAGGAGTGGGAGATATCCCTCTGGTTGCCTTAGAGGAAGGAATTCCCTCTTTGCCTTGAGAGTTGATTCATTGCTTGGGCTCTGACTCTTGGGGGGTAGTGGGATCAATTCCGAAGAAGCAGCATTTGAAGTTTGATTCTCAGTGACCCTTGGAGCAGCAAATGAGACAGTCTCCCCAGTGGACAAGCAGTTCCAGGTCAAATGGCTTCTTGAGTATGAGTTGTTGGGGAGGGGTGGGAGATGTTCCCTTAACTTTGAAGCATTTTAAATGCACTAACTCATTTGGAGAAACTAAAGATGAAACAGGAGGCCATACTGGGCAGCAGGAAAAATGAATTTGAGCCAGGGAAAGTCTTAGATTTGGGTACAACCTGATGATGGGTGACTTTTCCTGAATACTTTCTGAGCATGATGATGTAGCCAGGATGCAGCCGGCAGGAGCAGTGACATGGAGCTGCAGGCACACCCAGGGCTGGGCTCTGTCTGTGGGATCTCTGGAGGAGGCCTGAGGAGTCTTGGTCCCAGGCCACTGCATCCAGCCTGTCTCACCTCCACCCTCCAGGACCAGGGCTTGTCCATGAGAGCAGTGGTTCCTTCAGGTGTGGCTCACAGGCTGGGGTGACAAGTCCTATGTGCACACAGCTCAGATCCAGCAGGGTCAACATGAAGATAGAGGTTCCATGAGCATTTGCTAACTGGGTAAACCAAGTCACCTGTGGATGTAGGAGAGCCCATGTCTTGAATACACAGGTCTCTATGAATTAGTTAATATTGCTTGATATGATGATCAAGCTATACCCAGTCTCCTTTGGGAACACGGATCTCAAGACAAGAGGGACCTCAGGTGATTGTTGTCCATGCTGTTCTCTGTGTGAGTTTGCATTTTTCTGGAGGGTCAGTACGGAAGGGTTGACATGCTTACTGCTGAGGTATCATCAGTCCCAAGTGAACAGAACACTGTCTGGGCCTGGAAGAGAGACGAACAGATGAAGATCAGTATGGAGGATGGGGAAGGGAGCTCTCTGTCCCAGAGGGGTGTACACTTTGCCTGCCCAGGGGCCCTAAAATCTGAGAATCCTTAAGACATCAGAGCTGGGAAAAAAGTCATTCAACCCTGGGCTCTTCTGCTGGAGACACTGAGGCACATGGCTACTTGCTCATAGGTGGTTCCTCTGTGTGTATGTGCAGTCACCCTAGGCTCTGCTCCATGGGGCTTTCCCTCTCCACTGGATTCCCAGCATCCCTCAAAGAGAAAAGAAATTTCCACACCCAGAGTGTCTCATGAACCACCTATGATTCTTCAAAGAAAAACTGGCACTGACCATGTACCATTTCTTCCAGAAAAACAAGAGAGGAGGGAGCACTCCCTAACTTGTTTTAGGATGTTGAATTACTGTGGGTACCAAAACCAAACGGGAGAGTACAAAACAGAGAATGCCACAGACCAGTAACTTTTACAAATTTGCACACAAAAATTTCAACAAAATATTAGCAAATCAAATCCAGCAATGTATTTGAAGACTTAAGCACCAGGATGGGATGAGTTTGTTGTAGTTGTCAAAACAAAAACCAGCAACTGGGTTGACTTACACAACACATGTATTATCTTACAATTCTGGTGGTTTGAAATTCAAGATCAACATATTGACAGGCATGGTTTCTATGGGTGCCTGTCCCCTTGCTCTTGCAGATGGCCCCTTTCTCACCTGTGTCCTAAGATGGTCATCCCTTGGTCTTCATCATCTTTGACCTAATCTCCTCTTTTTATAAGGACACCGGTCACTTTGGATTGAGGTCCTTCCAAATGACCCTACTTCAGCTGAATTACAGGTTTCAAAGCCCTGTTTCCTAATACAGTTACATTTGGAAGGAATGAGGAGTAAGACTGTGACATTCAGGTGGACAGTTCAGTCCACAACAAGGACTAAGTGAGATTTGTTCCAGTTGTGCAAATTCTGCGTGATATATGAAAATTAATGAATGCACCATGCAACCGAAGAAGAAAAATCCTGTGATCACTTCAATTGATGCAGCAGAAGCATTTGCAAGACTCAATCATTCTTGATATAAACTCTTAGCAAACTAGGAATAGAGAAAAATTTCCTTGACATGATAATGTGAACACACAAACACACAGGTAACCCTCTAGCTAATGCTTCTGTATGCTAGCAATGTACACTAGAAAGCCAAATAATGACCCTACTACTTAGCCCTAGAATTGAAGTAATGTGTTATATGATTCAAGACCTAGTCTTGCCACTGTCTTTGCTGTGTGATCTTGAACAAGTGACTTGGCCTTTCTGTGCCTGAAGAAGATGTATGGCTGGTTTTATGGTTGTTTGCTTGTTTTCACAGCACCCATTGCCCTATAACAGTGCAGTTTGGTCCCTATACACAGCAAGAAGAGCTCCAACCTTGCCTGGGTGCCCTACAAATGCAATCTCCCCACAGGATGAGGGGAGGTGGCTAGATAAATCCACACCCCCTTCTCCGGACCACACTAGCTACTGGAATTCCTTGCCAAATGGCCCAGAGCCCGTGCATGTGCAGACCTCCACTAATCTCCTCCTTGGATCCAACCTCCCAAGTACAGACCACACACCCTGGGCTGGAGTTATGGCCAAGGGTCTGCTGTGTGAAAGCAGGATGGACAGAGCTTGGATGCACAGGCCAGTGTCCACTCATGTGCATGGGGGGCCCTCCATGATGTAGAGGAGAGCTGAGGCGTGAAAGGAGTACTGTGGAGGAGATGTTGGGTTTACTCTCCATGTGTGGCCAAAATCCCTGGGTGTCTGGGAATTCAAAATTCAAGTCTGACTTTCCAGGCTGTGATAAAACTTTCTTTTCAAGGTAGGGGATATAGCATGTTTTATTTAGTAGCTTGTAACTTGGCTTGTAGCATTTAGAAGCAGTGCCCTAGGCTGTGCTGTGTAAGATGCATATGAGCCTCTGACACCAGCCTTGGAGGACTGTCCTTTTCCTGACCATGTACAGATTTGGGGGACAAGGAATCCAGGACCACAGCCCTCCTCCAGACATAGCAAAGGCCCTGGATCCCATGTCCATAAATGTCTGTTTCTTCACCCTTCATGACAATGGTATATGTTATGTGGCTGAAAGTCAATCAAACACTTGTATTTGTCCTTCTTGGACTTCAGAGTTGATGGGATGACATTGGATGAAATAAATCCAAGAGATTTTCATTCTAACAGGAGTGGATCCCTCAGCTGAGTAGGTTCTGGCTCAGATCTTGATGCTCAGACTTACACCTCCGGACCCCATGGGTTCTGGAAAGCCCTATGTCCAGCGGGATTCTGTTCTTATTGTTAGCAAACCTGGGGCTGTTTGTCAATGACCTTGAAGGGTCCACCCAGTCCGAGTTGCAGAAGCTTTGGAAGCTACTCAACTTCCTCCAAAGGACATGTTCACCTGGCCAGTGGGAGGTTTCCCAGCTACTGATGCCCTGCAGCTGAGTTGGAAAGGGCAGGTGGGCTGGCGCATGAAGGGGACAGACATGGTCCCTGAGGAATCACATATGCCTGAGGTTCCGAGGTAGCCCTGCTGAGGAGCCTCTGGGTTTGGTGTTTCTATAGAAGAAGCTGTGTCCTATATGCTTAATAGATCTTGGGTGACCCTAAACCACTCAGCCTATATCCAAGATGAATTCTGCTCCAGTTTTTCATCTGAAGGGATGAAAAAAACTGCTCTGTCCAATGGAATAAGCCCAGAGTGGTGCCAGTTGATTGCCCTGAATATCTCTGGGGTCTTCAAGATGGACATGGATTGACACCCACATGCCCTCAAGGAACTCAGAGGCCACCCACTGCTTTGACAGTCTCTCAAAGAGCCTCTCCCTTTTTTCCTTTATTCCTCCAGAACAAAGGAGCATGTGCATCAACCCCAAGTCTAAGATTTGTAACAGACATTTAAAGAATTCCCCCAAATGATATAGGATGTTTCAGAATGCATATGACCAAAAGAACTATATTGTTTGAGCCCACTCTGGGCTCTCTCCCTTGCCTGCTACAATCACAGACATGGAGAGGAGGTGGTTTAATATAACTCCACTTGGCCCAACACCCATAGCTCCATTTGTCTCTACAATACCCCCTTGTATTGGTGGTAGACAAACTCTCCTTACCCTAGCCGGGAGCTGTGTGACCAGATTGCCAAATGGCTATGGTTGTATGGTCCTCTGAGTTGTTCATGGTGGGAAGTTCTGGCATGGGTGAGAGTGGAGACTTCTGGGGCTCCATGGTTTCTACTTTCTTACACAGCTCACCTATTTGCAGATGAAGAGGTGCTAGATGGTACAAATCAAGATGTGTGATTCTGCAGGCAGAAACTTGATGTGGTGTAATTATTGTGCATTAAAATAGAAGGAATTCCTGATATGAAAGCAGAGCTGACCATATCTTCCATGATGCTGAGAAGGGAGACATCACCTAACACGGCACGGGTGTGTTCCTAAGAGTGCATTCCAGCCTCTGAAGACAGCACCCGCTCCAAGAAGTACAAATAAACACGCCATTTCTAGAAGAGGGTAGGATCTCACCAAGACAGAAGAAATTAGGAAGTACAGGCAGATGAGCCTTCTTTTGGTTTAAACCTTTAGTTGATTGTGAGGACTTGCAGGTATCTTTTCAGAATCAAACTAAAGCCAAGCCAATCCCTTTTTCTTGTGGTAGGGATGAATCAAAGTACTGGAATGTCCCAAGACATTACTGAGTAACTTGTCCTGGGGTAGGTCAAAGAGAATCAGAAGGAAGGAGATGTATGTTCTAAGGAGCTTACTAGTTTATTAAGAATCTAAAGGCCAGGGCAAGTAATTTTTGAGAATACACTCATAACTGAGCAGGATTATGCAAAGTTCAGATAAGGGTGTCAGAAATGGAGGGTTCCTTCAGAGGAACTCAGAGGAGTGCATTCAAATAGGTCAAGGGGAGGAACACATGCCGTCAGGCTTGGTCGGGGACAAGATGAGAAGGCACCATACCGAGATGATATATGCCTGCACAAATGGGAGGGAAAGAGAGAAGCCATATTGGGTGGTGTTAGGCAAAGGGAATTGGAATGCCGTATGGAGCAATTCTTTCCTGCCCATATCAGCACTTCCGGTCTCTGGCCATAAAATAGCAGGATAAAATATTACACCAAGCTTCAGAGGGTGGGAAAGAATTCTGAAAAGTGGAATCCAATGACATTTTATTGAGAAGGGTATCAATACCCTTGTTTTGTTGTAGTTAGTACTACGGTCTGCTGGTCATCCCATCTCAGTCAATGGAAAGATAGGATAAAGTAGTAGTATTGAATGTTTAGAAAGGAAGGATGTCAGGCTGGGTGTCCTGACCACCAGATGGCTGTCTTTCTTGGGGTCTAACACTGAATCTCCTGACCTCTCTCCCAAGTGGCAGAGCACATACAGCTGCCACCACTGAGATGCACCTGTTAGGGTGATTTCTGAAACTGCTCTTTAAATGAATTTAAATATATGGAAGTCATTCCTGGAGATAAGACCATTTTGAATGCAAAGTGATCATCACGCTTCTTGCAAACTTATTTTTAGATGTCTTTCCTGGAGCCAGAGAAATAGGGACCTGCTAGTGAAGAGAGAAAACAAAGCCTGGGCCAACAATGTCGTCACCAGCTCTTGTGGGCTGAGGGTTTCATAGAGCATTTGTTACACTTATACCCTCCTCCCATGCCAGCCTCCTTATTCCTCTGCATTGAGGTCTCTGCCATGTTGGACTCCTGGGGAAATGGAGGGTGGAAGGTAAGCAAGCTTCCTGTTCAAAATGGTGTCTGGTGCTGCCTAGGAGGCCTTGATTTAGCTCTCTCTCTCTCTTTCTCTCTTTGTCTCTCCTCCCTCCTCCATCTCTGTCACTCTTTCTCTCTCCTCTGTATCTCTGTCTCTCTCTCTCTCCTCCATATCTTTGCCTCTTTCTGTTTTTCTGTCTCTCTCTCTCTCCTCTGTATCTTTGTCTTTCTCTGTCTCCTCTGAATCTTTGTCACTCTGTCTTTCCTCTCTCTCTTTTCTCTGTCTCTCTCTCCTCTCTCTGTCTTTCTCTCTCTGTCCATCTCTCTCTCCTCTATATCTCTGCCTCTCTCTCTCCTCTGTATCTGTCTGTCTGTTTTTCTGTCCATCTCTCTTACTCCTCTGTAGTATCTTTTTCTCTCTTTTCTCTCTATTTCACTCTCTCACACACACACACACACACACACACACACACACACACACACACACACTAATCAGGAAAAAATTCCAGGGGAATCATAGGAATTCCAGGGTAATTCTGGGAGTATGGTGGTGCACACCTGTCATCCTGGCTACTTGGGGAAACACAAATAAGAGAATCACAGTCCAGACTGGCCTAGGCATAAGGGAAGACAGTATCTCAAAACTATCCAATCCCCTCTGCCCAAAAAGGGTTAGGGGCATGGCAGAGCACCTGCCAAGCAAGAGCAAGGTCCTGAGTTCAATTGCCAGTGCTGCCAAAAAACAAGAAACAAAAAAAAAAAGGGAAGGAAACACAGCAGCACCACCCAGAGCAGAGGCCAATAAATGTTACTGTGAGCAGGTGGAAAGAAGTTGTCTTAGTAATGATATCTTTAGACATACAAAGAGAACTAAAATAACAACTATAATGACATTCTTTAATTTGCTTTAATTTGTCCTTGATAGAGAAAATAGGGAAAAATGAGAAAATCTGAGTAGTATTATATTTAACTTTATACAGAATATATTTTACTTCCTAACATACATGTAATATTTACAGGTGGATCTTACAGTAGTCAATAAAGATCCCAACAAACTTCAAAAAAAATCAGAAATGTGTGCTTCACACCTAACCAAAATATAACTGCAGTAAAAATTAATGACAAATGTTCAAAAAAGATCACCATCAGGGAGTTCAGCAATAATCTTTTAAGTACCTTAGTTTCCAAATACAGTTCCAAAATTTTAAAATAACAACGAAAAGGCTACCTATTGGATTTCAGAAAAACTTAAAATATGACATAGTTTTATTAGCAAAATCTATTAGGTTGAACATTAAGTCAAGGACTTAGGAATATGACTATAAAACAACTTAACAGAAAACAAAGAACCAAATAGTTGAGACCAGAATGTGAATGAATTTGAGAACAGGAAGTAGAATATACTCCAAGCAAATATCCATTCTGTATAAACAGTGATGCATCCCTGAATGACGGGCACCATTTCCGAGAAATGCATCTTTGTATTATTTCATCATTGTGCAAACATCACAGAGAGCAGATACAAATCTACATGGTGTACACCGGTCACTCAACGTGGCCCCCTGATGTGATCAAGTGATGTGACCAAGTCAGGTTGTACGAAGCTGTTTCCATCATCAGACAACATACTATTGTACAACCACTTTTTTTTTAATAAGGGCACACTCTAAAATAATGATAAAAGTCTAGTGAATACATAAGCCAATCACAAGTCATTTATTATCAAAACCAAGTATTCCATACTGTA
The DNA here is from genome assembly GCF_047511655.1 of Castor canadensis. NCBI lineage: Eukaryota > Metazoa > Chordata > Mammalia > Rodentia > Castoridae > Castor > Castor canadensis. The sequence continues at coordinate 3,566,503 of NC_133401.1, read as the reverse complement.
TGTTAATATATTGCTCTACTTTGACATAGCTGGCAACACAGAAGGTTGTTGAGACCAGCTTCACCACAAATTTGTGAGCAGTGTGTTGCTCTGAGACTCGATGACAGTGGCTGTGACATCTCTAGGTGACAGAACTAGGACCACTGTCACATATGCAGCTCACCATTGACCAAAATGCTTTGTGTGGTATATTGACTGTAGATGGAGAGATAATTGGTAAATTATCCAAGATATTTTTTCACATAGAGTAATTCTGGAAGTCTTGTCTATACACATTCTAAAACTACAACAATAAAATCAGTCTGGCCTTCTGTGACACACAAATGGACCAGAAAAGAACATCCAGAAGTGTGCCTCCTTTATGTAATAAGGAATTAAAAATATGGAGACAGGGTGTGTGGTTCAGCCGATTTGGTGAGGCAATGACCAGCCATTTTTAAAAAGAACTGTCATAAATGTCATATACCGTGTAGGAAAGCTGGTTCCACACATGTGAGTGTTTAAGTGTAAGTTGAGATGTGAAGGACATGTTCCTGGCAGAAGAAAAGGTGAGATGAGAGGTGAAAAGAATATTCATTCTTAAAAGTTGTAATTTTTTTCCAACCTGGTAATTCTATTTTAATTATAATAAACTTTGATGCTAATATAGTTGACATTTTTTTTTTGGTGGTACTGGGGTTTGAACTCAGAGCCTCACACTTGCTAGGCAGGTGCTCTACCACCTGAGTTACTCTGCCAGCCTCATTTTTGAAAAATTGAAATTATCTCCTTTAGTCAGGCCTGTTGGCTCAAGCCTATAATCCTAGCTACTTGCGAGGTTACAGTGGGTTGGACTGTGGTTTGAGTCCAGCCAGAGCAAAAAGTTTGAGAGACCTCCATCTCAACCAAGGACTGAGAGTGGCAGCTCATACCTGTCTAGCCCAGCCTGGGCCTAAAACAAGACCCTGTCTCAAAAATAACCAACACAAAAGAGACTGGCAGAGGGACACAAGTGGAAGAGCACCTGTCTTGCAAGCTTGCAGTCCTGAGTTCAAACTCCAGTACCGCCAACACCACCAACGAAATGAGTACCTCCTTTATTATATCTGCCTTTGTTGTCTTGCTTGGAAAACTGTGTGCGTGTGTATATAAATATTCAATGAAAATAGGGCAAGTGTATCATTTAAGAGGGTGGATTCTGCAATGTGGCAGACTTGCTTCCCAACTATATGACCTTAGACAACTAATCTTAAAATGCAATTTTCTTATCTGTAAAATGGAAACAGTAATATTAACAACTTTACCAGAGTGTATTAAATTTATTAGAACATGTAAACTACTTAGAACAGTTGTTGGAAAATTTAAGCATGACACATGTACTGTTATAAGTATCAAAATAGTACTGATGAACGAGCTTATTTATAACTTAAAGAATATATAAGACCCAAAAGCACAGGAAAGTTCCTGAAATTATTTTCCATTTTATTTTTCTCAAAGAAATGCAATTTGACATTAATGAATCCATATTTTACCTGCAAAAATATGAAAACAGTGAATTATCAGTTAGGAGTCTGCAAAGAAATACTTATCAATTGGTATCCAATCCAGAACAATTTGGTAGCAACTATTAAAACAATAACAATGCATGTACTTTTAATCCAGCAAATTCCCACCAGGAATGCAGCCTAATGGAAGGTATTTTAGGTGGAGAAATACTCAGTTGCAAGCAAGAATAGTCTTGGTAGTATTTCTTAGAGAATTGATATCATGGCTGGGTGCCATGGCTTATACCTGAAATCCCAGCCTCTCAGGAGGTGGAGACTGGGAGGAACGTGGTTGAAGGCCAGCCTCAACCAAAAGTTAGTGAGACCCCCATCTCAGCAAATTCCCTGGGCATGATGACATGTTTGTCATCTTAGCTACATGGGAAGCATAAATAGGAGAGTTCAGGCCTGGACAAAAATGAGAGACCTTATCTGAAAAATAACTAAAGCAAAAGGGCTGGAGACATGGTTCAAGTGGTAGAGCACTTCCTTAGAGGCCCTGAGTTCAAATCCCAGTACCATCCCAAAAATTGTTTTTTTTTTTTTAATGAAATTCACCATTGAAACCAGGTGAGCTTAGTACTCTTTTGAAAAATTATCCATTATTGAGCCAATGTCTTTAAAGAGTAAAAGTCTGTTCAGATCGTCTATTTCTTCTTTGGTGAACTTTATTGGATGGTATCTTCTAGGAAGTTGGAAATTTTCACCCATGTTATCAGATTTGGAGGCATGGTTGTTTGTGATATTCTTATTATCTTTTAAATGTCTACGGGGTCAATAGTGGTGGCTCCCGTTTCATTTCTAATATTAGTAATTTGTATCTTCCTTCTTTTCTGTCTTTCTTTGGCCTTACAAGATTTTTGCCATTTGTAATGATATTTTCAGATAACATCTTTAGGTTCTGTTGATTTTTCTCTATTGATTACCGGTTCTGATTCCGTTTGTGTTTATGACTTCTTTTCTCCTTGCTTTCAATTTGATTTTCTCTTCTTTTTCTAGTTTTCTAAGGTGAAAGCTTAGACAATTGATCTTATATCTTTCTCCCCCCCCTGCCCAATATATGCATTCAATACTCTAACTTGCATTTTAAGCATGGCTTCTGGGGTATCCTCAATGTATTGATAAGTCATGTTTTATTTTCATTTTGCTCAAAATATTTAAAAATTTGTCTTAATTTTTTTTGGCTCATGTGCTACTTAGAAATGTGCTATCTAATCTTCAGATTTTGCTGTGGGGGGGTGTTGGGGAGAAGTTCATCTTTTTTGTTGTTTGTTTACCTTGTCAGTACTGGGGATTGAACCCAGGGCCTGGAGTGTGTGCCCTACCACTTAAGCCACATCCCAGTCCTTTGGTTTGTAATTTGTCATTCTCTCTTTGCCAGAGCCAGACTAGAACTGATGATCCTCCTGCATCCTTCTCCCAAGTGGCTGGAATTACAGGTGGACACCACCATGCCTGCCCTCACTTTCTTTCTGTTATTGGTTTCTGTTTTTACTTCATTATAGTCTGAGAACAGACATGACAGGATTTCTTTTAAATTTGCTAAGGTATATTTTTATATCCCGAAATGTGGTGTATCTCCAAGGAACCTGAGAAAAATGTATAACCTATTGCTGTTGGGTAGAGTGTTCTACAAATATCAGTTAGGGCCACTGGACTGATGATTGGTGTGACTGTATTGATTTCTGATGCATCTGTTAATTACTACTGCAGGAAGGGTGTTGAAGAGTTCAACTCCAATGGTGGATTTGTCTCAGATTTGATGAAATATTATTATATTCCTGGAGAAATACTGTCTGCATTATGATCTAATGCCCTTCTTTATTCTTGACAGTTTTCCTTGCTCTGAACTTTGCTTTGTTTGAAATTAATATGGCATTGGATTTTGATAACAGTTAGCATGGTATCTCTCTTTCCATCTCATCACTTTTGTGTGACTTTATGGTGGAAACGGGCTTCGTGTAGAAAACATATCAGTTGAGTTTTGTTTTTTTAACCCAGTTTGACATGCTCTTCTTCTCGTTGGTGTGTTTACACCATTCAGGTAAGGGATTGATCGTTGGAGTGCTAGCTACCATCTTGTTGCTTGACTTGTTGCTTTTGTTCTTTGCTTCTTTTTCCTCTCTTTCTTTTGGTTCTTCTGGTTTTAATTGACTGAATAATTTCATTTGTTTTTCTCATCTTATCAACCAAACATCTTTTTTAATTAATAGATTGTATGCATCAACATTTTATAGAAAGTTGTAAGAACTTGAAAAATAACAAAGAAAATAACTATTGCCTATACCATATTCATAGATAGAAAGATACATTATATACTAACATCCTTAAATTAGTTACAGATTCAATCCAATCCAATCATAAACACAAAAGGGCTTTTCATAAAACTTGGTATGTAAATTGGTAAGTTAATTCTAAATCTGTTTGAAAGAGTAAAGACCCAATAACAAACATGACATTCACAACAAAGAATAACCAAAAATTACCTCCACTGTCAGCCATACTTCTTTTTAAATTTAAAAAGATTTTAATTTTTTAAATTCTGGTTGCACAAGAATATGTGACATCCATTTCCATCTGATTGAAGCTGACATCCAAATCTCACTGTACCACTCATGGTTAGTGGCAGTCCTACATAGCTGTACTCACATGACAGTGTGATCAATAACTGACTTTAAATACTAGTGCTCTCTCCTTCCCTTGTCCACAGCTATAATCACCCAGTACCTTCTATATTATTTTTGAACAACTAGTTATATATCTGGTGAACTGAGGAAAAAATTATTTTATTTTACCTTCAGTTAATCCCTTTCTAACACTTCTTTCTGAAGACCCAAGTTTCTGGATGGTACTGTGTTCCTTTTCTCTAAACCTGTGTTATTTATAATAGTGAAATCTCAGAAGCAAGATGAATGCCCAACAGTAGGGTAAGACTGCTAGGTCCATGCAGCAGAAAACTATGAAGCCCTTGAAAATCATTACGAACCTCTGTCTTCCTTCAGTTCTTTCCCTTCTCAAGGTATGCTACAGAAGTGAGTCACAGGTGAGGAACTCTCGGCAGAGACAAGGTCCAGGCCCCTGTGAACAACTGCAGGGAGAATTAGTCACTTCCATGTACTTTTGACTATCTCCCCATTGTTGCTGGAGTGGGAGAGGTGACAGGGAGGAAAAACAGCATCCAAGAACATCGAATGGGCATAGAGTATGGACATAAAAACCTGAGCGTGTGGGACATTGTTGCAGGGGACCACTGGACCTGAGTGGTTGGGGACCTGAGTGCTGGGTAACCAGAGCCTAAGTCGAGGGACTCAGGATTGGAACCTGAGTGTAAGGGACCTGGGACCAAGTGGCAGAACCTGGGTGCAGGGGACCCTGAAGGCTGGAATTTCAGTTCTCACAATACTGGAGAGGAACTTCTTTTGCCTGGTATTACTGGGGTGTTACTGGAACAGCTGCAATGTGACCCCTTGTCTTCACATAGCATTCCTTTGCCTGCCCCTTTTTCAGTAAATGAGAAATTGTTTGGTTCTCAGAGCTTCCAGAAAGGAGAGGAGTGACAATATCTCTTTCTTCAGAACTTTAGCAGCCCAGATCCATGAAGGACCTGCAGGCTGGAGATGGTAAGGTATCTCCCCTGAAGACCAGGAAAGGATGTCTGGCTTGACCGGGGGAGTGGGGGGGAAGGAAAGGACAGAGTTCTCTACAGGGGTCCCTGTGTCTCAGAGAGTAGGAAAATAACCCAGGGATGTTTTCAGGAGCCTTAAAGCAGTAGTGCACTGCACAGGTTCTGGAGACGAGGACAGAGGTGTGAGAAGGTAAGCCAGACAAGTTTGGGCAACCTGAAGGAACTTTCAGACAGCATTAAAGAGCAAGAGAAGCAAACACCCCCATTCCCACGTGCTGGAGGGCAGTGCGGAAGCTGGGGATGGAGACACAGTTGGTAGACTGCACCAGCACCCCAGGGTAGACATGAAGACAGTACTGGATGTCATCAAAGGGTGTCCTCCACCCTAGGAAATTAGGCATTGTGCAAACCCCAGAAGAACTCTGTGGGGAAGGGTTTCTGGGGCCCCAACCTTCACTGAACTTGAATTTCTACAACCCTATTGAAATGATGGGATGTTGATTAGGGGTATAAAAATAAAGTTATATTCATCAAACACTTGCATTTATGGACCAAGATTTCATGGTAATTTTTTCCCCAGACTTCCTTGGGGTGGTTCATATGAGGAGGAGGAAGAGCAAATATAGCTATTATCAACTGCTGGGTCTGAAATCCTACCCTCCGACGAGTTAAGGCAAGCCATTTCTTCCCCAAACAGAGGAAGCCCGCAGCTCTGATTGTAAATAAGAAATTAATGAGTGTTTCAAAGACAATGTTGAGATTGCATAAAAAATGAGCAGTTCACACCTTTTTTTTCAAAGTTAACTTTGTTTCAGCTTAAAAAACCTGATAAATGTTTTCAATTAACAGTTACAGAAAAAGAAAATTATATTGCAAATTCATGCAAAATCTTCCTTCAAAATCACTTCCCTAATGACTCAAATCAATTCTTCAGACTGAGCATCGAGATCCAAAATAGAAAGTACAGATGTTTCAGAGGGAGTTGCACAGGGAAGGTGGAGATGTCAGGGTGGTCCTCCCTTCCACAGGGAGTTAAGGAAATGAGTTAAGGATCACAGAATCCTAGTCTTTTAGGCAAAGTAAACAAAACCCTTCACCTAGAGAGAGTTACTACACCACGGTCCAAATAAATCTTTGTGATCTCATTATCATTGTCATTGTCACTTAAAGACCTTGCTGTCATTGGGTGGATCTTTATGTAATAGAAGAGGGACCTGGTGTGGAAGGACTGGATGCTGAGTGGACCCAGGATTTCCCTGGTAGTTCAGTCTGGGCAAGTTGTGCCTGTGCTCTGGATCGTGTAGAAGGCAGTCTGTCACACACTTACCCTCCACCCATATTTTCTAATGACTCACCCATGAGCCCAGGACACAGATTCCTGAGTAATTTCTACTCCATCTAATTATAGATAAAGTTTTAGACTTTGGCTAAACAAACACACAACAAAGAGACAATGCCCACCCCACCCTATAACACACACAACACAAAAAGCATGAGTAAGTATAAGAGAAGGTGAAGGTTGGAAGAAGCTATGACATTTGAGCACAAAGCCTGGTCTTGAACTTGTGGGAAGTCAAGGAAATGGAGGAAGTAGATTCAGAGTTTGAGAACAACACCTCAGCAGTACGTGGGGAAATGCATTCCTAGTTGCGTGTTTTCACATCACATCTGTGATGTGCATCTAGGAAGGTAATATCAACTTTGCTTTCATAACCAATCATCCCTTTAAAGCTCATTAATGACTGAAAATAACAGCCTAATTTTTAAAATAAAAATTTCTTTTCGGTCTGTAAGTCAACTGCACTGTTTTACTCATCTAGGTCAAGACCAGTGAATACCAGCTGAGATGGGTAACTCATGCTTCTGTGGTCAGCTGGTGGATGGTATGAGGTAGCTGTCCAGGGTACCTTTTCCTGGCACCATCTCATCCTCCAGGCTGGTAGTCTCAGTTTATTCAAATGAGCCTCATGGAATCCTTGGGGTTGAGTCAGATCTATCATAGTGTCACTTGTCCTGGCCAAAGTGTGTCTCAAGGGTTGACCATGGAGGAGCCTCAGTCAAATAGCATGGGTCATGAAGACAAGGTAGAGAAGAATTTGAGCCAATGTTTAATCACCCTACCATAGTCGACCCTCTATTCATACCCCTCCCACATGCAACATATATTAATATTACACCCTCAGAAGTAGTCCTCCCCCCAAAATAATTTCATCCACTCCTAGCATTATACCCAAATCTAAGATTCTGTGATTTAGATCAAGCCCAGTTCCAGGTTCTCTTACTCCTGGAAACTATGAATTAACATCCCAAGTTAGCAGATCCTTCATGCCTTATATGCAATGTTTAATAAGACAGGCAAACCAGATTAATCAATCTCACTCAAAAGTAAGAGTGATAGACGAGTAATGAAACCCACCCAACACTGAAAGAGGGGGGAAGAGGAAGAAGAGAGAGCCAGGACTGTAAAGTAGGTACAGTGTGTGTTGGGGGGAGTACTTGTGAGTGAAGGTGAATGAAGAAGAAGGTGAGGCAATATGGTTGGTGAACTTCATATACAAAGTAGAACAATGAAACCTCTTGCAATTGCTTTAAGTGGGGCTGGGAGGGGGTTGACAGGGAGGAGACGGTGGGGGTGATCTAACCAATGTACAATATAAACCTATTTGGAAGACTCACAATGAATTCCCCCTGTACTGTGAATATATTCTAATTAAAACCTTAAAACATAATAATTAAAGGTGTGAATTTGTTCAAGATACACTGAATGCATGTATGGAATCATCACAATGAAATCCTCTCGTATTATGAGTGTCAAACAAATTAATAAAAATTATGAGAAAAGACCCCAACGTTCAAAAAAATAAGGACTAATGGGAAATACAGGGTCATCACCATCTGCGGTAGTTCTGACATCCTACTGTGTGAATGGTATTGGCCATGTTCTCCTTCCTCAACAATTGGGCATGGTACCTCTTGGCTCCACTCATGAGATGACATTTTATTGGCTATGTTTCTCTTTGAAAATATCTAAAAAAGTGTCCTGTCTTAGAGATGAGTTGTCAGGGGCACAGAGTGTCTTTATGCTTTGAAAAATCTCAGTCCATTTATTACCCACTGGCATCATTTTGCCGTTTCACCTCACTGAAAAATTTGGCAAGCTTCCTTGTATCTAAATCATGCCTACTTAACTCTTCAAAATGCATATCTAAAATAGTTCCTAAGATAGACCTTTCTCCTTGACGTTGCTGCAGGTTTGGGTTGTATGATCTTAAACTACCCTTTGGTGCAGTTAGTAAGGTCCATACAATGTTAATGAAGAGCCTTTAAAATTTTTTTATTTGGATATATTCATTGTACAGGGGGATTCATTGTGACAATTCCAAATAAGCTTAAACTGTACATTGACTAGATGACTCCTACCATCTCCCCTAAACCCCCTCCCTGCCCCTTTTAAAGCAATTGCAAGAGGTCTCTTTGTTCCATTTCACATAAGTATATGAAACCCATCCACATATTCCCTCACCTTCTTCTCCTTCATGGGAGGGTGGGATCCCATGAGTGTCGTGACAATGTTGTAGAGGGCTTTTTGATGCTTGAGGTCCTGGTAGAAGATCAGTGAGCATACAAGCATGTGCAGAAGAGGCAAAGCAACAACTTCTTATGTGGTAACTATCTAATCTCTCTCTCTCTCTCTCTCTCTCTCTCTTTTGATGGCACTGGGGTTTTGAATTCAGGGCCTCATGCTTGCTAGGCAGGCACTCTATCACTTGAGCCACTCTACCAGCCCTTTTTTTTGTGATGCTGTTTTTCAAGATAGTGTCTTGCAAACTATTTCCCAGGGGTTGGTTTCGAACCGGGTTCTTCCTGATTTCTGCCTCCTGACTAGCTAGGATTACAGGCGTGAACCACCAGTTCCAGGGCTATCAATCTCTTCATGAAGAATTTACCTCCACAACACACCCAACCTCCTTTCACCATCTCCCAACACTGCTGTCATGGGGATTAAGTTTCTAACACATGGATTTGGGGTTCATACCCAAATGATAGAAATAGGAGACACTAAACCACCCTTTAAAAAGCTTTCTTGTGGTATTCCTTCAAAGACACAGTCTTTTCACTTTCATTGATGAGTAGGATGGTGATATATGGACATACGCCAGTGTGTAAGTAACATTCACCCCTCAAAGGACACTTGTGTTGCTTCCATTGGGATAGTTATGAACAGAACACTTCTAAACATCTGTGCATAGGTTTTAGTGTGAATGTAGGTGTTCTAAGCTTTTCAAGGGTAAATCTCCATGAGTGAGATTACTAGGAGAAAGGGTAAAAGAAATGGAATCCTGTTTTCCATAACACTGATAGCAATTTTCATTCCCTTGAGCTCTGTTCCTTTCCATCCTCACTGACACGTGATGTGGTGAGAAATTTTTATCTTGTCTGATGAGACAGATGTGCAGTGATACTGTTCTTTGCTTCCACTTGCCCTTCCCTATTGGCTAGTGACTATTTTTATTGTCTTACTTGTCATCCATATCTCACTGTTAGTGAAATACCTGTGTCTTTTTACCATGTTTCTTATTGGATTGCTTGTTTTTCTATTGAGATTTGAGTTTTGCATATATGCTACATAGGAATCCATATGTTGTTTGCAAACATTCTTCCCAGTTTGTAGCTTTTTCCTCATCCTCTTAGCAAGATCCTTCCCAAGGAACACATTTTCAATTTATTGATTTTTTTTTTCCCTTGATGGACCATGCTATATGTGTCACAGAGCCTTTCCTCTTGAAGACTTTCTTATATATACTCTTTTTGAAAGTGTTTTAACTTTACATTTAAATCCAGGATTGATTTTGAGCTAATTTTGGTATTAGATGTGAGGTTTAGATCAAGATTATGTGGGTGGATAGACAGATGGATGAGTGGATAGATGAATAGACGAATGGATAGATATGGAAATTGAATTTCCAGTACTATTTATTCATTCAATTGCTTTTATGCATTCTCCAAACATAAGTGGGTTGAACCTTTTAGTGGCTATTTCTGGCCTCTCTATCTTGTTTCACAGAACTACCTGTGTGCCCTTTAATCAATATTATTCAGCATTGATTATTAGAGCTACAGATAAGTCTTTAAGGTAGAACAATTCCTCTAACTTTATTTTCCCCTTTTTAGTTATTTTGGCTACTATTTTTTTTTTTGGTATTCTGCTATAATGTTTAGAATAATCTTGGGTAGATCTAGAAGAACTCTTTCTTGGTTTTTGATAGGAGTGGTATTAGACCATTGTATGAACTTAAGAAGAATCGACACATTTACTATGTCAAATCTTCCAATGCATGAACATGGGATACCTCTCCATTAATTTAGTGTCTTATTCTCTTTCATTAGCATTTATATTTTGGCAGACTTGTATTACTACATTTCTACATTGTAATTCCACTTCAACATATACAAATGGTATTACATATTTTACTTTGCTTTACATATCTAAAAAAGCAATTGATTTTTGCATGTTGTTCCTGTATTCTCCGAGTTTTGCTAAACTCACTTATAAGTACTAAAATATTTTTGCAAAGTCTGTATTTCCTAGATCAAAAGAATCTAATATAGGAAACAATACCAAACTCATTTATTTCAGTTACTAAATTAACTGTAATGGCACAAATGACAAAAACAATTTTGGTACATTTCCAGAGAAAAGGGAAAACCAATGATGTCATACCCTTGATAGTCTAGCATTTAATATGTAAGAATGGATTCTGGCTTTCATCCCCCAGATTCTTCTTTGTCATTTTTACATATAGACAATCATATCGTCTACAAAGAAGTACAATTTTCTTCCTTTCTAGTGTTTATGTCTACTCTTTCCTTTCCTGCCTCATTGCTGTTCCAGAATCTTTCAATTCAACATTGAACAGTAATGGTGAGTGGACATTCTTGCCTGTTCCCAACCATGAAGGGAGCATTCAACCTTCAGCCTTAAGAATGATGTTAGCTATAATGTTTTTGTAAATACTTTTCATCAGTATGTGGAAATTCCTCATTGTTTCTAGTTGACCAAGAATTTGCATCATGAATGGGTGCTACATGTTATTTTTGCATCAATTTATAAGATTTTGTGATTTTTTTATTCTTTAGAGAGTCAACATGGCATATCATCTTGATTGATTTTTAAATATTGAACCAAGTAAACATCCCTAGAAGAAGTTTCACATGGACAAGGTGTACAATTATTATTCTATGTTATGCATTTATTGATTGGCATGGTATGTTTGTAATGGTTTTGATGAAATTTCTCTTTTGTCATGGTAGAATGCTATTTTCTGTTTCTAAGAACAATTTTCGTTTTGAAGTCTATTTTTCTTATATTAGTATAGGCTCTCATGCTCTCTTTTGGTTACTTCTGAGATTTCTTTTGCTCCTTTTTATTTCAAAATATTTGTGTCTTTGAATTTAAATGGAGTCTCTTACAGACAATATGTAATTTCTTTTCTTTTAAATTTATTTTAACCTCCTTTTAATTGAAGAGCTTAATCCATTTGTATAGAATGTAACTACTGTTGCAGTAGAATTTTTGTCTGTCATTTTGCTATTTCTTTATTCATTTTTCTTCCTGTTCCTCAGACTGAATAATCTCAATTTGATCTATCCTCAAGAATCTTTCATTTTTCTTCTGCCCATTCAAGTGTTGTGTTGTGTCCTTATTAGTCATTTTGGATGTTGTATTTCTTAACCTTGATAGTTCTATTTGGTATTAAAAAGCAATTTCTATCTCTTTGTTGAACTCTTGTATTTAGTGAGGCATCTGATGACTTTAATTCTTGACATTTGGTTTTCTCTAGTTAAACACACCTAGCTGTTAAGACCAATACCTAAGCTTCCTCAAAGGCAGTTTTTCTTCTTTGCCTTTTCCCTGTAGGTAAGCTGACTTTCTTGCATGTTCACATGCCTTTTAACTTTTGTTGAAAATAGAGTTATTTATTTATTTTTACTAATAGGACTTCTTGGGTTTTATTTACTCAATTATATCTCACAATTATATGTGATAATTTCTCTGCAGATGAATTTAATACATTTGAATTTAGATTTATGAAAACAGAGTATTTCAAGTATGATTTAACAATTCTGGAAATCATGTCCTTTTCCCTTTCCCTAGTTGATTGACTTTGTGGATTGTTATAATTTTTCTTTGTTTAGTAATTTTTTTTGCTAGTATCATAAAATAGCATTATAAAATCAGTATCATTAGACAGAGATTTCTTTAAACATTTTTTGTGGTACTGAGGCTTGAACTCAGGGCCTCCAACTTGAGCCACTCCACCAGCCCTTTTTTGTAATGGGTTTTTTCAAGATAGGGTCTCACAAACTCTTTATCTGGGCTGACTTCAAACCTTGATTCCCCTAATCTCTGCCTTCTGTGTAGCTAGGATTGTAGGCGTGAGCCATTGGCACCCAGCTAAGCATAGGATTTTGTCAGGCCTTTCTGAGCATCTCACGGAGCCATGTATGTGTAGGGCTTTCTAGATATCCAAGAATATGCCTCAACTCTTCAAAGCCCCATGGATACTTCTTTGTTCATCTTTTTCCTTTTTAAGTTAATTCAAATTCTATCCATTTCTTCAGGCAGTAACAATTTTTAAAACACTTGCCTATAGTGTTTTTGACAAATTCACCACCCCCAAAAAGACTTCTTGCATTGATGAGCTCTAAATGAGGTCAAATAAAAGCACGACTTTAAAGTTGGGGTCTTATGTGATGGCACCAGACAGGTCAAATGATGACAATTCTTTAATTTCCTACTCCCTTTGGTACAAAAAAATTGGGCCGTTACTTTCTGAAGAAGACTAGGGTACTGCACTAGAATAAGTTAAAACCCCACAAGGTTTGCTTTTCTCACTGAGGCTCAGTCACTTCTCTTACATAAATGTTTTTTTTGGCTGTTGAAAGCCTTCAATTGATTTTCAAAGTTCTAAAAAAGAGGATTGTGACAAGGTTTTGCATTTGTGTTTTTTCACTGGTTTTATGTCGGCTAAGAAACAGAGGTCCTGACTCCAACATTTTCAGTGATTCTACCTATTTCTGTCACTTCTTTCATGACATATTTCATAGCTCTGTTGTTAGTCATCTGCACATTTAGGATGGTGATGAATTTGGGGTAGAGTGACACATCCATCATTCTTTCATGTCATTTTCAGTTGCTGGAAATGTTTTTTGTTTTGAAATCTACTTTATGTGATTCAAACAAATCTATAACTCTGCTTTTTTTTTAAAGAGTTTTCACTAATTTAAAATAATTGTCTCCATCCTTCTATTTTCAGTGTGTATCTATTATAATAGTTAGAGTAAGTTTCTTGTACACAACATATAGTTGGGCCAGTTTTAAAATCCACCCTGCCAATCCCTGTCTTTTAAATGTTCTCTTTTAAACTACTTACATTCAATATAATGATTAATGTATGGTTTAAGAGTGACATTCCAATTTTTGTTTTTGTTTATCTAATTTTTGTCTCTCTGTCTTCTTTTAATAGCCTCCTTGGGGAATATTTTGAGCAATTTTTAGAATTTCATTTTGTTTTACAGTATCCTTGAGTCATTTGTGTATCTGTTTTTTTTACAGGTTGTGCTTGGTATTATATAATTATACCAAGACTATTAGTGTCTGCATTTTAAGAATTCAATTCAAGTGCAGAAACTTTACTTTTTATATCCCTTTATTTTCTCCATTGATAATATAATTGCCTTAAGCACTCCTTCAATATGCATTGCCAATAACATTAGACTGTGTAATATATTTTTGCATCATTTGTAGAACTCAAGAGGAGAAATTTTATCATGTTGATTCATATTCCTGCCCTTGACCATGTTGTTTCTTTTTTTGTGATGTCCTGAGATTTCTTCTTTCATCATTTTTCTCTTTAGAGAATTTCCTTTAACTATTGTCTTATAATAGATATCATGGTGATAAATTCTCTTAAGTTTCTTTTATCTGACAATGCTTTGATTTTTTTTCTCTTTACTCCTCAAAGATATCTTCACTGGATATAGAAGTCTGGGTTGACAATTATATTATCTCAGCACTTGAAAAATACTCTGCCACTTTCTTCTGGTTTTCTCAGTTTTTGAATAGAAATATGTTGTCATTTGAATATTTTTTATCTCCATAGGTAAGGCATTGTTTCTCTATAACATGTTTCAAGATTTTTAACTCTGTTTAGTTTTCAGATGTTAATCACAGTGTCCCTTGGCATGGATTTCTTTGAGTTTTTCTTGTTCAAGATTTGTTTAGCTTTGAAGTTTATAATTGTTGTCAAATTCAGGGACTTTTTAGGCACTATTTCTTCTAACATATTTTTAAACACTGTCTCTTTCTGAGACTATAATTGCACAAATGTTGAATTCTAGTCCTCTTCTCCAGTCTTTTCATTACTATCAATTTTCAGAGTAATGAAATAACTGTTGGTGTACTTGGTCTAGGTATAATGCTTGCAGGGAGTGGAGGAGACAAGGTAGAATGTGTTCACTCCACCTTGCCCAGAACCAGAGCCAGTGCAATATCTCAACATCTTATTTTTTAAAATATTTTTGCCATCAAGGAGACAAGAAATCTTTTATTTTCTAATGCAGCAAGTTCTTCTTCTTCTGTAGTATGTATAAATTCTGATTGCAAATTGGTCAATACTTCTCTTAACTCTTATCTTTATTTCATAATCTTATGATATCACCTAGGTGTAAACAGTTAGCACTGGGAAAACTCTGCCTGGAAACCTTTCCAAACCCTGTAAGTCCATATATAGGTGGTTGCATGTCCATGTGACCACAGCATATCTTTCTTAGCAATCGGTCATTTCTTAACATAAGTGGCCATTTTTCTGCCTCCAATAATAATTTCCTAAACATTTTTCCTGCCTCTGTTGAGTTTTGTCACTGATTTCTTTCTACTTCCATAGTCTGTCCAGTCCTGATACCAATGGCATATATTTCAAACTTTTATTAAAGCAGCACCTC
This sequence comes from Castor canadensis, assembly GCF_047511655.1. Classification (NCBI taxonomy): domain Eukaryota; kingdom Metazoa; phylum Chordata; class Mammalia; order Rodentia; family Castoridae; genus Castor; species Castor canadensis. The sequence goes on along the minus strand of NC_133401.1, from coordinate 3,551,350 downwards.
ACTTTTAGAAACCAATTTCCAAATCTGTTAGCTTTTGAAGCACAACCATACTAAAATCAAATGACTTTAAACCAAAACTACATATAACTTCTCATCTGTCCAAGGGTCTTCTGGCTGGTTTTGCTCAGTGAATCTCAGCTACATGTGCTAATATGTCTATGGTCATTGAGAGCCAACCAGGAGCTCTGGAGCAGAGTAGCTTCTGATGAAACAACTCCAGTGACCTGGCTCTGCTCTGTGTGCTATCTTGTCCACCACAAGTATAGCCTGGACTTATGCCTCAAGAAATAATGAACGCATACAAGTTCTCTGCTATTCTTTTCCTGAACTTACACACTACCCCATTTGCTACATTCTATTGGCCAAACTTGGGCACAAGATCCACTCACATTCAAGAGGAGAGGAAAAATGTTCTATCCCTGCATGGGAAGAGCTACAAAATTATATCCCAGGAGTACAAATACTAGGAGAAAAAATTGGGCAATTTTTCCCAACCAGTCCACATTATCAATAACAGCTTAGCAGAAATAGAAAAGAAAAAGAAGAGCAATGGACCTTAGAGAAGCCAGAAGCTCACTATTGAGATCAAGCTCTGGGAAGAAAAATCCCTGAGCCTCACAGATGGGATGTAGGTGTTACCCCTTTGAAGAGCACAGAGCACATCCAAACTCTAGCATTCAGGGATGCCTGTGATTTAGGATGTTTACTTGCAAGTTTATTTAGATTCCATGTTTCAGACATAAAGCATTGTTGGTCTTGTATCTTTAGTCTGGCTCTTTCCAGGCAAATTATCGAAGAAGCTCAGAGAGCAAGAGGTGGAGGAACAGCATAACTAGAGGTCAGAATGAGAATGCAGTAAAGCAAGGACTGGAAGTCCATGAGTATAGACGAGGCAGTTGAACCCTAATGTCTCACTATACTAAAGAAGTGTGTGGTTGTTATGGCTCATTAAGAACTTCAGTCTTCAGGATTGTGTGATGCTGAGATACAGTTTCATGGTCCTGGTAATGCTGTCTAAAAATATGGTGTACTGCTTTCTGCTGGGAACCTGGAGCTGTCACCTCCTCTCAAGATTCCTCAGCAATTGGGAATCTCCATAGGTTTCTCTGGTTGACCATGGGATTGGAAGATGTGTGAGCTCATTCTAGTCTGGGATACCAGGGATGATGTAGAGAAGACACCATGGGCATTTGAGAGCAGTCAAGAAATCCTTCTTTGGAGGACATGTGGGAAGAAGATGGAAGTTACTCAGTAGGTCTGCATCCATAGGAGTCAAGTGACCATAGGCAATGCCCTGTCTTCTAGCCCTAGAAAGCCCCAAAGTCTTAAAGGGCTTCTTACTCATTATGGGTCCATCCTAGACCACTCTGGACCTCTCTTGATGACAAGGCATTCATTGAAACAGTCTAATACATTTAAGAGGCTGTTAGAACCCATTTACTTAGTCTGCCATCATCCTGACAACTCATGTGGGACCATCTAGAGTGTTCTCGAAGCTGAGTATGGGAGTTGAGATGCTTTCATCCCAATGAGACCTTGGTTCTGCTCTACTGGATTGAGTTACACAGCTTTATGCAGTGGGTCTAGGCACGCATGGGGATGGTCAGCCCTTCTATAGAGACTGCAAGATCACAGGAACACAGAAATGGTAATACAGACATTGAGAAAGGGTCTTTGTTTCAGAAAGCTCTCAGGACCTTGGATCAGGGACGTCATCCCAGGCAGTGGCCTCAGCAGACCATTGTCCTACAGGCAGCCCACCACATTGTCTTTCTTCTTCTTCTTCTTTTTTACTTTAATTTGCCTTTTCAAAAAAAATGGAAAAAAGACGCGCGATTAGGTCATTGCCTCTGCACTTTTTTCTCAAGAACTGGCACATCTAGTGTGAATAAAGCTAATGGTGAGAGACAATGTTTTAATGTTAATTAGAAATTCCATGTGTCTTTCGTTCATCAGAGAACCACTGCTCTTTTATGTACCAGATGAAAGCGAAGCTCTTGCTTGGAGGAAAACAGAGTACACAGTCAGAAAAGAAAGTATTTTCAGTTTCATAATTATTCAAATGATTGTTGCTTTTAATAAAAGCAAGAGATCTTGAGAAGGCAGAAGGGTACTTAGCAAAAACACAACTGCATGGCAGGAAGCCACTGCAGAGCCTGCAAGACCTGCTTCTCCCTCTTTTAGCAAACATTGTTAAAAACTGTAATCTCCAATTAGGAAACAACCTCTCACAGAGCAACTCAGTGGCCTTGTTAGACAAGTGAGAGGTGGTAGGACCAAGTCCCTTCTGAATGGATCCACCCAGGGGAAAAGGAGCAGAAAGCACCCTGGGATCCTGGGGCCCCTGAATGGAACCAACACCCAAGTTGGAAGAAAGACATCAGGCACCCATGTGATGAATGGTACCTTAAAGTTATTTAAACACAATGAGTAGGAAAAGGAGGAAGGCAATACCACTCTCTCTGTGAGCTCCATTTTCACCTTTGTAAAATGAACATGTTGGATGCACTTGGGGAATTTAGAGGAAGGTTGTGAAGGCCTCTCTTCCCTGAGTGCCTGTGTGCATAGTAGTGTTACAGGGTTAGGGCAAGGATGCTCAATGAGCTCCTGTTCTTGGTGAGAATGTGTTATATCCTGAAGGTTAAGACAGAAAAGATTGGAAAGTAGTGAACTGTGTTTGCTAATTTTCCTTCCAAGTCTCTAATTCTTTTTTTTAAATGTTTTGATGGGACTGGAATTTGAACTCAGGGCCAAAATTCTACCCCTTGAGCCACACCTCCAGTCCATTTCACTCGGTTATTTTGGAGATGGAGGTCTTGTGAACTATTTGCCTAGGGGAACTGAGATCCTCCTAATCTCAGACTCCCAATTTATCTAGGCTTGCAGGTGTGAGCTCCAGTGCCTGGCCAACTCTTTCTTAATTTGACAATTAGGTGACCCCCTACTTGACAGGCTAATAAGTGAATGGAGAAAGGACTGACATTTATGAAAAGAAATTATTAATGTACTATTTTCTTTTTTAAATATTTGAATTTATTTTGGAATACTGTTAGATTTACAGAAAAATTGCAGAAAGAATTATCATCTACCCTTCATACAGTTACACTGAATGTTTACATGTTACCTGGCTATGTGTTTCTCAAAACATTTGTGTATTACTATTAACTAATTCCAAGTTTTATTTGGATTTCACCATTTTTTTATTGTTGTGTTGGGTGGGGTACATTGTGGCATTTACAAAAGTTCTTACAATATATCAAATACATCATACTTGAATTCACCCCCTCCATCACTCTCCTTTTGTCCTCCTCTCCCCCATTATACACCTTTTCTGTTCCAGGGGATAATTCAGGAGACTACATGGGATTTAGGAAATATTTATTTTTGTGCATAAACTTCTGTGCTAAGTATTGATTTGGTAGATTATCAGAATGAATTCAAGTACCCCTCCTTCATGGTTCTGAGAGGCAAAACCATGCAGAAAAGCTTACCATCCTTATTTTTCCACCTTCAAGATATAATGAACAAGGTAGAGGAAGCCTCATTGGTAGGACCTTTTCATTCTGAGAAACTCCATCCATTTTTGATCACCAGATATATATATGGTGACACTTGTTACTCCCCAACTAAGTCCATGTGTTAACCACCTCTGGGTGAGACAGACAAGCCAGACTCTTCAGTTAGAGTGCTCTGATCAGGGCTAATAGTGTATCAGACAGGTCAGTGAAATCAGTGTCTGAAAAACAAGAATCTAATACTTTACTCCTCATCTTATTTTTTGTGGCACTGGGTTTTGAACTCAGAGCTTCACGCTTGCCAGGCAAGTGCTCTAACACTTGAGTCATCCATCAGTCCTTTTTTTATGTTGGGCTTATTTCAAGATAGGGTCTTGCAAACTATTTGCCCAGGCTGGCTTCAAATGGAAATCATCCTGATCTCTGCCTCTCGAGTAACTAGGATGGCAGGCTTGAGCCACCAGTGCCTGGATGCCTTCCTTCATCTTGTATCCAATGTTTCTTTATTATTCATCAAGTTCTTTTGTCACTATGCAGAGTCAGCTTGCAGTGTGTAAATAATTATGCATAATCAGAAAGAATAATCCAAATAAAATTGACAAAACATTTTTTTTCAAACAGGTAACACCTGCTGTAAGGAGTGCAGTTCATATTGCATTGAACTGTTAGTGCTGAGGTCATTCAGGTCATCAAAATATGCAAACCTATTGACCAAGTTAGCCAAAAGATATTAACCACCATACTATTCATAAAGGAATAAGAAGCAACAGACAAATTATAGGACATACACACAAAACCAATGTGCAGCTTTAAAAAAATCAAGATTATAGAAGAATATTTAATGACCCAGTACTCCTATAAAGAAATAACATCACAAATGGTTATGTACAGTATGATTCATTTTTGTGTATATGTGTATTAGTATCTTGACAGTTATTTTTACTAAATATATTAACAGTGATTACTTCTGGGAGATGGGGATTTTTAACAGTTTTATTGAGATGTAATTCACATACTCTACAATTCCCCTATTGAAATTTTTGCTGATTTTGGACATTTTATATAAATGGGGTTATACAGTACATGGTCTCTGGTGACTGGCTACCTTTGCTTAGCATAGAAAAGTGCCCATCCATATAGCGTGTATCAGTCAGTAATCCACTTCTTTTTTAGTGCTGAATTATAATATTTCATTGTCTGTATATATGACATTTTACTTATAATTTGATGGGCATTTGGACTTGTTTCCCCTTTGTGGCTTTTATGAACAGTGCCCTATAAAGATTTGTGTTCAAGCTTTTGTGCTGACATACATTCGAATTACTTTGAATCTGAATAGCAACTTGGTAAGTTTTAATGATATTATCTTCCTATCCATAACATGAGCTATCTTTCCATTATTAAAACCCTCATAAATTCTTTTCAATAACCTTTTTTCATCTTTCCTTATGCAGGCTTTATAGTTTTTGGTTAAATTTATTTATTATTACTATTACTTTTTGGTGGTATTGGGGTTTAAACTCAGGGCTTTGTGCTTGTGAGGCAGGTGCTCTACCACTTGAGCTCCAGCTCCAGCTGTTTGGCTCTGGTTATTTTGGAGAAAGAATCTTTCTTTTTGCTCAGTCCAGCCTGGAACCTTATGCTCCTATTTTACACTTCCCATCTCAGCTGGGATGACAGGCACACCACCACATTCAGCTGTTGGTTGAGATGAGGGGGGAGTCTCACTTTTTGCCTAAGCTGGCCTTGAACTGTGATCCTCCCGATCTCTGACTCTCAAGTAGCTAGGATTACAGGTGTGAGCCATGAGCCCCTGGCTTGTTAAATTTATTTTTAACATTTTATTAGCATGCAATAGCTATATAGGAGGGTTTCTTTGTGACATTTCCATATAGGTACCTTGGTTAGGCTCACCCCCTCCATCATTCTCTCTCCTTAAAATGATTTTGACAGGTGTCATTGTTGTACTTTCATGCAAGTATATTAAAGTATATCAACCACAGGTATCTTCTTTATCCTCTCCATCCACCCTTCCTCTCCCACAGGTATCCATCCCTAACAAGACCTGCTTTCCATTCCTGCCTTTCATTTTTAAGTGTATTTTCATTGTTCAAAGGATCTTAGCCATGGCTTTTCATGTGTGACTATATCATACTGCAGTCAGAGTGACCCCTCTAACACTCTCCCTTATGTGATGTACTTTGATATTATTCACTCCTTATCATTCTCTTTTCCTCTCCCTCCTCACCCTAGTCCCCTCAAACAAACCCACTATTGCAAGCATTACATTATCTAAATATATATGTATATATTTTATTTTTAATATGTGTATTTGTGTATACATTTACCTTTTGGATCTATCTTCCACATATATATGTGACCTTTGTCCTTCTAAACCTGGCTTACTTCACTTAGCATGGTGCTCTCCAGTTCCATCCATTTGCCGGCAAACAGCATAATTCCATTCATCCTGATGGCTGAGTAACACTCCATTGTGGATGTACATGACATTTTCTTCTCGCGCTCACCAGTTAGAGGCATCTGGCCTGTTCTCTATAAGTAGTTGTTCTTTGGGATGAACAACTACTTAAAATGGACTTGTTTCATAATTTGATGTTTGATTATTTATTGTTAGCCTATAGGAATAAAACTATATATATCATGCAAACTTACTGAACTCACTTATGGTGACTTTCTACATACACAGCAATGTCACCTATAAACACAGGCACTTGTGCTTCCTCCTTCACAAGCTGATGGTTTCCTTACCTTCCTTTCTGCTACCTAACTGCCCTGGCTCATGTTTTTGTGAATGTGTCATGAACATAGATTATCTTTTTGTCTTATTTTTTATCTTAGGGTGGGAAAGCCTTCTGCCTTTCTCTGTTAATTCTGATATTGATGGTTTTTAATCTCCCCCTATGTTTATATGTATTTGTTAAATTTTCTATGCTGCACAAACCATAGTTGTAATAAGAGAAAATGTCCAAATGGTTCATGGGGAGGAGGCAGATCTGGGTGGCCTGGGCGGCGGGGGGTGTATTATTGATTGCTGATGAAGGGAGTCATGTGCTCCGTGTTTTCACACTCCAGGTTTTCAACCTGCCTAGGGGCTGACGGCCAAACAACGGAGTCAAGGGGGAGCAAGGAGCAGGGAGAGGTGAGCTATTTGAGAAGCTGAAAAGAAGCTGTTATGATTTGGATCTCAAATGTACCCCAAAGGTTCCTGTACTAAAAGCTTGGTCCCCAGCTCGAGTGCTCTTGGGAGATGGTGGAAATTTTAAGAGGTGGGGCTCAAAACGATGTCCTTAGATCACAGTAGCCATGTCCTACAGGGGATTCCGAGGCCAGGGTCTCTACCTCTTTCTTGCTTCCTGGCTGTGAGGTATTTTTTGCTTTTCCCCTCACTTCCACCATGTTGCCTTGTAACAGGCCCAAAGTCACAGGTCCAATAACATATGCACTAGAACCTCCTGAACTGTGAGCCAAATTAAGTCTTTTATCTTTATAAGTTGACTCTGTAGCCATTGGATAGAGTGATGGAAAGGTGACAACACACAAGCATACTTTATAAATAAGGGACAAGGGAGAGGCAGTCTCAGTATAATGAAACATCTGCTTTAAAGGGGGTGGTCACCCTATGTTGCAAAGCTCCAGGAAAGAACCCTAATGCAAACTGGGGGTGTTAAGTGATTGCATAGATCAATGTCAATCATCAATTTCAATTGTAGCAAATGTTCAACCCAGGGTGTGATTCTGGTAATGGGAGAGGAAGTGCATATTAGGGACAGGTGTTATAAGGAACTCTTTGTACACTCTTCTCCATTTTGTTTTGTGCCAAAACTGCTCTAAAAAAGAAAGTATTTATGTACATATAATATATATGTATATTATTGTTATAGAAAAATTATAGGAGGCTATTGTTTTGTACTAAATTTCTGTACTCGGCCACAACAACCCAGACTAAAAATTGATATGGGCTCATTCATCTCAAAGTTCCTCTATCAACCCAAACTAAGCTATTTATTTGGCCTTCTGAGAGATTGGGAGAGATGCAGCTAAATTTCCCAAATGGGCCAGCATCAACCCATGTGGGAATGGAGTTTCTTCTGCCTTAATCCTCACAAAAAGGCTAACAGTAACAAGTGTTAACCAATCAGTCTTTTCTATTGCTATGTCTTTCCCCAACTTACAAAATTAAAACTTTTGGGGATGAAACAACCCACCCCATTCTTTATATTTGCTTTTTCAGCACTTCTTCATCTATAAAACAAAACTTTTATGCTCAGCTCATTGGAACCCTTACTCTATTTTATGTAATGAAGTGTTGCTTGATTCTAGAATAGCAGATAAAGCCAGTTACAACTTTTTAACTGCATTTTTGTAATTTTTCCCTTTAGATGTGGATGGATAGATAGACATATAGAGGATAGACAGACAAATAGATAAATAGGATGGATGGATGGGTAGATATGTGTAAAGATAGGTAGACAGATAGATGTTGGACGGAAACTATATGTAAAGATAGATAAGTTGATAGATGATGGATGGATAGATGGATAGATATATGCAAAGATAGATAGATAGATAGATAGATAGATAGATAGATAGATAGATTTAAACAAATGGGCAGTCACAAAGATTTGGGTGATGTCTTACATGGTACTCATCTCAAAGCAGACCCTGAGGCAATTTTGAGCTGGTCCCAGTCAGCATCAGTAGGGCAAAGAGGAATCAGAAGAAGAGAAAGCAATGCAGAGTGTGCTGAAGTCCACTGTGGGCTTTTGGCCAACTGTGCAAAGCAGCTCAGCGTTGCCCCACCTGAGGAGCAAGGAAGCATACTCCCCAAAAACATAAGCCTTTCATTGAGACAAGCAAGGCACTCCATGCCTGGCACATCAGCCTGTGTCATGTGGAAGCCCGCCACACTCCTGACCAGAGAAAACCTACTTGTAGAGCCAGTGGGGTGACAATGGGAAGCTGTCTTCTGTTGGTACCTGGGAGTACCAAGGACATATACATGTGGTTGAGAGTGATCTATTTTATCCAAAAGTCTTCCTGAGGTCTAACCAGCTAGCCTCATAATGAATTTAAAATATAGGGAGACCTTAACACTTCACATTATAGCACATTATAACAAACTGTGGGCCTCCAGGGAGAAGAACTTTTTATCTAGCTCTTTCTCATCCACCCTTCTGCATTTTGAACAGGGCCAAGAATAGAATGGGGGCACCACACAATTTTGTAGTAGTGACCAAGAAAGTGTGATCTATCTATCTATCTATCTATCTATCTATCTATCTATCTATCTATCATCTATCTGTCTATCTACCCAACCTACCTACCTATCTACCTGCTTCTCTGTTTATCTATTTATCTGTTTATCTCTCTGCGTATTTATCCATCAATCATCTATTTATATATCTTTGTATCATACATCCACCTATATCTATCTGTCTTTTATCATTTATCTATCTTTCCATCTTTCATCTATCTATGTATCTGTCATCTCTATCTGTCATCTTTATCTATCTCTCATCTATCTACCTATCTCTCATCTATCTATCTATCTACTGTCATCTTTATCTACCTATCATTTATCTACCTATCTGTCATATCTATCTATCTATCTATCTATCTACCTACCTATCATCTATGTCTATCTATCTATCTATCTTTACATCTGTCTATGTCAATTACATGTGTCCAGGTCTGATCTCTGTAGTTGGTAAATGTAGGTCTGGGTCATGTTTAGGAATGATGGGAAAGCTGTACATGGAACCAAGTCTGTTCACCATGCTTGAACTGCTGTGGAACAGGACACAAGAGGAAGAATGAGCCTTTCCAGTCTCCTAAGCTGAGGATAGAACCTGGAACTCACCCTTGATATTCATCAGGGCTCTCTGTTAGCAGAAGCTTCACCCACACTCGAAAAAAGAGAAACTTATTGATTCATGCATTGGAAAGTCCAAGGGATGTCTTCAGGCAGAGTTACAAATCATCAGAGCCCAGTGTCTCCTCCCTGGTGTTCTGCGTCCCTGGTGTTGACTTCATTCTCAGGCAGGGTTTCCTCCTGTAGTGACCTTTGATCTCTAGAATTAAATGCTACAAGTCTATCTTCGCTCCATTGCAAGAACATCTTTCTCATGGGTTTCAGAAATCATTCAGTGCTAAGTCACCCAGGCCTGGCTCAGGTCTTACGTCTTTCCTACCCCAACCATTGCAACCCCAGGTCAAGAGTCTGACCACGCAGAGCAATGTCATGTGTCCATTCTGAGCAGAAGTGATGAAATCACCCTTACCCAACCTCATGGACAGAGAATAGGAAAAACAGACCGACCTCTCTGAAGGAAAATTGGGGTGCTGCGGTCAGATGCTCAGATTACACTAGGCGAGCAAAAATGACTGAGGTCTTTGTCACTGTCCAAGCCAGTATTCTCTCTGCCTCTGGACACCATCTTCTGCATTTAAGACTCAATTAATTCATTTCCTCTTCATTTCTTTGTGATAATCGCATGGTTAAATGTACATTTAAATGAAAGCAGTGTATAATGACCAGAAAGTGATCTACAGAGAGATCAGAAAATTCTCTTCTAGTGACCTATCAGTAATCCAGCTGGAAGCAGGCCAGGTACCTCCCAGAGACGGGCTGCACTCTAACTCAACTTCCCTCATGCCAAAGGCCTCCAAAATGTGTTCTTATGGTGGGGAACTGGCACTTACTAACAACCTGCCTAATGTAAATACACAAAAAGATTTTACAGGAGGTTGATAGACTTGGTATAACTCTCAATAAAAGCAAACAGAGCAACAAAAATATTAAGGATATAGAGTATGTAAATGAAATTAAAAGTTTCATTTGTTCGATGGGCAAACATAGAACCTTGCAACCAACAATTACAAAACACATCACTTTCAATACACATGAATCAGGACCCCAACAACTACATTTAAGTCTATGAAGTGTAATCTCCAAAGATAACAAGGTCTTTAATTATCCAAAACATCACATTCTTTAACTACAAGGCAATCTGTTTAAAAGACAATCACAAAACACATTTTTAACTTAAAAAAAATTCTCCCACAATTTTAGGGGAAAAAAATCATGCTTTGAAATAACTCATGAATCAAAAAAAAAGAAATATTGAAAATTTGAAATTATCCAAATATCTAAAATTGGACAAAATGAAAGTGCTATACAGCAAAGCAATTCAATTCTTAGAGCAAGATATATATCCTTAAATATTTGTGTTAGAGAAAGAGGCCTGAAAAATTATGAGCTAAGCACCACACTGTGAAAGATAAAAAAATGAACAGCAGAGTAAATCAAAGAAAGAAAAAAAGCAATAAAGGTGAGAGGAAGTCTAATGAAATAGAAAACAAAGAATCAATAAAAAAGAAACAATCTCACAGTTTTCTTCCTTCCTTACTTTCTGTTTCTTTTCTTTTGAAAAATCTTTAAAAATAGACAAGCCTCTGGCAAGAGCAAGGAAGACAAAAAGCACAAATAATTTTAGGACTGAAAAAGTAGACGTTAACTACAGTTTTTGCAGAGATGCAAACAGTAGGGAGTGTTCAGAAACTTTATGGCTTTAAATTTGAAAACGTAGACAAAAGGGAACATTTTCTAGAATAAATGACCACTAAAAACTGACTTGAGATGTGAGCAAATGCTCACTTTCTTTCTCGATAGATAGATAGATGATATAGATATATGATAGAAGATATAAATGATAGAAAGATAGATATGCATAGAAAGAGATGGCTAGAGATAGAGACAGCTAGATTGAATTGCTAACTAGATGATAGAAAGATAGATATAGATTGATAGATACATAGAAGATAGAGATAGATAGATATTGATAGATGATAGAAACATAGATGCAGATGACAGATGTAGGTGGATATATATAAATAGTTAAATAGATAGATGATAGATGATACATAATAGATAGATGTAGCTATATGTATCAAGGAGTTGTATACAGAATATATAAAGAACACTTACAACACTTGTATTAATAATTATTATAAATATGCTAATGACATAGCATATTGTCATTAATCTTATTATTGAATAAGAAGACAACCTAGAGAAAAGACTTCAACAGATCTTTCATATAAAATCATAGTTGCCAACAATCCTACAAAAAGAGTACTTGATATTAGGAATTATTGATAAAATACAAATCAATGCAACCGTGAAATACCATTTTATACCTAATAGAATGGCTCAAATCAAAATTCCAGCAACACCTGACGATCGCTAGGATGTGGAACAACCATTATTCCATGTACTCCTGGTGGAATTTAAAATAATAAGCCCCTTAGAAAATCCATAATATAGAGTCAATCATATAGCTACTGAAAGACTCAGATTCTTATCAAAAGTGTCATACACTGATGTTTATAGCAGAAGTACTTAATATGGTCTCACACTGGAAACAACCTGAATATTCATCAAGAAGGGAGTAGTTAGAACAATTGTGCGCATTCAGACATTGCCATATTACTGATAAAAACAAAGGAGTGCTGGTACACAGGTAACAGGAGGATCGCAGTTCCAGGACAGCCTGGGCAAAACGTTCATGAGACCCCATTTCAATGGAAAAAAGCTGGGTGTGATGGTGCATGCCTGTCATCCCAGCTACTGGAGCAGCATAAATGGGAGGGTCGTGGTCCAGGCTAACTCAGGCGTAAAGCGATATCCTATCTCAAAAATAACCCACCCAAAGAGGGCTCAAGTGGTAGAGCACCTGTCGAGCGAGCACTAAGCCCTGGGTTTAAACTCTAGTTCTCCCAAAAAAAAAAAAAAATACATTCTAGAAAAGTCAAAAGGAGCGCACGATGAAAGAAATCATCGCAGCAGTTGCCTGGGGAGTGGGGGAGTGGTGTCGGCTGGAAGGGTACATGAGGGAATCTTCTAGAGTGATGAAAATATTCTGAACATTCATGAGTATGTGTGCTATGTGGGTGTGTGCATTTGTCAAAACTCATCTCGTTATATAGCATGCACAAGTCTGCATTCACAATATATAAATCACATCTCAATAACACTATCTTTAACAACCGGTCCAGTGAAAGATCGGGAAAATGAATCAGTGGTTAAGTACACACGCCAGCACATGTACACGTACCTAAATGCAACTAGCAACCGTGGACTCCATTCAGGAGATGCTTGCTAGACAGTAGAGGGGCTTTGCTGCACGCTGGCACCAGCAGCTCACCTGCCCTTCAAGCTTTTCCTTGAGGGAGTTGAGCAGGACACTGAGAGGGGGGCACAGAGCCCACTGAGGGAGAGAGAATGGATGACAGTGGGAGGGGTCCAATTTCCATGTGGGGAGACCATGCCTGCCTCTAGCTTGCTGGGAAAATTACTTTTCCCTTCTAGGAGGGGTGAAGGTGGGGGAGTGGCTGATGGCTCAGGGCTGACCCTGGAGTTGAGGTGTGGCCTGCCTTGTACAATTCCCAGCAACTCTCTTTCTTCCTTGGAACTGAGTTCCATCCCAGGAGGCCAGAGAGAGCAGAATTAGAGCCCGCAAAGACACGTAAAATAAGAGAAAAATAAAATAAGTCTTTGTACAGTACATGGCTTTTGTTTCCCTACAACTCCACCTTCTGTGCCTTCAGTGAGAAATGGAAATCAGGGCTGTTAGATTTTGAGGGCTGTTTATTTCAAAGTGGGTAGGCGATGAGGACAGGGATGGCACTGTTCTCAGACAGTAGCCATTGTCTGGCCCCGTCTCAGTCCTTTGGCTTCTCCCTGGGCACCTGGGGACCCAGGGTAGACAGATTCTCTGCAGGTGTCCCGACTGTACGACACAGCAGAAGGACATAAATAATCAGACAGCGACTCTCCAGCTCAGCTATAAAAAGAGCGCATATGCTGTGTGCAGGTTTTCTTAAGGTAAGGGACGGAGCTGGGCGAAACTCAGCTTCTGCAACTGTCCATATGGGAAGGCGGTCTTTCGCTGATGATTCTGCAGACAGAAATTGCCCATCTGCACTGTTTGCAGGTGTTTTGAATGATTATATTATTAGCTCTGTCTGTTCAACTTTGCTTTTTTATGGTGGCTTTAGTATTGCAGTTAAAAAAAAAGAAGAAGAAGAAGAAGAAGAAGAAGAAGAAGAAGAAGAAAGAAAAAAATAACTATAAAGCAGCCATCTGGTTCCTGATTTGTGATTGCTTTCTCCGTGAGAAAGGAGTGAAGAGGCAGTCTCTGCTATCTTGGGGGTAGGGGTAGACACTGGGAAGCCCCCAATCCTGCCCCTGCCTGGGTGGGGTGTGATAAGATTTGGGAAAGCAGAGTGTTTGCTGTTACCAGAGGAATCTGGCTTATTTCCTCACTTCTCTGCCCACATCTCTACCTGGATGCTTGGCTCCTTCCTTGGTCTCACCTGGGTACCATCACTAATGATCAATATGTCCCTAAAAGCCACAGTCTGCCCAGAACTGTATCCATCAAGGTGGCCAGGAAGAGCCAGGCCTGAGTAGAAACATGCCACCCATGATTCTGGACCTTAATTTGATCTGGGCTATATGACCTGTGAAACGTTGCCGGGCATCCTGACCGTGGGGAGCAAGACAAAGATTTATTTGATTATCTGTGCATCAGTAATTCATCAGGGAAATGCTCTCTGTGTCAGATGACGCAGAGGCTGCGTTATTTAGGATTGTGCAGCACTCCCAGTGCTGGGAGGGGGCCAGGAGGCAACAGCCCGGCAAGGTCGTGATGCTGGCACGCCACAGGACATGCCAAGGCTAATCTTAAGTTGCATTTGAGCCAGGGGGTGTCATGGACATATTCACTGCTTTGGGCAAAGAGAAGAGAATTCTGCAGGGTTTTCTTCCTTTTCTTTCTTTTTTCCTAGAAGAGTAAAAACAAACTGTGATGTTTCGGAAACCAACCTTCTCTTCTCTCCAGGTACCCCAAGACAGACAGACCACTACGTCATATTATGCCTGATAGATTGTAAGCAATGCATATGATATATCATGATATATAACATGACATACATTTTATAAACACTCCCTGTGAGCTACCTTTTGCTGCAGGCAATCATGGTGCTACCCATATTCACTTTGAGTTGGATGCCAGACATAGCATCCACCACAGACATCTTGGAGACCCAGAAGGAGGGGCTTAGAGGAAGACTCCAGAGAAGAAAGAGAACAGGTTCTCCATCCCCATCCCGCTGTCTGTGGTATGGTTCTACCCAGCACAGAACCCTTCATTCACCAGCGAACGGTGCTTGCTGGTTGTGTTATTTAAGAAGCAGTGAACTCACTTCTCTGCTCTGTTCTTTCCTCACTGTATCGCTTGGGAAGTGGACCAGACCATTGGTGCTTCCTTGTGTTGGATGCACATGTGGAGTTTAAAGCAGAACTTGGGGATGAGGTGAGCCCCTCTTGCTTTTTTATGAATGTCAAGGTCACTGAGGACAACCCCTGAAGGGACAAGGAGCATTGGGAAGCAGTTAGAGAGTTCACAGGGCCTGGAGTTGGTGAGACTTTGGAGGGACTGGCTTCAGAGTACACACAACACGGACATGGTCACATCGTCCTGTGAGCCTTAGTTTTGCCAATGGTCCGGGAGAACCCAACGGTTCCAGCCACGTGAATCTGGACCACAGGCACCTTGGGGGTGACCTTTGCAGGGAGAAGAAAGCAGGCTCCTTCCCAGGACATTTTGCTTTATATAACATCTCACTGGCTTTGCCAGACCGTGAAGGAGTGGGCTAAATGGGAGTCCCTCAGATGCTCAAAATGGTGCCTTCTTATGGATTGCAATCAATAATTAAGGCTCTAATGTCTTTGATTAGAATAGTGGTGTAATGTTGAAGCACTTTGGCACCATTGAGCTTGGCAATGCAAATTCACATCTGCCAGGCACTTGTGAGGTGTCAAGCAAAAGTCCAGGAAAGCACAAGATCAGAAGTCACATGTGCTCGGGGCTCAAAGGTAGGTGGAGGAGGCCCCAAGTCCTCGGCAGGAGGAGTCTGGGGTTTGGTTTTGATCCATCCAAGTTATAGGTGTAGTTATAGACTAACAACAGGATGTTGTTACCATAAGCTACAAAAGTCCAAGGCTGAAAACAACTCAGGTTGTTCAAATCAATAGTTGAAAGCACAACCTGCTGTTCTGAATGCCTGGGTTTCAATTTTGTCCTTTCTATTTATTAACTGTATGACCATGATAACTGTTTAATCAGCCTTCCTTCCTCCCTTCTTCCCTCCTCCCTTTCTTCCTCCCTCCCTCCCTCTCCTATTCCTTCCCTCCCTTCTTCCCTCCCTCCCTTCCTTGTTTGCCTCAGTTTCCTTTTATACATAATCCATTTTACAATAACAGCAGCCACCACAATAAGTCTGTTGAGAGGGTTGTTACACATGCTTATTGCATGACTACCTGTCATGTGAGTAGTGTTCCAAAAACATTAGCCATAACTATTCTATCTGTTGTTATCCTCAGCACAACCATTTCCCTTTCTTTTCTCTGTACTGAAGGCAATAGGGTGTATGGTCCAGTAAACAAAATTTGAAGCAACACAGACAGGACTCAAAAACAAGTGTGTTAATTATTTAATATTGTCAACATTGTCACCATCATCATCACCAAGACTGCTCTGCCTTTACTTCTTCTTCCTGAGCTCAGGTCATCTTTGGCTTCTTGTGGTCCTAACACTCCCTCTGGTGCCCTTTGACCCTTACCTCCACCTTGTCCCCCAAATCTTTCTCTACTCCTTGCTCTACACAGAGGCTGTTAGCGGGGACCTCTAGGGACAAGAAGGACCTAGATAACTTCTTCCATTCTGACTTGCCTGGAACCCACAACCTCTCCCAAGAGAGATGTGACCAAGACACATATCACTTGCTCTGAGTTGACCAAGAGTCCACAGGGTCCCACTTTGGTGTGTGTGTTCCATTCAACACTCTTTGTTTATTCTCAAATTCTTCCTGGTAGCCTCATGCCCCATGTGTCTTACACCTGCCTCCACTCCATCTCTCTCCAGACCTTCCCAGCAGGTGCACCGAAGGTCTGAGTGTTCACCCATGTGCACATGGTTTTGCACCTTAGCAGGACAGGAGCCCTGTCACATTGGCTGAGATTGTGTGCAGGTCACAGGTCACAGGTCAGCCTCAGGCTACCCCTGAGCTCTCTGGGTACCCACAGTTTACCCTTGGCTCGCCATTGACTCACTCCTGTGGCTACAAGGGAACACGCATGGCACAACGTTCCCTTTCTTATGTCCCCATAATCTCTTGGGACTTGTCCTTATTCCCTTGAACTCACTAGTTTCAATTATAATTAGCATGAAAAACTGCTTCATAATCTATTATACCTCAGAATTCTCCTTCCAAACATTCTGTATGCGCAGCAGTTTTCATGTTTTTGACTCCATATTCCCAAGACACAAAATCAGACCGTCATGACTCATATATTGAGGTGCATGCTGGCTCCTGGTCCCTTCACTGCCTCAAGGAAAGGGTGGAGTTCAGCAGGAGTATAGGGGAGGGGATGTCTCATAAACCAACTACACAGAGGGCTCTCTGCATTCTGTGCTCAGACCTGGCCTTCATTCATCTTTTTGGGATCAGGAACAATGGCTTACACCTGTAATGCCAGCTACTTGCGAGGCATAAATCAGGAGACTAGCAGTTTAAGTCTACCTTGGGCAAAACTATTATCAAGAATCATCTCAATCAATAAGGTGGGTGTGGTGGTGCATAACAGTAATCCCAGTGACTCAGACAGCTTATGGGTAAGAGGACTGTGAGCCCAGGTCAGCCATGGCAAAAGTTAGTGAAAACTGAAAAATATCTAAAGTAAAAAGGCGTGGGCTCAAGTGGTAGAGTTACTGCCTAGCAAGCAGGAGGCCCCGAATTCAACCAGCAGTAAGGCTAAAAAACTGAATTATCGTTTTCACATAAGAATAAGAGAAGCAATACTCTTTTTTAAAGGCTGGAGGTAAAGGTGGAGCTGCACTTGGCAAGGTCAGACACCTAGAAGTAAAGCTGGTCCAGAATCCTAGCCATTGCTTCTCCATCCCATAAGTTCACAGCCTCCCCAGTGTTCACGCTGAGGTCTTTGAGTTCTTGGAAGTCATTTGTCAATCAAAATGGTGGCTTCAAGCTCAAAAGAGTCAACTCCAGGACTGGTTTTATTGTATCATCTGCCATCATAGAGCTCCCTGTTCTCCCACTCCTGACCTTCTGAGCACTGGTCAGTTTTGTGACCACAGTGGGAGGCTGTCTCTGGGCATGCAGTGTGTACAGCAATGGAATGACAGGAGTTTGGAGTGTCACTTCTCTCTCAATCTCACCCACAATTCCTTGACCCCCTGCAGTCTAAGTGGAAGAACAGGACAGGGACCATCTGTCTGAATCACTGCCCCCTAAACCTTGGCTTACCTAAGAGAACACTGGAATATACTAGATGTGCTGGATTTGAATCCAGGTCTTCTGACTTTAGCCACAGCCTGGCTGCTTTTTCTGTGTGACAGTGGGAACCCCATTAACTCTCTCCAAACCCACAATACTAGGACAAAAATCCTAACTCTAAATTTTTTTTTATAATTTTTTTTGGCAGCACTTGGGTTAGAACTCAGGGGTTTGCATTTGCTAGACACGCCCCAGTTATGCATCAGTTATTTTTCACGTTTTTGCCTGGGGCCAGCCTCAAGCTGAGATCCTCCTGCCTGTAGCTCCCATGTAGCTGGAATGACAGGTACATACCATCATATTCAGTTTGTTGGTTGAGATGGGGTCTTGTTAATTTTTTGCCCGGACTGGCCTTGAACTGTGATTCTCCTGTTCTCTGTCACTCCAGTAGCTGGAATTATGAATATGAGCCATGACACCCCTACTTCAATTTCTGTAGATGAGATGAACAAGGCAGTAAGGAGGGGCAAATGTGACTCTAAGTTTGCTTAGATAGAGTAGGTTATAAAACAAGATGGGAAAGACTGTGATATTCAGTCCTCAATGTCCCAGACATCCAATGTTAGTCACACTGTTAAGTCTGTGCCTACCTGGTACTCAGAAGCACATGGGGAGTACTGAGAAATCTTGGTTGGGACTTTCTTTTTGATTTGAGGAACCTATCCTGCAGGTGAACAGAACAGTGACCTCACTGAAAGTTCCTTCAGATGTGACCTTTCCAAGCCCTGTCACTGAAGTTGAGAACTACTAAAGACCCAGTCATGTTCCAATAGTCAGAGCCCCGTCCCATGGCTTCCCTGTCTATGAGCACTCGCAGTGGCAGTGTTGGAGACTGTGTCCTGCTGTCCTGGTATACATATTTTCCAACAAGGGACATTCACACACACAAATTCTTATGTTCTATCTCCTTGACCTTGGCACATTTGACCTAATTTGTAAGAAGACAGACTGTTGGATAAATGATTGGGATATGACAAGACAAAAATGACACTAACATCCAACACAACCGTCCCACCAATATCCATGGCTTTCTTCTTAGAGAGGGAGTACTATCTCTGAATGCAGTGAAAAAATTAATCATTAAAAATGTGGATTCTAAAATCTATTAGCAAACAACAGACTCTGTAGGAGAGGGTAGTTTATTGTTTAAAATTTGTCCTGTGCAATCTGGGCACAGCTGAGATGGCTTCCCATTTTCTCTTGGGTTCTTGACAAGGAGAAGAAGAATCTGTAGCTGGAACTTTCCACTGCAAGCCCCACCCCCATGAGACTGGCTTTGCCCAGCTTAGAGAATAGATCTGGGTCTAGAGCCCAGCCTTTGGAGGACCCCAGCAAGGCTCACGGCCAGAAGTCATTCTTCACCTCCATTTGTCTTGGGAGGTCCCACTTGACAATGTAAAGGTCCCATCCTATAGGGATACCTTTATCCTGCTACCATTGCTCCCCAAGAGAGACCCAGAGCCTCCCTTAAAATGTTACCACCATTTGGTATCCCCAGCAAATAGAATTCCCAACGCCATAGGGCTCAGAAACTCCTAAGTCATCCTCAGGGCCACCTCTGGGCAGTGGGGATTTTCACCATGCTGACAGAGTCAAGAAAACAGCAAACACAATGTCTTCTTTCCCAGGGTCCTTCAGTTTGGGAGCAAAGCCACAAGACCCTACCTAGGTTAGCTTCTTGCAAAGAGCCATATATAGTCCAATATCAAGAGCTGGAGAGTCATTTATAAAACACAGTCCATAAGGCTAAGTATGATTTTTGGTACCAAACAATAAAAACTGTGGTTTATGCACTCGTCCACTGATGTGGTCAGCAGACTGTCCGTGGTGTGGAAGTCACCTCAGGGCACAGGGGAGACCATTTGAAGGAGCCTGTTTCCCACCAACCACGATTCAAGATGGGAGGATGAAGGACCAGTACAGAAGTGCAAGGAAATTGCTATTCCAATTAACAGAATTATTTGTATGTATCCATTTCATCCGGCAGTGTAAACTCAGCTGTGACTGTTTGGAAAATTGGGAGTTATCCAGTGCAGTACCATGCAGCTCTGACATACGACTCTCGTTTCTCCTTGGATTAGCCTCTTGTTTCTTGCTATTGGGGGCTCTAATGGCAAGACAGAATTACTCTATCAATCATCACTAAGCATAGGTTTTCCTTGGAAGCTCGTCAGTTGACCCAATAAAGATCAAGCCCTGGTTCTTGTGTTTAAGTTGAACCCACTGTGAGTTGAGCCTCCAGGATACTAACGGCTCCAAAATGGAAGCTCCATGCTAATGAGTGCCCCTGGATGGCACAGGGAAGCACAGCCTCCCTGGAGGCTGGCCAGAGTGAGCTCCCTCTAGCCCTCAAGGCCTTGTGTGAGCTTTTGCAGGTCACCTCTCCTGGGAACACTGATCAAGAGCCAAAAAGAGGTAGCAGTGTGCTGGTGACTCATGTCTGTAAATCCTGGCTACTTGAAAGACTAAGTTTGGGAGGATTGCAATTTGAGACCAGCCCAGGCAAAGAGTTAGTGACACTTCATCTCAACATTGCATGGTGGTGCGAGGCTCATCACAGTGACGGTGGGAAGTATAAAATAAAAGGATCACAGTCCAGGCAGGTCTGGGCAAAATGTGAGACCCTATCTCCAAAGTAACCAGGGCAAAAAGTACCAAAGGAGTGGTTCATGTGGTAGAGCACCTGCCTAGCAAGAGTGAAGCCTTGAGATCAAACCCTAGTGCTGCCAAAAAATAAAGAGCCAAAGAGGTGCTCATTGTATCTGAAGTAGGACTTAAGAGGACTGTCAACTTAGGATATAGCCTGGAGCTGGATTTTGCCCTCCCAGATATAAACAAATTAAAACCCCCTATGGTTTATGTTAAAATTGTTGAGCTGAGGCCATGAGACAGACATTGTCTAGCAAGCAGACTTTCTGGGTCTGCATTAAATTATACAACCTAATGTTCTAAAAATAAGCCCAGATTTGGGATTCTACCCTCTTCGGTCTGAGTCTTGCTCTCCTTTCTCTTTGGTCTCACTCTTTCTCTGTCCTGATTGAAATATAGACTGAAATGAAAAGTGCATGACTTTGAATAAAGAAAGTAGATGCTGATGTTCTTTATATTTCAAAATGTTTTGTGTTATTAGAATGAAATACCTAGGGCAGGCTATCGATGAAGAAAAGAGGGTTATTTGGCTCATGGTTTTGGAGGCTGAAAATCTAAATAACATGATTCAGACTCTGGTGAGGCCCCTCTTGGCTGTGTTACTTTATGGTAGATGTCAGCATCCAGAGGCTGGATGGACAGAAGCATCACAGCCTAATTCAGGAAACCAGGGAGCACTGGGGTGGACCAGACATAGCAAGGACTACAGACACCTAAGAATCCTCTACTGGGTCCCATCTCTAACAGTCCTATGACTTCCATATCACCACACTGAGTACCAAGCTCCCATCACACACACCTTTGGGGAAAACTTGAAGACTATCCCAAAGTGTTGGTAAGGCACTGTTTGGAAGTCTTCACCTTTCCTTCATGAATGCTGTTCCTTTCTGTCTTCTCATTGCTGCAGGCTCTTCTCATGTCTCAGCTCCAAGGATGGTAGAAGGGAAGATGGCAGGCATGGGATCCAGAAAAACCCAGACTCAGCAGTTTATTCACAGTACCTCTAAGGTCACGTTTCTCAGTACCTCTAAGGCTCACTTCACCTACCCTTAGGAAGTGTGTAAAAACTACTTCAAAAGATTGTTATGAAAACTAAAAGGCACAAGGATGTCAAAGCCCACTGTGGCATCTGGCT
Source organism: Castor canadensis (assembly GCF_047511655.1). Classification (NCBI taxonomy): domain Eukaryota; kingdom Metazoa; phylum Chordata; class Mammalia; order Rodentia; family Castoridae; genus Castor; species Castor canadensis. The sequence goes on along the minus strand of NC_133401.1, from coordinate 3,529,612 downwards.
TGGGAAGTGACTTGTGTCATCCCTCCCATCAAGTAAGCCAGTTTTCTGTATCAGGAAGGGCCCTGGTAGAACTGGAGCCCAATAGGCTCAAGCAACCATTGCTAGACTTGCTTTTATTTAGCTGTACTCTAAGAGAATGAGGCCAGAGACTCAAGTGTGTTATACTCCTGTTCTACACAAGCCCCCACCAGGCCAAGGGGTCCAGAAACCAACAATGCCCACCTTTATGGGGTGGGACCAGATGGAGAGGTGGCCTCTCTGTAAGGCACAGCCATTAGTCAGGACTGTATCTTTAGTTCTGTAGCCATGTTAACCCTTTTGAAATGAGGAAGTTACTGTAAATAGGAAGTGGGCTCTGAATAGCTCTACAGCCCCTCTTGGCTAAGGAAAGGGACCAGGTTGGCTGGAGGATGTTAATTGAAAGTGGCCCGCATGAGGAGGTAAAAAGAAAGGCTGCTATTTGCTTTACTAAATGGAAACTTTACACATATTTCAACTTGTTGGTTTAAAGACCCCAGAATCTGCTGAAAGAAAAGATAGAGGGTGTTTCTGTCAGATCACCTGCCTACCATGTGAAATAGGTTCCCATGCTGATGGCCCAGCTTGCAGTGGACGCACCCTAAGTATTTTCTGACTGCCACTATACTGCAAAGACTCTGAGTTGAGACTAGCGCTTGTCCCTCTTCTACCCTGCCACCTAGTTCTGCATGGCTGAAGTAAGACTATCTCTCACTCAAGGTCTGTTGACTCTTGTGTGGCACACAGTTCCCACCATATGTGCAGTGAGTGTTTTTGCTGAATTTTGGCAACCCATCCTGAAGTGGGATATCTCTTGCTTGAGTCAGGTGAATAAGAAAACGGCCAAGGACAAGAAGGTCAGAGAGTGTTAGGGGTAGGAAACACTCTAGTCACTTTCTGCTCTCCAGTGTTGGGCACTCATGAGTGTCCACCTCATGTGTGGACCCATGGATCACTCCACAGGGCATCCACCCTTCTCTGTCTTGGAGACACATAGCCCTCAGCTCAGGTGTGGGTCCAGGAGATATCCTACTTTCTGTTTGGCTACATAGTCAAGTAACAGAGCTGAAAGTTTACCTGAAAGTTCTCAGAACCACCCACCCAGCATGCTTCCCATAAACCTCCTCTCCGAAGTTACCTCCTCTCCAATGTCCAATAAAACCCACTTTGGTCTGGGTTGTTTTAAGGCTATAGGGTAGAAGTGCTCTGGGATACATTTCAACATGGTTATCCTCCATGCTCTTTGCTCTGGTGTGCACCTCGTTTAGTTGGGGACAAAAGTTCACATGTGCAAGAATCTGTACATGTTCTTTGTGTTTTTTAGAGACAAATTAGAGATCTTTTGCCAAACCATCTAAGGGGTCTTTGCCTCTTAGTGTTGGAGACAATGAATGTAAACTCTTCTGTTTCAGACCCGATAGAGGCTCACTTGGAGCTCCATGTTTTCTGCCTCACAAAATCCTGGAAGGGACACCCTAGGCAACTGTAAGGGCTGCACCCTAGTACAATAAGATCTAGCAACTAGCATTTATGTCATTCTTGCTATGAGGAAGACCCTGAGTGTGAGATACTTATTACCTCATTTAATCCTTGTAACCTAGGCAAGTTATTGCACTCACAGGAGATTCTTTGCTGCTAAACAGACATGAATTTTCCATTTTTCCACCAAAGCTTATGTTTAGATGTTCTATTTAAGCCAGTTCCTTAACCCCAGCTCCCTACAGGAACTCTGGAAGGAAGATCTCTTCCCCTGAAGGAATTTGGCTCCCCACAGGGAAATGATGCATCTGTTTCACACAAAGAAATGTCAGGACGTAGAAAAGAAATTAAGACCATGACAGTCAAGCCAATATTTCACCCTTGTACACCCAGGGCAGACATCAGAAATCCATTGGAGGCCTTCTTTCCTGATGAACTCAGACTCAGCCTCATGACCCTTCTGAACACCATGCACCTGGAAGGCACTAAATGGTTTCTGTTTGCTTTCATCCTACTTACTGGCTTTCTGCCATCTCTGGGATATACTTTCATAGCTCAAAGTTGGGACTACATTCTTTCTCAGAAGGTGTATTGGCCAGCTGTCCATAACTATAACAAATGCTGAACTAATCAACTTATAAAGACAAAAGGTTGGTTTCAGCTCACAATTTTGGGTGTTTCAGCCCATGGCTTTGGGGTCTGTGGCTAGGCAGTGCATTGTGGTGAGGAAAAACACGGCTATTCACCTCATGACTGGGATGTAGAAAACAGATGAAGAGATGGAGCTGGGAGTCCCATTATCCCCTCCATGCTTCCCATCACCCAAACCTCGTACCTGGCCCCTCTTCTTAAAGGTGCCACCACCTCCCAGTAGTACCAAGGTGGGGACCATGGACTTTGGGAGGCATTCCAGATGGAAACCGGAGCAGAGAGTCTACTGGTCACCTTGCAGACAACACAAGTCACTTTTCTAGAGTTTCAGTGTCCATTTGGCCTAGTTTGGGTTATATATCTGCCATTAGCTAGTAGAAGTTAGGCAGCTCGGATTGCAGGCCTTGGTGCACCTTTACAGAGTGAGAGTAAATATTGAAAAAGAAGCTCTCTCCTCACATGAGTACTTTTTATGCACAAAAGAGCTCCACACCACCATCAGCCCTCTCTCTGAGCATCCTCCTTTCTCTAGACCACATTGTGGCATTGGGACTGCGCTTCATACACTTCTTGACCCTCCATGGTCCGGGTGGTCACTTGCTGCACCTCAACTGGTCCCTGCAAGGATATGATACAGCAGGCTTGTTTCCCCATTTTCCTAACCAGAAAAGTAAGACTTAGATTAAGTACCACACTCCAGGTAGCACAGTCAATAGGTTCTGCACTGGATCAAGGTTCTCCTCAGGCTCTTCCCAAACAGGGATTCCAGGACCCATCTATGGATTAGTTGATTTGAGCCTCATCTGAGGAGCACCAAGTGTCCTTCAGACTTTCCTGCCTCTGTGCCTTCACTCAAGAAGTCGTCCCTTTGGGGACAGCTCTATCTCTTCCCCATGAAGGCCATCTTTCTAGACTGTGTTCCCAGATGCTGTCCCAGACAGGAAGTGATGATGTGATTTCTGTTGTTACAAACTCTTATGGCCTGGCTCCATCCATCCAGCGTGCGAACTTCAGCTCACCATCTCATCACACACTGACTTCCCAAGAAGTTGGTGGTGTATACCCCCCCGCCATGAACACAGCCTTTCCATCCCCCATTGAATTTAGCTTTTAAGGCTGAATGACTTAAGACCACCAATAACCACTCATTTTTAACCTACAAAACTGCATTTGCATATGGTTCAGACTAAACTCCCTAGGTTTGCCTATATGTTAATGCTTACAGTTTATCAGGAAATGACTGCGTTTTACACCTTGAGACTTGCCTATTCAGTAGGATCAAGACATTTTAATCATAGCATTTTGTCATCAGGAACACATAAGCTCCATTTTTAATTTTTCATGTTTAGCATCTTCAAATGTTAAAGCCAAGCCCCAAAGTAAAGAGCAGAAAGAAGGCCCAGGCTCAGTCTTTCCCCAACTCGAGCAGCTATGAGGTTCTTCTGTCTTTCACCCCCACGATTGTAAACCAATTCCAGGATGTTAAGTCATCAGAAAATACTTCGGCATATACTTCTCAAAGATCAGGTGTCTGTTTTTAAAAATAGAACCAAAATATTTAAAAATAAATTAACAATTTCTCAGTATCATCAGAGATTCACTATACACACATAAAATTAAATAAACTACAGTGAACTAAATTATAGCCTGCTTCAAACATGAAATAAATAAGGGCCACCCATGGTGTCCAGTGGGCAGGTCTCTCAAGATTCATTTCATCTTTGTGTTTCTCCTCTAATCAAATTAGCTCTCTGAAAGTTCCCATTGACTCAGGAGGAAACTGAGGCCCCAAGAGGCTAAAGGGTTGTACCCGACATCCCAGAGCAAATCAGCAGGCAGGGATGGAGCCCAGATGTTTGGCTGAGCACACAGTCTTCCCGCCCCCGGCCCTAAGGCCCCAGCCCATGCAGGAGGGTCCAGTGTGAGCTCCTGGGACCCTTCCTGGGGTCAGCGGGAATGCCCTCTACCGATCACTACTTCCTGTTTGTTTTCCCCCCAGGCAGTGCACACCACTGTGAAAAAGGTTCAAAGGGTTTCCTGACACGCAGAGCCCCTAAAAGGCAATATTTTGATGATTTAAGTATAAATGATCAGAAACATGTGGACTTCATTTCCTTTAGAACCCACTTGGGTATGAAGACAAAGGGGGAGCGAGCGTGTTTGGCAAAACGCAACCTGCCTTTCCTCAAACCCCTGAAGTGGTTTAAGATGTTCAGTGGTTGTAAAGGGAAGCTGCCTTTCTCTGCTGTCTTGTACCAGGCTCACACTCATCTGCGTGTTAGATATGTGCAGAAGGTGCTACCGCAGTGGCCTTGACCTTGATAGGGAGGGGGAAGGAGAGGAGACGCAAAAGAGGAATCAGGGTCTAGGCAAGGAAGTCAGACAGTTTTTCTTAACTGGCTCTGCCTTCCCAAGAAGGAACCTGCCTTCTTGGAAAGTGACACTCTCAATGCCCTACATGGTCCCACCTGTCCTCAGGGATCCAGCCATGCTTTGGCTTCCTCTCTCCTTTCTCCTGAGAAAAACCATTTGGAGTTACAATGAGATGTGGTACACCCCCCAAGGAGACTGCTTTTCCCTTTCTACTGGAATTGAGATGGGATTCACCCTGTGACAGAAGTACAGAGTCTTCAGAGAGCCAGCAAATCCAATCCAGAGCACCAATCAGAGGGGTTTGTTTAGCAAGAGGGAACAAAAAAAGAGCCTGAGGGCAGAATGCACCCAAGGAAGAGAGAAGAGAACAAGAAGGAAAAGAAGAAAGGAAAGTAAGAAAGGCAGATGGGAGAGGGGTGGGAGGGAAAGGTAGGGAGGAAGGAAAGGAATGAGGAGAGCAAGAAGGACAGAAGGAACAAAAAAGGAGGGAAAGAGAAAGAATAAAGGAAGACAGGGAGAAAAGGAAAGACGGGGGGAGGAAAGAAGAAGAGAGAGAAAGTAGAGAGAGGAGGAGTGAGGAAAAGAGGGAGAAAAACCCAGGGTAGAAGAGAACAGAAAGGGAAAGAGAAATGTTTCATGGGAGAGAGATGGATGGGAAGGGTGAGGAAGAAGGGAAAGAAAGGAGGGGGGGAAGGAAGAAAAGTGAAAAGGGACAGAGGAAAGGAAGGAAGGAAAGAAGGAAGGAAGGAGGGAGGGAGAAAGGAAGGAGGGAGGGAGAAAGGAAGGAAGGAAGGAAGGAGAGAAGGAAGGAGGGAGGGAGAAAGGAAGGAAGGAGGGAAGGAAGGAAGGAAGGAGAGAGAGAAGGAGGTGGAGGAGGAAAAGCAAGAGGGAGAGAGGAAAAGTGGAGAAGGAAGACAAAGACTGAAACATGACCTTTGGATCCCTGGTCAGGATTGCCAGCTGCACTATACTGTCTTGTCTGTAAGCATTTCCAGAAATGACTCTTTGTGTACACTACAAAAACAGAAGCATGTGAGGGGGAGGGCCTTCATGAACTTGGAGTCTTTTTCTCAATCAGTACAACAGCCTCCAGAGGCCTTGCCCCAACCCCAATTAGCAGACCCCAGACCTTTTGGGGTTCCTACTGTGATGAGGGCTGGGGGATCCCAGTGCATTACCCACAGAATCCAGTGTTTCTTTATGGGGCCTCCCAGGCATCCCAGCTTAACTCTTCTCTCGGTGGTGAGGATGCTGGGGACAGGGCAGAAGTCTGGACACAAGGCTGCCACCCCTAAGGGGCATACACAGGGGAAAAACTTTTGTCTTGGGGAACAGTGTGGGCAGAGATGCAGCATAATTTTCTCAACAACATGCTGGTGTAGTTTGAATATGAAATGTATCAGAAAAAAAGCTCATGTGTTAAAGGCTTGGTTTCCATCGGGGGCACTGAGAAATGATTGGATCATAGGGCGCTGACCTCATCAGTAGATTAATCCATTGACGAGCTCATAGCTGAATGGACTGTTAGTGGGTTGGACCTGGTTAGAGGAATTTGGTCCTTGGGGCACGACTTTTGAAGGGAATATCTTGTCCCAGACATTTTCTTACTGTCTTCTTCCTGATTGCCATGAGGTGAGAAGTTTGTCTCTGCTATGCCTTCCTTCCACCATGTTGATTCTGCCTTGCTACAGCCTAAAAGCAATGGAGCCAGCCTACCATGTTCTGAAACCTCTGAAACCATGAGCCTACATAAATTTTTCCTCATTAAGTCGCTTTTTTTCCCCTCTGGTATTTTGACATGGAGGTGTAAAATGAATACACATAGTGATATAGCTCAAGGTGCGAGTGACTTGTTTAAGATCCCCTGTAAGAGACTGTGAGACAAGGTTTCAGAGACAGGTGGTTTATAGGGGGATGTGACTCCAAGAAGCATGAGGATGGAGAGAGGGAGACAGAGGAGAAAGAAAATCTGGGAAAACCCTTGCCTAACATTGGGAGGTCCTGAATTCAAATCCCAGTACTGTCAAAACAAAAGAGGAAAGAAAAGCCAATATGGCTTTGCTAGTGAAGCTGCTGCTGTAAACACCTGGGTTTCAGCAGCACTGGGGTTCCGGTGACAGACGTGATGTAGAGTACATCTCAGGAGGTGCTATCAAAAGGTGAGAATCTGAGATAAGTATCCATCAACTCCTGCCAACTCCCTAGCCTCTGGTCCTCTCTCCAGAAGCATGCTTCCCCAGCCACAGAACACCCTCAGGTAGTGTCTTACTTGGTTTTCTATTGTATAACCAAACACTACAGACTGGGTGATTTATAAGAATAGAGGTTTCTTTAGCTGAATGTTCTGGGGATTGGAAGTCCATGAGCAAAGTCACAGCTTTTGCTCAGCATCCAGTGGGGCCTTTCTTTCTGCACCATAACATGGCAGAGGACATCATGTGTTGAGGCAGAGCAGGTGTGTCAGGTCAGCTCCCCATTTTTCTTATCCTAAAGCACCAGGCCCATCAAGGGAGCCCCACCTTGATGATTTTATCTTATCCCGATTGCCTCTCCTAGGCCCCCTTCCACACACCATCAAATGTGAGGTCCAGGGTTAAGCTGTCAGCATATGAAATTCCAATCATAGTAGACAGAAAGCTATTGACCCAAATGGGAGCCTCCAGAGTGGGTCTACCAGGACACTGACAGAGTCTCTATGCTTGTCCTGTCATTAGAGAAGGGACCAGCCCTGCCTCAATCATCAGAATAGAACCTGGAGGGCAGCAGGTAGAGTATCAAAAACCAGGACCTGTGTCCTCTGGGCAAGAGATGAAGAAGAACCCTGAGTTAGGTACATCCCTGCATGAACCTAGCATAAACAGGGGGCTCAGACCCAATTCAAGTGACCCCTGCTCCCTGGACTACCACCCCTGCTACCTAGAGCCAGACCTAGACAAAACGGGAAGCTCTTGGTTTTGGGATGGCCTGGGTCAAGTTCACAGGTAATGAGAAGTAAACATAAAGTATTTGTCTATGAACCTTCTGTGGCCAGACTCATGAGAGGAATCATGTTTTCTTTTTATAGGATTTTAATGAACAAGTAACACCCCATCCATTATCTACCTCTTCTCATTTCAGTGAATAGTTTCAATAGCAAAATCAAACTTCTGTCTTTACAGAAAATCAGCACATGTGTAGATAATGGTGTGATTCAGTATTTACAGCATAAAATGATGGCTTGTTTCTCTTTAGTGGAGAAATTTGGTAATTATTACTCCAACTATTCATTAAAATATGAACATAGATACATATTGAGTTGCCTAGACATTTCCTTGGTGTTCAGACAATAGCCAGCTTCTCTGTGGGAATCCTGGACTTGTATATTTTGGAAAAAATTAGCCTCTGTCAGAATGAGAATCCTGGACAGAGTGTACTCTAAGCACACAGAACATAATCAATAAAAAATATTTTTAAAAGGTTTGTTGATTGTAAAAGCTACTGAGAACTGGCTTTGCCAGTAGACCCCTTTAGACAGGGATGAAGTCACAACATGAAGTTTATATGACCCCTGTCAGTGCTAGACGACACAATGAAACCTGACCACACAGCAGTCGTTTGACTCCATCTTTCAGTTGGCGGTAGTCTTGAGTAGGGTTGTTGAAAAAAAGGAGTCTTCGGGATACAGATAAATAAACGCACAGTATTGTAAGAAAATTCTCCAAGCTGATGGAGAAAGTGTGCTAGCCAATTTTCCATTAATGTGACAACATACCTGAGACTGGGATTGTGGAAAGAAAAGAAGTTTATTTAGCTCACAGTTTTGTAGGCTGAAAGTTCAAGATGTGGTGTCCTGATTGCTTTAGTCTCCATTTAACATTTACCATTTAGTCTCTATACATTGAATTTGGTGGGGGTGCTATGCCAGGTCTTTTACAAAACTGTCTCCTATTCTAACTCAGGGACCCTCAAGAACTACCTTAATCCCCTCAGAGGGTGATGCCTACAACGGCCTCCCACTAGGCTCCTCTTAAAGGCCTCACCACCTGTTAACATTTCCACCCTGAAGATCAAGCTTCCAGCACGAGCCTTTGAGACACACGTTCAAGCCACGTTCAAACCGTGGCAGCAATCGCAGCCTTACCTGTGCTGAAGTACCGCTGTGCCCTCCCTCCATGTAGTCATCTGTTCCCGTGGACTCTACAGCCAAAGGATGTGACAACGGTGGCTTGGAGGGGTGAAGGACCACTCCTAGCCCTGTTCTTGAGTCTGAGCAAGAGTCACAAAGGAAGGTCACTATGGAGAGTGTCCAGGGTGACAACAGAGTCACAAAGGGGAGGGATGTCATAAAGACTGGGGGTTCTGTCCCATGACTTGGGTCTCTTTTCTCTGATGTAATGTGAATTCTATTCAGTGCCTCCTCGTGTGAGGGGACCCAGGTGGATGGCAAAATGACGTGTGTGAAAATGATTCCATCAGCTTCATGAGTCCAGTTGTAATTTCTAAGTCCTTGGGTTTTAGCCCCTTCCTCTTGAATCCGGTAAGGAATGGGTGCTGTATCCTGTAGTTTTTTGTGTTCAACCCTGTGTGCACCAAGTTCTTTATGTTTGTTGAAATCAAGAAGAAAGGAAGGGAGGGAAGATGGAGGAAGAAAGGAAGGGATGGCGAGATGGCGTGAAGAAGAAAGAGAAGAAGGGAAGGAGGAAAGAAGGGAGGATGGAGGAAGGAGGGAGGGAGGGAGGAAGTTATCAAACTACTTAGAGAACTAAACCAACTGAACATTCCCTGCCTTGGAAAGAAAACTGGGCCTTCTGAAGTCTTTATCATTCCTCTACCTCATCATCTTCCCTGCTTTCTAAGAACCAATTCCTATATGCTAAAAAATGTGGGAGGGACAAGAGAATTCTGAAAAGAGGACCAGCCATATGTCTCTGGGCCCTCAATTTCCTAACGTCTAGCTTGAGCAATGGACCTTGGGGTGCAGGCTTGGTCCTGCACATGGCTTTAGAACTCCCTGGGACATGAGCCTAGGGCTGACCACAGACTTGAAATTGACCCAGGAGCTCCACCTTGGACCTGGTCCTAAAGTTTAACCTCTTGATTTTTTTTTTTTCCTGAACAGCTGCTTTCAATGATGTCCCAACTTTTGTTTCCTGGTAGCTGCCATTCCAAAGCACTCTAAAAACCAATTTTACACTTAATAAAGTTTAACTATTCAATATTTTTCATTTTAAAACTAAATAACAGACATTTAAAAGAGTATTTCTTTTTTAATGACACTCATGCCACTCTTTCAGAAAGCCAAATGACATCCCCGTGCATTCCTAGCTCCTTAACTCCAAATACTCCATTAGTCAAGTTTGTTCATATTTACATGATATTTTGGATGTTTTACTGCTATCAGAAGATCTAACATCTGTTTCTCCAGGGACTCTCCATGTGTTCTGTAGTTTATACAACAATTGAAACCACTGTTTTCGAAATACGTTTGGATTAAACTCAATGTACTAAGACTTGATTTCACAGAGCCCCATGCCTACATCTGCAGTGTTTTTTTATCCCTCATGTAATTTTTCCAAGCGGTGAAACATTTGCTGTGGATTTAGGTGGGTGACATATAATAAGAGCAGAGCTCAATGAAGCACCTGTGTAAAGTAAGGTTGCTTGGGGCACCCAAGTGTGAGAAGAGCTTCCAGGTGTGTTTCTGCATGGAGCAGAACAGATGGAAAGGTCATCTATTCCCTTGACGCTTTTCATTTGACAACTCCAGCAGCAGGGACATGCCCAGCCTGTCTCCCTGTACCCAGGGAAGAAGGGACTTACCTGGTCATTTTATCTTCAATAACACTGTCCAACAGAACATTCTGGGTTAGGGAAAATGTTTGACACCTGTGCTAGCCGATGTCCTGTTGCCACTAGTCCCATGGAAATGGAGGAGCTGAGTTTTTAAATTTGTATTTGCATTTAAAAATTTTTAATCTTAATTTTAATCTCCACAAACAACTAGTGGCTGCCATATTGAACACCTGGAGACCTCAGTCACTCTGAGATTGGTGATTCTTTGATGTGTCTGCACGATGCTTCTCTGGCTTATCCAGATCAATAGTTTCTCCTGCCATGCTTACTGATGATATAACACCACTGACCCCAAACTGTTTAATCCTGTCCCCAGCACTAGTCTGTACATTGGGCTATGCAGACCATCCAAAGGGCTCTTCCTAAAGATACATTTCTCTCATGTGCTCCAAAGTGACATAATAATATGCAAATCCACCCTGGCAACAATGTGATAGGCACCCCATAAGCTTGGGCAATGTGTCCAGCCTGTCCAATCCAGAAGACATGTGTCAGAGCCCTGCCCACCAGGTGGTTTCAAATATAGTCAGACTCTCGGTAGTACGGGGAATTGTTCCCAGGATTTCCTATGGATACCAAAATCCATGGCTGCCCAATCTCTTACATAAAATGACTTAATATTTGCATGTAACCTACGTAAAACTTCCTGTGTCCTTTAAGTCATTTCTAGACAATTTATAATACCTACTATAAAGTAAGTGTTATGTAAATGCAGTGAGCACTCTAAATTCTGTGTAGTAGTTTTTTAGGGAATAATGAAAAGAAAACGAGTACATACATGTTCAGTACAGACACAGTTTTTTCCAAACATTTTTGACTCATGGTTGAATCTGGACCTACCCACAGATAGGTATAGCATGGAGACTCCCAGGTCCATAAGAACATCATTTTCTCCCCCACACCCCACAGCAACAAGCAGAGGTCTGTATAGACCAAAGAGGCTCAAGAAGCTGACTCTGCAATTAACAGTCCTCTTGGTGACACAGGCCCATTTCCTAGAAGTCTCATTTCTATGGGGATTCCCTGGAGGAGTCACCTACTTTTACCTATAGGGTACCCCATCTCTTCAGATATCAGTTCTAAACCTGGCCTCAGCCTTTGTTCTCCAGAACAAGAGTTGTAAGGGTCATGAGCTGACGTGGCTCTCTCTCTCTCTCTCTTTCTCTCCCTCTCTTTCTCCAGTAGGCTAGCCCAGGCATGTTCTTGTGGTGGAGGCAGAGGTGAAAGACCACAAGCCAAAGGACACCGGACTTTCAGAGGTCAAGGTGAGGAACTACCATGTTTGCCTTGGACTTTGGCCAAAGCAAGTCACATGGGACAGGGGAGTACTGTTACTTTATGAGAGGAACTCAAAGTCACATGGCGGAGTGGACGGAGACAACAGATAGAAAAGAGGGGAGAGCTGGACCACTGACGCCATCCATCTCTGGCAAGTTCTAACATGCTATAAACAGAGATATGGCTAGTGGGCATCTATTGGCAGTGACAGCAGGGGTGATTCTTCTCTACCCTTAGTATGACTACACTTCATAATTCTACTCTGCATTTCAAATTACAGAAGGACACATTTTAATGTCCATAAAGGGACTAGACCCATGGAAATAATTTGGAAAAATGAAAACTCACCTGAATTGTGTTTGTCACCAAGAATGTCACTCCACTGTACATGAGACACTCTTTCTGACTGGGGCCTGTCCTATGCACTGCAAGATGTTTAAACCTTTGTCTCTGCAACACTTGGGGCCATTACAATGGCCTCCTGTCATTCTGAAAAACCCCACATTTCCAAATGGCCTCCAGGATCCACACTGTGAAGCCCTGAAAATGTGTTGATGCTTTTGGTGTGGTTCCCACTCGGCTTTCTGTGCATGCCATCCATCCATTCACTCATTTTTACCCCTTTAATGTTTTTCTTATTTGTGGTTTTATTATTATCCATTGATAGAGTATACCACGTGGATAATCTTGAATGTTTCTCATTTCACTTGGTGGAAATACGATAACATATGTAACCTAAATGTCCCCAAATCCTTTGACTTAAAGTCAATTTTCCTTTCACACTGCAATCAACATTTAAATATATACCCAACTGGCTACAATTCCAGTACCTCCCCAAGACATTTTATGGGTCTCTAGGGGACAAGGAAGAAGTGTCTGAGTCCCCCTAAGGCCATGGCTGTAATTACTCCCTGCCCTGGGCTCTCCCACTATGGTCTCAGGCACCTCTGCTAATCGTTTTATTATAGTTCTGCACTCCTTTCTCACTACTTGTCACAGGTACCACAGGGAATTACATCTTCATGTATTTTCCAAGGGATTTCTTCCTTGGGTACTTGCAGGTAATATAACTTTACTACAGACTTGGTAACAATGGAGGGTGACCATTGGGTGGAGTCGGGAGCAACTTCACACCTGCTAAGGTTCACTGTGCTACATGTTTTAGGGTACACTCAGGGTTTTGGGGTGTACTTACCCATAACTCTTTTGTCTGAAAATTAGGTCAGTTGAAGATCAAACCAGGTGCTCCAGTGAGAACATTCCAGGAAAACTAAGTTCCAGGAAAACTAAGCTTGAATCTGCAGCCAAAGTGTCATTAGTCTAGAACTTGCCCGTCCAGTTTAAGCTTTGACATTCCTTACCCAAGCAGATGCTGGAGAATTATAGCCCATATCTCAGGAGAGGTGGTCCTAAGACCACCATAGGGCAGTTCCTTAACACAGTCATCCTACCTCATGGACAAGTGCAGATTAGTGAAAATGAGAATCTTCCAGACCCTTTCAGGTGAACCTGTCCCTTCCCTTGAGTGGGGACAAGGAGAACACAGGTCTGCCATAGGAATCTTTTGCAGGTCCAGGCCTTTCACTGACCCTAGCCCAATTCTAAGCTACCTTTCTCCTCTCTTCCCATTTCTTCCCCAAGAGCCAGTGGGTAAGATCTCCTCCCTTTCCTGTGCACACCAAGAAAATACAAATATCTTCTGCTTTGAAAGTCACTTCCAAACTAATTCTGAGTGACTATGACATCTTAAAGGAATCCTTGTGAAGGGCTTTCCGAGATTTTTTTCCTCAAATAGCCCCATGAGGGCTGGAAGAGTGGTTCAAGTGGTTGAACGCCTGGTTAGCAAGTCCAGCAAGCATGAGGTTCTACGTTGAAGCCCCATTATCACCACCAAAAAGAAAAAAAAAGAGCTGCACACAAATAACCCCAAAAAGTGAAGGGAAAAAAAGTACTGAAAACTTAACTAGGGAGAGGGGGATAAAAGAGAAGGATGGAGAGCTGAATTTAACTAAGTATATCGCAAGCACTTATGTAAATGTCACATGTATCTCCTGCACATCAATAATATGATAATAAAAATGAAAATTTATTTTACGTATAATATAAAGTTATATACACAATAGGTATAATTTTAACCAAAAAACTATAGTGATTCCTTACTCTGGTGCATAAGGACAATTTTTTTTAAAAAAAGGCACAATTTATAAACAAAATTATGAAAGTGACTTTAATAGAAACACAAACTTCAAAGAATTAGATACAACAAAGGCCATGTGTTCTGCTGGCACTAGCCAATAACTGAGGCTTTGTATAAGACTTGAATCAAAGTCAGGCATGGCAGCACATACCTGTAATCCCAGCACTCAGGAGACGGGGGCAAGAGGATGGTGAATCTGAGACCAGCTGGGCATACATGGTGAAACCCTGTCTCAAAACAACAAAAATGAAAAGGGAGGGATGGAGAGAAAGAGAGAGAATTGAATTAAGATATCAGGATAAAACCAAAGCATTCTGCCCCAACCTCAAAATAGCAGAAAAATATTTAAATATTTTTAATAGAGAATATAAATTTTAATATATTAAAATTTTAATAGAGAATATAAATCTATGTCATATCTGTATTGCAAAGCAAGAAAATGTGGATTAGCAGATCAAAACATTTAAGGAATTCCTCAAAGACAGAAAGGAGATGGTATTAGATTAAAAAGATCAAACAACTTACACCAAGAAAATTTTTATGCAGCCTGCAGAACAGATCCCTGATGGCCGAGGCCTACTGGGCCATGGTCTCCCTCACAGTTTTCAGGGGTCACTATAGGAAGTGACATCCTGGATGAAGAGGACCTGGCTGAGCAGAGCCCAGGTTGGTTCTTTCTGCCCTCTCCTAGAACAGGACAGGTTGCAATGTGTTAGCTCAGCAAGTCCAGTTGCCCCTGGGTACAGAACCCAGGACAGAGGACTGTAGGGTTGCCCACCTGAAGTCCGATGTAGGGCATGTGCAGACAGATAAGACCCTGTCGACATCGGGCAACTCTCCTGAGCCTTGGGTACTAGTTCTCCATGAGTCCCAGGTATTGACTGTCCCTTGCTGACTTGTAGGGAGTGACAAAGTTGCTTGACATAGGTCAAGCACACTGAGCATGTGAAAGTAAGTAGTGCATGGTACCCTGCTTCTCACACTCTACATTTATCCTAAAGATAAAAACAAATCCAGAAAAACTACAAAGTGTAGGAGTGGAGCTAGGGAAGAAGAACCAATCAATGAGGAACTTTTCATTTTTTTTTATTGTTGTGCTGGGTAGGGGTACACTGTAACATTTACCAAAGTTCTTACAATATATCATAGTTGAATTCACCCCTCCACCATTCTCCATTTCCCTCCTCTCCCTATTCCTGGAATAGTTTCACCGGGTCTCATTTTTCCATTTTCATACATGAGTACATAATATTCCACCATATTCATCCTCCTACACCCTTTCTCCACATCCTCTCCCTCCCACTGGTACCAAATCACTACCTAGGCTGGACCTGTTCTGCCCTTCCTGTTCTCTGATTTTATAGATGAAAAAAATGACATTTTTGTTTGTTTAAGATAGCTACACAGGCCAGCAATACCACTCTTGGGGATATACCCGAAAGACTGTGACACAGGTTACTCCAGAGGCACCTGCACACCCATGTTTATTGCGGCACTATTCACAATAGCCAAGTTATGGAAACAGCCAAGATGCCCCACCACTGAGGAATGGATCAAGAAAATGTGGTATCTATACACAATGGAATTTTATGCAGCCATGAAGAAGAATGAAATGTTATCATTTGCTGGTAAGTGGATGGAATTGGAGAACATCATTCTGAGTGAGGTTAGCCTGGCCCAAAAGACCAAAAATCATATGTTCTCCCTCATATGTGGACATTAGATCAAGGGCAAACACAACAAGAGGATTGGACTTTGAGCACATGATAAAAGCGAGAGCACACAAGGGAGGGGTGAGGATAGGTAAGACACCTAAAAAATTAGCTAGTATTTGTTGCCCTTAACGCAGAGAAACTAAAGCAGATACCTTAAAAGCAACTGAGGCCAATAGGAAAAGGGGAACAGGTACTAGAGAAAAGGTGAGATCAAAAAGAATTAACCTAGAAGGTAACACCCACGCACAGGAAATCAATGTGAGTCAATGCCCTCTATAGCTATCCTTATCTCAACCAGCAAAACCCCTTGTTCCTTCCTATTATTGCTTATACTCTCTCTACAACAAAATTAGAAATAAGGGCAAAATAGTTTCTGCTGGGTATTGAGGGTGTGGGGGGAGAGGGAGGGGGCGGAGTGGGTGGTAAGGGAGGGGGTGGGGGCAGGGGGGAGAAATGACCTAAACATTGTATGTACATATGAATGAAAAAAAAAAAGATAGCTACACAGGGAGTTTCCTTGTGGCATTTCCATGTATACATGTATTATAACCTGAATTGGTTCATCTCCTCTATTTTTCTCCTTTCTACCTTAGTCCCCTTCTTATGGTGATTTCAATAGGTTTAAGAATTCTGTATTCGTTCTTGTACAGGAAGTGCATCAACCATATTCACCTTCTTAACTTCCTTCTTTTACCCTTCCTCTCTCATATGTGACCTCCCCTGAGTATGGCCTGTTTAATGAGAAGATTGTATTTTGAGCGGGTGCCCAGAAGCTCCCTGCCTCAGTCTTACCCACTACATATCTATAAATTGGGCACTCATCAGCTGGATCTAAGCAATGCCTTCTAAAGAAAGTAAGTCTTGTGGTCCAGGCTCAGAGTCAGAGCCTTGCTGAAATAGTAGAGAGAGGTCGAGGAAACACCATCTTCCTGGGGAATAACAATTGTGTTACCAACTTTTATGTTTATTGTCTATTCCATGATATTTCTGTTAAAATACTTAGCTCATTTTTCTATTAGGTAGTCTGCCTTTTTCATGCACTTTTTATTTCTTGGTGGGACTGGGGTTTGAACTCAGGGCTTTGCACTTGCAAAGCTGATGCTCTACTGATTGAGCCACACCTCCAGTCCATTTTGCTCTTGGTCATTTTGGAGATATGGTCTTGAGAACTCTTTGCCCAGGATGGCCTCCAACCATGATCCTCCCGACCTCTGCCTCCCAAGCAGCTATGGTTATAGATGTGAGCCTACAAAAGCAATCTGTATATATTCTAGGTAGAAATATTCTGCTTACCCATGCTTATTGCAGATATGCCTCCTGCTTTGTGGCTTCTAAGTTATGTATCCTGTGCAGAACTGCTTAATTTAATGTGATGAAATATTTCTCAATCTATTTCCTTTATTATTATAATATGTTTGTTGATTTCACAAACAAATCCCTACTCCAAAGCTCTTGAATATGTATCCCCCTGAATTTTCTAAATGCTTGATAGTTTTGTTTTTCAAATTTTATTCTATAATCCACCAAAAGTCCACTTCTCAGGGGTGGAGAGACATAGGGAAAATTTTAAATTTTTGTTTCCATGTGAATGTCTTGTCGGTCTGAAATTATTTTAAAATCTGAGTTCTCCACTGCTCAGAAATAATTATCTATTTGTGGAATTTCCATTTTATTGTGCTGATCAATCAGATATCGAAGACTTTTAAAGGACTGGAAGAGTAGCTCAAGTGGTAGAGCACCTGCTTTGCAAGATGGAGCCCTGAGTTCAAACCCCAGTCCCACTTTTATAAAAAGCTAGTGAGTGTGACACTGGCTATAGATAGGTAAATATATCTCACTAAGAGTGCCTTTGTAGAGTTAGCACTCTATTTTTCCAGACCGTTTCAAATGGCCTTCTCAAGTTCCACAGAAATAAATGCATACATTCTGGGCTTTTTGGCTTGACTTACATTGAACTCATAGATCAATTTAGAAAAAATGCTACTTAAAAATCTTAAGACCTCAATAAAGGGGGTTTATTTGAGTCAAGTACAGTCTATGTATTACAGCTGAAATGCCATCATGAAACCCCCTTTGTGCAACGAATATGGACTTTAAAATGAAGAACAGGACTGTAAAACAGGTCCTGTGCGGGGATGAGTATACTTGTGTGGGGGGAGAATGAATGGAGGGGGTAAAGGAGGATGAACACGGTGATATACTTTATATACTTACATGAAACAGGACAACTAAACCTGTTGGAAACATTTTAACGAGGGGAGAGGGAGATAAGGGAGAATGATGGTGAGGTGAAACTAACCAAGGTCCATTGTAAGTTCGTATGGAAATACCACAATGAAACCCCATGTACAACTAAAATATGCTACTAAGCATCCTTTAAAAAAATTAAGACCTCACAATCACAAACACCGTCCCTGTATTTTCAAGTTTTAATATTTTTATGTGTGTGATTTTGTGAATAGCAAACACATGGGTTTTATTTTTTGACCTTAAGAGATGCTGGACTGCATTCCAGTGGCCCCAGTGACCACTGAGTTTGGCCCATCCCATTGCTGGTGGGCGCAGAGGCTCTAGGCTTTGCTTTCTTGCTGCCCTTTTTCCCTCGGCTTGATCATGCTGTCACCCGCCCCATGTTTGCCTTCACTATTAAGAGGTTTACTCTACCATCCTGTACAGTAGAAGATGTACGTATTTCTTGTACTACTCCACCCTCACCGGAAAGCAACTTACCAATTATTTCCACATTGAGAGGCATGTGTGTTCCACCAGGACGCTCCAAGTTCCACCTACCTGAGAATTCTTTAATGAAAGAAAGCTACAGAAGAGTTTCACCTTACAATTCTGCCCCTGCCTTTTTCTGACTTCTGATCTAGTCTTAGTCATCCTTTCTATCTATCACTGTCACTTGTACAACTGACTGGAATAGTTGACTTAGAATTGCGTTATTTTATGTGCCTTTCAGGTTGCTTCCTTATACGTATGATTTATAAGAAAGGTTATCAAGAAATTTACAAAGGTAAGTGAAAGAGAATGTGTTTCCTAAATTCATGAGTTCACTTCCTCTACCCTGTTAGATTTAGGCTATCTTCACGGGGCAAGGAATTTCCTACTCCTTTGCTCTCATTTATTTGCAGATTCAATTCTATTGTCTTCTACTTTCCAAATTGTTGATGGACAGTCTGGTGTCACTAACTCCTACTTTCAGACTCCCTGGATCTTAAACAAATAAGTCTTTTTTGAAAAACGGAGGACAGGAAGGTAAAACAGGTCCTGTCTGGGAGGTTAGTCCCAGTGGGAGGAGGGAGGATATAGGGAAAGGAGGGTGAATATGGTGGAATATTATGTACTAATGTATGACAATGGAAAAATGAGAACTGTTACAACTATTCCAGGAGTGGGGATAAAGAAGAATGATGGAGGAGGGTGAATTCAACTATGATATATTGTGAGAGCTTTTGTAAATGTCACAATGTACCCGAGGGCAAAAATAATATAATAAAAAATGTTAAAAAAAAGAATTTTTATTATTCTGTGAAATTCATGAATCTTACCAAGTGGGTCTGGATATGTGTTTGTGTGTATATCAGCTTTCTTACTGATTTAGTATGACTGTTTAACCACATTAAGACTTTTCTCAGTGTTGTATTTAATGATGGTCTCTTGTGTATGGCTTCTTCTTTTCCCATACTTTCTGCCATTCACATGTCATTCTTCTGGGTTTATTCTTGAAAGCTTCTTGCTTTTCCCTTCCAATCCATAACCATTTCCTAATTGTTTTCTCTATTCTTTCTTGCTCGTAATCTGTGGTAATATTAACTCAATTATAATAGTGAAATTTTCTTGTTTATTTGTTATTTTTTCATTCATAATCATGTTTAAACCCACAAAGAATTTTATACTAATAATTATTTTCCTTAAATCTCACACCTACTTTTTATCCAGGTATTCCTCATTCTCCTCCAGCCATCTTCTTTTGCCTCTTCCTAGAAACTGTTCTACAAACCCTCCTTATTAAGGTTTCTGACCTCTCTTGAATTGGACATTGTGATTGTTTATGGGTTTACAGCTGTCTTAGTCCATACTGTGTTGCTATAATGAAACCCAAGACTGGATACTTTATAAGGAACAAAAGGTTTATTTGGGCTCACAGTTTTGGAGTCTGAAAAAATCTAAGATTGGGGAGATCTCTCCAGTGTGGACTCATGCTTGTGTCATAACATGGCAGGCAGAATCTCATGGAGGGGAGTGGAAGCACAAGAGGAAGAAACAGTCCACGCCAGGAAAGTAGAACTCACTTTGTAACAACCTGCTCTTGAGGCAAGTAACCCAATCCCAAGAGAACTAAACCACTCCCAACAGATGGGCATTAATCCCAACCCCATGACCTAGTCAGCTCCCATTAAATCCTACTTCTTAAAGATTACATCACCTTTCAGTTCACTGGGGACCCAAACTTCCAACCCGTGAGCCTTTGGAGTCAAACCATATCCAAACCATCACAATAGAGTTGACTTAGCTATGGCTGTTGGTGTTACATAAAAAGCAAGAATTTTGTAGATGATGAAAGACACCATAGTCTCCAGAGAGTAAGACAGCTGTCACCTGCCATGGTAACATCTGGAGAGGGGTCTGTCCTCCATGTCTTGCACACATACAGTCTCAGAATCAGGGAAGTCTCAGTTCACACAGCAACTAGCTCTTTGTGCTTCAAGAATGTTCATATACCTACTATCCTCTGCTTCTGTCCTCCTCCTGTCACTGCTATTTGGTCTCTTGTCCAGCACCTATGTGTCCTGACAGATGCATCAGAGTCCAAAGGCACTAGACTGCTGAGGGTCCTGCAGTCTAGTGGTTTGGAAGAAGGATGTTGTGTTCACTGAGTGAATTCCCCTCATACCAAGGACCCTGGCTTTCCAAACAACACTTCAGCAGCAATGCTGCCAGCAGGAGTTCCGAAGAGCACTGTCCAGATAACCTGCAGGAAAACAATTTCAAATGTAGACATCTACATCCAGAGACCCAGTTGTTCCACTGGGAGGGAATGAAGATGTTCTCATTTGATATGTTTACCCAAAAATTGTTCAGACAAAAATTGTGATCTGGGGCTGGACAAAGACTTCTTGGAAATGACATCTTAAACACAATCCCTGTAAACAGTTGATAATCTGGACACCATCAAAATTAAAGCTTTCACTTTGAGAACGACACTGCTAAGAGAGCAAAAATATAAGCTACAAAGTGGGAGAAAATATGTTATAACCACATAGAACTTGCATCCAAGATATATAAATAACTCCTGAAACTTACGGGATGAAAAGAAATAACTCAGTTTTTAAAATGGGCAAAATTCTTGAAAAGCCACTTAACAGAAGATAATGTACAGATAGCAAATAAGTGCACAAAAAGATCTTTGATGCCATCAGTGATGAGCAAAATGTCCACAGTCATGTAACACATCATGTCTGTTAGACTAGCTGAAAAAAAAAAAGGCACCGTTGAAGAAGGAAGCAACTGGAACTCTCGTACATTTCTGGCAGGTATTTGAAGTGATGCACCCATTCTGAACAAGTGTTAGCAGTTCGCTATACATTTGAAAATACACTTAAAACATGACCCACCTATCTCACTCCTAGGTCTTAACTGTAGAAGTACAAAAACTTGTTTTTACAGCAAGTGTATTTAGAGTCACCAAAAACTAGGAACAAACCAAATGTAAATAGATGAACTGTGTTCTATCCATACTGTAAAACATTCAGCACTGAAAGAGAAAGTATTAATCCATGTAAAAACTTGAATGGCTTTCATAATGATGAACAAAAGAAACCAGTCTCAAAAGTTTATGCGCCATGTAAATCCATTGATATGACGTTCTCAAGAATTCAAAATGATAGTGATGACAGGAGATCAGTGGCTGCCAGGGGAGGACTGCGGAGAGATGTGACCAAAAAGAAATATTAACAACTGGGCAGGGCATGATGACTCACACCTGTAAGCCAGGAGGCTGAGATAAGGAGAATCGATCTTCTAGGTCAACCTAGGCAAACGTTCACAAGATCCTGTCTAAACCAATAGTTGGACGTGGTGTTACACACTTGTCACCCCAGGGACAGCAGGATATGTGAAGAGGAGGACTGTAGTCCAGGTTAGCCTGGTCAAAAAAGCAAGACCCTGTCTGCAAAGTAATCTACAACAAAATGAGCCGGAGGCATGGCTCAAGCAATAGCATGCCTGCCTCTAAAGCACGAAACCCTGAGTTCAAACCCCAATACCGCCAAAAAAATATGATATAACAGCAATCGTTTTGTGACAGAATTGTGCTATGCTCTATTGTGGTGGTGGGTGCATGAAGCCATACAGGTGTTGATATTTTTTTAGAGACGAGCACACAGAATTTAACTCTACCTTAATTTCCCAAAGAAATAGAAGGAAAATGAAAGATTTAGGGATCCAACCTGAAACTTCTGACTAACAAGAATTCCACAAATGAGAAACAGTGAGAACAGAAGGAATAAAGTTTAAAATGTCAACTTTCCAGAGCTGAATCCTCAGCGTGAAGTCCTCTGTGTGGTAAGTGAGCATATGACCTGCTTCTGGACGTATCAGGATGATGAGATCTCAGACTGCCCAGGAAGGAAATAAAATGTACTCTACACACAAGCAAAAAACTCATGTCATAACCTAATTGTCTGTCCTTGATGCTAGCAAAATAAATACAAAAATAAAGTGGAACAATACCTTCAAACTTCTGGGAGTAGTTGGGAAATAACCTCCCTCCAAACAAAATGTGAGTCAAGTGTCAGAGAAAAGTTAAAATATTTAAGACTTCAGGGATTCTGAAAATTTATCTCCATAAATTCCTTAGGAATTTATTTGATGACTCTCCGAAAATGAAAATGTAGAAAGCAAAGGAAAGAGTGCATCCAAACTAGGGGGGAGAAAAGCTATGGGCTGTTTCCTAATACCTGCACACACCAAGCCATGGGGCAGCCAGGTCACATGGGGTATGAAGACGGTAGATGTTCCAGAAAGAAGGAGAATGAGAGGAAAATGTAGAATAATTGAGACTCTGGGAAACCCAGAGACTCTGCTAAACCCATTCATGATGTTAGTGGATTTGTTTTGTTTTGAATCAGAATTAATTTAAACTTGACTCTGGGCACATCCTTCCTTGAGTGCCTCAGTGATTAGTGGTCCTGATGGTGATCTCCTAAAGAAAAATATTTGTCCTAATCTTTCATTTCATTCTGCTGCTTTCTGTAGTCATATCATCCTAATAATACGAAGCCATTTATTAGCCTCTGGCTCGTAAAGTCACCCCCATCGATGAATCATGGAAGCTCTAGCCTTTATTACATTGTGGAATATGAATGTGAAGAACCTTGACAAAATAAAACTAGTACTTTTTGCTGGGTGCTGGTCGCTCACATCTATAATCCTAGTTACTTGGGAGGCAGACATATGGAGGATCACAGTTTCATCCACCCCAGGCTAAAAGTTGTGAGACTGTCTCTCAACCAATGGCTGGTCGTGGTGGTGTACACCAGCCTTCTCAGCTATGCAGGGAAGGACAAAAAGGATCATGTTCCAGGCCAGCCCAAGCAGACAGCAAGGCCTTATGTCAAAAATAAGCAATGTAAAAATGGCTGGCAGAGTGGCTCAAGTGGTAGAGCTCCTTCCTAGCAAGTGTAAGGTCCTGAGTTCAAACCTCAGCGGTGCAAAAAAAATGCATTTGCAAGAGGTCAGGAGACTGAAATGGGTCAGGTTCAGAGAACTAATATCTTCCTTTCATTTTTTACATTTAATCTTCAATAGACCTGATAGGAAATGGTATAGCATTGAAACCATGGACTATGGGTTTGAATCCCAGCCCTGACACACTAACTGTGTGATCGTGGACACAGCACATAATCTTTGTATACTATTTGTTTACTTGTAAAGTGGCATTAGTAGTTTCCATCCTTTTTTTTTTTTTGGCAGCACTAGGGTTTAGAACTCAGGGCCTCACACTTGCAAGTCAGGTGCTCTACCATTTGAGCCACTCCTCCAGCCCTTTTTTGTGTTAGTTAGTTTTCTATCTCTCTTTTTAAAATTTCTTTTATTCATATGTACATACAATGTTTGAGTCATTTCTCCCCCCTTCCCTCAGCCCCCTCCTTTTCCCCCCAACCCCTCCCTCTCCCCTCCACCCTCTCAGTACCAGGCAGAAACTATTTTGCCCTTATCTCTAATTTTGTTGTAGAGAGAGTATAAGCAATTATAGGAAGAACTAAGGGTTTTTGCTAGTTGAGATAAGGATAGCTATACAGGGAGTTGACTCGCATTGCTTTCCTGTACATGTGTGTTACCTTCTAGGTTAATTCTTCTTGAACTAACCTTTTCTCACCATTCTGAGCAAGGTTAGCCTGGCCCAAAAGACCAAAAATCGTATGTTCTCCCTCATATGTGGACATTAGATCAAGGGCAAACACAACAAGGGGATTGGACTTTGAGCACATGATAAAAGCGAGAGCACACAAGGGAGGGGTGAGGATAGGTAAGACACCAAAAAAATTAGCTAGCATTTGTTGCCCTTAACGCAGAGAAACTAAAGCAGATACCTTAAAAGCAACTGAGGCCAATAGGAAAAGGGGACCAGGAACTAGTTATTTTTCAAGGATCTCGCCAACTGTTTGTCCTGTCTGGCTTTGAACCACGATCTTCCTGATCTCTGCCTCCTGAGTAACTAGGATTACAGGTGTGAGCCACCAGTATGCACCAGAACGCAGCAGTACGCACCCTGAAGTAGTTCCCATTTTAAATATTTTAATATATGCAAATCATATACCCGGCACCTGGTAAGCACTACATACATGTTTGTTACAAACTCAGAGAGGAATAATAAAAAAATTAACGAGCAACAAACGTGTATTGGCAGGAAGCATGTAAAAAAGTAGGGGTAGCAGGCACCAGTGGCTCATGCCTGTAATCCTAGCTACTCAGGAGGCAGAGATCAGAAGGCTCTAGGTTCAAGGTCATCCTGAGCAAATAGTTCTTGAGGCCCTAGCTGGAAAAAAAAAAAAAAACCCATCACAAAAAAAGGGCTGGTGGAGTGGCTCAAGTGGCAGAGCACTTGCTTAGCAAGCATGAGGCCCTGAGTTCAAATCCTATGACCGCCAAATAAAACCTTATAGGATGTGATGTAATTGTGTCAAAACTGTATTCCAGCAAAGTAAGAAGTTGGTAGATAGTGTCTAAATCCAATAATGGTGATTGGGAGATAAGATTTTGTTAAGATTTAAAGACAAAGGGTTCTTTTCTGGCAAACTAGGCTGGGATTTGGGGTGTGGGGGTCAAGCCAATTGTTTATAAAAATAGGGTCTTTTGAACCTTTTGGTACTTGAGCATAATTCTGATAACTTTTTCACTAAAGTTATAAGGATAGATCAACGTTATAAATATGTCTAACTTCTAAATCACTTGTGTAATGAAATTAAGCAAGAAAAACTTAATCTGCCTAATAAAATGCGAGAAAAAAATACAAATAAATAAAAAAAGCACAGAAAATGCCAAACATTAAATCAGATGGGAGGAATTCATCCAAGTATCTAAATATTCGTGGCCACCAGCTGGCAGCCACAGAAGCCTTCTGCATGCAGGGTGCACAGTGTGCTGGCAGCTCACCCTGTGGCCTCTCTAGGTCCACCCTCCACACACACGGCCCATACCTGCACAGCCTCCCCTGCCTCAGGCAGCTCCCAGGGACACTCACTCAGTCCCCTTTCTATAGGTTTCATATTGGCCAGACGGGAGCTTTCTTGCACCCGAGTTGCAGCCTTTGGCTCTTCCTCTCCAGTCCTCCTTCCTTGATCCCTGCTTCTATGGAATCCAGAGCTGTTGCACCACCTAAAGATTCTTTCTGACTTTGACTTCCAACACCCTCTTCTTCACCTGGAAACCCTGTGGGTCCTAAGCCCTTGCTTGTGTTTGCTTCTTGAGGGATCAGAATTGACCAATCCTTCCAGAAGATATCGTGCCAAGATTTACTAATCAAACAAGATTCAGCATGTAGCTGAACTTGGAGACACAGCTCAACTCTGCACAGAAAGGCTGAAAATAAGAGGAGGTTGGCTTATAAATACAAAAAACTAGCCCCTGCCAGGTGGTGGGGACCAAAATGAGCCCATGAAACAATGTCCATGTTAAAACCATGAGAGATAGTGATGATAAGGAGGATGTTTTTGTTTTCTGGCAGTGCTGGGGTTTGAACTCAGGGCTTTGTGCTTGCTAGGTAGGTGCTTTACCACTTAAGCCATGCTCCCAGCCCTTTTTACTTTAGTTATTTTTAGAATAGGTTCTCACTTTATGCTAGGGCTAGCCTTGACTGTGATCCTCCTATTTATGCTTCCTGTGTAGCTGAGGTGACTGGAGCACACTACAGCAATCAGCCATTGGTTGAGAGGAGGGTCTTGTGAACTATTTGCCTGGGCTGGCCTCAGATCTCCACCTCCCAAGTAGCTGGGATTATAGGTTTGGACCACTGTGCCCAGTGGAATATGTAAGTCTGTAGGGAGTTTGAACAAAAGATAATTAACCATTACTAGTAAATGAACACACTCTTATATTCCCAATGTTCTTCTGATACCCATGTAACATTTTAAAAACTACATTATGTATTAAACCAAAAATTATGAGAATGTAGAAACCACTCCTGTCATTATTCTCTTGGCCACAATAAATTGAATACAGAATTATTATCAAAAGAAGGCAAGTGTGTGAGGTGGCCGGACTGGGAGGAAGCGATGACCCCCTTAAAAAAAGTCACTGAAGTGACACTATTTAAAGATTTCAAATCATAAATGAGTCACAAAAGGATAACAGTAAATACTGCTCACTTCCAAATGGGTGGGGGATGACTAAAACAATACTCAGAAAGAGTGGAGTCATAAAAACCATAAATGCACTTTTTAGGAAACAAAATACTTTTTAAATCTTTTTCTTTTCTGCTTTGTTGTGAGTCTAACCCAGGTCCTTATGCATGTTAGGCAAGCCTTCCACCATTGAGCTACAGCCCAGGCTCCCACCTAATACAAAAGTCTTTTGCACAAAAGCTAAGCTTAAGGAAGAAAAAAAAAAAACTCCAAGAAGTTATAAAGGAAGAAAAAAAGACAAAAGGTAATGGAGTAACATAGCAACATAAAAAAATAGAACCACCTTATCAGTGAATTCAAAGCTGAATCTCTGTATGACAGCCACAAAGATGACAGCGGTAAAAAGCTACCTGGAGTCTGAATTGTTCCACAAATGTCCTTACCGTGACTGACTTGAAGTCATTTGTGTCATAATTTCTTTTCCTTTGTGTTTTATGTTTTGGTTTCACTTTTCATAGAACAGCCATTCATTCCCTTGTTCACTTATTCAGCAAAGTTCTATTTAGCACTAGGTGCTAAGACATTTTTAAGGACCTGGGAATTGCAATTAAAAGATTATTTAATGTGGTTATTTCTATATCATAATAAAAATATTGATCATAACTACATTAGTTGGACTTCTGTTGCAACAAAACACCTGAGAAAATCAGCTTAAAAAGTAGAAAGGTTGATTTTCGGCTCACTGTTTTAGAAGTTTTGGGTCATGACCGACTGGTTCATTGCTTTTAGGTCTGTGGCAAGGGAGTAGATTATGGTGGTGAGCAGGTGGTAACGGGATCTGCCCAACTCATGAAAGCTAAAAAATGAAAAGAGAGATAAGAAGAGGCAGGTTGGGTCCTAATGGTGCCATGGGCCAGCCACCAATTCTTCAACACATGGTGGACACTTATCCAAACCATAGCATTAGCTCATGTTCTATAAATCCTGGTGAAATTAGCATGGTTTTTACTTATATATGCTTTTCTACAGGTTTTATCACTGTACAACTCATGTTTAATAGAAGTCACCATTTTTTATTGTATTATTGTTGTACTGGGAGTACATTGTGGCATTTACAAAAGTTCTAACCATATATCATTCTTGAATTCCCCCTCCATCATTCTCCTTTATCCACACCCCCCCCATTCCTGGAATAGTTTCCACAGGTCTCATTTTTCCATTTTCATACATGAGTGCATAATATTCCACCATATTCACCTTCCCAGACCCTTTCCTTATATCCTCCCTCCTCCCACTGGTGCCAACCCCCAGATAGGACCTGTTTTATCTTCCTGTCCTGTTTTTGAAAAAAGACATTTTTGTTTGTTTAAAAAATCTCTACAAGGATTTTCTTGTGACATTTCCATGTATATATGTATTATAACCTGAATTGGTTCATCCCCTCTATTTTTCTCCTTTCTGCCTTAGTCCCCTTCTTATGGTGATTTCAACAGGTTTAAAAATTCTATATTCATTCTTGTATAGGAAGTAAATCAACCATATTCACAGAAGTCACTATTTTTGAGTGCACCTGGTCTTGGACTCATGACAAGGTCATATTCCAATGACCCCTTGGTATGGTGAAAATATCACAGATGGAAAGTGCTCTTATACACCTAATTTACCAGTCCTAGCTTGGCAACACAGTGCACCGTGGAGCCTCCATCATTTCCCCTTGTGGTCTCACCACTGACGTAGTTTTGGCTGGTTACTCATGGCCACCATCTTGAATGTCCACCATCTTAAGAGAGGGTCATACTGCATTCTCAGCCTAGGAAAAGATCAGATTTCAAAATTTGAAGGACAATTTCTACTGAACATAGAAAACTTATGAGCTGGGTGCCATCTATAAACAGTTCATTGTAATATACCATGTATACAGTTGTTCAACAACTGCACAGCCAGGACACAGAACATGTGAATTTTCAACACCCCAAATTCCTTCCTGCCTTTTGAGATCAGTCTCCTTTTTCCCTCTCCCACTGCCTGGAAACTACAAATCAATTTTCTGTATCATGGTTTTGTCTGCATAAAATACTATGTACATAAAAGCATATAGTACATATTCCTTCATCTCTGACTTCTTTCAAAAGCATAATGCTTCAAAATGTACCCAAAATGTTGCATTTATCAGTAATCCATCCCTTTTTATGACTCAGTAGAGGTCCATTGTGTGGATAAAACAGAATTTGTTCATTCTTCCACCACTTGAAAGACATTGTGGTTTTTCCACTTTAGGGGAATTATGAATAAAGTGCTACAAGCATAGATCTATTTGTAGGACTTTCTGTGGACCTATGCTTTTATTTCTCTTGTGTGTAGAGTACACACAAGAAGAATGGCCAGTCTGGTTGGTAGGTATATGTTGATTATTATAAGAAATGGTACAGTCTTTTTTTTCCCAATGTATATGTAATTTTTCACCCCCAGCAGCAATGGATGATGGTAATTTTCCCATGATACTCTTAGGCTTTTTAATTTTCGCCAATCTAGTGGGCGTGTTGTAGTAACTCATTGTAGTTTTATTATTATTGCTGTCATTGTTGTGGTTTCTTGGAATTGAACCCCAAAACACACACACTGAGCATGTTCTCTACCATAAGCGACACCCCCAGCCACTCATTCTAGTTGTAAATTTCTTTTCTCACTCACTAATGACGCCAATGTCTTTACATATGCTTGGTATTTGTGTATCTTCTTTGATAAAGGGTCTATTCAAACATTTTGTCTTTTGTTTTTTCCTCTAATAGACTGTTGCTTTTCTTATTATTGGGCAGTAAGAGGTCTTTATATAGTCAAGATACAAGCACATATTTTGCAAATATTTTTCTCCCAATGTGTGGCTCGCCTCTTCACATTCTCAACTGTGTCTTTTGAAGAGCAAATGATTGTAATTTTGAGTAAATCTATTTTATCCACTTTTTTTTTTATCTTATACTTTTAGTATCCTGGCTAATATATTTTTGCCTCATTGAGTTCGCAAAATTCTTCCCATGTATTTGCTTCAAGGAGTTTTATTTATTCATTTTATTTTAGCTCTTACATTCAAGTCTATGACCTATTTTGAGAGTGTGTAAAAAGCTGAGGGTTTGGGGCTTTTTTTTTCCCCCATATGGTTCTCCCAGTTGTAATGTTCTTTGTTGAAAAGACTATCATTTTTGGAAATGTACTTTTCTTTCCCCCATTTTGTTACCATGGTACCTTTCAACTTAATATGTATGTGTGCCTCTGCTTTTAGATTCTCCATCCTCTGGTTTTCAGATCTGTTGCTACATGCAAACACATCTGGAGTTGCTATGTCTTCTTAGAGAACTTCTTTATCATTTTGCAAAGCCTTTTGTGTTACCAAGAGTTCTTGTTTTAAAGTCTACTTTTTCTGGTAATAAGATAGTATGGTTACTCTAGTTTTCTTAAGATTAATAAGAACATAAAAATTCTTTTTCCAGTTCTTTTATTTGTAATTTATCCATGCCTTTCTATTGAAAGTCATTTTGTACAGATTAACATGTGGGTGGATTTGTTGTTTAATGTTATCTGACAGCTTTTCTTTTTTTTTTTTTTGTGGTGGTACTAGGGTTTGATCTGAGGTTTTCACACTTGCTAGGCAGGCTCTGTACCACTTGAGCCATGCCTCTTTCTTTTTCATTCTGGTGATTTTGGTGATAGGGTCCAACTTTTTGCCCAGGCCAGCCTGGTCCACAGGTTGTGGAGTTATACTTCCTGATATAGCTGGGATGACAAGTGTACATCACTGCACTCAGCTTTTATTCCATTGAGATGGGCCTTGCAAAATTTTTGCCTGGGCTGACCTGGAACCTTGATGCTTATGATTTCAGCCTCTCAAGTAGCTGGGATTACAGGTGTGAGCCACCAACATGGCTCACTTCATCCTTTTAATTAGCAGGTTTAGCCAGTTATATTTGATGAAATTATGGGTACAGCTGGAATTGAATATACTACTTTGTTAGTTGTGTTCTTTTTGTTTCACCTGTTATTTTTTTCTCTTTTCTTCATTATGCCTCTTTTTGAATAGAGTATTTTTATAATTTCATTTTATCTTCATTTTTGGCATATTAGTTATATGGTCTCTTAATTTTTAAATAGTTACCCTGTGGCTTTAATATGCATCTTTAATTTCTTACCTTCAAAGAATTTTGTGCTGCTTTGTGTAAGAAACTTACACTAACATCCTCATAATTTATCACTCCCTTTCTCTGGGTTGCTATTATCATGCATTTTCCCTGGTTTGTAAGTTCTATGATTCATTGTAAGCAGTTTTGCTTTAGATAATCGATTGTATTTTAGAGTGATGAAAAATAAGGTTCTGAGTGTATATTTGTTTCCATTTTACAATTTCTGAAGATGTTTGTTTCTTTATACTGATCCTCATTTCTGTATGATACCATACTCCTTCAGCCTGAAGAACTTTAGTATTTCTGCGTGTGACTCCTACTGGCTAACAGTGAGTTCTCTCGGGTTATTTTTTTACGAAGTCTTTATTTCATGTGAACTTTTGAAAGATATTTTAGCTGGATATAGAATCGTGGATTTATGGTATATTTCTAGTGCTGGAAAGGTGCTCTTCTACTTTCTAGCTTATGTATCCTTGAAAAGAATGCTACAGTGGACTCCGTCGCTTTGTCCCTCTGTGCAAAGGGTCTTTTTTTTCTTGTTGCTTTCAAGATTTTCTTTTTTTACCCCATTGGCTTTCTGCAGTTTCACAATGATATAAGCAGGTGGGCCATTTTATTCTTGTGTTCTGGAATTTAGACTGATCTCTGAGTTTCTTGGATTTTTGGTTTGTTTATCACTATTAAAAAAAAAACTTGCTATCATTTGATAAGCATTTTTTTCTTCTTCATTCTCCGCTCCATCTGGGCTTCCATTTGCATATGTATTTCACAGTTTGGGATGGTCCCACAGCTTATTTCTGTCTTACTGTTCACTCTTTCCTTTCTGTTTGTGTTTTAATTTAAGCAATTCTGTTGAATTATCAAGTTTATTGCTTCTGTCCTCAGTTGCATCGAGCATACCTATGCCGTTGTTGGTGGATTCAAATCTGATACAACTTGTTCTTAAACTTATCTACATATCCATGTGGCTTTTTTTCTTATGGATTTCCTCTTTCTGCCAAATCCCCACCATCTTCGTGAGTGCAGATCTTTCCCACGTGAATCACGCATTTTTAAAGTTGTCTGATGCTTCCAACATCTGGGACATTTATGAGTCTGATCATGGCCTGTGATTTTGTTTTATGATTGTGTTTCTTTGGGACTATGTGTGTTTGTTGCTGTGTTAAGTATTTGGTGATTTTTCATTGCATGCTGATGTGTGTAGGCCAGCAGATGTTAAGAGAAATAGTCTTTGCTTCTATATGCTGATTTTCTCTTAGTTGGATATTAATTTGGTTTGAGTCAATCTGGTCAAGAGTTGGTTTTATGTTGCCATGGTTATGTTCAGTGTGCTACAGGCTTTGGTTTCCATTAACAACAGGTCATCATTACTTTGTGCTTGGTGAGGGATGAGGAGCCAACAGTTGCTTGGCAGAATTACTGCTCCAGCCATGGACACTGAGGTCTCCTTGTTCATACACATGCAGCAGGGACCCACTCCATGCTTCCTCCTCTTCTCTGGGGCTAGATGACCGTCACTTGTGTTGAGAGCTCACTAGCTAAGTGGCAAGTGTCACCAGGACTTCCCTATGTCCCTTAGTCTCAGGAAGGACCTTGGTGACTGGTTCTGAAGGGAATTTAAAGAAGATATACAAATGGCAAGTAAGTAAATGAAAATGCCTCAACCTCCTTAGTCACTAAATGAGTGCAGCTTAAAATCAAAACAAAATACCACTGAGTACATGACTAAAATGTAAAAGCCTAAAAATACCAAGTGTGGACCAACATGCGGACTTACTTTTACTACAGACATTACTGTTGATAATACAAAATGGCACCACCATCCACCATTTTGAGAAAACAACTTGGCACTTTCTTATAAAGTTAAATACAAGATCATCATACCATTGAGAAGTTCCTCTTGTAAGTATCTACCACAGAGAAGTGAAAATATATGTCCACACAAAGATTTTTTTGCATGCATGTTCATATTAACTTTCATTTATAATAACTCCAAACTGGAAATTAACCAAGTGTCCATTGACTGGTGAATGGATAAACACATTGTAATATACCATACAAAGGAATATTACTCATCAAGAAAAATGGAATTAATTGCCCCCAAATATGGATGAATCTCAAAAGTATTCAGCTAAGTGAAATAAACTAGACATATTGCATCTAATATATTGTGTAATTCTGTTGATATGAAATTCCAGAAGGAAAAACATAGTGAAAACTGTTGCTCCCAGAGGTGGTGAAGGGGAGAAAAGAATTTATTACAAGGGAGTGTGGTGATTTTTTTTTAGTGATGGAATTATTCTATATTATGATTGTAGTGGTACTTAGAACCAGATATGTTTGCTAAAAGTCAACAGCATGAGTATTTGGAGGTGGTGACCTTTATTATATATAATTATACTTGGTATATAGAATTAAAAATAGAAAGATAGGGCTGAGTGCAGTGGCCCAAGCCTGTAATCCTAGCTACTTGAGAGGTAGAGATTGGGAGGATTGCAGTTTGAGGTTGGATCAAGCAAAATGTTCATGAGACCGCATCTCAACAAAAGGCTGGGTGAGGTGGAACACCCCTGTCATCCCAGCTACACAGGGAAGTACAAACAGAAGTATCACAGTCCAGGCCAGCCCAGCCATAATATTAGACCCTACCTCAAAAATAACCAATGTAAAAAAGGTCTGATAGAGTGACTCAAGTGGTAGAGCACCTGCCTAGCAAGTGCAAGGCTCTGAGTTCAACTCCCAATACTGTCAAATCTAAAAATAATTGAAAGAAGGCTCCATCTGAGTAAGAGAACAGGCCAAGGCTGGGGTGGGAGGAGGTCTGTGACCTTGAATGCCTTCTAAGCTAACATGCCTCTGAGAACGTACTCACCTCCCAAGCATCTCTGTCTGCACACCAGTGTCCATAGTTTCCCTCCCCCATACACTAAGAGCTGAAAGCCAGAGAGGATGGGAATTTCCCACGTCTGAGCTCAGCTCTCAGAACTTTTTATAATGAACAAAAAGAATTTTAAGGAGAGAATCTAGTGCTTCCCATTTGTCTCTTTTATCTTTTAAATATCTTTTGAGTACCAACTGTATGCACGACATTCAAGTAGCTATGACAGTGACAAGGAGAAGCAGTGGTCTGGCAGACCAAGTACTTCCTTCCGAGGGATGACGCTCAGAGTATTCATCTTTTCCAAGAGTGACTCCACACTGGTGGGGCAGGTATATATTTTAGTACAACAACAAAACCAGCAGCTTGGTCATGAGAGACCCCCCCACACACTAAAATCTGCCCTTGTATGGCTTGGGGTGTGGGGTTAGGTGGGGGGGGAGGAAGTCCTCTGGTCCATGCACCATCCCAGAGACAAAGGCTCCAGGCAGAGGCTGGGCTGCAGCCAAACCCTGGCAACTGGAAGATGGGTGACTAAAGTGGAATTTGGAGAGCCGTATCACTTCTCTCAAAACAAACCATCCCTTGGCTGGTGCATCAAGTTTGCCCAGAGAGATTATCACAAATTAAAAAAAAATTATTTAAGGCAAAGGCAATCTAGGAAGAACTCCTTTGCCTTTTTCCTCTTTCTGAGGAGAGATCACACTGGGTACTTTGATACCTGAACGGTGCCCACTGCTCAGACATGGCCACTGATCACCCATCAAACACCTGCGTTATTTCCTTCTGGCCTTGAAGATTGTATTTCTTTCCTTTGATGCTTGAGGTGTACATGTCTCAAGCTCTCTTCCTTGCTCTCTCTTCTCCCTTTCTCTCTTTCTCTCTCTCTCTCTTAACCTTTTCTTCTTTTACACTCTTGGATAAGAGAAGACTTGTCAATTAATTGACATTTTCACCAGGTATTTTCTATATAAACTGCATTTAAAATAAAAAGAATTCACAGGGCAGAATTCTCCTTGGGATTGTAACTCGGTGTCTTCTTTTTTTTTGTGGTACTAGGATTTGAACTCAGGGCTTCTCGCTTGCTAGGCTGGCACTCTACCACTTGAGCCACTCCATCTGCCCCCTCAATGTCTTGTTGTCTCTGAAGAAGGCCCATCCTCTGGGAATCCCTCCTGAGAACTACCAGGAAAGGCACAGTTGCTGCAGCATGTTGACATCGTGATTTACATGTGCTAAAGCGTCATTAGGTCATAGACACTAGGATTGGCTCCCTCTTTCCCTTTGGAGTTTTAGAAATAAACTGGCGACCAGACTCCAGGAGAGATTGATGCTTCTTCTGTGTCAGAGGCCTGGTCCCCAGACGTCCCCATAAATTTGTCTGCTGGAAGACCATAAACATGATTCTGAACATGGAGGTTATTTAGATCTGAATTAATTGCTTTTTCAGTGTTTTCAAATATGCAAATCGAAATAGCCAAAGAAACATGCCCATAAAAAAAAGCCGTCCATTCTCCTGAAGAGATTTCAGAACGTCCTTCACCAAGGTGATTTGTCTGCTCTCAGAGAAAAGGTAGAGGTGGATTTTTTTTTTTAAATGAAAGTATCTACAAGTAGGCAGGCGTTTCCTCCTGGACTGACATTTTCCTAGTGGAGTGGTCTAGTGCCTTGTGTTGTTCAGAACTCCTTGGATGTCAGCGTGTGACCACAAAATGAAATAGGGTTATTAAGTCAACTGTGGGTAGTAAAGTGGCCTATGGCAGCCCTTGGATCCTGTGGGGACATGATGCTCTAGATAAGGCTGTATGGGGACACAAGAAAAGACTCACCCATTGTCATTACAGCCAGCTAATGACACAGGCTGACAGCCACAGTTCTTCCCATCTGTGAAGTTACAAATTCCTCTGATTAAAACTGCTATAGCGTAAAAGCCTGGCTTAGAAGGGGACTCCAAGGGACCCTTTGAGGGAAAAGTGGAAATTCATCTGGGGACACAATTTTTGTAAACATCCCTCGTTGAGGAATTTCCCTAAAACCTTCTGAGCTTGGAAAACTGCCCAGTCTGTGCCAACTCCTGTGTAACAAGCTCCAGATGCTGCCTCTGGGCTGTGCCAGGTGGGGTTCCCTGAGCTCCCCTCCACCTTCTCCTCCGAGCCCAAAGCCATGGGTGTGGATGCTCTAGGTCAGACGTTTGCCTTTCCCACACCCTGCCTGAGCACCCAGATCTGGTCATATCTGCTTACTGTCTACCTCCCAGACAAGGTCCAGGTCAATCCATGGCATCACTGGTGGGTAATCACACAGGTTGACTAGATGACATGAATAGGCAATTTTGTGAGGCTTTGAGTCCAAATTTTGAACCCAGAAATGCAGAAGTCAGAGAGGGATCACTTCCCATTGGATTGGGGTGGATTGTGGTGTGTTTCCAAGAAGTAGGGCCTGAACTGGGGATTCTGGGGCTGACAACTCTTAGGGAAAACCCATGAGGGGCACAGATTTGGGTGGAGGAGCAGCCAGGCGAAGGTGTGGTTGTCGGTACAGAATGAATACCCAGAAATTCTGGGTGGCACAGCCCTCAGATGAAGGGGGTGCTCTTTCTCGAGCTTCTTCCCTTGCTGGAGCGAGGTTTTCTCTCTTGCTCCTTGGTTATTACTGGGCTTAACTGGGGGCAACTGGAGATTTTAGAGAAGACACAAGATAGGAAGACAGACAGAAATTTGGGGTCAGGTGCGTTGTACACTTGGCTGGAGACGCACAACCCTCATTGCTTCTCTGTCTTGATTCTTTAAAGTCTTGCTCCTTGCTTAAGACCTCTTTCCTTAGGCTCCCACTGTCCCGTGTCTGCTCTTAGCTTATCTTTAGCTTAATTGCTCTTAAGTCTTTTGCCCCCAGGCTTGCACTATCCCATCTGTCTTTAGCTTTCCCAAAGCCCAGGCGCACTGAAGGACCTCTGGGCAAGCCACTGGGACTCAGATAATCCAGCCATGGTGGACAACAGGTTTGAGATATAAAGATGGAAGACACCAGTATTAATCACCTCCAAGTCTCAGCCTTAGGGGCCACACAGGTTGGGTGGGCTACAGAGAGACCCTCCCCCAAGTTGGACTAGCACCTGGAGAAGGAGAGCACAGAGCCTTGATGTTTTGAGAGAGAAACTGAGGCTTGGCTGAGTGTGGCTACTCTACTAAGTCGGTGAATGGCTCTGTAGAGCGGACACTAGGCACAGGTATTATGCAGTTGGTTAGAGAAAGCAAGAGTGGCTCTTTTCAGGTTTGGGGCATGTGGGGAAAGACAGTGACCTTGGAGAGAGGACTGTGCTCCAAGGAGAGGAGGGTTTGGATAGGAGGAAGGAGACTTCCCAGGACAGTTACATCTCAATCCACCCTACTCTCAGCCTCTTGAACCAGCAGGACATGACTTTTCTACCACAGACGAGAAGCCAGTGTCTAAGCTCTGTCTTTCATCATTGTTGCCTGCTGGAGTCTGCAGGCATCCTGCCAGGCCCGGGGGGTGGAGCTTCATCAAGTGCTCAAGGGCTCCCTCTGGTGCTTAGGCTGCAAATTGCCTCCCCGAGAGCAGCACCCTATTGTGGAAGAGTTTGTGTGTGTGTGTGTGTGTGTGCATTCAGGCATAAAGGAAATCATGAAAGCAGACATTTTAAACTCAACAGATTTCCCACCACACCTAGGCCTTTTGGTTTTGCTGTGGTGGCTGCTGCAGTCTCATGCACTTGATGCCCCAGCCAGGTGGCTTACCCTCCACAGACCAGTGGCTGCACCTTTAGCATTCTCCAGCTTTCTGGCCCTACAGGTCTGAGAGTGTGACCTGGGAATATCTGCACAGAGATTCAAGACTGGCAGCTGGACACACCCTGACATTTGCATGCTCACATATGAAAGAAATGAAGGGGGCACAGCATTGATGGCCTGGAGTCAAAGGCAGAGGAAGGTCACCCTGTAAAGGGAAAAGCAGCCAGGGTAGCTAAGAGGTGAGACTTGGTCACAGACTGGATGCTCAAGCTCGCACATACACTCAAGTTCTCATAGTGACCATGCTGTCCCGCTGCTCTGACACTGTTCACAGGCTGGGCCATCAGTGTGTTCAGCCTCCCCGGTGTTGTTCACTGAGTCAGGTCACATCTCTGAATTCTGTTTCTATTTGTCCAAACCTCAGATACTCAGAGCTGAATCACCACCCTCGTCCCCCTGCTTCCTCTCTCCCCACCTCCCAATTCTGTCCCAGTCTTCACAGCTGTCTGCTCTCAACTTGTCCTTCAAGAAGCTTTCTAGGTCCATCCAAGTCCCCAGGTGTGTTTCGGGCTTCTAGTTCTAGAGCAAAGACCTAGACCTTCTAGTTCTAGAGCAAGGAAGCGGACAGTGGGTCATCCATGAGAGAGGCCAGTCCCCATGTTTCAGAAAGGCACACCTGCACCTGGGGAAAGGCAAAATAAAGCTACCGTAACTAAGTCAAGGTGATACATTGCAGAAATGAAGGTTGTGGCTTAATATGATGGTTTTAACAGTATATTGAAGTCACCTTAGAGCTTAAGGAAAAATCCAAATGGCTTGTGTCCCGAGATATTGTGCTCGTTGTTCTACACACATGTGGCCTGGCCTACTGTGTTCATAAATTCCCATTAGATGACCACCGCCAGCATCCAACAGTGGAGAATCCCTAGGTTTACACAACAGAAGCAACTGGGGCGGGGCTTGTTAAAAATGCCTGTTACCGAACCCAAGGCCCCTGTAAAAAGTGGTCCAATGAAAGCAGGGTACACGACACATATGGAAGTTTTGAAACCACTAGACCAGAAGATGCTGGAATAGGTCCATGTACATGCAGGAATTGATAAATTATAAGGTGACATTTTAAAACACTCAAGGAGAGATACAGTCAGGGTAATGGTGCAATCAACCAACCACTTGGAGATCACATTAGATCTTGAGTTCACTCTTTCAACAAGAATCATGAAAGAAATAGGGCCAACTAATTCATAATATTGTGGAAAAGAAGCCCTTTTAGGCTTTCTGCGGAAGCCAGAAACTTGGGTTGGGGATGGAGCTCAGAGGTGTGTGCTTACCTAGCATGTGCAAGGTCCTGGGTTCCATCCCCAGCACCACAAGAAAAGAAAAAGATAAAGACGAAGAAAAAAATAAAAAACTTTACATAAAGGAGAAATTTAATAGATTTGACCATAAGTAGTATCTATCCTATATTTCCTTATTGTCCTTGTTTGGGTACTATTCATAAGCCCAGATAAAGCTAAATCATTTGATGCAAAAACTCACAAACATGTAGCAGTGTGAGAGAGTGTCTCTCCACACAGGATGGATAAAAGGTTAACACTTCTAATTTGAAGAAAAAGAAAAGAAAAAAAAGAGGAATTTAATAAGCCAAAAGGAAAAAAGACAAACATTCATTAGACAGTGAACAGTAAACACCAAGAGGCAAATCACAAAATTAAAATGTACCAACTGTCCATGCATACTACATGTTTCCCTACCTCATTAGTAATCAAATGCGCTAAATAAAAATAAAAATGACTCATCTTTTTTCACCCATCATATTGGAAAGGATTAAAAGTTTGACAAAAAACCCAAAATAACAGAGAAGTGGGAAAATTGACATTCTCAAGCACTGTTGTTGGGAATGTAAATTGATATTTCTTTCTGGAGGGCAGTTTGTCAAATGAAATTAATTTTTTAAGAAGCATGTCTTGGGCCCAGCAATCACAGTCTTACAGATTTATTCTAAGGAGAAAATTGCTAAAGATGCAAAGATGGAGGCCAGGTGACATTTATTACTGCTGTTTATAGTGAAATTCTGGGAGAAGCCTAAAGTCCTGGAAATAGGTGTTGGGTAAATATATTTACATACCAAAAAAAACCCCATATTTAAAATTCAGCATGACCCTGTGGTTGGAAAGGTCTTTTAAATTTTCTCCTTTTGTATATACTGCCATCATCCCAAGCTTCCATCTTTGACTCAGTCTCCAAACCAGGTCAAATTGCCCATTCCTCTGTAAAGTGTCCTCTGCCATTTCTGAGTCACAGAAATATATACCAGCTCTTCAAACCTAGGACATTCTTTTACTACTGTCATGGTAGCATTTGTTTGTTCATTCATTCAACAAATAACTTTTGCTGAGCACCTACTATATCCGAGAGCCTCTTCAGGGCTCTTACCACCCTTCTGAGTAATAAACTTACTTTCTCTCCCTCTGGATTGCAAGCCCTTGCAAAGGAGGGATGTGCCTGACTCATTCAGTTACCCCAAACTCTAACCTAGAGCCTCGTATATAAGCAAAATATGTTTGTTAAGTGAATGGAAGGATGAAAGGATAAATGAATGGGTGGGTGGACAGATGGGTGAATTTTGGAAGCATGGCTGGATGGATAGATGCATGGAATGAAGAAGCGAGTGACAGGGTAGGTAGACACATGGATGTACAGAAGTGTGTTTGAGTAGGTGGGTGGGTGGATGGATAGATGATGGATGGATGGATGGATGGGGAAGCAGGTGACAGGGTGGATTGATGGGTGAATATATAGAAGTGCAGGACACTCGAAGGTTGCTCATTTTCAAACACTATTGTTCAGCTATGGGTGGAGTCTAGAAAGTGCTCGAAGTTGTCAAATTTATATTACTAAGATAATTGGCTCCACCATTCCAAGGCAAAAGCAAACAAAACCTTATGGCCAATCAAAATAACAGAAAGCAAAGAATGGGGTTCAGATACCTGGGAAACCAGAAGTCAACGGAGGAGAGAGAAGCAACCCAGAGATTAACGACAGAAAGAACCCACTAGCACACCTAGGCCAGGAAGATGGGGGTTGCTTTACCAGACGTGGGTGGCAGGGCCAGTCAGGGACACCTGGAACTACAGCAGCTCCACCAATGGGAGGCTGTCACAGACACAACTGGCACCCAAGTGAGGGGAGAATACCCTTTTCCCTCTTTCTTCTTTCCGCCTCCCCTCACTCTCCCACGGGGGTCGCCTATCACCAAACCCAACAAGGAACTCACTGACAGAGAAACCAGGGGAAGAGAGCAAGGGCACAACATGGCAAGGAAAGGTGAGGAATGGCTAGCAGCCTGCACACCCTACTAAATTGAAATCAATAAATATTTAAAGGTACCCACAATGTCACATTCTTCGTCAGCCAAGCAACTGCAAATGAACTCTTACATATGTTATGAATAAATTATGTAGGGTGTGTGTACATTTTAATATGCCTGATGGCGGGGAGTGAGAGGGATACTGTCCTGTTCTCAAATGGAATAACTCAGGACAAATTACTTACTGTGTTCCAGGATCCCTTTTAAGTCACAGTTATAGAAGCACTCTGGAGTCCATCCAGCATGGTGGAGACTGCCATTGTTTCTATTTGCCAGAAGAGGTGGGCACAGGTGGGCTTTCTGCAGAGCCCTTTGTCATTGTATATCAAAGGACTTGAGTGGCACATCTTCCTGGAGCTAAAAGTCTCATGTACATCAACCCAGGGTGAAGAGATAATGGTGGGAGTGGTCACTGGTCCGATGACAAGGACAGTTTTCTCAACATGTTGACATTAGTGCATAATTTAAGTTCTTAAATGTTGAGCAAGGACGAATAAGTTAAATTAGGGATTTTGTTTGGTTGTATTTTGTCACTGTGTAGCCCAGGCTGGCCTGAATTCTCAATCCTCCTGCCTTAGCCTCCTGCCTCAGTGACAGAGCTCAGAAAAGGAGCTGACAAGGACTAAGGACACACGATGATTGATCTCATTCACTCTCCTTCACTGTGCATCAGTGTGCATGGTGAGAACTACAGCCCGTGGCTCTGACGTGGCAGTGCTCACAGTCTGCCTGGATAGGTGGATTTCGTAAGCAACACCTGCAACGTCTCTCTCTGTGCTTTACCATCTGTGTGATCACCTAGAGTCACAGGTAAAAAGATGCTGACTGCAGATCACAAAAAGCCTCTGTAGCACACAAAGACAGGAAGCCCCTGGCACAGGGACCATGTACAGGGAGCAACGAGATGTAGGTGGCACATAGGTTTGTAACAACTTTCCACCTTCTATCTGCCTTTTTTCCCAAAAATTGGAGACATCTGAGTTTGTATATGATCATGTTTGTTTTTGTGTATATGTTTATCTTTTGGATCTTCCACGTATGAGTGAAAACATGGCGGCCTTTGTCTTTCTGAACCTGGCTTACTTCACTTAACACGATGCCCTCCAATTTCATCCATTTACCTTCAAACCACATGGTGTCATTCTTCCTTATGGCTGAGTAAAGCTCCATTTCTTGATCTATTAATTAGTTGTAGGGCATCTGTGTTGTTCCCATAGCTGGCTATTGTGGACAGTGTAGAACATTTTTGTAACAGTAGAACTTCTCTATGGAACTCAAGGAAGGAGGGAAAGGAAGAGAGAATGACAGAGCATCAGTGATATCGTAAAGCATCACATCTGTGCAGGTGGAGGACATAAGGATGTGTACTGAAAGCTGCTGAAAATGGGGGTGGGAGGGAAGGGATAAGGGAGAGCAATGGAAAGGGTTGGAATGGACCAAAGAAAAGTAGACTCACGGTGAGGATACATCGTGAAACCCCTTGAACACTGACTTAAATATTAATTATGAAAGACAAGACTGTAAAATAGGTACAGTGTGTGGGGGGATACTTGTGGAAATGGGGAGGGTGAATGGAGGAGATGAAGGTGAGGGAATATGGTAGATGGACTTCACATACTTACATGAAATAAAATAAAGAAACCCTCTGTAATTGCTTTAAGTGGGGTGGGGAGGGGTTAAGTGGGGAGATGGTGTGGGTGATCTAACCAATGAACAATATAAACCTATTTGGAATTGTCACAATGAATCCCCCGTACATGGAATATATCCTAATTTAATATTTTTTAAATGGTGACAGTGTCACTGCATTTCTGAAAATCAGTACCAGCTAAAGAGATGTGCACTGATGTTGGAGGTGGTGGATAAGCCAGAGGCAGCCTCCATTGAGTGGAGTTCTGCAGGCTCAGTGTAGCCTTGGAGGAGCCCCTGGGGCCCTTCCCCAGTCTTCATCTTTCTCTTCTCAGCACTTTCTTTGTGAAAGAG
This sequence comes from Castor canadensis, assembly GCF_047511655.1. Lineage (NCBI taxonomy): Eukaryota > Metazoa > Chordata > Mammalia > Rodentia > Castoridae > Castor > Castor canadensis. The sequence continues at coordinate 3,487,070 of NC_133401.1, read as the reverse complement.
GGGTGCACAGGTGCCCAGGAGACACTTCCCTGTTTCAGGGTCTGATTTTATATGAGATTAGAATGATCCAATGTGAACGTCTCTGGTGAAGGGTCAGATAGTTCAGGTTCTGTGACTCAAAGGGTCTCCTTGCAGCTCCTCATCTATGCTTTTGAACACAAAGACCCACATAGATAATATGTAAGCAAATGAGAGAAAATGTTATTTATAAGATCAGGGGGTGGCTTGGGTTTGGCCTCTGGGCCCTAGTTTGCAAACCTTGGTGGACAAGGACATATCTAGAGGCTGTGATAAAGACAATGAGCGCTCAGATGATAGGAGTGATGGTGGACATAACATAGTGGATGTCCTTTTATAAAAAGTGCATTGTGTGTTTCAAATATTAATACAATGAGGGCTTTGGTAGGTGGAACAGTGACTCCCCCACCCTAAAGACGCCCATCTCTACTCCCCAGAACCTGTGAGGAGAATTGCAGATGTAAGTAGGGTCATGGACTTTAATACAGGGAAATGATTCCTGGCCTGTCTCAGTGGGCGCAGACAAACCACCTTATGAGACTTTCTGACTTGGGCAGAGAGAGATTCAAAGATGGGAGTTCAGAAAAACATGGCCTAAATATTAGGTCTTCTGCAGTGGCTTTATTGACTGAGGACAGGTGACAAGAAAGCAGAAGATTGGGGACAATTTCTAGGCCTGGAAACATTCCCTCCCCCAGAGCCTCCAGAAAGGAGAACAGCTCAACTTAGACCTTGACTTACACCAATGAGACCTAAAGAACCACAAAACAATAAATTCATAGACCTTAACCTGCTAGATTTGTGATCATTTGTTAACAATAGTAATAAAAATATAATGCACTAATTCCCTGAGAAGAATTTGGAAAACACACTTAATATCACCCAAAATGGCTCTGCCTGGTAATGTATAGTTATGTTTTTTCCTGACTTTTCTGTATGCATGTGTGTGTATGTATATACATAGAGAAATAGCTAGATATAGAAATACAAATGTGTTAGTTTACATTGACTATAATTTAGATCCTGTTTTACTTCATTTAAGATTTTAAGAGTCTTTCTGTGCCAATAAATTTTCTTCAAAAACATGTTTTCTAGTATAGATGAGTCATTCTTTATTCACTTCCCCCTGTTTTAATTGTTTCTGATCTTTTCAAGAGTATAAAAATTGCCAAGGAGAAAATTCTTGCACATCTTGAAGCACTAGAAAGTTATAAGGTTACCATCCTCCTTTTGCCATAAAAGTTGAAACTATTTTTTTCCAGTTTTATTTGCTTTTAATTTATTCAAGGACACTTTTGACGTATAGAAAAATTTTGCATTTTGTTTTAATTCAGTAGATCAAAACTCTTTTATTAGTAGTTGTTTTCTTCCACGGCTGGAAAGGCAACTCCATTTGCCTTTCAGTTTTATTTTTGCGCTAAGTGGTATTTGTTTAAATTCCCAAGTTTCAAAGATGTGGTTCCATCACCATTTCCTGAACTTCTGGTCGTGAGTATTTGATTTCATTATCAGTCTCCGTTGCTGCTGATGTGCCCCCATATCAACCCCTCTGGAATCTGGCCACCTCTGGACCTGTTCCAAGTGTCTGAATGTCCTGATGGCAAGACATGGTTTCCCTTTGCTTCTGCATTGCCTGAAGGCATCATGGACCCAGCAGGTCTTCCGGTGGACAGACTGAAGTTCTTTTGGACTTTAGGCTGCAACACTTTGTGGGTGTTCCAGTCTAAGGTCCAAATTCTTGGGGAGACATACTTTTCTCCCTCCATCCTATGCAAAGATTGAAACACAGTTCTTATGTCTTTTTGCATGGTGTATTTCTATGTCATGATCCCTTACACCAAGATTTAACTCTTGTTGTCAAGAGAGTTCTACTGACTTTCCTATCAGGATATTTTCTTCTGTTATCAGTACATAGAACAACAATGTGTCATAAAATTTGTAATGCATCTCAGATTCAACAGCAGAGATGGAGTTTGTGTAAGATAGACTGTATCGTAGATCAGTTTCTGAAATATCTGCTATGTTTAATTTTCCTGTTTCTCGTTAATTACATGTATACACTGGTGTTCCACATTTGTGTTAATAAATGGTAGAATAATTTCTTTCTCTTCACTTTTCATTGGCCTATATTAATTATACAAAGGGATTTAATTTTGATATTTCTATACATGTGTTTAATGTATTTTGATCAAATTCACCCTTCTATTACTTTTTTTCTCTCTTCTTTCTCTTTCTTTCTAAAATGTGTCCAATGGCTGGGCACAGTGGGCCAGGCTATAATCCTAGCAACTGGGAGACAGGCAGGAGGATTGACAGTCTAAGGACAGAAGATGCTATGTAGCAAGAACTTGCCTCGAAAAAAAAAAACTTAAATATACTTTGCTATTTTTTCACCCTATGTTAATATTATAATTAATGTTTCAAGTTCTCATACATAGCTCATATCGACAATTGTTTTTTTTTAAATTCTGCTAGAATTTTGACTGCACCTTCATTAATACTGTGAATGAATAAAGAAAAATTGGTATGTTTATAATATTCAAAAGCTAATATTTTTCTAGTCAATAATTGATAAATTTTATCATCTTAAAAACTTTTCATATATTTCGTGTCATTAAAATTTTACTTCTATCAGTTTTTGGCCTTTCTGGTTAGTGACTTTTTTCATTGTTATGTATTTAGTGCTACTGAGAAACAGAATTCTATTTTCCTTAACTTTCTATTTGGCTACTTGGGGTATGCAACAGTTGTAATGATTTTTGTATTTTGATTTTGTAAGTAGCCACTTTCCTAAACTTTCTTAATTGCGTGCATAGTATAGTTTCATGATTTTAACATAGCATTGATGTTTAGGTTGATCATGATTATAAATACTTTAGGAAAACCAAAGAAACACTGACTCTTTAAATGCGTGAGTTGGCTGTAAAATGTCCTGTGATGTTCGAGAAATTCTGCTGTTTACAATGAGGGAAGTTAGACTCATATTGTCGAGGTATGACGATACGATTGATTGCTGTGTTTTCTCAAATGTCTCCTCTTTGTTTCTCTCTTCTGCGTTATTTTACTGGCTAATGCTTGTGAAATTGTTCTGGGTTTTAACAAGGAAGCCTCCAGTGCAGTGGTTTTAATTACCTAGTTTTTCCTCGGGTTGGGGAAGGTCATGGGCTTTTGAGAACCTGAAGAAAGATGTTTTTGCTGTCCTGCAGATGACGGCAATGTGAGCCCACGCCCAGCACCCAAGCTTTCACAGTTCTCCCAACCAATGCATAAAGTGAACAATAACTAGGAAAAATGTCATTAACCAGGAACATAAGTTTGTTTGCTTGGTATTTTTTTTTGAAGTGCTGGAGATGAACCCAGGACCTCATGCATGCTAAGCAGGTGATCTATCATGAAGCTACATCCCCAGCCAAAAAAAAAATTTATATATATATAGAGATATATATATATATATATAATTTCAGTGATTCAGAAGGTATAAAAAAGTTTTTGGAATAATGAAATATCTTGTTTGATTAGGAGATATATTAGCTTTTAGATATTGTAAACATATCATTTATTCTCATATTCACTCAAGAATTTTGATCAATATAGAAGCTGATGGTCTCTTAAAATCATGAAATCCTTGAAGAAACACCAAGGTCTGTGAAAACATGATTCAAGATTCCTTTTCCAAAAGCTTACTTTGCAGATGAATGTTAAATGTTAATTCAAGAGAGTTAACTTTTGACTGGTTGGGGGGCAGTTCCTTTATTTCTGTTGCTGTTGCTCTGCATTCAATCACTAATGATAGGCTTAGCCATATTAAACACCTGTCAAGCACAGTGCAGACTGTGTTCTTGCATTTCCTCAACCCTCCTGGAGACCACAAGCTGTACCAGGAGGCATGGCACTTTCTCCTGCTGCAGGAAGAGCAGATTTCTCTGCCCTGTGGTTATAGGCATAGACACATGACTTCCTTTGTCCGACTGGATGGTAGTGGAGTGGAGGTGAGTGGAAGTGAGTGGGGTTGGGGTGGTCATCTCAAGCTTCAGTCATGGTCACAAGAACAGCAGGCCCAGACTGGCCCAAAGACAGTAAGAGCAAATGGATACAGTGGCTCAAGTTGCAGGCTGGAGACAGGTGAGATGAGCCCACACCTTAAGACAGCTGACTTCCAGCTGACCCTCAGATGCAAGGCCAAGAGTGTATTGTTGTTTAAAGCCAGGTTCTTCAGAGAAACAGAACTTCTGGGATGGATGGATGGATAGACAGATGATAGAGATAGATAGATAGATGATATAGAGACAGAGAGAGATGTAATGATAGATGGATACATACATACATAGGCGATAGATAGATGTATGATAAATGGATGGATAGATGCATAGCCAGATATACTCCGTCCTCTTTGTTAAAGGCAGTGCTCTTTTTCTTGCTCAAAACCTGTGTGTAAAATAGAATTTAAAAGCTGACAAGCAAAGGATAAAGTTGTAAAGGAAGCAGGAAAGCAGTTTTCCATTGCTGACTCAGTTCACTGATTCAAATGCCAATGTCGTCTAGAAACACCCTCCCAGCCATACCTGGAGATGAGGTGTAGCTAGTTATTGGTGTCTCTGGGTGTAGTCAAGCTGGTGTCTAAGATTAACCCTCCAAGTCACTGAGTCTGGGATTAATTTATTATGCAGAAGGTGCAGCTAACCATTTCAGGTATGCTTTTATTTAATCAGTACATGGCACCAGGTTATACTCCACACTTACATGAGTTACTGAGGTCCTAACACATACCCTGGGCTGTTCATGGTATTCCTGATAGAAAACAATTAAGACCCAATGCATCCCTTGGGGAGCTTGTCATTTAGTGTGGCAGGTAGCCAGGTAACTATGTTACAGTGGGGTGTGTACTGAAGGGGGAGTCTATACAGATTTCTTTAGAGGAACCTCAGCCCTGCTTGAGTGGAGCGAGGGATACCAGGCAAGGCACCTTGCATCAAACATGTAAGATGCCAGTGGAGAGGGTGAGCCCAGGGAAAGAGAGAAGAGTGACCTAGGCAGAAGAAGAGTGAGTACAAAGTGCCTGTGTCCAGGCCATGGGGAGCCCAGTGCATTCAGGAATTTCAGATTCAGTGGGGTACCATGTAGGGTGTTGAAGTCTGGTCAGGATAACACCTTTACCTTTGGACACCCTCGGCATGAAGAGTGCTCAGCGGGAGAGCTATATGATCACATCTGTGTGTAAAGGAAGGTACAGTGACAGTTCTCTAGGGGACTGCATATCACATCTATGACTGGCAGCATTGAGGCCAGTTGAGAACCTCACACAGAAGTGACAAGGGCTACAAATCAGGGTAGCAGTGATGATGAAAGATTGTAAACGGGTGAATAGATGTTAGGAAGGTAAAATGGGCAGCCCTTGACATCTGATTTGATGGAGGAAGTGAGGGAAGGGAGCACTTGCTCGACTTAGACCAGGTCCTATTGGTGTGATGAGCTTGTGGGACTGGAGGTGGGATGTGTTGATGGGTCGTCCATTGGATGTATCCTGAATCTGGCATTGAGGAGGGATCTAAACTTGAAACTGCCATAACCTGGGCAAAAGAATCGGAGGCAGACCCCATCGGTGCCCCGCCAACCCTCCCTGAAGTCGATGTCATGCAACCCCCATTCAGAACCGTGCTACTCTGCCTGAGGTATTGTCTGTCCTTGGTCACTGTCTGGTCCTGCCCAGAGAAAGCCAAACATTCTGGGAGGCCAACCCCTGGGAACGACCATCCATTGTTAATGAAGGCCATTGCCTGACATCCAGTTTCCTGGTCCTTTGGGGAGGCACCCTATGTGCATCTTAAGTCATTGCTTCTCAACTTTCACCACCACCTCCTCCCCTGAAGAGCTTGTGAAAACTCAGATTCCTGGGCCTCATGAAAAGGCTGATTTGTAGGTCTAGTATGGAGAAGGTGGGTAAGATTTGTGTTTTTAAAATGCTGTGTGGTGCAGCTCTCTCTCAGAGGATCCTATTAAGACTGCTCTCCAGTGCAGAAGGGTAACCTCTCATTAATTGTCACCTTATTGATTTCCTTCCTTGTCCCCCAATGGAATTATACTCCAAATGAACTGTTGGCACCCAGATCTTGGAATTATACCCCAAAAAGGCTTTTTGTACTCAAATCTTTATCTGAGGTCTGCTTTGGGCAGCTCCTAATTAGGATAACTTCAAAAGTCCCTGGCTTAACTGTAATTGGAGGACAATTGGGGTAAGTGTCCTAAAATTATCACCAGAAATAGAATAGTCAAGATGCATATGAGGGACCCTCAAGTTAAAATGGCAGCAACTGTGTTGTGCCTGGTTCTTCCCTTCCTTCTCTTTGAAATGTTTCTGAAAATATTTGTGGTGGAAGAGAGGAACATTTCAGCAGTTGTGGAACTTTGGTTTATTGATCCATAATATTAAGAAGCCTGGAGGAATTCTATCAGCCACCTGGAGATGGGGCGCATTGGGTGAGACATCCATGGACCACTCCTGCCTCCGCTCATTTGGGTGTTTGCACCATGGAGAGGAAGTGCTACTTTTATTGTCGTCGTGTTGCTTTTGAGAAGGCAGTTTAGTTGGTATCATTGCTTGTGATGTCACTACTGTAATTAAGGTCAAATGCCCCTTGTCTGAAATGCATAGGAGGAGAAATCTTTCAGATGCGGATATTTTCAGATTTTAGAAGATTTGCATACACATAAGGGGATGTCCAGGAGATGGGACCCAAATCCATTCACGTTTCATAAATACCTGATCCATGTAGCCTGAATTTGATGCAATACTTTTAATAACTTTGTGCCTGAAACAAAATTTCATGGGGACAATAATTTGGACTTTTGAATTATTAAATTTCAACTTGTATTTATTATTATCAGAGTTTTCAGGGAATTCCTAAAAAACTAAGAACCTTTGCTTCACATGGAGGTTCAAGTGCATGACAGTAGGCAGACTGACAGAAGAAAGGTGTTGTGTGTGCAGATTGCTTAGAGGTCAGGGAAGGCTGGTACTCTGGGGCAGGAAGAGGTGCCCTGTGGGGAGCAGGACACAAAAAGCCCAGAGGAGGGGAACTGCAGCTAGAGCTCTAGAGAGGCACGTGGCGGGCGGGGCAGAGAGGAAGCAGGGTTAGGTGGCCCAGGCACCTTGGCGAAAGCCTGGGAGGACAGTGGACAACAGACTACTCCAGCAACCCTTTCAGGAAGCCCCACAGTGAGAGGGACAAAGTGGAGGGGATACCCTACAGACAAAGAAAAGGGAGACAGGACTGTTGAAAAAAGCCAGTGGGCCAGACATGTTTATAGAAATGTTAAGACTCTTTCATCTTTGATTTAAACATGGAACCCGAGGCCCAGAGAAGGAAAAAAATCCTACCAGTTCTGCTTAACACATTAACCACAGAACTGGAAATTGGCTCAGGATTGTATTTGGGTAATATTTCCACTCATAGGATTTCTTAGAATTGCCCATATTTGTAGTCACAAATATCCATCCTTCAAGGACCGCAATGCTGCCTTAAGTTTTCATGGGACCCTTTCTTGGGACACCAGGAAGGGGCAATCTCGTTACAGGAGTGGAGGGTCAAGCGTCAGGTGTTGCCTCCTGCCTTGGGACAGAAATCAGCATGGATGGGCACCTGGGGTAAAGAGGAGAATAGGTCCGGAAAGTTGAAGGACAGCTCTAACACAGACCTGCTAGAGGTCTGCCTGGACTTGACTGGTGGTGATGACACCCATCCAGAGTCCTTTTCTGGTGCCCTGATGGAGATGCTGTGTCATTACAAGTTTGTCAGCCATGGACTCAGCAGGGAATGGGTCCAGGCAAAGCCATGCAGGACCAGGCTGGGACCTGCATCCCTGTCTGAGGGTCACATGGAGCAGCAGTGAGGAAAATAGACAGGATGCTGTACTCCCTGATCTGCAGAAGCCACTGCACACACCCACCTACAATTTCCCCACATGGACTAAGAATGGGAGTGCTCTGGTCACCCAGACACCAAAGGTGACAGTGTGAGGACATGAAACAAGGGGACCCAAACGATGTAAGCAAAACAAAGCGAGACCTCCAACTGCAGCAAAAACCCAGTCGCCAGACTCTGAGGAGGGAGTGTGTTCACGATCATCTGAACAAGGTAGTCTCCTTGTCTGAGCAATTCTTGCCTCCTGACCACCCTACAAGTCTCCATATTGAAGAGACAATGGGGTCAGAGAAGAAGTGATTGGAGGATAGGAAGGAGGCAAGACCACAAGCCTCCTTGATTGAGGGTGCCCTGCAGCAAAGAGGACAGAAGGGTGGACCTGTACTGCCAGTGGCTTAGCCAGCCCAGAAAGCACCAGGTCCTCTTCAGCCAGTGATGAAACAACTGACAAGGATCACCAAAGAAGTTAGAAAGATAACTAGGACTTCATCTAAAGCAGTCAATCAACTATCAAGCTCAGGCACAAATAAAAATGTGACTAATTTGTCATTCACCTTTGTTTACCAGAACTCCTGACCTCACCAGCTGGAATATCATGTTTTAAGAACTCAGCCTTCCAATAGCAAGGCAGGCAGATTATAAGTCAGTGCCTGTATTAGTCAGTTTTGTCATGGCTATAATGAAATATCCCAAGGTGAGCTACTTTATAAAGAAAAGAGATTTGTTTTGGCTAGTGTTTTTGGAGGTGCAATGTTGAAGGGTCTTATTTTCCTGATGGCCTTTTTGCTTGTGTTGCTGCATGCATGTGTGCATGCGTGTGTGTGTGTGTGTGTGTGTGTGTGTGTGTGTGTGTGTGTGTACTCAGGGCCTTGCACTTGTTAGGCAAGCACACTACCACTTGAACAACGTGCCCAGTCACTTTTTGCTTTTAGGTAACTTTTTGGGTAGGGTCACACTTTTGCCCAAGGCCAGTCTTGAACCTTGATCCTCCTACCTATACCTTGTGCACAGCTGGGATTACAGGTATGAGTCACTGTGCCAGTCTTGTGATGGCCTTCCTTCTCGCTACCAGAGTCCTGAAGTGGTGCAAAGCATCATAGGGAAAGAAGCATGGAGTTTGCATGACTATGTCTGTCTCTCTCTCTCTCTCTCTCTCTCTCTCTCTCTCTCCTTATAAACCCACCAGGAGTCAATTATGGGTATCCTGCTCACGATCTAATCTATTCCAAGTCTCCCCACCATGGTCAGCTTAAGTTTCCACCCTTTCCTGCTGCCATGACGGTATGACTTGGGGGATTGCATGGGTTTTGGGAGGACAACCCCTATGCACACCACGGCAGTGCCTTAAACAGTGTCTTCTTCTTTGGATGCACACGAAAGGATAACCAACTAACCGTGTAGAGAGAAGAAATCAGAACTAAACTCCCAAAGCCACGTGGTTGGGAAGGCTTGACCTTCCGAAAGGTCACGGGATGGACAAGCTGGTGGTTCACATCCTACTCAGCCTCACAGGGCTCAGAACTGACCACTGTCAGGTGGCTGCAGACCAGCAGGCCACACGTGGACCTCAGAACAGACTGGGCTTCTACTCAGGTATTTTAGTTTATAGTGAAGAATGGTTCAGATGGACCTGAGATATATTTCACTCTGGGGACAGTGATTTGGAGTACCTTGCCAGTCCCACCACCTCTGATGGCAGCCGTGTGGTAGTGGTGTTGTCCCACAGTGAGGGACTTGGTGGGAAGCAGGCAGAAAGACACAGGTAGACCCCTTAGTTCAGCACCGAGCCACCTATGCAGGCAATGGTTGAATCATCATTTCTATCATCATTCCAATGGACCTCAGCAAAGGTCTCTCCAAAACAGCAACTAAGAATAGCTTTCAGACACTGAATTTGGTTTTAATAGTCCTATTTAGGCAGTGTCTATTTTGTCTTTAAAAACCAAACAAAAGCAACTGAAAAATGAGTTACGCTAAAATGAACAAGTGAGTTAAGAAGGAGTTACAGCAATGTTTAGTCCATTTTTTATGTTACAGACATGAGGGAAGGAACCCGGACTAAGCCAGGCTGATGTGGGGGAGAGAGAAGAAAAAGAAAGAGAGCAGAAAAGAAGGGAAGTGGACAAAAAGGGTAGCTGTAGCTTGGGAGAGAAGGAAGCCACCCCTCAATTCAGCAAAACTGCTGTAAAGAAAGGGGGGTATCTACCTGCCATATGCCAGGCCACTTCCCTCTGGCACCTGGTCCTCATTGGCTCTCCCACCCCATAGAGAGCTTACTGGGGGTTTCTCCAGCTGCCTTGTCCTGGTTCTCCTAAAAGTACTACCCAGAACAAAAGAAAACATGATTTCCAGCCACACAGGTGCTTTCTACGTGTCCATTCTGGGGTGGTACTAGGAATGAGGACCCTTTATGAGGCTCATTTCAACCAAATACATTCACTTTCTCCCTTCCCATCACGTCATCTTTCTGTCCAATTCTGCCCTGGTGTCCTGAGCCAGAAGAGAAATGTTAGTTCTTTCATTTTTTTAAAAAAAGTGAAAGGCTGTGGACAGAAGCATGCCCTTCTCTGGTTCTTAGCATTCTGGAACGCACCTGTGTTAAAATATGAAGAAATAAAACAAATATAAATTATGCATTTTCCAACTTAATTTAAAATGCATTATGCTCTGCTTTGTTCTCTGGAATTAGTCTTATTAAGGGGACAGTCTGTATGGATTAATTTCCAGTCAGTTTATTCACTTCTTTGTAATTCAGTGGCAAGGATTTTTGTCCCCAGGCATCAAATTAATTTTTTTTTACTGTAAGTAACACATACAAAATATAGACCTTTTGTGTTATTTCTTTGTTTACCTAGCATGCTTACAATTCCACCAAATCTTAAATCTCTCCTTTTCAAACACAAAACTTTCCAAATGATTTTTAAAGCTCTGTCACTGTTGTCCCAATGTTGGAGTTGAACATAACGACAACATTTCCTTGCTGCAATTTTCATTTTCGTTAGAGACCTCATGGACGCCCTTCACTCGCAACTCTGACACGAAACCCCCTGTCCTTGCAGTAATTTTGATACCATGTGAGCTGACATTTTATGACGATTTAAAATATGTCCCCAATTGTCATTTTTTAAGGCATTGTCTCATTACAGGACTCCTTTGTTCTGCTTAGATGTTTTAAATCTTTATTTTCCCCCCCTAAACTGAGCAAGAAAATCGTCTGCATTCTTAATTAGTCTTCTTTAAACAAAATATCCTTTCATATGCACTAATAAAGACTAAGAAGCCTTCCCCTCTTGTTTAAATAACTGCTTGCTGTAGTATAAAATTGTAAGAAACACGACACAGATCAAGTTGCCGGCATGAAGTGGAGAAGAAGAAGAAGCGGTACCATAATAAGCAGAATTTAATGATTTACTATAAATCAGCATTTTTGCCCTGTCAGTGAGATTGAAGAGGCAGACAGCTCCTCACATGTCTACCGAGCAAATGTCTTCCTGATGAATCATGTGCACTGAATCACTGATCACAACATTCACACGGCACATCCAAATAATGAGGGAAACACACACAGCCTCCAGTGGCTGCTCCAAGGCAGCAGGAAGCAGTGTGTTTCTCGTGGCGTGGTGCTTCAACCCTCACACGGATCCTCCGAGGATTCCATGGAGGGAAATGGTGGTGTACATTACCAGGTTAACCGTGGATGCCCAACATAGACTGAGCTGCACAAATGCTTGCCCCACCCCCAGACTTTGAAGAGACTCTAATCTAGTCTTGAGGAGAAAGGAGGGGGGAGGCAGGCTGTGATAACGAACCTCGATGTAAAGAATCTGGCTGCAGAAACCAGCAGCAATGGGAGCTCATTTCTGCTGCCCCTGCTCCATCTTATTCCTTCCCCCGCCCACCGGGTCTAATATTTCCCTAAGTGACCAGTTTGCAGGTGGGTGGGACTACTAGAGACCCATCCTCTAGCCAAGGACAGAAGGACGCATTTGGAAAGGACTACAGAGGACTCCCAGATTGGACAGTGGGGCTGGGGACCTAGTCTCCCTGAGCCCATCCGTGGACTCAGAGTTGTGGATGGAGCCTTCTGTGGGCCGGAGTCTTCCCCTGATCGCACTGTCAGAGCCTCACTTCTCCCTGCTGCTACAGCTTGCTAACAGGATCCACTGCAATGTCACTTGTCCCTTGTGGTCTTGATAGCACAGTCGCCCCTCCTAGTGGGCTGTGACCTTCTCAATTGTAAGGTCATGATGCTAGCTTTTTTTTTTTAATTCTCACAATATCTTGTACATAACAAGCCTTCCTCTTCATAAGGAATGAAAATGAATGAATGAAGGATGAATGAATGCAGGATGAGCCCACAGGGGCCAAGGATTGACTAGCCCAACTCAAGCACAGTCTGACTCACTGGGAACCCTGCTCTCAGGGAAAGTAAGAGGAAGTCCTTGACCTAGGATAATAGCTTCTTGTCAGATTCTGGCACCCCAGGTCCAGCTCTGGCTGAGAGTACACCAGGGCTGACTCACCAGCTCAGGACAGACCAGAGGAGCTGACCTCCTGTAGGACAGAAAACAATGACAGGGAAATGACCAAAAGCCACTCCCATGGAACAATGTCCTGTAAGTTTTTATTTTAAAAATAAATCAAAGAATAAATCAAAGCTACATTCCTCCCCTCCCCTCCTACACTGGCTAAGAGCATAATTAGAACTCTCTCTAAGAATTTTTCCAGAAACACTTCTGCAAACAGAGAAGCCCTTCTGGTCAGACTTGGGACATACCTCCCATCACTACTTAGGACTTCCATTCAGACTGGATGCAGCCTTCAGATCTCCTAATGACTAGACTATTCAGAGCTGATAAAACTTGCCCACCAATGGCTCTCTCAGAAACCAGCTTGCTTAGAGCAGACAGAGCCCTTTCACCAAGATCCTCACACACTGTACTTCCTAGACAGGCCAAGGCATCCTGGAGCCTTGAAACGTTAAAGCCAGGGCCCAGTTCACTGCTGTCCCTGGGACATGCATCCGTGTCCAGGAAAAAAATCTTCTGCTGGATTCCTGGAATAAATGAGCAGCCTCCTCCCAGCCCTGGGCCCAGCTGGCTGTCAGGCCTCTGATGGGGAAGAACCCCAAGTGAAATCTCCACTCAAGCAGGAGAGGAAAGGTGAGACTGGAAATGACCGGGAACTTCCTATTAGGTAACTTCCTGTTTCATTCACAATGCAGCCCAGCAGTGCTTCCTGGGTCATGACCCAGGATATACTGGGGTTGCATAGCCCCACACCTTGGCCCAGGTGCCTCTGCCTGGAATGTCTGCTTACCCCCATTTTAATTTACTTCTTGTTGGATGAAACTCCCTTCTTTCTCTGAAGCCCAACTTCTCTAAATCCCACAGGGCCTTGGGTATTTCATTCACTCATTCATTGAACTTGTCCTTAGTAGAGGGCTCTCTGACTACCCAGATAGCTGTAACAAATCTATAGATGACAAATCACTCAGTCCTCTGGGTTGGTCCCCGTGGTGGGCTTTTCTGCTTGGTGTCTTCTGACCATGGTTACAGTACCCATGATGAGCTGGGGGCATGCTGCAACATTTCATTCTTCAGTACTTATGGAGTGGTTTCTTCCAGGGTGACTCTAAGGATGTCACCACATAGGAGCCCACACTTAGAAAGGCCTCTCCCTGCTCCAGTGCTCCTATGTCAGTCTTTAAATTCTTAACAAGCCCTGCATTCTTATTTTGTGAAATCATGAAGTGATCTGGGCTCCTTTTTTTTTTTAAGTCTTGCATTAGAGGGATGGAGGCAAGTGCAGGTAATAAATGGAATGAATTAACAGGAAATTCTGCACAGTTACACATACCGAGATGGAAATACAGAGGGCAGGCTACTTGAACAGGGGAAACCAAGGCTGAAGTGATGTACTTCTGAGTACAGCCACACACACATGGTGAGAGAAGCCAGTCCTAGGCAGGATGAGATAAAGCAGTTATTCTCCTGAGTGAGTGAGATGAGCAAAGGTCTAAGCTTTTGTTATCATCTGGAAGTGTGGGCTGCTGGGTACTTTGCCCCTCTGGGAAATGGGAAGGTTGGGAGTGGGGGTTCCTTTCTTCCCTCCCCCCCAGCCAGCAGGAGTTGGGGGAACACCTAGGACATGCACTCCTAACCTCACCCTCCTCCTCCTCTGGCCAGCCTCAGTGGTTAGCCCCTGGTCCTCTCTGTTTCCTGCTCACCTGGCTAGGTTGAGGACAGGCAGAAGTTCCCAAGGGCACTTCAGAGACCACCAGCAGGAAGCGTCCTAGCTTCTGGGGATGTGGTGGGATTTTGGATGCAGGTGGTATGGTGCCTCTGATGATTGGGAAAGGGCCTCCTGCAGCCCCTCTTCCACTTTGGTCGCCAGCCCTCGTCCCCATCGTGTCTGAAAGCTAACAGGCTTGTGTTTGAGCTGCCTATGACCTCCTTCCTCGATAGGATATTCATGCAAGGCTCTAAGTGTCTGGGAGAGTGGGATGCAAGACCCACTGCCCAGACTTGGCCTCAGATTGGCCACTCATTGTCCTGTTGACAGACCTCAGCTTCATGTGGAAGACAAAGAATGTAATGATCCCATCATCTGGAGAAGTGACAAGGACTTGAGGTGTCATGATAATGTGCTTGAGAACACTGTCACCTCCTCCAGGCTGTCTTCTGTCATCAACAGGTTCAGAGGTGGTCCTTGGTACATACTGGCCTGACAGTCACTGATTCTCTGCTATCACATGCACACAATGAAATCCAAATGTGGTGCTGACATGCCAAGAGGGACCTCCTTGATGACAGACCTCCCTCAGCAGGGACAATTCCCAGGGGAAAGCCACATAAGCCCAGCAGACCTGATCATCCAGCAAGTGGGCAGGAAAAGTTTGCAGAAGAAAGGGAATGGAAGGGATGGATGGAGCCATGAGGCCAGTAGCAAAAATCCAGCAGGATGGAAGAAGGAGGAGACACATCAACACAACAAGGAAAGACACGGAGCACTGTGCAGTTGAAAGCTGACCTCAGCCACAATGTAATTATCCACCCAGGAAAAGAGGGTCCCCTCTCCTGGGATGGCCCTCCATGTGAAGAAAAGGAAAATAAACTCATTCTAGGTCAATTTAAAGGTTAAGTGGAGGTCGGCGAGGGGGAGCAGAGACCATCCCTGGCATGGGCGCAGTCTCTTGACCACTTGGGCAGGTCTTTAACCTTTGGCTCTCACATCCATCAGGAAAAAAAATTGTGAGGCAGATAATTGGGTAATAGTAGACACACCATTTTAGTAATCTCTGAAAATAAAAAAAGAGAGTGATTGGGAAGCCAGTGGTAGTTACTTTAGAAAGATAGTAATGTGTAATTCCCAGTTTCTTAGACTGTAACTTCTGCACTTACCACTAATTTCTTCACGCTCTAAATGCAGTGTATACATTTGGCTTAGAATTTATCACCACCGTTTGTGTAGATTATGCTAGCCACGTAATCCATCCTCATGAAAGCTAATGTTGGCGTTATCCTGCCAAGCTCTGGCCTCAGATGCACCCGGAATCCACACTGCAGGTTTGGGGACACTCCAAGCCCCTCTCCCAGAGCCTGTGTGACTCCGGCTCCCACACTATCTCCAAACAGCGTGGTCTGATTTCACAAGTTGCTGGTGTCCATTGTCTGTGGATATAAAAATCAATGCTCTACATAAGATTTTGATTTTGCACTGGGAATTGAGGGAGGAAGGAAGGGAGAGAGAGAGAGAGGCAGAAAGAAAATAATGAAACCATCATGTCCAAAAATATTAGCACGCTGGGCTCTAAGAAATATATTTCTAAGAGGATATCCTTTTTTTTTTTTTTTTTTTGCCTTTGAGTGGGAACATATTTAAATTCAAGGTCATTTGCATAAGGCAGCTGATTGTAGTACTGGGTTATTATGACCAGCGAGGGTGGTGGTCGTTCTGAAGTGGACGCTGACTGGGGCACAGAGATCAAACATCATCACTCCCGAGGCTGCTGAGGAGCTGGTAGAAGCAGGACCCACTGCTGAAACCTCTCAGCAGATATTCAATCTTTGTTTTTATTTTCCTAAAAGAGATCTAGAGAAAGCCTCAAAGTGCTGATTTCTGCAGAAAAACCTGCAAATGAACTGTTGTATTAGTGCAAACATACCAAAGTCTTTACAACTCTTCTCTTCAAAAGCATAATTAGGTATTTATTTCAGACATACTAACATCTTTGCACTAGCTAATAAGATGCAACCCATTTGAATATTAATATAATAAATGATTAAATTAAACAGCAAGATTCAGGCTCAGAAATAGCCTTTATCGGTCCCAGGAGGTCACTAAAACCGTTTCCATTCCTCCCTACAGTTAACATAGTGCAAGGGACCTGAATGCATAGAGCAATATTTGTCTTATGAAACACAGTGTTTTATATGGTGCTATCCTATTTTATTACTCCACAGTTTGAATCTGGGGCCCCGAGTGAAGTCACCGTACTGAGACGTGACAGCCCCTCTTCCTGTGTCACCACTCACAGCAGGTCCTCTGAAAGTCTTCAGGCCGATAGGTGAACACAAAGTAAAATAATAAAGCCGTGGAGGAAAAAAAAAAAAACAAAAATGAGAGAAAGAGAGAGAGACAAAAACCCAGAAACCAGACTCCCAGCAACCAGCCTCCCCAGGGTTCCTTTCGTGTGTCTGTGTGGGTGCACCCCCCCAACTCCACTGAGCACAGTGCTGTGTGTGGCTACAAGGCCACACCCAGGCATCCCGTGTGGGCTGCAGCCAGCTGCACCAGGACGTGGGCTAGCACATTGCATCTCTCAAGTAGGAGGGACCCCCTCCCCCAACCCCACCACACAGAAAGAATGGGCAAACTCGGCAATTATAATTGGCCATTATTTTAATAAAGGTGTTTCCCTTTTTAAATTACTTCATGAAAACTGCACATTCTCCAAATCCCATGAACCTGAGAAGTGATAATAAACATCTGGCCATGGTTTTTTGCTTAATTAGCATTCCTTACTTTGGACGGAAATCTGTTTATGTAAAATAAAACACACACACAGAGAGACTATTCTGTAAGCCACAGCCCCAACAACTCCAAAGCCAGCCCCTTCTGATGCTGGGTGAGTCTTTTCAATAATCCTATTTATCAACTGAGCTGCAGAAGAGAAAAAGATACTTGGGTCTGCATGCTTAATTTTATTGTGTGAGTCTCAGATTCGATAGCTAATGACTTCATATCATCTTGCTGGTTGGAAAATATTCGCATTTTTGAGATAGAAAGATATTGGAGCTTGGAGGTCAGCTTGAATAAAACAGAAAACAACACGAATCAACCTCAAGCATGTCCACAGGCCACATTATTATTATCCAGACCCCCAAATCTCCCAGCCCTATCTCTCGGAGGAACAGAATTGGCGGGCAGGTAATGGATAAATCGTATCCTGGCTTGCAAGACTCTACTCTCTAAATTAGATAAAAGAAAAGGAGGGAGAAAACTCAAAGATAAGTGGTACAAAGTAAATCAAAACAAATCATCTTACCAAACTTTATTCACATCTGATACCAGTTTTAGAAATTAAGGCCAGTTTTGTGGGACTAATAGGAACTTATACCTATATATCTTGGGCACCATGACAGTCACGGAGTGGAAGATTTATACAGCACGGTAACAGATGCAGAAGAAAGATAGGAGAGATCAAATGGAAGTGCATGATAACAAATGAAAAATGGTCCTCACAGCCCATAAATTAATTGAGAAAAGAAGGTTGTCATTATTTGAACACGCTTTAAAATAAGGTATGGGGTCCAGATGGCTGAGGCTAGATAGGACCACAAAGTTTGAGTAATTGATGACTTAAAAATAAAATGAAATCTTAAAGAAATGAATCATATTGGGCAAGTTAGAGGAGGGATATTACAAAAGAAGGGAACAGATTTAAAAAAAAAAAAAAGGTCCACAAAACAAAAAATGAGATCCAAGTCTCTGGGACCATTAAAACCAAAGGAAGGCAAAAAACCAAAAAGTTAGCATTGGAAAATGCGGGTGGGTGAGAGAGAGAACAAGGGCAGAAACAAAGTCCTAAAAAAGCTACATGTTGGATTGTTATTTCAATTAACCTATTCAGCTTCATTTGGGGTTTTCTGTTGCAAGCATATTCCTTTTCTTTTTTTTTTTTTAAGTGGTATCAAAATAAAGCTGGGTTGAGGTAGGCCACCAACGTTGCAAATAATAGTTTTCTGCTGCTGCCTTTTAAACTAATCCCTACTGGAAAATTCAAAGCAATTGGTCTTTGGGGTACATGTGTGGGGGGGGGCGGGTGGCTGGCAGCTTGGAGATTTTCTTGGGGTGGGAATTTTTTGGGGGGGAGAGTGGCAGGGCAAGTCCAATTGATTCTCCACAGCCATAGTAGACTAGAACCTTCCCTAAGGAGGGGATTTCTCCACCTGGATAAACCCCTGGCCTCTCTTTTCTGCTGCTAGTGGGAAGGTAGTGCTTTTTCTGGGCTGCTGTCCCAGAAGCAAGGACTCTGGGGCAACCAGGTGCCAACTGTGCTCTAAACAAGCAGCAAACCTTCCCTACCTCCTTCCTTTCTTTTCTTCCTTCCCTCCTCTCTATCCACCTCCCTCCATCTTTCCTTCTTTCCTCCCTTCCTTCCTCTTTCTTCCTCCCTCTCTCCTTCCTTCCTTCCTTCCTTCCTTCCTTCCCTTCTTTCTCTCCTTTTTATCTACCTCCCTCTGTCTTTCTTCCCTTCCTCCCTTCCTTTCTCCCTTCATCCCTTCCTTCCTTACTGCCTTTTTCCTCCTATTCTTTCTCCCTTCCTTTTCTCTTTCCTCCTCTCCTTCCTTCCTTTTTCTCTCCATTCCTTCCTTTTCCTTCTTCCCCCCCAGAGTGCCTTGCCTCCTTCCCCTTTCACACACCCTTCTCCGGTTTTCAAATCACTCCTTATACTACCATCTGTAATTTCACCCATATCCTTGGAACACAGGAAATGGGAGCGGCAGTGCAGCGTGTTCCATATTTATGACTTCTCAGTACATTAGAGCATTTACTGATTTGAGAACCCCCATCGGAGCGCAGCTCGGTGGAAATGCTCCACACAGGAGCCAAAAGGGGACGGCGTGGGGCCGAGCTCAGCCTCCTGCATGCACCAGCCATGCTCTCCAAAGCTCCCCGTTAGGACTTCCCTGGCTCCTTGCTTTTAAAATCCCCCCTCTGCTCTCTTCTTTGCATATATATATATATTTCTTTTGCTCTCAAAGCTCCATAATTTGCTGTGTATGTTAAGAGGGTATCAGGCAAATTCCTGATGAAATATCGTTGGATAGGATGCAAGGCACAGAGGACAGTGACAGTGTCTAGCCACAGCTTCACCAGGTGGGCATATCTACCTCCTCACAACACTGTCCTCCACCGCGTGCCCCGTCCCTTGTACTCAACTCCTTGGCAACTGGTCACCTTGCAAACACCACCTGCAACTACAGAATTCAACTGCTGCTGGCTGTGTGTGACCACAGGCCACCTTTC
The DNA here is from genome assembly GCF_047511655.1 of Castor canadensis. Lineage (NCBI taxonomy): Eukaryota > Metazoa > Chordata > Mammalia > Rodentia > Castoridae > Castor > Castor canadensis. The sequence continues at coordinate 3,467,598 of NC_133401.1, read as the reverse complement.
TGAGCTAAAGGATGCACAAAGATATGTTCGCGTGTGCCCACGTGTGTGCATTGTGTGTGTGTGTGTGTGTGATAGAGCAAAAATGTGTCAGTGTGACAATATAATAAAAGCAACATTAAAAAGTCTCAAGTCCCCATTCCTTCTCATGTTATTAAGGTGTGTCTGTCTCCAAAGAAAGAGCCACACACAGGATGGACCAGGACGCAATCCTCAGTGCTGACAGCAGGCCAAAAGACTTGCAAAAATATCTGAGCACAGAAACATACAGACCACAAACATCTCAAGACACAGAGATTTACCAGCTGGATTGATTTGCTGGCTCTGCCTGGAGATGTATCTGGTCTTATGGTCTTTGAAAATGATACACACACACACACACTCAACAATGAAGAACACAGGATAAAAACCTCTTTGACTGGGTGGCCATGACTGTGTCTTAGCAGAGACTAAAATAAATGGCTAGAGAACATGGATGAGATGAATCTCTGTGGTTTTCAATAAAAAAAACAGTTCAGAATAGACAAGCCAAGTCCTTTACATGTTCAGAAGAAAGAGGGGACAATTTTGTGATAAGCTAAGACATTGCAAAGTGAATGTTAACTAGTTTCCATCCACCCCCAAAAAGTAGACTTATTCAAATGCATGTCTTGCTTGTCTTTTAACTAAAGTGAAATTTCTTAAATCCAGCTGTAGTCTTCTGGGCATTGGGAAGGAGGGGGAGATGGAAGCACAGACCATCCGCTCTGAACCCAGCACCATGTCATTTTAAAAAAGCAGAGACACACGCTATTGATTTCTTTTTTAAATACAAATTCGGCAGATTTCACATGATCCATTCCATTTCTCGGGATGGTTAAGACGCAGCTTGCATGATTGATTCAGAATAAGGTCCATTTTTAGCTATATTTAAGTCTCCTATTTGTTATTTAACATGTGTTTAATGTTTTCTGTCCCTGCTGTGCACAGCTGCAAGCTGCTATTTTTTGGCAATTTTTGTGACTGGGAAGTGATTTGTGTCTTTGCATCTCACCTTTCTATTCTATGGCCTGCTGTTTTGATTTTTTTCCCCTAAGCTTTGAGAAATAAGTTGCTCTATGTTGTGACCTCTGCTTCACTTTACCACATGGACAGGAAGGCGTAAAGGACACAGGGGGCCATGACAAACCTCACACAGGGGTTTTTAGAAAGACTTTTCTGTTAGCTAGAGTGAACTGAAATTACCAGGAGCTTGATATTAAAAAGGCAAAGTTGCCAGGTGTGGTGGTACATGCCTGTAATTCACTCACTTGGGAGGCCAAGACAGGAGGTTTGCAAGTTCAAGTCCAGCCCGGATTACAAAACAAAAGGATTTTGGAAAAGTAGCATTTCCCATCCTAGTCCTTCTAAAAGCTGACATTTTGGAAAACGTCTCTCCTCTAGCGAGAATATCTATTGCCATTCAATTTGAGACTGACATGAACCTCAAAAACGATACCAGATGCCAGGTAGAACCAATGTCATATCCATCACCTACAGGCAGGAGAAGATGGACTCCCACCTACCACCACCCCTAACTGTTTCTTGCCATCACTGCCTCTCTGGGACTCAGAGTTCCCTGAAGAAGGAAGGCAGAAACCTCTCAGGGCCTGGTGAAAGATCCTGGTGCAAGTGGGCTCTTCTCTCCCTCTGCACCTGTTCAGAGAGAAACCGGAAGTTGGCCACCAACACACACATTGCACAGAGCAATCATCAGACCTGGACAACCATAGACTCACCAGCCCAGTTTGGAAATATCACGTAAAAGTAAAAAATCTGTAATGTTATCTGATTCAGGCAAACACGATGATGGTGCAGAGCGACTTGGTGATTTATTTTGGTTAAGCCTGAAGGCTCCTGCTTAATATTGCTTGATATATGCTAACCTTCCCTTTATAGAGTCTGCAATTGAAAGCCATGTTGAAATGGTTTCATCCTGGCCTCTTACTTATCTGAAGCACACTCTGACTGTGCAGTGAAAATTGAATCTTTTCCACACAATCTTACTGACATGAAAAATATATAATACAGTAAATGATTAATGTAGTTATAAACTATACCTGAGATAAGATTTAAGTATTCATATTTCTATCATGTTAATACAACACGATAAACCCATGAAGCAAACTTGACCAGGGCATTTGTTATTCTGTCCAGTGTTCAATTATTCTTTGTCCAAACACAATTTAGGGGCTTGCTATAATGCAGTCACTAGGTAGAGAGCATCATGTGCTTGTAGGGAGATTATAAGCTCTACTTCTATGGTCAGCTGAGGAGAATACCCCCGCCCTATTGAAGGCCCTAGAAAAAGCCAGGAAATATGCAGACAGATAGCATGGACCCTGGCCAGAGGACAGGCCTCCTGAAAATATCATTTGCACAGGAATGCAAAGCTTTTTTTTTTTAATTTGCCCTTTCTCCCTTTTGTAAGAAAGTCTCCCATGAAAGGAAAACTTATTTGCCACAAGCAAAAGGAATCTTAACAACTGCTTAAAAGCTGCATTCCTGTAATGCTAAATATTGTATTTTTATCTGGGACTTTGGCGAAACCACTTCTTTGTTGTCTCCAAGTGGCCCTCACCCCTTCCTTGTGCAAACTACTCACACAGTGTGTCATTTACACCCACCTCATTATTTTTATACTTCCAAGGATGTCAATTTTTGATTTCCAAATGCCAGGCATTTATAGCTCATTCTGAAACACACACACACACACACAAATTAAATGATTCACAGAGTCACAGCCATTTGCTTAGTTTTCAGAGCCTCTTGCTACATTGAAGAAAGGCAGTATAACAAAATGGCCACATTCTTGAGTCTGGTGTCTCAGATGTGACCCTCATGAGCTAAGAGACCTTGAAAAAGTTATTTGTCTACAAGTCTTGGGTCCCAGACTACTTAGGTAGAATAATGCTTTATCCTTTACATTTGATGTGCATCCACTAACAGTATGTGACATATAATAAGTCATCCACAAACATTAATTACTATATTGTCACCATTTGCTGACTTCTCATGACAATAAATACGTTAAATTGAACAACAGGTTCATTGTCAATACTTACCTGCTCAAAGCTAGACAAGGAAGATGGGGACACTTTGTTGCTACATCTTGCTCATAGACACTAGAGATTTCTGCTTCCTTGAGCGATGGTTCTGCCTTTTGCCTTCTGACTTTAGTACCTGGGAGGAAAATGCACCTCAAAGCCCCTGGATGGCAGGACCAGGCAGGCAGCATTTTGCAAGAGGCTCACTTGGCATAGGTGGGGCTCAATGTAGACTTGAAGTCTAAGGTATGAGAGTGTTGGAAATGCAGGGAGATAAGATGAGGTGTGTACAGGACCTACATGGTAGTGTCTGTGCACGAGTCCTATGGATATTTCTTTTCACAGTACTGGGATTTGAACTCAGAGCTTCACACTTGCTAGGCAGGCACTCCACCACTTGAGCCACACTCTAGTCCTTGTCACTCTGGTCATTTTGGAGGTAGGGTCTCACATTTTGCCCAGGTTGACCTGGACCACAGTCCTCCTATTTTACATTTCCTACTGTTGCTGGGATGGCAGGCACCTGCCACCATTCCCAGCATTTTTCCTTTGAGATGGGGTCTTGAAACCTTTTTTTGCCTGGAACTGTGATCCTCCCAATCGTAGCCTCCTATGTAGCTAGGATTATAAGCATGTGCCATCATGACCTGCTCCTATGGGCCTTGCTTTGACTGTGAGCCACTCTCACAAAGCCATGTCCTCCTATAATGATAGAGAACTTACCATAGAAGGTGCTCATGTGTTCCAAGAGGACAGAATCAATATATGAGGATGGGAGAAGTCACTGTGCCTCTTTCTAATGTCTAGCTGCTCCAGTTTGGATCTGCAATGTTCCCCCAGAGACCCATGTGTTAAAGGCTTGGTCCCCAACCTGTGGCACTATTGAGAGATGGTAGAACCTTTAAGAAGTGGAGCTTGGTGGAAAGAAGTAAGGTGATGGAGGTATACCCTTGGAGGGAATATAGAGACCCAACCCCTCACTGCCTTTTCCTTCTTTTTGCTTCCTGGCTTCCTTGAGCCGAGTAGCTTTACCCCCAACAAATATTCCTGCCATGGTGTGCTGTGTCATCACTGGTCCAAAACCAATGGGTTAACCAACCATAGATTGGACCCTCCAAAACTGTGAGCCCATTTAAGCCCCTCCTCCTTGTAAGCTGTTTATTTTTGAGCATTTTGTCACAATGGCAGAGAACTGACTGACATAGCAGCTCAGTTAAGGTGGGTGATCTCGTATTTGCCTTGTAGTCGTCAAGTTGCAATGAGGAAGGGACCACTTCCAGCTGGGAGCCACTGGTCTGGGGGCAGGAAGAAGTTTGGAAAGTCTCTTTTTTTGAAGGTTATCTGACAAATTGAACCAGCCCCTGCAGGCTGGGCTGCAATTACCTTAAGGTAAGGATCTAATGGGGGTTGGAAGCGGGGTCTCCATCTCTATGGAAACCAATAGGAAAACTTCTCTTGCAAAGCTTCACAAAATCAGGCATTTCCACAACTGTCTTCTGGAACAGAGCAGTTTTTTGCTCAGGATGGATGACGGATGAATACTAGCTCCCATCAGGATAAAAGGTCTTTTCTGCAGTTATAGGATTAAAAAGTTGTACTTTGGAAATAATAATCTTTGATTGCTGAGCAGTAAGGAGGGTCCTAAAAGAAAAGAAGAATGAGAGACCTCAGAGTCACCCATCACTGCCCACAGGGGTAACCTTGAATATATTTCTTGGTCTCCAGCTCACCCTTCTTTGCTCAGACCTGGGAAGGAGTACATCTGTGTTTTCCTTTCATGAGGCTGTTTCTCTATTTACAGGGCAGCTGGTCTTTGTGTGAGTGGCTGGCTTGGATAAGTGGGTCCTCTATCCCCCCAAGGTCTCCCTACTTGCTCCCAACTTTCAAAACCTCTTTAATAAGAAAAGATGTGTTTGCTCTGCTGTCAGATGCTTAAAAATGATGTTCATTTTGGAACGGTTTACTCACCAAAGCTGAAAGCATGTTTTCTCCTAAGAAATGTTTTAGCCTTGCAAAGAGGAATCTGTGGAACCCATGAAGCCAGCCCAGACCTACTATGAGTCAATATTTGATAATAAATGAATACATGAAGATAGCATGTGCTCCTTGATGTCTGGCAAGGAGCTTCCTTGCAGATCCTGAAGGTTACCTTCTCTGAGGTATTTATTTTTTTCTCCCTTCCTGTAGCAACTTACAGAGTGCTAGCCACAGTGGTCAGGGGCAGGCCATTTAGTCCATGCTGTCTCAACCTAACATTTCACAACAAACCAACAACCCAATGTTAAGGCGAGGTAGAATCATCAGAACACATTAGCAAACGGGAGAATCTAGCATGGAAAAGTCCACTTTACCGACTTCACAAACACAGAGGTCTTATTGTCAGTGCCCAGAAGTGCTTACTTCTCTGTGGACACATTGGCTCTGCCCATGACATTGTCTTTTGTTGCCCTTCAGCTCTGATTCTTCTGATACTGTCTGCCTTAGTGTAGGCACTTCTTGTGCATTGGTGTAGACCCTTGTCATAGTCATCCACCTTATGACTTTCATTGCATTCCCTCCTCAGGTCCCCAGTCAGTGACTTTTGAACCTAATTCTCTAATATACAGGCTAAGACCATGTTCTAAAGGTCTTCTGCACAGACCCTTTCTCTCCCTGCCCTCATTTTTACAACACACCATCAACCCAACATTCAGGGAAGATGCAACAATCAAAACATTTTAGCCAATAACATAGCTGCAAAAATGTCTTGTGACTCTACTATCCTGGCTTACCCAGGACTGTCCCAGCTTAGCACTGGAAGCCCCCATGTACCTATCTGCAATAGTCAAAACAGTGTGGTTTGTAAACTAACTTAGGAATGCCACTTTCAGAAATTTTCTCTAAGATAGTAATTATAGATGTGTGGGCCAAGATTTAACTACCAAGCTTTGGCCAGAGCCTGATTTAAAATATTTGAGATGCTGAAAATGGGCTAAATGTCCAACAGCAAGGAGGTAGCTAAGAATCATACAGTGGGCTGCTCTGTTGCCATGACAAAGAATGTGTGTCATGTGGAGATATGAGATGGATGGAAAGGCTGTGGAATAGTGAATCATAAATGATGCAGACATATAAATACACAGATATTCTACATAGGAAGCAAGTACACAGCACTTAGGACTCCAGAGTCAATCGAGTTGGTTAAATCCTGGCTTCACGAAGCAAGCCCTGTCACATGGGAAAATTACTCCCAGGCCTTGGTTTCTTCATCTGTAGCTAGGGATACAATGACCCTCTACCTTGAGTCACTAAGACAAAGCTCTGAGCACAAAAACTAGCATAGAGAAGTTGCTCTATGGAATAGTCATTGCTGGTGATGATAGCAGAGGAGGAGGAAATGGTTACTGAGCCCTTGTGATGTTCCAGGTTCAAGGCTGGGCCCTTGTCAGGACTTTGTTTCATCCTCAGGAGTCACCATAATATAGTTTAGAAAATTGGCACAGTCTCCCTCTGGCAAGTTGTGAGCCAGGATTCAAGCATGGACTCTTAAGCCAATGAACTCCTAAGCCAGACAGAGGAACTGTCTGTCTGGCTATTGGTCAATAATGTGACATCGTCATTGTCACCTTTGCACAGGCAAATGTAGCTCTGAATGGAAGCATATCCATTTGTAGGAATCTCACCTCTGTTGAGAATCATTAGCATTGGGGCAGCATAGAAGGGAGAATGTTAATTAAAATTTAGACCCTTGGTTGTCGATGGGAATGCCTTTTAAAAGATGCTAGCAGGATGAAACCCACGCGTTCATGTAGACAGAGAAGGCTGGATGTCACATGCCTGACAATGTAATTAAAGGAGGTAAAAACTGCCAGGTTCCTAGGGATGAACTAAGGACATTCACAGTTAGGAAAAGTTCAGGTGTCCAACCATGAAGGACTTTCAGGTTTCGAGCGCCTATCTGCCTAAAGCTTCTAACTGACTTTCTGGAGAAGAATCTGTCTGTCAAAGAATCCACTGCTGAATTAAGGGTGGGGGGAAAAAGGTTATTCTCAAGTTTAATCAAACAGGAAATGCAGACCATGCTACAGTTCTTTGAAGTGCTTCAAAGATAAGCTGTCAGTCATAAAAGTGTTTGAAGCGATCACCACTAAGATTACCAATGTAAATTTTGAAAAGACTTTCCCATGAAGCTAGGAATTACTACTAGTGGCCAAAAGTAATTGAACCAAGAAAAGCATAGGTTGAAATTTTGATAACGTTAATTGTGACTTAGAAGAACCAATCAAAATGAAGTTAAATGGATGGATGAAAAGATTATGGCTATGTAAAATCACTTTTCTCTTCAACTAGTAGTGTTACCCCATCCCCAAATAAAGAAGCAGTTGTGTGTCTTATGACAAACAGTATCATTGTATTTAAGAAAGACAGTTCTGTGTGTATATACATATGTAATACTAAACTATATTACATATTAAGTTCACGTATTATGTTATCTATTATCATATATCCTTCTCCAAAGATTTATAACGAAATGAAGGTTATATTTGGGACATGGGCTTGTAGATGTTTCCACTTCTCCTAGTTTGTTCCTTCTGAATTTCCAGCATTATTCCCGATGACAATGCCCGAGTTTAGTAAGAAGAAAACTCACAGAGAAGCATCCAGAATGATCTGATGCCAACCTATGCAGCCCAAGGCTGTCTGCTTTCTAAATTCTATGCTAAGCCCAGCTTGTACATCCACAAAACACCATTCCTGTTACAGGCACGCAATAACAGTTCATCAAAACTGCATCTGGAGTCACGTCCCTGGACACTGGGCTGTCAGGGATTAAGATGGGTGCCTCTAAATTCTGGGGGACGGGCTACCTATTGAGCCGTAGGTAGTGCCTGCATTTTGTCACCCATGGTGACAGCTGCCAATGTGTGAGTGAATGTGAAATGTCAAATTCTCTGGCATCATTCCTGGAAGAATCTGTAATTTACTGCTCTGCCATGTCACTCTCTGAAGTACTGCCTGGGAGACAGGCTATGACCCACACCAGATCCTGGCTGTGTTTTCCTTGGGGCTGTCTAAAGGCCACTTTCCATGAGGTTCCTTTGGTGGAAACCTTTCATGTCTGTTTTCTTCTTTCAGATTTCTCCTGGGAGTGTGAGTGGGGTCTCTGGCACCTTCTTGGATTTGTTTTTCTGCCATATTTCTGGGTGAAATCTCATGGAGACACAAAGTGTGGAGCGGGAGATGCTGTTCACCCCATCCTATTTTAAACCAAGATAAGGTGGCAGGAGCCTTCAGCGATCAGGAAGGAAGAGACAACTGGGGGGTGGCGGGGGTGGGGAGGAGTGAAGCTGAATCCAAAGGCTTTGGTATTTGCTGGAGGCCTCACAGACAGGGTGCCTGCCAGTTCCCTTGGTATTTTTTTTTTTAATACCAAATCACTCAACCAAGCTAACCTAAGGCAAATGAGATGCAGAATTAAATGCCATGAATCAAAGACTGACACCAGCAGGATCTCACTGTGTCTGATCAAACAAAATAATTTGACCCCAAAATGTAGGGAAGGTAGTGGCCTCCATAAACAGGTGAACAATACAGACCTTTGTTTAGGGACATGCCCTCATGGGTAGTGCCTAATTGGTGCCTGGATCCAGGACTAGTCCTTCATTCCTATGCGCTTAGGATGATGACATACTGAATTCCCATGTTTTCCTGAGCTCTGAGATATTCAGGTAAGAAATTTTATCCTGCAAATACCTTCTTTCTGGAGAGACATAAATGATTCTTCACCTTGATCAAAGCTAGACAAGGAAACAGCAGGAGAATGGAGTGAAGATGGAGGGCTCTAGAGTACGTTGCTATTTGTAGTCTAAACAGACGCTCAGATGCCACAGTGTCCACACCAATCCGTGTGGCTCCACTTCGAACCGCACTAGGCCGAAAAGGCCCAAGCCTGTCTCACTATTAAATAGCGTCTGGAGGTTTAGGGGGCATAGAGCAGCCACCGAATAAGTGCAAAGTCCTGAGTTCACCTTCCAGCACTTCCAAAAATAATAATAATAAAACAATAAACCTGAAATAAATAGCATCCGAGGCATCTTTGGCCCTGATCTCTTTCTTATATATCAAACTTGAAATACTAGTGGATGAATCCAATGTGTTGGGTTGTCCTGCAACAAGTTATTCAATGTGGTAACAACCAAACCCATCGGTTCTTGACCTGGTTAAGGACAGAAAGAAACTACAGTGTATTCCCAGAGAGCCCCCTTTACTTGCCTACCCCCTGGCACTAGTACTTTCCTTATCTACCCTCCCGTGACTCTGGCACCTCCCTTAAGCCACTCACCTGTAACACTATTGCACCACAAGTCCACAGAGTTGTTTGTAGCACTCAGTGAGACTTCTGAATTCTGACTGTACTGTTTTGAATTTAAATTTTTTCCACAGGTTCATGTGTTCAACACTTGGTTCCCAGTAGGTGGCATTATTTTGGAAACTTTAGAAAGTAAGGCCAGATGGGAAGAAGTAGGTCATGGTGAGGGTGGTACCTGTGAAGGTTATGCTGGTATCGCTTGACCTGTGCTTCCTGTCCACAATGAAGAATCTCTTTCACCACACACTCTCACCTCCATGATATTCTGCCAAAGAACAGGTGCCCAAACAACCGTGGACTGAGCCCTCTGAAACCATGATCCAAAACGAATCTTTCCTCTTTGAGGTTATTACTGTCTGGTATTTGGTTTCTGCAACACAAGAGTTAACTAACCACTGTCTTCTTTAAGTCTTCTCTCTCTTCTCACTTTCCTGTCTCTAGATTTTCCCTCTCTCCTCTACCTGTCTCCATGCCCTTACCAAAGATGTCTTCCTAAAAGTAGGTGGGCACATGCCACCCCGTTCCTTGGAAATGCTTGCTAACCCTACCCTGGATGTGGGATAAATTCTGAGCCTTTTCACGTGCCCTTTATGGGCTTTCTGATGCTTCACCCTAGTAATACTCAAGCCTCCCGTGCTATGCACCTGACCTCCCAGGCATGATAGAAAACTTACCTTTGAAGGAACCTTGCTCCTTGACCTTGAGGACCCCATCTGGGCAAAGACATAGAAAGAGTGTAGCGTCTTTCCCTGTCTTTCTTCACTGTGATCTTATTCCTTCCAGACTCAGCCTCTGTTAACAGCAGCTCCTTTTGAGCTTCCAAGCCCAGGACTCACCACCTCCTGGAAAACCATGTCCTGCAGCTGTTACCTGGGAAGACTGAACTCCTGGAAGGTCAGGAACTCATTTAACTCATTTTCAAATGGTGACATAATAAACGTATAAATCCTGCAGACTCAAGAAAGGTTTGTTGATGATGCAAAAGTCTGAAGCAATTATTAGGACAGGCCAGACAGGCATTCAAAGCTATAAACCTGGATATCCACCCCCTCCCCCCTTCTCTTTCCCACTCACCTGGGCCAGACAGGCTGCCACAAACCCTGCATCTTCGAAGAAACTCAAGGCTGTCAGTCTGTAGCTCTATTAAATCCCATCCATGCCTTCACAGAGGCTCAAATTCATTAGGAGGGTAAAGAAACCTTAAAGAAAAATGTTGTCAGAAAGAATCAATCAATTTACACATTTAAAAGTAAAATGTGAGTCACTCTCCACAGCCAGGTTTTCATAATTTGGGGAGTCCCCCCCACCCAGGTCCCCAGCCCAGCAAGGGAACATGTAGCTTCCTCCTGAGGCCTGGCTGCTCTTAGTTTGAGGACAGCTGAGGAGGAAGAGGAAAGCCCAGGAGCTGGGAGGTTTGGAGGATGAGGGAGAATTGGTCCTGTTGTGTTTTGTAGCTGCTGCAAGTTTCATGTTTATATAAAGGGATGACATTGTTTGTGATTCTTTATGACTCATGGAACAGAGAAATGTTCATTTGGTCTTGGAGTTTCCCTATTATTTAAAGGAAGAAGAAAAGAAGGAAGGGAGGGAGGAAGAGGAGAAGAGAAAGAAGGAGGGAAGGAAGGAGGGAAAGGAAGGAGGGAGGGAGAAAGGAAGGAAGGAAAGAAAAGAGGGAGGAAGGAATGAAAGAAAGGAAGGAGAAAGGGAGGAAGGAAGAAAGAAAAGAAGGAAAGGAAGGATGGAGGGAGGAGTACAAGGGCAAGGAAGAAGAAAATTAGGCAGGGGAGGGAAGAAGGAAAGGAAGAAGGGCTCTAATCCATCTGTGTTTTGACATCATGATGCAGACACACACACACACACAGAGTTTGTGTCCTTTGTTCTTCATTCAGCACAGGCTGGTTATCATTATCTTCATTTTTGAGAGTCAGTGTTGTTAAATAACTTGTTTAGGGATACACGGCTAGGCTAAAGCCTTCTCAGAGCCCAAGCTTTGATTCTACTTTTTGAAAATATAGAAAGGAAGGAGTAAAGACAATCAGGTAAACATGGAAATATTTGCTTTGACCAGGAAGTACCATCCCTGAAGCAATGAGGTCTCCTGGCTCCCTTTGGGAGGAGGTTTGGGGATAGCAGATGGAGAGGGGACTGAAGTGGGGGAGGTTGGGCTGAGAGAGGACCAATGAGGTATCTGCCCATCACACTTCTTGACGACTCTTCTTAGGTGGAAATTAGCTAATAAATCCAAGGCCAAATTGCATGTTGTTTGAGGCAAAGGGAGAGTATCTTGAAACTTTACAGTAAAACCCAAGCTATGACAGAGTAAAGACATTTAACACATTAAGTGGATTATTACATTGGTTTCTTGAGAGCTCAAATGGTAGCAGTCCCAACAGCTGCCTTCATGGGGGGATTTCAGAGCTTTGGGAAGAGCCTTGCCCTGTTCCCTTCTCTTGGTGGACACCCTAAACACCTCCCTCCCCAGCCAGACATTCTAACATTGATTATGATTGGAGCCTAGGATGTTCCCCTTTTGTTTACTTCCAAACTCCCTTATGGTATGAGTTCATATGTTTCTCAAAATGGAAAAGTCAGCCGAGATAGGGGACTGTGCTAATCAAATTTCCGTCACTGTAACAATTACCTGAGACAATCAACTTACAAAGATAAAAGGCTTATTTTAGCTCATACTCATGAAGCTTTCAGTCTGTGATTGATTGGCATTGTTTAGGTTCTGTGGTGAGACAGCACCTCATGGCAAGAAGTGGAGGTGGAACAAATTCCGAACATTTCATGGCCAAGAAGCATAAAAGAGAGAGAGGAAGGAGCCAGGAACCCATAATCCCCTTTGAAGACAAAGCCCCGATGATGTAAATATCTCCACTAGGACTCTGTATCATAAAATTTCCATCTGTCAATAGAACCAGCCTAGGGACCAAAGCTACCCATGGGCCTTTGGGGGACATTTGAGATCCTCACTATCACAGGGAATATCAGACACTAGAAGGAAAGGGGAGGAAGAGGCCAGGGAATCAGAATGGGGAGAATCAAAACCTATCTGACATCACTCCTCTCTCTCTTTTTAATAAATGACTTTCTTTATCGTTCACCATGAGACTATCCAATATGGCTTCCAGGAAGTAACATTCAGAGGAAACCTCTCCAGAGGATCAGGGATGGTCGTACTCTTTGTGCTGCAGACAGCTCTCTTCTTGGCCTCACTGGTCACCGAGGGACTTCGAGTCTTTGTATTTCCCATACCCTCTCTGATGATATTACCAGAAAGTGGCCCAGTGTCTGTGTGGGAGGGGCAGTCAAACATCTATGAATGGTGCTGGAATTTAAAATTAAGTGATTGGACAAGGATGCAGCTCATTAGAAAAGGGCTCACTTAGCAAGCAAAAGGTTTGATCCCTCTGCACCTGGCACTGCTAATGATAATAAAATAGAATAATTTTTATTTATTCATATATTTTATTTTTTTAAATAACCATAATTGCTAGACACCCCATTGGTTGTCTTGTTCATGAATGGTTTTTTATGTACACTTGCATAGACGCACATAACACACACACACACATGGGCACACACAGATTACATGTGCTGAGGACCTAATTCTTTCTAAAGCATGTTGGCAGCTCAGAATTGAAAAGGAAGTTCATTATGCAAGTGTTGTTTGAACCCTATGGATGCAAAGGCTTTTGCTACCTAGTCACTCACTCTCTGCTTGGTGATTTCCAATAGCAGGAATCTCACGATTTCCAGATATAGCACATTTCCTGTTTAGACAGCAGACTGTTAGATTTTGACTTATCATAAAGAAGGACTTCCTGTTTCCCCCATACTGAAAAATTTTGACCTTCTAGCACCAGGCTAGACCCTACACACATAACATTTCTGTCACTTATGACAACAGATGTCAACAGTCCTATAAGAGAAAGACAGCTTTGAAGAGGAGGAATTGAGTCTAAAGAGACAATTTGCTAAAGATCAGATCACTGGTAAGCAGTGAGTCTCCCAAACACCTCCCCCCAAACCCTGGCCTTTGCCCGAACCCAGACCATCTTGCGTTCTCAAGTGTCCAGTCTATACCACCCAGTGCCCCAACCCCAACACCTCACCTGCTGAGCTCTTGCAGGAGGCAGATAAGTTATATTTCAGGAAATCCCAACCAGTTTCTAGGTTCCAGTACTGAGTGAGCAGAATATGCCTCTTGGCATAGCCCTACTGGTGACACTCCGAGGGTAATGCAGGAGCCAGGGGGGGACCTGCACCACCTCTGTAAACAGATGCCTTCCCAAGGCTCAGTCAGGGGACAGATGGTGCCCTGTGGAGCTGTTAGTGGGCACCTCCTCCATCAGGTGACCAGTCCACTGTGTTTCGCTTGATGCTACTGAACTGCTCACAAGACCATTTCTTTGAGCTTCCTTCCTCCATCATTGCTCAGAGGGGTAAGTCAGGAAAAGCTTTTATGTGGCTGCTGCATTTCCAAATGTTCCTGGGTGATTGACAGCTCTGCATTCAGCTTCCCATTATGGCACCTGTAGATAATGAGATATCTTGAAACCGGAATTTCCAGCGCCTGAGCCTGCCAGGAATATTGTCATCAGTGTTCTAGCAAGCCGTTCCTGCTGAACACATGACCTCTACAAATTTGAAATGTCAAAACACAGCCAGGAGCTGAAACCAAGGCCACTCCAGACCAAGTGGCTATTGGCTCTTGAATGTTCAGGAAGGAGTCCTTTATCTTAGGAGAATTGTGGATTACCAGAAAATAGTGATCTTTTCATTAACCTATATGTATTTAGAATGTAGATAATGTCTGTCTTTTATCATCCTCATAGACTGTGTGTGTGTGGAGGCCTGGAGAGAGAGGTCTCTGTATTTCCCCAGTGAGTCCGGTCTATTTGGGAGCTTATTCAAGCCACCGAAGTTCTTTGTCCTCAGTGGAAGTTTGGAGCCTTAATTTTGTAGGTATTGTAGCCACCCAGATCTTAATATGGTTATCAGAGAAGCACAAAGTAACATCATTGGATCCTAAAAACTGAGCTTTTTATCTTCTATATGTCTGCTTTCTCCTAATTTCTTTGCAGTTGGTCTATAAGCTTAGACCTTTAAGTGGTTAGGGTCTCACTGGTCTATTCACATGAGCTTGAGTCTGTGCCATTCCCATTGTGGGGTGCTCAAATTCAAGGCCAGACCCTGGAGGGATTTGTAGTATATACAGGGTGGCACTGGTTCCTGTGACCAGTAACACCATGGAATAGCGGATATGGGGTGACTTAGAGCATGGGGCAAGGGGAAGGGTGTTTGGAGAGTGTGCTGTCTGAGTTGGACTTCAATGAAGTTATGTTGTTGTCTGCAGGATTTTCCAAATTTACCTGTGCATAGAAACATTACTGTCAGAGGGGTGGGCAGTATGGAGTTTGGGGTGTGAGTGTGCAGACATGAGTTGACACAGTAAGAGCCAGGGGTGGTCAGGTTTTACATACAGACAGATCTGTGTGCACAAGACTCTGTAGGCCTAGAGGTATCCAGCATATTCAGGGGACAGCAAAGTGTTCAGAGGACCTGGATCACCCAGTGTCTAGGCACAAAGGGAAGCCTGACTAGGAAGGGCAGCTAGGACCTTCTATGAAAAGGAAGGCCTCAGACCACAGCCAGAAGGACTGGAACTTTCTCTCAGAGCCTGAGGACTTGGAGATATAAGAACAGCTCTCTCCTCTTTTTCCTTGTTAATCAACCCTCCCCATCTCTCTACCCTTGCTGGGGCTAGCCCTACAGCCAGGGTCTAAGGGCAGACATGGGAGCCAGTTCAGGCCTTCCTCCAGAGTACTTTATCCCTCAGTCATAGTGGCAGGCTCAGGATGGACTATGATTCAAATTAACCAAGGAGAATCAGTCCTGAGATTTTTAGCAAGTGCTTTCATGATGGAGGCATTGCTACTTCCACCAACACGCCTAAGCCTCAAAACTTAAGCTTAGCATTGCTAGTGTTGATCTGGAGCTGTGTGGAGAAAGCCTACCTATAGGCAGGCCAAAGTGGAGGTGCACAGGACTCATGAAGAGACTCCTAATGGATGGAATGACCAAATAGATGATGGACTTGCCATCATTCTGCACCTGACCTCGACCATTTCTAAAACTAATATCCTTACGTCTAGATTTTACACTGGAGGGATGTGATCCATTTTCATCTTGTTGTGACTTCAAACAAGTTTGAGCTGACCTGTGTCTTGAAACCACACCCAAAAGGCTCAGGTGTTGAAGACTTGGCTTCTACCTGGTGGAGCCAGTAACTGAGGGGTGATTGGATCAAGAGGGCTCTGACCTAGTCACTGGATTGACCCAGGGACTGATTCATTATTTGAGAGTATTATTGGGAAGTGATAGGAAATTGTGTGTGGGGGTCCTAGCTGGAGGGAGTAGGTCACTAGGGGGTGTGTTCTTAGGGGCTATATCTTTCCAAGGCCCCTTCCTCTGTCTCCTTCTGCTTCCTGGTGGCCTACTCAAGAGAAACTTTGCTCTCATCATTATGAATCTGCCTCATTTTGGGTCCAAAAGCAGTGGAGCCAGCCAAGCATGGACTGAAACCATGAGTCAAGATACGTCGTTTTATCTCAGGAATTTTGTCACAGCCACACAAAACTGAGTGACACAAAGAGCTGCACAGCAAGGCAGAATCTGTGTCCATACATTTTTCTAAGTAAAGTATTACTTCTACACTTACCTGGTCTCTCTCTCTAAGAGCACAGCCCTACTGGCAATATGAAGTCATCCCACCATTCCCTCACTGCAGAACTCTGACTGGTCCACCAGCGAAGACCCACAGGGGCCCAAAACAGGTACCAAAGCAGAAGGTTCCAAGTGAAGCTATGTCATTTGGGGGGTTGCCACTGAAAGGGTCAGAACTCCACCAGGGCCCCAGCCTAAGCCCAATGCCCTCAGACGTGACTTGTAAGCATGGGTGATGGGGAAAGTGGAGGCTGTTCTGAGTTGGAGCCCAAGTGGAACAGAGACCCCCCTGCCTCAGGGGAACCAGATTCTCCAGCTGGGCTCTGGAGTCACTCTTTCCTGACTTCCTTTAGAAGACTCAGTCTCTCTGCTGGAGTGGACAGTAGCCCTGCTGGCCTGGGAAGCAGACATGGCTGAGTGCCTAGTCCCTCTTTAGGATCAGATAGCAGGGCTCTTCCCGGCACAGTGGGGCAACAAAGACCCAGAGTCAGCCGGGGGGAACATCCACACCCCAAAAGGCATCCTGAAAATGACAATCCAGAATCTAGTCACACACGTGCTCACACACACATAAACACATGTACACACATGTACACACAGACACATACACGTGTGTCATACAGAGACACATATACACAAGCACACAAACACATATGCACACAGAACACACACACACTCATGTGTATGTACAGAGCCACAGATATACACAGAGACACAAATGCACACAGACACATTTATGCACATAAATACACATGTACATACAAAGACATAGATGTACAGATACATAGACATATACACATGCACACACATACAGAGACACATTTGCACACACAGATACAGACACACAAGAGCCACAGATGCACACAGACACATATGTACACAGAACACACACATGTACATATACAGAGACACAGATACACAAATAGACACGTTTATCTACAGAGACACAAATGCACACAGACACCTATACACAAACACATACATGTACATACACATATATATGCAGAGACATAGGTACACATACAGTTGCATAGACACATACGACAAACAAATATACACAGACAGGCATACATACAAATACTCACTCACAGACAGACACAAATACATACATGTAAGGTTGGCAGAGTGGCTCTAGTGGTAAGAGTGCCTGCCTAGAAAGCATGAGGCCCTGAGTCTAAACCCCTGTCCTGCCAAAAATAAATAAATAAAAATACATACACATTTGTACAAAGAGACACAGATACATATACAGTCACATACAAATATGCCCACAGAGACCTATACACACAGATAGACACACAGACGCAAATATACACACATACACAGAGGCACACACATGCATACAGAAACACGGACACACACGCAAAAATAGGCACACAAACATACCCACACAAACACATGCTCATATATACATAGAAACACATATACACACATGTACACAGAGAGGCAAACAAATATATACACATAACTCAGAAACACACAGGTGCACACAGAGACACACACACAGGTATACACACAGGCATGCAGGCACACAGATACTCACAGACATACATAGATATGCACCAATACATACATGGACAAACACAGATACACAGAGAGGCAATTATACAGACGTACACACGGGCACACACAGACACACACATATGCAGACACACAGACATATACATAGGCACACATGAAAACACGCATACACAGTCACATAGATTTGTGCGTATATACATAGACTCACATACATGCTGACACAGAGATAAACACACAGAGACATATAGACAGATACACACACAGGCAGAGACATATACAGACATGGCCACATAGACACATGGCTTGCACACACACACACACACACACACACAGACACACACAACTTTCCCACCAAGGAAAGACCACTCAACTTATCCTCAGGCCAGAGGCCCTCACAATGTCACTGGGATCAGTGGACACCCATTACCACAGGACCCCAGGAAGCTCTTGTGGTTTTGTGTGTGTGTGTGTGTGTGTGTGTGTGTGTGTGTGTGTCTTTTTCTTTTCCTCCCCACAGTATCTGAGGACAAAGAAACTTGCAGAGACCAAAGCAGGCATCACACAGTAAATGGAAATGTCTCTGAATACTGCACGACTGTGCTCAAGTGCAGGACAGATAGTTCATTGTCACCTGCCTTCTTCCTTCCCAGATATCATTCAGACTCTTGGGCAGTCCACATCCAAGAGTGGCAAGCGAGTGTCTCTCTTGCCCAGAGCCCAACCAGCCAGCCAGGCACAGAGCAGGGAGCTGGCAAGCATGACTGTGTGTAGCTGTGTGTGACCAGGGCTCAGGGAGGGAAGATGGCCGCCCTGTCACCAGGTCCTTGTGTGTGGCCCTGTCAGGAAGGAGCCTGAGCGCTCCGGCCGGGAGCTGGCTGGCTCCTGCTAAGTACTAATGCCATGGTGGCAGAGGGGAACAGGAGATGAGAGACAGAACAGGGCAGCTGCAAATGAAAATCACCCTGGGGAAGGTTACAACTAGATAAAGTTTTCGACAATAAGATTCCAGAGACTGCTGACGGGAGCACAGCTCAATATTTTAGTCTCAGTACAAATTTGCTTCAATCTTGTACAACTCCCATGTAGCATCGCCCACAGCTGCAAGTTGTAAACAACAAACAAATCTATTTCCATCAGCCCTGCTGATGCCAGGAGAAAAGTGCTTAAGCATAAGACATGCACAGATGCAAACCCTCACCTGAGCCTGGCTCTGCCCTCCATTTGGCCTCTCTAACTTAATATCGTTGTTCCAGAGCTATTGGTCTCCTGGTAGCTAGCTGGCTGAACACAGTGCCTCTTCTTCCAGCTAAACTGACAACTCCTATCCAAGAAGCATCAAGGGCCCAATTAAGAAGACACATCTTATCAAGGAGCTTATTTTGCATAACAGAATACAAATGACGAATAAAAATTTAATGTTTAATAACTTAGTACAAAGAGGGCTGTTGATACGGAATGCCTGGGATTTTTATGGAGGCTGTCAGACTTGTGATAAAACTGTTATATAGGAACACTTGGCAAAAAACAGCGGAGAATTTTTCAGTAATGCTGTGTGCATGATATTGCATTAATTCTTGATAGGGAGCTAACTGTAAGTTTGGGAATCGGCCAGTTTAAATTTCGGTGTTGAGATGGTGTGTGTGTGCGCGTGTGTGCATGTGTGTACACGCCTTGTGCTCTCTTCAGAATGCTCTGAGGGGGTGACTGGCCGTGCCCCATGTTTTGATTAAAGATCTAAATGTGTTTTAATGAGGACTTTGCTGAGAAGTTGTTAGTCCTTCAGCAGGCCACTGGGCATGTCTCACAGAGATCACCCCATGTGAAAGGTCCACAGGATTTCAGGGTTTTCTTGGGACATTCTTCATGACCTATAATCAGCCCAATTGAGTGCCACAGTGAAATGGGATGCAGGAGGAGGGAGCAAAGAGATACAAGCTTTGTAAACCTCAGAACTCCAACAGTGAATAAAGATACAGACAAAAAAGCCATGCCTGAGCTGGAGATACTGCTTACGGACTCTGTCATTTTTCTCTAGCTTTAACTACAGTAATAGATTCATTCCAATATTTATTAAAAGCCTGAACTTACTGGGGCTCTGGGAGAAAAAGCTGCATTTTCAGTGTTAACTGCAGCTTGGATATGGCCACAGACTAGATTCTTGATTCTTCCACTGGCTGCTTGCAAGACATTGAGTAATTCACCCATCTCCTCTAACCTTCAGCTAGTTCCACTGAAAGGTGACGCTACCTCTTTCACTTGGACTTGAAGTTTTCACCCACCTGAGGCACTGAGCAGAGTCCAGAATCGTTCAGTAATTTGGATTATTTACAACTCCCACACCTTGGTTCCCGGCAGTGTTGATGTCCACCCTCTGAACTTCGTGACATCATGACTGTAAACGCCACAAAATTCCAAAGGTCCTTCAAGAGAAATGGAGCCTTTATCCCTATTAAGGATTTATTTTCAGAGCATCCATTAGCTAGGCTTAAACTCTTGCTGAATTAGAGCAGAACTCTTTAAGGAGCACATACCACGTATCTATATGCACGCAAGATGAATTTCGTACTCATCCAGTCCTTTTGCATTAGTGGTCTTACTTTGAATAGTAAATGGATTTCTAATGATTGCACTCCAAGGAACATGTGACCCCTTCAGAGTCACCGTCAAACTCCATGGGAGGACTGGAGACTGTGGGGTGAGGAGGTGAAACAATACAAACCCCCCCCCCCACACACACACCAGGCATTCTGGTGTGAGTTGCTGAAATACATTTACTTGATAAAGCTAGTATTCAAATGCAAACTTATATTAGAATTAACACAACAGGAGGGGCTTTTGCATGGAGGATTTGTTACAGAAATAAAATCTATCAGTAACACTTTCATTGTTCCATCATTACGATCTCATTTGGTATTCACTGTAATAGCACCAATCATAATGAATTTGTTTGATATTCATGTGGCCTTCCTCCACATTAACAGTTTCTGTTATAATTCACCATCCAATAAGCATTAGTTAACACAGACTTTGGACCAGTAAAGACGGGTCCGCCCCACCCCTTCAGTTGCCTGGAGCTGTCTAAGAGGTAAGGGACATATTGATAGTGAATGATGGCGTTGGTTCCTCCTGCTTCTCCTGCCAACCCTCAAGCGAGAGAGCTTTCTGGGTCCCAGACTGGACATAAATGAGAATGATCTCAATTTAGTTTTTGGAGCCCAGAGAGTTTTACCCCCTTGGTGCCTCCAGTTCAATCCTCATATGTACAGATTTTAGATTTATGCTCCTTACTCCTGATCCTACCCAAACCATGTTGGACCCATGTAGGGTAAACAATGCTCCCAGCAAAAATGTTACTTATGCCAGAGTACATACTCCTGTCCACTCTGCAAAATAATCTTCTATAAAAAAAAAACAAAATTCAGGGCTCTGCTTTGATGGTTGTGCAAATGTTTACCCTACCTTAGTTCCCTCAGCCAGGGAATGAAGCCAGCTCCTGAACAGTTCTCACTGGTTGGCAATCAAATCGCCCAATCCTACAGAAAATAAAATCTGACTGATACTGGCCCAGTTACTCCATCACTTGTCAGGACACTGAGCGAGAACTCTCTATTAAACCCTCTGGTAATTAAACTTGTAAAATGACCCTAGGATGTTCCCAAGTCTCTCTGTAATGGATTTACCTGAGTCTACTGCCCAGGAGGAAATTGTTCTGAGATTGGGAAGAATGGCTCTATCCATAATGATGGCTCTTTCTGCTTCAGTTACCTAAATGTTCAATACTCATTCAGCCCATCCAGAAAACTTGCAAGCCGGTACCATTTTTTCCTTAGCGTAGGTGCTACTCAAGATTATCTTGAAGTCATATCTGCTCAGTCTCATCGTCCTTGGAGACCACTGACCTCAGTCTGAGAGCGTGATGTATGAACCCACACACGGCATATCTTCCATGCTTTTTACAACACCCTTTAGCTCCATGTCAGGAAGCAAAATAGCAGACTTGTTTGTGCCTTTGAAGAATAAGTAAGATGCTGGTAACCTAAGCAGGAATGTCTACCATCCAATATGGCAGAAGTTCCTGTTTTCCTCTAGAAAGACAGACAGGAGCCCTGGTAAGGATTTCTCCTCTGGTGAACTGGTAGTTGTAGCCAAGCCACTTGTCTACTATCAATCCAATGACCCAGTGTTTCTCAAAAGAAACTCTTCTGTCTATAAAATAGAGATGGTAAGATGGCTACAGGAAGGACACTCATCCCAGCTCTTAACTTAAAAATCTGGGCTCCAGCAACATTAGAACACAAAGAATTATGTTGTAATAATGAAAAGAATCTTAGCTAGGAACACATTCCTACCCCAGTTCATCCTCACAAGTCAGGTTTGCTTATTTTTCATCTTCTTGGTACCATGAAGTTTCTATTTCTTGGGAGGCTTCCTCACAGGTTCTGCTTTCTCCGGTGTCTGTAGATAGAAAGAAGCCACGCAGACATCCAGGGGGGTGGGCCGAAGCTGCCTTTGTCTGCTGTGTTAGGTGGACTTCCCTTGGGTTGCTTGGTCACAGCACAGTGATTTCTGTGTCCCTTATTCTTCTGCTATTGTGGTTTTTCTCTCCAACCCAGCAATGATTTCCCATTTTAAAAGAAAATATTAAGCCACTAAGTTATAATAGAAGCAGAAGCCTTTGGGCATTTTTAAGGTGAGCTTCACAGAGGAGGAAAGTCATATGGTCCTGTGTTACTGGAATGCAAATCATGACACATGTGGACTCAAAGTTGCTTCCTCCTCAGCAGGACACAGACAAAGGCATGGAGATGTGTTGGAGGTGAGAGCTGATGGCTTCTGCAGGTGAGCTGCCCTTGGCATCTATAGGATAAATTAGGGCAGGTGCCAGAGGCCCTGAGCTGGCCTGCCCTCGTTTTGTGGACGCCTGTCAGAGCCTCAGAGTTATTTAGCATAGTTTTGGGTGTGATCAATACACACTGAGCACGTTATAAATACCACTTCCTGCGTGCCAAGAAGCAGTCCAGAGGCCGGGCCCCACAACCAGCCAACAAGTAGCTTCCCAGGAGTCTCACATGGCCTCACCTTGAATTTAGTGAAGTGCGACTTGATTCATATCTGTCAAGTGCATGCATTTTTTATTTTTTTCTGAAGAGACACCTACTTGAAAAAAAATCCCTCTCTGGAATTTAAGAAATAATGAATGTGTACCTCACCAGCTCTTGGCCTTTCCATAGTTCATAATGAAAACGAATGTTCATTTTTCCTTTAAAACTGTCTCCAGCTAAATGATACTGACGCTTTCAATTTTTAACATCATAATCAATAAAGCCTGCTTATGCACACTTTGCAAAGCCATCAGTTTAGAAGTTTGAAAAAAAATCTGCATATGACTGCAGCTTGCTGGCTGGAACGCTCTGGCACTAGATCTTCCGAGTTAAAGTTTTACTGGTGTGTTGTGAGTAAAATTGCGTTGTCAGCCATCTGACAGTTTTTCTCCTAACATCCATATTTCCAACTCTTGCTAAACACTGGGAGCATGTGGCCACAAGAGGCCACCTCTACAATTAAACAGCCAAGCACAGCAGCAGAAGCAAGGGCACGTCACGAGAGAACTGTCTAGTATTCATTTTAAAAGTCCATAAAGCCTAGCTCTGACCTATTCAGGATGATAGACTAGCAGTTAAATGCATTAGAGATTGTTAATCTCAGGAGAGAAACAGGGGAGAAAGTAGAAAAGCAGAAAGGGAGAGGAAAAAAAAAAAGGAAGAGGGAAGAAAAAACAAAATACCCAAACAATGCACTGGTGTCAAAAGCTTCAATAAATGCTAGTCATGACTGATTAATCCATCTCTAATTCCACTGATCCAAAAAGGTGACTAAGTCAATTGTGTAAAATTAGCTCCTCCTCATGTGTTCCTGTGCACGTGGAGTCTCTATCTGGGTATTTGCATCTTTTGCCAGTGTTTACGAAGAATTTAGTTTATTAGCTCCTGAGCCGAAAATCAGAAATTGGAGGGCGGGGGGGGGGTGGGGGGGAGGTGTGTTAGGAGTTTTCTTGCTGAATGTCGTTCTTAAAACAAATAGGGCAAAGAGGACAAAAAAAAAAAAAATCCTGTTTCTAAATACCCACAGTTTCATGGCAAGACCTGTCCATTCTCATCTAAAGTCTTGTCTAGTTGGGGACAAAATATTTAATCACAGAATTAACAGGAAGTGCATTTCGAGGGGCGCTAACGAGGCTTGCTGCGAGGGGCTGGCTAACTTTTTATAGAGCAGTGTGTTGCAAAGCTCAGAAGCAGAAGGTTGCTTTTGAAAGCCCTTATTAAAAAGAGATCCCTGCCACATATGTAGGAGCTGTCTGGGGAAATACCTGTTTTACCCATGTTGGAAAATCCTGAAGCTTGCCAAGGAGAGGTGGGGAAGCCAATGTTAGGTTGGGGGCCCAGGAAGTCAGCCAGCTGGGGAGCTCAAGGCAGAAGCAGGGTTTTGACAGGGGACATGAGGAAAGCACTTGCTTGTTTTCCAAAAGTGCACCTTGTGGTGTGTTTCAGGGGAGGGTGAATGTGCTCAGAGAAGGAAAATACAGAGAGCAAGTCGAATGAGTGAGATGCTTTGGAAAACAAGGGAGTGGGCTTGCAGGAACCACACAGCTCCAGTGCAAAATTCTGTCTATCTTTGGACAGGACAAACTGTCACCCATTCAGAGCCCACTTATGCTGAGGGTGTGTCACCTGCCTGTCTTTGGAAGTTGTGGGGATGGAGTAGGGTGGAGGGGGGGACACCCCAGATTGTTGTGCTGGCCCGGGGGATGCTAGCTCTTGCAATGTACAGAACAGAGCATACTAGTTGACACCTGTGCTGGTACTGGGCAAACCCAAATGGGCATACATTCCTGGTTCCTGATCGCCCACCTCTAGCCTAAACAACTTCATCTGGCCTGAATGCTGGACCTCTGTTTCTATTTTCATACATATTTTCTGGCTAAAAATTCTTTCCTCCACCACATGTAGACATTTTCCCCCCAAAATTGCAAAGAATCAATATGAGTGATGGAAATGCCAAGGTTAAACTTATATGACCTTGACCCTGACATCCTAGAACAAGGGATCTCAGATACATAAAGAGGCAATTCCTCCAGGAAGCCACCCCTCACATCCCCGGTCTGTTTCCTGACCCCTTTTCCTGTGGGTTCCTTGGCCAACCACTGAGCGCACTTTTTCCAACAACTGTTTTGATATCTTATCTTCCAACTGTGAGACTTAAGGACAGAACAATGTGTTTTCACTCTGTCATCCCCAGTTCAGGCATGATGGGAGGACAAAATAGGTGACTAAGAAACTTTTGTTGAGTGACTGAATGATCCTTACATGCTGGCAGACATAAGTTCTTTCTTTTCGGTATCCAGAGGATGTAGTCATTGTAGGGGTGTAACTCTTGTCAGGGCCATGATGAGTTCATCGAGGGAAATTCCTAGTAAGGCCTAGATTTGAAGAATAATGTCATGGAAGATATTTTACCCCTGTCTTCCTTTATTTCTGCGTCATTAGCCAACTGTTGAGTCCAAGTGTCTTGAGGAGAAGACGATTTTTTATCTCCTACCCTTAACACAGGCATGGGTCATAGTAGACTCTAGGAAAATGTTTGTAAATGAATTTGTGAGTGAGTGGGGTTGGGATACAAGGCACTGGAGCCTTGTTTGTTGTTATAACGAATTCAGGACTCAGGCAGGTATAAGGGTGTCTGCCCATCCTTGTGGATCTGGCCAGTGACAACAAACACACCCAAAGGCATAGTCTGAAGGTCACTAGTAGAACAGATCATTTATGTTAAAGTCATTGTTGGAAACCTCTTAGAACTCTATCCTGTCCAGCTCCACAATGGTATCCCAGGCAGCACAGAAAGCCACCACTCTTCTGTCCAGCGTTGAAGCACCACCATGTCTTGGGAGGGCCGGCGGGGGGGGGGGGGGGTCCACATGGAGCAACCAGCTTGCCTTCAAGAGCTACATTACACATGAGCACCAGTGGTTCTCACCTGTAATCCTAGCCACTTGGGAGTCTGAGACCTGGAGGACCATGGTTCCAGGCCAGTAAGACCCCATCTCAACAGAAAAAAGTTGGACATGGTGGCGCCCTCCTGTCATCCCATCAACAGTGAGAAGAATAAAATAGTAGGATCAAAGTCCAAAAGTGAGACCCTATCTCAAAATACCCGGAGCAAAAGAGGCTGGAGGTAAAATTCTAGTTGTAGACTACCTTCATCACTAGCATGAAGCCTTGAGTTCAAACCTCAGTATCACAAAAAAAAAAAAATAGGTGGCTGGGGAAACTCAAACCTGTGTCCTTTGCTCTGGAAAACTGCCAACGTGGAATATAGTCTCATCATGGCGGGGGACACTGAGCACCGAGCACTACTCGGGATGTGCCCCATAGTCACACCTCCCATCACCTGCTCATCCTGGATGAACCTGGACGTCAAAATCACCTGCAATGTTAATGTCATAGCTTAATGAGTCCCCTTCCCACTCCCCAGAGTGACCCCTCGCGAGGGGAAGTGACAGAGGCTCAAGTGTGCACTGGTGACCCAAGGGGACCCCTGTGAGCTCCCATCCAGATGGGTGCCACAGGCTCAGGAGCAGAAGACCCATTACGGCCAGCCTCTCAGCTCTCTGCTCCTGATTCATCATGTTTTTTATTAGCTCTCTTTTCCCTGATAAACCTTTGCGGAGAAGAGCTCTCTGAAAACAGCTGGAGTGAGTCCCTTCAGCAGGTGGGGTTTGGCAGGCAAGTTCCCAGACCCAGCCACCAAATCACTCAAGCTCCCACTTAAATGAGGGGAACAGAGATGCAACAAAAAAATGGCTTTCCCCCTCCTTATTTAATTCAGCAAAGCATAAAAGCCAAAGAGGGGGAGAGGGAGCCGCTCTTAAAACAAGGCATCAGGGTGTCAGGCGTCCCTTCTCTGCCAAGGCAAGATTTTATTTTATTGTTTTGGTAAACATTTGTCTTTAACTCTAGCTCTCTTCCTTCCTTTGTTGTCGCTATGACATTTTGTCTGTGTGACAGGGAGTTGGGAGGACTGTCTTGGAATGGACACCATTCTTTCTCTTCTCAACTTTTTCTCTCATTTTCTGCTTCCACAGCATCCTGTCTCCTCATCAGTTTGCAGGCAAATGCAAAACCAAGTAGGATAATCAAAGGCTTTATTTTGAATTATTGTAATAGAATATTTTGGGATTTTTTTTCTTTTGACCTGAAATTTGAGAAGATGTTGATACAGAATCAGCCACGTGTGGTTTTCAATCCTGATGAGCACCTGGGTCATGCCCATTTGGGGGTGAGGCCTCTGCTTACTTTGAAGAGACAGCCAAGTGGTAGAGCCTGGGTGCCCCAAACTCCAGCATTCCTTCCTATGACAAAGTTTGGGCTCCATTCCTCCATGGTGACTTTGTGTAGGAATTAGCTCCAGAAAGCCATATAGGATGCTGTTTTCCGAAGCTCCGGCTGACTGTGATGAAAACATCAGTATATGGATGCCACTTGTCCGTAGGTAGTCATGGGGTATTGGGTCAAACTGCCCACAAAGCCAGGATGGTGGCTCACACCTGTAATTCTAGCTAAATGGGAGGCAGCAATCGGTAGAATCACCAAGGCCAGCTGGAGTAAACCGTTTGTGAAATCCCTCAGCTCACCAAATAAAAGCTGTGTGTGATGATATGACCCTGTCATCCCAGCTGTGTGGGAAGCATAAATAGGATCCTGGTCAAGTGTGGGCACAAATAAGAAACACACTTGAAAAATTGCTAAGGCAAAAAGGACTTGGAGTGTGGCTCAAGTGGTAGAGGGCCCACTTTGCAATTGCAACGCCTTGAGTTCAAACTCCAGTACCACCAAACAAACAAAAAATAATAATAATACATATACCTAAAACCCCAGATGCTCAAGTCTAGCAGAAAACAGTACAGTATTTGCATATAACTTATGCAATCTCTATGCTTTCAGTCATTTCTGGATTGCTTTTGAGACTCCAAACGATGTCAACACTATGATTGTGGCTGTGATCCTATACCTTTGGAGAATGACAAGGAAAGAAATGTGTGCATGTTCGGTTCAGACCCAGTCACCCCATGGCACGTGGCAGCAAGAAGCTACCTTTGTGTTAAATATTTTCCACCTGCCATTGGCTGGCTCTATGGATGGGAGAGGACCCACTGCCTAAGCAGGAGTGGTACTTTAGAGTGGAGATGGACGGCCTCTCTGTACCATACAGTACACCCCGGGCTTGTCCAGGGCCAGAAAATGTGTGCAATGGCCCAGAATCTGCATTGAGGAGATTCTTCAGAGCCAGGCTGAGCTGGATGTCAGCTGCTCGGGGCATCGGCTCAGCTACCTGTGGGCCACGACAGAAGGAAACCTCCACTGATTTCCTTTCAGAGCCTAGAATAGCTGAGCTCATTTTCCATTCGAGGCAAAGCATTTTAAAAGTCAGGAAACACTCAATAAATCCCTACCAAATACATTAATCAACTAATTTAACTTTCTCTGAGCCGCCATTTTGGCAAATTGAATACTCTATGGAAATCGTTTTGTGAGATTTAACCGCTTCCCTTCCTGACCCACTCGCAGTTGTTTGTGAAGGGCTCTGAGATACAGGAGCCAAGCTCTGGGTTGTTTGAATCACTCCAACAGTGATTAGCCAAAGAGAATAAATGATGATAGATAGATAGATAGATAGATACATAGATAGATAGAGAGATGATAGATAGATAGATAGATAGATAGATAGAGATACATAGATACATATCCTTCCAGGGCAGACTCAATTCCAGGAAAGGAAGAGGGTGACATTTTACAGTTGCATCACTGCTTGTACACATATTTTAAAAACAAGACAAAAAAAGGGAAAAAAGGTAAAGATTGTGTGATGTGTTTCCTGTAATATTTAATAACCACTTTGAAACACTGACACGCATCGTGCTGCATTTACAAACCTCTGTTTCCTTCGGAAATTACACCCCAGCATTTAATTCACCAAAATAACTCATTCTACACAGCACAACAATGTAGTAAAATAACTCATCTCGAATATGCGGATATGAATAGATTTACCACATCGGCATTGAACAAAACGAATTAATCTAAAAGCTGAGAACTGCTGCTCTCTTTCGAGAGTTACAGATTATTCCACTGCTCCCTCCCGTTCACTTGTGTGTTTTCGTTAAATGACTTTAGGATAGGAAAGGAGAAAGGCAGAAATGTTGGGTAAGTTTTACTTTACTTGTAATCGGGGAACAAGACCTAAACAATCATTTGTGTTATACCTTATTTCATTAAAAATTATATTTATAATTTTACAGAGACTAGGGAGCGGTCTTCCTTCACTTGTAGCTTGCTCTGTTTAATCCTTTGGAAAATACTGTACTTACATTATACCATAGTGTTCCCCCAACAGAAGTCTAGATATTAAAATCATTCTTGAAGCTGAGTGTAAAGTGCTGCAAACTAATCAGAGTTCAAGTGCATTGCAGGGCTCCCCCCTGGGAGGAGAAATT
Source organism: Castor canadensis (assembly GCF_047511655.1). Taxonomy (NCBI): domain Eukaryota; kingdom Metazoa; phylum Chordata; class Mammalia; order Rodentia; family Castoridae; genus Castor; species Castor canadensis. The sequence goes on along the minus strand of NC_133401.1, from coordinate 3,438,386 downwards.
CATTTGCAGACATGGGGCAGGATCCCTGGGAAGAAGATGCAGATGTGTTTATCACATCTCAATTCTCACGCAGGGCCATGGGCTCCACGCTGGAGCCTCCCCAAGGCCCAGTTGTTATTCCTGGCCCGGGGCCTTCTGGGTAGGCAAAGGCTTCACAGGAAGCAGAGCCCATCTGTGACTGATGGTTTGGGATGAAGTCATGAGGCCCACAGCTGGAGAGAGAAATGCAAGCACACGCTCCAGGTGCACATGCCTTGTCGCCCAGGTGGGTCTAACAACCCTGGGTCCTGGAGGGCCTCCACAGTGCAAATGAAATTAAGGACAATAATAAGAATTTAGTGGGCCACACTCCTATAACCTTACTGACCCCACTCCACCCCCACCATTGCTAATGCAGCCAGCAGGCCTTCCCTCTATGGGCTGGGGCAGAAACAAAGACCACATTTGTATAGAAGGGAATCCAAAGGAAAGCCCCATCTTTAGGTTCAGAGACCTTGGGGAAGAGTCTGAGAATGGGCTCTATGCCATCTTTCTTGTTTACAACACCCACAACTGCTGGTTCCACACAGAAAAGTAAAGAATGTTCTCCATCTTCATGATGTCTTCCCTCAGATATGCACTGTCGTCTCTCTCCAGAGGTAAATTTTGTTTGTTTGGTTGGTTGGTTCTTGGTTTTTTTGCAGTACTGGGACTTGCACTCAGGGTCTACATCTTGAGCCCCTCCACCAGTACTCTTTTTGTGATGGGTATTTTCGAGATAGGGTCACAGTTCAAACCCAGGCTGGCTTTGAACTGTGATCCTCATGATCTCTGCCTCCTGAGTAGTTAAGATTACAGGTGTGAGTCACTGGTGCCTGGCAGCAGCAGCAGCAACTTTTATCAGTAAGTAATCCATATCTACTGAATCTTCCCAAAATATTCAACTTAGCTTTCATATGGGAAAAAAAACCCCATGTTTCTCACTCTTATTTAATCAATTAGTTCAATTTTCTAAATTGCATAATAAGCAGTCAACCAGGTATAAACAGGTTTGGGAATAAACTCATGACTTCAATTTCACTAGTGAGGCCCAGTCTTGGACACCCAGGATGTTGTAGGCCTCCATCAGTGTCTTGTAGAAGGAATGACCAGGGCTGGCTGTCATCTGAGTTCCAGAGAAGGCTGGGCGAGGGAGTTGCTAGGTCAGGCTGGGGATGGTATAGGAGGTAGTCAGGAGGTGGCCAGGCTAGAGACACAGGCAAGGAGACCAGATGAAAGGGCCCCCTACAAAGGAGATTCTCCTGCAGTTACAGGGACATAGTGATTGTTTTTAAGAAGAGAAGGAAGAAATTTCATCCAATTTGTGTTTTAGGAAGTTCACTCAGTTGCAGTGAGAAAAGGCAAACGTAATACACTGGATGGCTGCTTTGCAGTCATGGGATTTCACGTTCATACCTTAGTGTTGTGACTTTGCCACCCCTTAGAGTAGGCCTAATCGTAGGACTGCTTTGGCCAATGAATGTTGGGGGGATAGGAGGTAACCCCAGGCTCTATGTGTGTTTGTGTGACTTAGCCTGTCCTCTGTCCCTCCTGCAGTTCACATGCACCAAGTGGCTACTTATGGACCCAGGAATGAGAGGCACATGGAGCAGACTCACATCTGACCTGTAACCTGGCACCATGTTGTCACGCCCAGCCCATGGACCCTGAGTGAGAAGCACACACACATTGGCTGTCATAAGTCATTGACGTTGGAGAGTCGTTCATATTACTGTGTTATATAAGTATTATTGAAGATGGGTGATCAATTCAGAGCGATAACTAATGTCAGGATGAATATGTCATGGTGACCATAAGATTATAACACAACTGGAAAATTCCTCTTGCCTAGTGACGTCATTGCTGTTGTCAGTATCACTGCACTGGTTTGTGTGATGTTGGTGCAAACAACGCTGCACTGGTAATCACAAAAAGCACAGCAAAATCTAGCAGAGTTCAATCGATAATAAATGACTTCCTGGCCTATGAACTTACTGTACTGCACATTTTATAATTCTTTTAGAGTGTACTCCTTCTATGAATGAAAAAGCTTGCTATAAAACTGTATGCCACTTATAGCTGGCAGCAGCCTTGTACATGTCGTGTTCACTTGTGTGTCTTGGTTTTGTCATTTCCTCTTGTGCTTAATCTAATCTCAGGCCTTTTTGGTCAACATGGCTCTAGGAATGCCAGGCTCTGCCAGACGAATCTGCCATATAGAATCAATGAGTGGTCTGCACAACGACAAAACCTTTTCATGACTCGTTTCTCAGTGTTCAATGTCAAAACCCATTACTTTGCCTCACCCAGCTAGGTGACCTTGGCTAGGTCCTTCCCTCTCTTTGGACCACATTTCCTTATTGGCAAGGTGAGGGAATTATAGGAGATGACCTGTAGCAGCCTTGTCTGCTCAGGGGTGGAGAGGGAGCAGAAGAGGACATAGAACAGCATCTCACCCTGCAGAGCTCAGCTCCTACAGGAGGAATGATTTCCACCCTTTTACCCAAAAATGGTCCTGACATTCATGCAGTATGCAGTCCACAATCACTCAAGAGTTGTTTTGCCAGCAGGTGGGATCAAACACACATTGAGGCAGCATGTCCAAGGGTCCCCAAAGATATCACAATTTGGTCCCCCTTTTCCTGCTATGGTTTGGATGTGGACTATCCCCCCAAAGTTCATGTGTAGAAACTTGGTTTCCCATTGTGACAATATTCAGAGGTTGGTGGGACCTTTAAGAAGCGGGGCCTGGTGGAAGGGGGTCATTGAAAGTGCTGCCTTTGGGTGGGACTAAGGTGGTTCTATGGGAGCCTGGTTAGTTCCCACAAGAACAGGTTGTTATAAGAAGACCAAGCCTGGCCCCTAGTCTCCTACTTCCTGTCTCCCATTGCATGCACATCTCCCACCATGATGTCACCCGCCATATTGTAAGGTCAGAAGACCCTCTTCTGAGGCCAAAGTGATGAGTCCCCCTGATCTTGGACTGTTAGCCTCCAAAACAGTGCACAAAGTAACTTTTTTTTTCTTTATACCTGACCCACCCCTGGATATTTTAATATAGCAACAGCAAATGTCGTTTATACTCTCATTCTCCCTGCACCAAGTGAAGTATCCTAAGGTCACTGGGTCTCTGGGGGGTGAGGGGAAGGTTAATAACAGGCAGAAAATTTGCTAGGAGCCAGGCCTGGAATAAGCAACTTCAGGATAGGCTTTCTAAGACAGGCTGATTATCCCAGAATAAGTAATAAGGACAGAAATGACTCTGTGGGAACAGAGGGAGCAGCCTCCCTGTGCAGTCACTCTTAGGTATGCCACCTTCTTCAGCGCCAGGGCCACTGTCAGAAACGCAACTTCATCTAACTAATTAGCAGGGTTTGCCACTGTACAAATCAGCCTCGGCTTTCTTGGCATGAAACAGCTGCTCAGGCAAAGAGCTGTAAGAACCTATTAAAAATCACAGGCCCGGAAGGAGAGAGGGCAAAGGGGGGACTTTAAAAGAGAGAGGGGAGGAAGGGAACTTTCCTACAGTGGCTCAGAGACCTGCCCCTCCCCCCCACCCTTGGCTGGGTCCAGATCCAAGCAGGAAGTGGTTTAAAGGATGGGGTAGGAAACCCGGGCCACCCCTAGTGGGGCCTCTGCCCTGCTCGCTTGGCTTTTCTCTTGATGCGCTCTCTGGTTTTAAAGCAGCTTTGAAGGAATGCTCTCCCGTGGACTGCAACCTGTCACCGAGTCCTGTCATCCGTCCAGTAATTAAAATCTGACTGATTTACTGACTGGCACCGACCATCCTAGCTCATCTTTCCCAAGGCTAAATTTACTTGGTAAAAAGAGACCGCTTGTTCCCAAGCCGAGCTGTCACTCAGCCACAGTGGAAACAGTAAAGATAGCTAACAGAGCTCTCACCGGCCATCTTTGGTTTATTTTATCCTAATATTTATCACCGCCCAACAAATGAACATAATACAGGCAAGTTAGAGAGAGTCATGAGGGCTGAGGGCTGATTTGTGGGTCTGGGGTGGCTGGCCATCAAAACCATGACCAGGCCACACTCTAGGGCAGGGGGTGCTTCCCTACAGGGCTGGCTAGCTAGTGGGATATTCTGAAATCCTTAACTGGGCTGAGAGGAGTCCTCGAAGGGTCTATCATGGGGACATCTAAACCTGGCAGAGCCCCTTGCATGACGAAACTGTCAGAATCAAACCTCAGCTGCTCAGCTACCTTTGGGGTGACTCAGCTTCTAAGTCCCCTTCCTGAAGGGGACAAGACTACCCTATGCTCTGTCTTCATGTTCTTGGCTTTGCTACTTCTGGGGTGTGACCCTTTGTGAACCTCCAGGTGCGAGACTAGACCAGAGCTGTGTTCAGAAGCAGGCTCCACTACCTGCCTCCTTTTTTGCATTTTCCTTCAGCACTCACTACTCACAGTGTGGATTGGAGCCAGATGCCCTGCTGAGTACAGGAGACAACAGGCTGAGCTTCCAGGCTTCATGGGGCTCCCGCCATGGGGAGGATTGAGCCACTAAAATAAAGGCACAAGGAAATGCATATTAATAATTAAGGTGAGTGCTGCTGGGGGAAGGATAAAGAAAAGAGAGGCAGAACCCCTTAAAAGAGCACAGTGCAGACTTGACATTCAAGGACCAGCATATGTGGCTGCTTTCTGACCACAACCAGGATGAGGCTCCAGCCGTGAGGTGCTCAGAGAGCAAATTCTAAGAAGTCTAAACTTCATGGCTGTGAACTGTGTGGAGATGCAAAGGAGAATGGACACCCCTTGGATTTCACTCTCTGGGCACCTTGGCCTCACCCTGTCCCTGGCCCAGCCCCTCATTTTTGTTCCTCTTAAGGTGGCTGACTCCCTCCACTGTCAGAGCCATCAGCTGCCATGACAGAAGTCACAGAAAACCAGGCAGTGATGCTCACATGACAATCTGGGCTGGGATATTAATCGTGTGTAGCATTTATAGTAGAAACCACACAAATACCATTTCATATACGTACATAGTTAAATAAACAAGTAGAATTATATCATTGTGTATATATGTACATGTGTGTAAAACAAACACCGTGGCTATCTTGTCAAGAATAGTGAGATGAGAACAGTGTGGAGAGGCACACAGGAGTTCCTTCTGGAGAAAGCAGTTGTCTGGGGTCTCTGTTCTTTGGGGATACCCACACTCCTTTTGTTTTAGGGACCAGTAGTCTTTGAGGGACAGGACTGGTATAGGGAGGCCTTGAGTGGAAAGAGATGGGTCAGACAGATCCATACGACACAAAAGAAGATTGGATGTCACAAAACATCTCATGGCACAGAGCAAGTGTCCTGGATGCTGGCTAGGGGAGGGCCAGCAGAAGCCTCAGGGTGAGCCATTCAGAGCTGAGACAGATGACAGCCAAGTTTTCTGGATCCTTTCCAAGAAATGACCTTTCCCTCTCCCTTCAAGGTCATTCTAAGGTCCTTAAGTCAGAGCAGCCATTTTAAGTCCCAGTGAAATCCAGAGCCTCATAGAGTAGTCCCCTTTTATCCACAGGGGTTGATAGAGTTTGAAAATATTTACAAAAACTCCAGAAATAGGTAATCCATACATTTTAAGTTACCATTCTGAATCCAGTGATAAAATTTTGCACTGTACCACTGCATCCCACATGGGACGTGAGTAATCCCTTTGTCTAGGGTACTTACACTGCATGTGCTGCCTACCCTATGGCAGGAAAGACAGAAAGAAAGGAAACAATGTTCACATAGCTTTACCTACTGCATTTGTTATTGTCGATCTTTTTTTATTATGTTATTGTTAATTTCTTACGGTGCCTAATTTACAAATTAAACTTTATCATAGGGCTATATAATAGGAGAAAACTTTGCATATACAGTCTTAGACACTCTCCGGTGTTTCAGGCATGCTGTAGGAGTCTGGGACCACATCTCCTGAAGGGACAGGGCACCAATGTCCGTCCTAAAATAGAGACCAACATGGAAGACATCTAAAAATAAGATGGAGGTGTTTCTTCAGCCATAGGATGTCCTATCTGTCACAGCTTAACTGACCTCCTCACATGCTGGTGTGAATCAGGGTGCTCCACATTGGGTGCCAGCCACCTGCTCACCTGTGTCACTCAGTGCAGCTCACCACAAGGATTCACCTGCTAGAAAGAAGCTAGGGCCCTGGGGAAGAGGGAAGAGACACAAGAATAGTTAGCAGAAAGCCTGCCATATTTTCCTGAGTGTCCCAGAGGACTCCGGCCTCTGGGCTGCAGAGTGACCCCTCACCTGGAGAAGGAACCCCAGGGGAAGAGAGCAGCTCTACCTGAAGAGCCCTGCAGGCTCTACTCCTGCAGAGGGTGGGTGAGGGGCCAAGGAGAGTGGAAGTCATGCTTTTATTTTGAGTGAATCGATTGGCTAATCGGGGTGGGATTTTCCATCTGGGAGTTGAAAGGGCAAAAGGAGAACAGTTAATTTTTCAAACCTTCACTTTAAAATACAACCCCCATGTTTGTGAGTTGTGTTTGATGCAGGGTCCAAGTGGGACGTCAAGAAGAGGTGTCAAGGCCAGACCAAGCATATTTTAAAGTAACAGCAAGTAAATTTAGCCAATTAAGCATTCTTAAAGCCCAGGGATTTTTTTTTTATCCATTTTATTCCAAGAGATCTTGCTTGCATGACAGAATTCCTTCCTTCCTTTTCTTCTCCTCCACCTCCCCCTTCTTTTTCTTCCCTCCCTTCCTCCCTCCCTCCTTCCTTCTTCCTTTTCTTCTCTTCTTTTTCCTCCTCCTCCTTCTTTTTCTTTCTCTTCCCTCCCTCCCTTCCTTCCTTCCTTCCTTTGTTTTATTTTTGCTTTTTCCTTTGTTTCTCATTACTAAGGATGACATCCTATAGATTTGACAAGGCTGATGGGCACCAGCCTGACCCTGGAGCAGGACGCCTGGCCTGCTTTAAACTGGGCCTGACTCTACAATGGAACAGTGGAAGGCCGAGGGTAGACTTTGTTTTAAAGAGTAGCAATCCCACCACACCAAGGTGACTCCAATTTGATCTGCAGGTAGAAGCTACAGAGGCTCAGTGAGAAGAAGTGCAGGAATTCTGGGGAGGAATATGGCGGACAAATTCAGGCCATAATGATCACTGCTTTTGTGACCAGCCTCACTCGCTGGGTGGTCCCCGCACCTGTGGCCCCTGCACTACTCACGTGAGCCCCCAGGTTGAGAACTGCAAACTGATCCAAGCTGTGGTGTATTGATGACATGGGAGATGATGCCCTATGAAGGGTGAAAGGAGGTCCTTGGTAAGAAGTCAAGCCATCCAAAATGGAAGGCTTTGTTCCCCAATGTTCCTGACCCTTGATACTCAGCTCTACACACGCCACAGTTGGTTTTGTTTTTGTGATAGCAAACAAATGGAGAATAGCAAAATAAGCCACACACATAAATTGTGTATTATTTACTCAATGAGAGCAGAATATAACATATACACACTCCGTTTTATTTCATAAAACAATGCCTCATAAACTAAACACTAACCCAGCAATTTCATTACACTTACCTTGGTAATATGTTGCATGGCGTTTAAATAGAACAAATTCGCTGACAGACCATCACCCATGAAGTATGGCTGTACGAGCCCAGTGGTTTGGGGATAATGTGGAAATCAGTTTTAACGTGAGAAGCAAAGATGATTCATATTCCAACCACAGTGCAAACTTGTCTTCGACGTAAATAAAATATTGTATTATAGAGGTCAATTAACACTGCCAGTAGAAACATGCACCTCTGTACATCGTAGGGTTGAGCCAAGGTCTCCTGCCAAATAATAATGAGGCAACATTTGTGTAATTTATGAATCAGAAAAGCAACATCAGCAGCCTGTGGACATCATGGTCCACTCAAGAGACTGGTCATGGACTAAGCTTGTGGAAAATTCTAGAAATATCTACACTTTGTACATAGATGGGGGCATCAGCAACCCCTCAGAGCTGCCAGCCAGGCTGGGTATACAAACCCTCCACAAACTCTTGTTTGTTCTTCATTCTCCTTGACAAAGTCTTACTGACATCAATAACCTTACAAATGTATTTGATGTAATTCACTAAAGACAGTACTTGCCTTCCATGTGTGGATAGTGGTGGCCTTAAGGGAAAAGCAAAAATTACTAAAATGTAAATTAAGGGTTATGGAGGTTCAGAAGAAAGGGGCTCCTTCTGGATGAGTGGTAGGTGGGGGAAGAAGTGACAGGGATAGTAGCTTAGAGAGAGGAAACTTCCAAGAGAAGAGACCCCCCCCCCCAAAAGCAAGGTCTAGACTGTGGGAAATGAGCAAGAGAGAATGAATGAGTGGTCTTGTTGAGCTCCGAAGTGTAGTGTGCAAGAGGGAGCAGTGCAGACTGGGTTGTTACCTAGCTTCAACTATTCCCTGTTGTGCATCTGATTAAGGTGGACAGAGCTGGAAAGAGAAGATCAAGGAAGTGAGTGAGACCTGGAGCCTAGGTCAATATATTGAAATTTGTTTCTGGCATCAAAGCCAATAAACACAAGATTAAGAGCTCTGAGTTCCAATCCAGCCTCTACCACTTATCTGTTGGAAAACACAGAACCCCACCGGTCCAGTGTCTGTCGGTCTATGGGTGAGTGGTTCTAGGGCCCCCTCTGATATCAAAATCCACATGTGCCCTTATCTAAAATGGTAGAGTATTTGTTTATAATCTAGGGACATCATCCCATGCATGTGTAATACTTAACACAATGTAATTCTATGTTAATAGTTATTATTCTATATTATTTAAAGAATAAGGACAAGGAAAAAAAAGTCTCTGTGTGTTCAGTGCAGACACGATGTTTCCCAAAATACATTCAATCTGCAGTTGGTTGAATCCATGGACTTGAACCCATGGATCTCGGGAGTCGAGTAGTTCATCCATTTCCTGTGGACTGGAGGGATGGCACCCACCCTACCGGGCTTTAGGTAATGAGAGAGAAAAGGAGCCAAGTCTCTGCATAATGCAAATTACAAGAAAACTCCTGCCTACTTGGAAACAACTCTAAGCAAAGGAGGGTCACCCAGAGCCATTTAGTCACCACACTGGTTCTAGAGAACAGACAGGACCCTTCACATGCCTCCGGAAAGGTCTGGCTAAACCCCAGCTTCTACCATCTACACCCTTGCCCAAGTCAGTGCTGTTGCTGTCTCAAAACTACCCAGCACCACTGAGCTCTGACTCAAAGAACGCATACACCTTTACTTCTTTTCTTCTTCAAGGTGACAGACCTCCAACAGAAGAGCAGTCTTTCCAGCCATGGTCACTGTTTCCAAATTGATACCTTACTTATCAAACCCCACTAGCCTTAAAGGATTTACAACAAAGCAGCGAAGAGTTATTTTTTACCATCAGGTGCTTTTTTTTTTTTTTTTCCAGTGTCACAAAATGAGTTTGGGGGGGCTCTTTATATTCACCTCATATAATCCTAAGAGGAAGGAGGGAAGGAGGGAAAGAAAAGAAAGAGTGAGGAAAGAGAGTGAAGGAAAGGAGATGGGAGAGAATGAGGCAGGAAGAAGAAAGCATCCCTGGCTGGCTGTCTCTTCACTCCTGATCTATTCAGTGCGATGCAGGCAGGTGCAGGATGCAGGCCTGGACCTACAGACGGCCACAGAGACAGCACAAGTGGAGCCCTTCTTAGCCTTCGTTCCGCGCCTCCTGCACACCTGAGGGTCAGGCCCTTGCATCTAATTGGACAGCTGGGTTGGCGGATGTGGCCTGTCCTGCCAGCTGCCTCGTCGGCCACAGTGACAGCTGTATCACTTCCCTGATGGGAGTGGGTGCTGAGGAGCGTTGACACAAGATCAACTTCCCTCTAATATCCTTCAACCTGACAGTTGTCCGGCAGAGGCTAGTCAGCCTGACTGCCAGCACGCACTGAGGCATTGTGGGGACAGCTGCTGAGGAACACAGTCAGCAGAGACTTCAAATGAGGCTGCTGTTTTCTCCCAGCAAAGTGACTTGCAATCGAAGTAAACCCCAAGGTGCACAGCTTGTGGGGCCTGATGAAATGCAGTGGGGGTTGGAGGTACCCCACCTTGCTCTGAGACCAGAAGGATTTGCAGTTACAAAGCAGCATGAATTTCTTCCTGTTCTCACATGGTATCAAGAGTGATGCGAAGTTTCAAATGCTCCAAGTTGCAAGCAGAAAGTTCCATTTTTTCCTGGTGACACCCATAGTCCAATAGCTATTATGCTGTGACCTCCATCCTCCTAAGCCAAGATGTCTCTGGGCATTCTTTTCTCTCTCCTCTCTTTCTTCTCTCCTCTCCTCTCCCTTCTCCTCTCTTTTCCTCCTCTCTGTCTCTCTCTCTGTCTCTCTGTCTCTCTGTCTCTCTCTCTCTCTCTCTCTCTCTCTCTCTCATCTCTAAAGGGCAATGCTAAGTTGTGGGTCTGGGAAGCATGAATTTCACTTAAGGCTCTCTCATGATTTAGAAGTGAGATAAGAGCTATCTCATGGCATTGATAAAGACTCTGGTTTCTAGTGATTTTGTCATTCTTCTGGTTCTGAGCATCTCCAGGCAGGAGACAAGAGGAGGGGCAAATCTCTACTTAAGATACACTGGTCAGGCTGCTGGGGTCTTCTAAGGATCTGAGCTGTGTGGGCTGCAACTCACACGAGGGCAACAAAGAAGGGGTGTTACTCTAGGATGTTGGAGTGTCTCAATGAACCATCCAGCAAAGTCCAGCTGCACTTCAGGAGCCACAAGGACTGGAGATACAAACATCACCCTAGCCTCTACCTCTTGTGTCTACTCATCTCTGTACAGGTGCTTTCTAACTCTCCTCCCTGATTTGGCCTCTTACTTTCTTCTGTGCTTAAAACAAAGCAAAGCAAAGCAAAGCAAAACAAATACCCAGCACCTCTGAAATTCCAAAACTTACAGCCCTACAACTTAAAAAGGGAAATATTGACCTCCAACTTAAAAAGGGAAATATTGACCTCCTTTTCTCAATACTGACCTCTTAAGATTCTCAAGGAAGAGCAGGAAAAGAGGAAAGTCAGGGTTGCAGACTTGCAAACAAAAGAAAGAAAGAAAAGATTCTCAAGGAAGCACATGATTGGTCCACCTTGGTCACATTTCCCCTGCTGAACCAATAAGCTGTGGACAGGGTGTATGTCAGGGGGCTGAACATGGCCACCTCCATGGAAAGCATATGGATGGGAGGATGGTTCAGATGTTTCCAGAAGAAAGTACTAGGGAACAGAAGCCAAGCTGACTCCTAGTAGATGGCTGTGTGCAAAAGGGGACTCAGAAAGAAAGTTAGCATAAGGAACTGTTGTTGTTTGTGAGATAGGGTCTCACTATATGGACTGGACTACTGGCCTCAAATTCACCGTCCTCCTGCCTCAGCCTCCTGAGTGCTGAGATTACAGATGTGCCCCACCATTCTCAGCTTAAAGAAATTTTATTAAATACCATAAAGGATTTGCCCTAACATCACCCCCAGTTGGAGTTGAAAATTTGTTATTAGAATATCTTCATTTTGCTTAGCCTGTGAGAAATAATTCAGAAATATTGCTGTCCAAAGCAGTCAGTGATATTGCTAAAAAAAAATTCAGTTGGCACCCCAGAAGAAACAGCAGAGGTGACTATTTGGGGATCATAAGACAAACCCATCTCCAAACTATTTGGGTTGACTTAAAGGACAAGAGGCCAAGTCTGTTTTCTCTGTGGTCCTCACTGGCTTTCCATTCTGCCTTCTGCTCTTCACATGGACCCAGGGAGGGCAGCCCAGCCCAGCAAGTGAGTCCCTGCAAATTGAGCAGAAGTCAGTCCTGTGATCGGTGACTGCTCTGAAAGGGGCTTTGCAATGACATATCTGCAAGGCTGGCTCAGCTACTGAATGAGACCTGGGAGGAAACCTGCAAGTTGGGGACTGACCCCTGGCTGCTCCAGTGCAGAGAGGGCTCATGGAAAAGCTGGGGAAGGAGGGGTGGGGTGTTGATGTTCAATTAACTGCGGGTGAGCTGTGATCAATGTGCAGAAAAGAGAAACAGGATCAGCTCTGCAGTTACTGCCCAGCACCTAAGAAGATCTGGTCTTGAACCCAACCTGGGTTATATTCTTAGCTTCAATCAATTACTCAGACTCTGAAGACGTCACCCTGGAGAAGTGTGAGTTACCACTTCAAAAATCACAAACTTCTCATGAAAGTCTGATTTATGAGCAATCTGCTAGCTATTTGAATCATAACAACTTACCTGAATTAATTAATCTATCTAAGGAGAAAAAGGTGCTTCTCCCTAAATGTCAAGTTTATGTCATGTCCATTTACAACATGGAAGAAGGTATCTTTTGATTAAAGTTGAAATTCTCCTGGTGGGGGTTACCGAACACCAGAGGGTCTTCTTGCTGTTGACGCATGGGACTTTGGTATGTCTCTAATTACCAGGCACAAGTCTGTTCTTCCTCTCTGAGCTTTAGCATGGCAGAGAAAAATTAAAACACTGCTCAAAGTACAACTTTCATATTCCTGTGATGGGGTGACCACCCCCCCCACTTGCCAGCACAGGACTGCAGAAGAGCACTTGACAGCTTGCATTTGTCCCTACAATGTGCAGGGAGGCACTGTCAGGGCACTGGGCTGCTGGCTGTACAAGGTTTCTTGTACCATTAATGCCCTCTCCATCCTGCCTGCTTTCCCGTTGTGCTCCCCAGAATTCTGGCCCCGCCTCTGTCTGTGTGCCTCTCTCCCTCTCCCTTCATATCTACCTCCTCTAGCCTAGCCCCACTCAGCTCTGTCCTCCCCCCAGTCCCAGGACACCCGTCTCCATCCCTGGCAATGTCTCCTGGGGCTTCTCTTCACTCTCCTGACCCCAGCCCCGCAGACATTTCCTGGTGACAGCTTTGTGATTCCTCAGTGTCTCGCCACTGTGGTGTTCTGAGAACATGGGGCTCCAAAGGGGACTGTCGGTGGATGGCCAGAAGTGAGAATCCAGCCCAGTCCCTTGTCACTCAGCTGGACTGTGCTTGCCACTGGTTTGAAGTTCAGAGTTACAGGTCCTCTCCTCTGTCACTTGCACACCTCTGATGTCACATTAATCTACTTTAATTTGGGTCATGAACATGGCATGCCTCACCTGTATTATACATTGTCTTAATCCATTTTCTATTGTTCTAACAACACACCTGGGATCAGGCAATTTATTTTTTAAAAGAAGTTTATTTCTTATAGTTCTGAAGGCTGGGAAATCCAAGAACCTAGAGCTGGTGTCTGGTGAAGCCTTTGTGATGTGTCCTATCATGATAGAGGACATCATTGTGGAGGGGCAGAGCAAGCATGCCAGAGAGAGCTCGCTCTTACAAAAAACCCATTCTTGTCACAGTCACCCATTAATCCACAAATGGCTTGATCCATTCATGACTGCAGATGCTTCATGTCTCAGTCCGTCCCCCAAAGACCCCACCTCTCCACACTTGCACTAATCCATGGGACATACATTTAAACCGCAGTACATTTAATAAACCTATTCTCCAAACCTTCTCTTGTTTCTTTGCACACCCCTGCTAACACCTCCCAACTTCAGATTCAACAAACATCCCTTTGGCTGTGATTAGGCACCTTGATGAAGAGATGGCAGCCATCATGCCTAAGAACATGACCCCAGCAGCAGAGGGCCGGAATCCTCTCCCAGTTTGACCACTTACTGATCATGTGACTTTGAGCAAGGAGCTTCTTCTCTCAGTATCTCATCTATAGTACAGAACTCCCAGTCCACAGATTTGTTGCAGAATGTAGACCAGGACCTGATTCGTCAAAAACTACATAACAGCTCTCACTCTTTCTAGCAGGTATGGCCATGTATGTTCTATGCTTTCATAACTATGAAGGTCTACCAACTGGTTATTACTGACCCTACTTGGTAGATGAAGACCTCAAGGGTAGAGAAGATCAAATACATTGGCCAAATTTATAACACTAACTACTACACTAACTAACTAGCATCAAGAACAGGAATTGAACTTGGATCTTCTGGCCAGTTCTTTTCATTGTTGCTCTACAGTGTTTGGTAAATACTTAAACGTTGTTGGGTCATCAAGTTTCATTTATATTCAGTCCTACCAGCATTCAGTGGGTGACCACTGCACAAAGGAGCAAGGGTGTTTTGCCAAATGAGGACACCAACCTGGTACCCAGGGTACTCACCTCACCAGGGTAAATATTTCTGGATTTCTCCACACCCTCCCAAGTGAGAAGGAAAACTATGGAATAAGTGGCCTTAGCACTTGTCTTCCTTTTAAGATGGGGTTGAAAACCACAAAAGGACAGACAGTTCTGGGTGTGGGATGCTGTCTAGTATGCAAATCCAGCTTCTGTACCTGCCATGGCCAAGCTTGGCCCAGCTTCTAGCCTTTGTCATCTGGAACCTTCTGAAGTATCCTGACCTACCTACTGGCTTCCCAATAGTCTCTAGCTAGAATGAAGTTTTCAAAAGGCAAATGGATGCTGTGTGCAATGGTTCATACGTGTAAGCCTAGCTACTCAGGAGGCAGAGATAGGTAGGATCACAGTTCAAGGCCAACCTGAGCAAAAAGTTCATGAGACCCCCATCTCGTCCAAGAAAAAACTGGACATGGTGGCATGACTGTACTCCCATCTACATGGGAAGCATAAGTAGAAAGATTGTGGTCAGGGTTGGCCTGGGAATAAAAACTAGACCTATTCAAAAAAGAACTAATGTAAAAAGAGCTTGGAGCAGGGCTCAAGTGGTAGATGCCTACATAGCAAGCATGAAGCCATGAGTTCAAACCCCAGAAACTCTCAAACCACCAAAAAATGCAAGTGGGATCCATATTGTGGTCCCCATCCCCAGTTCTTCAGTGTACTATGCTTCCTGACTTATGGTGGAGCTACATCCAATATGCCTACTGTAAATAGAAAATAGCCTAAATTGAAAATTCATTGAATACACCCAACTTCCCAAGTGTCACAGCTCAGCCTCACCTACCTTCAAGACAGTCAGCACACTTGCTTTAGCCTTCTATCAGGAAAAGTCATCGAACACAAGGGAAATTTCATAATAATATGTCACTTTTAAGATTCAACTATAAAGTGCCCCAGAAAAGCCTTACCTGCTGAAGAAAAGCCTCACCTGATGAAGAAAAGCCTCACCTAGCTGGTGGCAATATGGAGACGTGATTGGACCATGAAGACTCTGATCTCATCAGTGGCTAAAGCCATTGATAGATTCCTAATTTGCAGGCAAATTAGGAGGAAGTGGGTCACTGGAGAGCCCCTGAGGGGAATATCTTGTCTCCAGCCTCTCTCTATATATAGATAGATATACAGATAATAGATAGATATAGAGAAAGAGATAGAGAAAGAGATGTAGATATAGATATATGTATATAAATCTCTCTCTTGCTCTTTCCTCCCTCTTTATCTATCTATCTATCTATCTATCTATCTATCTATCTATCTATCCTGCTGTCTTTCTTTCTCTCCCTCCCTTCCACTCTGTCTCTCTATGTCTTGCTTTCTCTGTCTCACTCTCTATATCCATTTGTTTCTATCTCTCTCTCTCTGTCTCCTACCTATCCTGCTCTCTCTCTCCTTCCTTCCCTCCTTCTCTGTTATCTCTCTGCCTCTCTCTCTCTCTGTAGCTCTCTGTCTCTCTCTCCACCATCAATCCCTCTGTCTGTCTGTCTCTCTTTCTCTCCCCCTCCGGCCCCCTGCTTCCTCATGAGCACTGTTGCAGCACTAAACTCTTCCGCCATGATGTTCCCCCTCACCATGGCCCAGAAACAATGGAGCCAAGTGATCACGGACTGAAACCTCTGAAAGTGTGAGCCAAAATAAATCCTTCCTCCTTTAAATTGATTTTCTCAGGTGTTTGTCACAGCAATGAGAAGTAATAGGCACACTCACATAACTGATTGAATGCCGGTGGCCAATACCCCAGGCAGCACAGCACAGCACAGTGCGGGTTGAGTACACAGGTTGCTCATACTGGCTGCAGCCCCGAGGAGTTAGCCCTGCTCAGCATTGCAGACAAAAGATCTAAATTCAAAATTCAAAGTATGTGCAGTGTTCACTGATGCCTGTCCATTTCTCATCTTCCTATAAAACTGAAAACTTGTAAGTTAAAACATCATTAATGGGACCTGTCTATGTTCCCAGCAGCTCACTGTGAATCCAGCCACTTTCCACAGCTTCACCTGGCTCCTTAGCGCCTACCCCATGTCCTGGTCAGAGAGCTGCAGATGTCAGCTTCTTGCTGGACCTGGACCCAGAGCCTCCCTTATCCTGGCTTCAGACCTGCTCTTCCTCCTGCCTGGAATGCTCCCTATCCCAAAGTTCCAAGGTGGCCCATTTTCAGTTTGGATTTCAGAATGAATGTCATACCCTCAGAGACACCACCTGTGGCCACGTCACATGTGTGCACTCTGAGAGAACAGGGACTTGGCCTTTCTTGTCCATTTCTGCCACCCAGAATAGAGTCAAGAGGAAGGTGTTCCATAAACGCTTGTGATGAGTGAATAAGATTTTAATCCAGCGTTTGTGTGCCCAAACTTTGGCTGTGTTTTTTGGAGGGGACAGAAATTTGTGCCTCAAATCCTGTTGTTAGGAAGCTTCTAATGTGGTCATGAGGAAGAGACCCTCAGCTGGGGGCAGTGGGAAAGTCAGAAGACATTAGGATGGAAGGTGAATGTGTGCCCTAGAGAGTTCTAAAGAGCCAGTCCTTCCTTCTGGGACTCTGGAAGTGTCCTGGAGATCTGGGCATGGATTGAGTCAGAATAGGAAAGTAGCAGATTAGGATTCTCAGCAGTGGACATGTTCCCAACAAGGGTCTGGTGGGAGGAATGGGGGCAAGAGGGGGGTATTGATGAGATTGCCTGTGAACCTGCTCTGTGGATCCTAAGCACATGCATTAACTACATTTCACAGCTTCTTCTGCAGATTATTGCTTTGCTTTGTTTTGTTTTTTGACAGTATTGGGATTTGAACTCAGGGCCTTGTGCTTGCCAGGCAGGCACTCTACAGCTTGAGCTACTCTGCCAGGCCTATTTTGTGTTGGATATTTTTGATCTGTTGCATTTCTCTTTGCTAGATATTTTATGGAAAACCATGAAAAGTAGAACTCCAGGGGAGTTCCCATTCCCTGGTAATATTTTGATTGTTATAAAGAGGATTGGGAAAATCTTTATTTGGAGCATAACAATTGTATTGTCATTTGATAGTACAATTATCATTTCAATAATCAGATAACTATGGTGTCTGTAGCAACTGGTAGAACATGGCCTTGTCTTGAACCACAATCCTGGTTTCTTTTCTGAGAATCTGTTTTCTGATTGGCAAGTTTGGGAGAAATATTTTTGAAAGAAATTATGGAAAAAGAATTGTAGTGGGTTGAATGGAGGCCTCCAGAAAGAGATGTCTGCGTACCAGAACCTGACAGTGTGACCTTACTGTTAAAAGGGTCTGTGCAGATGTAATTCAGGAGCTCAAGATGAGAGCATCCTGGAATACCTAGGTGGATTAAATCCCGTGGCAAGTGTTCTTAAAAGATGTTCAAATGGACAAGGAGAAGAGGAGCCACGCGAGCACGGACGCAGAGACTGGAATGAGGCACCCCAGCCAAGGCACCCTGGTGCCACCAGGCGCTGGAAGGGGCAGGAAGGAGACGCCCTTAGTATAACTTTTATTGTTCTCATTGCTCAGTTGGTAATAATTTCTTTTAGCAGCCAGAGGAAATTCATTTGAAATCTAAGTTTACCTGGGCAAAGGAGGGTAAAGAGTCACCAGCCAAGGGCTGAGTTTTCTTGGAAAGAAACCATTAAAGAAGAGCTTTTGTCAATCAGTAAAGCCAGGCAGAGGAAGCTGGGGGAGTAGACTGATTGGATTGCATGTCTCTGTTCAGAAAACATTGTGCCTTCCATGAAGTGCAAAGACAGAGGTGGGACACCACCAATCAGCTCCTAAAATCTGCAAGTTTCTCAGTTCCAGAAAGAAGAAACTAAAGCCACATGGAAAGGACCAAGGGGATACCTGGTTACTGGTTCTTACCCAAGAACCCCCACATCTGCTGTGGTCCAGCTCCAGTTGAGTGGTGCTCTTGGCACAGAAAAATACACTCGTCATGAAGGTCTCTGATCCTAGCTTATGTCCTGGTGTTCTAAAACTCCCTAGGAGAAGTGAATAGAGCTCAGGGCCTTGTGCATTCCAACACAGTTTGGTGAAGCTCACTTAGAAAACAGCAGGAGAAGCCAGGAACGGTACCTCATGCCTGTAGTCCTGGCTACTTTGGAAGCAGAGATCAGGAGGATCATAGTTCAAAGCCAGCCTGGGCAAATATGTCTCCAGTTTTAATTCAGGATTAGACAAGCCCACATGTTTCCATTCCAAACCTTCTAATGTTTAGCCTAATAGCAAGCCAGGCACAGTTTGCTGTCAAGGAAGAAGGGTGGCCAAAGTCACTCTTTAAAAGCAATGTGACCCAGTACAATGAGAATTACACTGAACAAGTGTCTGTGTACTCTTCTCCCAGCCCTGTACCTATGAGTGGAAAGACTTCAGAAGGCTTTCTTTGTCTCTCTCAACTTCTGTCTCTAAAATGAAGATAGGACTAGGACAGGGGTTGTCAAACTGCAGCCTATGGGCTAAATGTGCACCTATTTTTATAAAGAAAATTTTATTGGAACATGGCAGCCTCCATTGCTTTAACAAATGGTTTATGGCTGCTTCCAAAGCACAACAGAAGAGTGACTGTGACAGAGACAAAATGGACCACAAAACAGAAAGCTTTTTGTAGAAAGTTTCCTACCGCTAGAGAACATTGGGTCGGTCCCTTCCAGCTGTGTGTTTCTCTGTGACCAGATCTGTCTTGAGGGCTGCCTAAAATCTAACAGAGTGGCCTGAGGAGCAGGTAGTGTTGCTAAAATAATATCGCATCAGACTTTCAATGTTAGCTTTGTCTCCTGCTCGACCAGCTTGTGGCATCCATTGACCTCTGTGCTCCTGGGGGCTGTGGAGTCTGGATGAACAGTTCCCTAAAGGTCCCATCCTGCTCCTTGTGTTCTCTTCCCCCAACAGGCAGGGGAAAGTGGAGGAGGGGGTCCCCTGAGTTCTCAGCTACCTCAGCCCACTCATCATCCACCCCGAGAGCTGCCTACTCCCACCATGTCTCTGTCATGGTCCAAACGAGAGCTAATGCTCCCTTCTGCTGGCAAAGCTCTGTCTCCTCCATGCTCCTCTCTTATTTGTTAAACAAATCCTGATCTGCCTTTTTAGGCTGCTCTTGAATTTTATGGCAACATATAATAAACACCTGACTGCTTTTATTTCTATTTAACTTTTATCTTGAATGTCTCTGCTGTTTCCACCCAAATATTTATAGCATCACAGAGCTGCCACACTTGCATTCCTCACCAACCCTGTCATTCCTCCCTGCTTGCCTTCGACAGCCCTGTCACACAGCCCCAGGAAGGGAGGGACAAACAGTCTCTTTTGCCTCTACAAGGCTTCTAGCCTGGAGGTCTGAGTCACCCAGGTCAACAAATGGCTGGTCTCAGGTGGCAGTCAGGCCATCTCTGGGCACTTGGGGATTTTTTTTTTTTTTTTTTTTTTTTTTTGCAGTACTGGGGTTTGAACTCAGGGCCTACACCTTGAGCCACTCCACCAACCCTTTTTTGTAATGGGTTTTTCCAGACAGAGTCTCAAGAACTATTTGCCCAGGCTGGCTTCGAACTGCAGTCCTCCTGATCTCTGCCTCCTGAGAAGCTGGGCTTAAAGACCATGAGCCACCAGTGCCCAGTTGACTTGGGGATTTTTATACTTTGCATCTTCACAGCTTAGGACTATGAGAGGGACCCCCACATTCCCTGGGGGACACCCCTCCTTGTCCATAATGGAGAAGACTGGGGGACATCTCAACCCTCTGTCTGCTCTGAGGCCTTTCTTTCCCCCCATCCCCGATGTCAGGTTCTGCCCAGGGTCTGGGAGCCCAGAGTCTTGGTCTACCTAAGTTTGCCCCAGTTATCACCCCCCAGAAAAAGGTGTTCCCAACACCACTAAAGATTCTTCCTTTACCTTGACCCTCTGGGACCTATTGGTCTGTGTTGGTCAGTTTTCTATCACGGGATCCTCAACTTATAAAGAGAAAAGGTTCATGTTGAATCATGGTTTTATAGGTTTCAGCCCATGGTGGACTGGTCCCGTTGCATTTAGGACTATGATGGCATAACACACCACAGACTGGGAAGCCAAAGAAAGAGAAAGAGGAAGGGGCTGGTCCCCAGCCTCCCACTCAAGGACACCCCCCTCCCATTGACCTAAGGACTCCTACTAAGCTTCACCTCTTAAAGTTTTCACCATCCCCAGTGACACCAAGCTGGAGACCAGGTCTTTAACACACAGGCCTTTGGTGATCAGTCCAGATCCAAAAGTCCTACCACAGAATGCCCTTCCTAGTCTAGGGCCCTGGATTTCACAGCTGTACCTAGGGAAGAAAGACACTCTGGTCTTGAAGTCTAAAGGTTCTTTCCCTGCCTGGGCCTCAGTTTCTGCATCTGTAAAATGGGATGCCTAGCATCTGCCTGACTTGACTCACAAGGTTGCCTTGAGAACCCAAAGGAGAATGAATCCTTCAAGAAGTGATTCGTACATTGCAGTTCTGTGCCCCGTGCTGGAGACAAGGAGCTCCAGTCCCCCTGGTCCAGACCTGAGTCCAGCAAGGGATGCCAGCAAAATATTGCTCACGACCTTGGGTTCCTGGGCCTCTGGGAATGGAGAGTCTTCTTCAGTCCCCTGGGCTGCCTTTTTTCCTCCCTCCTTTCTCAACCTGCACAAATCCCATTGTGCTCCAGGCACCTTGCTTCGTGCAGACAAATCAGCCTCATCAGCCATTCCCAGGCCAGCTCCTGACTCCCAAGGGGACTTGTTACTCCAGGTGAGGTGTGCCCCTGAACCATCACACAGCAGAGAGTGCCCCACAGAAAAGCGGCTTGCTCTTCTTCCTTCTTGACGCAGCTCACACCAGGCCAAGCCTGCACATTTCAGCTCTCTGGGAGTCTACAGAGAAATCTGACGTGGACCTTGGGATGAATTCCCCATGGATTGTGCAAACCTTTTGCTACAAGTTATGTTCAGTGGTCACACATCTAATTCAGGTCAAGCATTCCTCATCTAAAAATCTGAAATCTGAAATCCTCCAAAATCTGTATCTTTAGCACACCATTATGATGCCCTAAGTGGAAAATTCCATACCACAAAATTTTGATTCATGTACACAATTATTTAAAATGTTAAGAATTTATGCTATGTGTAAACAGGGTACATGAAATCTAAAGGAAGTTTGCATTTAGATGTGGGTCCCCTATACAAGGTATTACCTTATGTATATGCAAATGTTCCAACACCTAAAGAAATTCCTAAATTCTGGTCCCAAGCATTACAGCTAAGGGATACCCAAGTTATACCTCAGATTCTCAGAATTTGGGTGACTTTCCCCAAGTTCCTTCATCTTCCACCTTCCCACCCCTGCAGGCATCCCTCTGTAACCCTACTAGAAAGTCATTGCTATCAACTAAATGTTAGTGCTTCCTCAAAGTTCATATGTGGAAATCCTAAACCAAAAGTAATGATATTAGGAGATGGGACCTTAGGGAGGTATTAGGTCATGAGGGTGAAACCCTCAAAGTAGTATTAGTGCCCTTATAAAAGGGATTCCAGGAAGCTCTCAACTTCCTTTCCACCATTTGAGGGTACAGAAGAAAGTCAGTATTCTCCAGTGTGAAAGACACCCTTACCACACTGGCACTCTGTTTTTTTGGGCTTCCAGCATCTACAACTGTGAGAATCAAATCCTTTGTTATAACAAACAAACAGCCCAAACAGAATAAGCCCACCATCTCCGTCTGCACCAATGGTCCCAAACACCGGAACTGAGCCAGTCGCCATGGAGGGTTTCCCTGGCTGTGTGTGAGTCTGGACACTTACAATTTTACATTTTGCAACTCAGCTAGCACCATCAGGATAAAGGGGAAAATGTGCGCACCTGCTCACCTAACTAAAAAGTCTAGGGGTCATTAGTTTCCAACATAACTTGATCTAGAAAGTCAGGAGATGTTATCTAAAAATGATACTTTACTGGTAATTAACTGTGGGCAAGAAGTGTAGCAGAAGGAGTTCTCATGCAGTGCTGGTGGAAGATTAATTGGCACCACCATTTTGGAAGATGGTGGGCATTCCCTACTACAGTTGAACAAATACATTCCCTATCCAAAACACTGGCAGGTTTAGATCTGAGCCCAACAGAAATGTTTTTGTCTGCCAAAAGATGTGGACAAGACTGCTCATAGCAGCTTCATTTGTTATAACAGCCAAGACTAAAGTCAATCCAACTGTTCATTAGCAGTAAAACAGGTAGATTCATACAAGGAAACACTATACAGTGATACAAAAGAAAGCAATAGTGAGGTAACAGGACATGAATGATGACAGCATAACATCCCAGTGAGAGGACACCAGCACAAACGGTATGTGCTTCAGATGAGTGCTTTTATGTAGATGAAGTTCAAAAACAGCAGTCACCCTTGTGGGTCTTTAGAGACATGTGAATCCTATGGAGTGTTGAAGAGTTTTCTCTCTGGGTCTGGGTGGGGTTTCACAGGTAGATAATGATGTAAAACTGCATTGAGCTACACAAGGGGGATTTTTGCACTTTCCTGTAGATAAATTATGCCCCAATAAAACTACTTCAAAAAACAATTATGAAGAGGAAAAAAAGCCAGACAAATCTCTCTAGCTCTTGATTTTTGTTCTTGAGTGGTCAGTCCTCATGCCATGGTGTAGTGCCCATCACTGTCTCATGGTGACCTCTACCATGGCAGCAACGTTCATGGAAAGACCCTCTTTTGAGATTTTCCTTGGCCCAACTTTTGCCAGTCTTAGGTCACAAGGCTACCCTGGGGCTCGAGATTTAAACCAGGTAAATCTAAACACATGGAATGAGGTAGGGGAAGTGTGGGTTCCCAGGGTAGGTTCCCAATGAACAAAGGATGTGTGGATCCTATCAGAAGAGTTATGGGCACTGAAAAGAAAACACAGGGGCAGTAAGGTGAGTGCCTGAGCCTGTGCCTGTGTGTGGGTATTCATACATGTGTGTGTTCATGGACATATAACACTGTGCTGGGCTTCTGTTGCTATCACACAAGCTGTGTCATGAGTCCCCTCAGGGATGAGGGTTTCAGCTGACATGGCTCCACTGTCAGTTGTCATTAGGAATTGCCTCACCTGGAGGGAGCTGCCTAGCCCAGGTCAAGACCCACTCCATGAAGTAGACACATGCAAGGACTCATAATGATGTAAAACTGCATTGAGCTACACAATGGAGATTTTTGCACATAGAGGCCCATCTCATACAATTCAGAAGTCCATCCCATGCCTGAGACCTTACTGAGACTGCACTGTAGCCCAGCTACTGTCTCAGCTCAACCTGCCTCCTTCTCTATCCCAAAAATGTTCCCTTCCAAATATTGTGCACAGTGATCTCCCTCTCTGTGTCCCAAGGAGCACAGCCTGCAATGGTGGCCCATTGTCCTTCCTTGGTTTGTACTATTCTTCACTCTCTGAGTGCATAGTGGTTACTCTGGGTGTGCAAGAATGGTCCTTCTGCTTCAAAATGGCAGCACAATTAGATAAGAGTTCATGTTATGTTTCCCTGTCCTTTACTAAGTAGCAGGAGTCACTGGCCACCTGTGGGTGGTCCTCAGGTTTCTTTTGACACTGCTTTGGGGCATTAGATTTCAAAAGACAAAGACCAGCACAGCTTCTCAGCCTGTTCTCTGTCTCAAGAAAAAAACAGATCAAGTCCAAAGCATGGCACCCTTCTA
This sequence comes from Castor canadensis, assembly GCF_047511655.1. Taxonomy (NCBI): domain Eukaryota; kingdom Metazoa; phylum Chordata; class Mammalia; order Rodentia; family Castoridae; genus Castor; species Castor canadensis. The sequence goes on along the minus strand of NC_133401.1, from coordinate 3,414,504 downwards.
CCTGCTTAGGTACACTATGGGGCGTGTGCAATTTCAGAATCTAGCTGCCCGTGCACCATGGTCCTTCTCAAGAAAACATTTCAGTGGTTATCTCCCATTCTTTTTCACCTGTCTTGCACCCATCTCACATTCTTTTGGAGAAAATGCCTCAATTTTCATTTGGGACTCCCCTACTCTGCTTTTGGTCCCTGTGTTTGGGAGGGATTTATCTTTCTCCTCTCATTACTGCAGAGCTGGCATGGAAACAAATTCAGAATTCCATCCTCTAAGGCACAGTGATTGGTTCAGAGGCATGCTTGTCAGCTGGTCAGGCCAATAAGACTCAGGACTTTGGTGACCCCATTGAAATAAGAAGCCCTTGTCTTAGCCCATTTTCTGCTGCTATAACAGAATTCTATAAAAAATAGAAATTCATTTCTCACAGTTATGGAGCCTGAGAAGAAGCCAATGTCTAGTGAGGGCCTTCTTGCTGTATGGACCAGTGTGGGTTAGAGGGACCCCATTCCACAAGCCTCAGTCCTTCCATGAGGAAAGAGCCCTCTCTTGGAGGTGTCACCTAGTAACACTATCACATTGGGAACACTTGAATTTTGGAAGGGACACATTCAAACCATGGCAACCCTCTTCCCACCAAACTTGATTGCTGTGTGGACACTATACTCTTGGTGCTAGCCATGAATCCAAGAGAAGATCAGAACCAAGAGATGGAAAAAGCTGGAGCTGGAGCCCTGGACATTTTGCTTTTGTATTTGTCAGCTGTACCTGAAACCTTGCATACATCCATACTTCCCACCCTTGAGCTTTTAAATTCCTTTTTCTTCCCTTAAGCCAATTTGCATTTCATTGTTGTCACTTGCATATGAAAGGGTCCCAATTGTTACAGAATTTCTGAATGTAAGTGATGAGAGGAACTTGGATATGTTCCAATAATAAATATGAAATATAATAATTTGTAGCCACTAAAATCTATAACAAAGCTTATAAGCATCCCAAATTTGCAATTGAGGGTCTTGCCTTCTGGGACAAGGACATCTAGCCCTTATTCTGAACATCTCCTAGATTTTCTTGGGTCACGGCCTTCACCATGACTTGTCTGTGTTCCTAAACCTCATCTTTGATCGTTCTTAAGCTGTAAAACAGGGGTCAGCAAAATCTTGCCCACAGGCAAAGTCTGGCCTGCCACCAGTTTTGATACAGCTCATGAGCTAAGAAAGGGTTTTTTTACATTCTTAAATTGTTGGGGAATAAACGATTAATATTTTGTAGCATATAAAAATTACATTAAATACATATTTCAGTGTCCATAAATAAAGTTTTATTGGAACACAGCCATGCTCATTTGTTTATGTATTGACTACAGTGTCTTTCATGGTGTAACAGTGCAATTGGGTAGTTGTGACAGAGACTGCCTGACCTGCAAAGCTCAAAATATTTACTACTTCGTCCTTTTGAGGAAAAGTTTGATGAGTCACATTGAAAGTGTCTGGAAGTATGACCTTCACAGTTTGATGTCTAGCTTTAAGTCCCTAAATCACCAACAATGAAAAGTATTTCTCTTTAAATAATCGATGTCTTTTTCCCAAATTTTAAATAGCAAGCAATCCAGGATGTGGAAGAATTTTTCAATTTGTTCCCAGGACCTAGCTCTGAACCAGACAGTATTCTTGCGATAAGGTTTTACTAAGTAAAAATAAAAATGAAAGGTAAAATTAGGTCACTGACCATTTTAAATCAAAAACAATCCTGGAAAACATGAAGTTTTCATTATTTTTTAAATGAGATCTGTCCAGGTCTTCTCGGAGCAGTTTTGCAGGCATCAAGGATTACAAGCTATGCTGCCGGGTGATGTCTGAGTTCAAGTCCAAGTTCCCGTTGGCTTTCTATTGGACTACATAGGTAGATGCTCAGATTCCAGTCCTAGACCATGCAGCATGTAAATTATTTGTACTTCAGTGTCCATGACTTCAAGATGGGGCAATAAGAGGCCATCTCCCAGGAGTTAGTAGGATTTAATAAGTTAACACTCAGGTGTAAGTACTCAGAAATATTAGCTTTCCTTGTCATCCCTCACTCCTGGTGTAAGAATATAATTTGAATGACTTTAGTACTCTTATTTTTTCTTATAAAAGCTGTAATTACACACAGTAATTCTCAAAAGAGGAATCCCCAAGCACAGTTAGACTATGTCGATCAGGTTCCTACTCTGCACAACTCATTTTGCAGTATAGATTGTGAGACAGGAATGAGGAGCTATTTGTGTTGTGTAACCCACAGGTGTCAAACCCTCTGAGCCTCGGCCCACCCTCAGGCACTAGATGATCCTCCCATGCCACCTTGTCACCAAAACTATTCTTTGTAGGGTTACCCATGGCCACCATGCTTCAAGTCTCTGATCTGTCTGTCTCTTACATGATCTCTCTCAACAGCCTTTGGAGGAATTTCATGATGTCCTTCTTTTACTGGTTTTGGATTGTTTTTGAGACACAATCTTACTATGTAGCCCAGCCTGGCTTTGAACTCATGATCTTCCTGACTCAGCTGAGTACTGGGATTGTAAGCATGTACCATCATGCTTGAAGATACCTTCCTTAAGGCTTGCTCCTCTTGTGGCTTAAAGGAAAGACCTCGCCTGTGTTTCCTTCTAAACCACTGGTCAGTCCTCACATTCCTTTGCTGGCATTTTCACTTGCTGCTCACCACTTCTCAATGCTGTCACATTGCAGGATACTCTTTTGTCCTCTGTGTGCATAGCCAAAGTCACCTCATTACTTCATACCACCCCATGGTTGTCATGTGCTGGTTAATTTCCAAGCTTCTAACCCAACTCCAGTCTCTTTTCAAAACAGCAGAGCTTTCTGCCTAATTACACCTGGATATCTCTTACACATCTCAGATTTGCCTCGTGCAAAACCCAACTGCTGCTTTCTTTTCACAGAACTTGGTCTTTTTTACCAGGCCTGGTGTCTAACACCTACAACTGTAGCTACTTGGGAGATGGAGATCAGGAAGATTACAGTTCAAAGCCATCCCAAGGGAAAGAGTTTGCAAGACCCTAACTTAACCAATAAAAAGATGGCTGTGGTGGTCAGTGCCTGTCATCCCAACTACGCAAGAAGCATAAATAAGAGGATAACAGTCCAGGCTTGGGCACAAATGTGAGACCCTATCTCAAAAATCACCAAATTAAAAAGCTGTTTAAGCATGGTACTGGCACAAAAACAGACATGAAAACCAGTGGAAAAGAATAGAGGATCCAGATATGAAGCCACATAACTATAAGCAACTTATCTTTGACAAAGGAGCTAAAAATATACGGTGGAGAAATAGCAGCCTCTTCAACAAAACTGCTGGGAAAACTGGTTAGCAGTCTGCAAAAAACTGAAACTAGATCCATGTATATCACCCTATACCAAGATTAACTCAAAATGGATCAAGGATCTTAATATCAGACCCCAAACTCTTAAGTTGATACAGGAAAGAGTAGGAAATACTCTGGAGTTAGTAGGTATAGGTAAGAACTTTCTCAATGAAACCCCAGCAGCACAGCAACTAAGAGATAGCATAGATAAACGGGACCTCATAATACTAAAAAGCTTCTGTTCATCAAAAGAAATGGTCTCTAAACTGAAGAGAACACCCACAGAGTGGGAGAAAATATTTGCCAACTATACATCAGACAAAGGACTGATAACCAGAATATACAGGGAACTTAAAAAACTAAATTCTCCCAAAACTAATGAACCAATAAAGAAATGGACAAGTGAACTAAACAGAACTTTCTCAAAAGAAGAAATTCAAATGGCCAGAAAACACATGAAAAAATGCTCACCATCTCTAGCAATAAAGGAAATGCAAATTAAAACCACGCTAAGATTCCACCTCACCCCTGTTAGAATAGCCATCATCAGCAACACCACCAACAACAGGTGTTGGCGAGGATGCGGGGAAAAAGGAACCCTCTTACACTGTTGGTGGGAATGTAAACTAGTACAACCACTCTGGAAAAAAATTTGGAGGCTACTTAAAAAGCTAGACATCGATCTACCATTTGATCCAGCAATACCACTCTTGGGGATATACCCAAAAGACTTACTCCAGAGGCACCTGCACACCCATGTTTATTGCGGCACTATTCACAATAGCCAAGTTATGGAAACAGCCAAGATGCCCCAGCACTGACGAATGGATTAAGAAAATGTGGTATCTATACACAATGGAATTTTATGCAGCCATGAAGAAGAACGAAATGTTATCATTCGCTGGTAAATGGATGGAATTGGAGAACATCATTCTGAGTGAAGTTAGCCTGGCTCAAAAAACCAAAAATCGTATGTTCTCTCTCATATGTGGACATTAGATCAAGGGCAAACACAACAAGGGGATTGGACTTTGAGCACAAGATAAAAGCGAGAGCACACAAGGGAGGGGTGAGGATAGGTAAGACACCTAAAAAACTAGCTAGCATTTGTTGCCCTTAATGCAGAGAAACTAAAGCAGATACCTTAAAGCAACTGAGGCCAATAGGAAAAGGGGACCAGGAACTAGAGAAAAGGTTAGATCAAAAAGAATTAATCTAGAAGGTAAAACCCACGCACAGGAAATCAATGTGAGTCAATGCCCTGTATAGCTATCCTTATCTCAACCAGCAAAAACCCTTGTTCCTTCCTATTATTGCTTATACTCTCTCTACAACAAAATAGTTTCTGCTGGGTATTGAGGGGGGGGAGAGGGAGGGGGCGGAGTGGGTGGTAAGGGAGTGGGTGGGGGCAGGGGGGAGAAATGAACCAAGCCTTGAATGCACATATGAATAATAAAAGAAAAATGAAAAAAAAAATAAAAATAAAAAGCTGTTTAAAAAGATCTGAGGTATTACTCAAATGGTAGAGTAGCTGCCTAGCAAGTGAAAGGTCCTGAGTTCAAACCCTAGCATGGTAAAAAAAAAAAAAAAAATCTTGATTTTTTTTTCTTAGTCTTCCCCAACCTAGCAAATGACCCAGAGAGTGGGCTTAAATGAAAAGGAATCAGAATTTCTGTGATAGCTAGCTTTCCATAACCATTTCAAAATACCTAGCAAACTCAACTTATGAGAGGTTTCTTTTGGCTCACAGTTTCAGTCCATGGTGGCTTGGTCTGGTTGCTTCTGGGCCTGTTCTGAGAGCATCAGGGCAGAAGAACACAGTGGTGAAGCACTGCCCACTTCAAAGTGGCCAGGAAGCAAAGAGAAAAAGACAGGGTGGGTTACAGTCCCAATGTCCCTTCAGTAGCATGCCCCCATGATGTCATTTCCTTCCACAAGGCTCTACCACCTCCCAAGAACACCACAGGCTGGCAGCCAAGCTTTAACACACGGCCTTTGGGGAACATTTCAGATCCAAACCATAACAAAGCCTGAGCTACTGGCAAACGTCCATGTGTTCTGCTTTCATTACCTCTCATTAGATAGAGGTACAGATATGACTATGGATATACACATGCATATGACATAGAGAAAGACTTTCATGACTTCTTTGTCCCTATAAAGAACTGAATTCCCAGAGAGCAGAAAATTTAGCTCATATCCTAAGAAACCACAACAAACAGAAGATACTGGTACACACATGTCTGATGACTTGCTAACCTTGTAGCATAAGGCAGTTCCCTGGGTCTAAAGATGAAGATGCTTGCTGGACCACAAAGAAGCTGAGATGAAACTGAAAACTCAAGCCAGAGCTTATCTGGAAGGCACATCTCTGGGCTAAGACACCATACTTCTACACAAGCCCGATTTTTACTGTATTATGAAAGATTGGTAGGTTGATAAATGACAATTAAGTTAGCTCAAATAATGGATGTTTTTATGATGTCCAATGATTGTGCTGATTTCCTGAAATGTGTGCTTCACAGCTGCTTGTTTTGGTGCCAGGTGTGGGAAGAGTTTCTGAGTTTCTTTGAGTGATCAGCAAACCTTATCCAACTCACATAGAAAGTTCCTACTACATTCTAGAACCACATGTGGCACCATGTACAATGCCTGTGCTCATGGGGCAGAAAGTCCAGTCGGTATCCAGATTGAAAAGGAAGAATAAGGCTGGTTTTTTATTCATAGATAACAAGATCATCTATCTGGGAAAATCTGATAGAATCTACAAAAAGTGCTAATAGAAGTAATAAATAAGTTTTACAAAGTTGCAGAATATAGGAGCAATATAAAACAGAGAGCTGTGCTTCTATTTGCTAAAAATGCACAATGAAATTGTACTCTTAAAAGTATCATTTATAACCAGGCATGGTGGCTCATGCTTGTAATACTAGCTACTTGAGAGGCAGAGATCAGGAGGATCACAGTTCCAAGCCCAGCCCAAGGGAAAAAGTTCATGAGACCTCATTTCAACCAATGGCTGGGCTCAGTGTCACACATCTGTCATCCCAGCAACGTGAGGAAGCATTAATAGAAGGATCATAGTTTATGCCAGTCCAGGCATAAAGAGAGATCCTATTGCAAAAATAACCAAGGCCAAAAGGGCTGGTGACATGGTTCAAGTGGTAGAGTTGCCTGCCTAGCAAGCATGAGGCCAACAGCAAATAAATAATAGAATAGAAATCAAAATAAAAGTACCATTTATAATAGCACCTAAAATATTAAATACTTAGGAATAAATCTGATAATAGATGTGAACGATACACTGACAACAACAAAATATTGTGAGAGAAAAATGAAGACCTAAATAAATGTGACAATACTACAAACCTTAGAAGTTTCAATGATTAAAGATGCAAATTCTCCCCAAACTGATTTAATGATATCTCAGTCAAGCAAAATCTTGGCAAGCTATGGGTAGAAATTGAAATTTATATAGAAGTACAAGGGAACTAGAATAAATTCTGGAAAAGAAGAAGAAAGATGGAAAGTGGATATTATCTGATTTTAAGAAGAATTGTGAAGTTATAGTAATCAAAAGAGCATGGTATTATAAAAAGACAAGTAGATGGGTAGAATTCAATAATCCAGAAATAAAGGTATGCCTGCACAGACAACTTTGTTTGGCAACAGATCAAAAGCGACACATGAGGGGAAGAATGACCTTTCCAACAAATGGAATTGGAGCAATTGCATATCCAAATGCAAGAAAATGAACTTGAATCTGCTTCTCATACTTCTGGTAGCTTAACTCAAAATGAAGGTCAGACCTACATGTAAAATTTCTAGAACAACACATAGAAACTCTTTCTGACCTTGGATTAAACAAAAATATCTTAGCTACAACACCACAGAATTCTGTCCACAGAATGAACCGATAACCGGTAGGTTGTCAAAATTAACTCATGCTCTTCAAAACACACTGTTAAAAGAAGAAAAAGGAAAGTTGCTAGCTGATAGAAAATTTTTGCTGTATATATATTATATTATATATATATATATATAATAGGAGTAGTATTCAGAATATATAAAGAATTCTCAAAACTTGGTGATAAGGAAACAGCCTACTAAAATTAACAAAATATTTGAACAGAAAATTCATCAAAGACACAGAGATAGCATATAGGAACATGTCAAGGCTCTCAGCATCAGTAGTCATTAGGGATATACAAATTAAAACCACAGGGTGCCACCACACACCTACTGAAGGACTGGAATAAGCAAGAACGGATATCCCAGCAGTGGAGGCACTGAAACTCCCAAAACTCTCCTGGTAAGAATGAAAAGTGTCACACTACTTTGTAAAACAGCATGGCAGTTTCTTGAAATGTTTAGCACACATCCACCATGTGACACAGACAATTCCACTTGTAATGTTAACCAAGAGAAAATGAAATATATATTCATGCAGAGATGTGGGCATCAGTGTTCATAACAACACTTTCTATAGCCCATCCTGAAAATTCAAATGTCCACCAACAGAAGAACAGATAAAGAAATTATGGAAAAACCTGGACAATGGGATGATATTCAGAAAGAAAGAAAAATTAATCATTTAAATAAGCAACAGCATGAATGATTTTTAACGCAATTATGCTGAGCAAAACCAGCAATACAAAATATATGATTCTGTTTACACAAAACTTTAGAAAATTCAGTTTACTCTCTAGTGACAGAAGGTAGATCAGTGGTTGCTTAGGGACAGGGATGCTGGGAAGAGAGAGAAGAGGTACCAAGAATGACTTTTGGAGGTGAGGATGTGCTCTTTTGTTGAGTGTGGTAACAGTATCACGGGTGTATACATAGGTCACAACTAACAAATAAATTGCCCCATATTAGACAGGAACAGGTTTGTCTGTCAATGAAACCTTAATAAAGTTTTTAAGAGTCTCATGGGAAATACAATGAATCTACCCAGTATAGTTAAGACTGTGCAAACTGTAGGGAAGAAGGCAAGGTCTGTAGCTAGCTACCCTTTGACAGTAGACCCTAGACCTCTGGCGCCACATAGCAAGGGTCAGGTAAGTCATTTTCTGAGAAGGCAATATTTGGGTATATCTGAAATGTTTTAGCTATGTGAAAATCTGGAAAGGAACTGGGTAGCTGAGAGGGAAGAAGAAGAAGGTGAAGGAAAGCCATAGGTTGAGATGTGTTCCTCTCACCACAGAAGGGAAGCTGTGCCGGTTAATTGTTAAGTGCTAACTTGACTGGGCTCAGGGATGCCCATATAGCTGATAAAAATGCTCTTTGTGGGTGTGGTTGTGGGGTGCTTCAGAAGAGATTAGTGTTTGAATCAGGGGATTCAGTAAAGAAGATTCATTGAGAGTTGATACAGAGCAGAAATGGGGAGGCAGGGGGTGGGACTCCCATCCCCTCCCACCCTTGGACATCAGAGCTCCTGGCTTTTGGGCCTTTGGACTTGAACTGAATTATCTACTGGCTCTCATTGGCTCTCCAGGCTGTCTGCAGCAGTGTCTGTAGTCATTTGTGCTACCCCTTAAGACTCATGATACACCTGTATCACGCATATGTGATGGATCTCCTGACTTTCCCATGGGTGCTATTTCTGTGGAGAACCTCTGTACAGAGCCATGGCAGATGTCACCCTACTCCTCCCTTCACTGTGATGGATGACAGCTACTCCCTTTAGTTTTCTTTCTGCTCAAGGAGGAGGATTCTGGGGGATAAACTGGCCAAATAGTTCATGCCTCAAGTCTGAGACTACCTTGAGTGACTCTCAAGTCCTTCTGCTCCCCCATCAGGAGGACCGCCATAAACTCAGAGATTCATAGATCTGACTTGAGAGCAAGCTCAGCCTTCAGACTGCACAGATCCCCTGGGGACCTGGCCACACCTGCTGAGAATCTGATCTAGAGGATAGAGCGTGGCTGTCCTGGTGAGGACAGACATGCCATTGACACAATGCCTGCACTTGCTCAGCTGTATTGGATAACCTCAGAATGCCCTTCACCTCTCTGGACCGCAAGGCACTTTCCTACATAGGAAGTCTACATGGTAGACCAGTCCTTGTTCTACTTCCTGAGCTTCGGGAGAAGGGCAAGTGAGATCACAAAGCAGTAGTTCTTTGGGAGTGATAAAATGGTATTTATGTGCAGAAGATGTCCACAAAGCTCGCTGTCTCCCCACGAATGGCCACCTGCCGTGGAAGCTCTTCAGCTCTGCTGGATCCCCTCACCAGGCTGGTGGGCACACCCATGCAGGTGGGTGGCTGGAGTCCCAAACCTGTCCCCTTATTTGGAATATCACCTCCCCACCCAGTTTAGGAATCCTTGGAAGGTTATGCCCTTCATAGAGAGGGAATCCTCATTCAATGACTAACCAGTGGGGGGTGCCAAGGGCTAGATCCCTTGCCTGAAGACAAGACAGCTCTGGGGAACCACTCAGGTTCCAGAACTTTCTGTGGGGTCTGGCCAAGGCTAGGTTCCAGCTGGGTCCACAGCTTCACCCCCTGGCTCCTTTTGCTTCATGCTCAGCCCCACATTCTCTCTGAGAGAAAGCCCTCCATCAACTAGCAACACAACAGTCCTGAACCATTTGCATCTGGTGAACCCTAGCGAAGACCCCAAGACCATTGGATTCTATTGAATGACTGACCTCACAGGATTTACAGTAAGCTATCCTGACTCTGTCCCGCTAGGGTAATCCCACTGTCCCCTTTCCAGGGCCTGCCTTGGAACACTAGGGTGTCTAGGGCCCCAGGACCTGGCTCACTCCAGGATGTTTTCTTCACAATCGCTTTTCAAAAAACACATTCTCAATAGCTTTAATTTAATCAAAACATTCTTGACTGAGATCATTAAAGCCTCTGAGAGGCATTTAATTCTAAATTCACCATATCCACGGCGTAGCTGTTGAGTAACTGAAAAAAATCAACTTTATGTCATAATAGTTTGTTAGAATGTTTGTTTACTCTCCATCTGAGACACGCTAATTAAAACAAGAGGCCTCCACAAGCAATCCAGTTAGCAAATAGGATGAGTTAATAGATAAGGATTGGCTGGGAATTACAGGGAAGCCCACGTCCCCACCACATGGACTGGGAGAAGGTGGGGAATTTCCATCGGCCATGGCTGTTCAGTGGTATTCTGCAGAATGCATTTTTCCATCCATCTCCTCCCTCATCAAGGGTCTTATGAACTTCTCCGAGAAACATTTCTCTTTGTTGGCTCTCAGCTGTCATCAGATCTTCTTGAATTCATCTTGAAGGGAAGTGATTAAGGACCCTCATGACTGGATTTGCACTTTCCCACAGACTTGGCTGGAAGTGTGGTCCTCTCTCCTGCCAGTCCTGGCTCTTTATGCAGGAAGAAGAGTTGTCCTGGAAGGTCCCCAATAGTGGCTGGCCCTCAGACAGCTCCAGGGGACTGTCCAGCCATCCCATTCTCCTGCAGATGCACCCCACATGTGCAGGAAGTCAAGGTTCTTGCTGCTTATTGAGAACTCAGAACCCTTCCAAATGAAGACATCTGAGGGCCTGGACTCCATTTGTCAAAGTGCAGACAGCAGACCCCTGTGCCACAGGGACCCCTTCCAACTGGGCTCTCCACCCTCTCTGGCCATATCTGCCTCTGTGCATAATTGCACACAAATGAACAATTTCTATCTATTTCCCTTCATCACAAGGCCAAGGCTAATTACCCGATATTCTGCTCTAATCCTGCCCAGCAACCTTTCCTCTGGCGCTTTTCCCTTCCTTAGACTCCTGAGTGATCTCACCTACTTTACCCTCAGCCCTGCAAGGCTTGACCTTCCCCTATTCTCCCTGCCCCAGGCTCAGAGTCAGGATTTATCACCTACCCACCAACTCCAAGATGGCAGCATGAGAAGGAGTCAGAGAGACCACATGTTAAAGGAAGGAAACTGAGGCAGAAAGATGTGATTGGAGCACTGTCATATTGCTGGTTAGAAAGCCAAATCCAAGGTCATGCTGTTATTTTTAATGTTGAATCCAAAATAAAATACAAATAACTGGGGGATGATTCCAGCCTTCACATCTTCTTTGCCCCAGTTCTGTGGGCTCTTTTGTGTAGAAACAAAAAGAATAATACAAAGAAACCTTGTGATGATACTATGGTTGCATTTAATGCAAATGTGAATTATAAAAACACAAAAGGCTGTGATAAAAAAAAAAGTAGTAAGGAAGTCTCAGTTGGGTGCAGTGGTTCACACCTGTAATCCCTTTGGATCAGGAACTGGAGGTTGGGAGGATCGAGGTTCAAGGCCAGCCTGGGCAAAAAGGGAGAGCCCATCACAATAAAGAAGCCAAGTGTGATCCCAGCTAGGAGACTAGGTACGAGAATAACAGTCCAAGGACAGCCCAGGCAAAAAGCAAGAAACCTTATCTGAAAAATTAAAACAAAAAAAGGCTGGAGATGTGGCTCAAGTGGTAGAGCATCTGCTTAGTAATTAGGAGGTCCTGAGTTCAAATCCTAGAGCAGCAAAAAATACAAAAATCAAAGTCTCACTTTGATGTGAAATTTGGGAACACGGAAACATTGTCCGGATACGTGGAAGAGGTACACCTCTGTAATCCCAGCACTCAGGAGGCTGAGGATTGGGAGTTCAAGGCCAGTCTGCAAAGTTAGTAAAGAAATGAAAATAATGAAAAATGGAAGGAAGGAAGGAAGGAGGGAGGGAATATGTGAATATCATGACATTTCATAGGCAGAATCCAGACCTAATACACACACACACACACACACATATATATTTATTTTATGGGACTATAATTGGAAGAACAAGGAGTAGGGGGAGAGGGAAGAGATAATGCATGAAGGATGCTGAATGCATTGTATCTATGACACAGAAATATATTGTATCTTTGACACCTCTATACATTGTATATATGTACGAAGGTTGCACATGGCAACTTTCTGACTGACAGCTGTTGAAAAATAGGGTGGGGGACAGGATGGAGAAAAGAGAGAGTAAAAGCGTTAATTTAATCAGTGTACAATATATGCAAGTGTGAAATACCACAGTGTTACCCTTTGCACAATTAATACACAGTAATTAAAAGTTATGTTAAAATAGAAATGTGTCACTCTAACCACACAAGTCTTAATGGAGTTCATTTTGTATGTGAGGACTCTGAGAAGTTATTCTTGTTACAGCTGAGGTGGAAATGACCCGAGGACTCTTTAAGGGAGGACATGGTGATAGTTGTGTCTCCTGTCTCCCACAGGTCGTAGGTGTTTGGCATTGCTGGGCAGGAAAGGGACCAAAGAACGGACACTCCCTCGCTGAAGGCCTGCAACTTCCTGCCATGGAGCTGGCCCTGGGCAGAGAGGGCTGCTGCTCTTCCATGACCTACAACAGGACTCTCTTGTGACCTTAGGAGCCTGCCCTGGAGGTGCTAGGGTCTGAAGGGTGATTGGTTTCCCAGCAGCAGGTTCAGCCAGGCTCCAGGCTGGAACGTTTGGTGGTCTGTACCAAAAGGGAGAGGACAATGGATTGTGAGAGGTGGACCAGGAGTCGAGGACAGGCATGAAGGACTCATCGTCCACATCAAGGATGTTTTCTGGGCACCATTAGGGGAAGTTTGTCCTGGGACCTCAGGCTTTCTGTCCAGGAAACCCTTCTGGACTAATATTTGAAGCCAACTGCCTATTCCTGCTCACTAGTGTTTGTTGAGTGCTTAATAGCCCTCAGGTTCTGCCCTAAGCATTCCCTAGATATCTCATTTGGTCCCCCAAGTACAACCTGGTTCCCAGGTGGGATGCTGAGACTCCTAGAGGTCAGGGCTAGCTACCAGAGCTTCTCTCCAAGAGCTGAAGCTGGGTTTGGAAACCAGGTAACTCCAGACCCTTCTTCCTGTCTTTCCCTCCCAGCCTCTGGTGTGTGATCTGTGTGTTTCCCCCTTGTCTTCATAGACACCACACCCTCTCTGGGTAACCAGGCAAAGTTCAACCTGAGGGAAATTTCAGGACACTCCTGAGATTTGCTTCCACCTGACTAGAGGCCACTACCCCACACCTGATGGCACCAAATTCAAACCTTTCTGATGGAAATGTGGCTCCTGACTCCTTTCCAGGCTCACCTGGAGGGGGGGAGGTGGGAGGGCTCCTGATACTGCCTGCACCAGCTTTCTTACCTTTTCCCACTCCATCCCCTCTACCTGGAGTTCCTCTTTCTTTCTTCTGTACCCCAAGCCGCCTGATTCCCAGTTGAATTCAATCCCTATCTCTCCAACTCATGAGCCCTGCTGGCTGCATCCTTCCCGGTCCTCCATGGTGTTATTTGACAACTATATAAATACAAATGATATCAATGAGAGAGCCAGCAGAGTGGCTCAAGTGGTAGAGCGCCTTCCTAGCCAGTGTGAGACCTTGAGTTCAAACCCCAGTACTGCCAAAAAACAAAAGAAGCCAAATTATATCAATGGGGGAGGTAGATTTGGAAGAATTCCAAAGAGCAGAAGGCATAGGAGACCCAGATTTTATTTTATTAATACAAATTAATTTCAATTTATAAAACATGATCAATGCCAAAGAAAGTCTATCTCCAGACTGGATGTGGCTCATGAACCACCAGTCTGCTTTCTGCTTCTGAGAGACCATGTGGTGTACATCTTTCTGAATCTTCTAGCGCAGTGTCTGAGTTTGCATGGCCCCACATGGTTCCCCCAACTTTCTACATGGCTGACTTGATTTCCCATTGAGGAAGCCCCTGTCCCCTTTCCAAGGATGAGGAAGATGTAACTCATCGTGTTTCTCCTTGACACTCTGGCTATCCAGGACCTCCCAGCCCAAACTGAGCCTGGTCACAGAAATGATTTCTTTCCACTGTTCCCTTATTTGTGTTTTTTGCTTCCATTGTGTTTCCCAGAAATTTCATGAACTAGGGAAGAATGAAATAAAAACATGAATTTAGGCCAAGCATGCCTGTAATCCTTGTGACTCAAGAGTCAGAGATTGGGAAGATCATGGTTTGAGACCCACCCAGGCAAAGAGTTCACAAGACTCCATCCACCTCACCAAAAACTCTGGGTGTGGCGACATGCATCTGACATCCCAGCTATGCAGGAAGCATAAATAAGAGGATTGCAATAAAACCCAGTCTGGGCAAAAGAGAGACCCTATCCTAAAAATAAAGCAAAAAGGGCTGGTGGTGTGGTTCAAGTGGCAGAGCACCTGCCTACCTAGCAGGAGACCCTGAGTTCAAATCTCATTGCAGCCCAAAACACAAACCAACAACAACAACATGAAACAAATGGACTGGGGACAGGGGGCGTGATTTCAAACCCTAAGGCATCAGGAAACATTTCTCTTCCTGTCTTTACCTTTACCCTTTCCCAGTCTAGCCTGGTATGGGTATTTCTTAGGGATTGTTGATTGCAGGTAGCAAAAAGCATCTATCAAAAAAAAAATTAAGAAGAAGATGTAACAATTCAGGTAATTCAAAGAAAGGGGAAATAGGAAGTGAAGAAACAGTTTGGGGAGAGAAGTCAACTCAACTGTGGCTGGCTGTGTTGGAATCTGACTCATGTCACAATCTGAGACTGATGGATTCCAGCATCCAGTGCCTACATCTAGGGCTCAAATTCAGAGAGGTCAGTATAGCTTGGATAGCATTTCCTGTCTTCATCAGTCTCACCAAGACCCTGACAAATGAGGGAGAGTAAATGCCCAGAGGAAAATCTGGGGGAACATTCCTAAAAGGATGGATGTGCTAAATGGATCTCACTGATGTGTCGTGAACTAAGCCAGACCTGGTAGAGTTGAAGAGTCTAGTATGGGAGCATTCATTTATGTCTCCATTTCTTGGACATCCAATGGAACCCATCAAAGCCTAATAAATCATGACCCAGACAAGGGTAATGAAGAAGGTAGGAAACAGAAGTTCACAGAGATTTCTTCCAAACTCCAGAATAGGGTTTACAGTCATACTACCCTGAATACACCCAATCTTACCATCTCTAGAATGGGCAGATTTACCTGGTCCTGCAAGCAGATTCCCCTCCAACACCATGGCAACCACAAATACTGCTCCTTTTCCAGGCATCCTTCTCTGCCCTGCCCTGTGCACTTGGCCTCCCTGGGCTCTCATCCCACACTGCACCTTCTCCCATCCTGCCTCATCCCTGAGGCAAGCCTCTGAGAGCAAGCAGACAGTGGGGTACATGGCTTGAGGACTTGAATCAGGAAATTGTCTCCTTCAGAACTGTCCTATTGCCCCTCTTGACTTCCATTCTTCATCTGTTAAATGTAGGTAATAATACAATTATTATCCCCATCTTCAGGGATTGTTCAGGTGTTTCATGTTTCATAGCCATTATTTTATTCCACAAGCTTTACTGAGCAACT
This sequence comes from Castor canadensis, assembly GCF_047511655.1. NCBI lineage: Eukaryota > Metazoa > Chordata > Mammalia > Rodentia > Castoridae > Castor > Castor canadensis. Next base: position 3,398,781 of record NC_133401.1, on the reverse strand, counting down.
TACTCCATCCTGGCCTCTTTCCAGGGATGCAAGGGGGACCAAACAGATAAGACTCTGCTTTCTTAGAGAAAGGTGCCAATCACATAAATAATAGGTAAATCAACAAATAAATAAATAAATATGTTATGTCACATACAGTGAAGGGAAGAGGGTATGGTAAAGGTAGCAACCTGACTATTTTGACCTCTCCTAGGATGCAGTCTAGGGAGGCTAGTGCTCTCTGTCTCTCTCTCTTTGTCTCTCTCTCTCTCTCTCTCTCTCTCTCTCTCTCTCCCTCTCCTTCTACTTCTCCTCCTCCTCTTCCTCCTCCTCCTTTTACTTGTGGGGAATGTGGTCAGTGGATAGGTTCCAGTTGTCAGCCTCTTTAGGCTCTTTCTGGGCTGCAGGTAGCTGCCTTGACAGAGATCTTGCCTTTTGAGCAGCCTCTGAGAACTGGGTGCTCAGTAAAGGCCTGGGTGCTTCAGCCCACTGGGGGACACTCTGATGGTCAGTACTTGCTCCTGAACTGCCCACGTCAAAATCCAACTTCATGCTCTGCCCGGTGTCACTACTTTTTTGCCTATGCAGTAGTCAAAATGCCTTGCACCCCAAATGCTTCCTCCTGGGGAACCCATCCTGGAGCACAGAGGAAGGGGACAGAGTACATTTGAGACTTTAGACTCCACTGCGGTAGCATTTCATCAGAGTCCAGATGTAAAGTCAGGAGGGACGATACTATTTGGGGGAGATTGCTGCCCAGGGGAGCCTCATGTGCAAAGGCCCTGGGGACAGAGCACTTTCAGGAGGCCAGTGTGGTTGGAGAGGAATGGGGTAAAGAGCAGAGAGTAAGAGATGAAGTCAGACATAAACAGGAACTTGAATCTGTTGGGCTGTTGGGTCATAAGAGTGACTGGCTTTTACAGGGAGTAAATGCGGACTTTGGGCTCAAGCCATGCCAGGTTTTGGGTGGACAATGGGTTGGGGGACAGAGGAGAAATGGAAGCAGAGCCCCTAACTTAGAAGCAAGTTTTGGTGGCCTCAAGCAGAAGTGACCAGAATTACAGGTGGTTGTCACAGATGTGGTTTTAATGTGTTGGAATCGAGTTGTGACAGCAGTTAGCATCCCTATAGTGGTTGGGAGGGTCAAGAATAAGGATTTTTCTTTTATCTCAAGCACTGGGCTTGCTGTGCAGTATTTGCATAGAGCTCATTTGCATATGATATATCTGCATAAGATCTCCCAGGGTGCACTGGGTGTATCAGACTAGCCCTTCCCTGAGCATAGCCTCCCACAGCCCTCCTCCTGGGTTGAAGGAGGCTGTGTTACATCCAAATATTCAGTGCACAAATTCTGACGCAGCCTTGTGGATGTGGGTTTTATTTTCCAGGAAGTTTTCTTGCCCATTTCCAAAGCAGTCCAGTCTTCTAAGCAGAGCCTGCTTCCCTGGGCCTCTGCGGCAGCTGGTAACCTCCCTCGCCCGGGATGCAGCCTGGCACTGGCTCTGTCTCTCTGTGCCTCCTTGGACTGTTTTCTTTCCCTTGGATTTCTCTTTGTCTGCCTCCAAGAGCTGCAGTAGGCTCCTGGTGCTGTGCAAACAGGCCCCTCACTCCGGAGCTGGATCTGGAGGCCCCAGCTCCAGAGAAAATTCCATAATCAACTAGACTGAGTGATGGGTTTAGGAGGCCAAGGCTGATACTAACTGTAATTCACAATCCCTGGGCACTCGGCTCTGTAATAAAGCCGGGATGTCAGACAGCCCAGCCAAGAGCTAACATACCTGTTTGAACTAGTCCTGTGCCAATGGAAACACATCAGAAAAGACAAACATTTAGCCAACTGTCTGATGCAAATGGGTTCTTTTCAGCCCAATGAAGAATGATCACCTATATATGACCAGAGGAGTACGTTAAATGTTGATACGTAATAACGAACTGAGCCACTCTCCTCTGGTGTTCAGGAAGTAATGTCCCTGTAAATAACTACAGTGACAAGGTTTTAGACCTTGCCCATACCCAACCAGGGCCAGAAGAGCACCACCATCAAACACAGCTCACGTCTATCCGGGTACTGAATGCACCAGCCCGGGATGTTTCAGGGTGGGAACATAAAAATGTTTAGCCATGACTGTGTGCAACTAAGGAGGTATGAATTTCTAAGTGACCCTGTTTAATCAAAACCTCCATCGAGACACCTTTTAGCACACACACTCGCAAGAAATTTCAAAATACAGATTTTGCTGGTAAAACAACCCCTTGTTGTCATTTTCTAGTCAAATATGTATTGAGCGCCCCCCACCCCGCCTGAGAATGCTTTTTTTTTTTTACTAAGCCAGCAACTCCTGCACGCACAATGGCTTAATCGTATATTGTTCTCTGAGTACTAACCCTTTACAAATCATATGACATAAAAAGAAAAATAAGTAACATTGTAAAGACAGTAATGAGAACTGTTGAGCTAAAGTGCCTCTTAAAGAAATCCTAATAAATTCCAGAATTTCTAGTCTAGGCAAGCCTTCCATTTAGAACAAAATCAATGATCAATGGTTGCAACGAGGCAGCATTAGGCTTGCATGCCTCCCGAGCAGGGAAAACTCATAGACGAAAGATGACATTTAAGGAAAAAAAGCTGACATTGAGTCCATCACTGTCATCGCTTCTGCCATAAAGCAGCTTCAAATATTAAAACATTTTTCATCTGTGCTGCATTATTGGCACCAGAAATTGTTTTCTCTCTGTCTGGTGCGCACTTGAACTGCAGCAGGGCTCCCTGGAGACTCCGGATTGTTACCAAGGCCTCATAACATATTGGCAGTTGACGTGGTGTCGTTCATGTACACTTGCCACTCACGGGGAGCCTCCCCTCCCCCGGCCTGCAGGCGTACACCCTGCGGCTGCTGCACAGAGGGACTCTGGCTCAGTGGCTCAGATGCTTGCAAACTGCCTTCCCCTGGCCATGCCTCTGCCCTTGACCTTGTCTTGCTGGTTTCTCATGGGCAGTTCCAGTCCCACCAGGACCTCCCCCGCCAGCTCCCCCCCCCCACCCTGCATAGCCCTGTGGGCTGAGAACTATTTGGCTGCTCTGAGGTGTCTTTAACTCTAACAAGCATAAGCTTCTTCTTCTTACCCTGGCAGCTCAGCCCTGGCAGAGTGCTAAAATTCAGGGAAGGAAGGCTGGCTCTGGTTCTGTGACTGTCTGCACAGCACCCCCTGTTTAGTGTTGAACACAGTGACATGATGACCTGGAATGGTGCACTGGGTCCCCTCCAAGGGGTCTGGCATGGATCACACAGGAGGGATGTATACTAGGTGACTCGAGTCCTTTGAGGCATCACTTTGAATATAAAAGATGCTCCTTAGGGGCCTCCCAATTCTTGCTACTGGACACCCAAGGAGAACGGTGCATCCTTATTCTTTCTTTCTTTTTTTTTTTTGGTGGCACTGTGGTTTGAACAGTGGTTTGCTAGGCAGGCGCTCTTACAGCTTGAGCCACTGCCAGCGGCAGTGCATCCTGACCTCCAAGAAAGATACTGTCAAGGTATGTGTGCATAGGAAAGAGAGGTATCAGGAGATGATTTTGGTTTCCAGAACTGAGGCCCAGTGTCTTGGGTTCTCCCATGTTTGTGCAACACTAAGTGACCCCAACCTCTTCCTGCCCCTCACCCTAAACCAAACAGCTTTCTAAGAATGGTGGGGTTGTGGGGTTGGTGACAGATGGATGGAAGGTGGACAGCAGGACTCCTGAGTGTCCCACCAGCACTAAGTTCATGTGGCCCCTGGGTTCACCTTAGTCAGTGTGGGGTATAAAGACCTGGCAGAGCTGATTTCTCCAGGAAACACAGCACCCAGGGCCCAGGAAACTTTTAGGAGTTACTTGCAAATTGTTTTCACTTCTACTACAATCAGAAAATATATATATATATATTTAAGGCCAAATATTATATATGCCCTTAGCTCTCTGTCAATAAAAAAATGGAATTTTATAGTTTTATGGATGATGAGGTCCACCAAAACAAAAGCATTCAGGGCCTTGGCAGAGGGGACACATGACCAGTGCTTGGCAGTTGGGCTAGGGTCAAAGCCTGGTGGTGACACACAGCTGCCGGGCAGGACTCAGAAAGCCAGCCTAATGCTAGCTCTGAGAGCCCAGGTAAGTCTGGTTTCTGAGGCCACACTGGGGCCCTGGGCATGGGAGGAGTTGTGACCCCATTCAGTGCACTCATTTGGGCTCAGGGGGAGGGTGGGGCTGAGGGAGGAAGACAGAGCCTCCAAGAGCTGTGTCTGCTCCTCCCAGTGCTGGAGAGCCAAGCCAGCACTCCAGAGGGTGCTGTCCAGACAGGCGATGCACCCAGTCCAAATATGTATAATATTATGTGTCAATCAAAAGCAAAATAAAATCAAAAGAAACAACTGCCAACTAGTGGAAATGGGTCAGATATAGCAAAGGGATTGGGTTGAGCTTGCTGTGTTAGGGTTATTTGTGGGATGGGGTTAGAATAATGCATAGACGCATGTGTCCTTGGTTCCTTTTGGTCCATGTGTTACATCTACCCAAGGCTTTGCTCTGGACCCTCCCTCTTGGACAGTTGTCCTCTCACAAGCTCCTCCCACTGAGAAAACCTCCCAGCCAGGCCCATCTTCATGGTCCATCACCCCAGCAGGGTCTCTCAGATGGGTTTCCCCATCACCGTGCTGAATGACTCCCACTGTTATGTGTTGGATATGACATGGCCCTCAAAAGGCTCACGTGTTGGACATTGGTCTTCTGCTGGTGGGGCCAATCACTGGGTGGTAATTGGATCTTGGGAACTCTAACCTAATCAATGGATCAATCCCTTGATGGATTCACACTATGATGGCAGAATTGGGAGATGATGAAAACCAGGAGATAACAGCCTGCTTAGAGAAAGCCAGTCATTGGGCGTGTGTCTTTGAAGGGTGTGTCTTGCTCTGGCCTCTTCCTGGCTGCCACGAGGTGAACAATTTTGCTCCACCATGCCCTCCTGCCTCACCATGGCCCAGAAATAATGGAGCCAGCCAACCATGAACTGAAACATCTAAAACTGTGAGCCAAAATTAATCCTCCCCCCACCCTTGTTTCTCTAAGGTATTTTTCAAGTGATGAAAAAAGTAACTAACATACACACTGAGGCTCACTATTTTCATCAATTAAAGGAATCATACAGTCCCAAATACCTGGTATGCAGTGGGTGCTTAATTAATATACAATAACTTTGAGGAAAGATTGAGAAATCAGCAGGTGTACGTTTTCACCCTAAGAAGTCAATTTGCTGAGCTCTGCCTGTTCCATTGCTGTCTGAAGGGTATGCAAGGAACCATCTCCTGGCCTAGGGCTATACTGGACTTTTTATTTCTTAGGGATCCTTTCATGGGAGTCAGAACTTCTGCATCATCCCTAAATTTCTGACACTCTCAGAATCCCCAGCAGAGGTGCTGTCCAGGTGCTTAGAATCCACTTGTGATCCTGGGAAAGTGTCTGCCTTTCAAGAAGCCCAGAGGACCTGATGGCACTCAGGTGTTCAAGGCTAGCCTGGGCTATGTAATGAGATACTTGCTCAGTCAACCAAGAACTGGGGTTGTAGTTCAGTGGTAGAGCGCTTGCCTACAATGTACAACGTGCTGGGTTCTATCCCTAGCACTGGAAGGAAGGAAGGAAAAAAGGAAGGAAGGAAGGAGGGAGGGAAGGAAGGAAGGAAGGGAAAAGAGAGAGAGGGGAAAGGAAGGAGAGAGAGAGAGAGAGAGAGAAGGAGAGGGAAAGATGGATGCTGTCTCCAAAGAAAAAAAGGTTGAGGTATATCCTCTGTAGCAGACCACTTGCTTAGTGTGTGAAATACACTGGTTTCCATAGCCATATCCAGAACTGGAAAGAAGGTAGAGAGAGAGAGAGAGAGAGAAGCAGTGTGGAGGAAAGGCCAAGGGAGGGGTAGATCTGAGCTGTCACCCCAACTCCAAGGTCCATAGCACTCCCAAGCAGAGCAGAGCCATAGCAGGCAATGTGGAGTGTGGGGACAGAAGGGGTTTCTTGTCCCCCACTACACAGGATTCACCCAGCCCAGAACTGGACAGCCAACATGAGGGAGACGGATATCTCCCTCCTGCCATCACCTGCCCCAAGCAGGTCCCTGCCTTTGATCACACACAGTCATCACATCACAAAGGCAGCAGCTAGAAAGGCTTGGTTTGGGTCCTTCAGACAGGCAGAGGGTGGATTAGCAGGGCATTTAGAAGCAGGAGAAGGGAAATAGCAGAAAGCAGCCAGAGACAGGGGACCACACAGGGAGCCGGTGCACAGAGCCGCGCAGCCATCTGCCACAACTTCACATCCAGCTCCGGAAACTGACAGACGCCGCTTTAGCAAGGCCCAGCCCCGTCAGATGAGTCAATCAATCAAAAAGATTCTTATGAAACTTAATCATAGAGGGTCGTGTGAGGGAGTGGGAAACAGATTAAATTACCACGGTATTAGATACGGGAAATGATTTCTGTCAAAACCATCTTTACTGCAATTATAATATGTTAATTATGCATTTCATTAAGTAAGTAGATTAGAGTCTGCACAGATGAGATCACGTGGACTCTCTGAATCATTTACGAGCATGGTGAGAAGACTCCTGTGGACCAAACCCGCTTAATTTGGAAACTTTCACAGGCTTAACGGGACATTTTTTCCCCCTTCTTTTATGACCCTTGTCCCTAGCCCAGTCGGGGAAGCACAGGACTACAGAGTCTGGTGACACTGATGACTGCAGAGGACACCCATGTGCTGGGAGTTGGTCCTTAGGGCTCTTTCTGCCTTGCTCCTCTGGCTTCTGTGGCGCAAGGGGACACTTAGAGCCCCCAGGAGGCTGGATGCCTCTATGGTCTGCCATCTGCCAGAAGTGGGTCAGGGATCACCATGGCGGAGTTACTGTCTGGCATCTGGATCCATTGGCATCCATGTGCATCCCAGCCACACTCCACACCACATGTACCTGCGTTTCCCATTTAAGCTTCCAAGACACTCCATCCAGTGAGAAGAGAGCGTTAGGTGATGCAAGCTACCCAGCTATGACCAAGAGAGGTCACTGTCCACAGGGCAGCCACACCAGAAATTTCATGGCACATATTCTAAGCTGACTCCTTCCATCTTCTCTCTTGTTGGCTCTGCTGTTCTGCTCAAGCCACAAGGGAAAGAGGACTATTGAGCTGATTGGTTTTCAGAACAATGGTTTATAAAGAAGAATCAAAGAAATGGGCTGAGGGCACACCGCCCCTCTCCATGGACAGGTGTATTCCTTCATGCACACACCCTCTTTTCTTTCTTCTTTTGGGTGGCACTGGGGTTTGAACTCGGGGCCTCACACTTGCCTCTACCACTTGAACCACTACACCGGCCCCTTTCTTGTGATTTTTTTTTTTTTCAAGATAAGGTCTTGCAAACTATTTACCCTGGCTGGCTTCAAACCATGATCCTCCTGATTTCTGCCTCCTGAGTAGCTAGGGTTACAGGCATAAGCAACTGGTGCCCAGGAAGACTCTCTTCTCTTGTCCCTAATCTACCTCGGAATCTAGTTGCTAAGACTAGTCTACCTTTCTTGGCTCTAGTTCTAGGAAACGGGTCACAAAGGGCCACATACCCCATACCCCTTTGACCCTGCTAGCCTTCTCTCTCTGAAGCCTTTCTATGACTTAAGGACAGGTGAGTCAATAAAGAAAAGGAAGTAAGAGTGAATAACTATTTTCCAAAAAGAGGATGTATCAAGGACATATAAATTTCCTGGGCCCCTGAGTGTTCAGTTATCAGTAAAAAACATAAGGAAGTTTGACAAAGATGGGGGCAGGGTGGTGGGGAGCAGAGAGGAGGCAGGCAACTAGGACCTGCCTGGAGTGCAGGGTGGTGTGAGTGACTGACGGGAAAGGGTGGCTGGTTTGATGAAAACCCCATCAGGCTCTCTGGGGAGATATTACTTTCCTCATTATTCCACTGATTGGCCTTATTTCATCTGAAGAATGCTGTGCGGTCCTCACGAGCCTGGCAAGCGTCTTTAACTACAAAACCCCCTTCCCCCCAAAAAACCCGCTATCACCTCCTTAATCGAAACAACACAGGCATCTTTTTCCTGGGATCGGTGGAAAGACCCACTCTAAACCCTTTTCTTCTGGCCCACCCACCCACTTCTCAACCCCCCAAAAAACGATCAAATAAATTGCTTCAATGTTGCATGGGGAAGGTGACTGGGGGAGGGGCCAGCTTGGACCCTTGCACCTCCTTTGTGCAGAAGTCAAATCTTAGCGTGACTGGGTGATCCAGGATGTATTTCCCAAGGGGTATTTGTCATGATGAGGGAGAATCTACTCCATCCTTCACACAACCCAAGCCTTTGCTTCCCATCACAAGGAATGAAATACAAAACACACTTGTGAAATTCAGACTGAGACTGGCGTTATCAATGGCCTGGAGCTTGCTATAACTGTTAATTAGGTGCATTTTTTTCATTATTCTCTAGCGAAGAGGTAAGATTTAATGATGTAAGTTAACAATGGATGATAATTTAAAGTGGTGACAATAGTTTAATTATTCACACACATACAAAAGTTAACTTCATAACTTATTTCTTTGTCAGAACAAGTTCATTTAAAATATTTTGAACTGTGCATACAATTATCACTTAGACTCTTTCCTTCATGACTTTGTAGAGACAAAGAGTCAATTCTCCCTGTAAATTTCTCACTAGACAGTTCTACAGACTGAAAATTTTGCCTTATAAAAAAACAAGAAATTAAAGAAAAAGATTAAGAAAAAAAAAGTCCTACTATTGACTTTTGTCTGGAATTGCCTGAGGATCAGGTATAGGATAGCTGCATGCTATAGCATCTTTGTGTTCAAATACAAACAACTCCCAGAAGCAGTAATGCATGTGAGTGCATGGGTGTGTGGGAGCGCCCGTCCACGGTCAGCCCATCACGCAAGACCTGCTTTTTCTTCCTCTCTGACAGGACTGTCTAGAGGTAGAGATGAATGTAGAATGGAAAGTCAGCTTCCAGGTCACGTGGAGAAAATAAGAAGAATGCATAAAGCTGGAATTGAAGGTCAGCCTCTTCAGTTCAGACCCTTTGGACAGTCTTGGGTCAATGTTCTTCCAACCTGACTGAATCACAGAGCACCAAGGACTCTCAGGTATTCCCTGACTTCCAGATATAGTCAATGCCATTTCCTACAATGGGAATCCCTGATGCAGACAGCAGAAGGATTATCACAAGTACCTCCTCCTTCCTGAATTGCCTGGTGTGGGAAAATGTGGAATTCAAGCCTGAAGGTATAATGCCTGTCAATGCCCATCTGTTCCAGGTCTTTACCTGCCCGTTGTCTACCTGCTGCTGTGAAATCCTTCTGTTATTGACAGAAGTTCTAGGATCCGGGTAAACCCAGGGGAGAAGCATCCAAGAAGCCATCCTCAGACCTTATGTCTTTGAGCCCTTGATTCATTTAGAAACATCCAGAAGTCCTGATGGAGCTGAGGTGAGGCCATGGCCAGGCCAACACAGTCCAATGGTCAGATAGGAAGTCTGTAAGACCACAAAACACATACCTAAAACCTTCAAGTCACCAAAGACTTGGAAATTCTTGAATATTAGGATAATGAAATGTAGCCACTTCTTTTGGTCTCTCTTTTGGGTAATTCATTTCCTTGTGTAACGATCTCACTGGATGGCTTTATAGAGTAGAAAGTCTGGGGTTAGAATCATAAGAGCCCTGCCACTGGGGTGCAGCTGTTTACTATGGTCTGTTGTCCCATAACTAGTGGATGGATGTCCCATGTGACAGAAGATAGTTCAGCTTTCTATCATGATTGCTGTTCATAAAAAGGTGTCTTTAAAAACCCTATGATGTAATAGTCAGTATTCCTACCAATAAATGTGTACCTAGCCCATGGGTCTCCCACTATCTGGAAGCACGTTCTTCAAAAGAAAAAGAATTTGCATGAAATGAATTCTGTCTCTTCTGAGTCATAAAGGTAAGGGATAGGAAGACAGTCATTTGAGCTCACTGTGAAATGCTACTGGGCGTCTTCGGAAGGATATTGCAGGCTGTGACCAACAGAACAGTGACTTAGGATCAGTGCTTAGTAAAGACCGTCCACAGTTGGTAAATTAGAATCTTCATCTCTACCTAAAGTTGTTCCAAACACCAAGTGCCCACCATCACTTGACCTCTTCTTTTGTTTTGTAATTATCAGCGACTTAATTTCTTTGGTGAGCTCTTACTTGTTATCTTCCTTTTGGAATGTGAGGATTGCACTGTGAGTTCTGCAAGACCCAGGGCCTTGTTGTTCTTTAGCGCACTCCTAAAACAGTGCCTGGCTCACACTGAATGCTTGTTGGGTGGACTGAATGCATAGGAGTCTATCAGGTTTGTTGATAACTACGTACAATCACAAACTGTGTAACAATGTGCCCATCAATGGTAGACTACCTATATGATGCTCATCCCATAGAATAATTCTGGGGGCCCAGGGTGTAATTCAATGATAGAGCACTCGCTTGACATGGGTGAGGTCCTGGTTTTGATCCACAGAACTGTAAAAAAAAAAAAAAAACCCAAAAATTATAATGGAGTTGAAAAACTCTTATCAAAGCTGGGAACCAGTGGCTCACACCTGTAATCCAAGCTACTCAGGAGGCAGTGACCAGGAGGATCGCAGTTCAAATAGTTCACAAGACCCTATCTGACAAAGCCCATCAAACAGAAAAGGGCTGGTGGAGTGGCTCAAGGTGTAGGCCCTGAGTTCGAACCCTAGTACTGCCCAAAACAAAACTCTTATCATGACCGTTTCGGGCTTACGTATTCACTATACTGTACCTTTCACTGTTATTTCAGAGGCCGATGCTTGTATATTTATAAGGAAAGGTTGACTGTGAAACAGTTTGCCTGGGCTGGGGGTATATCTCAGTGGTAGAGTGCTTGCTCAGCAGGTGTACGGCTGTGGTGTTCCATCCCCAGCACTACAGAAAAAAAATGTCAGCACATCCATTTATGCTGGCAACAGCCTCCTCATCTCATGTTTGTTCCACCCTGGCCCTAGAGCAACAGGCTGTGCCGTGTGTGTGTCTGTCTGTGTGTGTGTCTGCATCCATGTAATATAGATTTATAAATGTATAATTACTATTTATATATATATACATATATGTACATATATATGTGTGTATATATATATATATATATGTATATATATAAACACAGTCTAGGTGTGGCTTGGGTTCTGCCACCTAAATCTGTGTAAATGAACAGCGTTCCTGCAGAACTGACACCACCTTATGAAGCACTTCTCCAACTGTGTCTTCATCCTTTGGTGACACCTGAGGTAACTTTCCTTCCCTCCCTTCATCTAGCAGGTGCAATGACACAATGCACCTACTGCAGAGATTACCAAGGCCTAGCCCATGGTAGATCAAGATAACATTCCAGCCCCTTGCCATAGGAGTGTGTGGCTCCTTCCCTAAGGGAGGTCACCTGGTGACCATAACCATGTGATCCTCCCCAGCCAATAGAATGAGACAGACTTGAGTGGGCCAGCTCTGTGCCTAGACCTTGCAGGCTTATGCCCTACTTACCTGTGTACATGTGCCATTGCCACCCCAATGGGAAGAACATTCCAGCCACCCTGCTGTCCCAGGAAGAGAATTGGAGCCACTCAAAGCACAGTCATACAGAAGAGATCCGCTTGGAGGGTCAAGACCTGCCTGCCTGGACTATTGGGCTTCATAAATGCTTACTGCTGTGAGCCACTGAGAGCGTCTGCTTCTCACTACACAATGGTAAGTCCATTGTGTGACTGTGTGACCACTAGTCCCCCGGGTGGATGATTCTGCACTCCAGTCACCAAGTTGGCCCAAAGCTCAGAAGACACACCCATGACCAAACCAGGATGTCCCTCAGTGGACAACAGGAGATAGCAGAGTCAGTGCCATGGTCAGAAGTTGGCTAAGTGTCCAGCTCTGTTCTACTGGCATTTCACTGGCAAAGACACAAGCTTGCTGAGGGACATCACTGTCCCTAGTCCCTCTACCTGGGAGAAATTCTCACTCAAACTATCTTTCAACTGCATCCCAAAAATCAGAATCAGGCAAGTGTAATCAAAGGAAATGGGTAAAAGAGCAAAATTTTAACCTTCCTTCTCCCTCCCTTCCACGTCAATCCTGCCCCCATAGTGGCCTGACACCAACAGAGAATTTGATCTAATCCAGCCATGGTGGCTGCCAGCTTTCCCACCCATGATGTTACATGGACAACAAATATTTGTCCTGGAACCCCTCATGACCCTGCCTTAGGTAACTCCTTCCAGCAGGTAGCAGTAGGTTACATAAGGGACATTGGAATTCTGCCTCGAAATCACAGCATTTTTTTTAAACAAAGGAATAAATAGGTCCACTTTGTCTCTTTGCTGGAATTTCTCAGCATAGCTTTGTTGAATGAAAGTGTCCATCCTGCTGGGAAGTGGAATCATGATTACTTGTCCTTGAGGACATACGGACATGTCATTCATCTATAGGATCAACTTCCATATGAGCCAGGCAGCTTGCCTAGGCCAAAGGACCAGAGCCATCCTTTCTAATAAGTGAGTGTCTAGTTCAGAAACAACTCAGAAGACGTCCTTCAGCCTCAATGCTTGTTGAAGGACTTTAGGTGGCTTTCAGACACAAGCCCAACTCCTCACCCTCTTTGGCCCTTACAACTTAACCTCTGTCTTAATGTCCAAGCCACTGATTACCCTCCACTCATTTTCCAAGACACCAATCCAGTGGCCTTGGATCCCAAAGGAACTTCAGCTCCCTGGAGCAGAAACCATCTCTCACTCCTTAGTAACTCCTTGTGAATAATACCCACTGTATTGCACTTGGTGAACCATTGAGAATGCACTTTGAGTCAGGTATGGTGGTATACACCTATAATCCAAGGAACTCAGGAGGAGAAGGAGGTAGGAAGATCATGGTCTGAGGCTAGTCCAGGCAAATTTATCCAGACCCTATCTGAAAAATAAATTAATGTCAAAAGGATGAAGGGAATAGCTCAGTGGTAGAGCACTTGACAAGAAAGCCGAGTTCAATCCCCTTGAAGAATGATGGAATGATCACATTGCTTTGCACAACTTTCGTCTGCCTGCCTCACCTCGTAGAGGTGTTTCTTGAGGTTAAGAACCATATAGTGGGAACCCCTGCTTCTGGAATGCAGTAAAACCACAATTGAAATAAATGTTGTTCCCTTCCTTATTCTGGCTGTTATTTATGGTGTATCTCCCTCCCACAAGAGCCGAGAGCATGTGCTCCAATACAAAACTGATGATCTAGGAAACACAAGGCTGCGTGAAGAAAAGGCATTGTTGCTGTGCAGTTGAGTTTTGGGTTTGACTTTCTTTTGAACAACATTTTTGTCTAACCCCCTGGTCACAGATGCTATCTCTGCAGCAGAAAGAGAGTGATGGTAGCAAAATGTCTAGAATGTAAAAAAGCAAAACAAACAAACAAACAACAACAACAAAAACTCATACTCATGTCCATTTTCAAAACCAACTAAATGTCTACAAAGTATCTCAGGTTCTTTCAAAGTTTGTGCCGTAAGTAACAAGGTAGACAGTGTAGAGTGCTTCGTGGTTTTGCTTGTAAGGACAACTGCTGATCCTTTTTCATTTAATTTAGGCTGAGAATTTCATGTATTGGCAGCTGAAGGGCCATCTTCAATTGGGGTAAAATTTATTTTGATGAAAAGTTACACTAGTATTTCATCACCAAATTGAAAAAAAAAGATGAACACCACTTAAAAATTAATATATTTTAAATGAAGTACAGAGACAAACATATGTAATATATCAGGCTTTGTTTTGAATGGAATCTTTTCCCCAATCCTTAATGTAAAGATTCTGTGTTATAACTTTTAAAGCCAAACAAATAAGAGTGCTAACCTGTGGACTTCAAAGTAGGTATGTAAATATTTTTAATCAGTATTACTTGGAAAATAAACTCTAACACCACGTAAAATAAATCAGTATGTCACTTTCTTCACCTGTTAATATTGGGAGATAATTTCATTTTGAAAATAAACTTTAAAATTATGTGTTCATTAAAAAAAAAAAGAAGACAGGACTCTCTCAGTTATATTCAATTATGTGTTAGAAATTCCTGGATCAACACTTGACACTAATAGGTCTTCAATACATATTGTTCAATGAGTGAATGACTAAGAGAAGAGAGGGAGGGGAGAGAAACTTCAAACCTTAGATAACAACAGCTCCAGTGTCCCAATGCCTTGCACTTTCCTGAGGGGTGGAGTCTTCCCTGCCTTAGTGCCCACCGTCTGTTCTCTGTACCAACAAAACGGGATGTTCCCAGCCAGAGCGGACCTCCCACCTGAATAGCCCTGGTCAGTAGGAAGCAGGAGCTGGTATCAGACAACCACCCTGGGTATCTGTTTAAAATGAAGAGGCTTTGACTCCTGGGTCAGTATCCACCTGCAGAAGTTTGGCGATCTTTATAGAAGCATCATCTCTTCTGGCAATTACATGTTGGAAAATGATGTCATAAGCCAGGAAGATTGAGTTCCCACATTGCAAAATCATTCCCATGGTCATCAATGTCAAAGCCAAGTGGTGCATGGGTTTCTTTTCTTTAAGATAAAGTGCAATATGTTTCGTGCTTTAAACTTAGCAAGGTGTGTTGGAATGGAAGTCTGTCCTTTGAGTAAGTGTCATGGTTTATCCCAACAGCTGACTGACAATTGTCCCTCCCTTAATCATGACCTGCAGAATTAACTCCTCCTAAGCAAGGAGCCAGGAACAGCAGAAGAAGGCTGGGCTCATTGGGACCGGTGTCTCCTGCTGTCTAGTACCTGGTGACTGTGCCAAGGAGTTCCTCTCGCAGTGGCCATAGTACAGAAGGAATAACAACCCCTTTCCTGCCTGGGAGCAGAAAGTCAATTGGTGGGACATTCCAGAGAACAACTTGGCTCTAAGTATTGAGTTGAAACTTTGCTGACAATCTAACCCAGCAAAAATTTTTGCAGGAATTTAACTTGACACTCTCATAAAGGCACATAGGAAGACCCATGTGAGAGATGCAAGCATTGGTGCTCACAATATAGGCAAGATTGGTGGCAAGCTATTTCATCTTACTAGAGCAGGGGCTGAAAGTTTCTTGCTATATTCAGAGAGGAATACTATACAGTAGCTAAAGTGGATAACAAAAGTAGGAGTCAGAAAACGAGGGCTACTGAGCCAAATCTTGTCTTCCTCCTGCTTTTGCAAATAAAGTTTTATTGGAAGACACCCACTGAGTCATTCACATATTTTTCTGTAACTGCTCTCAACCTAGAAGGGCAGAGATGAGGAGTGGTGGTAGAAACTCACCGGCTTACATATTCTAAATATCTGATGTACGAGTGTGTTCAGCTTCCTTGTTTTTGTGACACAATGTTTTTATTATTATTTTATCTTAAGATTTTTTATTATTAGTGTATAATAGTTGTGCAGGGGGTTACTTCATTCTCCCTTATCCTCCCTCTTCCCCTACTTAGAACAATTTCAACAGATTTCATTCTTCTTTTTCTTACATGAATATAAACACATCCACCATATTCACCCTCTTTCACCCTTTCCTTATGCGCCTCCCCCCCACTGGTGCCCATCACTGCAAAGGACCTGTTTCACCCTCCTGTCCTTCACTTTTTTCCATTTGTCTTTTTCTGTGTGTGTATTTTTTTCTTTTTGAAATTATTGTTGTAATGAGGGTACATTGTGACATTTACAAAAGTTCTTACAATATATCATAGTTGAATTCACCCCTCCACCATTCTCCCTTATCCCCTCCCCCATTCCTGGAATTCAACAGGTCTCATTTTTCCATTTTCACATGTGAGTACATAATATCCACCATATTCACCTCCCACACCCTTTCCTTATATCCTCCCCCTCCCACTGGTGCAACCCCCAGGCAGGACTTCTTTTACCTTCCTGTTCTCTGTTTTTGAAAAAAGACATGTTTGTTTGTTTAAGATAGTACACATGGAGTTTCCTTGTGACATTTCCATGTATTTATGTATTATAACCTGAATTGGTTCATCTCCTCTATTTTTCTCCTTTCTACCTTAGTACCCTTCTTATGGTGATTTCAACAGGCTTAAAAATTCTATATTCATTCTTGTACAGAAACACATCAGCTGTATTCACCATCTTAACTTCCTTCTTTTACCCTCCCTCACATATGTGACCTCCCCTTAGTGTGACCTGTTTTTCATGACATAGCTGTGTTTGTACTCGGTATATCTTCCACATATGAGAAAAAACATGTGGCCTTTGTCCTTCTGAACCTGGCTAACTTAGCTTAAAATGATGTTCTCCAGTTCCACCCATTTACCCACAAATGACAAAATTTCATTCTTCTTTATTGCTGAATAAAATTCCATTGTGTATAAATACCACATTGTCTTACCCCATTCATCTGTAGTGGAGCATCTTGGCTGTTTCCTTGTCTTTCATTTTTTTTAAAACTGTGTATTGATAGTCTCACCTTGGTATTTCACACACATATATAGTACACTTTAATCAAATTAACCCCTCATTACCTTCTCTTTCTCTGTCACCACGCTCTCCTATCACTAAACAGCTTATGGTGCATTACGTTATATTCTATTCATATAAAGATGGAATGTTTCACTATTTTTCATTCTGTAACATTCTCTTCCCTTCTCCCACCTCCATGGCTTCCTTTTTAAAAAGGGCTGTATAGATCACTGCTGTTGGGGGGGAGTAATGTTTGCAGTAAGAGGGCAGGTCGTACCATGCTATGCTAAATACACCATGCAAATTACACACAAAAATACAAGGTGGAGACTGGAAGACATCAACCTCATCCGTAATTCTGCACTTAAGGAACTGCACTAGGACTGACAGAATTAAAGGCAACATGGAGACCATGACATTCCTTATTGGATTGACTTAGAATAAATAATGACAAAACTTTGCTCCCTGGGTGGTGGGTAAAGTGTCCAGGACACAGGTTCTCCTGGTGGAGGCATGGGCTGTTATTTGGGCTCCCCCTTCTCCATCCGATCTCACCCCACGCTTGCTCTTCTGGTGCCGGGAACAACTTTACCAGCGACAGACCTGAGGTCTGAAATTCAAGGTAAACAACATATTTCAGACAGACACACAGGTGGAAATTTTAACAGGAGTCTAGGCAAATATATAGCTTGGTATTCCTTAATTGTGTTTCCCTATTGCTTATGTTACCTCTTAGATGTGGCTCTTCCAAGACAGTTTTCTCCAAAATGATAGCCTCTAGCCACATGCGGTTATTGAAATGTGACTAGGGCAAAATAAAACATGCTATCAATGGCAAACGCACACGGGATTTCAAAGACTTAGTACAAAGGGAATAGAATGCAATATATCTCGTTAATAATTTGTCATATCGATTGAATGTGGAAATGATAATATTTGGTATACTGGTAAATTAGTTTTCTATATGGTTTTAACAAATTACTGCAAATTAGGTGGTTTAAAATAACACAAATTTATTATCTCACAGCTTGGTGGGTTAGAAGTCCAATGCAGGTCTCATGGGCTGAGACGGTGGTGCCCTCGGGGCTGCAGAAAGCCCCAGGACAGACATGACTTGGTCCAGTCATCTCTAGCTTCTAGACTGTCCAGAGCTCAGGGCTGGTCTTCCATCTTCAAAGCCACCAAGCGCTGGCCAGCCCTCCCCACTTCCATCACTCTTGCCTGTGTCTCCCTCTTCCACTTTTTGGGACCCCTGTGATGACATTGGGACACCCCCAAATTTCTCTGTCTTAAATCCAACTGACTAGCACACTGAACTCCATCCACTGCCTCCGTTCTCTTTTGCTATGTAACAAAAATCAGTTACAGATAGTGAACATCTGTGAAGGAGGTCTTTATTTTGCTTCTCACAATTAGTTGGGTCAAGTAATTTTTTTTAATCTCTATAGTGCTAGCATTTGAACCCAGGACCCTGCATGTGCTAAGCAAGCACTCTACCACTGAGCTATACTCCAACTCCTTGGTGTTTTGAGATAGAGTCTCACTATGTAGCCCAGGCCTGTCTGGAACTCTCAATCCCTCTGCTTCTATCTCCCAAGTGCTGGGATTATAGGTGCATACCACCATGCCCAGCTAAATATAAAAAAATCAACAAAATTAATTTCATCTGTGTCCACTTTTTTTTTTTAAAATAAGAACATTTTTTACATAAGGCTACTCAGGAAGCTCACTTCATATTTCCACTGGGCAACACTGCTCCCAGACCACATGGTTCTGTGCTTTGTCCATCGTAAAGTGCTTTGATGGCAGGCAACACTAATTGAAAAAACAACATTGTCCTCAAAGTCACCCTAGAAGGTAGCAGAAGCAACCTCAGCCCACTGACTACGAAAGTAACCCACGTTCCCTGAGAGCTTACTCTGAGCCAGCCTGAGCTTATGTTAGTTTTATCTTTATGTGACTCCTGAGATAGGTACTGAAGTTATTTATGTAGCCCCAGTAAAGCTGGGAGGCACAGAGAGAGTCAGAAACATGCCAAAGTCACACAGCCAACAGCAAGAAGCATTGGACGATGCTTGATTGGTGTGGGTCCCTGATACAGTCGTCAATGGCTGGGGGCTCTGAGGACCCCTGCCTCTCTGCTGTCAGCCACCAATGACAATGTTTCTTGGTACAGCTCATGAGAGTCCTAAGCAGGTGTCTGGCCTGTCCCTAATCCAGCCTTCCTGGGATGCTCAGTGTCCTGGACTCCCACCACATCCTCTGTGGGTAGCTGAGTAGGGTGCCCAGACTGGGCTGCATGTGGGGCCAATTTTCATCACACAGAGGCAGCAGCAGGAGACCCAGCTAAGCAGAAAGGCCTCCCCTTCGCAGGTCATGAATGGAAACACAGTTGGTTACCTGCACGCGTGTTCAGTAAACATATGCACTGAAGAGTGTATGCACACCTCAAGCCGTGGCATCTGTCTCTCTCTACTTAGAACGCGTGTATATGCTCAAATGCTGACATGCACTTTAAATAGCGTTTATAATGCGGATGTGTGTGTGGGTGTGTAAGTTTGTCATGCACCTTCTTAACTTTCCATTTATTTTACACAATTCCTTTACTGTCTCGCAAACAATTTTTACATTTTGGAGACATGGCCTTGTTGTGTTTCTCAGGACTATTGAAAGCAGTCTCAACCTATCTTCCTGCCTCAACCTCCTATGTAGCTGGGACTACAGGCATGTACCACCATGCTAGGCCCCTCTGACAACATCTCCAGAGCTCAACATTTCCAAAGCTGGTGACATTTATTTAACACTCTTTGATAAGCCAGGCATCGGGACTGAAACAGGAGACCAGCCTGAGTTACATAGCAAGGACCTGTCTCAAAAAAATAAAGTAAAATAAATAAAAACTTATCTTATAGCTCCCTAGGGATGCACACATGTGTGTGCCTGTCATGCACACGTGTGTACACATGGAAGTGCACATTCTCACTAAGGGAAGCAATGTTTAAATAACTTCATGTTGGTGATCTCAGATCCAGGATCACTGGGATGACTGTGATTGAAGATAGTATATTTAACAAGCACCACTTCCATGTTAAGGACTTTACACGCCTGTAGTTGTGGGTTTCCTCTCCGCCTCTCTAATCTCCTCCCTCCTCAACCTCCATTCAGGCAAAGGCAGCAATGTCCTATAAGAAACCACTCTGCAGCAACAGCTGAGCTCACAGTCACCACAGCTCCCAGGTCGCTGACCTCAGAACCTCCAGCCTTCTGGTCACTACCTTGACCTTGTGGGCAGAGGGCACTTAGATCAATAGCCATATTTTCATTCTTTAGCCAGAGTTTGGCAAATCCTTCCTGTAAGAAGTCAGATAGTATTTTCAGCTTTATGAACCACACGGTCCCTGCCACGAGTAGAGTGGGCCATTAGAGGGCACAATGGGACATGGGTGACAGTGATGGCCTTGGCTGGTGATGGTACAATGACCTAGTTCAGAAGCAGGCAACAGGCCTGGTTTCAATCACTGACCTGACTCTACTGACCTTACCACGCATCTGTGTGGGTCTTTCCTGCTACTGCAAGTCATTTTCATCTACCTAGTTGATGTGTCTGTTTTAGTATTTGAGGGCCCAAAGGAAAGGGCAGAGAACTCATTGGTGACCGTGCCCAAACACAATGAGGCAGTGTGACCAGTGGGCTGATTTGAATCATCATTGTCTGGTGACTGAGTTTGCTCCCTGTGATGGTTCACCTTAAATCTGGACTTGATTGCATTGGGAAACATCTAGATAAGTGATGTCCACCTGGGTGTGTCTGAAGGTATTTCTGAAAATGATAGATCCTGAGGACTCTGACATAACCGGTGGTTGAATCCACTGAAGAATTCCAAATTTTAATGGACTATTGGGACATAGAAGTAGACTGGTTAGAGGAAGTAGGTCCCTAGGGGTGTGTCATGCTTTCTCATGCTCTCTCTCTCTCTCTCTCCTTCCTGGACACTATGACTTGACCAGCATTGCTCTGCCACACACATCTGGCTATGAGGCCCAGATACAATGGAGCCAAGTGACCATGGACTGACTCCTCTGAAACTGTGAGCCCAAATAAATCTTTCCTCTTTTAAATTGTTTTTTTCAGATATTTTGTCAGAGTGATGAAAAGTGACTAACATTCTCCCAGGGCCAGTGAGCTCCTTGGGGTCAGGAACTGTGTCCTGTTCATCAACCCTCCCCTATTCTGAACTCTCCCCAGTTCAGACTCCGGCCAGCCAGTGGTCCAGGGGACAGTAAAGGTTACAGATAGTTTTGCAATACTATTCACAATAGCCAAGCTATGGAAACAAACCAGATGCCTTACAACTGATGAATGGATCAAGAAAATGTATTACTTAAGCACAGTGGAGTATTACTCAGCCATAAGGAAGAATGACACCATGTGACGGTAAATGGATGCAATTGGAGGACATCGTGTTAAGTGAAGTAAGCCAGACTCAGAAACACAAAGGCTGCCATGTTTTCTCTCATCCGTGGAAGACAGATCCAAAAGATAAACATATACACAAAGACAGGCATGATCACACACAAACTCAGATGTTGAACATGTCTGTAACAGTGGAACTTCTCTATGGAACTCGGGGAAGGAGGGAAAGGAAGAGAGAATGACAGAGCATCAGTGATATCGTAAAACATCACATCTGTGCAGGTGGAGGACATAAGGATGTGTACTGAAAGCTGGGGTGGGAGGGAAGGGGGAAGGGAGAGCAATGGAAGAGGTCAAATGGACCAAAGTGAAGTGTACCCACAGTGGGGATGCATCGAGAAAACCCCTTTGAACATTGACTTAGAAATTAATAATAAAGACAGGACTGTAAAATTGGTACAGTGTACAGGGTTACTTATGAGAAGGGGAGGGGGAACAAAGGAGATGAAGGTGAGGGAATATGGCGGATGGACTTCATGTACTTACATGAAATAGAACAAAAAAACTTCTTGCAATTGTTTTAAGTGGAGTGGGGAGAGGGCAAGGAAAGACAGTGGGGATTATCTAACCAATGTACAATGCAAGCCTACATGAAATTGTCACAATGAATCCCCCTGTACAAAGAACATATCCTAATAAAAAATTAATGCAACAAAAAGGTTACAAGTGGTAGGGTAGAAGAAATAGGACTCTAACATGGAGTGGTGATTTTACAGCTTCTGAGGTGACTCTTGTGATTTGGGTAGGAAATGTCCACCAGAAAGAAGGCTCAGGTGCTGAAGGCTTAGTCCCCAGCTGGGAGCACTATTGAGAGGTGATTGGGTCACAAGGGGACTGACCTCATCAGTGGATTAATCCATTGATGAGCATATACCAAATGGTCTATTAAGAGGTAGGACCTGATTGAAGGAAGTAGGTCAACTGAGCTTGTCCCTGTCACCTTCCTGTCTCTCTGCCTCCTGTCCACCATGAGGTGAGCAGCTTTGCTCTCCATGTCCCCTGCCATGATGTGCTGCCCCACTACAGCCTGGAAACAATGGATCCAAGTGACCATGGACTGAAACCTCTGACCTCATGAGCTAAAGAAACTCCTTCCTCCTTTAAGTTGCTTTCTCAGGTATTTTGTCACAGCAATGAAAAGTGACTAAGGCAGGGAATAATCCCTGTCTTGTCCATAGACACTCAAATCCACCACACTTCCAGCATCCAGTCCTTGGAGAGCCCCTGCCCAGCCAACCCCTAAAAAGAGGTCAACAAGAGAGGCCAAAAGGGTGAAAAATCCCGAAACTTAATCATTAACCAAATGAAGAAACACTAACTGTGAAAGTGAAATGCTAGACACTTTGCTAAATATTATCCTGAATACCTGTAGGGATGCCCTGTAGGATCTCTGTTCCTATTGATTGATGAATGAATGAGTGAGTGAGTGAGGAAGTGGAGGGAGGAGCAAGCACTGGGAGCCTCTGGGGCTGGTCTCAGCTTTCATCTCCTAGTTAATGGAGCTGAGGCCAGCCACTGTGACCTCTCCAGACCTCCGTTTCCCTGGTAGGGTGGGTATGAGAGCAAGCACATCAGATCCTGTGTGAACTTAGGCTCTCGTCAGAAAGCAGTCAGGGGTGAGGTGCCACCTGCAGTGCAGCCAGGCTCTCTTGGCCTTGCCCTATGGTGGGGTGCAGTGCTGGTTTTCTCTCTTTGCAACTGGGCATTGAATGGTTAACAGACCGACCATGGTCTTTGATTTATGAAGTGGCCGATTGGACCAGGAAACACAACGGAGACAGCCCTTCTCACTTGCCCAGAGAGACCCCAGAGAGCAGTAATTTTATGCATACAAAGGCAAGCAGCAGCCTTGGGTCTCAGTGGCACAGGAAGCCCACCCTCTCCAGTCCATTCAAGGAGACGGTGATGGGCCAGCTACGTTTTCTTGCTCTGGGCGGGGACAGAGGCAGCTTTGTCACCTGGCCTCTGTTGTCCACTCAGGCCTGGACCTCAGCTGCCCACCCTTTGCCCTGAGAACTGAAGTGTAGCCCTGCCCCGGTCACAGCTAAGCGTTTCCTTTCAGCGTCTGCCAATCTATCAAGATTCAGCTACCGCTGTGAACCCATCAGCTCCACAGAAAGGGAAAAAGGAGCCCCTCGTCACAGTCATTATTTATCCTGGCCTGAACTTCAGGTGACCTTTGCTAGTTCCACACAAGTTCCAATTGGGAGCACCTTGGTGGGGGGAAGCTTTTCAGCTCCCCCCCTCCTTTTAACAAGCACATGGGAGACACCACACAGACCTCTTTTGCAAAATTTTCTTTTGCAGAAAGATCTTTGGGTGGTCCATAAGCAGTGATGGAGGTATAGCATTGACCTGGCAAGAGAAGAGCTGAAGGGGGAGGGAGAGGGAGGGAGAGAGAGAGAGAAAGAGAGAGAGAAAGAGAAAGAGAGAGGAGGAGGAAAGGAGGGAGGAAAGGAGGGAAAGAAGAAAGAAGAGAAAAGAGAGGAAGAAGGAAGGAAGGAAGAAAGGAGGGAGAATGGGAAGGAGGGAAAGAAGAAAGAAAAGAGAGAAAGAAGGAAGGAAGAAAGAAAGAAGGAAAGAAATGAGAGAGAGAAAATGAAGAAAGAGAGAGAGAGAGAAAAGGAAGAAAAGGAGAGAGAGAGAGAGAAAGGCGCCACTATGTGACCTCTCCTGGAGCTGAGTCAGCAAAGACCTGAGCAGCTCACCACAGCCCAGCTCGCTCCATGGCCATCAGCCAGGCCTGCTGTGCACCGAAGGCTTGGGCCATGACCTGGGGAGACCCCTACGGTAAACACTGAGGGTCTGTGATTTTGTGCATGTCCCCAAGTCGGAGGCAGATCTAGGCTCTAAGAAGGGCTATGCAGGGTGTAACTCCCCGTGTAAATTTAAAGTGACCTCAGTGACATAATTACATAAATCTCATCATGAGACAATATACTTTTTATTTGTTTGAATTTTATTTGTATTGGTAAAAGTGACCTAAAACTGACAGAAGTTTATTAGAAAAAGGACCGTGGAAAAGCAAGTGGGCTGGTCTTCTTATTTAAGATGGATGTGCCAACTTCTAGTATGATTAGAGAAATGGATAACTCACTAACATCTGTGCAAACCACAATAAAAAGGGATTTAGTGTTACCCCAAGGAAGGCGAGAGAGGCTGTCTGTCCATTAAACTCTTTATTACAGTGCCAGCAGCTTTTTTCTAATTCGGTTACTCCTGCTTGGCGTTCGGCACTCTGACTGCCTGTCAACCCAGCAGACAGTGCTCGGGGCTGGGAGGTTTTGTGCAAGGTAGGTGACAATCAAATGAGTCACCGAGAAGAGAGGGGCGCCTGACCCTCGTGACGGATTAACTACAGAAAGTGAGTGTGGTCATGTCACACCATTACTTAGAATTTTCACAGTCAATTTCTGAAAATATGAGATAAGTTCTTAAAGAGGCAGTTGTTGCAGGAGCTCTGTGGACTTGGTGGGGTTTTGTTACACACTGTGTGGCCAGAAGCAGAGAGAGAGAGAGAGAGAGAGAGAGAGAGAATAGCCCTGCGGGGAGGAGGGCAAGGTGTGCTCCAGTCAGACACCTGGAGCCATTGACTTCCAGGAATGGTGCAGCCAAGAGGGGGGAACATGGCAAAATGCACCCTGGGATCCAAATGCTGATTCTTTCTCTTCCCCTGGACTCTGGAGCCCAGCCGATCCCGGGACAGCTAGGGAGATAGATAGCAGGACCCTTTGAGGACAATGCCCAGCTGTGCCACAAGAAATACATCCAGGCTACGTGCCTGGGATGCTCAAGCCCCCCGGGTGCCAGTAAGAAGCATTCACCTCCAATCATCCCTTCCTGCCCCCTGCAAAAGCCACCAGTGACATCATGCCAGGTTTTCCCAGAAGACTGTGTGCCATGTTTCTACCTCATGCGCAGAGACCCAGCCCCACCCCATAGGAACTAACAGTCAGCAACTAGCAAGCCACGCACCTTACACACTCAGTAGAGAGCGCTTCCCTAGATGCATGAAAGCCCTGAGTTCCATCCTCAAGCCTTCAAAACCAAGACAAAGTGAATCAGAGCACTCACTACAGGTGACCCTCAGAATCCTCAAGGGACTGGTTCCAGGGTCCCCAGATCTGTGCATGCTCCAGTCCCTGTGTAAAATGATATCGTCCTTTCCACAGAACCTACACGCATCTATCCATAGGCTTTAAATATCTCTACGTAACTTACAATACGCAATGCAGTGTAAATGCTAGGGAAATCATAATACCGTATTGTTTAGGAATTGTGACAAGAAAAGAAGTCGTGTACATGTTCGGCAGAGACACTTTTTTTCAGATATTTTTGATACGCAGTTCATTGGATCTATGAATGCAGTGCTGTGTCTAACACAAACATACCTGAAATCTGTGTCTCAAAGTCTGCAGGCAAGGATTCAAGGAAGGAAGCAGGATAGATTTTAGGTTCCAAAGATGAGTGTCTTCCTCTTCATATATACACAAAAGACCTATAGCACTGGGGGTGGGGGCAGAAACAGGCTCCTTCTCCCCAGAACCCACACTTGATCATCAGAGGTACAGGGGACCAGAAAGAGGCCCACCCCTCCCACTCTCACATCGACAGAACTGATGCTTACGAGGCCTCCACACAGTAGGGCTTTTTGAGAACTTGGACTGGAAATGTGATTTATCCCTCTGAATCTCTACAGTTAAATGAGAAAAGTAAACCACAACCCTCTAAGCTTGGTTCTGCTAAAGTAATTTAACATCTGCTGCCACCTGAATCTAATTGAAACAATTCATTATCAAATTTACTGATCTGTTCAATGATTTTGTATTTCTCTTTCAAAATCACCTTCCGCTTCCGCTAGCCTGGGTAAATGACTAGTTTCTTCAAATCTAAAGGCTTGAAGGAACCTGAGTCATCATGTCATTCGGGCACCCTCGTTCTTTTTTAAGGTTACATCATGGAGGTTTGGAGGCAGGACTTGAATGCAGGTGGCAGGAACTCATCAGGTTTCTGTCTGAGAGTGTGTCTCACTGATTTTCAAATTTCTAAAGGGTGCCTCAGAGGATGGTGATAAAACAAAAAAGAAAGGAAAGATAAAAGAAACAGAAGGAAGATGGAAAAAAGAGAGAGAACATGCTCGCTTTCCCAAGCTCTGCATTTTCTTTTTTTTGTTTGCTCCATGGCAGTCTGTTAAAGAAATACTTCATTGTCACCGAACACAGAGTCATTAAAGACACAGTGGAAATTTGGACCCTGTTACTAGAATCAGGGCTTAAATAGCAACTTAATTTATGACACTTCTCGCAGCCAGTGACATTTTTGCTCCAAGGTAAGGTCATCTCAGTGTACACCTCCCCTCCCGTGTGTTGCCTGCCTCTAGAACACGCAGAGGCGTTCCTCTTCTACTTTCAAGTAACTGATTATTCAAATGCTAAATGTAAGTCACATATGTATGTAAGCACATTGGAGTCCACGGTGTGTTTCTAAAAGAGAAGTCTTTTATGTCCTCGTGTAAAAGAGAAGGGGTGGGGAGGAGCCCACAGATCAGCGTGTGAATAACTAGATCAGAGACAGGTGCTACTTTTTTGCAGTTGTGATGATGGTGATGGTGGTGGTGGTGGTGGTGGTGGTACCCACTGGGAGGGGGAAGAGGACCCACACATAATTGACATAATTGAGCTAGCATTTTTCCTTCTCACTGCCGTGATTTTTATCCATGTCATTTTTGCTGTTGTTATCTGGGATCTGATCTGGTATGGCTGATAAGACAGACTAGCTATGAGTCCATGTCCACAGCAGCCAATCACAAATCCGTAGCATCTATTTCTGCATCACCAGGTGCCATCTCACGGGAAATATCCTCTTTTTTGGCAGGCACACAGAGCACTGCATTATCTGTCATTTTCATTAGATTCGAGCTACAGCTGAGCCAAAAAGACTTCGTTCTAGCATATGTGTTCAAAATGGCCAAGCTGAAATTGTCCAGATCCAACCTTTCAGGATTGCATCACTGAACGACGGGAGTGAAAGCTAGAAATTAGAGCGAGCACAGCGCCTGAATCCCATTTGGAAAATGGCAAATACCAGGAGCTCTGAAGATTGAGGTGTATCATCATGATCCACCTGGAAAGCTAGAGGAGTAACTGGCTCCCATCAGCAAGCTTAGGGTCCTCAGCACACCTAGGTAGACGTGGCAGGTGTGTTCAGCCAAGATTTCACGCCACTTAACAAAGAAAACCCAAGCTCTTTCATTCCCCTTTGGGCCTGGCAATACACCTGGCATTCCAGGATGCTGTAGATTCTGTCCCCAGGTCTTGTAGCCTAGGCAATGTGAAAGCTAAAGAATCTCACAGGATGAAATAATCCAACAGCAATACACTTGAGTCTTAAGTCGAGTGTAGTACATGACTGTTGTCTCAGCTACTTGGGAAGTGGAGTTAGAAGGATCATAGTTCAAGGCTGGTCCAGACAAAAATGTGAGACCCCCATCCCAAAAACAAACTAAAAGAAAAAGGGCCAAGGATGTGACTCAAGTGGTAGAATGCTTGTGAAACAAGCATGAGGCCCTGAGTTCAATCCCCAAGAATTACAAAACATGCTATATGAAATTCTGTATTAGACTCAAGACCTATAAGTACTAAAATCCTTGGTCCAGGGTGTCAGACATGGGAAAGCCAGCCACAGAGCTGGGGAGGACAGAAACTCCACAGGGCAGGATATTATTTTAAACAGACATTGAAAAACAAGGAGAGACCAGCTCAAGCAGAAAGTTGACTTTCCAAAAAAAAAACCAGTGAAAATATAAAATGGTGCATCCTGGTAGAAATGGTATGGTGGATTCTGAAATATAAAACACAGAATAATGGTATGACCTGGCAATTCCACTATGGACTCTATATCCAGAAGAATAAAACAGGGTTTCTAGGGGACATTTACACACCCATGTGTATTGCTGCAGTATGTCCAAAGGTGGAAATAATCCAGTGTTTATCAATGGATGAAGAGGTAAGCAAACCATCACAGAGAAAAAATGGAATACATTTTCCAGGGGCTGAAGGCAGGAGGAAAGGAAAGTTGTAGTTTTATGGGGACAGAGTTCCATCAGGGGGCACTTGCCTAGCATTAGCAAGGCCACGGGTTTCATCCCCACCACACCAAAAAGAAAACAAAACAAACAAAAAAAACCCCCAAAATGTATATAGGTTGCTGCTTTATAAGAAAGTCAAATGACAAAATCAACAGGCAGTGTACCACTAAGGGAAGGTGAAAGATTTTGGCAGATGGGCAGGGGTGGTGACTGAACCACTATGAACTTACCTAATATCATAGAGCTGTACACTTGAGAATGGTTGAAATGGTAAATTTTACATTTTGCATATTTAGATACAGTTAACATCAACATGGGGTTCATGTCTACTCCTAGTCTTTGCTCAGCCATACCAACCCAGTCTGTGTCCGTCCATACTGCCATGGGTGGTGAGACCCTGGGCCAAGTAGCCTTTGAAAAGACACAGGGAACCTCCAGGATTTGGTTCTGATGGTGCATGCCACACCGGAACTGACTTGAGTTTTCTGCTGTCTTGAAGATCACACACCACAATGGCAGATAATTTCTTTGGGGACAAGTCTGCTAAGTCATTACAAGTCTGGCACCTCATCCTGCCCTCGGTTGGCCATGTTTTCATCTGCCCTGATAAAGTGATCTGGTTAAATGGCTAACAAAGAGGTGTCATGGATGTTACTGAAGCCATGGAACGCTCTGTCTTAGAATAGCAAGACCAACAAGAAGGTCACCACAGCTAAGTGGGGACAAATGTGCTAAGTGTTGTATCAGTCAGCTTGGGCTGCATTACAAACACCATAGAAGAAGGGATTTGTTTTACAGACAACAGAGAGTTATTTTATCACAGTTCTGGAGACTGGAAGTCTGAGATCAGAGTGGCGGCCTGGTTGGGTTCTGGTCAGAGCTCTCTTCCTGGCTTGTAGATGACCACCTTCTTGCTATGTCCTCATATGGATGGCAGAGACAGAATTTGATCTCTCTTCCTTTTCTTATGAGGGTGCTGATTCCATCATAGAGGCTCTGCCATCATGAACTCATCCAACCCTTAGTCACCTTCCAAAGACTGCATTTTCAATTGCCCTCATGAGGGCAGGCACAGCTCCAACATATGAATTTGGAGGTGTACACATGCATTCAGTCTATAACAAATGGGATTTTTATTGTCACCAAACCATTCTTCTTGACACTGGAGGGAGCCTCACACCCTCTCTGCTCTCAGACCCTGTGGCCCACCTGTTCTCCCTCCCTCTTACTCTCTGGGCTCCATATTTCCCTCACACTCCTCGTGAAAGTCAGTCTTGATTATCAACTTGATTAGATTGAGGAGCACCCAAGAGATTATTGGAGCACACCTCAGGGTGTATTTGTGAGGAGTTTCCAAAAAGGATTAACTAAGGAGGGAAACCTACCCTGAATGTGGCAACAGACATCCTCCCAGAGGCTGGAGGCCCAGTTGGAGAAATGGAAGAAGAAGAGAGCAGGCCAGCACAGCCACACTCTCTTTGCTTCCCGTCTGCCATGATGGGAACTCATCTGCTCCACCATGCCCTGTCAGCCATGGTGGACTGACACCTGTCAGACCATGAGCCAAAATAAATCTTTTCTTCTCTAAGTTACTTACGTCAGGTATTTTGTGAGACTGACTAACACTAACACGCTCCTCCAAGTCCACCCAGACTGCAGAGGTCAATTTGCAAATAGGACACTAACAGTAACCTACCAAATATCTGATTTTTAAAAAATAGTCTCCAACAAGATTCCTGCTGTCCATTAATTGTACCGTGTTTTGAAACCAAGCAAATATATTTTTTTATTAAAGGAGAATTTCTCTTGTATTTTCTCTCAATTATCACCATGTTAATGGAAACGAGGTAAGACAATCTGAAAACATTTGAGTGAGAGAATATACAAACAAACTTCCCAACTGTCTTTCAGCAAGTGAGGCTAACGTTATTGAATATGCAAATTGCCTTATTAAAAGAAGAATGATGTCTTTTTCAGCAATCAGTTTAATTACAGTGGAACCCTTCAATAGAGAAATCAACTTGTTTCCCAGAGTAGAAATTCTTTAGAAAGGAAATTTAGGTATAACAAATCAAAATTAGAAAATTTACACTAGGTAGGAAAAGTGTGAGCGAGAATGAGTGGCTAGGAGAGGAGGGGATGGAAGAGCAGGGGAGGGCTGGAAGAGGAGTGGGAGGGGCTAGAAGAGGAGGGGAGGAGTTTGAAGATGAGGGGAGGGGCTAGCAGAGGAGAGGGAGGGGCCGGAAGAGGAAAGGGAGGGGCTAGAAGAGGAATAGAGGGGCTAATAAAGGAGGGGGAGCAGATAGGAGAGGAGGGAAGGAATTGGAAGATCAGGAGAGGGGCTAGAAGAGGAGGAGAAGGGGCTAGAAGAGGAAGAGGAGGGCTAGAAGAGGGCTGGAAGGGGAGGGGGAGGGAGCAGAGATGCTGGTACCCAGCTCAGTGCCTGGGGATGACTGAACCTCAGTCTGTCTGTCTGTCCACCATTTCTTTGCCCTAAAACTCAAGAGAAAGAACAAATGGAATGGGGACTGGGGGTGTAGCTCAGTGGTAGAGAACATGCCTAGCATACATGAGAGCCTGGATTTGATCCCTAGCACAGCAAAAATCAATAAATGAATAAACACAGGCTGGACTGATCCATGAAAGGTATTTATCCAAAGAAGGTAAGAGTCAACAAGTAAGCCCCACTGACACACACCCTACACCCTACAGGGTGGGTGGGGATTTGGCCTCTGGGACCAAATACCAGGACCAGAACTAACCTGGCTGAATTATTTGGAAGAACTTCCACAATCCCACCCATTCTTCCCAGGACTTTAATCCTTGCCCCGTGCTCACTTTTTCTAAAATCTTTTCTCTTTTTAGGGATTGGGCATTGAGGAAGCTGAGAACCACTGCTCAGTGCAGATCCACCCTTCTCGGTCCAGATATCATGGATCTAATTTAACAGAGGGTCTCCTTGAGTTGCTGCTGGTGTTTCATGAGACAAGAGACATGAAGGCTACTAGTGAGATCTCCAAGCTCCCTTGTGGTCAGAGTTGGGGGAGGGGACAGAACAGATCCAGCGGCATGCACAGTCCAGCCCTCCTCCCACACCCTTAGTGCTCCAGTACCACAGTGGCCCTGGAAGGTGACAACCCAAGACTCTGGGAAGGGTCAGGAAGTCACACTGTTGGGTTGGATCTTGGTTGCACAGAATGTCAACTTAGTGACCATAAGCTTACCCTCTCTGCCTCAGTTCCCTAATCTAGAAGGTGGAAGATGATTTCTTCTACATCATAAGGTGGCTTTGAAATTTATAGGAAAAAAAATGACAACTTAGAAAAACACTTGTCACCTAGCAAGATTTGCTTCATATTAGCTGTTAATAATGGCAGTAGTCACAAATGCAGGACAGGAAGCTCCTGGGTGCAGGCTGATACCTTGACTTTAACACAAGTCTGAATTGCAAAACATGAGATGCTTAATACTCAAAAAACACACAGGGAAGTGCTTTCTCCGTGAACCCTGAATTCTGAGCACCCCATATGCCAATGGTGAAAAAAATTGATAAAAATCCCTGTCCTTTTATATTCTAGTGCAAAGATAAACAATAAACTCATAATCTCCACATAAATTATATAATTCCCCAGAAGCATATGTAGGGAGCAAAAGAACAGAACAAAGTAGTCCAGGAAGATTTGGGGTGCAGGATGCACCCCAAGAGTTCCAGTGCTGGATCTTAGGTCCCCAGCGAGGCAATCCTAAGGGTGGAGGTAACTTTAAGAGATGGGGCCTAATGCAAGTTGGGGTGGATCATCATGGAATTGATCTCCTGGGTTCTCCTGGGATCCTGGTTAGTTCTGGTGATGGGTTGCTAGGAAACAGTAAACCTGGGCCCTCCCCCAGCCTTGGCTTCCTGTCTTGCCATACCATGTGATCTCCCCTCACATGCGTCCTGCCCTTGTTACATCCCTGCCATAAGACCTTCGTGAGAACCAAGCAAAAGCTGATACCAGACCTTGAACCTCACGAACTATAAGCTATTTATAAAGTATCTGGGATCAGCTATTTCTTTATAATAAAAGAAAAGGACTCACGCACATCTGAAGTGAACTAAGCAGGTGCGATTTGAAGAGGGTGGTCAAGGTAGGTGGAATTGGAGCAAAGAATTTAGGAAGGCAAGGGAGGAAGCCATGGATATGTAGAGGACGAGTATGGGGGAGAGGTGTAGAGGCTGAGGCAAAAGTGGACTTGACACATCCTAGGCACAGCAGGCCAATGGGGCTGGACAGGGGTGAGGTCACCATAAGGACTTTGGTTTCTACTTGGGTGAAAAAGGGGGGAGTGCAGAGGGTTTTGCACTTGAGAATTAATATTAAAGACCAGACTCATGTTTAGAAAGCAAGATGTGATGGCCAGGCATTAGTGGTTCATGCCTGTAATCCTAGCTACTCAGGAGGCAGAGATCGGGAGGACTGAGGTTCAAAGCCAGCCACAGCAAATAGTTTGGGAGACCCAATATAGAAAAATACCAAGTACATAAAGGGCTGGCAGAGTAACTCAGGTGGTAGAGCGCCTGCCTAGCAAGTGTGAGGCCCTGAGTTCAAACCCCACCACCAGGAAAAAAAAAAAAGAAGCAATGATCAGGCTGTAAAAAAGAAGCAATGACCAGGGCTGGGATGGAGACCTTGGAAGAAACCACCATACACACCCAGGCTGCAGGTAAGGGGCCAGGCTGGTGGTAATGGATATGAGGTAAGAATATTCTAGAGATAGGGATATCCCAAAGGCTGATCACACAGCTTATTTAACATTTGTTGAGGAGTCCTAGAGGCAGAGAGGAGCCAATGACCCCCCAGATCTCATTCAATTAATGCAAACGACTTGATGACCAAGGAATCTGTCACCGTGCTTTGCATTGTGGAAAAAACAATGCATCTCCATTTAGTCTAAATTGCTATCCTTACTAGAGTCTCCAACTCATTCCTGCTGAATATACTGCACACACACAATGAAGTCGCACTGAGAAGGCAGTATCTACACTGCAGATGAGAAAGACTTTGGATGACAGTGATCTGAGAATCAAGAAGTACACAGGGACTGGAGGAGTGGCTTAAGAGGCAGAATGTCTGCTATTCAAGAGAACTGCTTTGCAAGTGTGAAGCCTCAAGTTCAAATCCCAGTCCCACCCAAAAAAAAAAATACTAAAAGAAATGAAAGAACTACACAGAAGGCAGTCATGCATAATATACTTCTGTCTGTTTCTTGGACACACAACATTTATTCCCACCCAAGGCCCTTTGCACATTCTTTCCCTTGTTCCTAAAAATGTCCTTCCCCCAGGGCTTTGAGGAACAGCTGACTCTTTTTTCTCATCAGCTTAGAAGTCCTTCCCACTCTGGTCACTCTGGTCTCATGGTATCAGTTGTGTCAGCTGGTGTTCTTCAGAGAATCCAAACCAACAGGAGACATGTTAGCAATCAGTCCACTTGACTACAGAAGCCAAGTTATCTCCAAGTTTGCAGACCCAAGAGAGCCCAAGTTGTACATTCCCATCTGGAGCTAAAGGCCTGAGAACCAGGAGAACAAGCAGTGAAAATCCACTCGAAAAGCTGGCATGCTCAAGACTCTAAAAGGAATGTTTTTGGTTCCAGTCCCAAACCAGGAAAGGACCAATGTCCTAGCCCAATTGGTGCCACAAGAGGAGTTATTTCCTACCAGTGGGACCATCCGCCTTTTCCTTCTATTCGGGACTTCAACGGATTGCATGAGACCCACCCACACCAGGAAAGGCAGTCAGCCTTACTCAGTCCACCAGTTCAGATATTAACCTTGTCCACAGACACTCTCAGAGACATATCCAGATTAAGAGTTGAACAGCTATCTGGGAACCCTGTGGCCCAGGCAAGATGAGATCTAAGATATGGCGTCACACCCACCTTGATCCTGTTGAGTTGGTCATGTCGAGTTCATCTTAGTTATGGGGTCGTCTGTCTGCCGATCTAGCTCCGTTCTTTCCTTTGGGAATATAATCTCCACCTGCTGTTTGTTGGATGAATGGACTATGGAATAAAGAAGGGAAAATAACGCCATGTGGGATTTGAGATTTAAGAGCGAGAGGTGTGGGTTGTGTTGAGGTAGGGCATTGGGGGGGTGCAGAGTGGACATTGAGGTTTGGATAAAAGGCTCCTGTGTTGAAGGCTTGGTTCCCAGATGGTGGCGTTATTGAGAGTTGGTTGAATTGTAAGAGCTCCAACTTCATCAATGGATTAACCCATTGATGAGGTTATAGCTGAGTACCCACTTCAGCTGAGTATTTCCTGGCTGTAGGAAGTAGGTCACTGGAGATGTGACATTGAATGGTATCTTGTCCCTGGACCTTTCCTGGATCTCTCTCTCTCTCTTTGCTTCCTGGCTGCTGCGAAGGGAGCATCTGTGCTCCTCTATGTCATCCACCATCATGCTCTCTCTCACCATAGCCTAAAATCAATGGAGCCAGACAATCCTGGAGTGAAACCTCTGGACCCATGAGACACACTAAATCCTTCCTTCTTTAAGTTGTTTTTCTCATGCATTTTGTCACAGCAAAACCTGACCATGAAGGAGATGGTATCTAAGAACCAAAAGGTACTTGGAGAGAAACCCAAGGCTCTGAAGAAGATGGGGTCTGGGACAGCTTGGGGTGGGGGAGGAGTAGTCAGGATAAGATCACACCTTTTAGGGACAAACAGAAATGCATATCAGACAGCCCAATCCCCACTGTGTGCATTCTAAAAGCCCATTATTTTTAATCTACAGCCTGATATCCCTGACCTGATTGTCTGACTATGAGCTACAGCAACAAATCAAGCCCAAAGCAAGGTGGGTCCCAGACTGGGTTTCCTGAGACAGTGAGGGGACAGCAGGCACGGGAAGGAGACTGGTGGTCTCACACAGCTCTAGACTGCCATTTGCCTGTAGGACAAAGGGGATGAGCAGTGGACCTAGTGCCTTACAACTGGTCAAGAGATACCAAGAGGTCCAGAGTCAGATAGACAGGAGGATGGCTGCCTGCTCCAGACCTCTCTCAGCCCAGAATTCATCCATCAGAGAGACAGAGAGATTTCCAAGTGCTAAATATTCTGTGTATCAGTGTTACAGAACTACGAAGAGAAATGGCGCCTACGTGACTTTAGCTAAAATCACCTCTCCCAAGGTGTCCTGAGAGTGTGAGCACAAGTTGACAGACTGATTGGTTTTGGTGGAAGGTTTTCATTATTTCCCAGACAGAGGCATGCTCAGCTGACTGGGTAGAGTTGGACTGGAGTCTCAGAGACCAGCACAGGGACCAGGTCCCTCTGTAACAGGGTAATTAGAAAAGGGGGACACAGTCCAGAGAGGAGAAAGGGCCCTCATTTGGTGCCTGGTAGGAGGGGAGGGCTGGAGAACCTGAGACATAGGGTATGGGAGAGACACAGCAGTGTGTCTGCTCTTAGTCCTTCTGGGTGGAAGTGGTCAGTCAGATAACCATGGGCCTCAGGCAGGGAGCAGGTGGGAAGGTTCAGTGCCTTCCTCTGTTCTCCTAACCCTGAGCCTCGCATGTCTGCTGGAATCAGCCCTTATTAAGCTCTGAGTTATGCCCGGACCTTGCCAGGCTCTGCTCTAGGAATCAGAAAGATGGATTCCCAAATGATCACCTCTCCTCTACAAAAGGAGAGGATGCCCACTTAGGGACAAGGAAAAAGGATACTATGAGGCTCTGCAGGGAAGTTCTTTGTGGGCCACAGAAGGAAGAGGCAGCCTCCAGGGACAGCTGGACTGTACCTAAACACCCAGAATGCTCTAGATTCTTACCCAGCTGAAGCAGGGATCTGTCAGCACCCACGGTCAAGTATCTCATTTTAAAGGTGATTTGGAGCATAGAATTGGGAAAGAATGCAAAGGAGTCAATAAAAAACAACCCAAAAGAAATATGCAAACAGAGACAAGGAAGCACTTTATAGATGTGGACACTCAAGTGGCCGGCAAAAGCTGACAGACTGCTCCATCTCGTTAATCATCAGTGAAATGAAAACTGAAACCACAGAGAGATTTACCACTGGAAAGGGCCAAAGCGGAAAGATGGGACGTCACCAGGGTTGATGGCGATGTGGACCACGTGGAGCCCGGGTGCAGAGCTCGTGGAATTGGGAATTAGTAAAACCACTTTGGAGAGCATTTGGCAAGATTGTTGCATTGCAAGTTTTCCAGCCTGGCAATGCCACACGCAGGCACAAAGCCAGCAGAAACACACGCTTCTGCCACCAGAAGCTACACAGCAGTGCTGCCACATACACATGCCCCAAAATAGGGCCAATCCGATGCCCATCACCAGGAAAAGGATAAGGGGACCGTGGCAAGTTCACATGATGGAGTGCTGTAGGCGTTATGCATCCATTTAAACATTTCTAAAAACGACTTGGGTTGGGACGAGTGGGAGGCAGGAAGCCCTTCTGGGCTCCCAGGAGCTGGAGAGACAGTGTTAGTGTCCCGACGCTGTGTGGCTTTTAAAGCACAAATCAGGGCTTTATTTCAAATCGGGGCTTTGAAAGAGGTGCCCTAGCCACCCTGGAGGCTGCTGTATGTCACTCTGCCCAAAACCTAAAGGGCCCCTGCAGCTGTGATCCATGTGAGTGAGGTATCCTTCCTGGACTGGGACCAGGTACTAACCGATGAGGCTCTGTCAGGCTGTATCACCTACTTTCATATTTCTTTGGTCCCCTTCTTCCTAGGTGTTAGCATAGGTGCCACAGATGTCTGAAATAGCCAGTTGTTGGGTGTCCATTCTCCTCCAAGAGAGTATGTGTTTTCTGATCTCCTTTCTTTTTAACAGCACTAAGCCCCAGTGCCTGAGTTAAGAGAGACACTAATTATGTGTTAAATGAATAAATAGTGGCCCTGGGAGTCCCCAAAGCAAGGCCTACAAGAATCATCCCATGCCACCCCCATGTCCCATGGTTGGACAGCTGGAAATAGTGCCATTACTTGCATTTTCCATGTTGGGAAACTGAGTCCTGCAGGTGAAAGAGACCATACCGACAACTAAATGTGACAGCCAAGATTTAAACTCGTTTGTTCCCATGGACACCCTGCTCAAAGCCACAGACTCCTCACAGTGCCCATCCCTTAGTGGCCTCTGGGGTCCTCCCAGACTATGCAGCCAACGAGGGACAGCCAGGAATGTCCCAGGTGTGATGTGCACAGTTGTGTGCTGTGCATGGCAGAAACCCACCAAGAGCTCACTCCTTTCCCATCCTCCCATCCTACAGCTGTGCTGGCGGCTGTCATGGCTCACTAACCTCAGAGACTGTTTGCTTCATTGATGGAGACAGCTCCCAAGGCAACCCAAATCCAGCTTCAAGCTACCTTGGCAGCACCTGGCCGCACTGACCAGATTGAATTTGAAGTTTCAGTGCCTGACGGGCACCAGCTGACTCAATTATAGTACTTGTTAGACTGGACCCTCCAGGTCCTCCCCAGGTGCAGGCTGAAACCACCCCTTCCCCCAGGTAGCCTAGTGCCACCTCCAGCTGGGACAATGGATCCCATATCAGGAGCATGGTGCCTCTTGGTTGGCCTGGGGTCCTGTCCCTGGCACCCAAGTCACCCCTGACTTATGTCACATGCCCTACCCCTTCCATGACCATCAACCACTTGTCTCTGGAGCCCCTGACTTGAGAGGCCAGGGAAACCTATTTTCTCTCTCTAGAGCCCTGCATTCCTTCCCAGTCATGTGAAAAAGAAAGCTAATTCCCTAGAAACCCCTCCACCCCAAAGGTCCAGACACCCACCATGCCTTCCACACCCCCATCATCTAGTTAGTGCCTGATGGTCAGAGTACCAAATGCTCTGGGCACTTCAGACAAAGGAAGGAACTGTGCTTCTCATCCCAGACCCAGCTCCAAAGTATGTGAATGATATGGGTTTTATATAAGTCAGGGAGGAGCAAATATCCCCCTCTGTAATTTCCCCAAACCTCGGAGGCATCTTGGTGTACTTCCACAAGGTGGGTCATAGCATCCATCCACAGCTGCTGGTGGCGTGGCCATTCGAGGTAGAGGAGGACATTGCTTTGGGGTACTCTGGGAGGGCCTGGAGGACCCCATGCAAGAGGACCATCGCTTACCACACGTATCCAGAAACAAGCTGGTTGGCCTACTGCAATTTGGGGACAAGCAAAGGTGGTGCATTTTGTGTCATCAAAATGTGGCATCCACTGAAGCAATGTGGAAAATTTGGAAAGCACTCACCACCAATTCCAGCCCCTTATGGGGAGATTGTGGGGTGTTGGGGGAACACTAACAGCAAGAGTGCAGGTCCTTGTCCCTGACTGGAGGCCACGGAGGGTGGGAGTCTGGTGCTAGCTCCTCTAAGGGCTGCTGCCCAGTGGATCCTTAGCTCCCAAGGTCAAGGTCTGTGAGTCATTTTTGACATGCTTCCCCTCTGTAGACCCAGTCCTAGGTTGGTCTGAAATTTAAAAAATCCTAAGAAGATGCCGGTGGTGTTTGTGAGGTTATTGTGTCCGTTTCTCAGGGCCACCATAACAAATAGCACAAACTGAAATCAAAAGAAACTTACTCACAGCTTTGAGGTCAGAAGTCCAAAATCAAGGTGGATGCAAGGCTCCACACCCTCTGGGGCTCGCCTCTCCCTGGTTCCAGGGCTGCCAAGAAATTCTTGGTGTTCCTGGCCTTGGAACACACTGTGGTCTCAGATATGGTGTAAGTGTGTCCCTCCAGGGTTGACATGTTGAAATTTAATCCCCATTGTGAGATATTTTTGGGGGGGAGGAGGGAGTTGATGCTGGGGATTGAACCTGGGCCTGCTACGAGGGGATTCTAGGAACATGGACACTTAATCTGACAGTGATGCTTACAGGTGAGGTCTTTGAGAGGCAATTAGGATTAGATAAAGTCATCAGGTAGAGCCTCGTGGTTGAATATTGGTTGCTTTAGAGGGAGAGAGAGAGAGAAGGATATAAACATACAAACACTCCCTGTCTCTTGCCATGTGATACTCTGTGTCAGCCAGTTTAGGACTCTACCAGCAAGAAACTCATAATTAGATATGGCCCCTCAGCCTTGGGCATGCAGAACTATGAGCCAAAATAAACTTTTTTCTTTATGCCGTTACTCAGTCTTAGGTGTTTGTTAAAATAATGCAAAATGGACTCTCACACACTGTGTCACTCACTCTGTTTCATCTTCAGGTGGCCTTCACTATGTGTATCTTTGAGTCTACTCTCCATTTCTCTCTCTCTCTCTCTTTCTCTCTCTCTTTCTCTCTCTCTCTCTCTCTCTCTCTCTCTCTCTCTCTCACACACACACACACACACACACACATACACACACAAGATAAGTTGGAAACCATTTGATCATTTGCAGGTCTTACTTTGAAGCTTTGTTAGGCAAGACAAGTCTATGTTATGTTTAATCTGAAGTTAATTTTCTCCCACTACTGAAGCAAGACCTTCCTAATACTCTGAACACACACACACACACACACACAGTACTGAGGGTTGAATTCAGGGTCTTGGACTACCAAGCGTGAGGCCCTGAGTTCAATCCCCAGAACCACAAAAGAAAAGGAAGAAAATGTGCACCTTGTGTCTCTGGGGAAGGTGGTGGTAGAGATCAGAGAGCACAGTGGCTGAAGAGGTAGCAGGAAACCAGCTGAGGATGGCACTGATAGTGATGACAATGACAATGGTGATGACAGTGGAGGTGGGGATGGCAGAGGTGGTACCTGGATAGGCAGGATCCTAGCAGGAAAACCAGGACAAAGCTAAGGGTGATTAGAGCACATTGTGACAGATGTCAAAAGGGACGAAGAGGAAACAGCAAGGAATAATGAAACACCCCTGGGCTAGCACCAAAGGGAAGTCATGACTGCCCTGTGGCCTCCAAGTCTGGGAAAGGAGTAATTATCACAACCCAGAGACAGCTGCAGCAGTGAGAGAGGACCATGGGACAAGAGCTTGTGGCCTTTGGCAGAAGAATGCACCCCGTCCACCTATGAGAAAGCTGGGGAAAATAAGACCTCCAACTTCCCTCTGACCTCCTTCTCTTGTGGTTCTGAAACCCCACTGGCCATTCCCACCTGGAACTCAGAAAGCAAGGAGGCTATGGATGAAGTCTGTGTAGATCTTTCCTTGAATGGAGGGAAGGGTGAAGAAGGAATAGAAGACAGACAGTGTAAATGAAAAGCAGAGAAACATGCCTGGTGATAAGGACAATGATGGTGAAGACGGTGATGGTGACTATGATGGTAGTCGTGGAGGTCACGGTGGTGATAACAGTGATGGTGGTGATGGTGATGGAGACTATGGTAGTGACAGTGATGGTGGTGGTGATGGTGATGGTTGTGATGGTTGTGGTGGGGGTGGTAGTCATGTCATGTCATGATGATGATGGTGGTTGTGGTGGAAGTCGTGGTGGTCATGATGGTGGTGGTGGCAGTGATGGTAGTGATGGTGGTGATGGTAGTGGTGGTGATTTTGGTGGTATTTGATGATGATGGTGGTTGTGGTTATGATAGTGGTGATGGTCATGATGGTGCTGATGGTAGCTGTAGTGGTGGCTATTTTGTAGGTGATAGCAGTTGTGGTGACATGGTGGTCTTAGTGGTGGCTATTTTGTAGGTGATAGCAGTTGTGGTGACATGGTGGTCTTGGTTGTGATGGTGGTGGTGAAGACGCTACCATTTCTTGAGCTCCTATGTGGCTGCTCAGTGATGTAAGGACTTTCAATCTTCACACCAGTCCCATGAGCTGGGCCGTAGAGATTCTTGAAGATTTGGGAGACTTACATGTGGTACAAATGCCAGAATTGGCCTATGCTTCCTTGGATCTCTCTCAAAACACATAGCTTAGAAAAGCACCCCAGCCTTGTAGTGTCTATTATAATTATGGGTAAATTTGCTTGTCTTCCTTGTGTCTTGGTGAACTCCTGGAGGTAACTTTGAGGTATGCTGATCACTGTATTCAGGGCTTGACAGTGTCTAGCAGAGTACTTGCTGCTCAAGAATTAGTGGGGAGGGATGGATGGACAGATGGATAGATGGGTGGGTGGTAGACAGATGGGTGGCTGGACAGACAGGTGGACTGATGGACAGATGGACAGATGGAAAAATGAATGTTTTGTCCCAGGCAGCAAAGTCCAGGCCTCTCACCTGCTCTCATGAAGCCTGGCCCATTGTGAAAAAAAAGAACCAAACAGTGACATTTCTGCCTCCTCTGATACTCACTTCCTCACTGACTACATACAGAATAAAAACATCCAAGCTTGTCAAAGCTATTTGGTTTCTTGAAATTTCCCCAAGCCCAAATTCTGAGCTAAAAAGTGAGATGTTTGTGCTGTGTCTAGAGGCTGCATGGAAACGCACAGCCTGACATCGCTCAGAATTGCTAATCACCTTGGAATTGTTGTGTTAATAAGTGAAAATACAGAGAAACACAAACCTGTCTTCCTGTTAATGTTAATTTTGGTCCCAAAAATGTTGCTAAAACATATTGCTGGGCCTGCCACAGATGTTCCTCTTCTCATACGTGAGAGATATTGAAAGTGAGAAGCTGGACGCCTTGACAGAATTTCTGGCTCTTTGATGATAGCTGTGGCCAGGCCATTTTCCTCTCTTCTCACTTGGACTTCTTGTCATTTTATCTGACCATTCTCCCTGTGGCAAGGTTCAAGATGGGGCTGACATGTAATTCTGTATATATGACACAGCCTGCTCAGTAGACTGATAAAGCTAAACAATTTAAAATAACTTGAGCTATGTCACCTCTCATCAACTCACTGGCTAATTTCACTATTCGCACACCATCTATAACGACTTACTCAACCAGTGCTGAGTAGAGGCTCACTTTCCCTCCCAGAGCTCATTAAGGTGAAAGGTGACATGGTAAGATGTGTGGCTCTCCCGTTTGATACTGAGGGTTTAACTAACCTGGATAGGACACGTTTAGAGCCTGTTACTAGTTCTTAAAGAACCAAACAAAGCTGTACTGCATTCTTATCTTGCCCAGTTTATCTTCCATGCTCAGTGGCCATTTTTAAGAAGAGGAAAGTGTTGTGACTGAGAGGGATTACGAAAAAGAAACCCACCTGGATCTTTGTGGCATCAAGACATGCAGGGAGCAGACTGGTATGGCCGTCAATGGAGGGGACAGGTGGGCTGTGTGTTTTAGGCACAGAAAAATATTACCGGATGGTGTTGTTTTTGTTAGGCAGCTGAGCCCTCCATGAAGGGAGGGTATTTTCCTCTGTACGGAATTGCCTTCAGAACTCCTCTGCAGTGGCTGGGATCTGTGGCTGGGTGAGAAGGTAGGGTGCCTCTGTGTGGCTTGGAGAAGGACAGGAAGCCAGTGCAGGCTGGTGTCAGCTGCCAGGAGTCACACCATGCAAAGCAGAAAGTGTGCACATAATAAGCAACTACTTGCCCTGTAGACTTTGTGTGTTGTTAGTATGTCAACAGACAACAGGAGAAACCAATGAGAGAGAGAACGTGAGGACGTAGAGATTGAACCCAGACCTGAGAACTCTGGAGTGTCAGTCAGCTCCTGTTCCTGTAAGAAGTTCCTGAGATCAATCAACTTAAAAAGAGAAAAGGTTTCTTTGGGTTCATGATGTCAGAGGTTTTGTTCCATGGTCAGATGATCTTCTACTTTTGGGTCTGTGGTGAGGCAAGACATCATGGCAGGAGATGTGTTGAGGAAGCCCTCACCTCATGGTGGCTGGAAAGCAAACAAGAGGAAGAGACTGGAGGCCCACAACACTCTTCAAGGTCACACCCACAATGACCTAACTTCCTCCCTCTAGGCCACACCTCTCCATCTCTACCACCTCCCAATAGCACTATACCCTGGAGCCAAGCCTTTGGCAAGATATGGGCCTTTGCTGAACACTGATCCATTCATTACAAGTGGCTGTGTCTTTTTCCCTTTTCCTTTTTTTA
Source organism: Castor canadensis (assembly GCF_047511655.1). Lineage (NCBI taxonomy): Eukaryota > Metazoa > Chordata > Mammalia > Rodentia > Castoridae > Castor > Castor canadensis. The sequence goes on along the minus strand of NC_133401.1, from coordinate 3,355,739 downwards.
AACAATACCACAAGTGAAAAATAGGCATCTCATTATGAATCTTTGAAACTGACCAGTTGGCAGAGATGAGGAGTCTCTGTCCTTGCCAGGTGAAAGAGCAGTCACCTACTGGACTCCAGAGAAAAGCCAGAGTCTTATCCAGGGCCAGCAGAATCCCAATCCCCTGCCAGATCCCTCACCATAGTGGGATCTAGGATCTATCATTGCTGCTGGAGATCTGTTACCACTGTGGGTTAGTGGACACTTGAGAGTCACATGCTAAATAAAGATAAAGTAATGTTTGTCATGCACTGAATGTGGCAAGGTAAGCCTCCCCAGTCTCTGCCTAGAGTCAGAGCAAGGTCCTCAAATGGAACTGTCTTGTTCCAAGGCCTCAGGAGTAGGCTAGGGTTCAAGCTGGGTAAAAACTTTTCCAAATGATCCCTAATGCATCAGTGTTGGGTGTCCAGCCCTGGATAGTTGACGTTGCATGATCTGCTGGCCACATGCCGGCACAGATGGCTCCTGCTCTGGGGGGAATTGAGTCATACAGGTAAGTTATGACAGCTATCCACTTTGCTGCGTGCAACTGAAGCCTGCCTGGGGTGGCGGGAGGTACCTCTCCACCGTTCCTCTTGCAAATGTGTGTGCAGCAATTCTTCACACTTTTTTCTTACTTTTTTTGTTTCCTGTGGTGCTGGGGATTGAACTCAGGGTCTTGCATGTGCTAGATTGGCACTCTACCCCTTAAGCTTTGCTCCCAGCCCTTTGGTTTTATTTTGGTTCTGAGACAAGGTCTCACCTTTACCTTTGCCTGGGCTCTCAGCCTAACAAGTAGCTGGAATCATAGCCATGGGCCACCACGCCCAGCTTAATGCTTTTGAATTACAGGTCACGTAAGAATGTCCTAGGGAAAGCACAGATCAGTGGTAGAATACTTGACTAGCACACGCAAGGCCCTGGATTCAATCCACACTACGACTACCACCAAAATTACAAATAAAAATGATAATAATAATTAATCACAGTAATGCCCAGCCCATGGTAGAAAATCCAAGTTCTGGGCAGGATCTAAGGACTGACCCTGAGCCCCACCCCCACTCCTGGACAGAAGAGTCAAGCAAAAGTCGGGAAAACCATCAAAAGGAAAGGAGTGGCCAGCCTTACTGCAATGCCAGACCCTCCCCCAACCTTCCCTTGAGAATGATATTGCTTTGCAGATAGAAGTCTTTTTATTGCTCCAACCCCGACTTCGTCAGGGCTGCCATGTGGCAGCAGAGGTAATGGAAGGTCGGTTTCTTTCTTAAATAAATAATACTTGTGCAAGGATCTAATTCATGGAGGACGAATAAGGTGAAGCTCACTGGCACTAAAATATGCAGTGCGATGGTTAATTTTATGTGTTAAGTTGACAAGGCCACCATTCCCCGGTATTTGGTCAAACCCATCTGGATGATGCTGTAGAGATGTTTTTTAGATGAGATGAATATTTGGATCAGTAGACTCTGAGTCAGACAGCTGACCCTGAGTAGTGTGAGTGGGCCTCAGCAATCAGTAGGCCTAAAGGAAAAAGACAGATCTCCCCCAAGGACGAAGGAGTTCTGCCCAGCGGAATGCCTTTGGATATGGCTACAGAATGCTACCCTGGGTCTCCAGCCAGCCAGACTACCCTGCAGATTTTAAACTGGTCAGCCTCCATGATCATATAAGCCAGTCCTCAAGATTGATCTTTTTATCTCTGTATCTATCTATCTACCTGTCTTTATCATCTATGTATCTACCTGTTTATGTCTATGTCTATCTATCTATCATCTACCATCTATCTTCTATCATCTACCTATCTACCTATCAATCTATCTACCTATCTACTTATCTATTTATTGTCTATCATTCATGTCCATATCTATTATCATGTGTGCATGTATGTATCTATCTATCCCCTATCTACCTATCTCATCTTCATCCTCTTGGTTCTGCTTCTCTGGAGAGCCCTGATTAACACAGGCAGGAACCAGGATAGGACAAAGGACACACTGTCTGCAGGGGCCAGCAGAGAATGAGTACTCCAGCTTCCATGAGTACTGCTATTGTCATAATGACAGCCTAATCAACACCTGTCCTTTCTTTACCCTGAGGAGAAGATACCAGGCTGTGGGGCCCCAGTCTGGTCATTTCTTTTGAGAAAATCTGTGGCATGAGAAAACAGCATTCCTTGGCTTGTCTTGCTCTGCCCAAGGACTGCCCCAAGGATGGAAAAGCAAAGTACTAGACAGACACAGCAAGAAACCTCCCTGCTGGGATTACCCTAGACTTGCTTCCTACTGGGTCACCTGGCTCTAAAACAGGAAGGCCACAGAAGAACAACAGGCTGGAAAGCAGTTGTGTGTAGGGTTTTCCTTCTTAATAACAGGCAATGGCAAAAGTTAGGCAGCCCCTGGCTTTCAGAGGCTGAGGAGGGGTAATGGAAAGCCCGTCCTATTGTTTTGAAACATAGCTCAAGTTTTAGGAAGGGAAAGGTAAAAGGTCAGCTCCCTCCACTGTGGGAAGCCTGTGTTCCCATCCCCCCCATCTTCATGAGCAAGGTGTTCTGCCTTCTCCTGCTTGCCAGCCCCCAAAAGGGATAGGTGGGCCACACAGAAGTGTTTTGAATGAGGTGTCTTTGGTGTTCCCTTTCTAATAAAGGGCCATATATTAATTCCAAACCATCACTTTTTTTTAGCACTAAAGTAATACCAAGGCTCTCATTCCTCAAGAAACTGCTGAGCAAAATCTTCCAACGTGTCTCCCTGGCATTGCTTAACTCTATCGATACTGGTAAAGTCTCATAAATCTAGGTAAATCTTTAATTACGCCTTCAGAACATGACGATATTATGACTGTGATATGGTCATGAAGGGCACATGCAAAATGAGCTCCATATGCATTTTATGAATATGTAGAAGGGTAGAGGTGGCTGACACTAAAATGAAAAGACAAAAAAAATTAGTATTCTTTTCTTCACTGTTGCAATTGTCTTTGAAGATCGAGTTTATTTCCTTTTAAAGATAATCATTGGGAGAGGTGCTATTTCTTGACTTCTAAGATTTTTGTTCAAATCCATGTAATCAGCTTTGTAAGTGGTCCCTTTGCAGGTTACAAAGCCTACCAGCTGAAATGAGAAGAGGTGTATCTGTCAGAACCTAAAAGTTGTTCTTGGTGTTAAGTGTGAAATATGTAGGGAGAGGGAGCCTCTTTAGCACTGTTCACGAGGCCTAACAAAGCCAGTGTTTGTTTGCTTCCCTGAACTACAGAGGGGATCCGCACCCCTCCTTCCCACCACCCCCTACCCCACACTTGGTAAATTGCCCTGTACAACTTATTTTTATCTTCAGCCAACGCATATATTTTTACTCCTGTGAATAATACGGAGGAAGATTAAGTCCTTTTATTTGGCTAATTAAATTGCATTTTTCAAAAGCCAGTGAGTTAGTAAGTGACAGGATTAACCAGGGCAAGGCAGAGTTTTGCTGTTTTCTTGATTCCTTTGGAAGGACTGGATGTGGTGGTGGGAGTCTGTGAAGTGTTTTCCTTCACACGAATGGATGCCTGACCCCAGTGCATCACCAGCTTCATAAAGAAGTATTCCTTGCTGTCGGGAAAGCCCAACCAAGAGTAAAAATGACATTAGTAAGAAGCAAAGCAAAAGGTCATCAGAGCAGAAGAAGACGGAAGGCATTTCTTTGCCTTTTATTTCTTTTAATTTTCTCCAAGGGTTCAGGAAGACTGCTCCTATAGGTACAGTCTTTTGCTGAGCAGGACAGGTGAGCCTCTCCACTGTGCTCTCCTCAGATGGGGACACTTTTCTCAGTCTAGAGTTTAAACGTATTTAAAAATAAAAGTAGGGGTAGAAAGGCAGGGCAAGGAAATGTTCAGCTCCCTCCCAGAGTCCACTGCTAGGCAGACTTATTCTCATATGCCCTGCAGGCCCCTTATGACAGGGTCTAGGTCTCCTCCCAGGTATCTGGACCCAGTCCTCATCTTCAGAACAAACAAGGGTCAAACCAAGGGAATAGACAGGACCACTTGTCCCCTACCTACCCAGGCTCCTGTTCCCACCCCAGTTTGCCAGTCCCATAGGAGAGGCAACCCAAGTGAAAGAATGATGTTAAGACAGCAAGGGAAGCAGATCAACAAGGACGTGGTGTTTGCCATGTCCTCTGCAGGAGCAAAGAAGAGGATGACACTGGATGGAGAGACAACAAGCTGGAGACAGAAGCTGGCAGAGGCTGCGTCCAGGTCTGGGCGCCTCAAGCCCAGGGAAGTCCAAGCAAGGCCACGGTGGGTCTAATATACTATTATTATCATGGGTGGGATACCCTCCAATCTCTAAGCTTACCTTCCCCATAGAGACATTCTATTTTCTTACTCAGATAAATGTGCACACAGCAAGTCACATATGTATAGAGATGGATGAGTGTTGGTCCATGCTTGCAGTATGTCTAACCCACATCTCTGCTGGAGCTGAGAACAATTTCACCCCCTCAGAAAGTTGCCCCGTGCTTTCCCTCTCACACCCAAGCCCCATAAATGAGTTGCCCCTGCCCTGCAACTTCACATAAATGGAATTCTAAAGAATGTGAGCTTTGTGTCTGGCTTCTTTCTCACAACACTGTGTTTCTGTGATCTTCGGTGTGTCATCTTTATTGCTGAATTATATTCTGCTGTGTGAATCTGTCCATCCTAACATATTCTGTTTATCCATCATCTATTTTAACATATCCTGAGGTTCATTTATAAGATCTATATAGGTTTAGTTTTTACAATTAAATCTACAATCTACCACAAATTCATCTGTCGGTGTCTTATCAGGTAGAGGAGGAGCTGTATTTTTCTTCAAGATGACTGTCTGTCTGTTTTACCAACACTTGCTGAAAGACTGCCTTTTTCTCATTAATTTGCCTTATAGCTTTGGTCAAAAGTCAGTGGTGTGGGTCTATTTCTGGCCTCTGTATTCTGTTCAATTAGTTATTTGTCCATTTTGCTTTAATACACACTGTCTTGACTACTGTAGGTTTATAGATAGTCTTAAAACCAGGGAATATAAGTCACCTAATTTAGTTATCTTTTAATATTGCTTTGATCATTCTATACCTTTTAGCTTTCCATATAAATTCAGGATTTATATTGTCAAATAAAAATTAATCTGCTGAAATTTTGACTGGGGTAGCATTGGATCAATTTTGGAAGAAAGGACACCATAACAGTACTGCATTTTCTAACCAATGAACACAGTGTGTTTCTCTTTTTACTTGAACCTTCTCTATTTTCTGTAGGTATTTCTTATATTTTTCAGTATAGAAGGTGTAGACATATTTTCATAAGTTTTTTTTTACTTTATTCTATGTCATATTTTTAAATTGCACCTTCTAGTTGTTCCTTACTAAAATATAAAAATGCAAATAATTTTCCAGCATTGACCTTGTCTCTAGTAACCTCCTTACATTCACTTAGTTCTAATTAACGGTAGATTCTTTTGCCTCTACAAGGAAAACTATACACTTCTGAAGAAAGAGATTGAGGAAGACTGTAGAAAGTGGAGAGATCTCCCATGCTCATGGATTGGTAGAATCAACATAGTAAAAATGTCGATACTCCCAAAAGTAATCTATATGTTTAATGCAATTCCCATCAAAATTCCAATGACATTCATTAAAGAGATTGAAAAATCTACCTTTAAATTTATATGGAAGCACAAGAGGCCACGAATAGCCAAGGCAATACTCAGTCAAAAGAACAATGCAGGAGGTATCACAATACCTGACTTCAAACTATATTACAAAGCAATAACAATAAAAACAGCATGGTACTGGCACAAAAACAGACATGAAGACCAGTGGAACAGAATAGAGGACCCAGATATGAAGCCACACAACTATAACCAACTTGTCTTTGACAAAGGCGCTAAAAATATATGATGGAGAAATAGCAGCCTCTTCAACAAAAACCGCTGGGAAAACTGGTTAGCAGTCTGCAAAAAACTGAAACTAGATCCATGTATATCACCCTACACCAAGATTAACTCAAAATGGATCAAGAATCTTAATATCAGACCCCAAACTCTTAAGTTGATACAGGAAAGAGTAGGAAATACTCTGGAGTTAGTAGGTATAGGTAAGAACTTTCTCAATGAAACCCCAGCAGCACAGCAACTAAGAGATAGCATAGATAAACGGGACCTCATAAAACTAAAAAGCTTCTGTTCATCAAAAGAAATGGCCTCTAAACTGAAGAGAACACCCACAGAGTGGGAGAAAATATTTGCCAATTATACATCAGACAAAGGACTGATAACCAGAATATACAGGGAACTTAAAAAACTAAATTCTCCCAAAACTAATGAACCAATAAAGAAATGAGCATGTGAACTAAACAGAACTTTCTCAAAAGAAGAAATTCAAATGACCAGAAAACACATGAAAAAATGCTCACCATCTCTAGCAATAAAGGAAATGCAAATTAAAACCATGCTAAGATTCCAGCTCACCCCTGTTAGAACAGCCATCATCAGCAACACCACCAACAACAGGTGTTGGCGAGGATGCGGGGAAAAAGGAACCCTCTTACACTGTTGGTGGGAATGTAGACTAGTACAACCACTCTGGAAAAAAATTTGGAGGCTACTTAAAAAGCTAGACATCGATCTACCATTTGATCCAGCAATACCAGCAATACCACTCTTGGGAATATACCCAAAAGACTGTTACTCCAGAGGCACCTGCACACCCATGTTTATTGCAGCACTAGTCACAATAGCCAAGTTATGGAAACAGCCAAGATGCCCCACCACTGAGGAATGGATCAAGAAAATGTGGTATCTATACACAATGGAATTTTATGCAGCCATGAAGAACGAAATGTTATTCGCTGGTAAATGGATGGAATTGGAGAACATCATTCTGAGTGAGGTTAGCCTGGCCCAAAAGACCAAAAATCGTATGTTCTCCCTCATATGCGGACATTAGATCAAGGGCAAACACAACAAGGGGATTGGACTGTGAGCACATGATAAAAGCGAGAGCACACAAGGGAGGGGTGAGGATAGGTAAGACACCTAAAAAACTAGCTAGCATTTGTTGCCCTTAACGCAGAGAAACTAAAGCAGATACCTTAAAGCAACTGAGGCCAATAGGAAAAGGGGAACAGGTACTAGAGAAAAGGTTAGATCAAAAAGAATTATCCTAGAAGGTAACACCCACGCACAGGAAATCAATGTGAGTCAATGCCCTGTGTAGCTATCCTTATCTCAACCAGCAAAAACCCTTGTTCCTTCCTATTATTGCTTATACTCTCTCTACAACAAAATTAGAAATAAGGGCAAAATAGTTTCTGCTGGGTGTTGAGGGGGTGGGGGGAGAGGGAGGGGGCGGAGTGGGTGGTAAGGGAGGGGGTGGGGGCAGGGGGGAGAAATGAACCAAGCCTTGTATGCACATATGAATAATAAAAGAAAAAAAAAGATTCTTTTGACTTCTCTATATGTACCGTTCCATGTCTGTAAATATTTACAGAGCTTCTCCATGACTGACGATGGGTGTATATTATAAATTCCAAGTATCATTAAGTCAGAAATGTGTTTGATATGCCTCACCCACACAGCATCGTAGCCTAGCAACACGGTACCCTATAGAGGACCTGGCTTTATTTCTTTCTTTCTATTTCTCTTTCATTCTCATGATGACTGAGCCCTCCAGCACAATTTCGAGTACATGTGACAAGAGTGACATTAAGAACAAGTTTGTTCTCAATACCTGGGTGAAAGCTCTATCTGATTGAAAAGTCTTTCTTCTAGTCTTACCTCTGTGCAGAAAAATTTTATGACCAGGATTTGAAAATTAGCAGACTTTTTTTCTGCATTTATTGAGACTTCTTTATTCTAGTGAATTAATTTTTTAAAAATATTAAGCCAACCTTGCATTCCTGGAATAACCCTCATAGTCATGAGGTATTCTCTCTCTTGCTCTCTCTCTCTCGTTTTTTTTTTTACTTATTCATATTTTGTAAAAGACTTTTGCATTGAAATTCAAGAAAAAAGATTGTGCTGTAGTTTTCTTTGCTTTCAATGTGCTAAATTTGCTATCATATCAGTATTAAGTGAAGTTCCTTTCCTCTTGTTTTTCTGAGTAAGTTTGTGAAAGACTGGCACCATTTCGCACTAAGAAATGATAGAATTCAACAATGAATCCATTTGATGTGTGGGTGCCGTTGTAAAAAAAAGTGTTGCTAACAAATTCAATTTCTTTAAGAGGTGAATATCTAATCAGCTTTATTATACTGTTGTGTGAATTTTGTTAATTTGTGTCTTTCGCTGTATTTTTCAACTCTGTTTAAATGGTTAAATTTGAGACATAAGGTTGTTCAGAGTATACCCATATTATTTTTAGGGTTTGTCTGAACTCAACTGACACCTGTTCTATGGCTGACATTTGCAGTTCATGTTTTCTCTCTTTTGATTTTAATTAATCTACTTGGACATTTGTGAATTTTATTAATCTTTTAAAGAAACCAATTCTTGTTTTATTTTTCAGATGTTCAGTTTCTGTTCGCTGATGCAAATTTATTAATCTATTTGATTTACATTGCTTCAATTCTGTTTGATTTTTTTCATTTCCCTTTTAGGTTAAGTGCATTGCATTTTGACACTTTTTTTCCCTAATATGAATATTTCAGGCAATACATTTTCCTCTAAGCACCGTGTTCATTGTATCTCATACAATTTGATTTGTTATATTTCCATAGCTAGTTGTTTAAAAATATTTGCCAGTTACTAGAGTGAATTTTTCTCCTTTGACTAGTAGGTAATTTAGAAGCGGTGGTTTATAGCTAAATATTCTTTGTTTTCAACTTTCATTCACATAGTCAGAGAAAAAAAAAGTTATGATTTGACTCTTTTGAAGTCTGTGAAGATTTCTTTTATGGTCCGGTGTGTTACCTTACTGAATGTTCCACATCGTCTGTTCGAGGTTGCCGAGTGCCATGATTTGTAAATGCCAAGTAGGCAAAGATGGTCTTTAAATCTTCTTCTGAGTTTATCTATTTACTGTATCGGTTACTAAGGGGCAATGTTTAGTTCTCAGCTACAATGGCAGATTTAACTATTTCTCTTCTAGTTCTGGGAGTTTTTCTTTTGCATTTAGAAACTGTTACTAGGACCACATAATCTTAAAACTGCTCTTCTCCTTGATGAATGATCAATTTGTCAACATGAAATAGATGCTTTAATTCTCACAATATCATTTCCCTAAAATGTCTCTGCTGATATAATAAGCCATGCTCAATTTCTTTCTTTTTTTTTTTTTTTTTTTTTTGTGGGACTGGGGTTTCAACTCAGGGCTTCACGCTTGCAAAGTAGGCCCTCTATCACTTGAGCAACACCTTTAGTCCAGTTTGGTTATCTTTGGAGATGGGGGTCTCATGAACTATTTGCCCTGGCTGGCCTTGAACTATGATCCTCCTAATCAGCCTCCCAAGTAGCTAGAGTTACAGGTGTGAGCCACTAGCACCTGCTATGCTCAAATTCTTATGCTTACTGTTAGCATGGTACATGTGTTTCCCATCCTGACACTTTTTATTTCAACTGTTCTTCTTGAAATAGTATAGAGTTGGTTTTGACTCTCATAATTTTTGCTTTTTTTGCACTACTGGGGGTTAAACTCAGGGCTTCACACTCACTTGGGCAGGGTCTCTTCTACTTGAATCAGATATCAGCCACTTTTTGCTTTAGCTATTTTTCAGATAGGGTCTTGCATTCTTGCCTGAGGCCAGCCTCAAACTACAATCCTCCTCTCTGTGCCTCTCCTGAGTATCTGGGATTACAGATATACACCACCATGTCCAGCTTATTGGCTGAGGTGGGAGAATCTCTCTTTTTGCCTAGGCTGACCTTGAAACACAATCCTCCCAATCTCGACCTTCCAAGTAGTTGAGATTATAGGCATGTACCACTATTTCTGGCAATCTATGTTTTTGAATTAACTAAAGTTTGAAACAGCTGAAATGGCAGGAACTTAAAAAATAGTACAGTAAAGATGAAAATATATCATAGAAGACATTAAGAAATTTACACAGATATCTTCTGGAGTTTTAGGCTGAAGACCAAGATATACCCACACATCGTGTAACACCGCAAGTCCCCAGGGAGTAAATGAGGCTATAAGAAAGAATGTGAACTGAATGGAGACCCCAGAGGACGCAGAGCACGGAGAATCACAGTTGCAGCACACAGGATGGAGAAATGAGGAGTTCCTCCAACATTCAACAGAGCCTCAATACAGGCTGCTTCTTCAGAGAAAGCTTTATTAATCTCAGAATAAGAATAACTCCACCCTCCCCCCAAAAAAAGCCTAAAATACAAGGGCTAACATGATCAAACTCAACTTGTAGTAAACAAAGTTAGACAAAAATAGCTCAACACATTCTCAACTATGCAGCATTCATAATATCTAGCCCGCAGTGAAAAACTACCAGGTATGCAAGGAAAGAAAGCATGATATATAACCAGGAGAAATAAAACTTCTCTATAAGATAGACCCTAAGATCACACAAGTAGAGAAGTTAAGACACAAAGACTTTATAGAAGCTATGATAAACCTGTGCAAACACTTGGGAAATTTTGAATAAAATGAATGAACAAATGAGAATTTTCTGTAGAAAAATAGGAAGAATTAGCCAAGTGGGAATTGCAGAGCAGAAAAATATCATGTCAGATGTGAAAACTTTTCTGGGCGGGCTAAATATTAGCATATTGAAAAATGCAAGGGGAAGCCAGTGACTTTGGAAGCAGGTTAGTAGAAACTGTCCCACTGAAAAACTAAGAGAGAAAAGAGATAGTTTAATATACTTGTCACTGCGATGTTAGAAGGTGAGAGAAAAAATATTTGAGATAGTAATGCCAAACCTGAGAGAGAGTACCAACACAGAGATTCACGAAACTCAACAAATCATAACAGATAAAGGCATGGACCGTCTAGATGCATCACTGGGAAGCACAGGTTGAAATATTTATAATGAAAGAAAATCAGGAGCAGGGCCAAAGATAAGAACTTTTATGTACAAGAGAGCTGGCATGTGATTATCGCTAATTTCTTATCAGAAACAGTGTACACCATAGCACAATGGAAGGACCTGGCCAACGCTGAAATGGCGCTAAATCAACCTTGAGTCCCATGTCCACTAAAAAGGTCCTTAGAAAATGAGGACAAAGTAAAGATATTTTCAGCAGGCTTTCACTTCCTTTCCCTTACAAAACAAATTGGCTAACAGGCAAAAGCATGAGATACATGTGTAGTCTGCATAAAACAAAGATGAGGAGGAAAACTCTCAAATCAAAAGGCATTTTCTCTTTTTATTGCTATTTAGTTTTTGGTGGTATTGGGGTTTGAACTCGGGGCTCCATGCTTGTGAGGCAGGTGCTCTACCGTTTGACTTAAATGTCCAGTAATTTTTGTCTTGGTTAATCCAGAGATAGGGTCTTTTTTTTTTTTTTTTTTGCCCATTCCAGCCTGGATTGCAATCTTCCTATTTTCAGCTTCTCACTATAGCTGGAGTGACAGATGTGCACCAGCTTTTTCTGTTGAGATGGGGTCATGAGCATTTTAACTAGAACCACAATCTTCCAGCAGCCTCCTGCGTAGCTAGGATTACAGGGATGAGCCACCAGCACCCAGGTTTTGTAAGCCTTTTATAAGGCATTCAATTGTTTAAATTAAAATGAAAGCATATTGTCTGTGATGCACAAAAGTAAAATGCATGACAACTGCAGCTTAGAAGAGAAGTGGATAGAAGAGTGTTATCAGATAGATCTGCATTGCACATGAAGTGGGAAAATGTTAATTCAAAGCAGACTGTGACAAGTTAAGAATACACAGTCTGATTTATAAGTCAATCTCTAAAATAACAAACTAGAGGAATGTAACTAAAAAGCTAAAGCAGGAGAAAAACAAACATTAATCACACTTAATCAAGCCAATGAGTATAAGAAATACAGGGGGGGAGGAAACAAAAAGAATTGCATGTTTAGAACAATAATATTACAGTAATAATATTACAGATGGAGACTCCTATCAAGTGACCTTTCTAGGGTCACCAAACGCCTGTCATGCTTATCAAGGTCTGAGAACCACTTATTGTGCTATAAATTATAACAGTGTGGAGTTATAGACTTCGATCTATTTCTTTTGGGGGCCACCTTCCCTGCTGTTTATTGCAATATATAGTATTCCACCAACCATAGAAGCTACATGCTAATTTTCTCATTTTCCAATGGCAGATGCCAACCCAACTCTGTTGACATAAAATTGCTACAACAAAATCCTGTGATATGTTCCTGGCATGTGTGGAAGTGGTTGCTTTCTTCATTGGGACATAATAGGTTGGCCTGATCGTTTTTAGGAGTTTGATTAAACCTTCACTGTGTTCTCTTTGATATTTTCTCCTGAGTCCAAATCTCTAACAGGCTTTTCCATGTATATGACATGACAAATTCAGTTGCATAGCTCCAGACTATGACTTTGTCTCTTTCCAGGTACTTGAAAACTATTTCAGTTGCATTGTGTAGGGAAAGGTCTTTCTTCTGAACCACTATCCAAGCCTCTCACCTCTACCTGTTGTGTCTGCCTTAGAAAAGGAAGCTCTCTGTGGACATGTCCCCATGCCACTTCTTGATGTGATTATCCTGAAAGAGGAGGGGGACCTTTCTCCAGAGCCTTGAACTCCATAGCTAAACATTTACAAAATGCCAGGCTTCTTCACTCCATGAGGCAATGTAGTGTTATTTGAAAGTGGATTTAGGTTAGTGTAGATGTATGTTGAAAACTCTGTGGCAACAAATTAAAAAACAGATAAAAGATGAAAAAGAACCAATATGCTCAGGATAGGAAAAAAAACCATCTAAAATGTTCAGTTAAAATCACAAAAGGTGGTAAAAGAGTAGAAGACAAATATAGGAACATAGAACAATGGCAACAAATTGAAAACAGTAAAAAATATGGTAGCTAGGGATCCAACTATATCTATAGTTACTTTAAATGTCAATGGTCTAAATGTGCCAATTAAAATACAGTCATCTTCAGAGTGGATCAAAAAGTAAGATCCAAATATAGCTTTACTATAAGAAAACCACTTTAAATATAAAGTCACAGACGGATTAAAAGAAAGTGGATGGAGAAAGACATACCACATTAACAACAATCAAAAGAAAATGGGAGTGTCCATATTACTTTCAGATGCAGCAGAATGCAAGGCAAACAAAGTTATCAAAGGTAAGGAAAGCCATTAAATAAAGGAGCAATCCTCCAAAAAAGACACAAAACAATGCTTCAAAATGTGTAAGGCAAGACTGGTAGAAGTGAAAAGAAAAAAAGATGAATCCAATATTATAATTGGATACTTCAACAACCCTCTACCATAAATGGACAGACCCAGCCAGCAGAAAATCAGTAAGAAAATAGTTGAGTTCAACACCACCATCAATAAACTGTCTGCCATTGACATCTACAGACTATCTCAATCAACCACAGCAGAATACACATTCCTCTTGAGCTCAAAGGGAATACTCCAAGATAAATGACCTTATGGTCCATGAAACACATCTCAACAAATTTAAATGAGCAGAAATATAAATAAACTATGAACTAATAACAGAAAAAATAGTTGGAAAGTCCCTAACTACTTGGAGATTAAGAAACACGTCTAAATAATATGTGTGCCTAAAAACAGATCTCAGGACAAATGTTAAAACATTTTTAATCAAATGAAAATAAAACTCCAAATCATAAAATATGTAGGATGCAGTGAAATCAGCGGATGGAGAGATGTTTAAAGCATTGAATGCTTATACTGGAAGAGAAAAAAATCTACAGTCCATCACTTAAGTTTTCGACAACGGAAACCAGAAAAGAACAGATTAAATCTAGGGTAGGCAGAAGAAAAGAAGCAAGAATCAGAAATCAGCAGTATTGAAATCAGGAAAACAATTGAGAAAACCTATAAAACCAAGAGCATATCCTTTGAAAATATCAGTAAAATTGAAAAGCCACTCCACCTAACCAAGAAAAAAATTAGAGAAGACACAAGTTACTAATATCATAAACAAGAAGTGTATTGTAATTGTCCCCAGAAAGCACCAAAAAAATAGTAAAGGATTATTATAATAAACAATTCTATTTCCACAAATTTGATAACATGGATGAAACGGGACAATTTTTTGAAAGATACAATTTACAAAAACTCATATGAGTAGTAATTTTTATAGGCCTACATTGATTATAGGAATTCAATTGATAATTTATAAACTTCTAAGACAGAAAGCACCAGGTGAATTCTACCAAATATTTAAGGTAAAAGTAATACCAATCCTTTGAAATCTGTTCCCAAAGTAAAAGCCAAGGCAATGCAACTCATTTTAAGATTCCAAGCATCACACTTATACCAAATCCAGAGAAAAGAATTTTAAGAAAAGCCCAACAGCAGACCAATATCTGTCATGGAGACAGATGGAGAACCCTCAAACAACTATTGGCAATTTGAATCCAATAATATAGAAAAAGAATTATAGATCACAACCAGGTGGATTTATCCCAAGTATGCAAGGTCATGTCAACACTTGAAAGTCAATTAATGTAATCCATCCCATCAACAGGTTAAAAAGAAAAATTACATGATCAGGTCAATAGATGCAGAAAAAGTAATTAATGGAGTCCAACCCCCACTATAATTTTAAAAACTACTATAATTTTAAAAATGCTGAACAATATGAAATCGAAATATTGTTTATCAACTTGATAACGAATAGCATCTAGAAACTACCAGCTACCAGCATATTGAATGATGTGGAATTCAAGTCTTTGACCCTAAGGTCACAACAAGACAAAGATGTCTGTCTGCTCTCAATATTTCTTTTCAATATTATACTGGAATTTTCATCTAATGCAATAAGGCAAGAAAAAGAAATGAGACATGTAACCTATTGGGAAGGAAAAGTGAAATTGTCTTTTTCCACAGATGACAAGATTGCCTATGAAGAAAATCTGAAAGAATCAACAGAAATACTCTTGGAACTAAGAATCATTGATAGCAAAGTTTTGAGATGAAGATTAATATACAGTGGTCAGTTGCTTTTCTATAGTCTAAAAATAAACAAGTGGAATCTGAAATAAAAAGCAAAATACCATTACACTGCATCCCACAAGATGAATGCTTGGGTATAAGTCTGACATGAGGAAAGATACAAAACCGTGATGATCAAAATCAAAGAGATACTGGAAAATGGAAAGGTATCCCATATTCATGGACAGAAAGATTTGATGTCTTGATGTCAGTTCTTCACAACTTGGTCCAATGTGATCTCAATCAAATTCCCAGAAAGTTATTAGACAAATTCATGCTATGGAGATGTAAAAGACCCAAAATGAGAAGAACAGAGTTGGAGGCCTGGCACTACCTGACATTTAGACTTATTATGAAGCTACAGTACTCAAGACAGGGTGGTATTGTCAAAAGAATAGAACAGATCCAAAAATTGATATTTATGTGGATAAAGATAGATAATTGGTCTTTTACAAAGGACCAAAGACAATACATTGCAGAAAAGATAGTCTTCCCAACAAATATTATTGAGACAACTGAACATCCACATCACAAAAAAAAAATGAATTTAGACACAAACTTCACATGCTCCCAAAATTACCTCCAAATGGATCACAGCTCTAAATGTAAAATGTGAAACTGTGAAATGCTTTAAAGATAAAATAGAATGAAATCTCAGTGACCTTAGGTTTGCCAATAACTTAAGATATATGCCAAAGGCACTACCAGGAGACAAAAATGATAACTGGACTTCATTTAAATTAAAGTTTTCTGCTCCTTGAAAGGCACTATCAAGAGAATGAAAAGACAAATAATGGACTGGGAGGAAATATCTGCAAAAGACTGATAATCCTAGTTTCCAAAATATACAAAGAACAGTTAAAATTTTTTTTCAGAGAAAATGAGCAGACAACATTAACAGATGCCTCACCAGAAACCTTACGCAGACAGCAAGTAAACATGTGGAGCCGTGCTCAGTGTCATATGTCATCATAAGTCACCCCTACACCTATTAAAACTGCCAAAATCCAAACCACGGACAGCAGCAAATGCCAGGGAGCCTGTGGAACACCAGGAACTCTCACTCATTGCTAGCAGGACTGTGAAGTGGGGGCACCACTGAGACAACAGTTTGGGGGTTTCTTACAAAACTAAGCACACTCTTGGCCTCCTCTCTGGCAATTGCGTCTCTTGGGATTGACCAAAGGCAAGGAAAACTTGGGATCTCACAAAAACCTGCACATAACAGCTCTAGGAATTTTATTCATAATTGCCCAAACCTGGAAATAACCAAGATGTCCTTCCATAGGTAAGCAGGTAAAGAAACTGTGAAACATCCAGACAATGGTATATTACTCAAAGATAAAGGAAATGACCTATAAAGTCATAAAAAGACATGGAGGACACTTCAATACAAGTGACTAGGTGAAAGGAGCCAGTCTGAAAAGGCTGCTTTCTGTAGGATTCCGATCCCAGGACACTGTACAAAGGACAAACTATGCAAACCGTGTTGGTCTGTAGTTGCCAGGAGCTCATGGCTAAGGAAGGATGACCAGGCAGGACACAGAAGGCTCTCAGAACACTGAGTCTTTTTGGGGGGATTCATCTTTATATGTGTGTCCAAACCCAGAGCAAGTACATGCAATACCAAAAGTGAGTCCTTACATGAACTATGCTCTCAGGGTGGCAATGACTTCTTAACGTATGAATATCAGTTGGCACAAATGCACTCTGTTTTGGGGGCCATTGATAATGGGGAGGCTATGCATGTGGTGGGGCAAGAGTACAGAAGGAAATCTGTGCACTTTCTGCTCAGTTTTCCTGTGAATCTAAACAACTCTAAGAAGAAAATTCTTAAAAAAAAATAGTGATGGAGTGGGCTATTAAGTACCACATATTAAATTGTACTGAAAAACAAATATAATTGAAGCAGTACAATATTAGAAAAAAAGAGAAATCAATTAAACAAAAGAAATTCCAAAAGGATCCTAACATTGTGAAAGGAGGATGATAAGGTGCCTGTTAAGTAATTTAATAAATAAATACAGCATAATGTAATGTTAAAAAAGTATCATTTCAAGACAGACGATAGCAAAACAATTACTCCACAGATAGATATGAGGCAAACAATAGCTATTAAACTATTTTTATCCTTTGATGGTAATGGAGTTTGAACTCAGGGCCTCATGATTGCCAGGCAGGTGCCTTACAGCTTGAGCCATGGCCTTTTCCCTTTTTGCCTTTTTGGAGGAGGACAGAAGGGAAGGGGAGGCAAGGGAGGGAAAGAGGAGGGAAGGGAAGGAAACTGGAGGCAGGGAAGGGAATGGGAAGGGAGGGAATGGAAGGAAGGGAAAGAAGGGAAGGAAAAGGAGGGAAAGAAAGGGACAGGAGGAAAGGAGTAAAGAAGGGGAGAAGAGAGAAAAGGACGGAAGGGGAGGAAAGGAGTGAAGGAGGAAAGGGGAGGGGAGGAAGGGAAGAAGAAAAGGAATGAGGAAGGAAGAAAGGTCCTTAACTATTAAGGACTTCCACCTTCTCCATCATCTGCCTGTCACAATCAACCAACTGGGCTTGTTGACCCAAGCGTCACCAATGTCTGGAGGTCCTGAGGGTGTGGAACCCATTGCTATATCACAGTGCCTATCACTGACAATCACTTGCCTCACTTCATCTTGTCACGTGGCTGTTGCATCATGTCACATCATCCCTGGAATAAGAAGGGCAGAAACAGTACAAAAAGGTACTCAGAGAACGAGAGAGACCACCCTCATATAACTCGTATCACAATACATTGTCACACTTGCTCTATTTTATTGGTTATTGCTCTTAGTCTCTTACTGTTCCTGATTTACACACTAAAGCTTATCAGTGCTGTGGGTGCACAGGAAAGAAACACAGGGTATTGGTGCTGTCCGTGGTTTCAGACTCCACTAGGGATCTTGCAGTATATCCCTGCAGAGAAGGCTGGATGACTTTATTTCTTATAAATCAAATTATAATGGTAAAAGTTAGAAAGCACTGAGGGTCACCTTTAACCAGAAATAACAACTCTTGCAATTTTTTTCTAAATACCAAACTCAAAATAAAGTGGTGATCATTAAGAAAAATTAGAAAAAAATGTAAGCTAGCATTGAATATTTAAAAAAAACTTATGAAAAATAACAACTTAGAAATTACTAATGACAACACCAAAATATATAAAGTATACTCCTTCAAGAAATACACATTTTTTTATATTATGGTTAAGGCTGCAAGGAGCATCATTTATATAAACCATTTCCTCTATTTCTATTTATTTACTTTGAATAAATTCTTCAATATAGAAAAAAAGAAATATACACTTACATATACATACACAAAAATATATACACATGAACAGGTATGTACACTTATTTATATTATATATATAACACATGTGTAGTGTATGTACTATGTACATATATATTCCTTCTTTAAATGTGGGATTCTACTGTACTTACTATTTTATAACTTTTTAAATTAGGTATGATAAGCATATTTTCCACTTTAAAAAAATTATACTTCTCTGCATTTTGATAAACAACTGGTATTTATTTGAGGGGTTCTGCAGACTCTGTTTTGTTAACTTCATCATTTGGAAAGCAAGATTCTAACATTTCTATTAGAAGAGTCAGAAGCTAAACATGGGTGAACATTTATGATGATTTCTCTAGGATAAATTTCTGAACATTTTTATTAGCATAGGCTAGTTGTACTGGGGAGGGGTCATTGTGACATTTTCATATATGCTTACAGTGTACCTCGGTTAGGTTCATAGCCTTCACCATTCTTCCTCACCCCCCTCCCTCCTATTTAAGATGATTTCAGCAGGTTTCATTGTTCTAGCTTCATACAAGTATATAAATTACATGGACCATGTTCACCTTCTGCACCACCTCTTCACCCTCCCTTTCCCACTAGTACCCAACCCCTAACGAGACCTGTTTTACATTCCTGTACTTCATCTTCAGGTGTATATTCATTGTTCAAAGGGGTTTCGCCATGGTGCTTCACCTGCAGATATATTGTACTTCAAGACTCACCCCCTCTATTGCTCTCCCTTATCCTCACTGCCCCCCACTCCCTATTAGTCAACAGCTTTCATTATGTCTTCTTCCTACACAGACACATGTTCCCATATTATTCACTCCTTATCATTCTCTTTTCCTGCCACTTCTCCCCTTCATTCCCTCAAACAGTCCCAATATTGCAAACAAGTTCTATACATGTACACATATATGATAGTGTTCATACCTGTATTTTGGATCTCCCTTCCACATATGAGAGAAAGCATGTGACTTTTGCCTTTCTGAGCCTGGATAACTTCACTTAACATGATGCTCTCGACTTCCATCCATTTACCTGCAAATGATATAAAGTGTACCTCTGTCCTGCTGAACCTTGCCTGCACTTCCCAGGTGTAGAAGCATACACAGGCACTTCACGCATTGCCTGGTGCTCTGCCTGGTGCTGCAAGATGGACTGTGTCTCCTGTTGTCCCTGACAGGAGCCCTCCCTTCCTCAACCCCCTCAGGACCCAAGCACAGGGACTTGATGAGCTCACAAGGAAGGAAAATGGCCTTCAGAAGAGTTGGGAGGTGTGGATTTTATCTTCATATGGCCACTGTGTCTTGATGAAGATGCTTTGAGGGTAGAACTTGGGGCCTTGGTTCACAGTAGGGTACAGACATCCCCAACTCTGTAGCTGTGTCCTGCAGAGATGAAGGAGCTGATCAGGCAAAGAGCCATTCCTAGCAGGCTCCTTCTCAATTGTTCTTGAATACAATGGCCTGTCCAAGGCAATAATTCACGGAGCAGCCACTCATCAGCAGATTTTGGGCTAAGCGCCTCACACTTGTTCCCTCATGTAGTTCTCACAATAAGCCCATGAACTGGAATTGTTATGATTGATGGCTTACATGTGTGAAAACCGAGGCTCTGGGCATTTTAGGCCCTCCCAGCTAGCACGGGAAGTTTCTTCCCTGCTCTTTGTTTACTCTGTTCTGGACACCACTGGCCACTGCTGGCTGTGCATCTGCATTTACCCCAAGTCTCTACTTCTCCCCCACCCCCATTCCCATCCATCCTTGATTCATCCCTCTCCTCCCGGAGGACACTGAAATGCTGGCCATCTGCGTCCTGTGGAAGGCAGAATGGGAGAACCCAGGGAGCACTTCTTCCCACAGGTCTGGCCTCAGCAGCTTCCCTTCCTTCATGGCCCCAGAGCAGGCTTTAGGCTGAGCCTGCCTCACTAGGGAGCAGCATGTGACTGTCCTGGCCAACCTGGAGGTGGCCATTGGCTTCTAATGCATTGGTGCCAACCTCAAAGAGAGGGCAAAAGCCAGCTCAGAACAGAGGCTCCTACCCCACTCCACTGGACACCAGTCTCTCTCTCTCTCTCTCTCTCTCTCTCTCTCTCTCTCTCTCTGGCTTCTAAGTACTTGGAACTGAACTCCTCTGTCTCTCACTTAGCTGATAAAAACAAGGCTGCCTTTTCTAAAAACATTTCGAGACGGTGAAATTTGGAGCTCTAATTTGAAAGTAGCGTTGAGATGCCTCTAAAGTTACATATATGCTTACCTTGGGAAAACTCTAAAGAGATGGATGGATGGATGGATGGATGGATTGGTGGGTGGGTTTATGGATGGATAGATGGATGTGTGAATAGATGAGTGGGTGTATGGATGGGTGAATGGATAGATGAATGGATGGATTGGTAGATGGGTGGATGGATGAATAAATGTGTGAAGAGATGAGTGGGTGGATGGATGGATTGGTGGGTGGATGGATGGATGAATGGGTGGACAGATATATGGGAGATGGATGGATGGATAGCAGGATGGATGGATGGACGAGTGAAGAGATGAACAGATGAATGTATGGATTGTTGGTAGGTGGATGGATGGATGGGTGGGTGGGTGGATGGGTGTGGATGGATGATAGGTTGGCACAAGTACCAACATGGGCAGAGGTAAATCAAAAGCCACCAAAAGCATGGCTTATTTGGGGAGAAAAGAGGGCTCTGGCAAGCATAGGCCCAGGCCCCCATAATCCTCAGGGCTTCACCATTACCGTACAGGGAGCAGCACCATGTCCTTCAACTTTCTTACATTTCCTTCTCTAGTGACGGTATGAGGGCTTGATCAAGAATGAAACTGAAGAAAGACATTTTCAAGTTATTCTCTGAAAACAACTTTATGGGGCTAGGGTATGGCTCAGTGGTAGAGAACCTGCCTTGTATGTGTGAGGCTCTAGGTTCTCTCTTCAGCACTGTAAAGACACACACACACACACACACACACACACAAGATTTCTGAGTCATTTGGTGATGGTAGAGAGCAACTTAGAAACAGGAAGGAATCCTTTGTGGTATTTATTCATGCAGCATCTTTAAGTTTCAATGAGATTTTACTTAACACAGACAAAATGGCTGTGTAGTAGGCCAGGCAAAGTGGTTCACCTCTGTAATCCCAACCACTCAGGAGAAGGTATAGATCAGAAGGATAGTGGCTTGAGGCCAACCTGGGCAAAAACGTGAGACTCTACAGGAAAATTAACTAAAGCAAAAAATGGCAGAGCACCTGTCTAGCAAGCATGAGGTCCTGAGTTCAAACCCCAATACTGCAAAAAAAAAATGGCTATCCCAAGTTTCCCCTTTAAACCTTTACTAACATTAATTTTCTTTCAAGATTACAGGAATTTTCCTTTAAGACTAGTAGGCAAGAACAAGAAAAAAAAGTCAGACTGAAAAACTCCCAACATAATCCCAGAGCAGGCAAGAGACCATTATTGCTGGTGTCTTGTCGTCAGTCATAGAATCACTAACATGAAATACCTTTGATGAATGCATTGAAAAAAAGTGATTATATATTAAAGTATAAAAGTCTCTTCCTGCATCATTTAAATTGCTTTACAATGCTGATTAAAATAACAGAACATTATGGCTTGCTTAGCTAAACATTATATTTCTAAATCCATTTCCAATTGTTTCCCTCAATTTGAACAATTTTTGAGCAATTTTATTGCTATTCATACCTGTTTGATTTTTTTATTAGAAATTAAAGTACACAGGTTTTTATCAATGTTGCAAAGTAGTACAATCCTTAACTCTTTCTGTGCCACACAAAGCCTCCAAATATCAGAGGGAAGTCACTTTATTCTCTCCCTCTCCAGGGACTTGACAGTATTTGGGGAAAACCCAATCAAAGGACCTCTGGAGACCATCTCAATGATTTCTGAACTTACATCAGGGGAAACTGAGGCTCACAAGGAGCTGGCTTGTCAAATATCACAGTGGAATTTTCTGATAACAGCGCACATTGAGTCAAGTCTCCTGATTAACTATCAAGTCTCTTTTGATGCAAAGAAACTGCCTTTTTTAAAATTCATATGTGCATACAATGTTTGGGTCATTTCTCCCCTTTTCCCCCACCCCCTCCTTAACCACCCTGCTCCCTCCCTATTCCCCCCACCCCCTCGATATCCTGCAGAAACTATTTTGCCCTTATCTCTAATTTTGTTGTAGAGAGAGTATAAGCAATAATAGGAAGGAACAAGGGTTTTTGCTGGTTGAGATAAGGATAGCTATACAGGGAGTTGACTCACATTAATTTCCTGTGCATGTGTGTTACCTTCTAGGTTAATTCTTTTTGATCTAACCTTTTCTCTAGTTCCTGGTCCCCTTCTCCTATTGACCTCAGTTGCTTTAACGTATCTGCTTTAGTTTCTCTGCGTTGAGAGCAACAAATTCTATCTAGTTTTTGAGGTGTCTTACCTATCCTCACCCCTCCCTTGTGTGCTCTCACTTTTATCATGTGATCAAAGTCCAATCCCCTTGTTGTGTTTGCCCTTGATCTAATGTCCACATATGAGGGAGAACATACGATTTTTGGTCTTTTGGGCCAGGCTAACCTCACTCAGAATGATGTTCTCCAATTCCATCCGTTTACCAGCGAATGATAACATTTCGTTCTTCTTCATGGCTAGAAACTGTCTTTCATAGAGTCCTCAAGGAAGAATGATTTGGCCAACCAAAGAGGAATTTCTAAGGAAATTCTTCTTAAGCTTTTAAATCCCTGGTACTCATTCATGCTATAGTTTAGTGTGGTGATAAGGGAAAGAATAAATTTGATGGACAGGAGAACAATATTTGCACAAAACATCCAGACTTATAAGATAGTACATAAGACAATCTCTTTTGACTCCAAGCCAAGCCATAGGATAGACCTGAGCCTTTGCAGAAATCCTCTCTGCTCTTCATCCAACTGTTCTGTTAGATCAAAGCTCAGAGCATCTCCAAGAGAATGTGCTCAGGAGTTCATCACCAGATGGTGAATGCGTGGAAACTTTTCAATCATGTGAGGTTCTTGGGTTTCAAGACATAGAAATGGACTCCATTAACACAAGGAAGACATGGTCAGTCTAGGGAATCAGTGTGGGGGAACAAGGCATCTTGGAGAGGACCAAGAGCTTATTACATTCAGAGCTGTAGGCTGAGGAACCTCATGTGTCTCCTGAAGCCTCCTGTGGGATGAGCCAGCGAGCTCCACACAGTTTCCATCTTTGTCTCCTCCCTCTTAGTGTTCAGACTTCCAGCAAGGAGATTACAGTTAGCCTCGCTTGTATTATATGCTATCTTTGGACAAGGAAAGGCTGGGATCCTTGCAATATAGTCCACTAAATCTGTTATATGAATGGAGTGTGTACCAAGAAAAAAATCAATGTCCTCATACAGAAAGAAAAATGGGAGAGTGGTCAAAACCAGCATATGTCCAGTGTATGCCTGCATTGCTCCTTCTGCTCTAGAGTGGGGACAGACACAGGTGTCTTATAGATCTGGTATGGGAGCTAGAAATGGTCACAGGTCTATGCCAGGCACATAGGAAGCAGTCCTATGGATCACAGATGAAAGATGAATGGATGGATGGGAGATAGATGGATGGATAAATGGATAGACGGATACATAGGTAGATGGATGGGTGGATGGATGGATGATGACTAGATAAATGGATGGATGAATGGATGGATAGATAGATGGATGGATAGATGGATGGGTGGCATGTGTTGGCCACAGTGGGTTTTATGGAGGGGAAGTGAAGGCACAGCTTACAGGAAGTGATAGCATTCCCAATGCTGAACCCCAGTCTCTGGCTGGAAGCCCCGCTTCCAGTGGTGTCTGACCACACATTTCCACACACAGGCCTCATTTACTGTCATCAAACCATTTCTTCAGTGCCAGTCATCTTGAGTTGTTGCAGGCCCAAGACATGCTGGAATTTTAAGATAGCAACAGCAGGGCATTAGAACTGGGGGAGAGGAGACTGGAAGAACCAAAATGAGGATGATAGTGTCAAAGGCAAGGGTCTGTGTTAAAAGGAATGTCCTCTGAGTGAGTTGCCAGTGACATATGTTCAAAAGGGACTTGGACCATGTTCAAAAGGGACTTCTTGAAATCAAGAATTTACCCTCTTTCCTGACTAATCCTTAACTATGGAACCTCAGCTCAAATGTCAGGCAATCGCTTCCTGACACCAACAAAGGACCACTCTTCTCTAGGTTAAGTCTGTGCCTTCCTGGTTAGGTGGGAAGGAAGGACAGAAGCCCAGCAGTAGAACTGTTGTTTGGTGGTACTGTTTGGCAAAAGCTCTCTGCAGCAGACAGAGATCTGGGCCATGCAAAGGACCAGTAATCAAGACAGTTTGTTAGGTAAGTTCATGGTGGCTCTCTCCAATGCAAAAGATGTTCAAAGAAAAATGGAGTCTTTCACCCTCTCCTATCCTCTGAACCACAGCAAGGCTTTGAACACATTCCACAAGCTTTCAGGGACCAATTCTTCACAAAGAAATACAAAGAGGCTTTGATGACACACACTGTGTTATGAGACAAGGAAAGAGAAGGTTTGATGAAGAACAAAAACCTCCTAACCAATGAAAGAGAAGCTTTGATCAAGCCTCTCAACTCAGGCAACCATTTTCTTCCCTGAGAAACATCAACAAGTTACAGATGCATAATTTGAGACCAAACAATATTAAGTAATGCGCCATTATAGTTAGGCCTAAATTCACATTTAAAAAATATTATTCCACTAATTAAAAGGGAATTAAATGAATCTAATGTCGACTGTGTCTACTGGTTAGCATAAAAAGTTATTAAATACATCATACTCTGCATTCCGAAGGCGGAAGATGTTTTAGCAATGTTTAATTGTAAGAAATATACATGTAGTACTTAATTGCATAACTAGGTGGAAACATAAAAATCACAATTACATGAGTTATATTAAGTAAAATATGTTAAAATAGTTTGTTTTTTCAGTGGTGGAATTTTATGGACACCATAATGAAACAGAAGTACATTTTTAATTACCTAATTATTGCTATTTTCAAAGTCCATTTGCAGCATAATTGTTCCTGTTTTCATAGTTCAAAGAGTCCTTGACAGAGAGAGTCAGTAGGATCTAAAACAAGGACTCATTCTTCTGACAATCTGTGCTGGATGTCCCCTCCTACCTTTACAAATCTCTCTCAGCAGCATTTAACATGTGATGTGTGCTCAACACTCATATGAAATTTCTGGGTACAAGAAAGAGGTGCAGAGATGAGGGTGGAATGTGTATTTTCAGTCCTCAGGCAACTTACAGTCTACTGTTGGAGGTAAGACCTCTGTGACAAGAGGATGGAAGTATGGTCGGGAGTCAGAGGGCCACACTTACCTGGCCTTGAGCTCAGCAGGTGAAAGAGAGACTGTGGGCTGCTGGGCTGTGGAAACAGGTGAGATGGTACTGGGATGGGGCAGCACCATCGCACTCTGTAGAGTGAGGAAGAGTATCCCAAGCTCCCAATGGGACAGGTACAAGCAAGGATGCAGAGGAAGCAAAGGCAGGTGGCATGAAGGTTTTGGAAGAGGCAGACAGCCATGGGAAATTAGGGAAGAGATTCAACACCAAACACAAAGAAGGTGAACTCTGGGCGTCAGGAGGACCATACCAGCCTAGAAGAGGAGGTGTAAGGCAGCTCAGTGCTTAGGGTTAG
The DNA here is from genome assembly GCF_047511655.1 of Castor canadensis. Lineage (NCBI taxonomy): Eukaryota > Metazoa > Chordata > Mammalia > Rodentia > Castoridae > Castor > Castor canadensis. Next base: position 3,329,598 of record NC_133401.1, on the reverse strand, counting down.
GCCTGAGCTGTAGAGAGAGAGAACGCAGGAGACAATGAAGCCAGTGACAGAGCCAGAACCACCCACGGAAGGGTGGCCTTGGTGAAAACTATGCCCTGGCTCTGAGAAGTTCTGAGGTTATAGGAAGGAAGGCACCCTTGGTATATGGTGGATGCCAACTTTCCAGGTACCTCAAACCTTTTTTAAATTGTTTCTGTTTCCTTTTTAATCTTGAGAAAGCTTTCAAACTTTCTTTTCGTTCTTGCTGAGAGGTGGGGAACATAATTACAGACAAGGTAGAAAAGCTTTAAGATGAAACCATAAAATATTAGGGCTGTCCCTGCAATAAGCATTGAGTTGGTATGATTTTAAAGAATGCCAGGGGTTCCATATCGTATGTTATCAGGGAGAAATGCAAATTAAGACTGGATGATGACACTATGCATCTATAAGAATGGCCAAAATCCCAAATCCTAAAACCTCCAAATGCCAGCAAGGACGTGGAGCAACGAGAGCGCCTATCTATGGGAATGGGAGTGCGAGATGGTGCGACCACTTTGGAAGACAACTTGACCATCTCTTACAAAACAGGACGTGCTCTCACCATACCATCCAATAATCAGGTTCCTTGGTGGCTCCCCAAAGGAACCAAAGCCCTATATTTCACAAAAACCTGCACATAGATGTTTGTAACAGCTTGATTTATAATTGTCAGAACAGAAAGCAATCCCTTCACCTAGTGAATGGATAAGGAAACCGTGAAACACACGGACAATGCTATATTATTCAGGGCTAATGCAAAATGAGAAATCAAGCCACAAAAACAAACTGAAATGCATGGGCCCAAGAACAGACTTCCAACTGCCTGATTCCAACTACACATGACTTTCTAGAAAAGGTGAAATTATAGAGATTGTAAAATGATCAATGATTGCCAGAAGTTAGGGGGAAGAAAAGTTGAATGGCAGGCCCAGTGCACTTTCAGCACAGTGAAACTATTCTGCAAAATACAGTTGTGCTACATGCACGGCACTGAACATTTGTCTAAAGTCACAGAATGCACACCATCAAAGTGAGCTCTAAGATAAACCACATTCTCTGAGTGATAATGATGCATCTTCAATTATAAGAAGTGTGTCACTCTAGTGAGGGATATTGACCATGGTGGTGGCGGGGACGGGGGTTGGAGGGAAGCTGGAGGGCACAGAGTATACAGGAAGTCTCCTATATTCTGCTCAACTTTTCTGTGAACCTAAAAGTGACCTAAGAATAGCCTATTTGAAAGTAAAATGAGAAGAGAAAAAGAGAAGCAAATTGCATTAGACGAATGGACAAGTGGTCACCAAGCACATACTAGTCCTCATTTGAGCTCTCTTCCTTTGATGCCTTATGCTCACTCCTGGAAATCTGTCTCAGTAGCTTCCCTGGAGCATTGGAGAAAAGTCTCTAAATGGCAGAGAGTTTTGGAGAGATTTCATTTATTTATCTTAGTTTTACTTCTCACAACTCCCCTTCCCTTCATTTGCCTGGAGCTGTAGGCATGGGTTGAGCCCTCTGCCTGGGCAACCCCGCAGAGCCCTACACGGGAGGTTCTTGGTCATGGTGGTGGGCACTCATCCTGACTCCTAATTTTCAGACCAAATGGGTAAGTGTTAGAGCTTCTGGTTGGTTACTTCAAAATCTTTAAAGCTCTCTGAGTGTTTTCCATCTCTCAGGTCATAGTTTGAAATGTTTTCCCGTGAGGCCAATGGGCCCCAGCCACCCAGGATTAAGACAGACCATTGAATTGCTGGTGATGCAACTTCACACCAGAGAGGGGTCTGAACAGCCTGCAACTGGAGCACCCTTTGTTGATGCTGAGGCACAGGAAGTGCCTCCACCTTATACCAAGGACATGAGCTAAGAGAAAGAAGTAGGGCTGGTGGAGAGAGCTGGAACACAGGGCTCTGTGGAACAGAGACTTGATGTTTCTGGAACTTCATTCCAAGAAGGAAAGGGGAAGGGTCTTGAGTTCACACTAGATTAGCCATTCCACCTGACTTGAAGGAGTCTTTTCACTCTGACATTCCAGGTGTCCTGAAGACAAGTTTTACTTCCTACTCAAGAATCAGCATCACAGGCCACTCACCAACCCTTCCCTCTCTGCCAGGAGTTGACCAAAGAATGAGGGGATTAAAATTGAGGGACAAAAAAAAATTTGGCAAGTATCAAACATTTGTACAGAAATTCAAGAGTAATGGAAGGGGTTGAACAGACTAAAAAAGTATACCCGCAGTAGGGATAAATTGAGAAGCCCCGTTGAATATCAACTTAAATATTAATAATGAAAGACAGGACTGTAAAATAGATAGAGTAGGGTGGGTACTAGTGGGAAGGGGGAGGGTGAATGAAGGAGATGGAGGTGAGGGAATGTGGTTGATGGGCTTCATATGCTTACATGAAATAGAGCAAAGAAAATTGCTTTAAGTGAGGCAGGCAGGGGTTGAGGGGAGAGATGATGGGGTGATCTAACCAATGTACGATATAAGTCTAATTGGAATTGTCACACTGAATCCTCCCCCCCCATATAATGAATATATTCTAATAAAAAATTTTTAAACATAAATAAGAAAAGGAAAAAGAAATTTTTTCAGTTGGCAGGGCCTTTCCAGTGTGGTTGTTCAGTGTTACCTGAATACTACTACTTACATTTTTGTTATATTCATTTTATGTCAGTACTATCTACTGACAATTTTTGCTTTAATGAGTCAGGTTTTTACTTAAATTTATTATAAGAGAAAAATATTGTTACTAAATGGCCAGTCAGAATCGCCTACCAAAAATGGAAACAAGCCATTAAATGAGAAGTATCTGTCCACATAGCCCCTAAAATAATTTTATACATCAATGGTATATGTAAGAAGTGTAAAAAAAAAGAAGTAAAAACTATGAGCTTTAAAATAATAAAGCCCTGAAGATAGGGGGCTATGGTTGTGTCACTCCAGTAATAAAATGATTTCTTTACATGAGTAGAAATCTTTATGAATCAGGCTCTGCTATCTTTTGCTGTTTTCCAAATATATTCTAAAATAAAATAATACCATTGTTTTGTGTAAACCAACCCTGTATAAAACAAAACATTTATGATGGGCTCAGCTCAGTGGCTGATCCCCAAGGCAGCTTGGAATGAAATCTACATTATTCTTCGTATATTTACACATCTCCTGATCTGAGGTAGCTTTGTTTGGAGTCCGTCATTGAAATTTGGCTTAATTCTCAGCATTTGGGACTTAGTCTGATCTAAACTTCCTTATTAGTAGAAGCAATGATACAAGTGGGTTTATTAACATATTTGTGATTAAGTAATTAATTGCATTTGAAAGATTAAGCACATACTGTGATACTCAAGAGGTGCTAACCCCTAGGACCCCTGTCCACATTCAACAGCCTTAAGATCGTCTCAGACATGGCCAGGAAGGTCTGGCTTAAGGGGTAGAGCACCTGCCTAGCAAGAGTAAGGCCCTGAGTTCAAATCTTAGTACCACGAAAAAAAAAACCAAACAACACATTGTCTTCTGGAACTTACTCTACACTTATACACATATATTTCTCCCACCAACCATGGATATGGAATTATTAGGAATCTCTTCTGTGTATATAATCTATAGGAAAGGTGGTTCATTTGCTTTTTAAAATCTCTAATCATTTCAGAAAATCTCTAACCATTCTCAAAAAAGTTTTTAATGTAATAAATTATAATTTATATAAATCTATAACAAATTATCATTCATATTTAATATGATCATACACACACATCTATATAGCCAACAGATCATCCTTAAAAGTTTAAATTATCTACTCTGCAGGAATACTCAAGAAATTAGCCTAGTAGTTCTTGTGAGAGCATTCTGCCTTTCCCACTCTGTCTGGATGTGGTCCACAGCCAGGAGCCCCAGAGACAAGGTACCTGACCTCATGGAGGCTCAGTTCCTGCAAGAAAAGTGACTCACTGCTATACTAAGGGGACAGCAACCCAGAGTCATGTGATATTGGGGGGAGGGGAGCTTAGGGAAATGAGAAGGGCTTTAAGGGAAGGGGGCATTTGAGTGGAGAGCTGAATGATTAGCAAGCACACAGACATCTCCATGTGTGAAGCTCAGGCTGAGGGGCAGGGAACAGAGATGACAGAGTATGTGGTCATAGGAACAGCAAGGACGCATGGTGGAAGTAGTGAGGCATTGTAAATGAAACAGAGAGAACCCAGTGGGGCTGGAGAATGGTGACCAAGCAAGCAAGGAGGAGCTTGCTAAGAAATGAGGCTGCAGGGATGGCTAGGACTAGATGACAAGGAGGTGAATGCCGTTCCAAAGGACAAAAATGTGTTCCAAGTACAACACCATTGTTGTGGAGAAAGTCTAAAAATGAGAGGACCATAATCTAACTGACCTTTTTTTCAGAGTTGTTTTAGGATGAGCAGAAGATACAGATGTTTCTCACATATGTACTGACTCCCTACACCATAGTCCCCCACCATTGTCACCATGCCCCAGCACAGTGGGGTTCTGTGACAAAGGAGCCTACACTGGTATCTCATTATTACCGCAGTCCACAGTTTGCATGAGGGTTCATTCAGGGTGGGATCATTCTGTGGCTTTAGATAAATGCAGAATGAAAAGATCCCACCGTGATATTATCCTACAGAGGAGTTTCCCAGCCCTGAAAATTCTGTGCTGCCTGTTCATCCCTCCTTTTCCCCTAACCCCTGGCAATCACCTATCTTCCTATTTCCATTGTTTTGCCTTTTTCAGGATCTAAATCGTGTAAAATGTAAAACTATGAAACTCCTAGTAGATAACACAAGAGAAAATCCAGATGACACAAGTTTGGGGTTGACATTTCAGACCCAAAGGCACAATACATAAAAGAAAGAATTGATAGGTGGTGGGACTTCATTAAAATTTACACTTTCTGGTCTGTGAAAGACACTGTCAAGAGAAGAATGCATAGACAAGCTATAGACTGGGAGAAAACATTTACAAAAAAATATAGCTAATAAAAGTCTTATGCAGAATATACAATGAACACTTAAAAGTCAACAATAAGAGAATAGAAACTCCAATTAAAAATGGAAGATCTGAACAGATAACTCAACAGAAAGAAGTACAAATAAGCATTGTGTGTCATCAAGAAAATTCAAATTAAAATGGTAGCGAGTTATACTACATACCTATCAGAATGGCCAACTCTAGAACAGTGACAACCCCAAATGCTGGTGAGAACATGGACCAACATGAACTCCCGTTGTTCACTGGTGGAAATGCTACATGGTACCCCCATGTTGGAAGGCAGTTTTTGGTTTCTTATGAAACTGAACACACTCATACCATTCCATCTAGCAATCACACTCCTTGGGATTTATTTACCCAAAGGAGTTGAAAACTTGTATCTACATAAAACCCCATGCACAGATGTTTAGAGCAGCTTTGTTCATGACTGCCAAAATGTGGAAACAACCAAGATGTCCATCTACCCACTCATAGATAATGAGTAATTACCACTGCCCTATATCCAGACGACAGAGCACTATCCAGGACTAAATAAGAAGTAAGAAAACTTAAATGCATATTACTAAGTGAAAGTGTGTGTGATTGTAGCTTACCTTTTAAGTGTGTTATGACATTAGTTTGTAATGTTTCATAGTCCATTGGGAATTCCACTGCTCATTTTCTGAACTTGGCCTCTGTCTACATTACAACTTTACCCTCTCTGAGAGCAGGGCAAGCAATGAACATTCTGGGTTACTGGAAATGTTCCATACTTGCCTGTCTAGTACAGTAGCTCTGAGGGCACATGGCACCACAGCACTCTTTCTTTTTAGAAGAAGAAAAACATTGAGGATCTTCTATTACCTTGTTTCAAGACTCATTTTATAGCATTTAAATACAGCTGAAGCACTGAGACAGTGGTATTAGTATATGAATAGCCTAAAAGAACAGAGTGGAGTCCAGAAATAAGTCCAGAAATATATGTATGTATATATATATGTAAGTACATATATATGTATATACACATATTTGAGAGAAAAAGGGAAGAGTCAGTTGATCTTTGAAAATGGCACCAATACCCAGGTAAATTGATAATGGAAGAGACAGTGTTTATAACAAATGGTGTTAGAACACCTGGAAATCTGTCTGAAATAAAAATGGAGCTGACTTTAGAGAATGATAATACTGTGTTCACATGTCTTTTGTAAAAACTGATTGCTGAAGTTTGAAGTTTCTGCTGCAAATTTAGGAGAGAATTGAGGCCCAAAAACATTAAATAAAAAGGCCATGGTCACCTAACAACGACACAGTAAAGGTAAGATTCAAACCCAGATATCTGAAATGCAAAAATTGCCCCATGGTGGTATAGGAGCCTCTGTAGAGGAAGAACGATGGAGAGGTGACTAAGTGAAAGACGACAGGTCTTCTAAGTCTGCCCCAAAGCTGGATTCTTTCATGACTCTTCTTCTCTCTGTATTTGGAGGAGGGGGGCATCCAAGTTCAATGTCATATTTTATTATCATTGCATTGCTTTTTGGTGAGGAAATGAATCACGGGTACATGGGACTGTGCTAGTTCCTTGCCTCTCATATTTACTTAATTAAAAGTTAAATGGCCACACGTGATCAGAGGCCTGAGCATTCTCTCTATTCAGCTGTCAGATAAGGAAAGAGAATGATAATCAGGGAGGTTTTTAATGGGCTAGTCCAAAAGTGAAACATTTCACTTCTTCTTTCTTTCCATTGGGTAAAACTGAGTCCCATGGCCACACCTACTTGCAAAGGAGGCTGGGAACATGTATCTAGCTGTGTGCCCAAAAAGATGAAGGAACAGGTTTTGGTGAACAAAAATGACAGTGGCTATGATTCCAGGACTGAGTTCAATGAAGGAAAAACCCACCAAAATAAGTTACATAAGAACCACATGGAAGCTGAATTAGTTAGAACTCCTGATTGCAAAAGGTAATTGTTTCCAGTATTTATTATTTCAAGATTCAGACTAGAGATGTGTGTTTTCATTCAACATTTATCCTCTGCCTTCTTGGTACCAAATACCACACCAGGCACAGGGATGCAAGGCCAGACAAGTCACTATCATCCACAGATGACTTTACTCTTAACATGACAGGTCAGAGATAAGGATAAGATACAGTTAAAAACTCAGGAAAAGGACACTGAATTCTTCCAGCAGTGGACAGAGGGTAGATTTAGGAAGGGTTTCCAATGGAAGTGTGTGTTTGTGTGTTTGCGTGTGTGTGTGTGTGTGTGTGTGTGTGTGCGCGCGGAGAGAGAGAAAGAAAGAACGCAGCTAACATATAGCACTTTCTTGAGACATAGGTGTGTCTAGGAGTGGGTGGTAAACGTCTTCGAACCCAAATCAGCAAGGAAGAGATGTCACAACTCCAACATGGACGTGAGGTTCTTCAAATGTCATCTTGCTTGCTGATTCAAATTCTACTCAGTCACAGATAGGAGTGAGTCATCTACATCTTGTGTTCCCTTTGACAGAATCCCCCTGATTTCATCCTAAGTTTAGCTGAGTACATTGAGCAGAAACCCAAATCCCTCCTCTGATCTCCCCCGGAGCTATGTCTTTACCTCCCTCTCGTAGTGTTTTCCCTTTTTCTTTATCTGCAGTGAGTGACTTATATGTCTACTTCCAAACCCTAAACGATATGTCTGTTCTTTTGGCGTCAGTGTCCATGAATTTATTGTCGACAGTACCATTGTTCTTAACCTGTTAACTATGGGGCCTTCTCAGGGTCTTGGCCACCCAAAGTTCTTGCATTTTATTTCCAGTTGTTGCATCTGATTTCCTTCTGAAGGGTTAACTCTGCCTCTGTCTTGGGTCTTGGTAAGACTGTGTGTCAAAGGGCCAAGAGCGTGGTCCATTCAGATCCAGGCCATCAACCTCTCTCTCTCCTCCCCCGTACCCTATATGACTTCCAAGCTGGAACACAGGGGTGGATGGTCAAGAAGTGGGTAGAGCTTATTTTGCCCTGACAATGCATGTGGCTGGTTTGCCTGGAACTTGGATATATCTAGACTGTTGGAAGCAAGGTCTTCACCTTTCCCATCAAACTCTTTGAGCCCTTGGTAGATGTTGCATGATTTTCCTTCATCTTCAGCTAGCCTGTCGGGACTCCAGTTCGTAGAATACACATCTGTAAGTTCATATGGAACATGTTACTCATGAACGTCACATAAAACTCAATGTAAAATTCCTCTTTATGGGCCTGAATAATCTGTTTTACACAGAAGCAAAATGAAACATATTAGTGAGTATTGGAGCCACATAGGAAGGGGGCTCAGCCAAATGCATATGACCGGCTGTGACAGTCAACGTTTGGAGATAGTTTGCTTTTGACCCTTGAAATAGAAAGAGGTAAGGAGGACTGAGAATTGCCACATACCCCATGACCTGCTTGGGTTAGGGAAGCTTTCAGAGCTCTGGGGTGATAATGCTCTGTTCCCCAGTGCTAATCAGCATTGGTTTTTCCTTCCTGCTTTGGGGTCAGGGTTATCTAACTCTAAATATGTCCCCTTGTGGACTAGAGTTTCAGGAGGGCAGACTGAACCTTTCTAAAACTTCTGCAGGGCTCAGCCCAGGGATCTCTTTGATAGGAGGCATTCAGGGAATATTAGCTGAGTTGAACAGAGTTGATTTGAATTATTGAATCCAGGTAAGTGGCTCGGGTGAGTCCATTAGTTTTGCCCTGGGAATCTCAGCTCCTGTCCCCTTCCATTTCTGTTTGGCCAGATTAATGTGACAGAGTCACATTAATCCTTATTCATGTCAAAGGATGGGGATGAGATGTGAAAGTGACAGCAAGGAGACTGTCAATAATACCCATGTGGGGTCAGGGAGGGAGGAGCTCCGGCCGTCTTCTTCTTCACAAGAAGAAAGCCGTCAAGGCCACTTGAGTGAATCACAGAAGTCACTTGACTGGAGATGACCAGGCTTCTCTGAAGGTTGGCTTCTGGGATTTCTATTGTGAGAGCGTGGGAAATTCAAGGCTCCTGACAACATGCCTGGAAAGCCCCATTCCTGTTGGCTATGGGATGCTCATTTTGTCCCTCTGTCCAGCTCATACAGAGTTTGTCATTCATGTGCTTCAAATATTAGGGTCAGTATAAAATCATAAGCCTTGAAGGCTTATCAACTCATAAATATTAAGCTTTAAGGTTTATATGGCATCAGATTGCCTGGCATGCGTACCTTCTCCCAGGTGGGTCCCTGTATGATGAATTCTAATTTTAATTTTCATAAGATGTGTGTGTGTGAAAGAGAGACAGAATTAAACACATAATGTACATCTGAAAAGCCACCAAGACAAGAAAAAAAAAGGTATATATTTAGCCAAGTGTTCTGTCGATTTTTTTTCCTTCTTTTTGAAAAACTCCAGTACAAGCATTTTGAGCCAAGTGGGAGCTTTCACTCTGTCCAGTTATTTATTTATTTTGCTCTCTCCTTTGGAAAATGATGCACAAGTATTATGAAAAGCAAATATTTTACTCTTTATTGTCAAACAAAGTTTATAAGGTTCATGTGTCAATGAAGAGGCCACGGACCTCACACAGAAAGTTTCCTGTCCTGAAAGGATTTCTCGTGAAATATAAAATATGGAAAGTGAGGGGACCCTTTGCTGCCAGAAAATAGAATCTGCTCCCTCCTAAAGGCCCCCATGGGGTTGGAGGAGCTCAAGGATAGACTGTACTAGCCTGAAGCGGGGGGCGACTTGGCTCTCTGTAGACAAGTCTGGGAGAGGGGGGTCCTCAGGGAGAAGACTATGGAAGTTGAAGTGCATTTGACTCAGAGGATGCTACTTGTGTCGGGCTCCATACTATTCTGACATCCAGATGCAAGAAGGAACAGGTCTTGGGGACAGGGAAAATGGAAGCAAGGTGATGACAAATGAAAGGCACTTGTTGGCCTTGGAGCGCTCAGGCATGGGATCCGGAAGGAGTACAGTTACTATTTACAGGAAACTGGCACAGAGTTATAACTTCTCCTAGACAGGTTGGTGCCACTGCGTTCTGGCACCATGAAAAGCATTAAATAAGGCTTAGCATTTGTCTAAACCGTGCTCTAGGCTCTACACTTTCTGATATGTATGGCTTTCTCCAAAGGGAATTTTCACTGAAGTCCCTCCCTGGGGAGCAGAGAGCAGGGAGTTATAGCCAGCCATGGTTAATTTGCGCTTTGTGCTTTGTTTATCCGAACCATATGTCTAGATGGTTGTAATTCTGTGTCATTGGCTGTGTGATGCTTTCAGTGCTAAGAGATCTGTAAATAGCAACAGCTCAATATATAATCATTGTGGCATTCTGAGTGGGGGGGAAAGGGACGTTTTGAGTGATGTTTGTGGTAGAAACAGCCACTCCAAGGGTGTTTCTGTCTGTGTTGTTCCAGCTGTGGTCCCTCGAGCTTTGAGCAAGCAGATACCTGTGGACAGGATGAGGACCTCCCTGAAGCCAGAGGTGGCGGGTCAGTGTCGCTTGCAGTGCTCATTCCCTAATCATCACACTGGAGAACTTTCCAGACATTAACTCAGGTCATTGGCCTTCAGCACAGCCAGGGAGCGCTTCACACTCAGAAGAGAGATCTTTTTTATTTTAATGCTGGAAACAGTTAACAACATTATTCCTTGTTTATTAAAAATCACAATTGTCTTTTATGACATTTTTTATTGGAAAGTTCTACTTCCTTCATCAACTGTCAATCAAGAAAAAACATTTTGGGCCAGGCAAGGTAGCGTTCCACGTCTATAATCCCAGCTACTAGGGGGACAGAGATTGGGAGGATCTCCGTGGGAGGACAGTCAGGGCAAAAAGTTAGCAAGATTCTCATCTCAACTAACAAGCTTGGCACGGTGGTGCACACTTGTAAACCCAGACACTGCAGAGATGTAGGTAGGAGCATTGCTGTCTGAGGCCAGCCCAAGACAAAAATGTGAGACCCTATCTGAAAAATAACTAAAGTAAAAAGTCATACATACAACATGTTTGAAACAGTGGAACTTCTCTATGGAACTCGGGGAAGGAGGGAAAGGAAGAGAGAATGACAGAGCATCAGTGATATCGTAAAGCATCACATCTGTGCAGGTGGAGGACATAAGGATGTGTACTGAAAGCTGGGGTGGGAGGGAAGGGGGAAGGGAGAGCAATGGAAGGGGTTGAATGGACCAAAGTAAAGTACACCCACAGTGGGGATGCATCGAGAAAACCCTTTGAACATTGACTTAGATATTAATAATAAAGACAGGCTTGTACCTCATGGAGAAGTAAGACGCCATCACAAAGAAGCCTCTCATTCTCCCAACACTGAGTCCACTGGCCCACCTGTACCGTCCCCCACTCCCCACTTTCCCCAGTCACAAAGATAAAGCTGCTCTCCTGCTTTCCAGGCACTCTTTCCCTCCTGCCTCCGCAGGGTTTTCTGCAGCAGTGACTAAGTCTCTCTCTTCAAATTTCCCATAGATCGCTTTGGGTTTTTGTTGTTGTTGTTGTTGTTTGGAAGTATAGGGATTTGAACCCAAGCCTTCACACTTGTTAGGTAGGCAGTCTACCACTTGAGATGCCTCCAGCCCTTTTTGCTCTGATTATTTTGGAGCTAGGGTCACACTTTTTCTCAAGACTGCCTGGACCACAGCCCTCCTATTTTAGGCTTCCCAACTTAGTTGAATGGGAGTGACAGGCATGTGCCACCACACCTGACTATTGGTTGAAACGGGGTCTCATGAACTTTTTGCCCAGGCTGAGGTCAGGATCTCAGCTACCCAAGTAGCAAGAATTATATGCATGAGCCACTGGCACTCAGCTTAGTGCGCCATTCTTAAAATAAACCTCTTTTGCTCTGCTTATCTCCTTCCTGCTGCTGTCCTAGCTCCTTACTGCCTTCCCAGTCTGGCTTTGAGAGACTGCTGCCCCTGGTCCTCACTTCCTTACTTCAATCCTGCTGTGGCTTGATGCAGTGTTTCCTGAAGTCCCCCCAGAGTAGCAATATTTGGAGTTGCAGTGGACTTGCAAGACATGGAGCCTAATGGGGAAGTTCTTAGGTCATTGGGGGTGCACCGCAAAGGGGTATCTCTCTCTCTCTTTTCCCCCTCCCTCCCTCCATTCCTCTTTCCCTCTCCTCTCCTCTCTTCTCCCTCTCTCTCTCCTACCCTCTATGTTTTTGAGTTCCTCTCTTCTCTCCTCTGCTCCTCCCCTCCCCTCTCTTCCCCTTCTTCTCTCTCTCTCTCTCTCTCTCTCTCTCTCTCTCTCCTTGTTCAAGATGTAACATTCATTCCCACACTAACTCCAACCATGACACACTACCATCCACCACCCTTGCTAGAGACCGAATCACTGGGGTTACCCCATCTTGCCACCTAGAACCTCTAAAGGTGAGCTGAATAAACTTGTCTCTACTTAATAAGTGGTTTCTATTGGGTACTTCATGAAGTAATGCAAAGCTGACCAATACAAGCCCATTGTTTTCATCCTTCCATCAGCATTGCTCCTGCCAGCTTCTCTACACTCCATCTCCCACCCCAGCCTTCTCATGTGAGCACCAACCACCAGTCAGCCTTTCTGCTCACATGCCCTGGAAGGAAGGTCACCATGTCAGTTTCCATTTGTTCTCCCAACACAAACATGCATGCCCCCTCTTTCATTCTCAAAGGCACCTTAGCCAATAAATAAAGTCAACTGTCTAGCAGGAAACAATAGTCATCTATAAGTTGTATTGTATTTCTTTCTCTTTTTTATTTTGTTTTGTTTGTTTTGGAGAACCATCACTTGTAGATACATTCTCCATGTGGTTCATATCACCAGTCTATCCAGAGTCAGGTTGGGATAACGAGAGGTATTGAGTCAGAAGTGGGTCAAGAATATTCATTCATACCTAACAGTTTTGCTGATGCCATTTTGGGAAGAGAAAAATATTTTCCCACTGGAATTGCTAAGCTGATAGAGTATAAACTGTGAAGGCTGGATCAATGCTGCCATGAGACTTCATCCTAGCAGAGGATGGAGGCAATACAGAGAAGGCATAGCCTAGAGGGGAAAGAGGAGGAAAAAGGAAGAGGGGAGAGAAGAAAGATATCAATGTTGAGCACCTGGTCTGAAGCCAATCCCATCCCTGGACTTGTCAGCACATGTACCCAAACTCTTCTTGTTCACCTGGGAGAGTTGGCAGTAGGGTTTCTGTCACCTATGCCAAGAGAGCCTGGATCCACAGAAGTATGTCTTGTTCCATGGCCCCCAAATCTATTCTAGCTTAGTCTTGGGATCTCAGCAACCATCTAGTCTCTTTTATCAGAAACCTTACAATCATCCTTGACCGCTCCCTTTCTCTAATCCATCATGAAATCTTATTCATTCTATCACCAGTATAGGTCTACATCTTCTTCTTCCTATCATCACTGCCCACCGACAACTCCACGAGAGTATTCTCTCTCACCTGGACAACCCACAGTCTACCAAGTGGTTTTCCTTTGACTAGTTTATGCCCCACAACACTGCCACAAAGCATCTAGAGCCACCTTCTTCAACATCACCCATGTTCGAGATGCACAGGACCATGCTTCACTGGGAGTGAATGCCCAGAAAATAAGCCAGTGTTTCTGAAGCTCTCCTAACTCCTGAATTCACGAATGACTTGTGTAAGGGATCAGCATTGGCCCCATTATTATTTTCTTTATTTGTCTCAAGCAGAAGCTGAGAGTTGAACTTTCTCTCTGTAGTTGGACTACGTGAATGCAGAACGCAGAGAGTGACATTCATTTAAACTAAGGTCCTTCTTGATGTATAGACATACCCCACGTGGATCCAAGACTGTGGGTCATTTGTAGACTGTGGTGTTGGGTGTTCCCTTTGGATCCTTTCTAGAAGCAAGTGATCTCAAAGAAGAGACACAAACATCCTCACATCTAATCTTAGGTCCTAACCTCTGTTCATCTCCTCCTCCCTCATAAAAGAACATTGGACTACAAATTTGATTGAAATCAGGTCAAATGACATCAGTTCTTCATAACTGGGAAGTTGTCCAGAGCCAGTCCCGAGGAAGAGAGTGGAAAGAAAAGTTTTACTGAAGGAGCTAAAAGAAGAGTAAAGTCAGAGGGGATGCACAATGTGTTCTTGGAAGAGAAGACTAAAAATTATCAGGGTGTCAGTTCACCCCAATTTATATACAAGTCTACTGGAATTACAATCCAAACTTTAATCTGTTCTCCTTTGAAACTTGACAAGGTGATTATAAATGTGGTCTAGACGAATTAACAGATAATGAAGCAAAGCCCGACTAGACAAAGGGATGAAAAACATTTGCATACACAGACATTGAAGCAGACCCTAAAGCTATAATAATTAAAGTAGGGTAGTACTGGGCTGGGGTTGGACGGACAAAGAAAGTATAGGAATTTAGCTCTTGGTAGGAAGAATATTTCAGACATCTGGGAGTGATGAGTGGTCAGTCATGAAACACTAATAATAAATTGATCCAGTATAGTTTCACATCACACCCAAAAATAAATTTCAAGTGGAATAAAGTATGTATATATATATATAAAAGTTTTATATATATAATTACACATAATGGTTACATAATATGTATGATTATGTATAATCAAAAGATGCAGGTATATTTGATCTTACATCGGAAAAACTTTTAAGCAATATATTAGAGTATGGTTAAATATTGTAGAATTGATCACATGTCAATTCAAACCTTCTGTCATTGCAAGAGCTAAATAAGAGCCAACGACAAAAAAAAAATAGCAAGGTATGTAACCAAAGGATTTATAGTCTTTGTGTGTGTGTGTGTGTGTGTGGTGGGACTGGGGTTTGAACTCAGGGCTTCACACTTGCAAAGCAAGCACTCTACCACTTGAGCCGCACCTCCAATTCATTTTACTCTGGCTATTTTGGAGATGGACTCTCATGAATTATTTGCCCAGGCTGTCCTTGAACCATGATCCTCCAGATCTCAGCTAGGATCACAGGCACGAGCCATCAGCAACCAGCTCAAGGATTTATATTCTTAATGCTCTGAAATGTCAACGTGAATGAAAGAGATGATTAGGAAATTCACAAAAGAAAGTACTATCAGCAAAAATATGAAAAATGGTTAACTTTACAAGCTGTCAGAGAGGTGCAAAGTGAAACAATAGCGAAACACAATTTTTCAGCTATTACATTGACAGTTCAAAATTTAAAAAAAGAAAGAAAACAAGGTGGTAGGGCCATAGAAGAGTGGACAACCATCGATTGCTGGCAGGAGTTCTAAGTGATACAGCCTTTTCCAGAAGGAAGCACGGTGAAATTCTGTAAATCGTGTGTAGCCTACTTACACAGCCATTCCTCTTCTAGGAATTTACACTTAGAAAATAATCATAAATAACTACAGAAATTTATTTAAAAGATGTTCCCTGGAAGGTTGTTTATAATAGCAAAAAATTAAAAACAAAATAAATGTCTGACAATATGGAACTGCTTAAATAAATTATGGTATGTTATAATCCATGGTCGTAAAAAAACATACTGCAACTATTTAGTGACTCTGGAAAAGGTTCACAATATTCAGTTAAATGGGGGAAAAAAGTTGCAAAACAACCTGTACAATGTGATCTTGCTTTTTTGTCTTTTAAAATGTATGTATGTAAATATATGCATAGAAAAAGAAGACTTTAAGAGGATAACCAAAAAGTTATCAGTGATTATCTCTGGGTGGCAAAGGTATTGGTGATTTTCAGTATTTCTCAAAAATTCTGCAATAAAAATGTATTATTTTTGTAACAAGCTTCTTAAAACATTAACTATTATTTAAATTCTGTGCAGAATTCAAGCCTCAAAAAAAATAGCCCTCAGAAGCCTTCCAGGATGAAATTCTTGCTTTCAGAAATTTAGGAATAATGGCAGAAAATGGTCCCACCTATCACAGTTGAGAGAAGAGGGGCCAAACCAGCTCATAGATTGCACTGTCCTGGAATCAACAACCCATCATCACTTCTCTTTCCCTCTTCTGTCTTTTTCTGAGTCTTTGTGGGGTGCTAAGGAATGTATGCTGAAAATAATACAACGGATGGTAATAATAATGAATTTTAAGCTTCAGATGGATGGACGGACAGATAGATAGAAAGATTGGATAGATAGCTATAGAAAGAGTTAATTAGATAATAGGTAGATAGATGATAGATGAGATATAAATAATAGACGGATAAATGGATGGATGGATAGAAGATGATAGATGATAGATGGATAGATAATGGATGGGTAGGTGAATAGATAGGCAAGTAGACAGACAGACAGATGATAGATAGATAGATAGATAGATAGTTGGCCACACTGATATTTATTAAACAACCAGTATTTTCCAGACACTGAGAAAAGTCCTTCAAGATATGGAGGACTCATGGAATCCTCACACTTTGGCAAAGGCATTGTTACCTGCACTACACAGCAGTGTAAACTGAGCCCCCAATAATCACGTAATTCACCCAGATTCTCAGCTCTCAGGAGGCCAAGGGGAATTGCAAACCCAAGGACGTGATTCCCAATGAGGTCACACAGGAGTGTTCTGAATCCACAAGCCTCAGCCCCGACTTCACCACCCAGGCCTCAATTTGCTTTGTGATTCGCCTGGTATTATGTAGCCTGACTCCAGCGTGAAAGATTTGTGGCAATTGTGTGATGTATGAGGTGCCATTTGTAAAAATATTATTTAGTGTAAAACATGATGTTTTTTCTCCTGATTTACAAGTCGGATTTATAAATCCACACTTCTCACTATCTGAGTTATATATCTTGCCTCTGATTTATAAAACTTGCTTATAAATCTTCCCCAGCAAAGTTTTGATTCAGAAATCATTATTTTAAGAATTAGATTTAGTTAAAACATTCAACTGTTTTATAGGGGAGGCAATGGATTTACATAACTCCGGTTGGAACTTACAGATCCTACAGCAGCTTTACAAGTCCTGCCTAAGAATTCCTAAAGAAATGTGTTGATTTAAAGACTTTCCCATCACACGCGTTAGCTACAACTGACTGATTTACACAGCCCAAGCCATACAATAATGATCCATTTTATAAAATTCCACTTTCTTCTAACTCCAGATCCTGATTTATATGCCCTGATTGGGTTTTTGTAATGCCATCTCAATCTCAGAGTCCTCCATTCTGGAACTCATTTTAGGGGAATGGTCAGAATAGACTAAGACCTTCCTCTTGACCTTGCTCCCTTATTCCAAGGTCACCCAGGCTTGTTGTCCTCTCCCCTGAGCCCAAGGAAGCTGAACCTGAACGATGGTCTATATGATACAATGACCTGGGCCTGGAAGGTTGTGGGTCCGCCCTTCCCCTGTTGCTCAGATAAAGAGGGGTTGATCTCAGGTGGAAAAAAATGGCCCATCCAGAAATTTGACCAATCATTGCTAGCCAAATCAATCAATGAATAAATGATCAATATTTTTTTTAGAGAACAGAAGCCAAACAAGCAGAGATGGAGCTGGAGATGGAAGTGAAGTAGTCAACCTTCTGTCATTGTGACAAAATGCCTGCGATGAACAGCTTATTATAAGGAGGAAAGGTTTACATTGGCCATAGTTTTAGAGGTTTCGGTCCTTGGCTGTGAGGTCACGCTGTCAACATAGCTCACCTTGGTGGAAGCACCTGACAGAGGAGGACTGCTCATCTCATGGCAGCTGGGAAGCAAAAGGAGAGAGACAGGAAGTGCTGGAATTTCAACATCCCTTTCACAGACACACCCCCAATGACATAACTTCCTGTCACCAGGCCCTGCCTCATAAAGGTCCTACCACTTCCCAAAGTGCCATGGGCGAAAGCCCACACTTTTAACACATGGGCCCTTGAGGGACATTCCAGATCCTAACTAGAGGAAAGAGTACGAGAGTGATGCTTGTTCCATGTGCACAAGACAGCCATAGCTCAGACCCACTTGATGAATGTGGATTTCTCACTCAGAATTTCCATGTCTGCCTATTCAAGGTAATTCTGGAGTTCAGATTTTTATGTTAAATGCTTTAATCTAAAATCAGTCTTACTGAGTTTTAATTTATGATAGCAATTATGCACATTTAAAAATTTCCAATGTACACATCTATTTATTTGACCAAAGTGTACATCCATGCACCCACCACCTCATCTCCCCAGAAAGTACTCCCACCCCACTGCTCCAGTTAGCAGCAGGTTTTGTTTCTATTCCTACAGAGAAGTTTTCCCTGTTTTAGAATTTAATATAAATAAAATCGTACAGAATGCATTTTTTTCTGCCCTGTTTCCTTGACTCCAAATGGTGCCTGTGAGATGTTTCCAGGTAGACATGTGTAACTTCACTTTTTATGGGTAAGTAGTATTCCGTGGAGTACATGTATCCTGACTTTATTCATTCCCAGTTGTAGATGGTTGAGTTCATTCCAGATTTGAACTTATTATGAATAAAACTGCTATGAACATTCTTGCCTGAGTGTTTTTATGGACATATGTTTTCATATCTCTTGGGTACAAAATATAGAAGGGGGATTGGTGAGTCATTTGGTAAGTGTCTGCTTAACTTTATACAAAGTTGCCAAACAGTTTTCAGAGTGACTGCACCATTTTTACACCCCCTTCTCCCAGTAACATGCAAGAGTTCCAGTTGCTCAAAATAGTTACGGATGCTTGGAGTTGTGGGTCTTTTTCACGTCATTTAGGTATGAAAGACCCTCTCACTTTAATTTGCATTTTCCTATTAATTAATGGTCTTAACAGCATCATTTTATGTGCTTGTGAACTTTAAGAAGAGTTGGAGCTCCAAGAAAAAACCCAAATGGTTCACTGAGCCTAAAATAAAAATGGAGCCCAACAGCTGTTTGCAGACTGGGGGAGGGGAATCCTGCAGACACTGTGTTTCTCAGAGAATGGGGCTGAACTAAGAATGTTCATATTGGAACTGCCAAGATAGACAGGCTCCTGTTTGGCCACCAGGATCTGACCAATCAGCTGTGGGCACAGGGATCTGACCAATCAAGTATGACATCAAGACCCAACCAATCAACTGTGGTCTGCAATGAACCAATCAGGACTGAGTCCTTCTGGCAGAGTTGCATTCCTCATTTGCATAGTAGACCAGGGTCCAGCTCTCTTTTTTTTCCTGCAGATAGCATGGTCCATGAGAAGGCTGGGTCTGCCTGGATTTCTAAGGGTTTGATTTTTCTAAATAAAGTCTTATTTTTACCTTAAATTATTTTCTAGTGAATGTTCACTGTCATTTATGCATTTCCTTGTTTGGGTTGTCCTTCCAAATCTGCTACCTCTTAGTTATTCGTTTCTTATGATTGAGTTTTAAGAGACTCATATATACTCTGGATATCAGCCTTTACCAGATTAATAGATTGCAAATATTTCCCAGTCTGGGATTTGATATTTCCTTTACTTATCAGTGACTTTTGGAAAGGCAAGAGTGTTCATTTTGATGAAGTACAACTCATACTTTTTCTTGATTCATTAATTTTTTGCACTCTTAAAAATATTTACCCCTAAATTGCACAGTTTTTCTTCTGTGCTGTTAGACGATTATAGTCTTAAGCTGTATGCTCAAATCTTTGGCTCATTTCAAATTAATTGTTGAGAACAAGGTAAGGTAAATGTTGAAGCTCAGTTTGTTCCTGATTCAAAAATGAAGACTTGTTTTTGAAGTCCTTTGCCTTTTCTTATAAATATTAGGATCCTTTTGTTAATTTTTTCAAAAGAAAATGCCTGCTGAGATTTTCATGGGAATTTTGTAAAATCTATTGCTCAATTTAGGGACAAAGGACACCTTAACATTATCTAGTTTCTTAGTCCATTAACAAGATGTATCTTTCAATTAATTTATACCTTTAATTTCTTTCACATATATTTTATACACTCCCATATAGAAATACTGTACAATTTTCATTAAATTTATTTTCATTGTATGTCTTTTATATACAAATATAATTAATTTCACATGTTCATCTTGCTTTCTATGACCTTGCTAAATTTAAATCTAGTAGGCTTTTAGAAATTCCTTAGAGTTTGCTCTGCAGACAATCATGCTAGCTGTTGATACACTTTTATTTATTCCTTTTTACTATATCATTGTTTTCACTCTGTTGTTTTGCCTCCTTGTACTGGCTAGGACGTCCAGCACAGTGCAGAAGAGACGGGATGAAATTGAACACTCACCTTTCCAGTCTTAAGGGGGACACAACCAGTATTTAAGCATTAAGAAAGATGGCTCTTGTGTGATGTTCCAAGTTTCCCACTGTGGAAAAAGCTCCCTTGTATTTGTAATTTGCTGAGGTTATTTTTTTTTCATCATGAATGGAGTTTGGATTTCATCAAAAAATTTTTCTGCCTCTATTGAGAGGATTGTGATTTTTCTACTTTGTGCTACAATCAGTTATATTATACTGATTAATTTTTCAGTGTTGATACATTTTTGCAATATGGGATAGACCCATTATATGGTGCTGAATTCAGTTTGCTAATATTTTGTTCAGGATTTGGGTATTTGTGTTCCTAAGAGATACTGGTCTGCAATTTCCTTTCTTTCTAACGGTGTTGTCTGTTTTTAATATCAGGGTTATGTGAGCTTCATAGAGTGTGATAGGAAACAGTCTCTCCTCTTATATTTCTGGAGAAAGTTTATGTAATATCATTGTTATTACTTTCATAAATGTTTGATAGAGTTCATTTGGTGAACTCATTGCAACACAACCTCTCTTATGGGAAGACGTTTGACCACATACTCAATTCCTTTATATTTTCCAGGCTTCCAGAATTATGCTTGGCAAATAAAACTTGCATATATTTAACATATACAGCATGGTGTTTTGATATACATATGAAGTGATTACTACAATCAAGTTAATTGACCTATCAGTCACCTCACATAGCTTTACCATTTTTCTTTTATTTGTGGTGTGTCAGTTTTCTGTCACTATAATAAAATACCTGTTATATTCAGCTTACAAAGAAGAAAGGTTGCTTTGGCACATAGTTTTGGAGAGTTCACGTGATCAGTTAGCCCTGTGCCCGGTGCCTGTGGTGAGGCCATCATGGCAGGACTGCATGGGAGACAACCTGTTTTCAACATGGCCAGGGAGCAAAAGAGCGGAAGAAGCTTAGGGTCTCCCAACGGCTTTCAAGAGCACACCTTCAATGACCTAAGGGACTTGCACAAGTCTCCATCTCCTATCAGCTCTACCCCCACCCCATAGTGCCACCCCAGACTAAGCCTTTAACACAGACTTTAGGGGACAAGTATCCAAGAGCTTACACTGGAAGCCCTGAAGATCAATTTTCTTAGCAAATCCACGTGTATAATGCAGTGTAATTAACTGCAGTCACCATACTGTACATGAGGCCTCCAGCTCTGATTCAGTGCACATAACAGCCTCTGCACCCTTATTTCCCCCACCCTTGGCCCTGCAGTCACCCTTCCATGTTCTGGTTTTATGATTTTGACTTCTTTAGGTTCCATATAAATGTGATCATGTAATATTTGTCTTTCTGTGTCTGGCTTGACACAATAGGTTCATCCATTGTCACAAATGGAAAAATGTCATACACACATATAATCAACTTATAAAGATATACATGTGTGTATGCATATATATGTGTATATATGTATACATATATAGGTGTGTGTATGTCTATTATCTATCCATCCATCCATGCATCTATCTATCTATCCATCTCTAGCTAGCTAGCTATCTCATTATCTATCTATCTATCTATCTATCTATCTATCTGTCATTCATCTGGACAGAGAGAGAGAGAGAGAGACTTCAGTTTATCTATTCATGCATCTGTTGACAGACCATGGCCCATGGCAGTTCCATATCTTGGCCATTGTAGATAACTGATGCACAATGAATACAGAGGGATATTGGGTCCATTTCTTTTGGATATATACTCACCACTATGATTGCTGGGTCATATGTTAGTTTGCTTTTTGATTTTTTAGGAATCTCCTCCTGTGTTATGTGTTGACTGTACCACTTTCAATTCCCACCAAGTGTGCACTACTTGCCGGCCTCATGTTTTTGGTAACAGCTATTCTAACAAATATGAGGTGATGTCTCATTGTGGTTGTTGACTTGAATTTCCCCCATGATGAGAAAGGTTGAATGCCTTTTCATGCATCTGTGAGTCATTCTTATGTCTTCATTGGTGAAATTGTTATTAGGTTCTTAGCCCATTTGTAATGAGATGTTTGACACTCAGTTGTTTGGGTTCCTTACTTACATGTTTTGGATGTTAACCCTTATCGATGTATAGTTTGCAAAAAATTCTCCCATACCATTCTGTGGGTTCTTTTTCCATTTACTATGCAGAAATTGGATGCTTATTTCAACACCATGTACAAAAGTCAACCCAAAATGGATTAAAGAATTAAACACAAGATCTCCAAACCATAAAACTAATAGAAAAAAACATGAAAGAGCATCTTAACATTGGCCTAAGTCATGTTTACTTGGATATGACACCAAGTGGTCAGAAAAAAAAAGAAAAGCGGACAAGTGTGATTGCATCAAACTAAAAAGCTCCTGCACAGCAAAGGAAGCAGTCAACAGAATGTGGTTAATATTTAGGTAATGATTCAAATATATTATTTCCTCTCGACTCAGTATTTGAATATAGTATTTTAAGGAATTTTTGCATTCCAACTAAGCTGTGAAATTTACTGAAATCTTTATAATGTCTCTTTACTATAATATTCTTTAATATTGCTTTTAAATTCTTTTTTTAGGATATGTATATTTCATTTGGGGGTTATATGCTGATATTCTGTAGCATATATATATTAATATTCTGACTTGCATTTCTGATATTGGTCATTTGTCTTCTTTATTTTTTCATCAATTATTCTTGTTAGGCACTTATCAATTGTTTTAACCATTCCAAATAATACACTTTTGGCCTTATTGATTTTCTGCATGTAGATGTCTGCTATTTGTTAGTTTTTGATCTTATTAATTCTTTTCTTCTACTTACTTTGGGTGTATTTTCTTTTTCTAATATGGAAAGAAAGAATTAGATTTTAGCTTTTCTTTTCTCATATGGACTAGACATTTACAAGTGTAAATTTCATTCAATGTACTGGTCTGTTGCACTTCAGGAAGTTCAAAATGTTATATTTTCCATCTTCGTTAGCTTGAAAATACTTGAAATTTATCGGGCCATTTCCATTGACTCTTGAATTATTTAGAAAATGGTTTTGACTCAAAATATTTAGAGATTTTTTTCTAGATATATCATTCATAATGATTTGTAATTTAATTCCATTATGCCATTTGCCTATGAAATGGCAATATTTTCAGTTCTGCTGAGCCATTTTGGTGACCATTCCACATGCATTTGAAAAGAAATTCTGCAGGATCTGAGTGTGATCTGTAAGCATTAACTATGTGAGAAGGATGGGTGTGGTTATTTAGGTCTGTGAAATCTTTACCAACAGTATGTGATTTTCCATTAATTACTAAGAGAAGAATATTAAAATTTCTCTGTAATGGACTTGTCCATCCCTCTGCTTCGAGGTTTTTTTCCTTCATGAATTTTGATGTTCTATGGTTAAAGTTATACATATTTATAATTGTTCTAACTTGCTAGTGAATCAGTCTTCTAACCATTAAACACTGTCTCCTCTCTGTTGTCATACTCTTTATCTTAAAATCCACTTTCTCTGGCTATTATCAAGAAAATAATAAATCTGGTGAGGCTATGAGGGAAAAGGATGTGCATGGAGTGGGATTGTAATTAGTGCAGTCAGTGTGGAAATCTGCATGGATGATGGTGAGTGATAACCTGCCTGTCTTGTTAACGTTCTTTCATGTGTATGTAGTGGAGTGACCAAACACTACATGAATGACAGCAGAACAGTTGTGGTTACAGAAACAGAAAGCAATGATAATGGGCATAACAAAAATTTGGAGAAGCAATGCTTGAAAACTTGCCAAATTGGATGAAAAACAATGACAAAAAAAATAGCTACAACCACCACCAAAAACAAAAACCTAAGTCAACCCCAAGCAAGACAGATATGGACTAAACCATCAGAGTCATATTGCTGGAAGCCCAAGCTAAGAAAATCCTGAAAGTGGCCACATTAAAAACACGTTACACATATGGGAAAGAGTTAAGAGCAACTAGGCACGGCTGACTTGTCATCTGAGACAATGAAAGCTGAGAGATGATTTAACTGCATTTGAATAATGAAAGAAAAAAAATTCTGTCAATACCCAGCAAAAGTACCCAGCAAAAATAGGAATATAGATATTTTTAGACAAAAATGCTTAGAAAATTTATTACTAGCCTACTTGCACTATAAGAAATAGTTAAAAAAAAAGAAAAAGCCTTCCATGCTGAAAAGAATGATATAAAATAGAAATTTAGATTTGCATGTAAGGAATAAATGTCATCAGGAATTGGAAGTATTTCGAATGTAGAAGTCTTTCAGTTTTCCCATAATTTATTCAAATTTACTTAGGAGAAATTAATTAATAGGAATATTTTCTTATAAAGTAGAAATTATAAAGCATCAGCTGTGAGGTGTGAAATGTTATAAAGTCCAAAAAGGGTAAAAGGAGGAAGCTAAGAAGGTTAATATGGCTGACATACTTTCTATACAAGAATGAATACAGAATTTTTAAACCTGTTGAAATCACCATAAGAAGGGGACTAAGGTAGAAAGAAGAAAAATAGAGGAGATGAACCAATTTGGGTTATAATACATAGATACATGGAAATGCCACAAGCAAACTCCCTGTGTAGCTATCTTAAACAAACAAAAACGTCATCTCTTTTTTCTCTCTTTTGCAAAATTGGAGAAGAGTAGGGAGGAACAGGTCCTTCCTGGAGGGGGGTGTTATCCCAACAGGAAGGGGGAGGATATAAGGAAAGGGTACAGTAGGGTGACTATGGTAGAATATTATATACTCATGTATGAAAATGGAAAAATGAGACCTGCTGAAACTATTCCAGGAATGGGGGAGAGGGATAAAAGAGACTGATAGAAGGGGGAATTCAAATATTATATATACATATATATTCTTTTTTTCTTCTTTCTTGCAGTATGGGGTTTGAACTCAGGGCCTACACCTTGAGCCACTCCACCAGCCCTTTTCTGTGGTGGGTTTTTTGAAATATCATCTCAAGAATTATTTGTTTATATATTGTAAGATATATTGTAAGAAGTTTTGTAAATGTCACAATGTACCACCAGCACAACAATAATTTTAAAAAGAAAAGCAAAAATAAAGTTCAGATGGAGACTGATGAGTTAGTAATGCATGTCTGAGCTCTACATCAGTCACCAAAATGTGTACCAAAAACCCAACAGAGAAAGCAAAATGGAATCCTAAAAATGTATGGTAAGCTTAAAATCAGACAGGAAATAAACAAAACAGAACCTTTTTTGGCCACTTACAATCTTTTGTTACATTCATTTGGCATTTAAAAAATTCATTATCATAATTCCTATTTCTGGAATTTCCATTTGGTTGTTTTTGTAGTTTGCATTTCTCTGCTTGAACTCTTCATTTGTGTTCTTGCATTAAAAATATGTTTTCTTTTAATTCTTTGCAAATATTTAGAATAGAACCTTTAAAATCTTTGCTAACTCCAACAATCAGTCATCTCACATTGAGTTTTTATTGACTATATTTCCCTTATCTCCAAATCACATTACATCTTTCTTTTTAGTGATGTCTGGTTGAACACTGCACATGATAAGTTCTATGTGGTAGATCACTTAAAGTCTGTTATCTTCCTTTTAAAATGTGTGTATTGTTTTAGTAAGCAGTTCAATTTCTGGCAGGCCATCTACAATTTATGTTTGATTGAATGTCTACTTTCTTAATTCAGAGCTATAGAAAGCCCAAGGTAGCCAGGCACCAGTGGCTCATGCCTATAATCCTGGCTACTTGGGAGACTGAGATCTAAACGATCATGTTTCAAGGCCAACCAGGATAAATAATTCAAGAGACCCCGTATCCAGAATAAGAAAAGCAACATGGACTGGCAGTGTGGCTTAAGCAGTAGAGCACCTGCTTTGTAAGTGTGAAGTCATTGAGTTCAAACTCCAGTCCTAACAGGGAAGAAGGAAGGGAAAGGAGAGAAGGAGGAAGGAATGAAGGAAGGGAGGGAGAATAAAGGAAGGGAGGGAAGGAAAGAGGAAGGAGAAAAGGAGGAAAGGAGGGAAGGAAGGGAGGGAGGGAGAGATGGGGTATTTCAGACCCCTAACAGTTCTCTCTGGTAAACAGCACGGGTAACCTTCTCTTTGCATGTGCACCATGGTTAGAAGTGTAAGTTTTCCATTTTTAAAATATTGACAACATAACTTGAAAATATTTACACACCTTACAAAACCAACCAAACCACATCTGACCCCCTGTGTCATGACCCCCCTGTTTGAGACCCCTGGTCAGTATGCTTATTTTCCAACATGTGGTCTTTAGAAGACGGATATCCATACCACTTTGGAGATTACGGGAAGTGCAGAATCTCAGATCCCATCCCAGACACACAGATGCGGAATATGTAATTTAACATGATCCCCGGGTTTTATGAGGCCCGTTGACGTTTATAAATATCTGATCAAAAGTTTCTGCATTCTCTGGCCAGCGTTCCCTAAATGAATGACAGAGAATTACCTGTGCTCTTGCTGAAATACATATATATTTTCCCCCCCAGGTGCTATTGTGTCCTACTGAGTCCCTAGTGATGACATGATAGATCTTTATCATCAGGGAAGTTTGGTGACTAGTGAGCTATCCTATAAACCTGTGAGGTTCATGGGGTCCACAGACGTTACTCCAATTAGGCAAGCTGCCCTGCAGGACTGTCCTGACTTGACTCACAGTGGACAATTATTCAAAGGACATAACTCACATAGATAATTACAAGGATAATTTCATTCCCCAAGGAATTTTTAGACTATATTTTTTAAATGACTTACTTTTATCTACTTAAGCAGCCAGTGATTTTTCTCTCACACTTAAGATTTGCCTCTTCCAGAAAGTCCTTGTATTAATTGAGGTTCTCCAGGGAAGAAGAACCAGTAGGATGAAGAGACAGACAGACAGACTGGCAGATAGATATAGATGAATGAGGGGATTTATTTGAGGAATTGGCTCACATGATTATGGTGGTAAAGAAGTCTCATGGTAGAACACATGCAAGCTGGACACCCACTGGCATGACTCAGTTGAAGTCTGAAACCTTCCAAACCAGGGAAATAAAAGGCGTAACTCTCAATTCAAGACCAAACGCTGAGAATTCAGGAGACCTCTAGTGTAAATGCCCAAGTTCTAAGTCCAGAGAACCTAGAGTTCTGATGTCCAAGGGCAGGAGAAGGGGGTGCCCATCTCTCAGAAAGAAAGAGCAGTTAAGCCCCACCACCACCTGTGTGTTCCTCCTGGGCCCTGGCTGCCAACAAGGGAAGAATCTCCCCCTTCCCATTAAATCCCCTGACCGAGATGGTAAGCTCCTGCAGAACACCCCAAGATGCACACAGAAGCACTGGCTCACCAGCTACCTAGCTATCCCTCCATCCAGTCGAGCTGACATTGGAATTAGGCACCATGGCTCCCCTAAACCCATCTCTGGAGTCTTCCATAAAAGCAAGGGTGCTTGTGTATCCATCAATATAGCAACTGACTGCTTACCTTTTATTAAGAGCAGAATAGTACTTTCTGTTTGTCACTCACCACTACACTTAAGAGGAACCACCACCTTGATTTCCTTCATCTGACCTTATCATAGTCCCACACTCTGTACTTCCCAGATTCCTAATGTGTACTATCAACTAGACCCATAATTTTAGTGTTACCCTCTGATAAATATCACTCATAAGAAGCCTGGGCTATTTTCACCTTCGTCACTCATATCATCTATCCACTCACCCCTGTGTAGACTGGGTCCCACTGTATCGTGCTAACCATCATATCAGGCATCATATCCTATATCATATAATGCCCTGAACTTTCCTGGGTCAGAGGGAGGTGAGCTCTGGGGGCTTATGTGACCGTGACGATGGCCTTCCTGCCTTGCATATGGGATGAGTCATCTCAAATAGCAGAAGCAGAGGTGGCGAAGGCAGAAGCATGTCCCACCGACACAGGACACCATCCTTGGGGGCTCCTTGCCTCCCTTGCCAAGGTCAAGTTTGTTCAGATGATATGGGGGAGCAGCTAAATGTGGTTCATGGAGCTATGGGAACAGGAGCTAGGTCCCCTCACTGTGACCTGAGGAAGCCTGCTGACTCTGGTTTCCCCATCTGCATTTGGAAACTTGATGTAGCTACATTAAATCAGGATTCCTTAAGTGCAAATTACATGTAGGGCAACCCCTCACACTGCTGCTGCCTTGGCCTGGGAACCATCATATCCCTTAGAAAGGCCTTTGGGGAGTAAAATTGAGCTTTAGATCTTAAGAGTAAAACATGCACATATGTTTGATGCTCTCCGTTTTTAGGTCTGTAGTCCCAGAAATAATCATTGACATAGTAAAATATTTGCATTCAAGGGTATTATTTGAAACTTTATTTATAACAATGACAATATAAAATTAGCCTAAGTCCAACTATGGAGACTCACCCAAATTATGATCTATCCCCACGATGGGATATTATAGTCATTTAAAATCTTATGAAGGAAACATGCTCACAAAAGCACCAGAATAAATACGCTGTATAATTTGGTTATATGTATCAAGTATATAGGAAAATATCCACAGTGGTTATCTGGGGATGACAGTGTTGATTATGGGTGATTTAAATTTTTTCTTCACATAATGTTCTATATTTTTTTCAATTGTGATAAGTCAATATACAAGAAAAAAATCTTATTAAAAAAATTAACAAAATTGAGCTCTTAAGGTCTGGATTTAAGGCCAGCTCTCAATGCTGGGGGTGGGGCCTTAAATAAGAGAAATCTGAACAGTGGGAAAATTTGCCTCCCCTCCCTCACTGAATGCGTGACAGAATGAAATAAGATGGCGGGCACGGTGGGGGAATGGCAAGGACATGGGTGGATCAGTGCTCGTGTGAATTGCATTAGGAAATAGGAAGCTACTTTTAAAAGAAATGTTAGTGCAAATAAGATTTTAAGTCACCTTTACCTCCTCCAACTTAACTTTGAAATAAAAAATAATCCAAGATAGATAGATAGATGATAGATAGATGATAGATAGATAGATACAACAGATGGATAGATAGATAGATAGATACAAAAGATAGATAGATAGATGATAGATAGATGATAGATACATAGATGACAGATAAATGATAGATAGATAGATGTTAGATAGATAGATACATAGATGATAGATAGATACAACAGATGGATAGATAGATAGATAGATACAAAGGATAGATAGATAGATAGATGATAGATAGATAATAGATAGATGATAGATAGATAGATAGATACAACAGATGGATAGATAGGTGATAGATAAGGATGATAGACGATAGATGGATATGACAGATGAAAAGATAAAGATAGATGATATATACATAGATACATAGAGATAGATGACAGCTGGATGGATAGAAATAGATGATAGATAAATAGGTAGACCGGCATGATTTTATTATATATGATATAATATATACACACACAAAAAGACATTTCTTCTGCCTGGTTACAGAAGTGCCTCTCTGTAACTGAGACATAAGCTACCACCTGTAATTGTATCATCAGATGGGAACTGTGCACATGTGACAAGCATTGTTCCTACACTCTAGGACCTAAAGGAGTCCCCACGCCAGCCACCAGCCCTACAAAGGGCTGGATGAGGTCTCCACCAGAAGCATCATGTATACAGACACCTTCAGGCTCCAGAATAGGTTTCCTGTCTTTGATGAAAGGGCAGGGGCTGCCTCTGCCCATCCTGAGCTGCTCAAGGAGACCTCAGCAGTCATCACGTTGGGGAACACTCAGGAAGTCACCTTGAAATGCATTTGCACTATGTATTTACTTGCAGAGCAGGAGGGACCTAAGGCCTAACAGTCTCACATCTGTGCACTGACTGCAGTCTGGGCTGCTTGTGTGGTCTTTTTAAGTACTGCGTAGTACTCCACAGAGTCATCATGTTAAAACAATATCCAGACACCAGACATTCCCTCACACTAGCATCTCAGCTGAGCTGAAATAAAATGAATCAATGCCTACAAACGTGGAAAATCTCCAAGAGTTTTTTGGGGTATTTTATTTCTAAAACGTAAGTTGCTAATCAGGGTACAAATCATCAAACCATTTATATAAAGATAACTCAAAACATTACAATTTTAATTTCTGTGGGTGTATAAAGGCATAGAAAAATGTCTGGAAATATTCACACCAAACTGATAATAGTGGCTAGATCTTGATATAGGAACTGCTGAGAGCAAAGTCTACCTTTCCTGTATTTAAAAATATTTCAAAAACAATGTGTCCACGGATTACCTGTGTAATTTACATGAATTGAAAAGAAAATTAAAATTGCTGACAAAAGTATTATGGGAAGCCAACAATTGGGTAAAAAAATAAATATACTGTATTAAACTTTCGTCACTGTGACAAACACCTGAGAGAAGTCACAGTCCGTGGTTGACCAGTTCCTTTGTTTCTGGGCCTGTGGTGAGGCAGACAATCATGGCAGAAGGACATGGGGGACCAAAGTTGATCTACTCAGGGAAGTCAGAAGCAGAGAGAGACAGATGGAGAAGAAAGGGCACGGGGCAAGATATATCCTTGAATGGCACGCAACCCAGTGACCTACTTCCTCCAACCAGGCTCTACTTCCTAAAGTTTCCATCACTTGTCAAGAGTGTCACCCAATTATGAATCCATTAATCCACTGATGAAGGCAGAGTCCAGTCATTTCCCAGAAGGCCACCCCTGAGCCCTGCTTGCATTGGACCAAACCTTCAACACATGAACCAAAACATATTCTGTAGACAATCAAATCCAAGTTTCTCCTTGCTGGAGAAGGGAATTAGAAAATTGGAAAGCAAGGAGGAAGACAGACTCAACTTCCAGACTTAGGATGGAGTTACATCTCAACAAGCCCATCCTAAGTTGAAAATGCAACTAGTACACCCAACCTACCAGTCACTGTAGCCTAGGAATGCAGTGACTTCACTTCCTGATGGCATGGCTACTCCCACCCAGCTTTGCATAAGAGAGTCTAGGACCATATTGTCAGCCTGGGAAAAGATCATGTTCCCTAATTCAGAAATGTGGTTTCTATGGAATGCATATTGCTATTATGTCATCATAAAAAATTTTTAAATCATTAAGTCAAACCATTGTAAGTCAAGGACCATGTGTATATGTAAAAACTTAGATTTCTCATAAGGGAGGAACTTAAAGGGGAGGGAGGGCCTGTGAGAGAGGTGGGGAGAAGAGGGAATGTGAAAAAAGTGGGAAGGGAAGGGGAAGGGAGTGAGGGAGGAAGGGAGAGGAGAGAGACATACAGGGGCGGGGGGGGCGTGGAGAGAGAGAGAGAGAGAGAGAGTCAGTCTGTAAGTATATGTACAGATGACCTGGATGCAATGACACCACAGTAGCAAAAAATATATTTAGTGCTCATATCTTGGTCATGTCTTATCACAATCCACCTGAAGAAGAACTACACAGACCACTTGGAGAAACAGCTTATACCAGTCTTGATGGAAGGAAAGTACAAGATGAGCTTGGAAAGTCTTGCACCATAAAGTGAGAAAGAACGCACAGAATGACCATGACCTGCCAGTAGAAAAATCAGTCTGAAGGGATTCCTGCTGGACAAATTCAGGACCATTTTAGCATCACAGTAAATAATGATAGAAAACAATCATAACTCATTGAATTAAATAAGAATCCATGAGTTTCATTGATGTGAATAAATCGGGAGAAAAGCTCTTTCTTGCAGTAGTAAAATAATTAGTAAATGGAAAAGGAATACATAATTAGGAAAATTACCTCTTGGCAATCATCGTGATCACAACAATTGAATCAAACAAGAATCATCAATGAATGTAAGTGGGTGAGTATTTGAGAAGGAGCAGGGTATTCACACAGTATCAAAAGAGCTCCCCTCCCCTGAAAAAAATACTTATTCACTACAAATTTTAAAAAGCGTAATTTCAGAATGGAGGAACCTGACAATACTTCTTAACCAATTGGTCCAGAATATATGGGACGATTCCATGCCTTAAAACTCCAGATAAGACAAACAGAAGACCAAGGCACCATGTTGGTGGCCTCCTAAGACATCAGATAAACCCAAATCATGGCCATTCTGCAAACAAACCAGCCCCAGTAACATCAATGCCACAGAACACACAGAGGATGCTTGAGGACTCGCGCCTCCCCATAAAGGAGGCTGGAAGAGAGGAGAACAAATGGGAGCTCATACCCTGAGATTTCCTTTTACTTAGGACAAAAATCAGGATACAATGGGTAGATTACAGAATAACATTGTATCAATATCATTTCCTGATTTTTGCTTGCTTTCTGATTCCCGTGGCTATTTACATGAACATCCTTGACTTTTACGATGCATTTAGGGTTGAAGAGTGTCCTGTAAGCAGTTAATTCTCAAATGGTTCAGAAAAATTAAAAGGTGTGTGTACACATAGTGTTCTCGTATACATAGAAAGAGAGAGAGAAAGAATGAAAGCTGCCGTGTGGTTCCATGTGGTGCAATGGTTAGCATTCTGGACTCTGAATCCAGTGATCCGAGTCCAAATCTCAGAGGGACCTTAATTTTGCTGGTGGAGTGACTCAATCTATAAGAGTGCTTGTCTAGCAAGTGTGAGGTCCTGAGTTCAAACCCCAGTGCCACCAAAAAAAAAAAAAAAAAGGCACGTGAAAACTGGCAAAATGTTAAAAGTGGAGACTGTAATGACTGGAACATGGAAATTCTTGCACTTTTCTGTAAGCCCTCATTACCAACTGAAAAGAAATTAGAAAAAATTAAAGGTAACAAAGAGGTAGGCAAAAAAGTGTGCAAAAACAGCCAAGGGTTCCAACCAAGAATCAGTACCCGGGGAACATAATAGCACAGAGACTGAGCAAACAAGGGGCAAGAGTCCAGGTCCAAGTTTTGGCTGAGGGAGGGGTGGGGAGAGGGATGCTCTCAAGTCTTCCTTTTCAAAGTAGGACAGTGAACCGAGTTGCGGAACTCTGGGGCATCAGGGTAGCGAGGTATGTACGGAGCAGGTACCACCAAGCTGGGCCCTTAAAAACATAACCAGAGAAACTAAGAGCACCAAAAATGGAAGCCACTAGCCTGTGTCTAAGGAGCGAGTGGGTGTCCCATTAAATCATAGAGTTTTCACAAATAACGTGGTAATTTCAGTTATCTAAAAAAACATCGTGTCCCCAGCATGAGGACGTAGGAAAACCTGGGCATTGGTTTATCCCACCATTGCCTGAAAATCATTTACTTCCCAGGGCCCTTTGGAAATTTTGAAGAAGAAAATTAAGACAACCCCAAGTTGCTGCAGACACAGGCACTAGAGGGCAGGCCAGCAGGTGCCCTCTTCTGCAGTGGTCAGCTGAGTGGTGACCTCGGCACAGATGCAAAGTGGCAGCTTTCAAACTTCCCACACAACATACACATCCGCTGTACAATATGTATGTGTGTGAATGCATATGTGTGTAGCATAAATATACGTGTGTATATTTATGCACATGCAAACTCCACGGGGAACCTTAATACATAAAAACATAGAACCCAGAGAAGGCAATTAGAGTTAAATTCCTCAGGCAGTCTCACGCTTTCTTTCTTTAGCAGGAAAAATTGCAGTGTTTAGAAAACCTGTGGCACACCCACCATGCACTGTACAGGTGGGCAGGATTGAGGGAGAGTCCAGAGACAGGACCGAGCAGCCCAGCACCTTAACCTTAGGACTGCAAGTATTTAATCTCCAGAATCCCAGCATCCTCCTGGGTGAAATTAAGACAGCATCTTGTTGTGGAAAGAACATGCAACGTGCAGTGACCCAGATGATACTCCATGGTCAGTAACTAGAGGCCATATTGTTTTTCTAAGGGACAAATGTCCAGATGAGTATCTTTCCTGGATCCTTGTTTACTTGGTCTCACAGAGATCAGAGATGCTCTGCAGAGCTGCTTCTGCTCCACGAGCTCTGGGCTGCACACATCAGGCGCCAATTACTTGCTCAGGAGTGTCTGCTTGTGGGGTGAACACATGGGCAGGCAGATCCCAATCTTTTTGAAATCTTAAAGACACCGCAGGAAACTTCTAAAGCCCCTCTTAACCACAGATCTTCAAGCACATCACCAGCGTGGAGTTCTCCTCTATTTGCAGAAGACATCTTATTACCCTTGAGTCAAAATCATCTTTTTCCCTTTTACGTTGCATAAAAATCTTCCCTGACAGCCAACAGAACAGATTCTTCTCCTAATTGTTGGTTTACCTCTCACAAACACCAGTGGCTCTCCCCCATCTCTGATCCTCACCTGCGCGTTCATTAGCTATCAAGTGTGGCTTTTTGGAACAATTATATTGTGTCCCACTGTCAGTTCTCTCTGTGCGGGTAGCAGGATCCATCCCAATTCCTCACACGGGGTGTAAATTATTGCTGGCACACTACTACCTGAAGAATGATTGCACCCAGTGCACAGTTAAATAATGGATGTTTAGCACGCACACTGTAATAAGCAAAAGATATGAAATACCTACTATTCTAAGTGGAATGTGCTATTTTTTTTAGCAATAAAACCATTTTGGGGGAAGGCAGACTATTGACCCATGGTCTCCCCAAAAGACATCCCAAGGTGTCGGTCCATTTGCAAAGAGCCCAGCTGGCACTGCCATCTCATTTTGAAATAGGGAAAATCATTACAGCCTTCACTGAAAGGTGAAGACTTAGCCCTGAGTACAAGGAATGGTAGTCCTGGCCAGACTGACGGTGGATGGGTTGTGGCTGCTTCCACCAAGATGATTCCTGTTGTGCTGAAGATAAGGAACACACCTGTTGGGTAACCCATGTAGAGGGTTTGCAGAGCTGCCCAGTGACGGACTGTGCACCAGGGGTTTTGCACACTTTCTATCACATATCCCTTACCAAGACTGGGAGAGGTTGTAAGCTTACAACTCCATCCAGAGCAGAATGTTCTGGGTTCAAATCCAGAACATCCTGGTCTTTTTCCTCACTTGTGACCTTGACAACTTCTCTATACTGCAGTTTCTCTGTCTACAAAATAGGAATAAGTGTGACAGCTAGGAGTTCTGGGGGAACTAAAGAGAAAAATGCTAACAACGGGTAAGGCCCAGTGCCTGACACACAGAGCTCTCTGGTATATTTTATCCCTCTTCAAGTGCCCATTTTGCAGAAATCGAAGCTGAGACTCCAAAGTCCAGTGATTCCTGGGAAGCAGAAAGGTGGCCTTTCTAATTCCAAAGCTGCTCTTTGTTTGGCCTCCCCTGTGACATGTGTACCAAATCCCTTTCCAAGGGCATCTCTGCAGCCATCTGGACCAGGGTTCCCAAGCCAAGGTCATCGTGATGATTAAAAAAAAAAAGAGAGATTTTTTTTCTCTCATTGCTGCCCAGGGGAAGTGGGGGAAAAGCCTGCTACAGAGGTAGGGTCAAGTGCAGGGGCTTCGGAGGCTGTAGAACATTGTAGAATCTTCACCCCACTATTGCATACACTTCAGCTCTGACTCTGGAGTGAACCCCTCTGCTCACACAGCTCTCACCTGAGCTTTGCTCAGTAGCCCACAGAGGAGCCCTGGACTCTGGTGGTTTCTCAATGGTTGGAAGAAGCTTGTGATGTCCCCCTGTCTCCTCTCCCCTCCTCCCTCTGTCTGCCCCAGGGCGAGAGGTGCCTGGTGGAGTGGCAGGTGCCCAGCAGGCCTGTGGGATTTTCTGACCCCTCTGAGCCTCCCTGTGTATGAGAGTCTTGAGGCCACTATACAACCTCAGTGGCTTAAAAACAGCAGAAACTGATCCTCTCGCCATTCTGTAAGCTGGAAATCAGGAATCAAGATGTCTCCAGAGTCATGCTCCCTCAAGTCTCCGGGAAAAATCTGCCTCTTACCTCTTCTGGCTTCTGGTGGCAACCAGCATTGCTGGGCTTGAGACTGCACCAACGTAAACTGTGTCTGCACAAAGTACTCTCCTCTATGCCACCTCACCTGTGTGTCTGTTAATAAGAACACTTGTCATCAGAGTTAGGGCCCATATACACAATTCAGAAGGATTTCCCCTACCCAGCACCCTCAATCCTCCAACATCAGCAGAGACCCTTATCCCAAGTGAAGTAACATTTCCAACTTATAGGGATGAGGACACGGACTTACCTTTTGGGGACCACCATTTAGTGTCCTCATTTATAAAGCATGGATGATAATAAAATTGACCTTGCTGAGCGTGGTGAAGATTCAATAAGATAATACATGTAGACCAGTGCATAAACTACTAGAATTATTATAGTTTTACTTGCACATAGAAAGGAATTAGATAAAAACGGTAGCATTTGGAGCTTGGTAGGGTCAGAGTGCCCTTCAGACCCTCATTTGCCTGTAGCTAAAACAATCTCTATGTGGTTTTTACATATTCAGGGTGAGGTGCACCGTGCAGAGCCCTGGACAAGGCATTCTCCGGTCACTGGGGGCTTTTAAACACCATCGGTGGGTCGCCTCTGTCACACTGGCAGCATGAATGGATAGAATATGAAAGCTAAAGTTTATAAAACTCACGTGGTCTTTGTGGAGGACAATGTGGCAATACATCAAACCTTAAAATAGGTGTCGCTTTGTTGGAACCACCTTACAAAGCAAACAGTACGTGTGCACAGAGGTTCCTGCTCCAGGCTGTTTGCTGTAGAGCTGTTTATAATAACGAGAGACAGAGAGAGAAGGAAAATGAAAGAAAGAAGAGGGAGAGAAATGAAAGAAAAAGGAAGTAAATAAAAGATTAAAAGAAAGGAAAAAGTAGATATCATTGATGGAGGAAAGGCTAAATGCTCAAATTTTGCTCCTCCACAGGGATGAGCCAGAAAGGAGGGAAATAAGAACAGCAAAGTCACACCAACTGTATGTGCAAAGTGGTCACATGGAAGTAAAAGAATGAGTGTCCATGCATGCATAGGCAGGCTTCCCACCTGCCATGTAAGCCCGGAATGACCACGTACCTCTAAGTCACCATGCATGCCAAAGGTGCCAGGAAACACTCTGATTTGCAGGCAGTTGATCTGTCCAGCTGCAGGATCTCAAGACACAGAGGACAGCTGGAGCCCCTTGCTCTTGTCTGCACACGACTCTCGTCCCCACTCCTGCACAGAAAGACTTGCTGGAAAGCTGTTTATACTCTTTATACTCTCTGCCAGGGTTTTGGAATCTTGCCGGGTAGATCTGAATCACCTGGCAGATTGTGAAGGAAAGAATGACTGACTTGCTGACCAGCCAGGCTTCTAAGACTCATTGGCAAATCCTACCTGCCTCAGCATCCCCAGGACATCCACTTATACAAGGATAAAATAGAGGGTTTTAAGGCTATGCCACCTGAACAATGCTGGACTCCAGGGTCTTGTACCCAAGGGCAGGCACTTGCCCTCTTTGGGGTCTTGGCCACAGCATGGCCTGCAGAGGAGGCTGGCGTGAATTACCACAAAGCTATGCTACACAGGTGCAGTGACACTGTGATATGCTGAGAAATGAGACCCAAGGGCTCTGCAGGGAGGGGGCCCATATGCACCAATCCCCAGAGCTGAAATGTAACACACTCTGTGGTTCCCTCCTCCAGGGGTGTGACTGGGCGCAGGCTTTCCCATGGCTGGGGTTTTGTTTCTCCACAACAGATGCATTTCTGCCTTTGTACACAGATACGATTCTGGGAGGCAGGCGATTTTTAAGCTCTGCCAGCCAGCCTCTCCACTTTCCCACATTATGGAAGAGCAGGGTTCTTGTCCTACGCTGCTGTGTGAGCCACCTGAGCCAAGTCACTTGTCTGGGCTCTGACTTGCTCTGTGAAGGGCGTCTCCCAGGACCTGTGAACCTGACGGGGGATGACCTGATGCAGATGGAGGAGCCAGTGGGGATCCACAAGGTGGGAGGCCCACTGAGACTTCGAGGAAGGTCTGTGCAATCTA
This sequence comes from Castor canadensis, assembly GCF_047511655.1. Lineage (NCBI taxonomy): Eukaryota > Metazoa > Chordata > Mammalia > Rodentia > Castoridae > Castor > Castor canadensis. The sequence goes on along the minus strand of NC_133401.1, from coordinate 3,291,496 downwards.
AAAGGTCACCTGTGAGTTCCCCACCGGGGGAAGGTTGTGCTGGGCAGGTGGGTCAGCTGGAGCAGGATGGAAAGTCAGTTGACGCAATGAATGTTGTTTCATTTCCTCTTGACTGGGGAAAATCTGCATTTCCTCCCCAGGGGCCCTTTGAAAAGGGATGGTGTTAGTCAGACATACACTTGAAAGAAACAACATACTGGAGGAAAGATTTATTTTGGCTTATGTCTTCAGAGGTTTTGGTCCAAGGACATTTGGACCATTGCTTTGGGCCTGAAGTAAGAAAGAGTATCATGGTGGTAGGAACATGTGGCAGAGGATGGTCACCATGTGGTGGCCAGGAACCATAAAGAAAGATACACCCAGAAGGGACCAGGATACAATATAACTCCCAGGGACACACCCCACAATGACCTACTTCCTCCAGCTAGGCCTACCTCCAGATGTTTGCATCAGTTCCAATAATGCCATCAAATTATAAGCCTATCAGTCAGTGGATTGATCCATTAATAAATCACAGTCTTCATAATCTTTGGACATACCCTCACAGACACACACAGAGCTGTGCTTTACTAATCTCCTAGGTATCTCTCAATCTGGTCAAGTTAGCAATCAGGATGAACCATCCCAAGGGGACAGAAAGAATCTACTTTGTGGCTCCATGTTTCCATGCCACTGGTGACTGGAGGAGGGACTTTGAGGAGGTGAAGTTTCAACTGTTGATCTTCAGTGAAGAATTCCAACCAAGTGCTCTGGAGCCTTCTCAGCTCCCTTCCACCTTCAGCACTGGGCCTTGGTGAATCCAAAGAACACACCTGTCCCTCCATAGTGGAACACAGGACGCCTAGCTGCTGTTAGGAGGGAGAGCAGCCTCGGATGCCCCAGAAACTGTAGGTCCTTTCCATCACTCACCATGCTGCAGACAAGAGTCCTCCCCAGAACAATACCATTGAAAGCCTGGGGCACAGTGTCTCCTTCAAATCCATACCTGGTCCTATTTGCAGACCACTGTCCTCACCACCCACAGCTATTGGGCTGGGGTAGTCCCAATGGCAGGGCTACCAGGCTAATGCAACTAGCTTCCCTTCCCGCCTACTTGGTCTGCTACCTGTTATCACAACTCTTTCCCACTTGGTGTGTGGTTTAGGATGGTGTCACAGTCATCAAGAACTCTTGGGTGTCTGAAGGTTTGACTCACTCTCAGACAGACACAGTGGCAGCAGAGGGGCACACATATGGGAATTCTGTGTCTCTGCAGTGGATGGGGAAGTCCTCCTCCTCCTTAGGAATTGGATTAGTTTTTTGCATCACTGTGACCAAACATCTGACAGCACTCCTTAAAGGAGGTATTGTTTCTTTTGCTCACAGATCCAGGATTCAGTCCATGTTCACTTATCTCCACAGGCTTGGACAGAACATCATGGCGGCAGGAGGAGGTGGAGATGCTGTTCTTCACTTTCTGATGAATAAGAAGCAAAGAGAGGAAGATAAGAATCTGAGGCCAGGTATAACCTTCTAAGATCCACTTCCTCCAGCTAGGCCCCACCTCCTAAAGTTTCCACAATTCCCAACACGGCACTCCTAGCCAGGGAACAAGCTTTCAACACATGAGTCTGTGAGGGACATACCACATTCAAACCACAATGGGACTCTGGACACATCTCCTGGCATCTTGAAGCCTCAACCTCCACACCTAAGAGAACTTGGTGTTCTGGTTTGGATATGAAGGGTCCCTCCCAAAAGACTCACATGGTAAAGGCTTGGTTGCCAAGGTGGGCTTTGGGGAGGTGATTGGATCTTGAGGTCTTCGACCTCGTTGATGGATTAATCCATTGATGGATTAGTAATTAAATGAGTAATTAAATGAGTAAGTCAAGTAACTGAGCCTCTTTGGAAGAAGTGGGTCACTCAGTGCCTTCCGTTGAAGGGTACATCTTGTCTCTGGTCTCTCCCTCCCTGTCTTTCTCTGCTTCCTGACCACCATGAGGTGAGTAGTCTCTACTCACAACTGTGATATTCTGCCTTGCTTCAGCCCCAAAGCAATGGAGCCAATTGAACTTGGACTACAATCATAGGAACTGAAAGTCAAAATAAGCCTTCCTCCTTTAAATTGCTGTCCTTGGATATTTTGTAACAGTGACAAAAAACCGAAAATGACTAGTGCTGGGTGGCTCATGCCTATAATCTTAGCAACTCAGGAGGCAGAGACCAGGAGGATCACAGTTCAAAGCCAACCCTGGCAAATAGTTTATGAGATCCTATCTTGAAAAAAACAGCACAAAAAAGGACTGGTGGAATGGTTCAAGGTGTAGGGTCTGAGTTCAAACCCCAGTACCAGAAAGAAAAAAAAGCTGACTAATACACTGGATAATCCCCACTCCTGGCTAACCACCCTGTGCAATTCATTGGCCAGGGACTGGTGCTAGGGGATGAAGAGGGTGGTCCCTTCTCTGTCCCAGCCTTAGAAGGAAGCCTAGACTTGAACCCATGTATCAGCAGAAAAGCCTGCCTAGGACAGGAGGAGGTGGGCAGTCATGCACAGATCTATGGAGAGCTGCAGCTCTAGACTTAGGACCTGCGTGTGTGGTCATTCCCCACCACCAACAGCGTCTGGCCTTGGCTGCCATGTCAGCCTCCCCAAGGCTCAGTTGCCCCTTGTGTGGAATGAGGATGGCTGTGGGACAGGAAGCGTTTTGTAATGCACGTGGAAGAACTTGCCCAGCATCATGGTGACCTTGCCTCAGCTCCTCCCCGTGCTTGGTGAGGAATTTCTTTACGTATCAGCCTAAATCAGGTACATCTTTCACACACCTGCCTGCCACCCAGTCACAGCAACTATGCAAAGCCTTTTTGTCAGGTTCCTGAGAAAGAGAGGGTTCAGCCCCCAGGTGCTCCCAGGCAAGGGTAGAGACTCACCTGCGAGCAGATTGCAGCACAAAATAGTGACAGATGTTTGCCCAGGGGGCCTCCAGAGTGACTGAATGTGCCTGGGGGTATCCCTAGGGCATATGAGGCTGAGACACTCTGATGCTATAGCAGACACAGCCAACAAGCACACTGCATGTTCATTCACTTTTTTTAAACTATACATTCTTTCATTCATCATTTCTTGGTTGCCTACTTTGTGACAGACTCAGAAGCCCCCAGTAAAGAAACAGCCCTCCATTCAGAGGCAGTGACTCTACTTGCTGGTCAGAGTCCTCCCTGGCACAGGGTCACCTCCCTGCTTCTTTGTCTTCACAGCGCTGTAGTCCTGGTCTCTCCAAGGGTGGCTCCACAGGATGATCTGCCTGGCCACCACACCTAGTGCCACAGGGAACAAATTGCAGATGATGTGTGCTGATGGCTGTGACTTTGGTGTGGAGAGTGCTTCAAGAGGGTGCTCACTGCCTTTAGTCAGCACTGTGGGAGAGCCACAGAGGGCTCTATGGAGTCCAAGGTATAGATGGGCTGATGGGGGTTGCAAGCCCAGGTACAGAGAGTCTGGCCTACTGGGGTGGTGAGAGAGAAGAAAGTTCGAAAGGGTGCTGTGCATGAGAAGCCAAGCGTGGATACAGGTCCTTGGAGGCAGTCAGGCAAACCTAACCAACCTGCATTAACTGCCCCTCACTTTCTCTGGTGCCTTAGCCTGGGTTCCTGTGAGACAGCTGGAACAGAGCTGTATGTATAGGTGTTAATCTGGGGACATTAGGCAGGGGTGAGGGACATGGGAGGAAAAGAAGCAGAGGCCAGGAAGCACAACAGAGCTGATGCTGCTGAGGTGACGGCACTCCATCCCATGGAACTTTTGGGGACCCCAAAGCATGCACCTGAAAATCATCCACCTGAGGAATGATCCTGAATGCCCGTGCTGTAGCTTCAAAACACCGCTGGGCAGAATGGGGGGGACTTGTCGTGGGTCTGGAGCCAGGTTGCTGCTGTGTGGGAGTGATCTTTGCACAGGGGTGAGCCGCAACACAGAGCTGTCCCTCAGAAGGGACTGGAGTGAGAGTTGGTAGAGAGTTAGTGGCACATGAAAGGCGATATGTCTGAGAGAACATCGGTCCCAGTTGTCAGTCATAGGTCTTTTGCCTTGAGCCAAGCAGTCAAAGGCAGATCACAGCCCAGGAGGTGAAGTGGAGACAGGTGGGAGTGGAGAAGGGGAGACCCTCGGTTCAGGTTCGTGAGTAGGATTCATTTATAAAGCACTGGGTGGAGCTTAATCTCACGGGAACACGTGTCAGATGTATCCCACCCAAGGAGTGAGGGCTGGGGCCCAAATCTGCCATTCCCATCAGTTCTTGGTTGACTGCTGCTCTGGGGTATCAGATTCCTGGCACTTCAGGTCTGTCGTGAGGGCAGAGTGGCCTTTCTGAGGCTTGGGACAAAGCCTTCAGGGCACAGAAATGGAGATTCTATCTGTGAAGATCAAATGAACCCAGGTCCAATGAACCCAGGTCTCACCCACAGGGTGTAGGAAAGGAAACTGGGTTTTTAAGCTTGTGATGACTGGGATAGGACATTGTGCAAGACCAGGCCCAAAGTGCACCGGCTCAGACATTTCAGGTCAGTTTAACTGCCACTGCTCTGTGCTGCCTCTCTCCTTGGCCTGCTTTGACTTCTCCATAGCCTGGCTTAGCCTACCAGACGTGAGACTCTATGTTCCTTTGCTTTGGGGATTAAGGCTTGATTCCCTGAATGACAGACTAAGCCTCCCAAGGACAGGGACTTGGTCTTTCATATTTGCTGTTTTATCCCAAGTGCCTGGAACAGCACCTAACCTCTGAAACATTCAGCAGTATTGGCTGAAGGGAGGGAGGGAGGGAGGGAGAGAGGAAAGAAGGGAGAGAAAGAGGGATGAAGGGAGAGAAATGGAGAAAAAGAGGGAGGGAGAGAAGGAGGGAGGGAGGGAAGGAAAGGGGAAGAAAGGAAGGAAGGAGGGAGGGAAGGAAGGGACAGAGGGAGAAAGGAAGGGAGGGAGGGAGGGAAGGAAGGAAGGGAGGGAGAAAGGAAGGAGGGGGAAAGGAAGGGAGGAAGTAAGTAAGGAAGGGAGGGAGGGAAGAGGGAAGGGAAGAATGGAGGAAGGAAAGAAGGAAGGAAGAGAGGGGAGGGTGAGAGGGAGAGAGGGAGGGAGGAAGATAGGAAGGGAGGGAGGGAGAGAAGAAGGAAGGAGGGAAAGAGGGAAGGAAGAAAGGAAGTGAGGGAAGGAGGAAGGAAGGGAGGAAGAGAGGGAAGGAAGGAGAGAGGGCAGAAGGAAGAGAGGGAGGGAGGAAAGAAGAGAGAGGGGAGGGAGAGAGGGAGGGAAGGAGGGAGGGAGAGCCAATATGTGAGGTTCTTAGAGCCCAGCTCTTAGGCAATTTAGTCTGCAGGGGAGACACACAGGCCACTGGTGACAACCTAGAAGGACAGCCTGCTGCTGGCTTCCCTGGGCCTTGGGCTGACTTTTGGAGGCTGGTGCTCACTGGCCCAGTGGAGGGGGGGGAATGGGGAGTTCCTGTGAGCACCACCACAGCCATTTCCAGCTGGGTGAGAGTCATCCTCCCTGAAGCCCAGAAGGACCAGGATCCACGCCCATCCCACCTCTTCCTGCTACGCCTTGCACCCAGCCCCACGTCCTTCCTTACACCCAGGCTGCGGGGTAAAGTCATAGCAGTCTTTAAAAGGTTAAAACCGAGTAAATTGTTAATTTTAATGCTTTCTCTAAGCTTCAGTTTTAATAAGCGAAAATGATGTTCTTATTTGCAGTAAAGTGGTGTTATAAAATTCTGTCTGTCAAGCTCATTTTAAAACCATGGAAATAAATGATCTGACAAAATCAGGCTATTAGACAAGTGAAGAAGAGTGATTTCCATAAAAGTAGAGGAGCTGTTCCCTTAATTTCACACTTGGTAGTCTTTTGGGTCGACTAAATTTTTAAATAAGTGATAAAATTATATTAGCGCAATTGCATTTTTATAGATTTTTTTGGTCATTGTACTCTTTTTCAATCCCTTTATTTTAACTCAAACTGTTCTGTTGAAAGGTTACTCTCAACTTATGTTACCTCGTTACAGTGTCTGCCCACGACAGGACACAGCCTCAGGCTTGCAAATCCTCAGCCCACCCCAACAGGAGCTGGGCAAACGGTGCCTGAGAAATAGCTGCGCGGTGCCTGCCAGACACGTGGGCTAGGGTCTGTGATCCTTGGATCCAGAGGAAACAAAGATGGCCCTGAGGGTGTCCTCTGGATCTCACCTGTCCTGGTGTCTGACCTCACTTGATCTTTGCTCAGAATAAGAAAGAGAACAGGAGTCAGTGTTCTCTGGAACTGCTTGTCGCTCACAGCTGTCCTGACTGCACCAGGACAGGAGCTGAACTTGGGCAGGGGGAGGAGGCTGGTGGCTCCATTGTGATCCTTCATGTGCCCTCCCATCTCCAAGGCCGGGACCAGTATTCTGTCCAAAGGGAAGCCCAGAATCCCAGGTTCCAGGAAAGGTGGGAGAGGGGCTCCTCCAGTTCCATTGTAGTCATTAGGGCAGTTTCTAAGGTTGGGCCTTTAGCAGACACTCCTGCCCTTCCCTGTGCTTACTGCTCTTACAGTGGTAGCCTCAGCCAGAGTCTGCAGAGTCTGGGGTTCCTTTGCTGCCATACCTTTGGCTAACTCTGGACCTGGCCAGTGACTTGCCGGGTCATACAAACTAGCTTGTCCATGTCTGGTCATTTCTCAAAAGTAAGTACTAAGCACAGACTGTACTAAGTACAGTCAAGTGACACTCTATAAAAGTTCGCCCAACAGCTGCCCTTTTCTCTTCCATGGGCAGGTGCAGACTCAGGATACCATCCAGAAAGCTCAGGGCTCAGCCTTAGCCCTGGGGCCACTTCCTCTTGCCAGCATCGAGGCACTCTGCAAACATGTAGTTTTTCAGTCTTCACAGAGCAGTGTTTTCTTAAAAGCATGTGTTCATTTCCAGGTAGCCTTTCTTCCAGGAGAGCTGTGCTACTCGGCAGAAGGGAGAGAAGGCACGTTCAGAAAGCACCTACTGTCTGCCAGACATGTGCATGTGAGCTGAAAGAATTCGAGCACCTTGTTTATGTGATGGGACAGGTGTGGTTGGTGCTCACCCTGATAGCACAGCTTCTTAGGACAAAAGAACTTCCAGTTCCTGGTAAGGAGAAGAGCCAGGGTCTGAGGCTAGCCCATAGCTTTCACTGGGAGGCAGCAAGCTTGAGTGTAGAGGTTTTAGGGAATCAATTCACCTCATCTTCTTCTTTTTTTTTTTTTTAAGTCAGTTCAGCCAAAGTTTGCTGTGCACTTTCTGGGTGCCAAGAGAAAGGTCACCTGGAGGCAGGCAGAGAGCAAACAGTGCCCAGTGCCTCCTTTTCCCCTGAAGGAACTTTCAGGTTGGATTCTTGGCCCGGGAGAAAAAGAAACAACCTGAGAACATGTATCTGCTCTCTGCCTCAGTCTCCCCCTTGAGGCACTGCAGGCTCAGTGTGCCCAAGGCTTTCCTAGACCTTGGTATTCCATAGGCAGAAGGTCTGGAGATACTCAGAAGCTTATACCTGCAGGCTGCTATGCTGTGGTCTGACTATGTGCCCTCTGCCAGTCCCCTGGACTTTCCTCTGGCACCAGAGGGAGCATCTTGGAAACTCAGAAGACTGTGCTCTGCACAACCTCTAAGAGGCAACGACTGAACCAAAGGGCAAGGGTAAAGTCTTAGGCGTTTCCTGGAAGAGAGGAGGGAGGAAGTGCCAAGAGGGTGGCCTGGAAGGGCCAGGACTGCCTCTCCCAAGGAAGAAATAAAGAAGTCCAAATTAGTCATGTTGTATTACTTCTTTTTATGGCAGTGCTCTGAAAAATCTACAAATGTCAGCATGTTAATTTACTGTCACTCAGTGATATTATTTCATCCTTTCAAAAAATGTGTTTCTTGCATTTTCAGTACCATACTCCAAGTGTTCTCCATCTCAATTTCTATAGATAGTGCCACTACTTTCACTCTGACCGTTGCCAAAATGTAGAAATTCATTGCTGACTGCAACCACATATACGTTACAAATGGAGTGAAGGACTCAAGATTTCCTGCTTACAGAAACCGGGTGGGGGGGAGAGAGGTCTGAAATTTCTCTCCCTTTCTCCTTCCATCACCTCTTGTCCCCCTAAGTGCTCTGTGGTTTCTCTCTCAAGGAACGTGCAGAGATAAATTTAATAGAGAAATTTTAACCCATCAGTCATGGCTGAGTTTGTATATGAAGTCTGAGCCTTTCCCTGTGTCTCCCAGCTCGGGCCCACCCCCAACTCCATGCTTTCTCCTATGGTGGCAAACTTATTTCAAAAATTCTGATGAAACACTTTGTAAATTTAGTTATTCTGTGATGATAATAAATCATTATAGCCTTAAACACTTCTCTAGCTTGGAGCCTCAGTCACAAATTATCTTGTCATTCTGACCAAAACATTCTCCAAAAACGCTTGACAAGTGCTAAAACCCAGAACATGAAACCATGTGTTGTTGTGAAAGCAAGATTCAGAAATGTCAATTAATTAGATTAAGAGGCTACTTTTAGCTTTACTCGTATTGCCAAATAAGCCTTAAAATATGCATAGCAGTGGAAATCTACCTCCCTGGTACAGTACTTCTGTGCTAAAGAAAGACAATGGATCGGACTAATGGACGAAATTATTGTATCTGTCACTCAGCTTGGGAGAATGATCTAGAAGTGAAATTCTGCTTCTTTTTCCACAATGTAGCTTTACGAGCTGGGTAAAATCTGTCATTTATGAATTCAAATAGTTCCTGCCACCCTCTCCCCTCCCATGTCACCCCTTAGAAATGATGTACAGACCAAGAAGGAAAAGTCGAGCCTTTTTTGTATGCTGTTCCTAGTAAGATAGGTTTTTAATGTCTTTCTGTGCTTTAAAAAAAAAATGCATTTGCATGCTCAAGTTCACTTTGTAAAAAAAATATATATATATATCGTGGAGAAATTATTTAAATGTTTTTTATCCCTGTTTCTTGAAAATCTTATCTTTAAATAATCTATATCCTCAATTTTATTTATGCCATAAACTGTTCCTATATTTTAATGGTCTGTTTGCTTTAAAAGGGGTTGTTGGTTTTAATAGCTCAGTTACTATCTTTGTAAACTAAACTCCTTCTGACGAAATTCAAGCAGATCATCTCTGCTTGTGTGTGGAAGGCACATTCCAACCCCCGAAAAGGAAATTTAAGCCAAATAAATGTTCTGCCCAAATTAAAATACATAAAATGAATAGTCAACTCGGACAAGAGCTGATGGACAGAGCAGTTGGGCTGGGGACATGTGGGTGTTGGGAGAGCTGGCTGCCAGGCAGGGCCTCGAGAGAGAAAATCCAAATGAAATTAATTTCCTGTGACCCCCTTTGTCCATTTCTCAGGACTAATTGATTGGAGTACTGGCATGGACGTCTTGGGTGAGCAGAAACGAGCAGCACAGGTGGCTCTGGGAAGGGTGGTGGAAGGCTATTCCCTCCCAGGGAAGGAATAATTCAGAATGGCAACCTCTGCAGCTTAGCAGGGTCCCCCACATGCTGTCTTGAGGGGACAGGGACTGGGAACTCACCTTTTAATTCTCATGGCGGTTATATCCACTTTGACTCTATTATAATCCATGTGGATTGTGACACTAACTTTATGACAGTTACTGTCACGGAGGAAGGACAGATCACTCAAAGCAATGGCATCATGAAAGAAAGACGTTGAGCCTGGGCAGACTTGCATCCAACCGTAAGAGACGTCTACCCTCGTCACTTGCTACCCACAGCCACCTGCTCAGCAGAAAGTCCAAGGAACAGACAAAGGTACAAAGGAAAAGGTCTTCCCTGGCCCTCTGGCTGGCTGGATAGGGCAAGACGTACTCTGTGCCAAGTGCAGGACTTCCTGTGAGAGGAACTTCCTATAGGGAGCCACTTCCTGCCTGATGTCATTTGAGAGGCCAAGAGAAGAGAGGAAGTGGGGCTCTGCAGCCAGCTATCTGGTTCCCATGTCTCACAGCTCCTGTGGGTCCCCCATTTATTGTGGTCCCTACTCCTGTCTCCTTGTTTCTAGCCAGCAATAATGCAAGCAATGAGCTTAACAGAGCTCTAAATTATCTCTGCAACTAGCTGGGTGATAAACATAGAAATAAGTAAATAATTCAATAACTAAATAAAATAAAATGGATGAGTGAGGCATGCAGGACTCCGCAGTCTCTGGAATACGTAGCACAGAGTTAGGGGGAACAGCAGGCAAAGAAGGGGAGGTCAGAGCTCCAGGCCCAGCTCTGCAACTGACTTCAAGAATTACCTTGGATGAGTCACTCCTTCTGGCCATGACCTTTGCCACTGGGTCAAAGAGGACACTTTGAGTAAGTTCCTACTGCAGTGCAGGTTGAGGGGTGGACTTGGATGGTTTAACACAGTGGTGTGACGGCACCATCCACACCTCATCCCATCCTTCCTTCTCCACCATCACCCTGTGGGTCAACAGCTTCCTACTTCAGCCCTGTAGCTGTGGAAGCAGGTTCTACCCATCCTTGGCTGGTGGTGGGAGTTCGTGGATCCTCATTTGTCTTACTCTGTGACCAGGCCACCCAGAGATTTCATCTCTGTACAGTTCCACGGAGGTTTTTAGGAGACTGACTTCATTGCCCACTGTGGCAACTAGCTTCCTCTTTGCTTTGTTTTGCTGTGAGACTGAGTCTCGCTAGGCCACCCAGGCCAACCTTAAGCTTGTGATGCTCCGTCATCTTGCTATTTAACACATTAGGAGTTGGCTTCTTCTCCTTTTCTCTGTCACTGTCACCCTCCTATCCATACTTTGCAGATCACCTGTACATAGGGTGACTGCTCTCAAACCCTCATCCACGTGTCCCAGTGTCTGCTGCTGGAGAGGCCCAGTCTACAAGGCCAATGGCAAGCAGAAGGGACAGAGGCCAAGAAGACAGCCAAGGCCCTGTATAACTGTGCAGCTGCTGTGCCACTCTGGCCACCTGCTGTCACATAGGAATGTGGCATGTGGACGTGACAGAAATCCAACTGTGGTATAAAATATCCCAATTTTCAAAGATTGACTATGAATTAAAGTTTTTCTGGTCTTTTTGTTAAACGGTTTCTCTCAAAGCAAATAAGTCTGTGGGTTGTATTCAGCCTACAGGCCACACTTTGTCATCCCCAGCAGGCAAATACTCTCTGTTCAGTTCAGGTGCCAAGGAGACAGAACCAACAGGTGAAGAATCCTCTTTCCAGTAAATTCTACTCCATGGCCATATCAGGGCCTGGATAAGTGACAATAAACAGGGAGACCAGCCTTATATAGACAAGGCCACTCTGTCCCTAGAGGGTTGGCCTTCAACTGTACCTTAAGAAGAGAGTGCCAAGCACTTCCGTGGGTCAGCACTGCCCACCCTAGCATACTTCTAGCCCACGAAGGAGGGCACAGTGTCCAGTCCATCATGAGAACAGCCTGATCAGAGGGACGGTGGTGGGTGTTGGAATGTGGGCCAACGAGAGCCCTCACCAGGCCCTCGACCTAGATGTGAGGGGAAGCTCTTTTCCCTTCAAGGTTATTGAGCCAAAAAAGGGCAAATCAAACCTGGGGTGGGAGAGGGAGAGAGAGAGAAATGGGGAGGGAGGAATGGAGGGAGAGAGGAGGCAGGGAAAAAAGAAGGAAAGGGAGAGGGAAAAGGGGAGGGAGAGGGGGGAAGGGGAGGAGAAGGAAAAAGAGGAGAAGAAGAAGAAGAAGGAGAAAAAGGGCAGAGGGACAGGTCCCTGATGACATCATTGAGAGCAAGTCCTTAGATCCCACTGTTCCTGAAGCCCTTTACTCCCAAACTTCAGCTACATGAAACAAAATTCCTTTTCTGGCTTAAGGTCCTGGGCCAGTTCTTGCTGACAGCATCTTGCTAAGAGCGCCTCGCTACCCAGTGTCCTATGAGTTACAAGTTCTGGATGATAGCAGCCTCTGCTAACTGACATCTGTCACTAGGGCTTGTGAGTGACTTCAGGGAGCCCCCACACCTTCCATCCATTAGCAAATGTAAGTCTGTGCCCACACGCATGTTCTCCTATGGAGTGAGTCTATTTCTCTTTCAAACAAACAAACAAAAATCTACTGTCCCCCAAAGGCCCAAAAGCTGTGCTGTAAAGTCCTAGAAAATCACCCAGGTGAGAGGCCCTGGGACAGAATAACAAAAACAACAAAAAAGCATCTGTCATTAAAATGGTTCTATCAGTGCCTCACTGTAGACCATACAGAAGGCACTGCTTATGTTGTATAGGCTATGCCATTGGTCTCCCATCTCAAAACTCAGCCAGGAAGTCTGCAAAGCATGTGTTTCCACCAAGGAGAGGGCAAGTCCTCTACTGCCTGTCTGTGCCCTGACTGTCATCACACGTTTCATCCGCCCTTTAAGGTCCAGCTCACACTCATCCCACCCAAAGTCCATCTTCCAGCCAGGCTACTACAAGATGCAGGATTTGAGCCTCTTTGGTGGCCGCCCTGTCTCCTTGAATGCACATTGCTGTGTCCTGTGCACACCTCCTTTCTCTACCTGGACTTCACACTCAAGGCCACTTCCCTTTCTCATAATGGGTGCTGCCCAGCTAATATGCACAGATCCTCAATGACAGCCCACCCCATCCTGGGAGGTAGCCAGGGTCCAAAGAGACCTGCCAGTGTCCCCCATGTCCAGACGCTCAGGAACTCTTCAGAGATCTCTCAGGACAAAACTATGAGCCTCCATTATAGGGACACCAACCACTACCACCACATGGACTTTGGTGGCAATACCCCATAGATCCTACAGTTACTACTTCTTGGGGTCTAGAAGCCCCACCCTCCTGGACCCCTCCCTCCTCCACTTTGCCCCCAGAGCCTTCATCAGGTCCAAACCCAAGGCACTGCGTCCCTTCTGGAATTTCCTTCTGCCCCCTCCATTCTCCACCCAACTCTTGGCTGGTACAAAAACAAGAGGTTTCTGGTGGATCCCCAAATTCTCTTAGGAGAATGGGCCCATCTCTTCCCCACTTTAAGTTTGATTTGTTTTGTTTTGTTTTGTTTTGTGTTGGGAGCAGAGTCATGCAGTGGGGGAGGAGAGAAAGTAGTTAGATTGCTGCAGGGGAAGCAGCTGGGATCCCAGAACACGCTCTATTTCGTGATCGTTTTTCTGAGTAATGGGCTATCCTTGGCGATGGGGATATTAAGGGCATCGTAGGGAGCGGTAATGAGAAGGGGGAAGTGGTGTGAAGGCTGGGCCAGTGTACACAATGAGCAGACCTGGAGGAGCAGACAAGAAAGGCCAGCAACAGGCAGTGGCCTGTGCGCTCTCTCCAATGCCTGGGCCCACCTAATGGCTCACTACCCCTGTACAAGAGAATCTGGAGCATCAGGGGACCCATGATGAATTCAGAAACCCATGAGACCTGAGACTTAGTCTCTCATGGAAACACAGAGGCCAAATATCAAATCCATCTCAGAAACAGGGTCCTGGAGAGATCTGAGTAACCAGACCCCTGGATCATGCCCAGCCTTGGTTTTTCCAATGTTTCTGCAAACAGCAGCCCGCTGACCTTCCTCTTGGACACGGTGGGGCCAGATGGGCCTTTGTTCCTCACTGTGCTCATCTACCAATGGACCTATAAAATCTCTATTGCCTCCCTCCCAGGATGGCTGCGACATGCAAGAACCAACAGGGTGAGTGGCTGATGGAGAGAGTTGAACTGGTTCCACCAGCTCAGAACATTGTGACAGGCCTTTGGGGTCAGGTTGAAAGGTCTGTGGAAGAACAGCTTTGTTTCCTTGGGTGTCCAAACCATAAAGACCTCCTTGCATCATCTGGAAGCTTGGACCACATGCTTTTCGGGAGAGGTGGTCTGTGAGTATCACCTGTACCGCTGCCACCCTCAGCGATTCCTTCTGTGTGCCGTGTAACCATAGGGAAGGGAGCATTTCCAGGTTGAGATCCCTGCTCGATAGGCCCGGTGAGGTACTGGCAAATGATGGGCTGAGGTGAGATAAGAGGTTGTTGCACCATCTCCAGCCACACAGTGACCCACACTGCCCAGCTGGCCTAGGCACTGCAGGAAGTGAACTTTCTCCAGCCATCTCTACTTTTTTCTTTTTTTCCTTTTTTGAGGGCTGTCACAGCCGTTCTTCAAACGGGTAGGAAAGCAGCCTACTGTCACCGACTCAGTTTTCATTAGATGTCTGCTTCTCAGTTAGCCTAGCCAAGCAGAAGAACTCAAACACATGCACAAATTAAATCGACATCCAAACTCCACCAATATACAAAGCAATTTAAATGATATTCATTAGAGTGATGACAAGTCCTGATGAGCTTTCAGGAACAGGGTTCCTCAGCTTTTGCCGACTGGGTTTGTGGTCACTGAGGCGGAACTCCGGCGACTGTACCTCCATATTTTTTTTTTTTTTAAAGCTCAGAAAATGACTCCTTCCTGACACACCTCCCTCATTCTCTCTCTTTCTCTCTCTCTTCCTCCTGGCTGTCTCTGGGCCCAAGTTTACCCAGGCCTGGCTCCTGAACACAGGTATAGATATGAATCAGACGGTCACATAAAGGAAAAAGCAGCCACTCTGACTTCTTTTTTCCATAACTGCTCCAATTAAAACAGATTTCAGTTTCTTGTAATTTCATTTTACTTGGCCTGAGAGATCTCTAACTCACAATTATGATGGCCATAAATGTGTCTCTGGAATTCTGCTGTGGGGGAAAAAATGGAAGTGAAATGTTGAAATGTAGTAATTTTTAAAATGTGACCCCCCCCAAAGTGATCAAGTCCCATTTATGTATTTTTTAATTTTAAGGAGAGCAGGGTGGCTATCCTGCTATAGCCTGGGACTAGAAAGGAAGAGACAGAGACCTGCTGGGGTCTTCAGGGGTGTCACGGGGTGGGGGGACTCCTAGGACTCACATAGAGGGGACTGACTCCCACTCTAGCCATGGAGCCAATATACGCAAAGAGAAAAGCCCAGGGGGCAGCCTGACTCATCCAGCTAAGGGCAGAACAAGGTCATGGACACCACCACCAGCTCTTTGGGCTTTGGAGTTTTGAGACTAGCTAATATCCACAGTAGGGAATCAGCAACTTCATCTACTGATGCTTGTACTTCTGTTTATAATTTTATGCTCAAGGTTAATTATGTGTGTCCTTGACTTTGATCAAGGATATTAGTATGTGAGAATGCAGCCTGTACTCATATGGGCAAAAGAAGAATTCCTAGAAATACCCATGGACTGTAAACACACTTTCATCATTAAGGCGTGAGCGAGAGCCCTTCCTTAGAAAAATGCTTTGTAAATAATGTACAAACCACGCTGTGCAATGAAACTTTCTAGGGAGAATGTTCTATGGGTGTGATGCCCAAAAAAGACTAGTTACTGGGACACACATGACTACCCAGCACTTTAGGGGTGGCTAGTACAACTTGAGAGCTGGCCTTTTAATTTTGTTTCATTTACATTTGGATGGTCACATACAGTTCATGTCTGTTTTGCGGACTGACAGCATAGCTGAGATGGAAAATAAGAGTGGATACTGTTTCCTGAGCTTGCTAATTGTGGATGTTAATCTCTGGGAAGTGGGTCACCTTGCTTATCATTGTTTTCATCAAGAATGATTTATTAGGAATATATTAGTCTATGACATTATACAAAGGTGTGTGTATGGGGGGAGGAGAAGCAGATTCTTGCATCTTCTATCATTGGAATTTAATTTTAAAAACACTTAGCTTCGTGGAACAGAGGTGGGAAAGGCCCTGGATACCCAAACTCACAGCTTGCAGGAAACACTAACTTTGATTGAACCTGTGCCTGATGTCTAGGGCTTTGACCGGACTGTGCCAGTCTTTGGCTGTCTGGGATTATCCCAGTCATTGTGGGCTGTCAGGCTGCAAGCCAACAATTTGGCATTCTCTGTCTTGGTGGAGCCGGAGTGTGGTCTCTAGTTCTAAGGCACTGTAAGACAGATGCTTTTGGGACCAACAAAGACAACCCGGTGCAAGGTCTGCTTGCTTTCAAATTCTCAGAAGGGTGACTCCTGTCAAACCCTTAGGGACAGAAAAACAGCATCTCTGGGGCAAACAGCTTCTCAATCGGTCTTATGGAAACTCAAGGGAGTGGGAGGAAGATAACCAACCTTCCTGCAAACAAAACCCTGTGTTTGATCGCCACTCAGCACTGACACTGGAAACCCTGCGCTTGGCTGTGACAAAGCTGCCTCACACACGTGGGGAGTAGGTTCTGTCAGAGAGGAGATTTTCTTCCCAGTAGCTTGATGCTAAGAGACAGAGCTGAAGCCTTCTCCAAATGAATGTGATTCTGGAGCTAACTACTGCGTGTTCTGCAAAGGCCAGCACACCCTGGAATTGGGTGGAAGGCTGTCTACTTTTCTTCCTGAGGTCAGCTGCAGGCTGAAAGGCATCGACTGGCATGAGGCCCCAAGGGAAATGTGTTTTCAGGTTTCCTTTGCCAAAGATTACACGTGCTTACTAAAAAATCCCTAGGGAGAAAGGAGGTTAGTGTTTCTATTACCAAAAGAATAACTATATGGAGTAGTATAAATGGTAATTTCTCCATTAGCTAAAAGGATAATAGCTATTATTTTAAAGTTAAAGTATGTATTACTGAAGAGAGGGTTTGGGGTTTCCCTGTTTTCATTTTTATGATTGCTTCCTATAATGCAAAGTGTATTATTTTCCTATTAGTCAACACAATAAAACAGCACTTTCCAATTTCAAAAGAACTGTGCAGATGAATTTGAAAAAAAAGTCATTTGATTTAAAAAAATAATAATAATTTTATTAGGTGGCTTGGATATTTCTGCAAACAGTAGATTTAAGCCTGGACTTGGGCACTACAGACTTACTTGCTCTGGTCTCCCTACAACTCTACTCTTCTATCTTCAGAACTGTTTTCTCAAGATGGAGCTTTTGCTCTTTATGCATTTTCTCACCATGTGGCATAAGTGCAGGTGGCAGGGACAGAAAAGTACACTAGCCTAAGTGGTACGAAGCTGGAAGAAGGAATCTTTCTGGGGATGCAGAGGTGACAGCCATGAACTCTCCAGGCAGACAACGCAGGACACGCTTACCTCCATCTGAAGGCAGGGCACCTTCAGACGAGCTCTTGGGTGCTTATCAATATGTTTATTTCTTTTTCCTTTTGCAGAACGAAAATAGAAGGGAGATACTAGGGAGATGGGGTCCTTCTCTATCTTACATGTACGATTTTGTTTAATTATAGAATTCTCGCTGCCTAAAACTTAAAGATACATCCCTGATATTTTTGCTAACTGTTGACTGCAGCAAAGAAGCTAAGATGTGGCATATTGATTTCTTGTTGTGAAGCGAGCTGTTCAAGCTCCATTTAAGATTTTCATCTTGCATGTAGCCCTGAGCACATCATAGCACCATAAATTAGTTAAATTGCACATTTATCACAAATGTTATTTTAAGATACTGGGTAACTGTGATGGCTGGAAGATATACAGTGAGGACTGCAGTAAGATGGTTTGGGTGGGGTGAGGTCAGGGTCACCTACACAGCTGTGATTAAAACCGCCTCCCTTGGTCACATCCTCCCCTTCCTCCCAGGACCCATTTAAAGACCTGGCTTGGACACCAAGTTTTTCCTGCACTTACCTTCTCTGTCAACAACAGTCATAGAGCATGTGACTTGGAATTCAACTTCAGATGGTTCTCTCTGATCTTGGGGCCATGCTGGTCTAAGAGTGGAAAGCTCTTCCTGCGAGTGGCTCTCTCTTTAGCCCGGTCAGGGTTTGGTGACTTTGGGGGAAATAGGTTCCACGTTTCCAAGTGGGTGAGGGCACCCCAATTAGCCCCACCCCTAAGCTGCATGCTAAGGGGACTGTCATGGTATCAAATGAGGTTTACAGTCAAGGCTGGCAGCCTCAACTGTCTAGTTATGATGTTTTCTTGGAGATGAAATTAACTCCAGGTCCCGATTAAGATGAGCAGTCCTTTCCTGGCTGAGTGCAAGGTGCCAAGTGGGCAGTCTATGTTGCTACCTACTTGGTCATCAGTCCTCAATTCTCCCCCCTCCCCCAAATGGAAATGCCCTGAAGATAATCCTGGGTAGTGGGGTGAGGAGAAGATGGGCACCATTGGGTCCGTCTTCCAACTCTAAAGAAAGGACTGCCATCAATATTACGAATCCCCTCTCTCCCTTCAAGCCACATGGTGATAGAAGCGTTGTCAGTTTAATCTGTTAGATGCAGGACTTTGGATTCTAATAAACTGATGCTATATTTAACCTGTGAAAAATTCAAGAGTGAAAATCTGGGCTTTGGGATGTGACAGCAAGAAAGGCATGGGGTGGGGGGGAGGGGAGGGTGTCTGTCCCCTGAGCCAGGTTCTGAGGGGGAGATGATCCCCCAGGGAAATGGATGTATCCCTGAGCTCTTCCCAGGTAGAGGCAGGCAGGGCAAAGAACTGATCAGAGAGGGACAGGGCTTGCCACAGTGGAGATGGCTATGGTGAACCCACAGGAGAAAGCTCTTTCCAGCCACTCTTCGGAGAGCCCGTGTGTGCCCGCATCACAAGGCAAGAGCAGAATGGCACCACACTACCTGCCAAAAAGCCCATTTTAAACTCCAGTGAGGTTCTCTCTAAAAATCTCAGAGAGGGAGAGATGGATTGCTGAGAGAAAATAGAGTACAGGGAACACTTGCACTTGTCTTGACAAAAAGGGGTGGAGAAGAGCAGAGAAACTGTGGGCGTGTTGCCGAACATCTCAGAAAGGACTTAATTTAAATTTTTAATAAAAGAGTACTTTTTTTCCTTCAAGTTGAGGTGTTTTATGTATTACACGAATGGAACACATCTCTCATTTGTATAATTCTAGGTTAGCAGCTCCGATTCTGCAAAATTGCAAGAGTAGTTTGAATACAGCAATAAAGGTATTTTACAATTTTACAACATGTTCCCAGGGTTTGTTGGCATGATTTGCCAATGCCCAATAAAAGCTTGTGATTATCATATAAATGGCTCCCCCTCCTCCCGTGGATGGGTTCAGTCTCCTCCTGTACCCGCTCCCCCAGCTTGTTATCTCTGCTTGCTTTAGCACAAGGGAAGAGCCGGGGACTCCAAAATCCCAACACCCAACATAGGCTCTGCTTGCTGCTATTCAGAAACCCTAAGTCAGTAGGAATTTAGCACCATGCACAGAAGCTCCCAAATCTTTCTCTATCAATTTCAGGACCCTATGACTTCTATGCATCCAGAAGGGAGACGAAATCCAAGCGCCTCCAGAGAGGGTCACCTGTGTGTGACCAGAAGCTCTGACAGTCAGCAATTTTAGAATGTCATTTTTTTCTCCCCTCCCCACAGGAAGTCTAAGCTCAAGTGTGCATGTTTCCTTTCTTTCCAATTCTTATTCCTGGGGGAAATTCTAAACCAGCCGCCTCTCTCTAAGTGCTCTCTGCTCTGCAAACACCAAAGTTCACAGAAACTCTCCTGATTTACGTGTGGCCTCCAACTGCCGGCACCTGGCAGACACAGCAACCAACTCAGGCATAAACAGATCGCATACAATTTAATTTTAATGTGCCCGTTAGCTGTAGCACATTTCAGACATAATTGTGAACGCAACACAAAATTATAGCAAAAAAGACAATTTTAATGCTGCCGTAGAAAAAAGGGTTATATGAAGAGTCACATAATGGTGTTTCATTGTCAACAACAAAACAGGGCACAGAGTATGTTCGGTGTCTGTGTTGCTTACATGTCGATATTTTATACATAGGTTCTCATATGGCGTCAGCTGTCAGTTACTGCAAATAAACTGCCAAAAATGGAGAACGGAATGACTTGGAGAGCTGGTAACCAGGGGTTACCTTTCATAAACCTAAAGATAAAACTGCAGTGTGGGATCTTGGGAGAATAATTAGAAAGAACAAAACAAAGTTACCAATGGAAATAAAAAGGCATCATACAATATGAAATCACAACCAAGATAGGTGGGAAATCACAGAACGCCTCGTGACTTTTTTTAAGCAAAGTATTACAGTACAAACATTTTAAAGGCTTGATCAATGTTTAAGAAATACAGTACAAGTTCTTTTTGTTGTTGTTCTGGTTTTTTTTTTTTTTTCCTTTTCAAATAGACTTAACCCTTTGAGCACTGAGTTGATTTTGAGCGTTCTTTAATTTCTAATAAATACCTTTAAAAATCATGTGCAAAATAGTTTCTGATGCCTGCCAGGGATGGACTTCCTGGCTTCGAAACAAATGCTAATATGACACTAATAAATACGTATAATTTAAACATGAACCTCTATCAATATAGATGTACTGTATAGCAAAACAAACAATCATACTTTGCTTTGCAATAATGTTTTTGTATACTTTATAAATGCTATCTGTGGTATTTTCTGTATAATTTACAATGTTTGCATGTAAAAAAAAAACAACCATAGACTTTAAAAAAGAAAAAGAAAAGGAAATATACAATATTACATAGGCACAGCTTCTGCCCAGCGCATAGCAGGAACATAAAACACTGTTTCTATAAATGCAAAAAAAAAAAAGAAAAAGATCATTTAACCACAATCACATTTTTCCATAAGAGTCTGGAATCTATACAATATATACATCTATGTTTCAATGTGAAAATAATGTTCTTTTAAATTTCAAGGCGTGTTATACCCCTGCAGACCTGCATAAATGGAGGTTTGTATTATTATTCATTTTAACCAAGCTGGTAAGGAGTTTCAAAAACAGAGCTTCATACATTATTATTGTTATTATTTTGTTTTTTTTTAACCAAATTAATGCAAAAGTGCTTTCAAAGTACTCAGAGGGCTAAAGATGAAAGGGGTGAGAAACGCCAGCACACTCAAGTCTCGTGGAAAAAGTGTGCCCGCTTTTATTATAAATGCTTAATTAAACTGTTAATGCATGCAGCTTGAAGCATCGGGGTGGGGGGAGGAGGGAGAAGGGGGTTCACACTAAATCCCATTTACACAAAGTTCCAAACACTTACCACTGCGTTTTAAACCTTTATATTTTACCAGTAACAATAGCCGATTATGCACCTCTATTAAATACTGTACAGTTATACAAAACAGTCCAGCCCAGAGTGAGTCTCTGCAGTTAACGTAAGAACGTGTGCCAAGAACAAGACGGGGGGCCTCAACGTGCCTTCCACAGTGTCCCTCTAAGCAAGCCACAGTCCTGTGCATGGGAAGCAGATGCTACTGCTTCTCCAGCTCGGACACATACAGAAGGTGGTCTTCTGGTGACTTCCCGTGCGTTTTGCTAAGGTGAAGTTTAACTGCATGCTTGCTGGCAAAAGTCCGGTTGCACAGCTTACACTGATAGGAGGTCCCCAGGTCCTCCTCCGGGGAGGACGTCACCAGTTTGTCTGATGGTGACTTGGTTTGTGCTATCTGATTGTTAATCTGTTCGGTGGACAATTTGGATAAGTCTCGTAGCCGGAAGCCTAGATGTGACTCTAAGTGACTGATGTACGTGGAAGGAGTCCTGATTTGTGATGCACAGTCATTACAAAAAAACACGGGGTGACCGGTGTCCAAGTTTTTAAGGAACTTTGTTCCTCCTGTCCTTCGAAGCTGGTACTTCACGTTGGCCAGCCAGTGGCTGATGGTGGTCATGGAGAGGCCGGTGAACCTGGAGATGTGCATGCGCTCCTGAGGACTCAGGTCTGACATGATATACTTCCCCTCCGAGGTCTGTCGCAGGCTGGCTGCAAACTGGGCTTGGAGGATCAGCAGGTGCTGGGGGTTCCAGTTGGATTGGCGGCCTTTCCTCTTCTGTGCGGGCGTCGACTCCTCGGCCTCCTCCAGGGTGGCCCCGTCAATGTCAGACTTCTCGGAGATGCTGGAAGGAGTGGAGGATTTTGACGTGTGGCTCTCTGTCAAGTTCTTCAGCATATCAGAGATATCTGACAAGGCGTTCTCGCGCAGAGGCGAGTTTGACATGAACGATACGACGGCAGATGTCTTCGCCGTTGTCATCGTGGTTGAGGAGGTTGCCGGGGATGTGGACGTGGGGGACAAAAGCCCTGAACCCAAAGAGCAGACTTTGTCACTCTTGCCTTTCGTCAGATCTATGGGCTGGTCGTTGCTCACATGGTAGAAATAGCGGTCCAGGTGGTCAGCCTTCTTGGCCTGGAGGGGTGGCGGGGTGGCCACGGCTGCCTTCTCAGCCAGGCTGTTACTCATCTTGAAAAGCATACTCATAGGGTCCAGTGCTGGCAGCGAGGGCTTGGCCGCCTTGCCCAGGTGGAGGTTCATTACTGACTGCAGGGCACTCAGAGGGTTCACAAAAGGCTGCTCTGGAGGATGCTCAGTGATGATGGCCGTGCTGCCACCCAGGCCGCTGCCCAGGGGTTTCACCAGCTCCTTGCCATTCTCCACCGGCTCTGCCACGGGGCTCCCTTCCTTGCAGCCATCCCTCGGGGGGCTGGGGCTGCTCTCCTGGCTTTTAAAGCCCCCGTCACTGGCTGCCTCCATCTTGATGGGCTCACTGAGCTCGCTGCTGCAAGGGGAGGGAGTGGCCCGCTTGGGTGGAGGAGAGAGCTTGCCCTCTGGTTCTTTCATTTTCTCCTCGACTTTGGCAACTTTCTCGGTGACTTTTTTCACCAGCTCTTCCATGGCGTGGAAGTTGGTCTTGGGCATTGGGGAGGTCTGGCTGTTGGGTGGAGAGACCAGGGTCTGGGATTTTGTGGGGGACACAATCTCGCTGTTCCCAAACATGGGTTTTAAGGGTGTGCTTTTGCCAGAGGAGCCTAGGGACAGCTTCATCATGTTAGGGAGCTGATAGGCAGCATGGATGCTGGGGTAGCCCCCCCAGCTGGGGGTGCCATTCTGGGCCTTGTTGATGGCGGATGTCACCGTGTTTTCTAGCGATTTCAGGATGTCCAAACCACCCTTGGGGTTCTCTTCTAAGTCATTTTCAGTCAAATAATGGTACTTGGAAGAGATGCCATACTTTTCCTCTTCCTCGCTGGGTTTCTCTTCCTTGGGCTTCTCCTCTGTGACCGCTCTGTCCTTGTCAACTTCTTTCTTGACCTCTATATTTAGTTTTGGGGAGACACTCGCAGGTGTGTTGGAGGGGGATGTGAAAGTGGTG
This sequence comes from Castor canadensis, assembly GCF_047511655.1. NCBI lineage: Eukaryota > Metazoa > Chordata > Mammalia > Rodentia > Castoridae > Castor > Castor canadensis. The sequence continues at coordinate 3,268,392 of NC_133401.1, read as the reverse complement.
GCTGCCAGGGGCACCGACTGTACCTTCTCATCCAGCAAGGTAGTGATGGTGGGTGTGACAGGCGTCTCCATTATGGGCTTGCCTTTCTTCATGGCTGAGTTAGTGACCTTGATAAAGTGGCCGGTGACCATCATATGGGCTGTGAGCTCCTGCAGTGTGTCGTGGGAGCTGCCACACTCCATGCACTTCAGGATCTGTGACTTCCGTGCCTCAAAGTGCCACGCGTAGCTGGCCCCGTTCTGGTGGCCGTACCGATTATTTGGTGTAATGTAGGGGTTGGAGTTCTTCTGTAGTGCATCGCTGGTGTCTGCCATGGTGGCTTTGGGGGTCCCACCAGTGGAATCCGGGGAGCTTGGGAGTTCCAGCTCCAGGGATGTTTTCTTCCGAGTGGTGGGAATGATTTTGGTGGCGACAGGTGTGACGGGTTCCTTCAGAGGCACTTTTTGGTAGTGTTTCGTTTTGATCATATGCACACTTAAGTCCTGCAGAGACTCGAAGGAGTGACCACAGTACATGCACTTAAGTACCTTCTGTGCATCCTCCTTCCCCTCCATCTCCAGCAAGGAACGCTTGCGAGGCTTCGACCATCGCTTGGGGTTGTTGTTATCCGTCTCGTGGTTGTCATCGCGGTAGTGCCCGGTCTCGTTCATGTGCACGGTCAGCTCCACCAGGGTGTCGTAGGCAGCACTGCAATCTTTACAGCGGAACTTGCTGGCTCCCGTAAAGATAGATCCATAGAGTTTGCTGCTCTGGCGATACAGCTGCACGGTGCTGAAGAGACTGGGCTCGGGCAGCATCCGGCTCTGTGACACCTGTTGCAAAGTCTTGGCCATGGCGCTCTGGTGCCAGTCGAAGCTGCCACTGCCACAGCTGCTGCTGCTGCTGCTGCTACTGCTGCTGCTGCCACCTGCATTCTTCTCTGAGGAGGGCTGGTGCAGGTTGAGGCTGAGGTTGGACCAGTAGGAGTTGGACAAGAAATTGTTATACACGGCCTTCATTTGCTCCAGGCTGTCCGACACGGTTGTGTCCTCCAGGGGAGCTGTGACCTCCTTGGTCTCTTCTTCGTTCTTGATGGAACTGCTTTCAAAGTCAGCCATTCGGTCACTGGTCTCACTGATGTGCGACTCGCTGTCCATTTCGTGGCTAGAAAACTCAGCCGCCGGGGAGTTCTGGTAGCTGGGGCAAGTCTTGGTGAGCTCCTTCTCCTGGCACATGTACTTGGCCGAGGGTTCGCCATCTGTCGTGTGCTCTTCTGGGTCTATGTCTTCCTCTACCAGGGCAGCCGCCTTTAACTCATCAGAAACATAGGCTACCGTGATAACACGTGGGAACGGGGGACACAGGCAGGAGAAAGAAGAGAGAAAGAAGAAGGAGAGAGAGAGAAAGAAGCATTAGTAAGCATTGATCAGAGATAGACTACATTCTTGGGTCTCACAGAAGCAGTGAAGGAGGTGGGCACATTTATTTGCAAAATTAAATAGTTAAAATGTGGTGCTTCTTTGGAACAACAACAAAAAAAATCTGCTCTTCAAACATAATTTGCCACCTTATTCTTCTCAAGGGGCAACAGCTTGAAATTAAAACTAAATTTGAAATTAATGAAGCACATTCTGCAGGTGGCATTCACTTCTGAAATAATAAATTACTTGTATCAACCTCAGAGACAACAGTTCCTGTCTGTCAATTAATGTCTTATGCTTCTCCTGGTCCTAATGCAGTTCTTACCAGACAGATTCACTATTGAAATTAAGCAAGCATTTTTTACTCATTACATTTTTGAGGCTCAATCTTTAATAAATATAAGGTGCAAAAGCATCAACAAAATATTTTTATGAAGGAAAAAAGAAAGTTACACTAAGTGTACTCAATTAAAAACAAGGCTTGGTGGTTTCTTTCTTCTGGAAAAGCAAGTCTCCTATAACCTCCAGAGTTAAGCTTCCTAGTAGGGACAGGGGTTAGTGTATTCTGGTTGAGAGGGAAGACCCTGACCTGCTCCCACCCCATGTCGGCTGGCCCCATCTCCCCCAAGTAGACGCCCAGCCATGGTCAGCCACCCACGCGCACACACACATACAACTCCATGCAGAATTATGTCAGAACAAGTGCAGGAAATTTGGTATGCCGTGTTCATTCCTGCTGTATAAATATATACAAGACCTTCCAATGGACCTTACAAATGTCAAAGTGTTTGCTCTTTAGATTACTTTGTCAATATTTACTGAGCTTCCTGAGCATCCAGTGGGGATCCTGTCTTTCTGGAGGCAATGGAACTGAAGTGATGGAAATCCAGTACACATTCCTGAGCAGGTGGAGGCCAGGGCCAGGCAGCTGGGGTTCTAGAATATGCAAAGCCCATTCATGTTAATGGGACCCAGTGATTTTTTTTTCCCCATTCTTTTGTATTCTGTGACTCAGGTGGTACCATGAGCTGAGTAAGACCTGATGGTTTTGCAAACACCCGGGTGGATGAGGAACAATTTCAAAGGCCAAAGGAGAAAGGGAATGAAATGACCTTGCCCTGTCAGCTTCTAAACACAGGAAGAACACCATATTTGAGGATTTATTACACACAGTTTTAAGGAAGCGCGATCAAAAATAATTAAATAAATAAGAAATTTCAGAAACGTGTGTTAAATTCCCATGCACGTCCTGCAGCTCAGTGGACTTGGAGCGCTCAGTCAAGCTCCTTTGTGATTCAGAGGTTGTGTTCGATCCACTGAGTGTCTCGCTGCCCTGAATTTTGTGAAAAATCTGCCTTCCAAAAAGCGAATGATGGCCAAAATGCAAGTTAGAATGAAAGTGCCTAATTGAGGTGAACAAATGAAAACTCTGAGATTTGTCGCAAGGCGACAGGCCTTTTGTGGAAGTTGGGCAGTTACGGGAAAAAGAAATCCAGTACAGCACTGAGCACTAAATATCCTGAGCTCTCAGTGTCTTGAGAACGTGGTTTTCTTCCACAGCCCTCGCCTTGGGACTATGCACCTGTTCCACGCACCTGTGGGGAACCACGGACCCAGTATACTTGCTTCCTTCAAAAGGACAGGGTGCTGAGTGGCCTGAGTGCTGTATTGCTAATTGCAAGGTTCATTTTTTTTTTAAGTTCTTATAAAAGGAAGAACACTGTGGAATTCAGTAATTTTAAATATCTGCCTCTGGTGAATCTCCCATCAGAAAAATAAAGTGAAAAACAAATAAAGCGAGCGGATTCCCTTGAATTCGCCTCCCATAGATACCTTCCTTTCCCGATCAATTGTGATGGGTTCTTCTTTGAGCATTGAGGCTTTTTTGTGGCAGTCAGGGGGCTTGAACTCAGGACCTCATGCTTGGTAGGCAGGTGCTCTACCACCTGAGCCATGACATCAGCCCTTTTTTCCTTTGGTTATTTTGGAAAGAGGGTCTCATGTTTATGCCTGGCCTGACCTGAACTATGCACCACCTATTTAGACTTCCTGCGCAGCAAGGATGACAGGCATGCACCCCTACGCCCAGCTTTTATTGGTCAAGGAGACCTCTTGCAAACTTTCTGCCTGGACTGTCCTCAAACTGCTATCCTGATCGCAGCCTCCTGAGTAGCCGGGATTACAGACATGAGCCAAGGCACCCAGCTGAGAACCAAGACTTTTAAGCTAAAACACATAGTGACATTCCAACACTGATGGAACAAGAACTTGAATGGGATTGTGATCTAGCTGTAGGCAAAGGGACCCTTCTGTTGACATGCGCCTGTAATCTACAAAGCAAGAGTCTCATGCCTGGTGTACCCATGAAACATCCTTTAGAAATGACCAGAAGAAAGGACCCTGCTTTGGTCACTGAGATGTGAAGTGCTGGGGGAACTTTAAGTTTGAGGTCACATACACTTAGAGATGACAAATTAACATGGCTAGAGCTCTTTCACTAGGGCCAGGGCCACAAGGAATAAGGAAATACAGAGCAGCACAGGGAGGCTCCACAGTGACAAAGGAACTGGAAAATGATCAGGAAAAGAAAGAGACAAAGGAAGAAAAGGCATCTCCCTCTTCCCCATAGCTTTCCTCAACCCACAGCACATTCTAGAAATCGGGGCTCACGAACTCTCTGCACAGCCAACATGGAGGACAGGCACTGGGGTACAGTGACCGAGATCTGTGTCCTGGAATCCACTGAACCCTGAGCAAATATAGGGGACTGCTGGCTGGTCACCTTAGCTGGGGACACACGGTCTGCCCAAGTCGGAGTATCTTGGTGGACTTGACACTTTTCTTGTAATCCTTGCAGAGAGCAAGTGGAAAGGGCCAGTGGAGAGTGAGGTCTGCAGAAATGCACAATGTTCCTGTGCAAGAGGGGCTCTAATGGCGAACGGCCAGTCTGAGAAAGGAAGAGGAAGACATGTGACTGGCCCATGGTCCTACCACTGAGACCAAGGGGAGGCACAGCCAGTGTAGACAGGGAGAGATATCACAGCTGTCCTCTCCTGGACATCACCTCGGAGTCGGTTTTAAGCTCACACCCTGGGCCTGTTTTTTAGCTTCCCCAGAATTACATCGGGAACAGAAATAGCCCCATCAGCAGTAGTAAGGGACACCAAGGAGCCAGGATGTGGACATGAATGACAGAGCTCGCCATAGCACCAAGACTGTCAGGGCAAAGCTAGGGGCTGTGTCAGCCCATGGCCCCCACAGGGGCCTCACCAAGGAGACATCAAAAACTCTGGGTGCTGGGCTGTCTGGGCTACCCCCATGGGTGGTCATCACGGACGTGACTACCCCCGCCCGGGGCTGGTCCTGACATACTCCCATATGCTTTGTAAACTGCACAGCAGGTTCCAAATGCCATCTGATGACTGAGAAGGAAATTAATATCGACAGAAAGATAAGGCCAGCTTCCCTGTTGGGAGCAAGAGCTAACGCTGAGGAAAATTACAAGGCTCCAGTGCCAAAAAGGCCTGGGTCTTGGGGAGACCTGGCTTCACCCCATATTCCATTTTGGCCTTGCCAAGGAGGGTCCCTACAAGCAAGCACAGATAGCATGCTGCTGTGACAGAAACCTATGATTCCCAGACCCAAGCCTAAGACATTAACCATGGCCTCTTCTTTTCACGAGGAAACTCAGGGTGAAGTACCAATCTTTCCACCGTGTTTTTGTAATAACTGTCCTCTTCTGATAGTAACCTAACAGACACACTCTTCATGATTGAGCTTTGAAAACTTGCCTGAGGGCTGCTTGTGGTAGCAGACTGCTGTAATCCCAGCTACACAGGAGGCAGAGATAGAAGGACCAAGATTCAAGGCCAGCCTGGGCAAAAGTTAGTGAGACCCCCCCCCAATCTCACTAACAAGCCAGGTGTGCATGGCACACATCTGTCATCCCAGCTCTGTGGGATACATGAAGAGAAGGATCAAGGTCCAAGATCAGAGCTGGGAAAAAGCACAAGACCCTATCTGAAAAAATAGCTGAAGCAAAAAAAGTTACCAACCTGGATCAGGTAGAGAGGGAGAGGGAGATTGTTGGGTGTCTACAGTCATTCTGTGTGGACAGTGGGAGGTTAACTAGGGGATGGATGGGCCTGGTGGGACTCCAGTCTCCTGCCATGGGCACTGCCCACTGCTGCAGGCAACAAAGACCAGTGTGTGGCCTTGGGGAGCTCCCTGGGGTCATGCACAGTCATTTGGATCTCTGTTGCTACTTAAATTTCTGCATATTCTTTTTTCTTTTTTTTTTTTGGTGGCACTAGGGTTTGAACTTTGGACCTCATGCTTGCTAGGCAGTCGCTCTACCACTTGAACCACTCCACTAGCCCAAATTTCTACATCTTCTTGCCTTAATTCTCTCAGAACAAGGACCTCACACCCTTGGACTTGCACACAGGAGGCAAGCAGTAGCCACCCCTTGTGTCATTTGGTAAAAGGTTATCTATAGGCCTCTTCCAGCAGTGGGTCTGGAATAAGATCTGCCCCTTTGTCTGTGTTCTCTCATCCCTCCTCAACGAACTCCCCATGCCAGCCTCAGTCCCTTCAAATCTAAGAACCTCAAACAGAAGTCACTGAGGTTGTTACAAAACAGCCCGCTGACACATCATTTCTCCATGACACATCCTCAGTGAGTCTGCACCGGTCTCAGAATATAGCCCAAATTCCTCAAAGCGCCTTGCTGTGTCTTCAGCTGCTCTCGGATTGCAGCAAGGCCTCTCACGTCTTGCTGTCCACCATGGCCTCCATCCTGGAGGCCTGAGTGGGTGCAGAGAAGTCAGGTCACCCCAACAGAGGGGAAAGGCCTCTCTAGGGAGAGGGCTTCTCCGATCTCACCAGCTTTGCCCTTTTCATTTCCTCTCCATCAAATTACAAAGCACACCATAGAAACCAGTTGACCGCCAAGGGTTCCATGTACTCTAACCAACCATCACACTCCCCCCTCCCCAGCCTACCTCCATTCCTTAGAACTGCAACCCCACTATACGGCTGAACTAGTCCATTTTCTGTTACTGAATAAAATGCCTGAGGCAGGTTAAGTTTATAAGGAAAGGGGTTTAGTTAGCTCACAGTTTGGAAAGCTAGAAATCCAGACAGCAGGCTCACAGGCTCTGGTGAAGGAGCTACAGCAAATGGCAGAAGATGGGAGAGAAAGACCCCATCTCTGAACAGGAAACCAGAGAGCAGTTCAGGCGTCAGGCTTGCTCTTACAACTCACTCTCTCATTCTCTGGGATCCCATAAGAGCTACCTCAATTCCTTCCTCAGATTCCTGAGGATCTCCCTTTAGGCCCCACCTCTTTTTTATTGTAACTTTTTATTAGGATATATTCCTTATACAGGGGGCTTCATGATGGCAATTCCAATTAGACTTACATTGTACACTGGTTAGCTCACCCTCATCGTCTCTCTCCCTCGATCCCCTCCCCACCCCACTTAAACCAATTGCATGAGGTTTCTTAGTTATGCTTTATTTAAGTATATGAAGTCCATCCACCATATTCCCTCACCTCCATCTCCTTCTTTCACCCCCTCCGCCAACAAGTACCCCCCACACTGTACCTATTTCGTTGTCCTGTCTTTCATTATTGACTCCTAAGTCAATGTTCAAAGGGGTTTCTCGATGCATCCCCACTGTGGGTACACTTCACTTTGGTCCATTCAACCCCTTCCATCACTCTCCCTTCCCCCTTCCCTCCCACCCCCATTTTCAGCAGCTTTCAGTACACATCCTTATGTCCTCCACCTGCACAGATGTGATGCTTTACGATATCACTGATGCTCTGTCATTCTCTCTTCCTTTCCCTCCTTCCCTGAGTTCCATAGAGGAGTTCCACTGTTACACACATGTTCCACATCTGAGTTTGTGTGTGATCGTGCCTGTTTTTGTGGATATGTTTATCTTTTGGATCTATCTGCCATATATGAGAGAAAACATGGCGGCTTTTGTCTTTCTGAGCCTGGCTTACTTCATTTAACATGATGTCCTCCAATTAAAGGTCCTGCACCTCTTACAATGCCACACTATGATCAACCCTCCAAAACACGAGCATAGCTCGGGTCCACAGTGGCACTCCGCATCTCTCCACGGCATGGGTGCTAGATGAGCATCGCACGCAGGTGGTATCTTCAAGCCTCCTAAATAGTGACTTAAACCTCTCACATGGGTTAAGACACGGACCAGTCCCAGAGCAAAGATGTACAGGATTGTGGTGCCACGTCCCCGCCCCGGGTACATGACTGGCATTTTCAGCACTGCCATTTCATAGGAAAGACCTTTGGGGCTGACAGGATGCAGAACTCATGGCCGAGGAAGAGAGGAAAAGAGAAGGAGGTATTCCAGCTGTTGTCCTGGTGTTGGAGCCTCCTCAGCTGAACCCACTCAAACACCCATCCCAAAAGAAGGAAGCACTGGTAACCCTCTTTTCTCCTTCACTAACAAGACTCTGCTCCAGGCAGCTGGACACAAGGTGGGGTGGGGGGACTTCCACTCAACTACACAGCTGCAAGACAGGCAAAGGACCACATAGAGCAGGCAGAGACTTGCAAGGATGGGGGCGGGCTGGAGACCCACACTTCACCTTTCCCCAAGTTGCTCCAGTGAAAAAGTCTCTCTCCAAGATAAGAGCGGAACTGCTGCACCTCCTCCCCAACGTACCTCTCACTTTGGCCACTCTGCGAACAATACGAGTGCAGAGCAGCAAGGCAGCTATGGATGTCTGGAACCATGAGTGCAGAGGGCACCTCTCCAGACCACGGGAAGAGCTGAAGAACATAGCTAAGCAGAACCAAATGGGAGCCAGGTTGAAGGATGGTCCTGAATCCCCAAACTTACAAAAGCTTCCTTGAAGTTCTATAGACAAGTACCTTGGAAAGGTCTAGCCATGAAGAAAGCCAACAGTCTGGCTAAGGCTGGCATGAAAGAATTAACCACTTGCACATTCTTTGCCTCTGAGTCTCTCAACAGTCCTGGGAGACAGAAGAAATAGCCCCACTTTGCAGATAAGGAAAGTGGAGTTCTGACAAGTTACACAGAGCCATTTCTGAGCCCCAAGCCTATGTCCCATTGTGAGTGTGAAGACCCTGGCAAAAAGACAGAAGGAGTGAGTGTGTGCTGGAATGACTAGTAACGTGCAAGATACAGTGTTCACTGGCTTCCCCAGTGGGATTTCACACCCTCCCTCTATAGGGTCCCCAAGTTCCCACTCCTAGCTCACCAATGGTTGTGGATGATGGATATGTCCAAGGTGTGAACAGCCAGCCCACCACTGCAATCAGGAGGTCGGGAGGCAGCAGCTACCTCATTAATATTTATTATCATCATTAACTAAACTCAACCACTAGGTAAAAAGAAATTAATATGTTTCAAATAAATACATAACAGTGAGTCGGGGCATTGTGGAATTCATTTTTGGATAAGTGGGAATTAGCCTTCTAATCACACAACTGTGAATGTCTCCCCGGGGTGAAGAAGTGGAGGCTTGGATCCACGCTCTCAGGCCACAGGGGCTGTGTGTGGGTGGGCAGGGAAGGGACACTGGCTTGTGGGTTGGAAAAGAGGGACAGAGGGCATGGCTGTGTTATCTCTCAAGCCATTTCAAAACGAACTGCACTGGATATATCCAAAGGAATGTGCTCCAGAATATGCCAGAGGCACCTGCACACCCATGTTTACTGCGGCACTGTTCACAATAGCCAAGCTATGGAAACAGCTCAGATGCCCCACAACTGAAGCATGGATTAAGAAAATGTGGTATCTCTACACAGTGGAGTTTTATTCCACCATAAAGAAGAATGAAATCATGTTGTCTGCAGGTAAATGGATGGCACTAGAGGACTTCATGTTAAGTGAAGTAGGGCAAGCTTAAAAAATCAAAGGTTACATGTTTTCTCTCATATGTGGAAGCTAGACTTTCAGTTAAATATATATATAGAAACATATGTGATCATATATATAGATAATGTATATCTATATATACACACACACATTCATATATAGAGTGAGAGGGAGAACAAAATTGTTTTAGTGAGTCTGTCTGAGGGACTACAGGAATCAGGAGAAGGAAAGAAAATGTTAGAGAATGAAAAATATTGAAATAGCCCATCTCTATATGAATAGAATACAATACACTGTACTGTGAGCTGGTGAATATTAGGGGAGCATGGTGATAGAGAAAGAGCAAGTAATGGGAGAGTAATTTGATTAAATCACAAAATATATACAGGCCTGAAGTAGTAAGGTGAAACCCCCTTGAACTATCAATATACACTTAAAAGAATGATGGGCAGGAGGGAAAAATAGGTCTTTTTTGGGGGGTATCAATGGGGGAGGGCACAAGGAAAGGGGGAATGAGGGTGAATATGGTGGATGTGTTTTGTATCCATATATGAAAATCAAAGAATCAAACCTGTTGAAATTGTTCTAAGTGTGTGGGGGAAGTGAGAAAGATGGAGGAGTAAGTCTAAGATATATTGTAAGCACATATGTAAATATCACAACATATCCTTTTATATGACTATTATATGCTAATAATTTAATAAATAAATAAATAAACTGTGCTGTGCATATTGGCATTTCAGGGCTGAAGTCCTAACCCTCGGTTTTCAAACGCCTACCACTCCCCAGGAAGGTACCCTGCTGGCTAGAGCTCTCTGCAGACACCCTTTCCCATGTCTGCTTGGAGGAGAGAGCCCAGAAAAGCACCTGCCTCCATGAAGTGTGACTCGGTCCTCTGTCCACAGGGTCGCCAGGAACCGGTGATGCAGGCAGAGGCAGAGGCCAGACGGAGGGCAGGATGTAAAGGTGGGAATGGAAGTCAGGTATCCAGGGCCTTGAGAAAAGTGAGAAGAGGGCAGAGGTAGGACAAGGAAGAAGAAAGACCAGGTGAGTAAGAGAGAAAGGCTGGGGCAGGAGAAGCCCAATGGGTGAGAAGTGGGCAGAAAGAGAAAGAGAACCCACTGGTGACTAAAAAGAGACAGGGTCAGATTATTCTAGAGGGATGGGCAGTGGAACAGAGAGGTTGGGCTGGAGTTCCAATGCAAAGGTAGCCATGAGAGCAACCACCAAGAGTGACCGAGGGGAAAAGAGTCTGCAGGCCTGCTGCCAGGCTCAGCTCCAGGGCTGGGGTTCCAGGCCTTTTCTCTGCCTCCCCCTAGTACCCAGATTTTCAAATGTCCTAGGGTGAGTTTAAAAAAAAAAATTTAACCAGCTGAAGGGGTGACCCAGAGGGAGGGTAACTACCCAGAAAGCGGGAAGCAGACTGGAGACAGACCTGCTTCTACCTAGGAGATGATATCCAGCCATCCTGAGCCAAGAGGGCCCAAGAAGAGCCTACGCTGGCCTTGGAAAACTCTGTCAGGCAGCACATGCCTGTGATCGCATCAGAGACATGAAAATATCCAGAAGTCGCCAGGGACATGCCTGGAATCGGACCTTTAGATAAGGCTGCTGCCTGGCAATGGCTCTGCTGAGCAGTGCTCCAGTCTCTGCAGACCCTCCTCCAGCCCTGCCTCTAGACTGGGCTATTCTACCTGTGTCCTGGTCAAAACTCAAGCCTAATGTCAAGCCAAGTCCCTGGCTCTGTTGTATGATGTGTGGGCAGTGCAAGTGCCAAGATGCTTAGGAGGTATTATGACCACTTGACTCTCCTGCCTGGACCCCTCTATGTGGCCTGCAGCAGAACAGACCCCAGGAAACGCAGGAGAGAACACTGGGAAGCCATGGCGGCCCACCACTCAGAGCCAGTCAGGACTCTGGGTGGCCCTGGCTCCTAGCTTCTGCTCTGCCGCAGGTCGCTCATGTGGCTGTGACCACTGACCTCAGTTTCCTCCCCTGCAAAGAGGAAGGGAAGGGAGGTAAGACACTGGCCACACACACCCCTTCTTGCAAAGGCCTTGGGTTGGCACCCCCTATATGTTCCACACCTGCCTTGATGGCTTTCAGGGAAGGGAGCAGGGCGGTGGAGTGGATCTCCCAACAGGCACTTGAATCTGGCAGCCTTTTTGATGAGGGCTGTGGAAAAGGAAGAAAGCCAGAGAGAAGGGAAAGGAGGGACAGAAGGGGCAAGGAAACAAAGAGTGAACACCAGATGGACAGGTACTGGCACTCCTCACCCTTTCACAGTGCTCTCCCAGCCCACCCTGTCCCTCGGACTCCTAGGAAGCAAGCAGGTCAAGGCCATGGACCAAGCTGGTCTCTCCCCATAGTGCCACAGTTTAGACCAGGCCAGAGAATTCTCAGTGCCCCCAGGATCAGGAAACCAAATGGCTCACGCATGTAATCCTAGCTACTTGGGAGGCTGAGATCAGGAAGATAGGATTTGAGGCCAGCCTGATCGTTCATGAGATCCCCCATCTCCAAAATAACCAGAGTAAAATGGACTGGAGGAGTGGCTCAAGCAGTAGAGCACCTGCTTTTGCAAGTGTGAAGTCTTGAGTTCAAACCCACAAAAAAAAAAAAAAAAACCACAAAGAAACAAACAGCTGGGTGCCAGTGGCTCTGGTCTGTAATCCCAGCTACTCAGAAGGCAGAGATCAGGAGGACTGTGGTTTGAAGCCAGCTGGGGCAAACAGTTCGCAAGACCCTATCTTGAAAATACTCAACACAAAAAAAGGGCTGGTGGAGTGCTCAAGGTGTAGGCCCTGAGTTCAAACCCCAGTACTGGAAAAAAAAAAGTTCCCCCAGGTGGGGGCCACAGCCAGGTGACCTGCAACACAGTGTTTGCAGCCTCCAGCCAGGCTATGGTCTCCAGGCTAAGCCCAGCCCCCATGTGGCGGGGTCCACTTCTGCATCAAGGTAAGAAGCTCAAATCCTCCGAATTTTTCACCTAAATCTCACCTTATTCTGAACACAGCTGGGAAATCTGGACATACAGAGCCATGTGAAACAGGAATGTCTGTTTTATGAGGATGGTCTGAGGGCCTGACACTCGGTGCTCTGGGTTATTCTTACATAAGCTTTACTGTGCCAATGCCCTGCACACCTTCCTGTGACCCCTTAGTAACCTGCAGCACCTGCTCTGTCTGTGCCATCCCATTTGGGGCCTAGAGCCCTGCCCAGATGTCCTGACATCCCACAAAATGGGACACTCAGAGACAGCCACTGCCCCACCCCCCCAGAATAGGCAAGGAGCCCTGGAGGTTGAGGAGTTGAAAGACACAGAGCTCCCATCTGGGTTGGCACTGGCCAAACACACTCCTCAGGGAACCGCAGCACCTGACACTCCTTGGGAAGGTGCAATTTGAGACAGAAGGACAGAATGCAAGAGGGCTGAAAGCACAAAGGATGAGGCACAGCTTCCTTTATGTGCCAAGGGCGTAAGGATGTGCCAGAAGGCAGTGAGTAACGGGATGGAGGTGGCTAACTGGGTCTTGGGTGACACCAGCGACTAGACTACAGTGGAACCTATGTCTGGTTATAAAATAGGCAGCAGAGAAAGAAAGTTGTTCTAGAGGGAGAATGGAACCCAGGAGGTCACAACTCAGCAGAGAATACAAATATTCTTCATCCATCCACCTGGGCACCCGAGTTACATAAAGACAATCTCTCTAACCATCTAGAATGATAGAGGTCACAGCTTCTGAAGACAAAAAAAGAGTGGTCTTTTTAGATGGTACCAGGAGGACCAGGGACCTTCCATGTATCCCTTCTGGGCACTGGGGACAGAAAACAGAAGAATATTCAAGCCCCAAAGTCAGACCAATGGGGCTGAAAGGCCATGGCCTGGCTCTGCAGGGAAGGACGAATGGCTAAAGCTGTAATGGTCAGGACTTCTCCAGGAGGCTGGCCACACTGGGATGACAACCTTCTCTAGATGGATTGTTCTTCCCACTAGCAAGGTCAGGAATGTTAATTTTGTACACGTTAATTTGATGTAATGTACGCAATGAATGCTTGTTCAGTTGGGTTCCCCTGTGTTAATAGAGCTGCAATGGTGTCATGCCAAGAAAATCACAGCATTAGTTGATTTGAATCAAGGCAGTGTGAACACGGCTGTGTTACTCTTAGGCAAAGCCAGGGTGGCCCGTGCTTGTTTGAACCATTACAGTCTGTTGTTTCTTAGGGGAACAATGACAACAGGGCTCCAAAGCACCTCACAGCCATTGACCATCAGACCCTGTTCTGTAATGTTAGCATCTAGAACAAGTCACGTTCCCCCAGGGATAGCAGAAAGCAAAATGCCTGAGGGAATGAGTCAGCATGCGGTAGAGACATGCACACCCATGGTTATGGCACCTTTATTTGCAATAGTCAAGTTATGGAACCAGCCCCAATGATGGATGAATGAATAAAGGAAATGTGGTACATGGGCATGATGGAGTACTATTTGGCCACGAAGAAGGACAGAATCATGGCATTTGCAGAAAAATGGATGCAACTGGAAACCATTATGTTAAGAAAATAAGCCCCTCAACCTCCAGGGCTCTTTGGCCAGTCTGGTGGCGGTGGTGGGATGTGGTGGCTAGCTCTGAGTGGCCCATTCTAGGGATCTCAGGACATCTGAAAAGAGCTCTAGACCCCAAATGTGATTGCAAAATAAGCCAGACTCAGAAAAACATTTTTCTCTTGCATGTGAAATGGAGATTTAAATAAAACAAACAAAAATGTCTTTTTTCTTTTCAAAAATGGAGAACAGGAAGGTAAAACAGGTCCTGTCCGGGAGTTGGCACCAGTGAGAGGAGGACAATATAAGGAAAGGGTGTGGGAGGGTGAATATGGTGGAATATTATGCACTCATGTATGAAAATGGAAAAATGAGACCTGTTGAAATTATTCCAGGATTGAGGATAAAGGAAAATGATGGAGGGGTGAATTCAACTATAATATATTGTAAGAACTTCTGTAATTCACAATGTGCCCCCAGTACAGCAATAACGTGAACATTTTTAAAAATCAGAAAAGAAAGATGAGAAAAGAAAAGGAAGGGGAGGGGAAGGGAGGAGGAGAAGAAGGGATCAGGAACTTCAAAATTTGCACCTGGGACTCTTGCCCAGGGATAGGAAAGCCACCACCTCACGCTTCCTTCTCTGGCTTCCTGTGCCAGCAGAAGAGCCCAGTGTCATCTCAGCCCAACCAGAACTGCCCTCTCCCCTTCCCAGCACTCTCGTCCCAAGAAGTTGGGAGGCCCTTGAGATCAGAAGGGGAAGGCATGGATGTGCGGCTCAAGCTGCCACACCTGCTTTGCAAGGGATGAGAAGGAGGAGGAGGCGGAGGAAGAGGAGAAGGAGGAGGACGGGGATGACGGGGAAGAAGGGGAGGAGGAAGTATTTATAAGATCTTTGCCCATCTGGAGAAAAGGATCCAAGCTCTAAGCCCCTTCTGACATCCTGTTTCCTTTTCATTCTACAAAAGGCTTGAGATAAATCTAGTATATAATGGATCCACCAAATTAGGATAACTTCCTCCAAAGAAAGGATTCCTCACCTTGGTGGATAGGAGAATGGGAGCTGAGTTTATTATTAAGACAAGGGTAGATACTCTCACCTCACAAACTGCACACTGGAGCAGTGCCTGGCTTTGCTAAAGGCTCTATGCCCACCTTCAGCTGGCTTACGGGAGCTTGGGGAGGTCGGACAAAGTGATTTTCATTGGGGTAGGATGCTTGTGGTCTCCAAGAAGGCAGCTCATGACACCAAGGGGAACTCTTGCCCACATACTTGGTGATCTCAAAACCCAGGGAACCCACAGTTGAGACAATATGGTGGAGAAATTGGGGGGCAGTCCTTAAAGTGGACTTCTTCAAAATGACTATACATGTACAATTCAAAATTCTTACTGGGACTTACTGGCTTTTCTCCATAACACCCAAAAGAGCTATATCCAGAAAGAAGGTAAATGAATGGCTTACATTGAAAAAGAATTAAAGTTTACATGGAAGAAGAGATAAACTGATTCATCCTACCTAGCTATCTACTCATCTACTCATCCATCCATTTATCCCTCCACCTGCTAATCTGTCCTCTCACTCATCCATCTACTCACCCATCCACCCACCCATCTTCACACTCATCCATCTATGCATCTTCCTACCCATAACTCCATCTATCCACCCATCCACCCACCCATCCATCCATCCATCCATCCATTCATTCATCCATTCATTCACCCATCTACCCATGCACCTACCCATTCTTCCATCATCCATCCATCCATCCATTCATCCATGCACCCAACTCAACCTACCCATTCCTCCATCTATCCATCCATCCATCCATCCATCCATCCAACCATCCATCCATCCATCCATCCAACCATCCATCCATCCATCCCTCCATCCATTCATTCACCCATCTACCCATGCACCTACCCATTCTTCCATCATCCATCCATCCATCCATTCATCCATGCACCCAACTCAACCTACCCATTCCTCCATCCATCCATCCATCCATCCATCCATCCATCCATCCAACCATCCATCCAATATGTATTAGACACTAATTACACACTCCAGAAACTTAGGGTTAGGAATAAGTGACCAAAATGAATAGGTCAGAATCACAGGCTTTACTTTCACATGGTCAAGACAGCCTTGGTTATGTAGAGCCCAGGGGCATTAGAGGATCATGTCTTAGTTTGCCATTCAAAGCCCAAAATAAGGAAACCCCTTTCTACCTTCCAGTCTTTATCTTCCACTGTCCCTCCACAAACACATGCTACCCTTCTCTGAAAATGTCCCTTTGTCTTGCCTTGATTTATGGTGTTTCCTGCCATTTACAGACAATTCTCATCCTTTCACATCGTCCTACATGTGCTCCAAGGTCCTCTCACTCTACTGCCCCCCAAGAAGTTCTTTGTCGCCTGTCCCTCTGAAAGTGACCTTCTTTCCCATCTGGAGAAAAGAATCCAAGCTCTAAGTCTCTTCCCAACATCCTGTTTCCTTTTCATTCTACAAAAGGCTTGAGGTAAATCCTAGTATATAGTGGATCTACCAAATTAGGATGGATGGAAGTCTTCACTAGACTCTAAGTTCTACAGAGGATTGTGATTGGCATTACTTTTTGCACATCTCTTTTGGCATTGAGCTCTTGTAGTGGCCAGAAACATCCACAAGTTGTCTGGTTATCCATTACACGAGTTCCTCACCTCTGTGTCTTTCCCATGGCTGGCAAACCAACTCCCCCCAGCACCTTCTGGCTGAAATCTCATAGCTCGGTTATGGTGCTAGTGTTCTAGGGCCCATCACAGACTAGAAGGCACCTCAAGCAGAAGTTCCCACTAGCTTCAGCTTCTGGACAGCTCTCAAATGCTGAATGGAGAAGCCCTTAAAGGGCTCTGATCCCAGAGCATTTCATCCTGGGCCTTCCTCTCATTTCCCAGAGCAGAGAGCCAAGCCTCCCAATGTATGAGATCCTCGTCTTATGACCAGGAGGAAAACCTGGAGATAAAGTCACAGTGACCTGAGCCGCTCAGTCACCATCATGACTGAGCACCAGCATGGTAGTCACTATGAGCCAGGACTTAGACAACACCCAGCCATCCCTGGTCCAGCACCCAGCTACCCTCATCCAGGACTCAGCCTGCCTGGCCCAGCACCCAGCTACCCCTCACCAGGCCATACTAGACCACCTTTTAGAATGACAGTGATAAAAATCTTTCTAGCCTATTTAAAGGAAGAAAGACAATGTTTCAAAAGTTCAAATTATTTATAATTTTGACTGACACATATATGCCTATAGATTTCCACCACGTTTTTATTGAAATGGGATTCTCCAAACCAACACATAAATTTACCCATTGCCTGGCTGGCATTATAAAATGTTTCCTTTTAAAAATCCTTCCTCACGAATTTACATTGACATTTATTTAATCTGAGTTAGGATGTTTCTTGAACTACATCCATACCTTACCATCCATCTCCCCAGAGAGAGAGAGAGAGCGAGACAGAGAGAGGGAGAAGGACAGAGAGGCAGAGGGAGAGGGCAAGGGAGAGACAGAAAGACAAAGAGGGAGGGGAAGAGGGAGGGAGAGGGAGGGGGGAGAGAGAGAAGGAGAGGGAAAAAGGAGGAGAGAGATCAAGAAAGAGAGAGAGGACTTAACAAAATAACAAGAGCAGCAGCCCCACTGGGTAGTGTATTACTTACCATCACTTTGTACAGAAGGTAATTCAGCAATATAGATCAGTTTGGGACATTTATACACTCTTTGAATCAGAAGAATCTATACTCTAGAAACACTCATGTATGGCCCCAAACCTTCTGTATGACTTAAGAGTACTTACACCAACATTTCTTACAATACAAAAAAAAATGGAATAAACAAACCAACACCATGCAGTGTTATACACCCCTTGGCCAGTGTTAGGAAAATGGAAAGCAACCAGAGCTCTGCCATGTGGCTGCACCAGTACGAACTGAATTGTGGCACTGTTAAAGTCACATTAACACAAACACACACTCGGTGACACAGCCACCCCAGCACAAATGCACACACGTCACCAGAGGCCTGTTCTGTGATATCCTTTGACACATTACGCATCCTAGCAGGGAACTGGAAACAACCCCAAAGTCCATAAAGACTATAGGATTGACATTGTGGCATCTCCTTACTTTAGTAGCACACAGCAGTGAACAGGAACTAGTACAGGAAACCACGAGGAAGAACCCCACAAATGCAATGTTAAGTGAACGCCACCAGGCACACAGGAGTAGATACTGTTTGAACGCATTTATATAAATTTCAAAACCAGGCAAAACCAATCTGTGGTGCTAGAAGTCAGGAGTGACATTACCCTTGGGAGGTAGTTTCTGGGTCTGAGCCCCTGTTTCATACACAAGTGTGTTCACTTGAGGAAAACTCATTAACTCACACTTATATTTGTATGCTCTTCTTTCTGTATATAATCCTGCAAACAAAACAAAACAAAACAAAAACAGCAGCTGGGCACTGGTGGCTCATGCCTGTAATCCCAGCTACTCAGAAAACGAGATCAGGAGGACTGCGGTTCAAAGCCAACCCAGAAAAATACTTTGTGAGAACCTATCTCAAAAAAACCCTCCACAAAAATGGCTCGTGGAGTGGCTCAAGTGATAGAGCACCTGTCTAGCAAGTGTGAGGTCCTTAGTTCAAGTCCCAGCACCATCAAAAAATGTTTACAAAGATAATTCTCAAAGTCTTCATGTAGGGAAAGATCCCTCAGATATACTGGTGGTGGGGGTAGCGGATCTCAGAAATGTGCCTTCTGTGCAAGTTGGGGTGTGTGTCGTATGGAGTAAGGGCAAGGAAAGGACACCAGCTTGGATGTGAACAGACTTCCTGCAGGTGCTGAAGGATGATGTCCCTGCTGGGGCCAGAGATGGCAGGACAGAAAAGGGGCTCTGAGCTGTACTGTCTGCAGTCTCACAAGCGGTGACATCTCACAAAAATTACAAAGGAAGTTTATTTGCATGTGGCATACCTTCTGTATGTCAGGCTCCGTGACGGGTACCGTCAGCAGAAAAGACTGGGGACCAAGCACCTGTCTCCACAGAGCATGTGTCCTCACACATGCGTTTGGGTGAGGGTGAGGGTGGCTAGACACAGAAGCCAGCTTGGCAGGTCACCCAAAGGTCCGCTGGCATTTCTAGACCCTTCTGTCATGGCTTCCTTGTACACTTGGCATTCTGAGTGAAACTTTCACTCACAGTGACCAGGATTGTGGGAAAAAAAGAGACAAGGAGAAATTGGGTTAAAACCATGGGTCTCAGTGTAGGAAGAGGCAGAAGCCACCTTCCACCAGCCTGGAAGGCTACACGGGGAGACCCAGCCTCTCCACCTGTAGGAACAGACAGGTCTTAGGGCATCGCTTGCCTTTTAGATGTATAGTCAGGCCTGGTTGCTGTCAGGCTACCCTTGTCCCCTCAATGGGCACAATCTCCAGTTCCTCTCAGAGCCCCTTCCCTCCTGCCACCTCACATCACCTACCCAACTCTTCCAAGTCCCTAAGGCCATCTTGGAAGGGCAGGGGCCAGCATGGGAAATGTCCCTGTGAGAGATGCACAGTGTGACTGACCTCTTCTACCCATGCTCCCTCTTGTTGGGTGGACTGAGGAGCACTGAGCACAGAGGGTGGTTCGTTCTCCTCCACCTGCCCGTCCCTGCCCCACCCTAAGTCCAACAGGAAGTCCTGGAGCTGCTCGTTCTCATTGTGACACAGGTGCTCTGGAAGCACCCAGCTTTTGGGGAGGAAGCAGGAAGGCGCTCAAAACGGACCCACACCTGTGACCCCCACACACACACACACCTGCTGCCAGGCACATCTCTGACCACTCTGTGCTTGGAGGTACTGACAGCAGTGATCCTGCTCCTGGAACACAGCCATGTCAGCTGACATTTTTTTCTGAGACACCTTCAGGCCACCCTGACTAGCACTGTGGACACAGCTGAATGGGGCTCCCCAAGGGCTCTCCGTGGCCTCCTTGATAACTCGCCACTCCCCACGTGACACCCAGGGATCTTTGGGATCTCAGCATGTCCTCTCTTCCCTGCTGTTTCCTGTGCGCCCAGAGAAGGTCAGCCTGGGCCTTAACTCATGTGTCTAGGAGGGTCTCTCCGCTGCTATGCTATCTGCCTGGGCACTTACTGCTCCTCTATCCCGTCCATGTCCACAGCCATCCCCTGCCATCATCTGCAGCTGCTGTGGTCTCTTCATTGCATGGTGACCTGAGCAGGCCAGGGCTCCTCAATTGCCCCCAGGCCAGGAAGGCCCTGCCGATGCTAAGTGCTTGATAAATCCTGAATTCAATCAGGAAAAGATGTCAATGTAAAGAGGTCACATACAAGGAAGGCACACTTCATATCTGCACTCTTTGTAGCTTTTACTTTGCTTCCTTGAAACACTTTGTACAGCAAAAAAAAAAAAAAAATTTTTCCATAAAAAATTAAAAACCCAGAAGCAGTTATCCAAGCCCAGAGAGGGTCTCATTGCCCTGCAGCTATTCCAGCCCAGAAAGGTACTGATTCATTTGGGAGGCTGTGTACTATGGTACCTTCTGGGCATCACCTTAGTCCACCTGCACAGAGACCCAGGAAGAGGGTCAGCCAACCTCACGTGTTCCATTAAATGGATGAGAAGACCGAGGCTGAAGACAAAGCCAGGGGCGGTGGTGCATGCCTGTAATCCCCAAGAGTCTGAGGCAGGAAGATCACAAGTGCAAGGCTAGTCTGAGCTACATAGCAAGAACCTGTTTCAAAAAAAATAAAACAACATAAAATAAAAAGAAAAAAAAGATCCAGGAATGAGACACAGAGCCAGGTCTGGTAGTCAGAAGGTACCAACCACCATGAATGAGGACCCGTGTTCAGGTCCCACACCCACACGTCACAGGCAACACACTGCCTGCAGACTCCAACTGCCCAGTTATAAGAAAGACTCGCCCCAGCCCAGGGCCTGAGTCTCAGGGTGGCTCTTTTTGCTGCCTGCCGTTCAGAGGGGACAGGGTGAATGGTTTATAGCCGCTACCTCAAATGATCATGAAATGTCACATGAGCAGAGACACTTGTCAAACGCCTTCCCCTTACAAGCATCCTCATCATGACCTGTGTTAATGAAGTTAATTGAATTTAAGATCAATAATGGTTAATTATTACAATTTGACATTCAGAGATAAATGACTTTAAGACAGAGAAGTGCGTGTGGGGGAGACAGAGAGAGAGGGAGGGAGGGGAGAGAGGGGAGAGGGAGAGGGAGAAAGAGGGAGAGAGAGAGACAGAGAGAGAGAGAGAGAGAGAGAGTGTGTGTGTGTGTGAATTCACTCCAAAGAAGGTGAACGTGTTACTAGCCTAAGAGGGATCTCACAAGCCTTCCATTGATTCTGGAACAAGCTGATCGACTTTGCCCTCTGATGAATGTAGGCTTTTCAGAGCTACAAGTAAATGTTGTACAAGACTACCCTAACCCTTGTCAGTGGCCAAATCTATATGTGCTGTACACCAGAAATCTATTGAAAGAGATTAAAGAGGTGCAAGAGAAACACAGCAGCTTCAATAAAGGTGACGGTTTATTATAGTGACTATTAATGTAACTTAACTGTATGCAGTTATGAATGTTTATAGATCGGGGTGGTTTAATTTGGGCCACTTGGATATGATTATAATTGAACGCCAATTCTTTTTTTTTCTTTTTAATATCACCAAAGATGAACTCAATTGAATGTGGGGGAAAAAAAAAAAGGAAAACCAAGCCAGTTCAGAAAGGCGGTTATACCAAGCTTCACAAAAGGTGGACTCCCAAGTAGGGCTGGCCACAGGGGAGCTGGCCCTTGACTCACCTGTGTGGGTACTGACCCACTAAGCCTCCCCATCCCCTGTCCTGCTGGGTGTCAATCTTGATTGTCAACTTGAATGCATTGAGAAATGGTTAGTAGCACAGCTCTGGGTGTGTCTATGAGATCTTTTTATTTTATTGTTGTGCTGGGTGGGGGTGCATTGTGACATTTACAGAAGTTCTTACAATATATCGTAGTTGACTTCACCCCTCCGTCATTCTCCTTTATCCCCGTCCCCCATTCCTGGAATAGTTTCAACAGGTCTCATTTTTCCATTTTCATACGTGTGTACATAATATTCCACCGTATTCACCCTCCTCACCCTTTCCCCACCTCCTCCTTCTGCCATTGGTATCAACCCCGCCTCCCCAGGCAGGACCTGTTCCACCAAGTAACAGGGGAGACCCCTTGAATGTGGGGCCCACCATGCCATAGGCTGGGAACCCAGGTAGAAGAAGGACGGAACCCAAAGAGCAGCCATTCTTTCTCTCTTTCTCTCTGCTTTCTGGCCGCCATGATGTGAACTACTCTGCTCCACTCTCCCACCACCATGATGAAAAGAACCCTCTCAAGCCATGAGTCAAACACATCCTTCCTTAAGTATTTTGTCCCAGTGACAAAAAAGTCTCACTAACACCCTGGCCATCACCAGTTACCCCACCAAGCCAGGGTCCACCCGGGGAAGTGGCTCTTCTGATTTCATCAGAGTTGGTGAGAAGTTTACTTCTCAGGGGATGACTTGCTGGCAGGAAGACATACCCCCCAAATATGCCCGTCGTGACACTGCTACAGGCACCCCAAACCAGTTACGTGACCACTTACAAGATTTATAATGACAAAGTAAATGTTGGTGGTAGGGAAGGGAGGCCTACTGATTGCACGGCCCTGACAAAACACTGCTGAGGAATTCTGTCAAAATGTAAGATTATGCTAAAACACCGTGAAGAACACTGCTGATCATCTGCTCGTGTCAATTACTTGAAGGGTCTCTGACAGCATATTTACATTAAACACATTTCAGGAGAAAAATCCTTAATGCTATACCAGAATATTTCCCATTACCATTAGCGAATCTTTAAAACTCGGCTTTCCACCCTTGGCTACAGAAGGAGACGTGGCAGGCTGTGGGGGGTGGGGCAAGAGGCTGGGGACAAGGATCCTAATAACTCCAGCTGCAGAGAAGTGGGGATCACAGGCTCAGAATGAGGGGTCCCTGTCATGCTTTATTCTGACAGTAGATGTCAGGGCTCTCTTTGGTCCCCAAGAGACCCCATGCCAAATGCAAAGCAGCATTCCTGGCTGTGGTGGCCAACCCTACAAGTCCAATGTCACCTCATTTTTTTTCCATTTTTCTTTTATTATTCATATGTGCATACAAGGCTTGGGTCATTTCTCCCCCCTGCCCCCACCCCCTCCCTTACCACCCACTCCGCCCCCTCCCGCTCCCCCCCACCCCCTCAATACCCAGCAGAAACTATTTTGCCCTTATTTCTAATTTTGTTGTAGAGAGAGTATAAGCAATAATAGGAAGGGACAAGGGGTTTTGCTGGTTGAGATAAGGATAGCTATACAGGGTATTGACTCACATTAATTTCCTGTGCGTGTGTGTTACCTTCTAGGTTAATTCTTTTTGATCTAACCTTTTCTCTAGTTCCTGGTCCCCTTTTCCTATTGGCCTCAGTTGCTTTTAAGGTATCTGCTTTAGATTCTCTGCATTAAGGGCAACAAATGCTAGCTAGTTTTTTAGACCAATGTCACCTCATTTAACAAGGTGAATGACAGGTGCACGGGAGACAATTATTGGGATTAAAACTTGGATAGCATCTCTAGGAGCTGTGCACCCTGCCACCACCAATCCCAGATCAGGCTGTCTCGTCCACAGTAAGGGGGACATCAAAAGACCAAAATGAAATGCGGTCTTGAGTAGTCTAGCTGGGTGAAGTGTGTCCCACACCATGGCAAGGTAATGGCCTGAGGCTGGGAATTGTCACAGATCAAGAACACCACAGTGGAGGACACCATGAGTTCCCAGGAGGACGGAAGGTCAAGATAAGGTTGGATCAGAATGGGTCCAGGGAGCTGGGAAAATGTTCCCGAACACTTAGAAAGTCACACCCAAGTCTTACGTACCCAAGATGACAGTCACAATGGCCCTGGGATCACAGCAGCCAGGATGAGGCCATCTTGCTATTTTTGATTGCTCTGCAGTACATTCTCTGTACACGGCCGCCCGCTCTCACACTCCTGCCCTCTGATGAGGTGGATCTGGTTGTTCCTCACGTCACAAACCAAGGCACTGTGTCACACAGGACACAGAGCTGGTGAAGTGCAAAGTCAAGCTCTGAACACAGGTGGCAGGGGCTCTCTTGCCCTCCACACGGTGACTACCCGTCAGCCCCCAGCACTTGGTGACATCTCTTACACTCAGCAGACAGGCAAAGTGTCCAGGATTAATGGGACCCTTCATTATCACTTTAGCTGGCATATGTGTCTGTGTGACTCAGATGATGGAGCTGCGGTGTTGAGACAGCCCAGTGCTGTGCAGGACATATTGGGGTTCTGGGGTGGTATCTCCCATCCTGACCTACCCACCCTGCCCAAGGACCCACAGACTGAAGCTGAGCCCTAAAAGCAAAATACCCTGATGATCAATGCCCCAGAAAGCATAGGACGGATTGTCCACAAAGGAAAGTCACAGATGAATGAAGAGACACGGGTCTCCACCTCACACTTGACCTTATCTGTAAGAAACACAGGCTACTCTCAAGCATTCACAAGCAGCCAATTCAAGCATAATAACTGTGGTCATCCCAGAAACTGGTGCATGGAATATAGAAATTCAGAACAGAGAGTATCCTTTGGAGAGATTCTATATTCTGTGTGTTTAATTAGGGGAAATCTGATTCTGCCCATCCCAAACAGACACATTGCCTAAACCGCTCTTTATGCATTCATGTTTACCTTAAAATACTTAATATCCTACTATATATAAAATATAGAGACAGACACTTGTCCTGGGGGATTGGTTCCGGGACTATTGAGGGTGCCCAGGTCCTGCATCGAGAACAGTGTAGTATTTGAACAACCTCCTCAGTTCTCCTATACTGTAAACCACCTCTACATTTTTGTGATACCTAATACAACAAAAATACGCTGCAAGTACCTCTCATTCTGCATTGTTTAGGGAATGACAACAATAAAACAGTCATTTTTCAGTACAGACGCATTTTCTTTTTCTTTTTTTTATTGAGACAGTCTCACTATGTAGGCCTGGCCGATGTAGAACTCACAGTCCTCCTGCCTCAGCCTCCCAAGTGCTAGGATTACAGAGGTGCACCATCACACTGGGCTCCAGACACATTTTCACTTTTACAACTATTTTTGATCCACATTTGGTTGAATCTACAAATGCCGAATTCACGGATACTTAAAGGCTGGTGTGTGTGTGTGTGTGTGTGTGTGTGTGTGTGTGTGTGTGTGTGTGTCCACACACACATTCTCAGCAGTGTGAAGGCTGGAGAACAGAGCCACCACCACCAATACCACCACCTACATTCAAACTACATTCAGCTACATTCAAAATGAGATTTTTACATTGAGGCTACCACAGGTCAACACAGGAGCATTCAGAAGCCAAAGGTTCTAGCTCTACTTTAAACAAAATTAGGGCCAGTTCTGGGCGACCCACTTCTTGCTTGGTGGCAAAAAGATATCAGGGATAAATAATATGTCCTGGGTCTACTGTCATTTTTAAAAACATGAATATGCATTGCACACACATATACATGTACACATGTACACACACGCATCCACACATATCCTCCCTTGTATGACAAATGAACTTCCATATGAACCTGGTGGCCCTACAAAGTTATCATTCTAATACATTATGACCATCAGTTGCAAATGAACACAGTAGATGAGAGAGAGCCCTTGAACAGGCAGGATCTGCTTCCGACAATAAAGCACCCACAGCAGTCCCCCCACAGCTCTCTGGGAAGAGACAGGAGCAGAGTGGCTACTGAGCTGCATACCCTGCACCTTGTAAATGGACCTCCTCCGTGGAGGGGTGGGGGTGACTCACACCAGAGCTGAGAGTCACCCAGCAGAATGCCGTGCTCCTGAGGGTTTGAACCACATGATCTGGCTTTTGTAGGGTTCAGCTAATACTCTGACCCATTTCTGGGTGTCACTGGGGGGACTGTTGGGTACTGGTGCACCTGCTCCCTCCAACCTGACTTTCCTTCCTCCTTCTAGGTCAGCACTTCTTACACAGAAAAGTGCCCAGGCTTCACAGGCCAGATTTCTAAAACCCCAAAGCCCACCACTGAGTATGGGCACTGTCAGAGGCAAAGACTAGAGGCCTCTGGCTCAACCATGACAGGACTGGCTTGCTGGCCTATGCCGGCAAAAACCAGTGGGTCAGAAAGATGAGTCTTTTGAAAGGAGCCAGGGGGAGACATGCAGACAGTGCGTCGTGTCATTCTAGGCACATCTACATGTCTCCACAAGGATGTCCTGAGATGAAGTCTTAACATCAGTGTTTCACAGATGGGGACTCTGAGATACTGGTTCAAGGTAACAGAGCTAACTTTGCAAGACCAGGACCTGAACCCAACTAATCTGGATGCAGCTTCCCGGCCCCATAGCTCTCCCTTCCATCTTCCAGGAAGATCTGCACCCCACCGTGCCTCTCTCTCTGCTGTTTACAGAAAGAACCCCCCTCCCCCAAACTGTCAAACTGGGACCATCACCAAAAAAAAAAAAATTAATCTCAAGTTTTTAAAATATCAAAACCTTAAAACGTATAATTAAATTAATCATCATAAATTACTTTTTAGCACTGTGAGTTGGATTTATAATATCATTTTCAAACCTCTCTGTGAGATTTAAATATTTTATAGCATATGTGAGTGTGAGGGAAATGTGTCTCTGTGCTTAAATATCGCTGTGGAGCAGCAGGCTTTGACAAAAACGGTACAGCCACGGTTTCTAAGGTAGTTTGTAAAAATTATTTATTTCCATACTAGTTAATTATGATGGGAGTCTTTGTTGAATGCGCAAGCATTAAAAAAGTGCTGATATTTTATGCATCTTTAACTGGCTGTTCGATTCCCTGCAGCGCACTGGTAACTCTGACATTTAGTACTTACTCACGGCAACTGTAATAAGGGGTTTGATTGCTTCCTTTGTAGATGTAGTAATTTAATAACTGTGTGATCAGTTGCATAAATTTGCTATATAACCATCTTAAGTTAGCCACATTAAAATTAAGCAAAATTGTAATCTGTTGACAGATTATCGCTACCGAACAATTCTACTAAAAGCATTTCAGATTAGCAAGTGCCACGAGCATTTGTGTTTTATAAGCTTGCAAAAAAAAAAAACTAACAGTAATACTATGGCAGCTTCCTCCTTCTTGCACCCCAATCTCTAGCTGCTACCCCCCAACTAACCACACACACACACACACACACACACACAATGCATCTTGCTAAGAGACAAATTCACAAAATTCTATTTGTTCTGTGAAATCTCCTGCCTGCATTTCGATATTTGAAATGTGTTATATGGTGGATTCTGGAAGAAGAAGAAGAAGAAGAAGAAGAAGAAGAAGAAGAAGAAGAAGAAGAAGAAGAAGAAGAAGAAGAAAAAAGGCAACATGTCAGTTTCCTCTTATTTCCGTAATTTCCTTTATGCAAGTTCAAATCCAGTGTCTTTGAAAGGACAGGCACCCTCCTAGCATGGCATTCTCCCCAGAGCAAAGCCAAAGTGCTAATTTTGTACTTTAAGCTGGAGAAAGGAACAAGGTGCCTGGGCTCCCTGTCTGAGGGTGGCTCCTGCAGCAGGAACTTGTAATTAAGCAAACCACCGGGCAGCCGTGTCATCAGTGGTGAAAGAACCCCTCACCAGGTTTGTGGGTAAAAGCAGGAAGCCAGGAGCTCCCTGGGGCAGGATCCCCCTCAAGCACAGTGACAAGTAAAGAAAGTGATGCCCGGGACCACTGTGCTTATAGAGCAGCGTGAACCCCACCTTCCTGCTCTGCACCCCATTACTTGACTTCCCAGAGCAATGTTTAGCCAGGCAGGCAAGTCAGGAATAACTGTTTCTGATACTTCCCAGCAAATATCTTTAACCATCTGTTTACACTTGCCAAATTTGCTTCCAAGTTTCCAATTTTATCGGTATATAAAAAGAATATCTGTTTTTAAAAAAAAATTGTAAATATCTTGTGATGCATCTTTACATAATTCAAGAGAATTTAAAAAAAAAAAACTCACTTGAAAGCCAGCATGCTCACAGATTTGTTTAAACTTGCATTTAGATAGAAGTTTGGGGTGGGAGCCACAGAACCAAGAGAGGCGCTTTTTTGGAACGGCCAAATGTCAAAGGTGAATGTACTCCCTGAGCAAAACCACGGCCAACATGGCGGGCTGGCTCCTGGGGCAGCCGAGCACATGCATCCTGTCACCTCAGATGGAGGTGGGGGGGTGGGGTCCTCTCCCACACAGGTGATGCATCCAGGCTGGACCACAGATTCCTTCGGAGCAAAGACCACTGCAGCCCTTGACAAATTAGAAAGGACTTCACTACCAAATTTCCTGCCAAGAGGCTTCACAGTCAAATGTCTATCTTCTTCTCATCAACGAGCAGCGATGCTATGACTTTGACATGGTGTCTCCGTTACTTACAGACACAGTTAATGCAAAGTGATCGAGGAACGTGAGGTCTGTAAAACTTTGAAGAGCCAAGCAAAGGCGACTTCCATTGTGGGCTCTTTTATCCTGAGAGGGACAGGGGAATGGCGCTGGCACAGACGTGCATGTGTGTGCATAAAATCAGAATTAAGTGGCCAAGGATCTCGGTTTCTATCACTGCCACCCTTACCTGTAATTCTTTATAATCCATTTGAGATACCCTGGGCTAGGTTTGGTTGCCTCTAATTATAACTAATTATGCCTGTAGATATGCTTAGGGTTACTACGTGTATAAAAATGGAGGGAGGAAAGAAAGAAATGCATCAGGATTATTAAAAGAAAGAGAGACATACTAATTAGCTAACTTGTATACTCATTTCAAAGTTTAATAATATTTTTTAACATTCCAGCATACACTGTAGAAAAATCACCCACAGCACCACCTGTGCGTCCCCTGGGACCTGAGGATTTAGTTCTCTCTCTCTCTCTCTCTCTCTCTCTCTCTCTCCAGTCTCGGAGTCTTCATTTCTAAATATTTCTTTGATATTTCATAGTCTTCCACCCCATCCCACCCCCACAAATTAAAAAAGTCAAAAACAAGATAGTAAACTCTATCCCCCGCCAAAGCCTTTTAAATAACATTTCTACAAAGCCCAAGTTAATTACATAACTCAAGTGCTTGAGGGAGAAAAACAAAATTCACATCTATTCCCATAATTTTGGAAGCTGCTTCTTCTACACAGTTTGATTCTGTGTGTGCTGAGATGCCAAGTGGCTGCCCTATTCCCAAAGCCTGGGACAAAAAAATGGTGCCACCGTTCCCCCTTCATTTGCTCCATCTACTCAGTCCCCCACTCTCCCTGTCTTCTGGGCTTTGTGTGACCTGTGATGTGGCGGGGAAAGGGGGAAGAAGGCGGAGTGATGCTAGGGAGAAATGCAAGGCTGGGAACAGAAAGCCCGGTCCACTCTCACCTGTGAACAGCCCACCTGTCCACCTGAGCAGAAGCAGAGCCAAGGTAGTGATCTTGTCAGGACCAGAAGGACAATTAAACCCAGATAATCAATGACTGAAGCCACGGGTGCCACCAAGATTTTGTGGGTTTTGCCTACCTCCAACTCCACACTTTTGAGGGTGGGTCAGTTGTACACAAAACAAAGCCTTAACAGAAATGTTACCAAGGAAATAATAGCCATTTCCAATGATAATACACAATTTTAGCACTGACGCTTAGCTGATTTAGGTGTTCGGCCAACATGTCAAGCAGCCTGCCTTCCTTAGGCGGCCCTTTAATGGGTAACTGGCAGACTCTGGCAGTCTTATTTCTGTTTTAGATTTGGTTTGTCATTGGGTATCCATTACCTGCCATTCATCTTTGATCTCTTTGGACAGCCCTGATCAAAAGATGTCATTTGACCTACTCCACTTGGCAGAAACTTGTATGACTCTCATAAAGGGGCCACCCCAGCTATAAATAAAATGACATTATTATTTTTCTGTCCTATCATGTAGAAGAGACAATTATGATAATGCAATGTCTGTCATCGGGAACCCAGCAAATTGCTAGCTCTCACGCAACTGTTTAGCTTTCTTATTTGTTTTTTGTCTGTTTTCCTCCATTTCAAGTTGAAAATAAAGCAGAATTGAAATCCCTAATGCTCTGCCTCCCATTCCACCAGTCTCGGGCTTCTTCCCACGGCACTGACATGCAGGTGTGGCCAGCAGCTTGCATCAGTGTTGGGCTACAGCTCTGTTGTTTGGCAAGGCAAAGGAACAATGGGATTGGGTCTGTCCTTCATTCGGTGTCACGAGACAAGCTAATCTCTGGAATTAGAACAGAGAGATTTGACTGCAAATAGATAAAAATCATGGTGAGGCATTACTGAGTCTTTAATCAAGTCATAATAAGGAAAAATACATTGCACTATTCATCCAACAGGCAAAATAAAGACGGCTCAAGAGACCTCACGATGAAGTCCCCAACCTGAGGGGGGGCGGAAGGGTTGGGGCAGGGATACACTGGTCCAAGGGTTTGTTTCTGTCTCCAGTGTGGACCAAAAATGTGGGTTCCATGGTGATGACACTGTGCTCAAACGCTTATGGTAGTGGAGACGTGAGGTCTGCTTCCTTGCCTGGATGGCTTAGGAGTGTCCAGGGTCAATGAGCAGAGGCTATTAAAAGCACAATCATTCTCTGTTCCTCAGGCATCTGGGTGAATCAGAGGCAGCAAGTTCTTCACCCACCACAAACCGGGAACCCGCCCTACCCCAGTCTTCAACTAATCAGTGTTCTCGCTTCGGACATGAGAACAGAGATGTGGCACAGGAGAGCCCTGCTGCAATTCTGGCTGTGTTTGCTCAGATCATACCATTCTAGACTCAAGGACAAAGCAGGAGCCTTGTAGAGGGACACCAAGTCCACCATCTCATTCAACAGAGGAGAAAATGAGGCCCAAAGCAGGGTAAGGACTGCCCAGAGATGACAAGAAGTATCAAATGGTAGACCTGAGTCCAGATTGCATGACACAACTGCCATGACAGCCTGCCTGCCATCGTCTCCGAGACCACACAAGAGATCACTCTTCCGTGAACTAATGGCCCCGGAATGGATCATCCAAAGACTCGCCACCATTCCCAGGTGCCCCAGAACACGGGCTGATGGTACAGTGCTCTGGGGTCAGGACTTAGGGGTCCCTAAAATCCCAGAGCCACTATTAACCATTTTAGTGACAGGGTATGGGGTATCCACCAGGGATAGACTTGCCAAACTGGCAAGTCTAGGCAAGAAGGAGTGGGGAAGCCCCAGCACTCCTTAAGGCTTCTTGGGAAAAGTATTAGATGGCGTGGTCCAAAGAGAAAAGCTGGTTCTCCACACTGCTGTTGGTATCTTACCCCTGGGACACCCCCACTTCCAGCAAGATAGTTCCAGATTTCTTTCACTTCCTGGGATTAGTAAAATATTCCCGTTATGTTCCTAACCTGCTGAGTGTCCATACCAGAATTACCTGGCTGTGACACCCTCTGCCCTCCGACCTCCTTGAGGACTTCCTATCTTGGTACCGGCACCTGCCAGCACTGGCCTGAGCAGGTGTTTGATGCTTATCTGCTAGAACTGGGTTTAATTCATACTCCAAAGCCCTCAGAGGAGTCTAGGACTACAGGAAAATATATATACCTACCTCTTCCTCCTGATTGACCACAGCCAACCATCCTATACCCGGAACTCCAAGTCCCATTCACCGTGTTGTCACAGCACAGTCTGCTGAGTCTCTACCAAGGCTCCAACATCTCTTTTCTTCCTCCTTATCCTGACCCTTCTCTCTCTCTCCAAGCTGTCTGTCAGATGTCAGTGGGTGCAAACTGAAGACTGAATTGAGTCAGTCTTCCTTCTTGCCCCTAAGTGACAGTGACCATAAGCCCCCAAAATCTGGGGCATTTCACTCGCATTTTCCTTTTTCTTTCTGGTGCCACACCAAATCCCAACAACTGGCACCCAGGCAGATCTACAAAATCTAGCTGCATGGAGGGATGGGTGGACTCAGAAGCCTGATGCTGAGGGCAGAAGCAGGGCTGGGCGAGGCGGCAGCATTTTATGGTCCACACGCCATGGTGCTAACGAACCTGCAAATCTCTCTCAGGCCTGGGTTCATCTTTTGTTCCATCCTGAGCAGCCAGAGAACCGAAGCAAGTTGGCACACCAATCTAGGCTTCTGGGCCTTCACTTTTGACGTGGGAACACAAAACATTCTCTTCCGAGAACTGTCCATGGAATTATGCATAAAAAATATTAGCCCAAGCCGGGTGCTGGTGGTCCACACCTGTAATCCTAGCTACTTGGGAGGCTGAGATCCGAAGGATTGCAGTTCGAGGCCAGTCTGGGCAAATAGTTTGAGAGAGCCCAAAATAACAAGATCAAAAATGGCTTGTAGGAGTGGTTCAAGCAGTAGAGCACTGACTCTGCAAGTGGGAAGCCCTGAGTTCAAACCTTAGTCCCACTGAAAAGAAAAGCATGGGCACAGTCCCTAGCACAGAGCACATACTCAATAAACAGAAGGTATTTCTGGTTACAAAAGATGACATTCCATCAGCAAGAATAAGCTCTGCCCTGCTGTAACAAGGGTCAGATTTCCATGATGACAGAACAAGTCCTCCACCTGGCCTCACCCTTGCAACTAGCAGCATCCTTAAGTGTCTAGCCTGTATAACCAGCTCAGCCTGGAGCCCAGCAAGGTGGCAGAGAAAGAACCTTCCACCAGCCAGAAGCATTGTTCCCCCTCAGGTCAATGCTACTACAGCTCGCGGGGCAGACCATGGGCTAAGTGCTGCTCTATTTTGGCTACCCACGAAAAGCAGGTAAACCTGGAGCAGGCTGAGATAGGAGTGGAGAGAGTGGGCGTGGTGAGGGTTTTGCAGAATCCACATGGCATTGGGTTATGGATTTATATATTATTTATATATCATCCCCCACACTCCCTTCTAAGGACAGTCTAGTGCATTCCTGTCCAGAGAGGTGAAGGTAGGGAAAAGTGAGACCAAACAGGTACTCCAGACCCTGCTGTGATCTGGCCTGCCTCTTCCATCAGAAATGTTCTTTGGGATGAGTTTGAGCTGTGGCCTCTGGCTGGATATCATGCAGGAAGGCAAGCCTTGGTCCTCTCCCTCCATCTATGGGGGCATGAAATGATGCAGGGGAGAAAATGCAGGGCTCTGTGGGACTGAGCATGGAGATGGGAAGATAAGAACCATGTTCCAGTCCACAAAGGATGGAATGAGAGCCCACTGACAACAGCCACCTGCTTCTCCACCTTACTGCCTTCAAGTCTCAGTTTCTCCATCTGTCTCATGGGGGGACAATGACAGGGCTACTGGACAAGAAGAGGTTCCTTGTGCTGCTGTGGGCTGTGCTCGGGGGAGGCCTATCTTCCTTCCCACGATGCAAAGAGATGAATCAGCAGAAAACACAGAGTAACCAAAGAAAGAACTAGAGCTGGGTCATGGGTCATCCATGCACCTAGCTTAGCTGGAACTAATGTCCACTCCATGTTACTGAAATCCAGGACCTCAGTTGTACCTACCACATTTCAAATGCTGCAGTCGGTAGCTGCCATGCTGGAAGGCTCAAGAGCAAGATTTTCCAGGAGACAGAAGGTTCCATGGTGCTGGATGCAGGTGGCCTGGCCTCCTGCTCCCAGACGGCCATGACTTCTGAATGCCTCCTGTTCCTTTTTAGAAAAGACACTTTCCTACAGGAACAATTCTTAACCCTTTGGGGGCTCAGGACTCCTGTGAGAGGCTAACAAAAGTCAACACTGGCTAAAGCTCACTGTAGGGGGAGGCGACCCACCACGAGCACCAGAAAATACTAGGTGGTTCACCTTGAATCACACAGTCATAAATTACCCCCTTGTCTGTGCTGTCTGTTTCCTTCTGATTGCTTCAAGGAGAAAGTATGGGATGGGCACTATCTGCCTTCAGTCCCTCCCTCCCTAACACTTGCTAATCTCCTGTTTTAAGACCAGAGATAAGGCATCAGATTCAAGCTGTAGGCAAGCAAGAGAATCCAGCTAGAATTTAATGACATTGTTTGATTTCACGGCATTTATTTTTATGGTTATTTTCTCTTTATGGCAAGTGATTCTGGGTCTTCATTTATAGGAGTGACACACTTTCCTTTTAAAAATAAATTTATTTGAGCTAAAACGTGTGTAAATAACAATATTCAGGCGGTCCATGTGGTATGCAGAAATGTGGACTAGCATGACGGGTTTGGGAGAGAGGATGATGGTCTGGCTGCTCCAAGGCAAAGCACAGAATCCCAGTCGCAGGAGGTTCCAGAAGGGATGGGGTGAGGGAAGCCCATAGGGAGGAGATTTGGTTCCCTGGTTAATAAGCAGCATTTGCTATTAGGATTCCCAACACCCCAGACTTGTAAGGGAATTTGGCAGGTTTTTAAGGAAAAGCTCTGATCTTCTAGCTTGGGGCAACAGCAGTTATCAAACCTCAATATGAATAAATATGCTAATAAAAAATGTAATATTTGCAATCAACCGTTATCAATTAAAGACAGGATGCTTCATCTCCAAATGATGGCTCCAACCCCTGGCTTCTGACCAGCCTGGGCTGCAGAGTCCACACTGTAGGAGGATAGTGTGCCAGCGCCAGAGATACGGGCGAGGGTGCCATCTGTGGGTCCAGGTACCTGGCAGGGACCCTGCAGTAAGGCTCCTGGCATCACTCTCCACCTGCCCGTCAGGATGTAGAAATGTTTCCTGACCCCACACATTTGCCAGGGCCACAGTGAGGCTGATACTCATCCATCTTTCCTGGACTCCAGTAAAGGAAAGTGTTAACTTGCACTGATTTGGGGCTGAGTGGGATGAACTTGGTGGCCGCAGTGATCTGGGAAGTGAAGAGGCTCTGCTGGTTGTCTGGAAAGGCCCCTGCATCAGGAAGCTGGGGATCAAGAACTGTCATTAGTGGGGTATCAGAAGGACCCTGAGCTGAGTGCAGACACCAGCAGCCTGGCTGATTTCCACTTAGCAGCATGAAGCTTAGAGCAAGTGAATAGATGTTTCTGCACTTTGATGCTCCACCTGTACACCAGGGAACACCTCCATCCTGGGTCAAGCCTCTTCCCCGACCAGTGCCCACACAGTCAGCCTGCCCCATGGCCCCTACACAGGTCCATATGTGGGGGACATGCAGAGGCGCCTTGTTCCTGCTCACACGGGCAGCCATCCATTGAGGTGAAAGGACCCAGTGGAAGCTTTGTGGCTAAGATGACAAGACAACACAGAGCCACATCCTCAGCACCCTAGAGAACCAGAAAGAAGGACTCCAGCCCATCAGGCCAGGATAGAGACTGTCTGTCCCTTTGGTCTGCAGGGGAGATGCTCAGGCTTGTCCCCAGCTGTGCCCATGCCCTCTGCCAAGTGATGCTGCAGGGAAGGGAGCAGGATGGATGTTTCCAGAGCTGGCAGTGTCTGCAGCAGTGAGAGGAAGCTGCCCAGGGCCCCAAGGAGCCTCTCTCTGTGATGCCAGAAAACACTGGGCAGCACCGTGTCCTCACCTCTTCCGTAGGACGGCTCTGCCGGCCACTGCACCAGCTTGTCTCAGCTTCTTCGGGCCCCTAACAGCCTTCCACCGGCCAAGCCTTCTTGGGGCTGGGTTTCTCATCCATTTTGAATCATTTCTATTGAGAGGATTTCACAACCCCTTGTGGTATTCCATTCTTACACAGAACTGGTAATTTGAGTGATTGTGAATTGTTCCGAGTGCCACATTTGTATTTTGCAAAAGATCAAGATTTTATTCATATCTGAGTGCATAATTTTGCCTCAAGATATGTTAAATCACATTAATTAACTTTGTAGCCAGAATGCAAGAAATTAACCGTTTGGATGAACCTTATTCTGTAATCACCGTCATTCTCAGACCACCTCATCTGGAAGAACAGGCAGCAAAACCAGGAGAAGTTTGTGGGGGATGGAGCTAAGAGGAGGTTCAGCTCACTGACCCCTGAAGAACCACACTCCTGGGACTTGCTTTTATCTGTGAAAAACAACAAGAAAAGAATAGTAGTCCACACACTTCTGTATGCGCCTCCTGAACTGTATAGGCACAGACTGGATGAAGAGAAGAAACAGTGATCATGACCTGGGAAGCCAGCCACCAGCCACTGAGATGAGACATGTCCATCCTGGGCACCAGGTAAGCGAGGGACAGGGATGTGGTCAAGAAGTGATCACGTGTGTCAAGCAGAAATGTACACGCTGCCTCCATTATGCAGAAGAAGACTTGGAGTTTTATCTACTAGCTAGTCCAACTTTTCTCATGTTTAATTATTATTTCTTGTTTTGTTTTTCTTACTCTGCCCTTTGGGCCTGGACCATGATCACTCAGACAACCAACTTTTTTTGACAGTTATAAACCTTCCTACTGACAAGAGAGACACTCCTTCTTACCAGGAAGGTCCTCAGGCTATTTGTAACTTGGAACCCGGTGAATGTGGGGAGCTCTGAAAGCCCTAGTAAGTTCCTTGGGAAAGGGGTGCTCCCTATGGCCAGGTGGCATGACACATCAAGTCAGGTGGCATCCCAGGCCAGCACTGGGGCCCCTCTCTTGCCTCAGGCCAGAAAGCAAAAGTGACAATGTGATCTTGGTGGGGGGGAGGAGGCGGGGCAGTCCCTTTCCTTGTCACCCAACTTGGCTTGGCAAGGGACTAAAAGGTAAGTATGAGGAATACAATTGGAATTATGATAAACAGAAATAAAAAAAAGGGGGGGGGGCTAAAATCAGAAAGGTTTTGTGAAAAAGAAAAACGGCTGGCAGTTAAAGCTGAAAACAGCAGTGCTTCCAGGCAATTTAGACTGCAAAACACAAACCATTAAGTTTATCCATTATCTTTTAATTTAATCTTGAATGATTTATAATCCATCACGCAAGGCTTCAACCATATCCAATTATTCTCTGCTGCTTGATTGACAAGAAAGGTGATTTATTAAGCTAATAAAAAGTGATGTGAGCTGAGCTCATATAAAAAATAACCAGCCGGACAAAGACTTTAAAGAGACATCGACCATTTTTTTTTCCCACTGAGAAGGGTTTTGTCACTTTTACCCATTCAGCATTAATCAAGTAGCAACTTAGCAGAGATTGGCAAGGTGTAATAATTACTGTGATATAAAATGAGACTTCCACCTCAGATAGGGTGGTAAGAGGAAGAAAATAAGTATCAGTGTCTAAAAACCCTAAGAAAGCCATAAATGCAAAGGAGAAAGGGAGGGGGGGGCTCTCCAAGTCTTATGGGATAAAAGCAGCAAGGGCAGGAACACTTGCAGCTTGGTTTTCAGGGGAAGGCAGGAGATCCCCCATTTATTTAAAATGCATTTTCCATTTTCCAAGGGGGAAAAAAATCAGACCGAAATCTCCAAATGCCTGTTTGTGTTTCCTTCTTGCAGTACAGTAGCGCAAGAAGGCTGGGATGCATGAATTAAAGGGAGCTAGCACCTCTGAAGTCATCTCTTGTAATTGTTTACCTAATGTTCTCTGGGACTCTAGGGAAAAGGCAGGTTTGCAAGATGAAGTGGTGTGTGCGAGGCCTCTCCTCGTACACAACAGGATGCCACTCTAATGTCCAAGATGCCTGCGTGTTTCAGTGAGCACAGCACTTCAGGACTAATGATGCAATCAAACAGCCTGGGCTGGGAAAATAGTGCTATCTGCAGCACGCACGGAGAACCCAGAGCGTCTGGAACACAGAGGAAATCAGAAAGTGAAAAAGGCAAACTCCTAAATTTTCACAGGGTACAGCAGGAGGGCTGTCCTCAGGGGAAGGAGAGGTTAGGAGTGTTTGCTTGCTTTCTAGCTTATGGGGGAGGGGGAGGAAGAGAGAGCATAAGAGAGAGAGAGAAACAGAGAGAGAGAGAGAATGGAGGGAGGGAGAGGAGAGAAGAGAATCAGAGAGAGAGAGGGAAGGAGGAAGGGAAGGAGAGAGAGCGCAAGAGAGAATCAGAGAGAAGAGAAAGAGAATCAGAGAGGGAGAATCAAGGAGGGGACAGGGAGAGAGAGGGAGAGAGAGAGGAGAAGGTAGGGAAAGAGAGAGAGAAACAGAATCAGAGAGAGAGAGGGAGGGATGGAGGGAGGAAGAGAGAGAGAGAAAAGATTACAGAGAGAACCAAAGACAGACACAGAGAGAGAGAGAAGAAAGAGAATCAGAAAGAGAATCAGAGAGGGAGAATGGGGGGGAAGGGGATAGAGAGACCACCACCCCATCCCACACTGAATGCTCTGTCCAGTCGTTTTCTCGTTTTCTTTCTCAATTATTTGAGCCACATATGCTCGGGCCAAATATTACTGCATTCCTTTTACTTTCCAGGGCGATCCGTATTACCTACACTATATTAAGCAATCTATAAGAGCCAGCCTGGCACTTTGTGTCATTCTGGAAGAAGCAGATACTCACCATTTGCCCACAGACTGCAACAAAGAAAGGTCCTTGGAACTTTAAATGTGCTCCCCAGGGGACTTTTTTTAAGGACATAATCCTGTTCTCAAGGTTTTTTTTCCACCCATCCACAAAATCTTACCTGCCTTTCCTTTATGCTTTTCCTGCCCCAATCCCAGCCAGGGCCCAGTCCCCCAGCTGCTAGGAGGGAGGCAGCTGCAGCCTAACACCTCAAACATTTAGGGACAGCTGTTCCAGGAGAACCAAACCAGGGTGTAATGCAGAGAGCCAGAGGGCTTTGGCTTTACCCTGCAATGCAGGCTCTGCAGGGGGCTTAGAAGATATCCACCTGCACTGCCTCCTGGTGCCCAACATTCTGATCCTACATCTCCTGCCACACTGACCATACAGGACACTGTAAGGATCAAAGACAAAGGAAGCAAACAGGCGGCTTAATTAAGACACAGCAAGCCAGGTGTGCAGAGAGCACAACCTCCCCCCTCAACACACACACACACAGCCTCTCCAGGGCTAGGGAGCTCAGGACTTGACGACCACAGCTGGCTGTGATGCCCCAAGGATATGTGTCATCCTCCACATTTTTATTTTTTAGTTTTTAAATTGTCCTTCCAGGGAGCAGGCCTGAACATCCGAGGCAGGAGGAGCATGGAATCAAACTTCATTTATAAACTTTTCCTCTCTTTTGTGTGTGGGTCCCAGGTGGCATCCAACTCCCCTCCACCACCACCACCATGGCAAGGGGGCCTGGCCATATTGACTCGTTACTGTGTGAACAAGGACTGTAAAAGCTGCCTTTACCAAAATCAATTCAAAGATTCCAAACAATCTATTGGAGAGTTTTGTAGCTAGCTTTTAAACCACTTATAAAAGACAACACTCAGAAAAAATTAACCCCTGTGGCTCTATTAGGAACGGTATAACAAATGTACATTTAAAAGATCTATAAACACATATTTATCTGCGAAATGTTCTTGCATAAAACTGTTATTGAAAAGGCTTTCATTTTATCTTTGTGTTATTGTAATTTTATTGAATTGCTTATTCATTCTTTGATATTGTATTTTAATGGTATTATAAATCTGTTTTATGTCTGATAGGAGCTCTCATTGTAAACTGATATAACAGATAATATGGCAATACACCATAAAAATTCTAAACCCCCCCCCAAAAAAAATGCAGATCAGAACGCAAAGAAGCACTTTAATTCATTCTTGGTTTCTTTTCATTTGATTTTTTAATTATTTTTCATGTGCCAGTTGCCATCTGTTGATAAAAGAAGATGGTTCTGGGGGAGCCACTGTACAACACAAAAGGAACTTTTTGTATAATTCTATTCATAAAAATGATAACAGTATAAAAGCACCCTGCTCCTCTAGACGGGGATCATTAACGACTTCATTGTACCAACTGATTTAAATTAGTCACTTTTGGACCAGAATCCTTTTTTTGTAAAATATCTTATTTTGGGTAATTTTTAGTAGCATGAATAAAAGAACAAAAAAAAATCCTCACTTTCTAAAATGTCTCCTATTATTTTTATCCCTTTATTAAAAACAATGACTAACAATTCCGATAAAAGATGCTATCGACACGTTCAGCAATTATGTCATCAACCCCACTACAGCTCAGAAACTTCACAGGAAGTCCATTCAATAAAAGTATCTTCACTTCCCATGGCTCCATGATAAAAATCTCCATTGTCAGAGGGTCACCAATATTGTGGCAAACACCGAGTTCCCAGAGTAGGGATTAATAGTAGTCACTGGTGAAGTGAGCCAGGCTGGAAAAGTCAAAGGTTGCATGCTTCCCCTCGGAGGTGGAAGCTAGACCTGCAAGTTAAATGCCCACGTAAAGCCACATACATATGGCGAGAGAGAATGAACAAAACCGTATTAGTGTGACTGTCTGACCGACTACAGGAGGTGGGAGAGGGAGAGAATAACAAACACTGGAACATTCCATCTCTTATGGATAGAACTTAACAGTGCACCGTAAGCTGTTTAGCAATAGGGGAGCGTGGTGACAGAGAAAGGGAAAAGGATGGGGACAATCTGATTAAAGCATGATGTACCCATGTCCAAGGTCAAACCCCCTTGGACTATCAATACACACTTTAAAAAACAAAGGACAGGAGGGAAAAATAGGTCTTTTCTGAGGGTGGGTACCAGGGGTAGGAGGGTGGGCACAAGGAAAGGGGGATGAGGGTGAATATGGGGGATGTGTTTTATATCCATAGATGAAAAGAGAAGAATGAAACTGTTGAAATTGTTCTAAGAAGGGGGAGGACGAAAAAGGAGAATGATGGAAGGGGTGAATAGCTAACATATGTACTATAAGCACATATGTAAATGTC
Source organism: Castor canadensis (assembly GCF_047511655.1). Lineage (NCBI taxonomy): Eukaryota > Metazoa > Chordata > Mammalia > Rodentia > Castoridae > Castor > Castor canadensis. Next base: position 3,227,686 of record NC_133401.1, on the reverse strand, counting down.
ACTATGTGCCCCCACGTACAACTATTATATGCTTATAAAATTAAATACATACACACATACACCTGCTGGTACGTGCTAGTGTTCCCATTTCTGCTGGCCTGGTGCCATAGCTAAAAACATCTGATTCGTGTCCTCACAGTCTCTGCAGTGACCAAACTCCAAATAAAACCCAGGATGCCCCAGAAGCTGCTTTTCCTGGCTGTGCCCATCCCACCTGACCTGTCAAAAATCACAAGGGTCATTCTCTATACAAAAAGGACCCTGTGGGCTTAGGTAAACTGAGGACCACCCCAGTGATTTAGCAACGCTACAAAAACAGCTCCAAGACCATCCGTGTGGCCTCAGAGATAAGACGGCTCCACACACAAAAGCCTCTACCCAAAGGTATAGAGAAGCATTTTTAATTCTTTAAGAATTTTGTTTCCAGTAACGATTTTAATGGTCTCACCGGGAATTTAAAAAAAAAAATACTGTATTTGTATATATGAAAATCACTCAGTGAGATGGAAAATATTAAACCTCACTAAAGAAGTGCAAACAGCCAAGCCCCCATGTGAGTGTGTCCAGGTTGGCACAGTGAAGTCAGCCTCTTAACCCAAACTGCTCACCTGAGCCAAGAGACAACCTCACAGGACACTTGTATCCCTTGTGGGTGGGGCAGCCAGGCTCCAAGGAAACCCAGGGTCACCGCATCACTGAGGGACCCCAGAGTGACACCAGGCAGGGAACAAGACTCTACATCAAGAAGGCAGAGGAGGGGAAGAAGCCACTGTGATGAGAACGGCAAAACCCCTTTTCTCACCACCAATAGCACCGAAACAAGTTTGTTTTTATGAAGACAGAGTTTGTCTATGTAGCCCAGGCTGCCCTCGAACTCACTATGCTCTGGCCTCAGTCTCCCCAGTGCTGGGACTACAGGCATGTTCCACCACACCCAAATTTAAACAAGTTTTCCACTCTGGCTGCTAAAACTTCAGCTGAAGGGGCTGGAAGGCAGCTGTGTTAACTGGAAGCCTTATGTTGACTCTTTTTTTGTTGTTGTTTCTTTTTTGGTGGGACTGGGGTTTGAACTCAGGGCTTCATACTCGCAAAGCAGGGTTTCTACCACTTCAGCCACACTTTCAGGCCATTTTGCTCTGGTTATTTTGGAGAAGGGATCTCAAGAACTGTTTCCCCACACTGGCCTCGAACTGTGATCCTTCTGATCTCTGCCATCCTTAGTAGCTAGAATTACAGGCATGAGTCATCATATAAGCCACTGACTTATATGGACTCAAGCCACAGTCCCCAGACATGGCAGTCATCTGGCCTTTGGTTCTTATTTCCAAAATGTACAGCTGACAAGACAGGGTAGAGAGTGTCTTACCAGATCTCTGGAAACTAAGATGTGATTGCTACAGTGCGTATCAAAAATCAGAACTCAGAGCTGGAAACAGGCTTTCTGAATGGAAACACCACATCTTAAAACACTGTGTCACATCTATAGGGACACATAGTATCAGTATCATAAAAATAGACACAATTACCTGCAGCCCATCCACCCTGAGAATCCCAGCATTGTGGCAGGGCCCTAGAGCAGGTAGAAAATAAGCAGCCACTCTCCTGGACATAAATGCACAGCCCCAAACAACGCCAGGCTGTGTTTGCTTCTGAGCTTTATAAAAATGACCTCCATGCTGAATGACTTGCTTTTCGACCCTTATTAGGTTTCCAAGATCTATCCCTATTGGTACACGCAGAATTCCTCCATTTTCACTGCTCTGTAATATTCCATTGTGAGAATATTATTTCTTTAACCTTTAAAAAAGAAAAAAGGTGGGCCAAAAATAAAGATGCCTTTCTGAGACTCTAACCTGAGTTGGGAGATGTGTTCTGTGCTCTGAGCAGGGAAATGATGTTTGAGGCTGTCCTTGTACTGTGGGCAAAATGCTTCCTCCCCCGTCCTTCTAGGAAGGGGAGACTGAGCAACGCTGTCTGCCCTGACCTAAGCCTTTGCAGGTCGCTAAAATTAAGACATGGCCAGGTATGGTCCAGAAGAAGGTGCTAAGGCCTACACATTCCTGGCTGCAGGCCACAATGCCAGGGTTTGTGTCTCCCTGACTAAGAAGTGATGTGTTCAGCCACAGGCCAGGGGGACACTAGGGAACATTTTATCTCTGGATAAAATGCAGGATGTCAGTGAGTCGTGAGCAGTGTTGAGCTCTGAGTGCCCTTCTGTACGGGGTCACCCTGAGATGAGGCTCAAGAAGTGTTCCACAGGACACCTGGCCAGACAGACAGCCTCCTGACGCAGCTTCTGTAGAGACAGGATGCAAGTGTGCACTCATGGCCTTGCAGTCTTCAGTACATACAGAGTGCATAACAGTGTTGATGGCAAAAGTAAAAGGAATTCCTAGCCTGTCTCCCACCCTCAACAACTCCTTAAATCCTAACATCGTCACTCTGAGCTCAACTAGCCATTCCAGCATAGAGACAGTGCCGAGATTGTGGAAAAGGCCCTGCTTAAGGCTCACCCTACAGTGCAGCCCTGTTCACACAGCCCAGCGGGATGGACCTCTGCCAGGCCCCAAGACACCCTCTGAATTTTCTTTAATCTCTGTGCTGAGTGTCTAATGTGGAACCTTCAAGTTGGAAGTTTGCATGGACTTCCCGGACCCATCGGGGCCAAGGTGCTTGCAGAAAGCAGAGTCAGGTCCGGGAAACTCCAGGGTCCTGACCACAGTGGGGCAACCAGGATTCAGGCATTGAACAGCAGCTGGCTTCATGTGCAGTGAGTTGCTGTCCCAAGAGAGAGAGAAACAGAGACAGAGAGAGAGAGACAGAGACAGAGAGAGAGAGAAGAAAGCAGTGCTTGTTTACCTTCTACCTGGCCACAAGGATCTCCAAGTCAACATCCAACAAGGTCCAAGAGTTAGCAAGATAAGTCTGAAAAGTTGGAAAATGAAGACACACAAAAGACAGAATAAAGAAACGTATTTGAGCCAGGAGCCGTGGCTCACACCTGTAATCCTAGCTACTCAGGAGGCAGAAATCAGCCGGATCACGGTTTAAGGCCAGCCCAGGCAAACAGCTCTCAAGAACCCATCTCCAAAATAACCAGAGCAAAACGGCCTGGAGGTGCGGCTCAATCAGTATAGAGCACCTGCTTTGCAAGTGTGAAGCCCGGAGTTCAAACCCCAGTCCCACGAAAAAGAAAAAAGAGAGAAAATGAGAAAACAAATGCTACTTTTCAATATTAAGCTCCTGGAAACAGATTTAATGATTAAGACTCGAGTTTATTTCAGACATCAAGGCTCATGAGCTCGGCCGTGCAGGTCCTTGAAGGTACATTGTTCCTGTTGGGTTCTCCATTTTCACGGTGGCTTTGCTTGTTCACTGCTGTGAGAACTCGGTGTGGACAATCACCACACCGTGGGATATTACGATCATCTCTGATCTCATGGGAGCAGCTGGTTTATCAAAACCCAGATGACTCTACATTGGTGGACCCTGTAATCCCTGGGAAATGTCCCTCTTGAGATCACAGGAAGAGCCTGGGAGCTGCCTGAGAGACACAGCCACCATGGCCTCCAGCCAGAGAGGGAGAGCTCCATCCACAGCCACCATTCTGCCCCCCATGCACCCGGAGAAGGTGTTTTCCCCACATGGTGAGAAGACAGCTGTCACCCTGTATCTGAGCCTCCTGCTCCCACACGCATGGTGCTGGGGATGTCACTGAGGCTTTTGGGGGTGACACGAGCACTCAGCGGGGGCTGCCCTCACCGGGAAGACCTGGTGGTCTGGGGTCAATGGCCAGGAGGGGTAGCCCACACATGCAGGAGAGGAGCACACCTGTGGGGTGTGCACTGGAGGGTGCCTCGATGGACACAGACCAGATCCCCGGCCTCCATGCTGGCTACAGGCCTCCTGCAAGAGGCCACTAGGAAGGTCACCAATGGCACTTTCAAAGCATTGTTTATTTTTTTTATTATTGTACCTTATTTTTATTTTATTTATTCATATATTTACATATTGTTTATATAATTTATTTTATTTTATTATTACTATTTAACTTAGCAGACTTGTTTTCCACAAGTTAACTGATGGTTGGGGGGTGGCACAGTGGCATAGCACTTGCCTGGCATGCTTGAAGTCCTGATTCCATCCCCAGCACCATCCATGAATCAATCAATGAAAAAAAACTGAATTTACTTTTTATTTAGTTATTTATTTTTGGAACGCCGGGAGTGGGACTCAGAGCCTCTTGCATAGGCGAGACAAGTACTCTGTGACTGTGCCACACTTCCAGCCTCAATTTTATTTTTAATTTGTTTCAAATCTCTAAGCAGAGAGATTTGAAACAAAATGAAAATATTGAGGCGGGTGTGGGGATACCCACCTGTAATTCCAGCACTAAGCACTCAGGAGGCTAAGGCTTAAGGATCGTGAGTTTGAGGCCAGTGTGAGCTACCTAGTGAAACCTCTGTCTCAGGAAAACATGAAAATAACGAAAAGTTGAGTGAACACTCACTCCATCACAACCATGTCAAAACTGGGAGAAAGTGACAGAATTGAAATGTCCTGACTTTGCTGAGGTCAAGGTAAAATTACTTGGGCTTCAGATTCAGACACAATTTGGACACAGACTATTCCTGTCCATCGCTGACAGAGCTCTCCCTGGACTCTCCTCAAACCCAAGTGAGCCAGCAGAGGCAGGAAGCGGAGGGTTAAACGACTATCAGTCCCCTGCATGGAGGTCACAGCCTCAGGCCTGCTGCCCTCTGATTGGTGGGGACACAGAGCCAAGTCACCCACACTGAGCCCTCCGCCTCCACCGGCCATCAGCTCCAAAACAGGGACCCACCCAACTTAAAAAGGCAAAGTATCCTTGCATGATTTAGGTCAAGTCCAGAGGTAAAATGCTTTTAAAATTAGGGAGTCTCTGGGCACAGGTTTGCGACAGAGGCCTGGTGATTCTTTTTATATTTGCAATTCCATGAGTGGAAAGTGAAGAAACCATTTTCATATGAGCATATTTTTCTCCAAGGAACCGTTAGAAAGCGCTGTTGTGGTGTCTCAATACATTTTACCATAGTGCCATCAATTACATAAAAACACAATTAAGTCACTGTTTCAAAATCCTTAAATATTATTCAGCCAAAACCCAAAAGGACATTTTCAGTGTTCCATGGTCCTTACAGAAAAGGCAACACATGGCAGGTGGCCCCCTCTGCTTTACTCCACAGGAGCCAAACAGCCACAGGGCCTGTGGCACCCACAAATCAGGAGGGAGCCCATGGCCCAGCCCCAAACCAGACCCTCCAAAGCCCCTACTGCGTGTGTGCTGGGATCAGCCAGGAGGTTCATGTGGGAGAAGCTGGCTTTCCCTTTCTGGACGTTGCTCCGTCCTCCATCAAACAAGGCCTCAGTGCAACGGAAACTACAGAGCTGTGAACTTAGTCTCAGGCTGGTAGGGGAAATCCTTGCGTTTTCACATCACAGCCATTTTTTTTTCTAGGGGTAGTGGGACTTGAACTCAGAGCTTTGCACTTGTTAGACAGGTGCTCTACCACTTGAGCCGTGCCTCCAGTCATGCCATGTTATTTTTAATGCATGGAGATGGCTGAGCTCCTGCTGAGCACAAGGAGGCCCGAGTGCTAGTGATCAACCGTCATGAGTACACCACATGGCAGCGGGAAGGAAAATGGGTGTCATCCTTTTGGAGAACAATCCCGAATGCAGGTTACTTTGTTAGCTAAACTAACCCTTCCAGCTCATAATTCCATCTCTAAGTTTCTGGTCCACAAAGATGAAAGCCGAGGGCTCTGTTACAGAAAGATGCACACAGAAGGATACTCACTGTGGCAGTGCTGGTGTAAGACAAGGCTAGAAGTAACATGAATGTCCATCAAGAAGGCAACTGATGAGTCAGGTGTACACCTGAAATCTCAGGAGACTGAGGCAGGAGGATCATAGTGAGACTCCGATTCATAAAATCAAAGGATGAAAAGGAAGGGAAGGAAGAAGGGAGGGAGGAAGGAGGGAGGGAGGGAAGGAAGGAAGGAAGTCATACAAGCAATAAGAGTGCCTGCCTAGCAAACATGAGGCCCTGAGTTCAAACCCCAGTACTATGGTCACGCACACCTATAACCCCAGCGATGTGGGAAACACAAGTAGGAGAATCAAGGTGTGAGGCTAGCTCCAGACAAACAGTGAGACCCTATCTGAAAAAACAAGTAAAGCAAAACAGGACTGGGGGCATGGCTCAAGCAGTAGAGCACCTGCCTAGCAAGTGCAAGGCTTTGAGTTAGAGCTCCAGTACTGTAAAGAAAAAAAAAGTAAATAAATAAAAGAAAGAAAGCGGTAGCTCGCATAGCATAATAAAAATAATACACACAACACAATACGGAATAAGATGGTGACTGAGGTCATATATCTTGCCACCATTTTCTTACGAGAAACATAACAGAATTATGTTTACAGAATTTTAACCTTATTATTTTACCTTTCTTTACTTTATTCAGTTATCACATACATACCTGTCCACTCATCCATCCATGTAACTGAACTTTCAGCTGCATGTCAGAGTAAACAGTAGGACACTTAAGAAATACTTAAATTAAAAACTGCAAGTTACAAAACAGAGCACATGTGTGTATTTGTGATTTCAAACGTCTAGAGCGTTGAGTTGCAAACTAGTACTGGAGGGGAGGCAGGGGAACTGGGTTTGACTCTTTTACCCTTGTGTTCTAGATTTTTTTATTATGTGCATTTTTTTTTTTTTTGGCAGTACTGGGGTTTGAACTTGAGGCCTTATGTTCGCTAGGCAGATGCTCTTACCACTTGAGTCATGCTCCCGGTACATTTTTGTTTTAGTTATTTTTCAGAAAGGATCTTATCGTTTTTTTGGTTTTTTTTTTTGCATAGGCTGGCCAGGCACTACCCATGCCCACCAAGTAGCTGAGATTACAGACGCAGGCCACCATGCCTGGCTTATTTGTTGAAATGAGAGTCCTGCTAACCTTTTGCCCAGGCTGGTCTTGAACCTCAACCTTCTTATCTCCTCCTCCCAAGTAGCAGGGATTGCAAGTCACAGCATCTGAATGCACCATTGCTTTTTGAAATAAAAAAAAAATTACAATGTATGTAGTGTTGCCAGGGGAAGTTACTATGAAACCTTTCAGGGTGCCCTAGCTATAGTTCTGCTTTAAAAGCCCTGGGTGCCTAGTAGCCTGCGGCACGTGTGCATGAGTGCGATGCATGCATGAGTGGATGTGTGTGCGTGAGTTGTGCTGCATGTGTGCATCCATGTACACGTGTTGTGCACATGTGCAGTGTGTGGGACACTTGTGTGGCTCATGTGTGCGCACGTGTGCATGATTGTGTGTGCATGTGTTTGCATGTGTGTGGTGTGTGTGTGTGCATGTGTGTCCATTCCTGTGGGTTCATGCATGTGTGTCACTCATGTGTTGCACGCAGACATGGGCATGTGTGCTGCACGTGTGCGTTTGTGTGTGCATGTGCTTATACATGTGAGTGCGATGTGTGTACCCATGCAAATGTGTTGCGTGCATAAAGCACAAGTGTGTATGCATGTTGCATGTGTGTGCACACGTCCATATCAGAAGACGTCCAGATGCCCTGAGGTTCCGCACCCAGGGTGCCGCTGACCCCCGTTACACGCCTCTCTCCCACAGAACTGCAGAGCTGCGGTGGTGGAGTGCAAGGCAATCGTCTCATCCCCAGGTGGCTTCCTTCCCAGGTAGGTGGCCCTGGGAGGCCACACGCCTGTCACTGTGGGAGCATGTAGCACATGGACTGCGCTAGGGAATGCAGTCCCGGGTAGCTATGAACGAAGTGGGCCCCACCCTGCCTCTGTCCCCATCAACATCACTGCAGGTTCAACTAAATAAGCATCCTCCCAGATCTTGGGCGGCCCTCGGGCCACATGGAAACATGCCCAGGAAGAACTGCAGGGGAGATGTCCCCTCCTTGTGGCACCTATTTGGGGGTCCTGGATGGAGGTGCATGGCTACGGCCAGGACTTTCCTCTCTCAGGCACTCAGCCCAACCGTCACAAGGCACAGCTCTGCTTCCTTACATAAATATAAGCAAATAAAGAAAGCAAAAGAGCCAAAGGCCATTGGAAAAGAAACACAGAGTTAAGCGTTGCTGTGAGCAGGACGATGGACTCAACATTCCACAAAAACAGTATTCCACAGTCACCAGTGACATCTTCATACAATCCCCTTCCTTCCTGTGACTCCGGGTTCCAGACTCCAAGCCTACAGGTTGCTCATGCCTGGGTGTGAACCACAGTAGGTTTCCATATGTGTTTTTCCACATTGGGGATCATAACCCACATTGAAGAGGTAATAAAATTTAAGAAATGAGCTAAGTGAAAGCTTGAGGACTTACGCCAACATGTCAGGATCAATGGGTGAACTCTGACTCTTCCTACACACAGAAAGGTTTTGGTAGTGAATGAGAGGGAAGGAATGGCTTTATTCAGTTTGGAAACACGCATCAAAAGCTAGTATGTTAAGAATCACTTCAGTAAGAGTACGATGGTAAAAACACGGACTTCAACTAGGTTACACGCACGTCCTATATACATATGTGCACACACGGTACGCACACACAAGTATATGCATACACATACACAAATGCACTATATATACAGCAATCACATTTTACATACATACATATTATAATTGAGCCAGACAGTCCTTAAAAACAATAGCGTGATAGTTTGCAGGCGATCTGTACCTTATCACATATCCAAAAAAGAAATACCTTAACAAATTATCTACATCGCTAAAGTCAGTGCACAAAATGGAATGAGTTGTATTGGGAAGAAATAAAGAGATGAGAAGGAAGACCCTGTGGTTTGCTTCCTGCTCTCCTGTGTTCTGGAGTTTCTTTGGATGCTGTCTACGGCTGCATCTGAAAACATAACGCGGGGCATTTGACATCATCATTTGAGAACCTTTCGTTAGTGAAATATCAATAATTAAACGCATTCGGTTCACACTTTGTTCTTGTGGATATCAGCTATTTATCTCTGTCCTCTGAAGAAGGTAATGGTATAATGGGCAAAACATCCAAAATAATTAAGAAAAACGTTGCTATAAACTCTGTCAGAAGAAATACAACTTTTGCCCAGGACTGCAGCAGCTGGAATCCATTTATATAGGATCCCCCCAACACCAAGGCACCTTGCTGGAAGGGGGCAGGGCCCCACACAGTGAACAGGTAAGCCATCTGTCTGCACAGCTCAGGGAATGGGCGGTGAGCATCCCTGAGTCGTTGTGATGCTGTGAGTTGAAAAAGCTCAGATGTTTGAAAACAATGTCAGGTATGGATTAGGGTACCCCATGGGTACCTCTGCCAGGCCAGGGGCTCCGGCTGACAAAAGCCAGCAGAACTGACTAGCTCAATCTGCAGGACACTCACCTTCCCAGGCTCATTTGCATAATTAGCTGGTCTGGGAACAGAAGGTCTGAGAATGTCTTACTCCTGCAATGGCCACTTAAATCATCAGTAACAGGCCCATTTTTCTTTAGCAGAGAAAGGGTCCTTTCTTCTCTCATACCCAGTAACAAATAAAAAAGGAGGAGAAGGTAAGTTTTTTCCTCATTGGGAAACAACAGACAGGCCTACCACCGGGCATATAAACCTTCAGACAGGAGGTTATACTGTAAAGCAGTAGCAATTAATTCTAGTACCATATACAGACTACACATGTCATGACATAAGAATAAAGAATTATCTCAAGCCACAGTAAGTGGAGATAGCTTTGAAGAGGCAACCTTTCAGATGCACTCATCTGCAAGTCCCTTTCAAAAATCTTTATTTTAAATGGGAGAGCTTCCAATCATCCCTCACCAATCTCAATGGTCAACTTTTACAGACCATCGGTGTCTACAGTTAAACTTCAAAACACCACATCCACAGAAAATTACCAGCTCCTGTTTCGTCATTAAATTTCACAAGATTCCCATTTATTGAGATGAAAACAGATATCTTATTGTGAATGACAAAGGTGAAAGAAAATGCAAAATTGAAGTAAGCTACCCAAACTTAAGGGGAAGAAATGTTAGGCCTAGCTTTGTCAACCCTAATTGTGTAATTACTTCTTGGCTTGGTCACCTAAGCTCGGAGCAAGAAATAAGAGACAATCGTAATTTCTTACTGCTGAAATGGAAGGTGTCAAGCTGTCTTGTGTGTCCTGTGTAAGCAGAGCTAAAGTTTACATTGATATCACATTACCACAATTACAAATCTTCCAGGGCACAGCGAGAAATTAGCGGTAGAAAGTCGGCCCTGGCAACAAGCACACTACAGTTTGCTGGCACACACATTTGTTTAATGGAACCAGTGTAGAGGCTTCTCTGCTTTGGGTCTCTGGTGTCACACTGGGGAAACTGGCGAATTGCTCCTGGCAACATGCATATTAATAGCAATAAAATAATTTTTAAGTGGTGTTAATAAAATATAGATAGTAATAATAACGAACCACTAGATGGGCTTTACATTTTTCACTTCCGGACGAGTTATGTGTAGTCTTCAGGTTGTTTACCTGAGTTCAAGGCTGATGTCCAAGTCAAGTTGAGGGAAGGCCTGGGTTTTAGTCCCCCTGGTTCTGTGCAACTCATTCCTGTCTCTCTGCAGCCCAGGGTTTCCTCACAGTTAAGAGTTAATTACAAGGGCACAGAATTCCAGCTTCAGGCCCACCAGCCCTGGGTCAACAGGTACAAGGATCGTGTGCCAAAAATGTATTTTTTGTTCACACCAAGAACAAACCACTCACTCCTCACTCTAATGGAGAAAAGAGAGCGGAGACACATTCAGAAGAAAGGGGAAAAAAGAAAGAAAGAAAGAAAGAAATTCCATTATAACTGTTTTCCTCAAGTCCCAGTCTAGGATATGAGTAATCACAAAAACTGTCACATCAGCTTTTTTTGTTTTCCTTACACTGGGTTCCTCCTTTATTTCCTTTCAAACAGGGTCAAGATCTCTCTCTCTCTCTTTTTTAATTCATAAAAGCTGCTTTGTGATTACTGGAAGGTTGGTTTCTCTCCAAACGGCTCTGCCTTCCATGATAGTTTGAATTTGGGGGCAAAAATAAATAAAACTCCCACCAAAAATCTCTCAGCAGCTGCCTGGTATGGACCTGGCAGGTCTCTCACCTGCTTTGACTTCCAGTGTTCTGGAAAAGTCTCCCGGCTAGCAGGGCAGCTCTCTACAGGAGCCCGCCGGCCTGCCTGGACCTGAAGCTGCCAGCTGGAGTCTCAGGAGGCTGTGTCCTTGTCCTTTCTGCTTGGAGATGCTACAAACCAGGGTCTGACCACTCTGGATGCCCGAGTCCTGTGACCACCAGTGCCCAGTGAGTACCAGGACCCTTGTTGCTAAGAGCTGTCCCAAGAAGGTGACATGGGACTCCCAGCACAGGCCACCTGGCTACCCCTGGGCAGGGTACAGCTGCAGGCATACACCCAATAACAGCAGAAAATGGAGGATCTTCCAGGGTTGGACTTTTAGAATCTGCCTCTGCAGGGGGCTACCCCACCTGATGGCAGGACTGAGAGCCCCAAAAGTGCTGAGGATTCCAGGAGAGGAAGAACAGCGTGAGGACGCAGCCCTTTGGATGACCACTTGCAGGACCTGGCATCTAAGAAGCAAGGTGCACGCAGACCATGTGGACAGAGCCATCAAGAGATGAGCTCACCTGGCTGGGAAGAGTGAGAAGTGTGTCTGTCACTGGCTGGAGCGCAGGTGTGGCATACACAAGCCCTGGGTTCCAACCCCAGTACTGCAAAAATAAAAGTGTCTGTAAAAAAAAGAAAAAAGAGAAAAAGCTCCCAGAGTAAGCCACGCATTATCTATTTTGGGTACGCTGATGAATTACAACGGGGCATTCATTTGCCTTCTTTGCTTGAGGTAGCATTTTTTGGTTTTGTCACTGACCCTGCTCATCTGCTCTGAACTATTACTTTTAAATGACTCTGCATTACACAAGCACCAAAACAGCAGTGCCGGTGATGGCAGCCGTGGATGTGACAAGTGCACACAGCTGCAGCTCTCCTCGAATTGCAGTGTGGCGTCACAGCGTGGGGACTCAGACCCTCTTGTGAAGACGCGCTTGCTGGCAACAGGACAGACAGACAGACAGAGTTGCAAGGATGCAGGCTGGTGCCTGCGTCAAAATCGCTTTGTCACTGGGGCCGTGGGCCCTGAGCATGGCCTGTCTGCTAAGTACCACCTACCGAGTTGTCTGTCGGGGCTGTCTGGTCAAGCCACGACAGTCTATTGATTTTAATAAGATGTCCATGCATGTTTGGACTTTCACAAGAAGCAAAGGACAGAGTGACCAGGTCCCTGCACAGCCTGCCGCCTCCCTGGGGGACAGCCACAGGAAGAGGGAGCACAGGAAGGGAGTGCCCTCTAAGACACCCAGTGTCTCCAAAATGGACTGTCTCCATTCACATCAAACTGCGGAATCACCAGCGGAGGGCGGAATTACCTTCCCCTGCTAAGACCCTGGGTCATATTCTAGTCAAAAGCCCGGCTGAGCCCTCTTGTCTCTGGCATTGTCAATGAGGTAGTACACCCTGTGCCTCCTGACAATCTGATCATAAACTTTATTATTCCATCTGGAACATCATGATACGATGCTCAGTAATTGATTACAGAGAACGCGGCTCCTGTCACCTCACTGCTGAATACTTCTGGAATGTGTTCTCCACCCCAACCCAGCACAGGGAACCACCAGGCGAGTGGCTCTGAGGGCCGAAGAAGACCCTCGTGTATTGAATGGAAGGGGGTCCTGGGAAGGAAATGGCAATCCCACGTTTTGGAGTGATGAGGCCAGGTTAGGCATAACCGCATTTTATCTGGGGGCTTACCCACTGATGTTTTCCGCAACTGAGATTGGTTAAGAAGTCTGTCACTAAGAATATTCACTCTCACCGTGGAGAGGCCTGCAGTTCAGCGGACTATAATTACCGGCTTATTAAAAAAAAAAAAAAGCTTTGATTCACAATTTCTACATTTCAGGGACACCAGGATAGGAATGCAAGGTAAAGCAGAGAAAAAGCCATGTTGGGCCAGGATTGCAATCAGATTGGCTCACAGACTTATTATCTAATAGAAGAGAAGGCGGCTGAAATAAACCAGGGCTGAAGGCTTCGGTCAAGGGTGCAGGGAGCTGGGGCCACAGGGAGTCTGAGTGCAGAAGGTAAGGGCTCCTCCCATGTCCACCCCACCCTGAGGACAACACAGCTGCCAATCCCCAGCAGCCCTCAGAATTAAGAGCACACACAACTTTGAACATGGTGGTCCACCTCCTGGAGAAGCTGTGTCCCCTTCCCCACAAAGCCACGCCCACTGGGCTGTTGCCTGAGCCCTCTTCCTGGAACACAGTGATTTACAATAACCAGACCCATCACAGAAGGATGACTTTGATCCACAACTTCCAAGCCCCACCCCCACCCCACATGATCTACAAGCAAAACAGTCCATTTAACTGCTAAATCCTCAGCAGAGAAACTCCCAGCATGCAGAGCAGCAAATCTACCTTCCAGGCCACCAAATAAGTACCGTGGAACTTCCTGCTTTACAACAAAAACAACAACAAAAAAACTTCAAGCCCATAGCTCCCCTCCATGGCCAGGCTCAAAAGGCTCAAAGCCAGATAACTCAGGGACCCAAGTGACTGGAGTGACACCAATAAACTATCACCCAGGGATCATCTGGGCCAACCAAGATCCCCTTTCCCCATGGCCAGCCAGTTCTCATTAAAAATGGTCCTGCTATCCACCCCAGCCAGGTTCTTGCACGAACACTAATAAGTACTTGTTTGTTGAACAGAAAAATCATTACCACAGAAGACGTCAAGTAATGAAAGATGTTTTCCTTGGAGAAATGTTAAATACTTCACTTCTTTCACAAGGAGCGAGTACATGTGTTTTCAAATAAGCTCGTCCTCCCTCCCCACCCACACCTCATCAGTCTCAGCTCCAGGACCCAATGTGAGCGAGCTCCTGCTGCCTGGCTTGCAGAACCAAGAACACGCTGGTATTTTATTTATTTCCCTTTGCCCAGCGGACTCTGTGTTTGTTCTATTACTTATTCACCTAACCATCTCAGTAGGTATCACGATCACGGAGCACAGCCCTGGCTGCCTCTACTGTCTTACACAGAAAAGCCAGAGAAAACACCACATCTATGACAAAGTCCTGGTATTGGCTAATATATATGAAAGAGCATTTCACAACCCACCTGAGCAAAAACTGAAAGCAGGACACAAAACCCCACAAAAGGGGAGCCTTCCCCAGGTGCAGGCCACAGGGAACCCCATCTTCTCCTAGGGACCAATGTGAATCTGAGCCCCTTCCTAGGGGCTTCTCCTAGGGCAGATAAGTCATAAGCACTGAGTGTCACCCAGACTGCATGGTATCTCAGGACATCGTCACCTATAGGGAGCCACATTGGTCAATGCTAACTTGCTTTCTCTTGCATGCCAGGCCCACCACTTTGAGTCTATGGCAGTTGAGTTAGGAAACTCCAAGGTGACTTCCACCAAACTGCAGCAGATGCATATCACTGAGATATATACTCAAATAGCAAGTGGATGGTGCTGGGAGGGAGCTCAGCTAAGTATGGGGTTTTCTCAAGATGAAAAAGGACTTTCAAAGCCCTTTTTCACACCCCCAGAAGACACAGGAGATCCTTCTGTAGTCCCTTCCCTTGTCAGAGGAACCATAACCCGGGGATGTGGTGACTGGAAGCCTGACCAAAACACATTCACTGGTCAGATCACAGGCCTCCTCCCAAGATTGGCCCTCAGCTTTTCCTCCCCACTGTCCCTTCCTCTCCTCCTTCTCCCCCTTAAGTCACTTAAACAGCGAAGGGGTGACCTGGACAAATAGGACCATTAGACTTCAACAGCTCCAGGAAAAAAAAAAAAACCCTACATAAACTTCTCAGAACTTGAAGCCTTTTTCTTTTTTCTTTTTGTTTTGTTTCCTTGTTTAAGGGAAGCAAATACCAGTCTAATTTCACTAGCATTAAAGATTGACATGCTTTGTATGTGATCTCATAAAATCTACCATAAGAGACGGGCACTTGTGGCTCACGCCTGTAATCCTAGCAACTCAGGAGGCACAGATCAGGAGGAGGGGGATTCAAAGTCAGTCCCAAGCAAATAGCTGGCAAGGCCTTATCTCAAAAACACCCTTCACCAAAAAAAGAGGGATGATGGAGTGGCTCAAGGTGTAGGACCTGAGTTTAAATCCCAGTACTACAAAAAAAAAAAAAAAACCTATCATAAATACATCAGAGGACTTTCTTCCTTTGTCCCTGAAGAAATGCCACATTTTGGAACTCCTTGGCCTGATATCATGCGAAGGGCTCTCTCAGCAATTATTAGGAAAGGGAACATAGCAAGTACAAGAATTCCCTTTAAGGGCAGAGACGAACTGCCCCCACAGTCCACCTCCACATGGCCAGGTCTCACAGGGAGCAGGAGGACCCCTCACCCGCCTGGACATCTAATGGCAGAGCTCGAGGCCTGGCCAAGCCATCACTTGGAATCTGTGTTGGCTGATGGACAACAAGCCTTGTCCCAGAAAATGCTGGACTTCAGAGTCATCCTAAAAAGCAGATACTCAACTGCCTCCCAGAATGACTTGAGAGCTCAGAAGGCTACAAAGGATGTTTTAGCTCAAGAACCCTAGCAGTCAGTCGACATGCAAGTCATTCATTTCTCTGGAAGTCAAATTCTAACTAAGAACGGGTGAGTCACCTGTGCGGGGTCCCAGCAAGCAAGGCAGTGTCCTTTGGGCATCTATCTGTCTCTCACCAAAAGGTCAGAGCTGTATCTCCCATTCAGGGCTCCAAGTGCCCCCTGGGAGGAGGCCCAGGCGCTACCATTACCGCGATCTGGTGAACTGCAATCTGGTGAAAATAATGTCCCAACTTAAAAAAAAAGTTCCTTTCTTCCTTCTCCTGAATCCTAATATTCAAGTCTTTTCTCCTTCCACTAATTTTAGAAGCCTTGCTATTCTTTGGGAGGAGAACAGTGAGAGAATCAAGTATAGTATCCAAAAATAAAAGAGTAGATCTGTTTCAGAGCTTGCAGCACACTTAACTGAGGCAACTCGAGATATGCCACTTTTCTACCTCGTCTGTAAGACATTTTTCAATCCCTCCAGAATATTTTAGCTTCACAGGGAACAAGAAGGGAACTTCCTGATCTACCAGTTATGTTTTTGAGGCTGCAATGGGTACGCCCCAAATCATCTCTAGATCATGACCGGAGGTTTTCCAGGTTGTTTCAGGGTTATCACTACCTGGATGACACGCTCCAAGGCTCTGTCCAGGGAGTTTAAATTTTCCCTCCAGGAAATATATCATGTTGCAGGTAGATGTGAGGCAGGTGAAGGGAGACAAACAGACCTTGCCCTGTGGACTTGACGGTGAACTTCACGGTATGTCTTTGAAGCCTCCCATGTCTGTTAAATATATACACTATAGCTTACCGAAGGAATTCAGTTCTTTCAGGAGCCTAGCTAGCAGGGTTGCCCTCTGGTTCCTTGGGGTCCAAGACACTGGAACAAGTGACAGTGAAGGCCAAGGGAGCAGGAAGAATGGATGGCCAGTCTCCGGTGGCTACCTGAAGGCCCCGGCCGTCACCTTCTCACCAGCCGGAGAAACCAGAAATTTGTACCAGAAAGTTAGACTCTGTGTCAAAGCCTTCCTGCAAACAATAAATATTACTTCTGCTCATAATCAGACTTTTCTTCACCATCGTCTTTGAATGTTGAACCTTTTTCAATTAATTAAAAACTATGCAGTGCAGAGTGCATATTTTATCAGCCCTCAGCTGCTTAAGTGTATAGAAAAGACCAGGCAGTTTTTCTTTCTTTCTTTCTTTTCTTTTTTTTTCCCCCTTCCAAGCAACCCAGAGCAAGTACTTGCAAGGGTCATATCTTTTTAATTATCTTTTCTCTCTTTGATTAATTATTCCGTCTGACAATAGTGTGTTTCTAATGCTATTCACCTGCCTCTGATGACTGACAACTTTTCTGTCTGATTCAAAGCAAACAGCTGCTACCACCATCTCCTAGCAACCCGGGTGTGATGGATGAGCCCCCAAGATGGATGGTTGCAATAAATCATGTCTCCAGCCATAAAACTGAGAAAAGGGATAAGAAGAAAAGCGGACACAAAACAAAACAAGGTTTCTTCCCAGGAGTGCACTCGGTTCCTTACCAATTATACCTGAAACGGACTTTGTACCTATTAACAGCAGCAAAGTTTTTCTAATCTGTAAAACTGGAATGATGTCATTCATATCAAAAGTGTTTACAGTTGTTCCTGAAAATTGACACTTTTACCCCAATTACTCCAACACTCCCCAAGGGCAAGAGCCAAGATCAAAGTTCTATCTTCTTCCAGAAAGTCTTAGCAAGAAATAGCATCATGGTTTTATAGGTGGATTGGAGTCCAGACACCAACCCAGGATAGGAATCTGATTCTACCCAAATTTCTGGCAGCAGCTGGACAACCCCAAAACTGAATCCTAAGTTATGTTGTATATACCGCAAACTGTCAGACTGCTAATAAAGTTATTTCAAGCCGGGCACCTTGGCTCACACTTATAATCCTAGCTACTCAGAAGCAGAGATCAGGAGGACTGTGGTTCAAAGCCATGTCCCAGGCAAATAAAATAGTTCATGAGACCCTATCTCAAAAAAAAAAAAAAATCACAAAAAAGGGCTGGTAGAGTGGCTCAAGGTGTAAGCCCTGAGTTCAAACCCCAGTACCACAGAAAATAAATAAATAAAAAGTTATTTCAAAATAAACACATACACAAAGTTGCTGGGAGTTGGCCAGTGAATATATGTTTATCTCTTTCCTCATCATGGCAGATACAGGTTTGTTTTTAAGATATGTTCATTTATCCCTTCCTTTCTTTAGATAAAAAGACCCAATCTAACTTTCTTTCCCATCATTTTTTTACAACGAATGTGCATGCTGTAAGTCATACATGAAGCCTTTAATGTAATTAGCAAACCTAAATAAAGTCACATATTTAATAGCTATGCCTGGAAATTGGATTTGCACTATGGGGCTCCCTTGGTGGAGGACACAGGAGCGAAAAGACTGGCAGAATTCCTGTTTTTTTCCTTTTTGCACCAGGGAGTCAGGTAGCAAGGCCTCTGAGCTGAAGAGGCAGGAAAGCTAGAGAGTTGCTGAAATCTCCTTCCCTCCCTAAGTCCCTCCCTCCCTCCCTTCCTCCCTCCAACAGCTGGGGGCTGCAGTACTGAACCAGCCTGTGTCCTCCCTAAGTGCTTCCAGTAGAGGGGGGTGTCCTGGTGCAGGACTCAAGGGTGCCAAAAAAAAAAACCCAAACAACAAAACAAAAAAAACAACCCAGAGGCGATTAACCAGAGAAGCCTGGAAACAGCTGTCCACATCAGTCCTGGTGGGGGCGGGTGGGGGTCCAGTTGCAGAGAACAGAGTGCAGACACAAAGGGGAAGAGGCAGAGAACCACAAAAATGATTTTTTATCTGAAATATTCCTGAGACCTGGAAGTCTATGTCTCTTTCTTCATTCTCACACTACTAACCAAGCCAACCGGTGTTTTTTTTTAAGTTATATTGTGTTAAGCTTTTTAGATACAGATTTTTTTTTTTTTTAAGCATGACAGAGTTTAAAAAAATCAGACAAGAGTTCTGGCTTCAGCGCTATAGCTCTGTTTATATTTTAATGTTTCGTACGTGACTGCCTCTATGAGGGGAAGAAAGGCAGAGAGACAGAGAGAGAGAGAAATTTGCCTGCTAGCTTGAGTGTAAATCACAGACACTTCATTTTTCCCAGTGTCCTTGGAAATTATTCAAAATTAAAACCTCGCTCCTCCCCATCCTCTTTTTTTTTGGGGGGGAGGCTTTCTCTTATAAACGAGATGTCAAGGCCAATCTAGGGAAATACACACAGACCCCCACCCTGCCCCGGCTGGTCCAACTATCAAGTTACAGGTTTACACGGCAAGTCTAAATAATATTCAAAATGATAAATGGTACCCAGAGCCCGGCACCCACCATCAATCTTTTTTTAAGGAACATCCATCTTCAATAACGCACGTTTGAATCATGTGGAACTAGGGGCCCTCAGATTCATTTATGCCACCCCTCACATGCCGGGCTGGCCTGAATGATACCTGTCAACCTTTCTTCTTCCCTCTTGACTCAAGGGGAGAAAGGAGAGAAAAGAGCAAAGGAAGAAAACAGGGAGAATGGACAGTAGGACAGCATCCATGGCTTAGCAAAGGATGGAAAGGGACAGAGACACCTTTGGTGGCTCTGCCAACCTCATGCCTGCTTGCACCACACCACATACCCGACAGCCATCCAGGAAGCAGGCGCTCACCTCCCCTCGCCCCTGCCTCTCCTCTCTCCTCCCTCTGCCTCTTGCCAAATCAGTAGAGCTCTCTCTCTGCAAGCCGCACTGTACAGAAGGAACTAGGAGGAGGAGAAGGAGCAGAGGAGGAGGAGCAGGAAGGGACAGCATCCCTCAGGAACTGGGCTTCCCTCCCCTAGCTGCTGTCTGGCCTGGGCCCTGTGATAAATGACACATGTCATTCTGTCAGGAGGACAGGGTGGGTCAGTGATGTATGACTCCGCTGAAAAGGAAATCAGTGGCGTGGTATGGCTTTCTTCCACCAGGATTTAGTTTCAGAACTCTGAAATGAATTCTCCGACATTTCAAGTACATACTTAGGCCAGGCTGCCGGGGAGGCCCAGGCAAATGGCACTTTAGCTAGTCTCTGTCCTCCCCATAGCAAAGAAAAACCCTCCAAAACGATTCTGCCCATGGATACCTGCAAAAAGACCATGCGCGCGCACGCGTGTGTGCGCGTGCGTGTGTGTGTGTGCGCGTGCGTGTGTGTGCGTGTGTGTGTGCGTGTGTGCGCGCGTGCGTGTGTGCGTGCGTGTGTGTGTGCGTGTGTGTGCGCGCGTGTGCGCGCGCGTGTGTGTGCGTGTGCGCGTGTGTGCGTGTGCGTGTGTGTGCGTGTGCGTGTGTGTGCGTGTACGCGTGTGTGTGTGTGTGCGTGTGCGTGTGTGTGTGTCCCCAGCAATCACACACCAGGGGTTATTAAAATTGTGACTAAAAAAAGAAAAGAAAGGGATGGGAGTATGGTGAGTCCTTTTATTTATTATTTATTTATTTATTTATTTATTATTTTTTTAATGGCAAAGGGCTGACACAAAAGCAGGATAAAAATTAGCATGTTTCAAGTAATCGTCCTGCCGTTCGACATCTGCATGGTAAATTTTAAAGGAAAAAAATGTGTCAGACAGCCATGAGCCCATTCGCCCTCCCCTCTTTCATTAGCTCACTGCCAGGGTGGCACGACTGAACCTCATTACGGCAGGAGGATTTATGGAGCTGAACCCAATGGCAAAGAAAAGGCATCTGTCAATAATTGTGAGGAGCTGGGCTCACAGCTTTGAAATCTCATTAAGTATGCAGTTATCAGGCATAAAGATCAAAAACATTACTCAACTCAGACAGGATCTTATGGAGCAACATTAATTAGCAACAGGCCTACAGTACAAAAAAAAAAAAAAGAAAAGAAAAAAAAAAAAAACCAGAGATTTCCTCTCACACCTGCCCAACCCACAAACCTAAAGCAACACTCCCCCTCCCGCCCGACAAAAAATAATTCCCAGACTCTGAGACTGCTCAAGAACATGAAACAGGAGAAAAGCAGAAAGAAACAGAGGAGGAGGAAGGAGGGAGGAGGGGAGGCAGGAGGGAGGCTTGGCCATGAGCAGAGAAAAGGAAGGAGCTGTCAAAGTTGAAGAGGATGTCAACACTGGCCCCGATCACACAGCTTTTATCATTCTCCCCATCAAAACCAGCTTGAAGTCACCTCAAGAGGACCCCAAGCCAAGCCCGGGAACCACCAGGATCCTCCTCCTCTCCAGCCCCCTGCCTACCTGGGCAGGCAAGAGGCAGGCCACCTGCCCAGGGCCCAGGAGACAGGCCCTGTTTCCTTCCTAGCTGGGAATCTCTGAGCCACTTTTATTTAACACACCTTCTCCTTCCTCCCAGGAGACTTTCTCATACATACATGTGCCATTATTTTGTTTCTGTGTGTGATCGCTTAAAAACACACCAGAAAAATCAGGCATGGTGGGGCATACCTGCAATCCCAGCACTGGGGAAGCCAAGGCAGGAGGGTTACCAGTTCAACCTGGGCTACAGAGCAAGACCTGCAGGAGGTCAACCTGGGCTACAGAGCAAGACCTGCCTTTAAAAAAAGAAAAAAAAAAAAGAGGAAAAATAACAACATAAATATAGGCAAAGGGTAGATAAACGGTCAGGTGATGCTGGGTTGTGAGGCCTTGAAGCCTCTGTAGCACTCTGTCTGGCAGGGTGCAGTTAGTCACGGATGTCCATGACATCCACGTACGAGATGAAAGATGTCCAAGAGAAGAAAACAAAACGGTAAAGTTCCTGCCCTGCCGTGTCCCCATCTCTTGCAAGAATAATTTGCACATGATCAGAAACATCCCAGGAGCGTTGTATACTTAGATGGGGGGGGGGGGAACTGGGCCACCTTCCCCAATGGTCGGGAACTAGGCTGGGTGCACCAGGTCAGCGCAGGACATGGGCAGTGAGGCAAGGTCCCCAGATCACGCAGGTTCCAGTACACCGGACAACATCAGCCCACACCCTGGCATTGCACCATCCCCTGTCCTCCCAAGAAATGTAGGGAATCCTAATAATGAAGACAGTATCCTACAGTGTTCTCTCTATTACAGAAAAGTGGTCTTATCTGTGAGCACCTGATCACATGTGCACTCTCTCTTTCTCTCTCTCTCTCTCTTTTACACACACACACACACACTCAGCACTTCCCATAATCCCACACCATGAGAAAACCTATAGAACCACATCTCCTGTTCTCAGAGTCCCCTGCTACCATCCTCCCAGCTCCTCTCCTCCCTTGTGCCATGGCTACTTCTGAAGTGTTTACCTCTCTCATCCACAGAAGACAAAAACCTTGTCTTAATTAGCGTCATCTTTAAGGAAACAGGCATCAAGATTCCTAGGCAACCAGCTTGGAGAACCCTCCAAGCCAAGGCCCACCCTCTTCCATAAACGACTCTCCTTGAAGCCAGTTCAGTCAAATTGCCACCGATGACCCAAAAGAGTGCCACCCCCCCACCACCACCACCACACTTGTCTCTCAACACAGATTTGATGAGAAGGAATTTTAGCAATCGTGTTACAATAAGGTGTTTATATTTTTTGTGTGTGCTTACCATATTACCTCTATTATGTGTAACATCAAAGTGATTATAGCAATTACATCTAACAGAATTAATTACAGAACTTCCCATCTATTCCAGGATACATAATGTATTAGAGGGTAAAGCCAAAGAAAGAAAACATCTTGATTGTCGTAACTATTGTTGGTGTGTATTTTCTGCAGTGGTACCAAAGCCGCTGCAGCCTTCACAGCAATGAAGACAGACAAATTCACTAAGAAATGAGGTGTATTTTCTTAAAATCAAGCAATGCTTTCACCTCATAGGATGCTGATGCTAGAGGACATAACAAATCAATTTAATTTTTTTCTAAAGTGCAAATCTTTACAAGGTGCTGGTGAATCCACCCAACCAATATGACTACATAAAGAAGAAGAAGAAAAAAAAAAGCTCGTGGGTGAAAGACTTACAAGTCTTTACGTATGCAAAATAAATTCACTCAAGGCTTCATTAATATTAATTTAAATTCAAAACCCATTTACATTAAATTGTTCATTAAAAATTGCCTATTTTATGCAACATGCATTTCTCAAAAAACTCAGAGGATACTGAGTACATAGGACTAGATTTAATGATGGAGAAAGGATATCCAAAGTAAATGAAATTGAGGCACTGCACGCATATCAGCCAACAGCCCTTTGCTTTCCATTACGGATGGGTTCCAGGGTTGGGAAACAAATGCATTTGGAGTATTTTGTTTTTTTGCTACTGTGAACTTGACCTTCTGGCTTACCACAGAGGAAGAAGGAGAAGAAAAGAAATTGGTGCAACACAAATCCAAAACTGAGCTTGGAAATAAATCAGGTGTGTGTGCACACCTCGGATTTCCAAGTGGATTCAGAATACAGTGACAGTTAGGTGTATGTTTCTCAAACTGGACATAAGATAGCATTTGCCAGCGCCCACGTAGGCCTACAAATAATGGTTCCTCTGTCCCCCACCCTCTGCCCTCTACATTCCTGTATTTTCAAAGCCAGAAGCAGGAATATGAGGAGGACATTGTAAGTAGCTCACTTAGGTCCTCTCCCTTCGGAAGACAATCTGAACTTACCCTACTTCCCCAACAGCTGTTCTGGTTGGAGAAAACACAGTCGTAATTAATAACATGTGTCCTGACAGTAGGAATTAATAATTGATCATGAAGCCCAAACAAGTTTAAATTAGTCTTCCAAAGCCACACCTTTCACTTAGTAGCTGTGTACAAGACAGAGAGAGAGAGAGAGAGCCACACCTTTGCAGATCTGAGAAAAATAAGGTAGTTAGTTGATGGTCAAGAAGTCCTGGTAATGTGACCTTTAGTGAAAGGCTCCCCCCACCCCAT
The DNA here is from genome assembly GCF_047511655.1 of Castor canadensis. Lineage (NCBI taxonomy): Eukaryota > Metazoa > Chordata > Mammalia > Rodentia > Castoridae > Castor > Castor canadensis. The sequence continues at coordinate 3,204,036 of NC_133401.1, read as the reverse complement.
ACATCTTCTGAGCCATTCTGGTTGAAATAGTGAAATAATTTACAGAACTGAAGGTAATTAAATCCAAGAACCTAAATGCTGATCAAACCAAGTGTATGTGCTAGAAATGTCTCCTTTTTTAAATGGAGCTTATAAAATATTCAGTATTTGGTGAAGGGTACAATGTGATCTTTCTAATACAGATTACGAAACCTCAAATATGTCAATTACTTAGGCATAACTTGGTCGTAGGAAGATCACGTCCTACTAACTGCCTTTTCTAAAAGTGATTTCCAAAAATGTATAGCCTTTATTCGAGTCACAGTGACCTGAATTTTTAAGATCACATCTAATGTAAATTTTTACAAATGTTAAGAAATTAAGAAAGCTATCAAGTCTATGAACCCATGACTTACAATCCAAGTCTTAAAAAAAAAAAATCCAGAAAGGGAGAAAAATAATATTCACAGGCATTGCATGGTAGGATTTAAAAACTTAATTTTGCTGGCTAACTACAAACACTGGAAACTAGAATTAAATCTGTGGGATTTTTTTTTTAAAAAAAAAAAAAGGCTTACAGACATTTAAATGCATGTATCAGGCCACTTTATCACGCTAACATAAAATTGTCATCTTATCTTATTATATGACTATTTTATGCACGTGTCAAACAATTTAAAAATGACTGTCTATCGAGTCTAATTACAGCTGCACATTTTCTGTCTGGATGTACTAGTCCATATCATTGTTACCAAATACAATATACTGTATTCACCTTTCTTTTTCAACTGCAGAGAACCACAATTTAGAATATTAGCACTCTCGTGTACACACACACACACACACACACACACACACACACAGGCTGTGGGGCAATGGCACAGGGTGAAACAACACAGTTACTTGCAAGACTGGGTTAACTTAACCAAGCGGATGGATGTTCACACAGAGCGGGAGACACCACCCCACTTTATTTTTTATTGGTATTATGACTAGTTTAGACTACAAGATCAAAGCTGTTAGTAGTTTGTCCAGGGACAGGGAGAATTAAACAGAACCAGCGGGGAGCTCTCCCGAGCTGCACTTGGAGTAGGTACACTGCAGGCATTTCTGGAGTCAATGTGGCTATGGAGTCAGAATAAGGCCTATGTGTCACAGTGGCCAGCTGCACAGGTGTAAAAGGGACCCCAAGGGTGCAAACACCCTGGCCTCACGATGATCCTTCCTCCAGAAGTAAAAGGCAAGGAGAAGGATAAGGTTTTCATTCCATGAACTCACCTGGGCCTTCATTCTAATCACTTTACAAATCATCTTTACTAAAACAAAAAAAGGGGGGGGAGGTAGGGGCACTCAGAGTTATGAGGCGATCTGGGGATAACTGCTGATACATCACTTATTGACTATCTTGCTACCGTTTACAAACTCGCTCAAGGCAAAACCCAGAACAAAATGACAACATCCACTGCTCACAATGAAGGGTGGCCCTGGAGAGCACTGAAGCCTTCAGTGACGGTTGTCAGGAGGATGGGGACACAGAGCTGATGCTGGATGATCTCCTCCATGTGGACATCTGTCCGAGGGAGAACCCTCCCTTCCTGTCCTCTTTTGTTTTTCTCCTTTATCTTCTTGATTTTCCTTTTGAAAATTCACACCGTTCCTCTCATTTCGTACGAAATGGGGAAGGAAAAAAAAATAACTGTACTACAGGCAAAGAGAGTTCTATGCTACCTTGCTACAGAGAAGACTACCTGTATGAAGAGAGAACATGTGGCAGTTCTAAGAGGGAAGAAATGCCCAAGATTATGCTCACAAGACCTCTGGGATGTTGGGATGTTCCAGGGCTTCCGCGCGAGAGAGAGGGAGAGAGAGAGAGAGAGAGAGAGAGAGAGAGAGAGAGAGAGAGAGAGAGAGAGAGAGAGCGCTATCGAACACATACATGATTCACACATCCCAGGTACGTTCTGGACACCAGCAGGTGAACCACCTCTTAGGCTGGCCTATGGCAACGGGCAACATGAAACCTCCTCCATCCATCCCAGTGTTCCCTGACACCAGCAAAACCTAAGTGGGCCTCAAGTCTGTTTTATAAAAGTCTGGATGCTTGAAGGCTCACTCTCACAATACTCCCTGGTCATCCTAACAGGAGGGTCATTGTCAAGTTGATTCTGGTTGAGAATTTTTTTTTTTAAGCACAGGGCAAGGTCTTCTAAAATTTCACATTTTTCTTCAGAAAAATGTATGTGCATGATAAAAATATGACCTGCTCTTACATAAATTTGTTTCTGGTATTTTCAGAAAATGCTTGTTTTAAAACAAACATGACAAGTAAGCAAGGGTCATATTTTTAAGCAAGGTACAATGGTCATTTTGCTTAAAAGGACCCTGGCCTTGGCTCACCTGGTTTCATGTCTCTGAGCCCAGCACAAATGAAACTGCACATTGAAGAAAAAAGGCAAACTCCAGTCCAGGTTTCTCTTCAGCATGTAAAAAAACATCTCTCTCCCCCCCCCTCCTTCTCTCTCTCTGTCCCTCTCTCTCAGAGATTAAGCTAATTCCTATTTAAAAACATCCCAAACTACAGAAATACATTATTTCAGAGATTGATTCTTGGTGCCAGACTGGGCCTTCCGGTGACCAAGGGTTCATCTGGCCTAGATATTCTGGCGGCTGTGTGCACCTGTGTATGAAGCCTGCAAGTGCTCTCAGCTCTAGGCCCTTTTGTGGTTGTTATTCTACCCCAGACCATTAAAAGGGCTCTAATTCCTATGACATGATTATCCAGGTACCAAAGCCCATTTGTCACCTGCAGCAGAAAATTGAGTTAATGCACAACTAAAGGCAGCCAGGACTGTGTAATATCAACTTGATTACATCAAACCAGCTCCAAACCTAATTCTGCTAGATGACACTGCGTTGAGTCTGTCATCCCCAATCATTAAAGCTGTCAGGAATCCATCAGGTTTACAGCTAATTAGGTGAGCACTAACGAAGCTGGCAAAACAACTTTTCTTTTTTTATGGCTGAGCGGACCTTTCAGTTTGGAGGGGAAAAAAAAAATTCTCGAGTATTCTCAAGGTTGCAGGGTGGGGAAGGAGACTGGATTTCCAGTTACCAATCAGCAGACATCTTTCTTTTTCCCACTCTCTTTCTATCAGTACAAAGCAATCAATTTGTCATCACTCTCCGTATGCCACAAAAGCAGGCATGAACCTTATAACTTACAGCTGTGAGAACTAAAAGAGAGAGAGAGAGAGAGAGAGAGAGAGAGAGAGAGAGAGAGAGAAATGAGAAGTTTCTCATCCATCTAAATTTAAAAAGGAAAAGGGAAAAGAAAGAACCTTCAGACAACTCACTCACTTACTGACCTGGGCATACTTACCGCCAGCCTAAATGTGAAAAGGTCTCTCTCTCTCTCCTCATCTTAAATAAGTAGTCCTTCTGTTATTTTCCATCCCCTCCCTGACTTCTCCATTAGGCAAAGGCATTCTGATATAGTAAATCCAAAACCAGGGTATGGGGAAGAAAGAAAGCACTCATGTTGCTAACTTCTGATTGACCATTAGCTACTGATGAATGTGCATGTCAGGAGAGAGACAATTAAATCAAATATGAAACAAAGTCGTTTTGACGGGTCATTTTGATAGAGCAAAACCATCCTTCCAGCTCCCATCAGTTCTGCAGTCAAGTTTTTAAAGAATGAATTTTTCTTAAGTGACCTGAGATTTCCAGGCTGGGTTTTGAAGAGATGCAAAAAGGTTAGTGAACAGGCTGCTTTTTAAAAAATAATAACAATTATAATAAACAAAAATAAAACCAACAATACACTTCCTCCTTCTCCAATATTTTTAGACAAAAGTTAGAAGAGTCTCAGATGGGCATGGTGGGTACAGAAAAGATGAACTGAAGACAGTTCTAACCCAGATGTAAAAATGTGATCACATATGGTTCGTTTGAGGCACACAGATACCTTCAAAACACGTATCCAAAAAGGAAAGGAAAAATTGCACAGACTGGAAGAAACCCAAGATATTCCTACTTCCCAACTTTGTGGAGTCCTCTGAAGTTTCAGAGTTTATTTTGGGGTAGATGAGCTTGTTCATTGCTTGAACTTGGAATTTAAAGAAGGTGGAACTAGCTAGAAGCATCAACCTGGAGTTAACCACATGCTCCCTGCAAGTACAATGGGGATTTTCAAACTTTCTACATTTAGGTAACACTCAGGACAGAAAGTAGAACCTGCATTCTATGCACCAAACACCATCTATCCTCTGCTAAGGTTTTCTTAACACCCTGACAGACAAGCACATTTCTGGGGGGGAAGAAAGAACAAGGTTGGTTCCCTTTCTGCATCCCTGTGTGAGGAGAAGGGAGGCCAAGGTGCTCACAGTGTGGGAGCTCCCCTGGCAGTGCCCAGTTGGCCTGATGGAAATCACCATCACTATCACCAACGTGGGACGCCAGCGCTCAGGGCGCCAGTGCCCTGACCTTTCTCACTGCCTTTCCCTCTTCCAGCAAAAGCAGAGAGAATGGAAAGGAAAGAGGAAAAAAAGGAAAGAACCTCTAGGTAACCCGCCCCTTCAGACAACATCTGAACTCCCTGCACATCTAAGTGTTACTTGTATCAGAATACATCACGTCCATATGTGGTCTTCTCTCTCAGCACTCCGTCCCAAATCCCCCCGAAGTTGCACTGACAGGGCCCTCCTGACGTCACAGAGCTTGGCCTCACTATTCCAAGTGATTTATTGATGTTTATTGGGAATGAATAGATCAAAGGCAAACAGCATGACAGGCGATCAATCAGTCATCAAATCAACAGTGGCAATGGGCCAGAAACCCTTCTTCCAGGCAACATGCCCCCAAACCAGCATTATTGCAAAATAATGTTATGTGTGTGGGTTTGGTTTTGTTTTCAATGATGCTTTTTCCAGAAAAGGAAAAAAAAAATCAGCTTAGTCTTAACAGGAGTTGACACTCCTGGCAAAAAAAAAAAAAAAAAAAAAAAGTGGGGGGGAGGGCGGTAGAGGAGGAAGAGGGGTAGTCAGAAATGTCCCAGAACTAAGTGCTCAGGAGTAAGAAGGAAAGGCAGTGGGTGGGGTAAGTAGACACAAACGGAAGGAGGACATGCCAGCATCCAACACCGACTTGACAGTCATCTGACAATACCCAGACCCTGTGCGCTCTGGTATCCACTGTGCCCGGTTTGGGCCCAATAAAATGAAGGATCAGTCGAATTATCAGGAAGGCAGCCAAAGGGACCCACCGGGTAGCTCTCTCACTGCCCGTCTCTCTTTGGACAGTCCCCCACAGTCGGCCCGCCTCGAGGAAGACACAGATGTCCCAGAGAACTCAGGTGACCCCTGCCGCCCCCCTCAGAAAGGAAAGACACAGCTCCATCCCATCCATCTGCAGTTCGCGCGGGGTGGGGGAGGCGGGGACCCCCAGCCAGCTCCGGCTCACACATTGCCCGGAGCGCGATTCCCCCAAAGTGGGATGCAGAGCGGGAAGAGGGCAGAGCGCGCCGGGGCGTCCGGGGGGCACCAGGCACCCGCGGCCGGCGCGCGCGCACCCAGAAGAGCAGAGCGCGGAGAGCGAGCCGGGCACCCGGAGTTACTCCGGCGCTGCGCGGGCAGAGGGACCCGGACGAGGAGCTGGGGATGGGGCGGGATGGGGGTTGGGGGTGGGGGGGGACGCCAGCGGCCAGAGGCGCGGGGCGCGGAGAGGAAGAGGAGCAGCGGAGGAGGAGGGAAGGGGAAGCGGCTCGTACCTGCTGCGCGCCGGGGCGCCTGCTGCTTCCTCCTCGGCATGATGCTTCTCCGGCGACTGCCACTGCCGCCGCCGCCGCCGCCGCTGCTGCCGGGCTGAGAGCAGGGAGGGAGGGGCGGCGGGCCCGCGGGGGGGGCGAGGCGGGCCTGCTCTCAGCCTCCCCCCCGGAGAGCGGCCGCCCGCAAGATGCTGCTGCGCCCCAGCTCTCCGCGTCCCCCCCGCGCCGCGCTCCGCCGCGATCCCCGAACGTGCGGAGGGAAGAAGGAGGGCGGGCGGGCGAGGGAGGCGCGGGGAGGGAGGAGCGCGGGGGGAGGAGGAGGAGGAGGCAGAGAGGAGGTGGAGGAGGAGGAGGAGGAGGAGGACCGCGCTGCCGGCGGAATGGGAAGTTTGACAAATCGCTCCAGAGGCCGGAGGAGGAGGGGGCGGGGAGGAGCGGCGGCCCTGCCCCCCCCCGCCCCGTCCCCAGACGAGGTGCGCGGGGTTCGGGGCTGGGGGGCGGGGAGAGAGTGGGGGGTGGAGAAGGCGGGCAGAGGGGTGGGAGGAGACGCGCGGGAGCGGCCCCGGCCGGTCCTGCCCCGGCCTCCGCCCCCGGGCAGGGGGTCACGGCATCCGGGGGGTGGGGGGGGCGCGCAGCCGCCGCCGCCGCGGCCCCGGGGCTCAGCGGTCCAGTCTTCTGCCCGCGGCGCGGCTGGAGCGGCGGCGTCGGCAACAGGCAAGCTTAAAGGAAAAGGAGATGATCGCGTCACTCGCCTGCCCGCGGGGGCGCCGCGCCCCCAACCCCCGGGCCCCGGGGCCTGCCTAGGACCCCCGCCCAGTCCACCGATCGGGTGCCGCCCCTCCGCCTCCGCCCGGTGCGCGCACTCAGGGGCGCGGCGCCGGCCCAGCCGAGCCTGTCCCGGAGCGCCCGCTGCCCCCGCCCACCCCTCTTCCCCACCCCGCCTCGCCCCCTGGCCGCCCCTCCGCCGCCCCGCCCGGCCCGCACTCCTCTCCACCCGCGGTGTCCAAAGCCCCAGAGTGGTGCCCCAGTCTGGGATCGCGCCCCCCAAGGATGCCAGGGCCCTCAGGCGCCCTCGAGGGAGGAGGCAGGCGCGGGCCGGAGTTGGGTGGGGGCCGCCCTCAGACCCGCGCCTCCTTTGGGGCTCCTCCCCTGGGACCCACCGTTGCTACTTCCCCCTATTTTTTTCCTCGGGCAAACTTTCCTGGGCGCGTCTCGGGGGGTCACTATGGGAGGGGGTGCCTCCAAGTTTCCTCTCCCGACTTTAGGATGATAGTGGTCCCTTCATCCGGCCTCTCGCCCCCTTGGGCGCCAGTGCCGCCTTCCCCTCCACCCCCACCCACGGCGCCGGCGGATCCCAGGGCGGGACGGGGGCGGGAGAAGAAACTCGGGCTCCTGTGCCCATCCCCCGCCCCACGGCGCCCCTGAGAAGGGGCCACCCAGTCGTGCCCGGCCTGTGGGCAGTTGTGGATGAAGGGAATTGATTATTGATTGGGTGATTGGGGTCGCTGGGGCGCCGGCTGGCCCGGGCCGCGGGGGAGGAGGAGCTGGCATGGCTGCGTTGGCGGCAGGGCCACGCGGGCTCACTCACCGGCGGCGGCGAGGGCGCGGGTGGGCCGGAGCTCATGCGGGCGACCCTCGGGCGGCGGCGGAGCGGGAGCTGGAGCCCGAGCGGCGCGGGCGGCGGCGCATCGATGCGCTGCGGGCTCGATTGCGTCTCCCTGGGCCAGCTCTCGGGCCGGGAATGGGGCGGCCGCGGCGGGGCCGGCTCCGGGCGCTGCCTGGCGGCGGGGGGCGCGGGGGCGGCCTCCAGGCCTACTGTCCCCGAGGCGACATTGCGTCTGGGCCCGCCAGCCGGGGCCCTGGGCTCCCGCGGGCCCGGAGGCCACAGTCCTGGCGAGGGCCGGCGCCCCGCGCCCTGGGACTGATTGCCTGAGCGCTCCGGGAGCTGCAATCCTTGGCCCTTCTTTCTTTTTTTATTTTTTCCCTTATGTTTCTGTTTTCAATCTTCTCTCTCTTCTTCAACCCTGTTTCTTTATTTTTATATTTCCTTGCGATTGTTTTTGCAAGTTTGTTTTAAAAGTTCACAGCATGCTCTCTTTTCTTTTAGACCTGGAGAGCGAGATCTCACCCTGACGGTAAGATCAAAAGTCTCTGTTCGCCCCCAGCCCGCGGGCTTGGGCTCGGTCCAGACGCCTCCCCGACTGCTGATGGGCCACCTCCGTTCTCCCCGGCTATAAAGCCGCCTCCGGCGCCTTGGCGCGCGCTGAAGCGCTCGGAGTTGCGGGGCGCGGACCCCGGGCGGGGCCGGGGCCAGGAGCCGTGGAGGCGGGTTGTGGCAGGGCCCCAGGGTGGGCTGGCTATGTGTGGCGTACTCGTGGGGTGGGGACACCGCGCGTGCCGGGTGCCTGCGGCAGGATCGGCGGCCCCCTCCAAGCCCGGCAGACGCGGCTGTGGCGTGTGAACCGCTTCTTGCGAGCGAGGGAATGGTGAGTCGGCAGGCGCTGCCGGCGGCCTCAAGGTTCTGGTAGTCGTGCTGGGCGTCCCTGACCTGGAGGAAGGTGGGCGCCGTGCGAGATCAACTCCAGCCGGCCCCCAGGCTCACCTGCCTGGCATCGACCTCCCGCTGCGGTATGCGCACAGCGCTGGGCGCCATGCACCCCAGGGCAGGGAGTTGGCCATGACGGTGTTTCGCTCTTCCTTTCCTTGCCCTCGCTGCTCTCCCAACCTTGGTTCCCTCCGTCCCCTCCCCGTGCAGGCCGCGGCCTGAGCTCGATCTCCGTGTCGCCCGCTGCCACCCGCCGCTCACCGGTGCCTAGCCCTCCCCTGCCCAGGCGCTGCGCGCTGTGCGATCCGCCCTAACATCTGTCCGTCCAACCATTGGCGCATTCATCAGTGTCAGTGGGCTGCACATTGCTGCGACAGCTCGTCACGCACAACGCGGGCTATGCGGAGTGCACACCGCGTCCGCACTGCCTGGCCGGGCGGGACATGCAAAACAGGAATGTGGCCCAGGCTTGGCACAGCCTGGATCACTCACTGGTCTCCACTGTGTTCTTTTAACTACATGCACTGGTCCCTCTTAATCTGGGGACCCCAACACATTAGTAGTTTTTCAGGTCCTTTTAAGGGAATGGGACCTACGAAAAGGAGCTGAGTTGATCCCCTCCTTATATTCCACTGTGTTCTCGGCCCTTTTTCTGTGGGCTGGGTGTGGCTGGGAGAAAAGGAAACAGTGCTTCCCAAATTAGCACCAACCACCAGGTAGACCCGGAAGCTACCTGATTGCAGGAGCTTAAGTCTATTTCACCTGGGCAGCTGCTAGTTTGTCCAAGTCCGTCAGGTTTGGGTCAGAACATCTCACTATAAAACTTTACCTGGCCCCGCCTAGCTGCTTCTGCACAAAGGCCTGACCCCGAGAAGCTGCAGAGGGGAAGAAAACTAGAGTCTCCAGGAAAACTAAGGGTTTGATTTCGGGAGATATAGTGTCTGTAATCCACACGTTATTTTCACAAGGGGATAGGACAGAGCCATCCATGTCCTTTGAGAAACCAGAGTTTTGCAGATAGTTCCTGGCGCCCTTTCTTCCAGAGTGCTGACTGACCTTGGCTGTGGGCCACCTATTCTCCAGTTATTACCACTGGATGTCCAGAGGGTGAACATCCCTGATCAGTCTGACTCACCAAAGGGCCTTTCATGTCCTCCATGTAAGAACTTTAGGGGAAGGGTGTAACTGGACTTAACTCTTTGGATATCTGTGTGAGCTCTGTAGCTGGCATTTCACCTGACTTTACTGTTCTTGCAAATATTTCTGTCTGGGTGCCTGCTGAGTTCTGGTCCTCAGAATCCACTGTACATTCGGGGTGAAAGCCTTAGCGGCTATTGACAGCTTGGTTTGTGAGGTGGAAGGGAAAAGGAGCCGCTTTCAGGAGGAGGAGGCCAGAGACCGCTTGCAAAGAAAGGTGCTGGCAGGAACTCTTCCTACAGGAAAGGGAGAGTACCCATGGCCCTGGGATACAGGCTCTGTATACTATGTACAGTGGGCCAGCTGTTTTTACACTAGTCTCTGGAAAGCCCCAGACAGTTGGAAGAGACAGAATTCTCCTAAACACTGTGCAGAATTCTTTTTACTTCACTCTTCAAAGAGTCCTTGGAAAGCAACCATGGGGTTTGGCCCATGTAAGCACCTGGTGACTTCTTGAGCTATGCTGGATAGAAACATCTAAGCCAAATGCATCCACCTCTGGGAGGTGCCATGCTTCCTGGAATAAATTTTTAAACCCCTAAAAAGTAGAAGGAGAAAGATGGGTAATGAAAGAAGCCTCAGAAACACCCCATGGCAAAGCCCATAGGAGAAGCTGAAGGCTGACATTGTTGGAACTGGGTGGTTACATTATAAGCCCAAAACATTTCCTGGGGCCACAAACTCCTGACCCCCAAGAGTGCATCTCAGGCCCAGTGGACACCCAGTGGACCTCCATGGTCAAGATTCTGCATAGATCCTTCCAGTGGGGTTTCTCTAAGTCAGGGGTTAGAAATCCGACTGCACATTTGGGAACTCAAGGAGCTGTGAACCCCATTCCCAGAGCCTCTTTGCATGGGTCTCCCCACCTGGACAGCAGGAGCATTCTTGATCTTGGCTAACCAAAGCCCCATCTGGAGGGGTGGGAACAGGTGCAGTGGAGGGGTTGGGGGACCTGGCCAGCAACACACAGTACAGGAGACACAAATCCAAGCTTGTCCACCACCGGGAGGCAGCCGAGTTCGTGTGCAAGGTGGCAATTGAGGGCAGTAGGTGACAGCCCATCTGGCCTGTTGATGTGTGTCCTCATTGGGGTGGCCACCTGGGGGGAAAGAAAGGGAAAAGAAGGCATCAATGTCCCTGCCACTCCAGAAGGAGGAGCCAAGGTAGGCGTCACCTAGGGCCTAAATTGTGACCTTGGAGAGGTGTTCTTGGTGCCACCAGGGAGGCAGAGACCACCTGGAAGGACAAGGCAGACTGATTTAGAAGTTCAGGAGCCTGCACCTGTTTTCAAGGTGTGAAACATCTGGCCATGGTGTGGGGCTCTGGAGAGCCCAGGGCCAGCCACAGTAAGGGAGCTAGCCGGTACCAGGCGCCCTCCAGACTGCGGTTGTCTGGAACAGAGTGATGGCTGGGTCCTGTCTTCTTTACCCCTCCGCACACCGGCTACTTGCACACCTCCACTAGGAACTGGGCCCCACCCAGGACTCAACCCTGGGGCCAGGCCCTCTCCAGGCTGTAAACTGTTTGCTAAAAGGGCATTTGCACAGCGGCGAAGTTTGTTTCTGTTTTTCCGGTGGCTTTGTTTTAAAGAACCAGATGTTTTGTCTGTAAGTTCTCCCAAGAACTTTTACAGTTTTGACGTGAAATAAACCTTCGGAAATCGGAGCGGTATATTAATGCCACTTCTGTGGAGGGTTTCTGAAGAGCTGCGTCAGGCGCGCGGGGATGTGGTTGAGGATGGTTGGGGGACAATCTTGGAAGAATAGGGAGCTTCTCTGAATGCAAAGTAAAGAATTGGCTTTGGGAATGTGAAGCGCCTCCCCAGCCTGCAACTTGCACGTGCACTCGCGCGCGCGCACACACTCCCAACTCCCCCTCTCCCCTTGGGATTTCCTACTTGGTCTATTTCGTGTGGCAGGGGAACGGAGAGATACGGCCCAACTTTGCCACCATACCCTAGGCACGATCGCCGTTTTTCTCCAGGATAGGACACTTGTCTTAAAAGCAAGAGGACCTGCGCTTTCTGGGACTGTCTGGATGCCAGCAGTCTTTGGGGTCCTGGCAGAAGCTGGGCCCCCAGATGGCAGGGCCCTCCAGGGCGTGACTTAGAGTCGGGAGAAGTTTGGTGGGAAGCTGCTGATCCGGTGTAGCCCTCCCCACGGTAGCGCCCCCAGATCATCCTCCCCCATTCCGAATTTCCAGGCAGTTATAAACGCCTTAAAAAAATAAACTATACTCCCTAGCAGAGGAGGAAAGAGGAATGTGGCTGGGAGATTCCCGGCCGCTGCGTTCTCCTGTTTCCTCCTTCTTCCTCCACCACCCTACTTTAGTGCGCCCATCTGTGCACCTTCAACTATCTCCCTTTTTTTCCTTAATGCGCTTTCGTTCTATCATTTACCGAACTTTCGAAAAACTTTTTTTAGGAGGTCAAAGATAAAAGAAATAGAAAATCTTTGCATTTCGGTCTAAAGAGGATAGACGTGCGTTCAGCCCAGTTTGGAGGGCGCACTTATCTGCAAAGTGCGCTTTTATCGAGCGAGCGCCACGTGCAGACCTTGGATTCGGGGAGAATTTCCCGGATTCCACGCTACAACGTTGCCTGCACCCCCCTCACACATACACAGAGACACCCCTCTTTGGGTGAAGTGGATTTTTTTTGGGGGGGTACCCATTTGGGCAGAGTTAAAAACAAACGAACAAAACCTGCGCTGGAGATGGCTGCACCCGCTGTGGCGCGCGCCCCTCGCCAGGACCCGGTGGGTGCCTACGCAGACCTGCGTGCGGTTGCGGAGCTCCGGGGTACCTGTCGGTATTCAGCCATTGCGTGGGCACCCCGATGCTGGCCTGAACCCCGGCTCTTCGAATGCGGGAAGCTGAAGAAGTGGGGGGGTGCTCCCACAAATCAAACTATCTGGTTCTCGCAGACCAGATAGGCAGGGTGGCCTCAGTAAACAGCCAGGAAATTTGCAAGACCAGGGAGAACTCATTTTCCCTTTTCCTACATCGCTCCTTCTTTTCTGCCTCGTATACACATTTTGATTTTGTGTTTGTTCCGAAATTTCCAAACGGGCAAGACCGACCAAGACTAAGTCTCCACGCAGGTGCACAAGAAAGGGCAAAGGAAGCTTCGTTCTTTTTCATTTTTATTTCTTGAAACTTGGTGCATATCACTTGTATTTGGACAAAAGGACAGCCACAGGGTTGTTTGGGACCGGTGGCCCATATGGCCAACTTGTAAGACAAGCAAGTGCTTTCAGACCTCAGGGGCTCCTCTGATTCCAATGTTTATCTTCTTCTGCAAAAAGAGCTGGCTGCATTCTGCCTCTCTCTTGGCCTTGGCTGCACATCGCCCCCCCACACACACACAACCCCCATCTCTTTCATAATCAATCTTCCTTCCTTCCTTCCTTCCTTCCTTCCTTCCTTCCTTCCTTCCTTCCTTCCTTCCTTCCTTCCTTCCTTCCTTCCTTCTTTCCTTCCTTCCTTCCTTGCTTCTCTTTTCTCTATGCCCAGTCTGTCTTCCATTTTTCCCCTCGACCCTCATAAGAATTCTCAGAGGGTCTCCTATCTACTAGCCCCTAAAGAGGTCCCTAAGACGCCAAGATAGGGTGGTCACTCCGTGCACAAAAATAGTAAGGGAACAAAGTAGTCTGTACTTTCTGCAGCCTTTGGGGGGAGCGGAGGAGGGGAAAGGAGAGGGAGGTCAGAAATAGGTTGGCACCCGGTTTAGAATAAAAGAACATGTTAAGAAGTTTCAAAGCTGCCAATAAAACCCTTTAAGTGGCTCGTGATTCAGTGCCTGGAGTTGCAGCGGTGGCATTGCTAAATGACTCTAATGCCCAAAGAAAAATATTACAAATGCCGCTGTCTCGGCCACCAATCGGGCGCCGCTCTGCAGCGCGGGCGGTGGCTCCTCTCTGGCGCGGAGGGCACCCGCATTTGCATGATAAATTGGCCAGGCTGGCGGCAGCCAATGAAATATTCAAATTAGGCCTGGGAGGGAGGGGGGACAGGGATTGGGGAGAAGGGGTGGAGTCCCTGGGGCTCCCCCTTGCAGCGGGCTGCGGGAGCTGGCCTTACCACCTCTGCACCAGCGCCCTCTAGAGGCGGGACAGCGCGGCCTAAAGGACCAGACGGAAGGGGGGAGGTGGGGGTGAGGAGCAAAGAGGTTGAGGCTGGGAGGTGGTGGACTAGGGGTGCTTTGGAGTCTGAGGAAGCTGGAGGGTCTCCACACTTGTGTAGGTAGAAGGCAGAAGCAGGTGGTGACCCCAAGGGAGATGCTTAAGAAGGGTTCTAGCCCCCTTCTCAAAGCATGCCTTTCTCTAGGTCCCCCTAAGTTAAAATAGTGGGGTTTTTTTGTGTTGACTTAGCTTCCAGTCAAGACCCTTGCCCACCCCAGACCACAAGAGGCCTCTCCAAAGGTTCTCTGACATTGAAATTCCATCTGGACCCCAGTGGCTCACACCTGTAATCCTAGCTACTCAGGAGGCATAGATCAGGAGGATCAAGGTTCAAAGCCAGCCCAGGCAAATAGTTTCAGAGACCCTATCTCAAAAATAACACACACACACACACAACGGCTGGTGTAGCACCTCAACTGGTAGAGCGCCTGCCTAGCAAGTGTGAGGCCCCGAGTTCAAACCCTAGTACTGAAAAAAAAAAAAAAAAGCCAAGCAGCTCTCCACAGGCACCTGGTCTCCTAGCCTGGCTCCACCTGGGGATCCTGACTCCACGGAGAGGCCCTGACTCAGGGACTTCAGTATGGGAGCCCAGGACCAGTGGGCCTCCATCTCTCATTCTCTGAACAGCTTTTCTCTCCTTCCCCCTCATTGCCCATCCCTTCCTTTCTTATTTGTTTGTTTAGTTATTCAGTTCATTTACTGCAGTGCTTGGGATTTGAACCCAGGGCCTGTGTATGCTGGGCAAACATTGTACCATCTGAACTACGTCCTGAGCACCTTAGGCCTTTTTTTTCCCCCCTCTTTTGTTTTTATTATTGTTGTTCTGGGTGTGTGTTGTGACATTTACAAAAGTTCATAGTTGAATTCATTCCCATGCTTATATGCTTATTTTTAAAGTACAGTTTTTGGGTTTGTTTTTCTTTTTGGTATGACTGGGGTTTGAACTCAGGGCTTCGCACTTGCAAACCAGGCACTCTACCACTTGAGCTGCACCTCCAGTCCATTTTGCTCTGGTTATTTTGGAGATGGGGTCTTGTGAACTATTTACCCAGGCTGGCCTCAAACTGAAACTCTGCAGATCTCAGCCTCCTAAGTAGCTGGGATTACAGACTTGAGCCACCAGCACCTGGCTAAAGTTTTTTTTAGAGGTGCTGTTGTCTTTTTCCATCTCTGTGGTGAGCACTTTGTCCTTTGTCAGTCTCTGCAGGGCTTAGTATTGGGTCTCTCTGGGACACTGTTTGATCCTCATCTTCCCTGAGCTGGGATGATGTCCATCATGCCTTGCTGCAGAGTTGTCCCTTAAGTGGACACCTCCCCACACAGCAGCCTGTGTCAGAAAGGCAGCCACAGACTCACACCTGCCTGAAGTCAAAGGCTTGTGAAGGGGTGAAGGCTGAGTGCACCTCTGAATACAGTCAGGCACTTGGGTAGAAAAGGAAAAAAAAAAACAAAAGAGGGGGGTGGGGAGCATGGCTGAAGGCAGGGTGCAGGCGTTGTGACTTCCAGGGAAGAGCAGGCATTAGCAGTGCTGATAAGGTGGGGTCCACAGACCTTTCTGTGAGCTCATTATGAAACCGGAGCTCTGGACTCTAGGACGAAAGGTATTCATTTCACATGCCAGGTCCGGCCACCTGCCCCTAAACACCAAATCAAGAGGCATGGTGAAGGCAGGGAAAGGAGGCTCAGGACACACCGTGGGAAGAGGCAGAGCGAGCACTCAGCCATCTTCAGCCATCTTCAGGGTACAGACATGAGCTGTAGATTTAAGTAGACAAAGAACTGGGGACAGGGACACAGGCACACTTGTTAAACAGTCCCAGTCACAGGTGAGGTCTGGTTGGTCATTGTCTCAGTCCTTTTTCTGAGAGGTCTGGAGTTGTAATCCAGAGTCATTGTCACCTGGCAGGTGGTCCATCCTGAGGAGGCTCTACTGTTGGGGGTAGTTTGTCCCTTGTCACGAAGATGTTATCAGTCTGTGTCTGGAATCCAAGGTGATTGCAGAGTGACTGCAGAGAGAATGGAGAGAATGGCTCAGAGCAAAGACAGATGCAAAATGGAGACAGGGAGGCCAAGCTTCTCCTGTTTTTAGTTAACTCATGGGGCTGAGTAAGGAGCCAGTGGTTTTCAGGAAAAGCAGTTTGAGCACCTCTTACAATTAGAGGAAGGGGATGGTAAGGAACCATTCTGATATTTCTATTTTCCTGTAAATTTGCACTGGAATTCGCACCATCCAGGTCAGACAGAAAATAGAAGCCCGGGAAATCTGACACGCATTGATTTGCTCTCCAGCACTGCTACTCGGAGAGAAAGAAGTGGGATTTTAAAATTGCAATTAGGAACCAGCTTGCTAAGGTTCCTCTGGCAAGCTCAGTGCTGTGCTGATCTCAGGCCCCACTTCTTTCATTTCGTAGGGAGGTGGCTTCATTCATGTCTTGCAGCAGAAACAGGCCAGGCAAACATGTCGCAGCTTCCTGCCATAAACTCACGAAGACTGTGCTGCACTTTCCACATTTTTGGTCAGGTCTTTGAAAGGGATGGCAATTTTTTTCCAGTGTTTTAAAAGTATTAACTCCTTTCAAACGTTCTTTCACCTTCAGTGTTTTGTAACTTGATGAAAAGGTCGTTTTCTTCTGAAGTAGCAGCTGTTCCTTAATTGTTCAGCTATCAGGGTAAATTCCACCCAAATCCTGATTTTTTTTTTTTTTTTTTTTTTTTTTTTGCAATGCTGGGGATAGAACTGAAGTCCCTGCCCTGATTCATGGGGTCCAAACAGCACGTGGGCACACACATAAGAGAGATGATTTTTTTTTTCTTTTGGCATTACTGGAGTTTGAACTGAGAGCCTCGTGGTTGCTAGGCAGGAGCTTTAACACTTGAGTCACTCTCCCAGCCCTTTTTTTTTGTGTACATTGGGTATTTTCCAGATAGGGTCTTGGGAACTATTTGCCTGGGGCTTGCCTGGAACCCTTATCCTCCTGTCTCTGCCTCCTGAGTAGCTAAGGATTACAGGCGTGAGCCACAGGCACCCTGCTGAAATGAGTATTTCCCATTATGTGCACACACGTGTAGTTGCGTGTATATGTTTCTATTTGTATCTGTGCACACACAAGCTCACGGGGATTTGCATTTGGATTAGTTGCTCCAGAATAACTTCTTTACAGGAAATTAGATACAAAAGTTACTCATTTAAGTGGTGAGTATTGTTAAACATTGATAGTCTTCATTTTTTGTGCACTGTACACGTTCCTGATTTGTTATTGTAACTCTTTTATTAGGATCTATTCATTATATGGGGGGGCTTCATAGTGACAATTCTGGTTAGACTCATGTTGTACATTAGTTACATGCTCCCTTCGGCCCTCCCTGCCCCACTTAAAGCAATTGCAGGAGGTTATTTGGTTCTGTTTCATTTTGGTATTTGCAGTCCATCCACCGTATCCCATCACTTTAATCTCTGTTCTTGATTTTTTTTTTTAAGGGTTTAATCATTGTGTAGTTTAACAGGGTCTCACTGTGTAGCCCAGGCTGGCCTTGAATTTGTAATCTCCCTGCTTTCGACTGACTCCTGACGGTGGAGATTACAGCTTTGCCCCACCACACCTGCCCTGTAGTGTTCAGTTCTAGCTGCCCTTTCTCCTTCACCTTTACCTTTCCAAGTGAGGCAGGATAGACAGATGAAGAGACAGGGAAATTTTATTTTTTTAATAATAGTTAAAAGGCCAGTCTCAGACATTGGAACAAGGAAGCGAAAACTGAAAAGCCAGAGCAGCTAGCCCCTCCTGTCTCCTCTTGGATGCTTAGTTACAGGAACGGGGGACACAGAGGGGCAGCCTGCACCTGCCTGCCTTTTTGAGATGTCAGCAAGCTGCCAGGATCCTTGAATGGGTCTAAACCCACCTGTTGTCCCTGTGTTTTGGGGAGACCTGGATAGCAGCTCCCTGTTTTCACACCCATCTCGGCCATCCAGCTCAGTTCCTTTATCTTAATGATTAAGGTTGCTAGACTCGACCACGTGGACTTCCCCAGCCCAGAAAGTATAAGACCACAGACACTGGAGCACCATTTTTGTGTCTTTGCTCCCATTTCCTGCGTGGGGAGCAGGAAGGGTTTCTCTT
Source organism: Castor canadensis (assembly GCF_047511655.1). Lineage (NCBI taxonomy): Eukaryota > Metazoa > Chordata > Mammalia > Rodentia > Castoridae > Castor > Castor canadensis. Next base: position 3,186,255 of record NC_133401.1, on the reverse strand, counting down.
TCTCCCCCGCCCTCCATACTTTACCCTGGCTGAAACTTGCACCTTGTGAGGCTTCTTGTCATGAGATGCTTTTCACTCTGAAATGCTTTTCGCATCTGTGGATCTCAAGGACCTGTGATTTTGTGTGGACACTGAGAATTTGTAGGGGTCCCCTCACCCCTCCTTTGGTAACATAAACTATTATTTTGAGGGATTTTTTTGTTGTTTATTTGCGGATATTTGTTTGTTTTTGCTTTCTTGAGACAGGGTCTCCCTGTGTAGCCCAGGCTGTCCCCCACCTTCAGACCCTCCTGCCTCTGCCTTCATCGTGCTAGGATTACAGGCATGCACTACCTTGCCCAGCTTAATGCTAATTTATTCTTGCTAACAGATGTCTGAGCATGTTAGATCTGCATTTAAAATAAGAGTTAATAAGCCAGACAAGTGCCAGTGGCTCAGGCGTGAAATCCTAGCTACTCAGAAGGCAGATCTCAGTTCAAAGCCAGCCTGGGCAAATGGTTCTGGAGACCCCATCTCAAAAATACTCTTTACAAAAACAAAAAAAGGAGGGAGGAGATGGGGGGGTTTTGTGGAGTGGCTCAGATGGTCAAAGCACCTACTTAGCAAGCATGAGGCCCTGAGTTCAAACCCTAGTGCTGCCAAAATATAAATAAACAAAACAAAATGAGTTAATAAGCCAGGCTAGTATGATGACTAAAGGCTGAAATCCCAGCTACTCAGGAGGCACAGATCAGGAGGTTTGAAGCCAGTTCCTCGCAAATAGTTCATGAGACCCTATCTCAAAAATACCTAACATAAAAAGAAGGGCTGGAGGAGTGGCTCAAGTGTTAAGAGCACCTGCCTAGCCAGCATGCAGCCCTGAGTTCAAACCCCAGTACCATCAAAAAAAGAGTTAATGGGCTCAAATGAGAACAAGCACGAGTTTATTTCCAAGGAAACTGTATGGAGTTTGTGCTTAGACCCCGGGGAATGCATTTTACTCCTGCAGGAGGCACTGGGCGTCATTCCCTGAATCTCTTGCTTAGATGATTGAGTTTCTCAGATGACAGATCTGCAGGCAAATAAGGAGTAATTGCCTAGGAGAACTCACCTCAGTCTTTGTACACTTACGTAAGGAATAAATCTGATCTAACGTTTGCAATCCATCAGCAGGCACATTCTATAAGATTAACATTCATTAAACTTGAGAGAGTGGATACTTTTAAAAGGGTACAACTTTTACTTCAAAGCTAACACCTTTAAAAGGTTTCTGGCTGCAGGAAGGGAAGCAAGGCTTGTGACCATGACCTAGAACCATCTGTGTGGTCTTTCTTTGGAGCCAAAGCCTCTGGGATTCATCTGTGGCAGTCATTCCTTTGCACATTCCTGGCTCCCTGGCTGCTTTTCTTTTTTCTTGCTTTTTTGTTTTTTAGTTTTTAATTAAAAAATTTTTAATTTTTCTTTCATTGTTGTGCTGGGTAGGAGTACATTGTGGTTCTTACAATGTATCAAATATATCATACTTAGCCACGTGTTGGTGGCTCACGCCTGTAATCCTAGCCACTCAGGAGGATCAGGAGGATCACAGTTCAAAGCCAGCCCTGGGCAAATAATTCCTGAGACCCTATCTCGAAAAACCTATCACAGAAAAGGGCTGGTGGAGTGGCTCAAGGTGTAAGCCCTGAGTTCAAACCCCATACTGCAAGAAAGAAAGAAAAAGAGTATATATATATATATACATCATAGTTGAATTCGCCCTCCATCATTCTCCTTTACCCCCTCCCCCTTCCTGGAATAGTTTCATCAGGTCTCATTTTTCCATTTTCATACACGAGTACATAATATCCACCATATTCACCTTCCTATGCACTTTCCTTATATCCTCCCCCTCCCATTGAGATAACACCCCTCTCCAGGCAGGACCTGTTCCTCCCTCCTCTTCTCCAATTTTGCAAAAGAGAGGAAAAAAAAGATGACATTTTTATTTGTTTAAGATAGGTACAAAAGGAGTTTGCTTGTGGTATTTCCATGTATATAGGTATTATAGCCCAAATTGGTTCATCCCCTCTGTTTTTCTCCTTTCTACCTCAGTCCCTTCTTATGGTGATTTCAACAGGATTAAAAATTCTATATTCATTCTTGTGTAGAAAGTACATCAACCATATTCACCTTCTTAACTTCCTCCTTTTATCCTCCCTCTCTCATATGTGACCTCCCCTTAGCGTGACCTGATTTTCATAATATTGCTGGATTTGTATTTGGCTACATTCCACATATCAGAGAGAACAAGTGGCTTTTGCCCAGGCTGCTTTTGGGACTTTCTGTCTGGGATCTGATTTCTAAAGTCCTCTTTCTGTGTTGAAGATAGATCAAATCCGCAGAAGAGTGTGTAAGTCATATCTGTATGGTTTAAATGACAATTTGAGGGCCAGTACCTGCTTGGCCAGTGCTCAAATCCAAAACACACTCCTGGAGGCCCCATCTGCCCTTCATTTTGGATCAATCACTTTATTGACTTGCTCCTTGGTTTCAACACTTAGGTGTAAATGAAATCATACTGAATAAGCTGTTTATTGTGTCCTAGTTATTTTTGTTTGCATTTTTTTGATAGGACTCAGAGCTTTGTGCTTGCAAAGCAGGCACTCTACTGCTTGAGCCACACTTCCAGTCCATTTTGCTCTGGTTATTTTGGAGAAGGGCTGGTCTCAAACCTTGATCCTTTCAATCTCAGCCTCCCTAGTTGCTAGGATTACAGGTGTGAGCCACCTACCTGACTTATTTCACTAAAATTATTTGTCTGTTTGTTTGTTTCAAGTGGTGTGGGGACTGAGGACCATGTTAGAGATATCCCAGTGGCATTCCTGACTGCATTTCCTAGAATACTCTAGTCTGCTCACCCTAGCATAAGGAAACTGTCCTGTGGTAGATTCTGGCTCAGTTTTATCAGCAGGAAGTCAGGTTTCTCACCCTCCGCCTCCCCTGGGTTTCCAACATGATCTGGTTAGCGGTGGATGGGTTGTTTTAACTGCCTCTCAGTTCTCTGAGCCCAAATGCGGCAACAGAATCAGAAAGACTAGGAAGAGAGCAAGAAATGATTTGTTAGGAGAGCACCGGTGGCTCACACCTATAATCCTAGCGACTCAAGAGGCAGAGGTCAGGAGAATCCTGGTTCAAAGCCAGCCAAAGCAAATCGTTCACAAGAGTCTATCTGAAAAAATACCCATCACAAAATAGGGATGGTGGAGTGGCTCAAGTGGTAGAGCGCCTGCCTAGCAAGCACTAGTTCAAACTCCAGTACCACGAAATAAAAAAAGCAAATGACACCTTGAGACTTGAGACAGTCACCTTAGATCAGGACCTACTGTACAGAAACTGTCAGTCCCACATCTGCCCTTTTGAGAAGGTGAAGGCAGGCATAAGCTCATGTAATCCTTTCTGTCCTTCAGGTTTAGTGGGAAGGTCATATAATTAGGTCCTTAATATGGGGAGCATGTTGCCCAGGGAGAACAGGGTGAGGGGTTTTGGGATTCCACCTCCTAGAAGGAGAAGTGAACCTGGCAGTCCTGGAATTTCCTCATTTGTGCTCATGGCTGCCTAGACACCCACACTAATAATGTCACAGTCAAGGAGTTTAATCTCCGGATTGCAGGTAGGAAGGAAAAGACCTTGATTCTTTGCCCACATCCCACATAGAAGAGAGTGGAAATAAAAAGCTAAATAACACATAAATAAAGCTTTCCATCACCCCATATAACTAAGTCATTTCCCTTCAGTTTTCAGAGACAGCTACCTCCAGGGGTACACGGCCCCAGGCAGGCTTCCTGAGCCCCCCGACAGGATAGACTAAATTCCGGCAGGCAGGAGGTCCACCTCAACCAGCCACCTCATTTACTGTCAGGTCTGTAGATTCTTTAGTTTAGTTTTTAATTGGCATACAGTAAAATTCACCCTTCTGGGATAGAGTTCTCTCAGTTCTGACAAATGGATAAAGTCCTGTAACTACAAGTGTGGGTGACATTTAGGTCCATCTGTTACCTGCCCCGCAAACTCCTATGGCTGCCCTTTTGTGGTCAGATTATCTGCTCTTGCCCTGAGGCCAGGAATCACTGAACCACTGATGGGACCTCTGCTCCCCATATAGTGTCACCTTTTTGCAGAATGTAGCATAAATGGAATTATATAACATGTCACTTTTTCCTTTTTTGATGGCACTGGGGTTTGAACTCACAGTCTCATGCTTACTAGGCAGGCATTTTTACAGCTTGAGCCTCTCCACCAGTTCTTTTTTGGTGATGGTTTTTATTTGAGATCTGGTCTCAAGAACTGTTTGGCCAGGTTGGCTTCAAATAGTGATACTCCTGATCTCTGCCTGAGTAGCCAAGATTACAGGTGTGAGCCACCAGCGCCTGGCTAAGTTAACTTTTGAGTCTGGCTTTTATAATAATGCATTTGAGATTTATCCTTGTCAGTGAGATTATCAATAAATTGTTCTTTATTGTTGCTGAGAAATATATAAAGCTATACACACACACACATACATATTGGCAGTACTGGGGTTTGAACTCAGGGCCTCACACTTGCTAGGCAGGCACTCTACCACTTGAGCCACTCCACCATTCCCTGTTTTGGGTTGAGTATTCTTGAGATAGGGTCTTGTGAACTATTTGCCAGGAGCTGACTTTGAATTGTGACCCTCCTGATCTCTGCACACCACCCCCCCAGTAGCTGGGATTACAGCTGTGAGCCACAGGCACCCAGCTGAGAATTCCGTTATTAATAGCATTGCTTCATGTGAATGTATCAAGTTTGTTGGCCTGTCTTCATGAGTTGAAGGACAGTTGGGTTGTTTCTGGTTTGGGGTGCATGTGCATGTGCACGTGCAGGCTTTGTGTGAACCTAGGATTGCATTTCTCTTGGGTCTCCGTACCTAGGAGCGTGATCCCTGGGTGGTGCGGTAAGAATGTGTTGAACTGTATGAGGCTGTACCACTTCATAGTCCCCCAGCCAGGCATGCCAAGTGCTATTTAAATTATAAAAGTGCTTTGCAAACAGTGAGGTTGGGTCAGGAGCTAGTGGCTCACGCCTGTAATCCTAGCTACTACAGAGGCAGAGATCAGGAGGATCAAGGTTTAAAGCCAGCTAGGGCAAATAGTTCCCAAGACCTTATCTGGAAAATATCCAACACCCATTTGGCTCAAGTGGTAGAGCACCTGCCTAGCAAGCGTGAGGCCCTGCATTCAACCATGAGTACCACCAAAAAAAAATTTTTTTAAAAAGTGAGGATGGCATACAGGTCCCAAGGTGGGAGGATTTAGGGGAGGTATTTCCAAACCCTGACTCCTGTAGGTTCCTAACCGAGTCTTGTGAATGGGGCAGGACCTTCCAGTGAGTCAGAATACTTCCATTTCTGGGTCATCTTCTTCTCCCAAGGATAGACAGGTCACCATCATACAGTCCCGTGTAGATGAGGACACAGCACCACCTTTCCAGGTAACATGCAGTGACAGAGAGCGAGGCTCCATAACCCTGCATTTGTTCCTGAGTTCACAGTGACATGAAGAATGATCGTGTGGAGTGTCATTATTGCTACCAGGCAAGAACTGGGAAGGGGTCCATCCAAATTCACCGTGAGAATGTCAGGGCTGGGCACAACCTCGCTCACTCTCTCTTTAAAGATGGCAACCTATTTCTTTTGATATTTTTATTATTAGCATATTATAGTTGTCCTGGGGTACCTTGTGACACTTATATAAGTGCTATGATGTATCTTAATTGGATTCACCCCCTCCATCCTTCTCCTTTCCCCCTTCTTAGGGAGATTTCAACAGGTCTCATTCTTTTTTCATATATGGATACAAAAATATCCACCATATTCACCCTCATTCCCCCTTTCCTTTTGCCCTCCCCTCTCCCACTGGTGCCCACCTCCAGACAGGACCTGTTTTACTTTCCTGTCCTTCGTCTTTTTTTTAAAGACATTTTTGTCCGTTTATGGTAGTTATACAGGGGGTTTCATTGTGACATTTCCATATATACACGAATTGGTTCATCCCCCCACCAATTATTCTTTCTACCCCAGTCTCCTTCTTGTGGTGACTTCAACAGGTTTCAGTGATCCATATTCACACATGTACAGAAAGCACCTCAGCCATATCCACCCTCCCAATAGTGCCCTCCTCTTAGCATCACCTATATATGCTCCCATCCTTCATCATTTAGGATCTGCTTATTGTTCAGTGAGAATTTTGCCTGGGTATTTTACCTGTAAATATATTATGCTTAAGTCGGTCTAACCCCCTCCACTACTCTTTCAACCTAGTGCATACTGGTCTCCCCAGAATCCCTGTGTTAATAGCACCAGTGCAATCTGTGATCAGAGGATTTCCAAATTCTTTGTGCCCCACATGGAAGAATCCATGGCAGGACACATGGGTGTAAGTGGAGTTTATTAAGAGTTAGGGAGGGGAATTACAAAAGGCGACATGGTGGAACCAGGTGGAAGCTGGAAACAGTGAACATCTTTCCCTTTTTCAGGTGCTTTTAAAACAAGGTAACCTATGGGAAGGGAGGAACCTGGTGATTCCCAATCGTCAATAATCCATGAGTGGGGAGGCGCATGGGTGGTCAGGTGAGGGTGGTTGGAGTTGGCCCTGAGCTAAGGTGTGAATAACCTGCACACGTTTGCAATTGAAAAGAAGGCTCAGAGAAAGAGAGGAATATTCAATCCGAAATAGAATATTTAGTCATGCATGTTTTAAGAGTCCCAAACTTTCCCTAATTCTAGCCTGCCATACTGGCCCTGGGCTCTCTCTCCCAGCTTTGCTGCATTGTTCTAGATGAACCAGGACAGCTCCTCCCAGACACAGGGCAGCATCCAACCAGTGGCCAGATGGGGGACAGGCTAATGGATCCTATGCATGCTGAGACAGACAGACATGTGGCTGCAGTGGTGCCAGTGTCCGGTGGCCAGATTCCCCAGTCAGCAGCCTCCCATCCCTTAAGCCTTGGCTTCTTTCATCTCAGTGACCATTTCTAAGGCACCTTCTCATTTTCAATGTCCTGAAAATATGTTTAATTAGAACTTGGCCATACAGCCTTTTAAAATAAAACAGAAGGGACCAGCTAATTATATCGTTCAGCATTCTGTGGCAAACATACATTTTTTAATAAAACACTTTCCTAACTAGAGTAATCCCTTGAGATGTAAGTCCTCATTTATAAGAAGTCCCCCAAAGGGAATTAAAGAGAAGGTGTCTTCCAAAGAAAAGAAACAAAGAAAGGGGGTTGGATGGGGAGAGGGGAGTGTTTTCAAAGAGATTTTACAGCAAAAAAAAATAATAATAATAATGATTTTTAGTTCAAATGTCTTGACGTTCTTCCTTGTATTTTTGATCATGTATTTCTCTTTTTTTACTATTTCCACAAAAGCTCACATTTCTCATTCTGGTATGTTTCGTAAGTATAATATTCAAATAAACAAGTGATTTTCTCAAAAGGCAGTTTGTCTCCTGCTGTTTTTGCCCTGGTTAACTAGAAGCCTACAGCAAAATGGGGCTGGGTGGGGGACTGGAGTGGGGAGGGGGAATTTACAACCCTCTGGGAAGTGGTGGTCTCTGATGGGGACGTTGACATTTATATGGCTGACCCCCTGTGGACTACAGCAATGAAGAGGAGAGCTCCTGTTTGCTGGGCTTCAGCCATCCTAGCCACAGGCTACAGATTTAATTCTCCCCTTACTCTCTGAATGTAGGGTTCTCACCCCACTTTGCAAATGAGGAAGGGGAGGATCTGATTCTCACAGGGGTAGGACTTGAACTTGAACACAGGAGTGTCTACCCCAGAGCTCAGCTCATTGCCAGACTCAGAGACACTGTAAGAGGTGCTTAAACTGCTTTAGCTGAAAAGCACTGACTTTATTTGAGCCCACGAATTAACTAAAAACAGGAGAAGCTTGGCATCCCTGCCTCCATTTTGTATCTGTCTTTGCTCTAAGCCATTCTCTCTGCAGTCACCTTGGATTCCAGAAAGGACAAACTGATACATCTTTGTGGCAAGGGACCTCAACTACCCCCAACAGCAGAGCATCCTGCCAGGTGACAAGGACTCTGGATTACAACTCCAGAACCTCTCCCAGAAAAATGACCAACCAGAACGTATCTGTGAAGGCTGGTGGAGTGGCTCAAGTGGTAGAGCACCTGCCTAGCAAGCTTGAGGCCCCGAGTTCAAACCCTGGTACTGCAAAAAGAAAAAAGAATACCAGAACACATCTGTGACTGAACTGTTTAACTGTGCACACCTTTGTCCCCTGTCCCCAGTTCTTTGTCTACTTAAACCTATAGCTGATGTCTGTACCCCAAAGATGGCTGAGGATGGGCTGAATGCTCGCTCTGCCTCTTCCCACGGATGTCCCCAGCCCTGTAACAGACCTCTTTCTCTGCCTCCACCAGGCCTCTGGATTTGGTACATAGAGGAGCGTGACCGGATCAGGCACATGGAATCCCAGGGGTTTGGGCCTGGGGTCCAAAACTCCAGTTTCAGCACCGTGATTCCAAACGATGGCATCATGTGTGCCTCTGGTCCCGGCACACTGCGGGGCACAGCCAGACACTGTGTTTTTAGTTAAGTTCTGTGTCGGTCAAGGTCCTTGCAGGATAAGAGCAGACACACTCAGATTCAGATCATCCAACAGAGGAGTTGCTGAAGAGACCTTTTTTGCAAACGGGAAGGGAAGCAGGACAGAAAGTGAACAGAACCCTTATTACCCCAGGGCCTGGAGGGGTGGTGTAGAACTCCAGGGAGCTGAGGGGACATTGTGTGCAAAGATCACCTGTGGAAGAGCAGTGGCCTTCTGGAAGTCACTGGCACAGGAAGCCCCATGGGGAGGGGACCCTCTCTTTTCTTCCTCCTCCCCTCCGCGGTGAGTACACCCCACGGTGGGTGCACCCTAGCAGACACAGGCAGGCAAAGGGAGTGCACTGAATCTGCTGTCTGTGTGGCCTCCCCAGGCGCAGCTAGGGGGAGCCCCGAAGGCAGAAGCACCTTGCAGAGCATCGGCCTGGGCCAGGTCTAGACCTGGAGTGGACACAGGAACTTAAGTTCTGTCCCCAATGCCCTAGTACACAGAGGAGTCCTCTTCGGCCCCTTTAGGAAGGGTTCCCTTGGTTGAGGGACTAAATAGCATGCCAGGTGCGAGCTACAAAGGCTGCTTTTTCTGGAAGCTTGGGTTTGCCTTGTGTACCTCCATGGGACCTGGAGTTGACAAGCCACCTGCAATGTCAACAACACGCGGGCACACTTCCTTCTTATCTGAAATAAAATGTAATTGAGAACATAGAAGTAAAAGAGAAATCCTTTCCCTTATTCAATTTCCCAAGGACAATAGCTCTTAAGGGTTTTGGGGTCATTTCTTTCACTTGCTTTCTTTTGAATTTTTTTTGTTGTTGTTGTTTTTGCAGTACTAAGGTTTGAACTCAGAGCCTACACCTTGAGTCACTCCTCTAGACCTTTTGTGTGTGTGTGTGATGGGTTTTTTTGAGTTAGGGTCTCTTGAACTATTTGCCCCAGACTGCCTTTGAACTTCGGTCCTCCTAATCTCTGCCTCCTGAGTAGCTGGGATTACAGGTGTGAGCCACCAGCTCCTGGCTCCTTTGAATATTTCCTTGATTGTCACGGTCACATTGAGTATGCAAGTTTTTAAATTTTTTTATTTTTTTGCAGTACTGGGAATTCGACTCAGGGCCTTGTGCTTGTGAAATTTTGAATTTTGAATTGGGCATTTTAATTGTATTTTGTCTTGTTATAATACATCTTTGACCCAGGTTTTGATGGTTGCATAGTACTCTGTGGCACGAATGCTGGCATAGTTTATATTATCACCAGTCTGCTGTTTAAATGTTCATGTGACTTTCTGGATTTTGGCTATGATAATGGATACTTTTTCACATAAAGAATATGTACAGAATTTAGGTTTTTTTTTTTTTTCAGGTTGACATACCTACAATAAAGCACTTAGCACAGTGCTAGCTGTGCGTTAACACAACTTTAACCCGGAGGGTTTCTGTTCGTTCATGAGGATTTATGTAAGGCTCTTTCTCAATTAATACTCTTCCAAGGACCTTCGTCTAGAAAGGTCCTAGAGTGCGGTGCGAGACATGTAGTTTGTTTTTCTTTTTTTGCCATACTGACCTTTGAACTCAGATCCTCATGTTTGCTAGGCAGGTGTGCTAGCACTTGAGTCTCACCTCCAGCCCCACTTTACGTTAGCTATCTTTCAGGTAAAGTCTCGAGTTTTTACTCAGGGTGGCCACCATGCCTGGCCTAACTTTCCACCCAGACTGGCCTCTGTCAGTGATCCTCCCAACCTCTACCTCTACCTGGGATTATGGGTGTGAGCCACCGGGCCTGGTGCAAGCCATGCAATTCTAAGTGTCGTTGTAACCACACTTTGAAAAGCAGAGAACTGGATGGAGAGCACAACTGCAATCCCAGCACCTGGGGAGGCCGAAGGAGGACGATCGCAAGTTCAAGACTGAACTGGGTTATACTGTGACACCCTGTCTCAAAACACAAAAACAAAACACAAGAGCAGAGCTGGGGGTATAGCTCAGAGGTAACACCCTTGCCAACCATGTACCCGACCCTGGGTTTCATCCCTAGCACAACAAAAAAGAAGAAACAGGAGGAATTAATTTTAGTAATAAAGCTTATTTAACTAATTTTATCCAAGATATTATCATTCCAATACACAGTCAATACAAAATTATTAATGAGATCTCTTGCATTTTTTTCGTGCAAGCCTTAGGAATGGTTGACAGGGGTTTTGTGTCTACATCTCAGTTCAAAGTGACCACAATTCCTGTGTGTGGGAGTCACACATGAGGCTAAGAGGTACCATATAGGACAGAGCAGGCCAGGGGCAGAGACTGTCCGGGTTGGATCTTCACTCCCTCCAAGGTTCAGCCACGTCCTAAAGCTTTCCCAATCCCCCTTACTGGCCTTCAGATCTGACAGTGGCCCGTTGGCCAGGAGGAACCTGACTTCCATATCTGGGCATTTTTATCTGTCACTGTCACTGCCACCTGATGTCACAAGTCACAGTCCATCTCAGTTTTCTTCATACTTATTTCCTCAGAAATATTTCCTAGGTCCTTCTTATTGCATTAAACCCTGTGTCCAGTCCAGGGCAGTAGGTGAACAGAGTTTTCTCATGAAGTTTAGTGGCAGAATTCACCCATGTTCTCAGGATCCAGAGTGGGAGACAGACTTCCAGCATCTCATCCCACAAGGATGTGATTTCAAACTGGGAGAGAAAGGTGCGTTTAAAAATGCTAAACCCTAGCCAGGTGTGGTGGTGCACGCCTGGAATCCCAGCACTCAAGAGGCTGAGGATTCTACATAGAGAGAACTTGTCTCAAATAAGCAAACAAACAAATGAGCCATGCTCAGCCCTGGGTTCTGACTTGAGCGGTTTATCCCTGGTGCTATTAATGGCCGTGGCCCATGCCTGCCAAGGCTGTCTTGGGAGCATCAATGCCAAGGAGGAGCGCTGGATAAAATGATCTCAGTGTTATCTGGCCCTCGAAGGACCAGAACATCCTTTGCTACCCTTGCAAATTTGCAGGGGCGACAGGCAGACTGCTGCTCACCTGGTCCACTATTTCTCTTTTTCTTTTCCAGAAAGACCTGAGCCCAGCAGGATCATTCGTGGCAAGGAGGAAGCAGAGTTCAACTCCCTTCCTTCCTTCCCTCCCTCCTTCCTTCCCTCCCTTCTTCCTTCCGTCCTTCCTTCCTTCCTTCCTTCCCTCCCTCCTTCCTTCCTTCCTTCCCTCCCTCCTTCCTTCCTTCCCTTCTTCCTTCCTTCCGTCCTTCCTTCCTTCCTTCCCTCCCTCCTTCCTTCCTTCCCTTCTTCCTTCCTTCCGTCCTTCTGTCCTTCCTTCCTTCCCTCCCTCCTTCCTTCCTTCCCTCCACAGTGTCAGTCATCGGTTCCTATGGAGAGCTCCGTGGGTGGGTGGACTGGGAGGGTGGGTGTCAGGTACTGCCCTAGGCACCGAGACAGCAGATCCAGCCATCTCTCTGGCCAGCCAGAGCTCACTGCCAACTGGGCACACTTTCCCGAGAAACTAACAATCTAAAAGAGGAAAAATCGATGCTAATAGAACTCCTTTTGCAGGTTTGGAAAATGACTTCACCATGGCGGCAGAGGCTTGGGCAGAAGACCAGAGCCGAGCTGGACACACCAATCTTCCGAGCTTCTCATTTGAGGCCAAATCAATAAGAGAGAGGTGGTGATGGAGGTGGCCGGTGGAGGAGGCTGGGGCTCAGGGGGCAGACTGTGCAGCCCCTCCTCTACCCTCTGCGGCACCACTGGGGACCCTCCCTGCAGCCCCAAGTCCCTGGGGACAGGGTAATTTCGGTCACGTTTGATATAGCCGATACATCACTGTCTCCTTGTCCAGCTCTCAAATTAAACTCCGATGTATAAAGTTAAGCAGAAATGAGATAAAAATTGGCAGAGGTTGAAGAGGGTCAAAGCAGTCAAAACACAAAACACAAGGTAGACTATTGCTCCCGGTGATTTATATTATTCTCTGCACTTAGAAAAAATAAAGTTAAAATCTCCCTGAAAGTTTTCTCACTGGGAATGAGGCATTGCTAATTTATTTTCAATAGACTCCCAGGTTTCTCAACTGGGAGGCAGGCTGGGCTCTTGTTTCTAGTGACAATGACACAGTTTGACCTAAAATGCTTAAGCATCTTCCCAAATGGCTGGCTGTAGGCTAGAGGGCTGACCGTGACCTCACCTTACACGGCTCAGGTCACAGATTGTGGGATCTGTGCAAAACACAGAATTTCTTGTCTTTTTTTTTTATTTATTTTTTTATTTTTTGGAGGAACTGGGGTTTGAACTCAGGGCTTTGTACTTGCAAAGCAGGCGCTCTACCACTTGAACCACACCTCCAGTCCATTTTGCTCTGGTTATTGTGGAGATGGGGGTCTCGAGAAGTATTTGCCCAGGCTGGCCTCAAACCTCAATCCTCCCAATCTCAGCCTCCCAAGTACCTAAAATTACAGGTGTGAGCCACTAGCTCCCAGTCCTTATCCTTTTTGATAGTCCAAGAAAACGAAGCCCCAAACCACGGGGTTTCAGTAAACACCAGGACTCCAGAAATGAGTAAAACCTAGGCCCTCATTCTAAGACAAATAACCAAGTGAAACGACTACAAATAAGGAATGACTTCTGGGTGCTGGTGGCTCACGCCTGTAATCCTTGCAACTTGAGAGGCTCATAGTTTGAGGCCAGCCCAGGTAAATAGTTCACAAGACCCCCATCTCCTAAATAACCAGTGCAAAAGGGACTGGACGTGTCGCTCACATGGTAGAGCACCTGCTTTGCAAGTGCAAAGCCCTGAGTTCAAACCCCAGTCCCACCAATAATCAATCAATCAATTAAGACTATAGGTAGAATTAAGTGCCGTGAAGAAGCTGGAGTAGCATCAGAGAACAGAGAGGTGTGGACCTAGAAGGCAATGCATGGTTTTAAAGAGAGAAGAGACATGATTGTAGTTACTTATATTTTTATTTATTTATTTATTTATTTATTTATTTGCAGTGCTATGGATTGATCCCGGGGCCTTGTGTATGCTAGACAAGAACTGTTCTACTAAATTATATGCCAAGTCCTTGGTTGTTTTGAGATAGGATCTCACCATGCAGCCCAGGCTGGCCTCAAACTTGTGATATTCCAACCTTAGCCTCCTGGAGAGCTGGGATTACAGGCATGTAGCCACCACACCCACTTTAGGATTTATATTTGTAATCTACAGGGGACAAGGGCCAGGGCAACGTCAGGGAAGCAGAACTCATCTTCCAAAATCACACTCTTCTTGGGGACCCATGGAACAACTACTCCTGTCATTGTCCTTTGTAATTCTTTGTGGCCACCCAACTAAGTGTTGTTAGCTGTACTGTGAGCAGGGGGTGATCTCCAGGTCTAAGCCAGAAGAACCCCCTGGGGAACTCCTCCCTGAGCTTTTCTCTTGCCCTAGACAGCCACAGAGGATGACGAGGGTCTAGAGTAAGGAGAAGCCACACGGCAGAGGGAGCCTGGATCCCTGTATGGACACACCCACCCAACCCAAGACTGCCATGGGAGCCAGCACAGATATCCCTGTATTAAAAGCCTTTCCCATATGGGGCTTTTGTTACCTTAGCTTACCCTAGCCTAACGCAATCCTTGGTCTCAGGGAGTCCGTCACCACATTAAAGAAACCAAGTTTAGTCTCACGATTCTGGAGCCATCATAGGTGGCTGAGATGCAAGGGAAGTTATAGGATTAGGTTTTTAGGTCTGACGTTTCAGGCTGTAGGTCTGAAGTGTCACACCTAAACCCTTTTGGGGAAAAAATCTCATACGAGTCAGACACGGGTGGGGAAGGGGAGTTCTGGCAGTTGACACATCACAGTCAAAAGGTCACAAATAAGACTTGAAGTAAGTAAAGAGGAGTCTATAGTAATGTACTCCCGGGAAGGGGGAAAAGAAAGTGGTCCCTGAATACTTGTGACCTTTGGTGGTCACAGGGAGGTGGTGAGGATGACCCTCTCCCCAACTTCTCTTTTCCTCTCTGACTTAGCACACCCCGGAAGTGCCAGGAGAGGGTGTCCCTGAGCCAGGGTGTGTGGGAAACTGAGGCAGGCCTCCCTCTTCCAGTGTCCCTGCCCCAGGCTGTGGCGGGGAGGAGCACCACTCTTAAGACAATGGGTTATCTCAACTCAAATGCTTGACCAGAAGAGCAGGTTTGTTCCCCAGAAGACTGTGAGCTTCTGAGCTGAGGATTCTGACTACAGTCCACAGTTCCCAGCTGGGTGCTGGCAAGCTTTGTTGGGACCTGTTTGTTCCCAACGAGTCTGGAGTGGGGCAGAACACCTGTCACTTGCAGTTTGCAACTATGGACAGGGAGTCCTGGGTTTGCTGAATGCGCTTGGCTTCCAGGGAGCCACAGAACCTCAGAGGTCTCTCCATTACTGGGAAAAGCTTCTTCTTGATTAGGATATGGAGGAGACCCCAGTGGTTCATGTGTTGAAGGCTTAGTCCCCAGCTGGTGGCTCCTTCAGGAGGTGGCACCAAGTTGAAAGATCACTGGGGAGTGATTTACTTTTATTGGGAATCTGACTTCTTCTTCCTCCTTCTTCTTACCTTTCATCTTCCCCCTTCTTCCTCCTTCTACTTCTTTTTTCTTTCTTTCTTTCTTTTTTTCTTTCTTTCTTCTTCTTCCTCTTCCTCTTCCTCTTCCCCTTCCCCCTACCCCTTCCTCTTCCTCCTCCTCCTTCTCCTCCTCCTCTTCTTTTTCTACTTCTCCTTCCCCTTCTTGTCCTCTTCCTCCTTCTCTCCCTTTCTCCCCACCTCCGCCCTGGCTCCACTTCATGGATGGCATGAGGTGAATCCTGTTCTCCACCATGTGTTCCCAATGATCCAAAGGCAATGGGGCCAAGTGATCAAAGACTAAAATCCTTGAAAGCATGAGCTAAGGACTGTAATCTTCCTTACAAGTTGATTATCTCAGGTATTTTGTGAAAGAGAGGAACGTTGACTAATAGACCGCTGGTTCTTTTGCTCCTGACACTATACTCTCCTCTCCCCCAGGTACCTGCACCCTAACTTCACCCCAAGAACTGTGCTGCTCTGGGTCACCCATCACCAAGCATGATGGAGCAGGTATCTAAAGGCATGGCTTCCTGTTCCAGCCCCTGGATTTTACTGATGGTGACCTCAGTCTTCTCACTCTCCTCTCCTCTTCCCCCCCAGACTTTGACAATTATTTCTGTTAAATTAAGTCATCACTCCTCTGTAACCGCTGCTCACTGTGGAGTCACCGCTGTACTAGGGCTGTTGGAGTTGTTTCATTCTCATTTTGTTTTTCTGAAAGCCAATAACCAATCCCTTTCCGTTTGCTTGGTATTCCCTGTACATATGATTAAGTTTTCCGATAGCCACCTACAGCCTCTCAATACACTTTTTCACAAGGTGGAACCCAGCAGATAATCCATTAGTAGTGTCATCAGATGACGGGATTCCTTCAGATTCCCAGTTTCCTTACAAGTTCACAAGCCCTTGAGATGCACACATGAGAAATGAATTTGAAGATGTCACACACACAGAAAGGAGACTCTCAAAAGGTGAAAATTATCACAAAGATTTATTTTAGTGTAGTTGGATAAGGTGGCAAAAAATGGGGGAAAAAGGAAAGAAATAGTTCCTGTTCCCCACATAGGAAAGTGGGAGTCAGTACTCCAAAATGTGACTCTTGTGGTCATGTCCTATAGCAAGCCCCAGTCATTAGACAATGGAGCTGGGTGCCCAAGATGGGTGCTGTTTGTTATTTTAAAACATGGAGTTGTGGTCTGCACCACCAAAACACAGGAACAATAGGTGGAGAGGTGTGTTTTAAGATTTCCTTTTGTCAGGCATATACCTTCCATTCTTTCTGTCCCTCTGCCTATCCATAGAGTCTTGCAGCTTGTTGACATCTCAAAGAGGCAGGCAGATGCAAGCTGCCCCTCTATGTCTCCCTCATCTTATAACTTAGTGTCTAAAAGGAGATGAGAGAGGCGAGCTGCTCTGCTTTTCTCAGTTCCTACATCCCCATTTTTAAATTGTGCTTATTGTTGGCATATTATAGTTGTACAGGAGTTCATTGTGACATTTACATAAGTGCTCACAGTATATCTTAATTAGGTTCACCCCCTCTTCTTTCTCCTTCACCCCTCTCTTCCCCATCTTAGAACAATTTCAACAGGTCTCATTTTTCCATTTTCATACATGAGTGCATAATATTCCACCACATTGGCCCTCCTTCACCCTTTCCTTATATCCTCTCCTGTCTCCCACTGGTGCCAACCCCCACACAGGACCTGTTTAACCTCCTGTCTTTCATTGTTTAGTTGTCTGTTCATTGTTCAGTGGGGATTTTCTTTGGTGTTTTACCGTAAACATATTGTACTTATCTACTTCCTGGTTCTAATGTCTGCGTCTGGCCTTTTTAATATCTGTTAACAATAATATAATTTCTGCCTCATCACCATCTCTCTCATCAGGAGCAGCTTCTCCTCGCTCCTGGGGGGCACCCTCTACAGCCCTCTGCTTCTCCAAGCTGCTTCCTGCTGCCCACACGGACTGTGCACCTGTCCTCTGGGGTTTTCCCTTAGCTCCAACCTGGGGATGGCCTTTACCTCTTTCTGCCAGGCTCAGATCCCTGGATTCTCAGAGTTTTTTCTCTTTTCTTTCTTGGCTTAATCTTTCCTTTGTGGATGCACAACCCCAATGTCTGTCTGAACAAGGAAGTCTCTGCCGCTTCAACTCTGGCTAATATTCTAAACAAGCAGCAAAGCAGCAGTCACAACCGCAGATGAAAAAAATAAGAACATGGAACGGAAATATAAATGCCATTTTTTTTTTGCAAAATAAAATTATATTGTAACCCAATATTGAAAAAGCTGTGAGGGGGTGTGAGAGAGCTCAGAGACCTTGTGGAGCCCAGGACAGTGGGGTGAGGTCTGGCAAGGTACAGGCTGCAAGTCTCCATAGGGCTGCCCCACCCTTTCCCCAGCCATGAGCCTGTGGTTCTCTCTCCAATCCCTTTGGAAAATGGAAGGGTGACCCAGCTGAGAGCTAGGGAGAAGAGACACCCACATCAGAGTATGTGGAAAGCCTGCACTAAGTGGACCCCCCGCCCCACCAAACTCTTCCCCTATCTGATCCAAAGGTCAGGAAGTCATGTTTTCTAGTATCCTCTTTTTCATTTCAAAAAAATTATAGTTGTACTGGGGATGCATGGTGACATTTACAGAAGTTTTTACAATATATCATGGTTGAATCCTTTCCCCATCCTGGAATAGCTTCAACAGGTTTCATTTTTCCATTTTGATACACGAGTGCATGATATTCCACCATATTCACCTCCCACACCCTTTCCTTATATCTTCCCCTCTCCCACTGGTGCCAAACCCAGACAGGACCTGCTTTACCTTCCTGTCCTCTGTTTTTGAAAAGAAAATTTTTGTTTGTTTAAGACAGCCACACAGGGAGTTTCCTTGTGACTTTTCCATGTACATATGAATTATAATCTGAATTGGTTCATCCTCTCTATTTTTCTCCTTTCTACCTCAGTCCCCTTCCTATGGTGAATTCAACAGGTTTCATTCTTGTACATCAACCATGTTCACCTAGGAGGCTATGTTTTCTTCATGGGCAAGATGTTTGAATTTTAACAAAAACTCAACCACAAGGAGGATACAGGACAAGTCCGTCACCTCCTCCTCCACCAAACTCCCTCTTCCTGTCATGTCACAGATCTTCCCCTCCACCTGCACACCCGGGAGCTGTTGCTGTGTCATCCATCACCACAAGTCATCTCGAGAGAACGACGTGAACAGAAGCATGGGGTGTGCGCCCTCCCGAGCCTGGCTCCTGTCACTGAGCCTGGCTCCTCTCACTGAGCCTGGCTCCTCTCACTTGACATGAGGCCTGGGAGAGCCATCCAGATAGTTTCATGTATACTTCTCCTTATCTCTGAGGATGGATCCACCAAAGTATGCTCACTCATCTAGTCCCACACTGAATGACACTTTTTGGTTCTTTCCAGTTTTGACAAGTATGAAAAATCTTGCTACCAACACTTGGGTACAGGTTTTTATGAAAATATAGATTTTTTGGGGGCAGTACTGGGGTTTGAACTCAGGGCTTTGCACTTGCTAGGCAGGTGCTCTACCACTTGAGCCATGCCCACATCCCTTTTTGTATTGGTTATTTTGGAGATAGGATCTCACTTTTTGCTTGGGGCCATTCTGGACCTCTGTCCTCCTATTTTTGTTTCCTGCTATAGCTGGGATGACAGTCAAGCGCCTCCACCTCCAGCTTTTTTCCATTGAGATGGGGTCTTATGAACATTTTTGCTCTGGCTGGCTTCATAACTTAATCCTCTGGATCTCAGCTCCATCCAAAATAGCTAGGATTACAGGTGTGAGCCACCTGTATTATATTCTTCACGTGCCTTTTTTTTTTCCACCCTGTGTCCCTTCAGGTCTTTTGCCTGTTTTGGTTTTTTTTTTTTTTTTAACTGTTGAGTTCCTATTGTTGAGTTTGGAGAGCTCTTTACATATGAAGGATGCAAGTTCTTTGTTCAGTGTGTGATTGCAAATATTTTCTCCCCATCAATAGCCTGTCTTTTTACTTCTTTAACTATCTTTTATAGTGCAAAAGGTTTAATTCATGATCATGGAGACCATATTTAGAGTTGTCCCCTCCCAATTAATATGCACTTTCTTTAGCACCTGCTGGGCATAAGGTTTTATAAGTTTCAGAGCTCAGAAAACCATTAGACAAGGTTGTTGCCTTCCCCAGGGAAGATGGTATCCACCTTAGCCCAGGAGCCCTCCAAGAGGCTGCAACTCTCCTTAATTTCCAATCCCCACAGTAGAATTACCCCTGAGCATTCTCTCTTCCCACCCACCTAAGGTGTTTCCTCCACCAAGCCGTCCACCTGGGTTAACCTTGCCTCTTCTCTGAGCCCAGTTTGGGTGATCCATCAGGCCTGAGGGATTTCTGACCCTGTTTTCTTTCACCATGCCCCTTTTTCTGCCTCCCCGGTTTTGAGGATTAAATAATATGAAATCTATACAGCCAGTATTGGTGGTGCATGTCTGTAATCCCAGCACTTGGGAGGCTGAAACAGAAGGATCAAGAGTTGGATGCCAGCCTGGGGCACAATGCTAGGGAGATCCTACCTGGGATCCTACCTGGGAAAGCAAACTAAAGGCAAACGTTCTGGTGGTGCAGGTCTTGTCTAGCAAGCAGAAGCCCTGAGTTCATCCCCAATACTGCCCAAATTAATTTTTGTGATGCAAATTACTATAGAACCAGCCTGTCCCCAAACCCTGAGTGCCCCTCAATTTCAGGTTCCCTCTAAATCTGCATTAGAAGTCAAGAGCTGACAGGGGGCTCTGAGCTCACTGTCAGTGAAGAGCTGGTTCACTGACTTAGAGGTGCTTCACGGACAGCACCTCCAGCCCAAGGAGAGCTGCTGAGGGTGGATTCCAGGCACCCCACTAGGAAAGACACTGGTGAGGGGGGAGAGTCTGAATAGGAGCCTCAAATTCAGATCCTCCTGCCTCAGCCTCATGAGTGCTGGGATTACAGCCATTCACTACCACACTCAGCTCCAGCTCTTACATCACAAGATGGTAGGAAAGACCCAGGGACCAGTCCCCACAAGTGCCCTAGGCTCCTTTTCCTAGATGGCGAACAAGCAAGAAGAAAACTCCCTCTGGAGTTCTGTTCAGCAGGCCTTGTTCCCAAATGTCAACCCTAATAGGCAACAGCTGTGTCTGTGGTTTCTTCTAGGAGGGTGATTCATGTCTTTGCCCAGAAACGATAAGCAGAACAAATGTTTACGTAGATGGAGAACAGAGGGGCAAGTGGCAAACAGGAGATGGGCGACGAAATATTTTGTTGCTATTTGATCCAGGACAATTAGTGGGAATTAGTTTATGGGTCAGAGGCAGTGCAGGGGGGAGAGGCAGCCAGGCCTCTTGGGACGGGGCAGAGGGAGCAGGTTCTCACAGAGCACTCAGCACAGCCTTTGTCCCCCCACAGGGGCATGTCCCCACCACTGGCCTCATGTGACATGTGACGGGAGTGGACAGGAGACAAATCTGCACACGTGTGGTAGACACAATGTTTTTACAGATCTTAAAGGGAGGGCTGGGGTGTGGCTCAGTGGTAGAGCACAGGCCCTGGGTTCCATTCCCAATACCAAATAAAGACAAGGAGAGAAAAGGATAAAAGAGAAGAAAGTAAGCATTGAATGGTTTGACTTGTGTTTGTGCCTCTGGGAGAGTGGCTTTTTTTTTTTTTTTTTGACAGTACTGGGGTTTGCTCGGAGTCTTGCACTTGCTAGGCAGGCGCTCTACCACTTGAGCCACGCACCCAGCCCTTTTTGTGCTGGTTATTTTTGAGATAGGATCTTGATTTATTTCTGGCCAGTCTGGTCCAAGATCTTCCTATTTTATGTCTCCCACATAGCTGTGATGACAGGATGCACCACCATGCCCAGCTACTGGTTGAGATGGGGTTTCTCGAACTTTTTTGCTTGGGCTGGTCTTGAATTGTGATCCCCATGGTCTCCACCTCCACTTGAGTAGCTGGGATTATAAGCATGAGCTACCTGGGTGGGGGAAACCTTTTAAACAGCAAGTTAGTGCATGTTACTCTTAGGTATAAGAACTCACATATTAACTCATCCAGACAGAAACCTTGGATGTTTAACCTGGGACTGTCACGTAAGATTTTACGTAAGTTAAGACCCTATATCCTGTCTTATGCACTTACAATGTGTACTTCCACAGCCATCCTTAAATAAATCTAGTAGGTGTGTCATAAATATTTTTCTATAAGGAAAGAGAACAGTCAGACACATAATTCAATTTTGGGGGCCAAAAAGAGAGAAATAGAGAGCTAGTCTGGGCTTACAGGTTCAGGTGATCCCAGCTACCTCGAACACAGAGATCAGGAAGACCTCAGTTTTTGGCCAGCCTGGGCAAAAAAAGTTTGAGAGACTCCATCTCAACCAATGGCTGGGTACAGTGCTACACGACTGTCATCCCTGCTATGCAGGAAGCATGAATCGGAGGATGGTAATCCAGGACAGCCTGGGCACAAACATGAGACCCTCTAAGAAAAATAACAAAAGCAAAAAGGGCTGGAGCGTGGCTCAAGTGGCAGAGTGCCTGGCAAGTACAAGCCCTGAGTTCGAACCCCAGGCACCACCACCTCTCCCAAAAAAGAGGGAAATAGTACTTTTTTTTTTTTTCATAGAAAGACTTCTCAATCCACTTTTTGTGACAAACTTCTCACACTACACTTTTCAAAGGCTCAATAGGAAAGATAATGGATAAAGCCCCCAAAACTCCTGGCCTCAGGTTAGACTCAAGGTCAAAGAGCCCTGGGAGTGGAAAGCCATGGGGAGAGCGGCCAGGTCCGCAGGGAGGGAGGACAGGGTCAGTAGGAGAAACCAACATGGAGCTGAGCAGAACGTGGAGCTGTTTTAGCAGCAAACCAGAGTCAAGGCTAATTTTGAGGATGGAAAATGATTCCAGGCAGGAGGGAAACACAGGTCTTTTCTGGGGGTGGGCACCAGTGGGGGGAGGCACAAGGAAAGGGGGTTGAGAGTGAATATGGTGGATGTATTTTGTATCCATATATGAAAATAGAAGAATGAAACTGTTGAAATTGTTCTAAGAAGGGGGGAGGGGGAAGATGAAGGGGGCAATCCAACTAAAACACATTGTAAGCGCACATGTAAATATCACAGTGTACCTGTGTAACTGTTATGTGCTAATAAAATAATTTTTAAAAAAAGGAAAAGTCCTTCCAGGTGGATTTTCTAGCAGATACCATAATGTGTAAGGAGAGGTCCCCTCTCCCTGCCCACCGACACATCTGGCTGGTGACAGTCTGTTTCTGTGGACCTGTTGCAGAGGCTGAGTGGGGACATAGAACAGGGACCATACAGAGGTGGCCTTCTGCACGGGAATGAACGCTGGTAGCTTTGATGCCCCTTCTCCTGTCCTTCTGCCTAGAGCCTCTTGTTTCCCTTTCCATGTGCAGTACCCAGGTGTATGGATGGTACCAGGACCCACTCCCTGCCTCTACTGTCCCTTAGCTGCTGGGAGAGCCTGTGATCCGGCCTGAGTCGGTGACATCCCCCAGCCCCTGGGGACACTGACTGAGCATGGGTGTGGCTGGTGCCAGAGTCTGCGGGACAAGTAGCAGCCTTGCTTCTGTGCTCCCGGAGTCACTAAGGGAATGCAGCTGCACTGAGCCACAGTTCAGTGAGCTCCTGGATCCACTGGTGTGAGACCCACCCTCAGCCAGAGGCTGACAGCCTCATCCGGGCTCCTTGTGTCCGCCTGTTTGATTTTTCCCAGTTGCAACTGCAGAGTCCTCCCAATGCCCGTTTCAGAGGAGCCTGGAGACGATGGCAGAGTTTAGGTCCACCTTT
This sequence comes from Castor canadensis, assembly GCF_047511655.1. Taxonomy (NCBI): domain Eukaryota; kingdom Metazoa; phylum Chordata; class Mammalia; order Rodentia; family Castoridae; genus Castor; species Castor canadensis. Next base: position 3,163,223 of record NC_133401.1, on the reverse strand, counting down.
GTGACTCTGAGGCCTCCTGGGGGCCGACCATGGATGCTCAGGGCAGAAACCCCCTCTTTGGTCTCCCTGACACATTCAGCACTTGCCACTATAGATGGGGAGGAGCTGGGCAACTTCTAGACAGCAGCTGCCATGAAAAACTTGTGCCTTCACCAAGTTCTTCCTCCAGATCCCACCATTCCCCTCCTTGGACTGGCAAACCATTCGTCTGGTTCTGTGGCCCTCAGGAGCCACACTCAGCCTTCCTCTGCCTGCTATGAGGATTTCAAGCCATAGAAGGCACAGAGCAGGTCTCTCAGGAGCCAGGCCTGGTGGTGCACACCTGTAATCCTAGACACTTGGGAAGTGGAGCTAGGAGGATCACAGTTCAAAGCCAGCTTGGGGGGGGGGGAAATAGTTAACGAGACCCTATTTCAAAGCACAAGCTATGCATAGTGTTTGTGCAGCCCTATAATCCCAGTTACACAGGAAGCAGAGGTAGTAGGATTGTGGTCCAAGGCTGGCCCAAGCAAAAACTGAAAGATCCTACTTGAAAAATTACCAAAGCAAAAAGGGCTGGGGGTATGACTCAAGAGGTAGAGTACCCGCTTAGCAATCATAAGGCCTGAGTTCAAATCCCAGTATCACCAAAAGGAAGGAAAAAAATAAAAAGGAAAATAGTAAGAGAGGTCCCTCTTGATGTGCTCTAGGCTGCAGCCCTTGGTGCTCGTGTCTGGGGCCTGTGTCCACTCAGGACAGCCCACTTCAGCTGGCCTGCTCAGAGTTTGCAATATGGAGCTGGTGAGGTAGGCCAGGGCATGGGTTCCCACTGTTCCTGGGCTGGACCAGAATGGCTGTCCCAGGGCAGACCTGGAGTCTCCCAGGCATTTGTGTCAGACTCCTGGAAATCTGTGTCTTTCTCTCGGAACACTTTGGCCCTCTGTCCATCTTCTGTGAGTTAGTTTCTGCCTGTCCTTTTCAGATTTCAACACTCCGCCACAAGGGTGTGTCTACTTGTGCATTTGTCACTTATGTATTTATTAAATTGAGTGTCTGTAGCTTTGAGTTGTACTTTCTCCTCTTCCCAGCTGTGTGGCCTGCATGGCACCTGCTGGCATTTCTGGATAATAGTGGCTTGAGTGTCTGTCCCTGTCACTAGTGGCCCATGAGGGTGGCCTCATGTCTCAATGACACCATAGTGTAGTGGGGATACAGTGAGCTCACAGCAAGAAAACGGATGCATGGATCGATTCTGGCATGGATTGATTCTGGCTCTTCCTGGCCTTGGCTATGTGGCCTCGATTCCCATCTGCCTAGAAGCCATTCCCAAGTGAGATCAAAAAGGGAAGAAACCCAGATACTGTTCCAAACAGGCCCAGAGAAAAAGGCCAAGTCTGGTGACATGGCAGGCAAAGGGCATGTTTGGGAAGGTGGCTTTGGGGCGGATCTCAGAACTGCTCCACTTTGGCTCCCTGAGGATAGAGCAGGGACAGGTACTGCATGGCACCCTTGCAGGAGGGAACTTTGCTTCTGGGCCCAGGACTCTGGCTTCCAGTGGAGCATCTGGTGCTTGCTTGTTCTGCAGTGAGCTGGGCACTGGGACCTGTCATGTCCCTTCAGCCTCCATGATGAGTCTGGATTCACACAGGAAATGAGGTGTGGGCTTCACCAGGAAGCTCAGTGTGAAATGACAGAGCATTGTCACACACACCCGGTTGGGTGGCCTGCCAATTCTGAAGGGCCTGGGTCCTAAGTCTGGGCTGAATGGATGGCCTGTCCTAATAAGGTAGGGGTCACAAGAGGTGTGTGTATGAGAGAGAGAGAGAGAGGCAGAGACAGAGAGCTACAGAGAGAGACAGAGAGAGGCAAAGACAGAGAGAGTCACAGAGGCACAGAGACAGACAGACGGAGAAAAAGAAACAGGGAGACACAGAGAGAGTACTACTCTATTTAGATACACTACTATTTATTGAATGAGTCCATCATTACGCATTTAGGTTATTTCAATTATTTTGCAAGGCAAAGGAGATATAAGTGAATATTTTCCTTCCTCTCTCCCTCCCTTTTTCCCTCTTTCCTTTCTTCCTTCTTCTCTCTTTTCCTTCCTTCCTTCCTTTCTTCTTTCATTCCTTCCTTTTTGGAGACAGGGTCTCCCTATGTAGCCCATACTGAACTCAAGCTGGAGAGCCTCCTGGGTCTGCCTCCTGTATGCTGGGATTACAGGCATTATCCACCATGTCCATGCACTGGTTATTTTCTTAGGAAAACCTCCAGATCTTTGTTGGACTAATTGGGAAAGACTGTCTCCCTTGCTCGGGGCTCCCGGCTGGTAGGACATTAGCCTGGAGCAGCTGTCTTTGCTCCTTCTGGAGAACAAAACTGCCGAGAAAGCAGAGAGGAGGGAGGGAAAAACATCTTCCTGAAAACATCATTCCAACACTTGGACCCTGCTGGACGCGGACCTGCAGTCCCCTGTCTACAGTTTGAGCTCCGTGTCCCTTGGCCACCCAAACTCCTGTCTAGCTCAGGGATGAAATGCTCAAGGGCTGGGAGGGGACATGACACACAGGCCCAGGGTTTGGATCTCTTCTGCAGACACGGGAGCCATGGATGGGAATCTTGTGGCTCTAGTCCGTTTTGCTCTGGTTATTTTGGAGAGGTGTGGTGGTGGGGTCTCATGAGCTATTTGCCTGGGCTGGCCTTGAACTATGATCCTCCCAATCTCAGCCTTTTAAGTAGTTAGGATTACAGGAGTGAGTCACCGTTTATCTATTCTTTTGAGACAGTCTCATTATGCAGCCCAGGCTGGCCTGGAACTCTTGATCCTCCTGCCTCAGCTTTCTGGGTGCTGGGCATTACAGGTGTGCACTGTACCACCATGCCCAGCTCAAAGCATTGAGCTGACCAATGCTAATAATTTTCTCCGCCTGACCATGAGGGGCAGTCAACTTTGGCTGCCGTCATACACTCCCAGATCTGATGTATGAAGCTTCAAGCCTAGGTTGAAAGCGGTGTTGCTTGCAGATCTGTCCTTCTGGGTTTCCCCTCCTTCAGGGTGGGCTGAGAGAGAGGGCTTGCTCACCAGTTTATCAAACATCTGTACAACCTTTAAAGCAGTTTCCATCATAATTAAAATATTTTAATTTATAATCCAGGAAAAAGATAGATAGGGGAGTCTTTACAAGGCAGGGCAATCATAATTTGAAAGAAGTTTGCATTGTAGTGAGGATTTTTGAACGTAAACAGGCAGAAGGAGAAAACTCTTGGGGTCCTTTGATGGACATATTAATGTGTCAAAGAACCCTAAGACTTGCGGTTTATGAGACTTCAGGGCTCATGGCCACCTCAGTTCTCTCTCCTCCACAGGACCCAGGAACGAGCCGTGGCTGTGAACACCCGCCTGTGTTTGCAGAAGTCAGTGGATGACATGCTGGATGGCAATTGATTGACAATTTTAAGCGAGCTGAGAGACAGGACCTTGAAGTCTCCCCACACAAGGAAATGATGTGTGTCTGAGGGGGCTGATAGGCCAGTTATCCTGATGACGGTTGTTACTCATTCCTTACATGTGTTGGAATGTCACCCTGTACCCCTAAATATGCAAAAGGACCTTGTGTCAATTAAAAACAGTGATACATATTGGAATTTTACTTCCACGTGGCTTGAAGGTAAATGGATACAATTGGAGGACGTCATGTTAAGAGAAGTGAGCCAGGCTCAGAAAGACAAAGGCCCCATTTTTTCCCTCATATGTGGAAGATAGGTCCAAAGATAAACATATACACCAAAGCAAGCATGATCATATGCGAAATCTTTCATTAAGCGTGGGAAGACTAGTCAACTCTTCCATCTTGAGCACTGGTTCAGTTCAGGCCCCTCACTTGACTGAGGACCCGGGAAGAAAGGGCTCTTGGGGTGCTAATCCATTCCCTAACTCTTTTAGACCACCATTATTTCTGCTGTCCACCCCATGAGCTCTTAAATGAGTGTTGTGGCCCTTAATTATGGGATTGGAAGGGCTCCAGGGTAAATTCACTCAGGCACTCTAGGCTCCAGGAAGAAGAGGCAACATGAGGCTGGGCACTGCTGTTCACACCTGTAACCCTAGCTACACCAGAGGTAGAGATCAGGAGGATCACAGTTTGAAGCCACCCTGGGCAAAAAGTTAGGGAGACCCCATTTCAACCATGGGGTTTGGTGGCATGGGCTTGCCATTCCAGTTAGGAAGCACAAATATAAGTAGTGCCAAAGGCTGGGGGAGTAGGTCAAGTGGTACAGACAGCCTGCCTAGCAAGCACAAGGCACTGATTCAGGAAGAAGAAGAAGGAGAAGATGAAGAAGATCGAGGAGAAGGAGGAGGAAGAGGAACAGGAGGAGGATGAAGGAGGAAGAAGAGGAGGAGGAGGAAGAGGAACGAGGAGGATGAAGGAGGAAGGAGGAGAAGGAGGAGGAAATGGAGGAGGAGGATATGGAGGAGGAGGAGGAGAAGGAGAAGAAGAAGAAGAATCCTCTCTTGGGAATCCCTCCAACTCTGGAGGTTCAATTTTCCTACTTTATCTTGAAAACAACCCAACACAATAAAAAGAGCTGGCAGAGTTGCTGAAGTGGTAGAGCACCTACCTAGCATGGGTGAGGGCCTGAGTTCAAACCCCAGTACCACCAAAAGAGTAAAATAATTTGGGAAAGGGGAGGGGAAACCAGAAGGGAAAGAAGGAGGAGGAAGAGGAGGAGGAGGAAGAAGAGAAGGCGGTAATGTAAAGATCTTGTCTCTTTGTGGGACACCCGACTTGAACCCTCCATGGAGCAGATAGACAGCCAAGCTTGCCTGGAGAACCCAGGTTCTGTTTCAAAAGCAAGAACAACTCAGCTCACAGCACAGTATTTTTTGCCTCAGATTTGGCTCTTGGAGTAGCAGCTGTTTCTACCAAAGCAAACGCTGAAAATCTGTAATTTTCAGAAATAATCACCAACCCTCAGAAAAGACATGTTTACCCCCAAACTTCTCCACGTTCACCCTGTGTTCATTGGGAGTCTGGTGGCTGCATTTTCCTGCTTCCTCTCAGGGATGGCTTTTGCCACAGTCACAACAGATGCAAATGTGTCCTGACTAATGTCCAGCTGGGCTTCTCCCTGGATGGATTAAGATCATTTTGTGTTGCTTTTCACTCCTGCATTTTTAAAACCACGTTTATGCCAGGCAGACAGTAAACCCTCAACTCCACGGAAAGCTGATTCCACTTCAGGCTTCCCCTCCATCTTTCCCACTGGTGGTCTTGGAACTGGACCCTGAAAATAAGATAACTAGACATGCAGGTTCTTGGGTCTTCTCCCAAGAAGATCTTACAGTGCCTGAAGTGTGAGACTTCCTGTGTTCTGCAATTTTAAAGGACTTACTGACCTCTTCCCCCCAGGCAGATAGGCAAATACCCATTCTCTACCTGGAAGTCCATTTACCCATTAGCCAGTCAGTCAGTGGATATATTTTTTTGACACAGCATCTTGCTAAAAGCCCAGGCTGGCCTCTAACTGCCAATCTTCCTGCCTCAGCCTCCCAAGTGCTTGGATTACAGGCATACACCATCACACCTGGAAGTCAATGACGCTTGACTGAATACCTTCTGTTTGCTGAGCCTTGTGCAGGTCTCTTCTGCAAGGGAAGAAGGCTCCATCTTAAAGAGTTTCTAAGGCTGTTGGGAAGGCAGAGCACATACCCACATAGACTGAGCAAATGCAAGATGAATAATAAAGATGCTGCTATAAATATTTGTGGTCCATGTGGCAGATCCAGCTCTGCTTGCTACCTCTTTTCTTTTTCTCTCACTTCCCCTCCCTCTCTCTCCCTCTTTATGAGGCAGGGTCTTTCTGGGTAGCCCAGGTTAGCCTGGAACTTGCTATGCACCACAGGCTGGCCTTGAACTCATGATCCTCCTGCCTCAGCCTCTGGAGTGCTGGGATTATAAGCATGTACTATGCTTGGCACAGATAACTCTTTTATATCCATTCTTCTGGGGCAGGCATTGGTTCTCTTGGAGGTCACCTCACATTTGACTGGGAAGAATGACTCTTGGAAGAGACCCAAGAAGCAAGAAAAGGCAGTGTCCCCACTGTGGAGCCCCAGAGCCAGTGGAGTTCTAGATAGTGATTCCTTTGCAACTCTGTGACTAGCCAGATTTGTCCTACGTGGTATGTTACCACAAACTTGGTGACTTAAAATTACAGACTTTTATTCTCTCACATTTGTGGAGGGTAGAGATCTAAAATTGGGGTCACTGACCCCAAATCAGGGTGTCACAGGGCCTCACTTCCTGGGAAGCTCTGGAGGGGGGTCTGGTTCTTGAGTCTTCAGCGTCCATTGGCTGCTGGCATTCCTGGGCTGGTGGCTGGCTCATGCCCAGCTTTGGGGTATCCTTGCTTCTCTGCTCCATCTTGCCCCCTGTGTGTCCCTCTTACAAAGTCTCTTGTAATTACACTTAGGCCCTAGAAAGATCCCAAGACCCACTGGACACCGATGGCTCACGCCTGTAATGCCAGCTACTCAAGAGGCAGAGATCAGGAGGATCACGGTTCAAAGGCAGCCTGGGTAAAATAGTTTGAGAGACCCTATCTCAAAGAAACCCATCAGACAAAAAGGTCTGGTGGAGTGACTCAAGGTGTAGGTCCTGAGTTCAAACCCAAGAACCATAAAAAAAAAACAAAAATCACATGACTCTTATGTCAATCACCTCTGTAAAGACCCGGTTAGATTGAAAGAGACCCAGAATGGATAGGCAGGAAGACAGCAAGTATTATTATCTGGGAGAAGTGGTCCTGTGGAGGGGTCCCCAGCAAGAGAACTGGAGCCCACAGCCACGTACAGACTGGGGGTAGATATAGGAGGTGGGTGGAGAAGTCCCAGGAAAGTCACTGGATGGGAAAATCCTCAATGGCCCTTCTGACCCTCCAGAGATAATGGCTTAAGGGGGGGTCATTTCTTCTAGGTCAGGGGGAGTTTCTAGTAAATGGCTAAATGTGGATGAGTATTTTTCTTTAGGGCCTGGTGGAGAGTTTCCAGTAAGTCACCAACAAGGGGAAGGGGATCCAGGTCTAATATGGCTTCTTTTTTTTCACCCTAAAAGGCCCTTTTCTTTACAGGATGGCATTACAGCTTCCAAGGGTTCAGATCTGAGTTTTTTGGGGGGGCACACTTTCCTTTTTTGGGGCATGTGGTTTCCTTGGTCATCAGATAGACACTGGCCTTTCAGATGTCACCTTAAGTAGTCATTCCACAGGGGTATAGTCTCTGTTCCCCTGCTGGGGACACATCGGGGGAACACATCCGGGGAAGAGCTCTGGGTCAGGGATCAGCTTGTGTTTTGTGCCTCCCTGGGCCTGGCCCAATCCCACCTCCTCCAGTAGGCTGGAAGCACCTGTGACCTAAGGCCTCATTGCTCATGGATGCCTGTGTCCTGTGAACAGGAAGAGGGTCACAAGTCAAATTTATACCGAGTGTCAGTGCAGAAACACGAAGGAGACTGAGGGGACAAAGCAAAGTTTAACTGGTAGGCAGTTAACCTACCAGAACAAGAGCAAGACGAGCAGGCTTCCCTGGCCTTCTGCCCCTCCCAGAGCTCAGCTCTTCTCGACCCCAGGCCTTATGATCAACAGACCTATTGACAAAATTCCTGCTGCCTGTCCTGGGACTTTGAGTCACACCCCCATGGAAACTCAGACGAACCAAAGGACCTTGTGAGGCAGGCTGGAATAGAGAAAGTTTGGGCCTGAGACCTCTCCCTGCCGTTGTAATTACGAGAAGTTAGAAAGAATGGGAACTTCCTCCCTCCCATGGGGCATCTGAGAGTTAACACAGGTGTATATGGAAGTCTGCCTGGCTCTTCCCCATGGCTCAAATATCAATGGAACCTGCCCTTCCTCCCCCATTCTAAGGTCAATAGAGCCTGGAAATGACCTGCCCTCACCTTGGGGAACCACCCACGCCCCTCCCCGCTCATTGATTATTGATGGGAATCACCTGGTTCGCCCTTCCCATAGGTTATTGTGGATTTTAAAAACACCTGAAGAGCAGAAACAGGCTCTCTGGCTTCTGGCTTCCACCTGCACCGCTCCCCTCCCCCCCACCACCCTGCACCATGCTTCCCTTTGTATTTCCCGTCCCTAATTCTTCCCAGGGGACACAAAGAATTTTGGAGTTTTTTGATCACAGAACGCACCAGCACACTTTTGTGCTAGGGCCCCGGCTTCCTGAAGCATTACCCCAGCACAGTGGTTTCCTTCTAGAAGCATCTCATAGGATACTCTCAACCACCATCATCATCAGAGTCTGGCCTGACCATGTCCAGTTTTTAGATGACAAGACTGGGCCCAGAGGAGAGTGGCTGGTCACACTGAGGACACAAGAAGGAGAGACAGATGTGGAAAGCTGGAATTAGCGATTCTTTGTCATGTTGTATGGTTGTTCAGGGTGAACTTCCAGCTTTGGAGGCCTTGTGTTTAAGAGGAGCCTGGTTTTGTGTAGAGGGGAGAGAAGAGGACAGCCCTTAGTCTCTCTGGACAAATTCAGCCTTGGCCTCCTCCAAAAACCTGGGGGTCTGGAGGGCCTGAAGGCTTAGATGGTGGCTCCCATGTCCAGGGTCAAGATGCAGACTATCTGCCTGGGAGAGGTCTGCTAGGGACAAGGGTTCCTTGGGGACGTGTTTAGTACACACTTGTGTTAACCCCTCAACCACACAGTCCTCTTGGTTGTAGCAAAGTCATCAATGGACCCCAGAGAAGCAAGGACCACAGGATCCTAGCCAGGCTTAATTCCCCAGAGGGACACTGAGGTATGACAGCTGGATTCTGGTGAGATGTTGGGTGTTGATTGAGGTTTTTTTTAGGAGGAAGAAGGAGGTTTTCTTCACTCAATCTTCCTCCACCATCTCTCTGCCTGAGAACCAACTCTCCTTGCCAAGACCAATAGCGCAGGCCACTCTACTGTGTGACATTTTCGCCATCGGCTTTATGGATTGAATCTAGAGTGAACTGGGTCACGCCTGGCCTGTCACCTTCCCCCTGCATGGTACCATGAGGCCCTGGGAACCATCCTTCTCTCATCAGGGTGGGAGAGATGGTACTATGGATTTCCACCTTCTGTCCAAAGGAAGGAGAGGGAGAAGAGAGGGATGGGGGAAGAGATGCCAACTTGAGGCCTAGCTGTCTTTCCAGTCCCAGGTCACATGTGTAGAAGGCAAGTCTGTCCTTCCTGCTTAGATATCCCCAAAGGTCTCTCCTTCATTTTTTTTTTTAAATTAGGATATGTTCATTGTACAGGGAGGATTCATTGTGACAATTCCATATAGGCTTATATCGTACATTGGTTAGATCACCCCTACTGTCTTCCCCTTCAACCCCCTCCCCACCCCACTTAAAGCAATTGCAGGAGGTTTCTTTGTTCTATTTCATATAAGTATATTAAGTCCATCCACCATATTCCCTCACCTTCATCTCCTCCATTCCCCCTCCCCCTCCCACACTGTACCTAGTTCACAGTCCTGTCTTTCACTATTAATAGTTATTAATATTATTAATGTTCAAAGGGTTCTCTTGATGCATCCCCACTGTGGGTATAGGGTGTACTTTACCTTGGTCCATTCAACCCCTTCCATTGCTCTCTCTTCCCACTTCCCTCCCACCCCCATTTTCAACAGCTTTCAGTACACATCCTTATGTCCTCCACCTTCACAGATGTGATGCTTTACGATATCACTGATGCTCTGCCATTCTTTTTTCCTTTCCCTCCTTCCCCGAATGCCATAGAGGAGTTCTGTTAACGGCACTGGTGCAGTCAGTGGTCAGAAGATTTCCAAATTCTTTGTCCCGCGTGGCAGAATCCACGGCAGGACACTTGGGTTTAAATGGAGTTTATTAAAAGTTAGGGAGGGAAATACAAAGGGAAGCATGGTGGGACCAGATGGAAGCCGGAAGCAGAGAGAGCTGTTTCTTCTCTTCAGATGCTTTTAAACCTATGCTAATCCATGGGAAGGGAGAACCAGGTGATTCCCATCCAATAATCAATGAGTGGGAAGGGGCATGGGTGGTTCCAGAGCAATGTGAGGCACCAATGACCATGGGGTTGGGGGAAAGCCATGTCATTGCCTGGCTCCAGTGACCTTAGAGCCAGGGAGAGGAGCTCAGCCAGCTCCCATGTACACCTCTGTTAATTCTCAGATGTCCCACAGATGAGGAAGTTCCCATTCTTTTTAACTTATTGTAATTATAATGGAGCTCTTAGGTCTGTCAGGGAGAGGTCTCAGTCTCAAACTTCCCCTAATTCTAGCCTGCCTTAGTTCCACTATTTCAAACGTGTTCTACATATGAGTTTGTGTGACCGTGTTTGCTTTTGTGTATGTGTTTATCTTTTGGATCTGTCTTCCTAATGGTGGAATTTCTTCTTTGCTTGAGCCTAAGCCAGTGGGTTTCTGCTTCCTGCAGCTGAGAGAGCTCTGGGCACAGCAATAGTCCCCAGCACCATGCATGGGCTTGATGGCCTCCCCTGGACCCTCCATGAAGGGACAACTGCTCCTACAAGTCCCTGAGGCCCCTTCCACAGGCTGGGGCTGGCTCTGGTTGATCCTGAGGCCTAAGTCACCACATCATGAGGGAAAGTTCTCCATGGGCTTCCTGAATGGCGTGGACTTAGAACAGGTTTCCTGCAAGAAGAGGGAAGAGACGTGCAAAGAAAATAATTCCAGAAAATGTGGCTGTTAGAGACAGCACGTTCCAGACGAAATGTCATATCATGCAGTTCCCACACTGTTCCAGTCTTTCACTAACTTCCTCCTCCCCTTGACACCTGCACCTCTTAACATTCCTATGGGGATGACAACATGGCCATCTCAATAGGAAACTAAAGTAGAAAGTCTATTTTGTTTCCCACAGATTCCAGAATAAATCACTCCAAGCTGAGTGACTTAAAAGTCAGAAATTTATTTTCTTGCGGTGTTATGATTTGGGTCTGGAATGGCCCCAAGGCTCAAGTGGGGAAGGCTTGGTCTCCAGATCTGCAGTGAGCAGAGCTGGGGCTGCTGAGCTGTGATTGGATAGTGAGGCTCTACTATGACGTCATAGCTGAATGGGCTGTTGGGGGCAGAGCCTCTTGGGGTGAGTGGGTCACTGGGGGCTGAACTTGGAAACATCCATTTTGTCTCTCTCTCTCTCTCTCCTCTCATCCCCTCCCCTCCCCTCTCCCCTCTCCTCTCCTCTTCTCTCCTCCTCTCTCTCCCCTTTGTCTCTTCTCTTTCTCCCCCATCTTTTCTCTCTCCTCTGTACCTCTTTTCTCTCTTTTGTCTCTCTCCTGTGTCCCATCCCTCACCTCTCCTTTTTTTTCCTCTCGCCCTCTCCTCTATTTTCATTCTCCTGTCTCTCTTTTATCTTCTGTCTCCTCTCTTCCTCTCTCTTTTTTCTCTCCTCACTCTCTCCTTTTTCTCTGTGCCCCCTTTTCTTTCTCCTTTCTTTGTCTCTCTCTCTCTTCTTTCCCCTCTCTCCCTTTTTCTTTTTCACCCTCTCTCTTTTCCTTTCTCTCTATCCTCTCATCTCTTATGTTTCTTTTCTCTCCCCTCTGTCTTTCCTTTCTGTCCCCTTTCTCTTTGTCTCTCTCTTTCTCTTCTCTCTCCCTTTCTCCTCCCACTCTCTCTCTCCATCACACCATGCCCTTCCGCCATGATGCTCTGCCTCACCACAGTGCCCAGGCCCAATGGATCCAGTCCACCATGGATTAAAGTCACTGACCTGTGAGTCAAAATAAGACTTTCTTTCTCTAAGTTGTAGTTTCTCTCAGGTATTTTGTCATGGCGACAGAAAGTCAACTATGACACACTATCCTAGAAGTTGAAAGCCTGGAATCAAGGTGCCAGAGTGTCTCCCTCCCTCCAAAGGCATGGATCAGGAGATCCACTCACCTTTCCTGGCTGCTCCAGGCTTTCCTTGGCTTATGGCCACATCACTCCAGACTCTCCTTCATCTTCCATTGTCTGCTCTTATCTGTGTGTTTTCTCCTTTCCCACCCCTTGTAACAACCCCTGTGATTGGATTTCAGGTCCACTGGATAGCCCATGATGATTTGCTTTGAAATCCTTCACTTAAATCCATCTATAAAGACTCCTTTTCCAAATAAGGACACATTCATAAATTCCGGGATCTAACATGTGGACATCTCAGTTTTGGGCCAATATTCACTCCCTACAGAGAGGTTGACTGGTTTTCTACCATCCCACAGCAGGTAGCATCTGAGTGAGATCTGGAACTCGCCCAATCTGACAGCCATGCTGTTTTTCTGGACACAACAGAGACATATGGCAGGAGGGTAAAGGGGACTAGGTGTACGAGGCAGGAGAGGGAGGGTCTTCTGGCTCTAGGTGCTCTGCATACACTCTGGGAAAAACCAGACAGGACTACTTTTTCCTGGACCTATGGGTCTTAAGAAAAGTCAGTGGGAGAGCCCCTGGGATTCCCTCCCCACCCTTTTATCCTTGTTCCAACAAATATTTCTCCACAAACCATGGCTTACTCTCTCAGGAGACACCATACAGTTTACAGTGGTCACAGCACTCCAGAACCTGGAGCGCTTTGGGAACCCCCAAAGGTGAAGAGTTTGATTGGTCCAGGTGGAGAGCTGTCTGGAAGGATGTGCTGGAAGAAGAGTGAAAGACCAGGAGCAGAACACAGCACAATTCCCAGTCCTCAGCTGGGCACTGCTCTGAGGCTGGCCTACAGGGAAGGACTTAGCTTTGGGGACTGATGGCAGCAAGTCCTGGTGACACTTGGTGGGCATTCAGGAAAGAGAAGGGGGCCACAGAGAGCACCACACCCCTCAACCCTATTCCATCTCCCCAGAACTGGATGGCTCCCTACCTGTGCACCTCTATGGAATCCACATCAGGATACATCTTTGTCCCCACCACCGATTAGCACACAGCTTCTGTGTGACCCACCAAGTCCTCCAAGAGACCTCCCAAAGACTCCTTTATCTTCACACCTGCCCTGCCATCGACTCTGACACTCCCCCCTCCGTGTGTGACCTAAGAAAATGCACTCCCATCCCATCCGCTGGACTAAATTATGGAGTGACAGAGAAAGTTCAGCTCAACACTGGCGAAAATTGAATTTATCCTGGAAATGTTTTATCCTTCCAAAAGTTCACTTTGGCAAAGTCTAATGTACAGAAAAGCATGAAATACTGCAGCTACCGACGGATGGAGTTCTCCTGGTTAGCATGGAGCCGCGGGGCCCAAATCCTCCCTCTTTGCATCAGCCACTTTCTCTAACTCAAACGCCCATCAACGTCCCTACTAAATGGAAGTGTTGTGCACATCGTATCTTATCGTAATGTCACAAAACCCATAGAATTACAAATCAGGTTTAAGGCAGAAAACATGACAGGCAAATAAAAGTACACAAAAAGTACATTAAATATCCGTCTTCATTCATCCTTTCATTCCTCACTACCTCTGGGCTCCGACCCACTCTACGCTGGGCTCAGCTTGAACTAGACAGAGATCCATTTTCAAGTTCACGCCGCACAAAAGCACAGACAACTGTATAAAATATTTAAATAAAGAGAACAGAGGATTGCCACGAAGCCTTCGGCAGACCCAGCCTTGGGGGAGTTTAGCAGCTGGAGATTCATTTCAAATTTCATCTTTAATGTTATTTTTAGTTCAGTATTTTGGAGTGCTCGGAAGTCAATCTTGGTGTGCTGTCTTCTCTTCCCTGACTTCCTCTCCTTTGGCGTCGGATCCTTCGATTTTACTGAAAGCTAATACGGTTTCAATAAAATTGATTTGTGACATCCCATGCTCCTGTGACCCTCTCCTGTTTCTTGATGTAACCGGGAGAAAACTGTTGAACGACTTGCAAAGTGAGACTGATTGCTGCTGATTGGAGAATAAAATGACATGAACCTGAACCTGAAGAACCTCCACTTGTCAGTCCCTGCTTCCCTCAACCATTTTGAGTTCCACCCCTGAGAATTAAGGATGCACCCGTCCCCTGGGAAGGTACACTTTGCCCCAAATAGAGATTCAGAGACCTGAGTGTTAAGTAACCACCACTCAGTTGCCCTCTCAATATAACTTCCTATCTGGAATCTGTAGCTAATGTATTGCCTCCAGATGAAATTCTAGAAAAGGGATCTGTTTCCAAGCCAGGGGTAGGAGGACCAGTTGACTGGACGTCCTGTGCTGGGCTCATCACAGGCCCTTCAGCCTTTCAGGGAGGCTGAGGGAGCCTAGTCTAGGAGGAAGGAAGGAAGAAAAAGAAGGAAGGAAGGAAGGAAGGAGGGAAAGAAGGAAGGAAGGAAGGAAGGAAGGAAGGAAGGAAGGAAGGGAGGGAGGCAGGCTTGCTGCTCACCTAGCCCCAGGAAGAGCCTAGAAAATTCCTGATGATATTTGACCAAACTAGGATGGGAGGTTCTCATTTTCTATGTGAGAGGAGGCTTTGATACTGACCCAGGAAGGCATGAGAAGAATCAGGAAGGCTCAGATGGTCTCAGAGCAGCCTGGGAAATGACATTCAATCCAAATATCAGGTGACTCGTGACATTTCCCACACAAGCTAACCTCTCTATACTTTGGTTTTTCCATATCAAAAATGGGTCTGAGCTGGGTGTAGGACTGCACATCTGTAATCCCAGCACTTGGAAAGCTGAGGCAGGAGGATCGTGAGTTCCAGGCCAGCCCAGGCTACACAGCAAGACTTTGTCTCAGAAAAACACTAAAACAAACAAAAAGCTACTGTCTTTTGGCTCTGAGGATGAAGGAAACAAACTATTTTGACATCGAAATTATGCTTATTTATGCAAAAGCAAAAAGAGCGGTTATCTTGGTAATTTATAACTAACACAGCCTGCTTGATTTTAAAACAACAATCTTCAGATATTTCGGTCCTGGAACAAAGACTTCTCGGATAATTCCAGCACCCAGACAGGTGGATATTGGTGCTGCTTATAGGTATTTTTGTGGTTGCTGTTTAGTTTTGTTTCTTTTACTTACCCAGACAAATACTTCCCAGGATGCTATGTAGATGGAGCCTGAAAAAACCAGAAAAGCTGGACACCAGTGGCTTACGCCTATAATTCTAGCTACTACGGAGGCAGAGATCACAGTTCAAGGTCAATCTGGCAAATTGTTCTCAAGACTCCGTCTCGAAAATACCAACACAAAACAGGGCTGGCAGAGTGTTCAAGTGGTAAAGCACCTGCCTACAAGTGTGAGGCCCTGAGTTCAAATCCCAGTACTGCCAAAGGACTCAGATCTCGATAGGAGCAGGCTTGGTGTCTAGAAAACTGAGATGCTGACTAGAGAAGTGGAAGGTGTACAGCACTGATGGCATCTGAAATTTATGGCTTTACCTTCTGACAACAGACAATTTTGGGTTATAATTCTTCCAAATCATCAGTAATTCTAAATCTATACTCCAACAACCTAATGAAAAAATATCATAACACAACTCTTCCCAGGGCTCCAGGATTGAAATGGTGCACGGGACCCATGTGTTCCTCTAATCAGTGTCTCTCGC
Source organism: Castor canadensis (assembly GCF_047511655.1). NCBI lineage: Eukaryota > Metazoa > Chordata > Mammalia > Rodentia > Castoridae > Castor > Castor canadensis. The sequence continues at coordinate 3,147,695 of NC_133401.1, read as the reverse complement.
TCACCTGCATGCTGATACAGTTTTGCTGAGTGCGGGAAAAGTGGTGGAGATGCAGAGTTCCTTTTAGGAAGACTAATGACCCTTTTGGTGAGTTTTCCATTTGAACAGAGAACCATAATCTTCCTCTCCACGGGGTTTCCTGGGGCCCTCACAGGTAGCATTGATCAGAGATTCAAAGAATGTCTGGTCACTGAAATTTAAATATGACCAGGCTAGAAGCAAAGACATCTCTTAGGCCATGCCTCATGTTGGCTTCCCTAGACACAGAATTTAGGGAGATTTTTTTTTTTTTTTGGCAGTACCAGGGTTTTAACCCAGGACCTTACACTTAAACAGGTACTTTACCACTTGAATCACCCCGCCAGGCCTTTTTCGTGGTGGGTATTTTTGAGATAGGGTCTCTCGAACTTTAAAACCCAGCTGGTTTCTAACCACTGTCCTGCTGATCTCTGCCTCCTGAGTAGCTGGGACTACAGGCGTGAGCTACCAAAGGAGATTCTTACCAAGTGGCTTACGCTGTCAGATAAAACCTGTAGTGGGGAAAGGAGGCTGGGGAGGGCAGGAGGAGAAGGAAAGTGAAGATAACAGCTCCTGTATTAGTTAAAGTTCTCCAGAGACACAAAACCAATGGGATATCTAAAGATAGACACACAGGAAAGTCAATCAACTGACTGGATTGAGAGACACCTTGGGGATTAGTAATGCATACCTCTGGGGTTGTGTGCGAGGGCATGTCCAGAGAGGATTAACTAAGGTGGGAGACACTGGACAGGCTGGGCCAGGATGCAATGAAAGGGGAAGATGCAGAAAGCCCATAGGGCAGGTGTGCTCTCCCTCTGCTTCCTGGCCACCAGACGTGAGCAGCACTGCCAGGATAGACTGAAGGCTCTAAAGCCAATCCTTCCTTGTTCATGTTGGCTATTCTGTTAGAGCAGTGAGAAAAGCTAAGAACACAGGAACTGGTTAGGAAACTTGCTCACGTGATTAAGGAAGCTGAGAAGTCCCACAATACATTTATCTGCCAGCTGCAGATCCTGGGATGCTGGTCACATGGTTCAGTCCAAATCCAAGAAGCCTGAAAACTACAGGCTGGAGTGAGTGCTGGGGCCAGTCCTGGAGTCCAAAGCCCAGAGAGCCTGGAGTTCTGATGTCCAAGGACAGGAGAAGAGCATATCCCTGTTCCAGGAGAGAGTCCAACTTGCCCTTCCTGTTTTTGCTCTATCCTGGCCCACCATTGGATGTCATCTGCCTACACCAAGAGCCCATCTTCTCCAGTTACACCCCAATCACACACCCCAATTTTCTTTGGAGAAACCCTCAGATATCCACCCCCTCACACACCGAAATGCTTTAATCAGTAGTCTACATGCTTCTTAATCCAGTCAAGTTGGAAGCTAAATGAATCCATCTCAGTCTCAACAGGGGACTCTACAGTGTAAATGGCACCAAGAATTGTCCCACTCTGAGGCAAAGGGGTTGCCATATTGTATTCCTATATTAATCTGATATTGGCTGGGGAGCCACTCTCAGGGAAGGAGCCTCTACCCAGGCATTTTCCAGGGAAGGTGACTACCAGGAGTTGAGAGAAATTCCCAGGAGATACAGACTTGTCTCCATCCACTGCTCACAGCAGCCAGAGGTGCACACTGCAGCCTGGCCACAGTGGTCTGTCTTAGACACTGTCAGCTATAGGCAGTCGCCACTCTCTGAATGAAGCTGACATCTATATTCCAGATCCACACAGGCAAGAAAACTCACTATATTCCAGTGAGTTTTTGAACCCATCAGAAGATAAACTTGCTAAATAAGAAGGGCTCAGGAGGAAGGAAAGTGGACACCTTGCCTCTCAAGTCCTAGGACACAAAGGGTCAAGATGAGAACAGCAGAGGGACCCTTCTGCCTTTATGCCCTGACATGAGACACTGTTCCACTCAAGCAGCTGCTGTCAGATTCAATGAGAAAATGCAGGGAAAGCAATTCACACACCGTTTGGCACATAGTAATCACTCAATAAATGTTCTCTTGTTATAATTATCATTTTCCTAAATGCTGAGGTCAAACCAATTAGTCAAGCTTTTCTTATTAATGAAGAGTCTGATGAGCTAATCATGGCAAGGTGGGGAAGCTTTGGAACCCCTGTTAACTGGAATGATGAACTTGTACTTGATTAAGCCTGGCAGTGACGGAATATAGATTTTCTTAGAATTTCAGTGAGTCACAGGGCCACTACTGGGAAAGAGCCTAAGGCTCCATCCAGGCTTAGGGAAAAGAAGTTATGGATTAGTGAGCCTCTGTGATAGCACAGAGAATGGAAGAGGACCAGGGTCATACGTGGCCTGCTGTCCCTTTGGAATAATTGGAATGCATGTTTTTTTGTTGCTGTTTGTTTTGCAAGAAAGCAAATTATAAAAGATCTTTATTTCATTAGCAGCAAGTGTGAATCTTGGGCCTTTCTGCTTTGCAGAGGTAGATAAGCAAGAAATTCCTGAGTGTACCAGATGTAAACATATTTTTTCAGCAGTGCCTCGGTTCTCCCAAGAAGAGGAGAAGGTATTGAAGGAGAAAGAAGCATTCACAACTTTCACTGTAATAATAAAACCAAGGAATCAGTACCCAAAATATGTGTACATGTGCACATACATATATTAATAACCACAAATGAATGAGAAAATCCCAACAGAAAGATAGGCAAAGCCTAAGACTTCTTAGATGACCAGTGAATACAACCTGTTCAGTTTCACCAGTTGCCCATGGTACATGAGTAAAAACAGCATCCTGTGCTCCACCTTGGCCACACCTTGGAGAGGGGTCGATCACACTTGTGAACAAACCCTTAGAAAGAGAACTTGCTAGTCCGTAGTACAACTGTAATTGTGCAGGTCTTTCCCCCCTTGTGCCATGTCTACGTCTGGGAATATATTCTGTAGAAAGTGACGTGGAAAGATGGTGGAGTAAGAGCCAAAGCTATAACTACCCAAACTTCCCACTGACAGGGAAAAGGGAAGATGGCAGGTGAGCAGGCATAAGATGTACAGGTCACCTCTGAGCAGCAGAGAAGTGCTCCCGTTTTATGTGTGAAGAGGATAAGAAAAAGAAAGGTGAAAGTGCTCACCCCACCAACACTGTCTATTTTCCATCCAAACAAAGAATGTGTCCAGAAGGCTACCTGTTATTTGTGAATATGGGGGGACACTGAGAAGGGGAGTGTCAAAGAGAACTTTCATCTTATCGATAATGTTTTTAGGTTTTGTCATCAGACAATGTGAAATATGAAAAGAGTTCAGTGATAAGCAGGTGGCAGAGTGAGGTCAGTGGACAGATGTGACATCTCTCTGTCCCCACCACCGTGGCTTTTGTACTTGTCTCCACTGGTTATTTGCTGACCACTTCACCATTGACTCCCTATGAATGAGCAGGTTGACCGGGGAAAGGCACCATGCAGCTCACCTGTTGGATGTGGCTTGGAATGACATCCATAGAGATAAAACTGCAGGGTGGGCAGCTGCCCTTGCCCTAGGTGGGGGACAAAATGCTGGTCCCTGCATGGCTCAGCTTTCAAAGGCTCCTGGGCAGGCTCCTGCCATCTCTGGGACTTTGGAGCAGCAGAATTGGGCTTTTCTTGGACCTCCTGCTCTCTCTGTCCATGACAGTGACTGTCACCGTAGTAATCCCTCCATGTTCCAGGGGTGGTGACCAACACCTGCTCAGAGCATTTCTTCCCCAAAGTCTGGGCTATACCAGTGTCTAGGCAGAGACTTTCCAGACTTGCCTGGGATGCTTTCTCCACTGTGGTGTGGAGCGAGATATATTCCCACCAGAAATTCAGCATGTCAGAAGTGGAAAGTGCATTTTATACATCTAACCTATCATAGCCAGCCTAGCTTACCCGAACATACTCAGAACACTTGCCACATCCATGCAACACAAAGCCGACTTCATAATAACGTGTTGAATAGCTCATGCAATTTTTCAAATGTCCTTATCCAAAAATCACAGACATCAACAATACACAGCCTCGCCTTGGTTTTATACCTTCCTGTTCACATGGCTCACTGTCACTATCAGCACCATGAGATAAAAAAGCACATATCGGTAAAAATGCAATACTCAAAGTACAGTTTGTAGTGAATGCATGTAACGTCCAGTACCATTGTAAAGCTCTCTGTAGTACGGAGAAATGGGTCAGGACCACTGGGTGACAGTGCCACCCAGGTGAAGGATGCTCTGCGAGTCAGACAGCTTGACTGGCTCAGAGCGTGACGTGTCTTGGCTCAGTTTCGGGCTCAGTTTCTTAGAATCTTGATGTGATTGAGTGAAGTCCCCAGAATCTGAGTCTGAACCATCCTGTGTGCACTGCCCATCAGAACTGAGCCTGTCTTCTATCTCAGGGCATCTTATGGTAGAATGGGTTATGTACAAGAAAGGGCTTTTGACACCTGGAAGGCTTGTGTTAATGGGAGCACCTGGTACCTGGGCCCCATGACCTAGGCTCATTCATCAAATCATGTGATTAGCAAAGATTTATTGAGAATATACCCTGTGCTGGGAATTATTCCTGGAGGGATGCAGAGAAGGATGCAAGCCAGCCTTCTGGTCCCTTCCAGTCTAGCAGCAGAGGGTGGAAATAGACACAGAAGAGCATTGAGTGGCAGGTGCTCTTCAGGGAAGAAACCAAAGGTGCTCTGGGTGTACAATTGTCATTTAGCTTGGAGGAGAGGCTCTGTAGCCAACTCTGGTTCCCAGAGTGAGCAGCCTTCACAAAAGCACAGAAGCTAGAGAGGGAGGCTGGTGTCTTCTTCTCCAAGAAGGTGCATCTTGGAGTGGCTCACGGCTCCAGGTGAAGGTGACGTTGAAGGAAGAGCTGTGCAATGTAGCAGGTATGGTGACATGCAGTCGGTGGTCACATGGACTTTATAGAGCTCACAAGCAGACTGGCTGCTACTGCCAGCTCCACTGGACCCAGGAGACAGACTGCCTAGCCTGTGAGGCAGCCCCTACCCCATGGCTGGGTCCACTCTCTGCCTATTCTGCACAGCATCTCAGTCAGTCTCAGCAGGACCAAGTTCCAGGAGCCTTAAAGCCACCTGCCTACAAACATGAACACATCTGTAGGGCATTAGCTACCTTCCTTTCCCTGTGTCACCTAGATGTCGTTCTGGGATTACATTCCAAATAGTGTCTTTGCCCAGGGGTCATCTTCTCGAAGAATCCAACCTGAAACAGCTGTATTGTGAGAAACCTGAGTTTTTACCTGCATGCTCACCTTGCGTGGGTCCCATCAGGTTACGGCCCCAAGGTCCTGCCCCACCCTCCCTCCCCTTTTCCCAGTCTCCTCATCACACCCACACCCCTTGTTTACCAAATGTTCAATTTTGGTTATGTTACTATAAAAAATCAAGCGACTGGCAATTCCAGCTTGATTAGCAGGTCTCTAGTTTTGATTAGTAAATTACTGCGGTAATCAAGGTTAATTCTCGTTGCTGTGCTCAGCAATGGTTTTTATATTTTCAGGGAAATGGTTTTCCCTCCTTCCATGGAGAGCATTTCATTCAAAGAGCCCAAAGACAGGAAAGGAGGTCTGTAAATCTCAGCAGTCTTGGGAATGGGTACCAACCAGGACGGTTCTTTCTGTCTGTCCTGCCTTCAACTGGCTCTTTCCTGGGGACAAGGAGGCTGGGCAAGGCCTCCTGAGAGACATGAGACCACAGTCTCAGGGCACTGTGAATGCCTTTGAGGAAGGACCCAGGGAATTAGCGGGAATTGGAAGCCAGCAAAGCTCAGGTGGGGATCCCTGGCTGCTGTGGGGTCAGGAGGGCGGTGTTTAAGATTGCAGAGGCCTTTGGCTTGCTTCATATCTTTAAGTGCCTGCTGGGGAGGGGAGGGGCGGGGGAGCACCCCCTTCCTCCCCCACCCTGGAGGAGGAGGTGGTCTTTTCCCAAGGAACGAAGAGCGTTTCTGGGAAGAGTCAGGAGTTGCAAGAGACACTCAGGCTTGAGAGACAGCTTTTGGGATGACAGAATCTCACAGGCAGCTGGGCTTCATTTCTGATTTTGTCCCATGAACCGTGGACAAGTCGGAGCCACGAGTCCTGTGTCCCAGATGGAGAGGCAGGACATGGAGAAGGGAAGAGGGCCCAAGCTCACCCAGGCTCTCCCCGTGAGCTCCATCCACTCCCTGAACTGTGCTCAGCAAATGTCAGCAATGAATGCTTTGCCTCTGGAGGTGACTTTTAGCATCTCTCTCTGGGGGGTGGACGCTGTCAGCCTGTAGAAGTCATATAAAGCTTCCTTGGCAAGAAGGCTAAGCAGGGGATTAAGGATTAGGGGTGGCACAGAAGTTCCTACTTTGTGCGCCCTCTGAGACAGAAGGCAGCTCACAGGTGGTTTTACCTCCCACCTCATCCTGCACATGCACGCTCACCCCACAGCCCTAAGTGCTCCCTCGACCAGCACACACACCTCTCCCTGATGAAAAGTCATTCTGAAGCTCAGCCTTCCCTCCTTCCAGATGGCAGGAGTGACTGTGAGCCTGGACGTACATTCTGCTTTGGGAGACCCAAGTCACCGGGGAGGGTGGCGAAACACATTAAGCCCTAGACTTAGGCTGGGTACTGTGGATCATTGCCTCTAATCCTGGCTACGTGGGAGGCAGCGATCGGGGAGGATCATAGTTCAAGATGAGCCCAGGCAGAAGGTTAGCAACACCCCATCCCAATCAACGAGCCAGGCATGGTGGCCTAAGCCTGTGATCCAACCTTTGCGGGAGGCATAGGTAGGAGGATTGTGGTTCTCATAAGACTAGCCCTGGGACAAAGTTTGAAACCCGCCTAAAAATAAAGCAAGAAACGGTTGGGGGTGTGGCTTAAGCTATAGAGCACCTGTGTAGCAAGTGTGAGGTCCTGAGTTCAAGTTCCACCAAAACTTAGATCTTGCAGATGAATCGACCTTGTATTCTAAGGGATGCAGGAAGGGATCTACTTCTTGGTGGCTCCCTTCCCAATTTCTGGAGCCTCCAAAGCTTATTAGTACCTTTACAAAGAGGGCAGGTGAGTAAGACTCAACCGTTTGCTCTGGAGGAAGGTCATTAGGTATCCACGTCCCATTGTAAATGTGTTTTGTTAGGTAGAAAGTAATAAACGTTTTCTCCAACTGCTCACCTGGGCATCTTAAGCCCCCTCAGACCTCTTGGGCAAGGGCTCCCCAGTTTTCCTCTCTGTGTCTGTTGCAGTCTCATAAACATACTCAGCTCTCAAATTTCCTTGGTCAATCAAGAAGACGTCCATATTGAAGCCAGGAGAGCCCAGAGCAGAGGACTAGGGTCCAGAGACAATGAAAGTCCTGGAGGTTTCCTTGTCTGAGGAGGATGAAGTTCTACTCATTTGGGTGATGGAATCAAAATTGTTTTGGGGAAAATCCAGCTTATGGGGGGTGGGTTCAGAGTTAACTCCATTCTGGGACAGAATGATGGCTGTCATCATTCTGTCATCCATCTGTCCTGTGTACAACTGGTCCATCACTTCCAGTTAGCACCCACTTCTTTGTACCTTCAATACTCAGTTTACTCATCTGCAAATGGTGTTATGACAGTAATTAATTCTCAGTTTGTTTAGGGGTAAATGAGATAATACAGGCAAAAGTTTTGACCTTTCACAAGAATTGTTTTTTTATTTTGGTGCAACCAAGGTTTGAACTCAGGGCCCCCAGCTTGCTTGGCAGGTGCTCTACCACTTGAGTCACATCACCAGTCCTTTTTTTATGTTGGGTATTTTTGAGATAAGGTCTTGAAAACTATTTGCCTGGGGCTGACCTTGAACCTTGATCCTCCTGATCCCTGCCTCCTGAGTAGCTAGGATTACAAGCATGAGCCACCAGCACCCAGCAAGAAATAATACTTAAATGTTTCCCATTGTTGTTTTTCCATAATGACAGAACTCCCCAATTATGAATTTCCTCTTGCATCCTGCTCCTCGATGAGCTGATGAGTCCAGAGTCAATGTGGGGGAGCTGGAGAAAGTGGGAGATCTGACTTATTGGAGCCACGAGTGGAATAATCCATGATGTGTGCCTTTCTTATTATTCTACCATTGATTTCTTTATTGACTGAGAGGAGAAAATTCTTATCATGTAAGTGCTGCTTGTTTCATTGGGGAATGGAAGCCTTCCTGGGCCACCATTTTACCTGTAATTCAATGAAAACACTTTGGCTACCTCCTACCCAAATGACCATCAAGAGTGCTATGAATTTCTTGTTATCAACAGTACAAATCTCCAGGTCTTGTGTTCTTCACCACCTTGTGTCTATTACACTTCAGATCCCTCTCTCTCCCATGCCTTTTGTCTGTCCTGAAACACCAGTGTGACAAGATGGTTGTCTTGGGAAAGATGAACTCTTTGGAGTGGATGAACACCCTGTAGCCCATACCCTTCCCTGTGGACTGTGGTGCTCGGAGGAGTCTTCACCTACCCCAATAGTCTAGCGTTAAGAAAAGGGGGTCTGGTTTTGAAGACTAAATTTTACAATTTTGTATAGTATTATGCAGATTTTCCTCCAGAAAGTCATCATTAGGTTACTGTCAAGTTGAAGTTGCTATCTGTCTGTCCAACAAGATTCTTGAATGAGGACCTCCAAACAATGGCGGCTGGCACTGTCTTCCTGTTAGTGACTCCAGTTGATGTCATTTTGCCAAACAAAATTATAAGTGAAATAGATGTTTTGGGTCAAACTGTGGCAAGGAATATATAGTTGCATTTTCTTCAATAAATCTGCCCCCTTCTGCCCAGACAAAGACATACAACCTCTGATGATTGACGCTTTCACCACTAAATTATACTATGTCTGTTTCTGGGAGAAATGTCTCCATTCCAAAATGAGCTAACCATCAACATAACATAAAATAACTTGAACATGGTGTCATTTCACAAAGATATTGATTCATGCAGACTTACTGGATTAATAACCGGATTCCCATAAAAAGAGAAGTCACTATGTCTTTGGTAGACAGAAAAAATGTACACTGTAGAACAATATATATTGGTACATTTAATCCTGATGGCCGAGCTCAAATAAACAAGCATTTTTAGAGACAACTTTACAAACGAAGAGAGAGTTGACACAGTGCAACATACAAATGGATCTGAGGGTGATGGAAAGCTAATAAAAAAAGGCAACTTTATTTATTTATTTGGGACATTTGATTTTACTCTATTGGATTACACAAAGCTCTAATTTTTCACTGCACTCAATCTGTATAAAAGATTGACACATCTATTTAATTTCCAAATGCCTTTTCTTTCAACCCCCACTTCTTCAACGTTGGACAACCTTTGGTGTTTTGAGTTGCAAAGAGGTTTGGCTGATGTTGGAGCAACCAGACCAGAGGAGACTTTTAGAGGTCAAGGGTGATTTACTTGGCCGAGGATGGCAGGCAATCCACTCTTTGCTCCACAAGGACTGGACTTGCCAATCCATAGAGAAAATATGTTTCTATCCATTTTCTTAGAGCATGTTTTCTTCAATAAAGTTCCTTGGTCATAAAGTAATTGAAATTAAACTTCCTAGTTACTCCTCTACCAAGTTCTGGACACCAAGGATTTCATGTGTTTTGGTTCAGTTTGGTTTTTCTAAGCTCACCATTTTGTGCCCTTCTCTTTGCCCCATGTCCAGATTGACTCTGTGTGTCCCCAGAGCACGTGCTCACGGTATCATGGCCCCATTTGGATTCATCTGGCTCACCATATGACTGAATCCTTCTCTTTGGTCTTGACTTCTCATGACACCTTCCCTGACCTTCGAATTTTCTAGAAAGATTCCTAATTCTGTTATCCAGTTTTACTCTAAGGCACTTTAATACCATCATCTCCTCCTTCTGGAATCTAAACCCCTTGGAGAAAGGGCAGACTTCATGAGTCTTGAGTGAAGGCAGAGTCTCTGCAGCCAGCCCAGGGCAGGACCACAGAAGTCACTCCATAACCAAATGGATCCATTTCTGGGAGGGAGATTCAGAAAGAGAAAGTTATTGTCTTGACTCAGTTCCAATTTTCTGTCATGTCTTTGTAGGATAATTGTCCTCTTTGTATCTCGGGTTTTTTCTTCCTTTAAATAAGAAGAGTGGTGTTCATTTGCTGCCCAGAAATGATGCCAGGGTTAACTCATTGCAAAACAAAGCAAAGCAATACAAAACAAAATAGAGCTATCTATTCATTTATTTGCTTTTAAGGTGCTCTATGGATTCATCAAAATAGGATTAAGAGGTAGGAGTGTGTTACTCATAGAAAGTCAACCATAGCTGCAAGGCCCATTCAGCTTGTAAGACATCCTTTTGCAAATGGCCACATGAGCTTTTAAGACTCCAAACACTAGCTTCAAGATTTGTCCTCCAGTGTTGAGACAAATCACTGTCTCTGCAGTTGAATACTAGATTAAGTAGTTGTATTAAAAATGAGTAATTTAAAGTGCTAAAAATCATATGCCATGAACTGTCCACCAAGGGAGAAACATGGGGGAGTCAGATAGGAGGGGACTGAAGAGTCATGGCTCAGGTTTTCTGTCTACTTCTGAGTCAAAGCTGATTAAGTGAGCTGACAGAGTAGACACTACTTGAACCATCCCTTCTATCCCTGGTCCCCTCGTGCTCTCACAGGCAGTATAGACAGTGTGGGTAACATTAACCCCACCTGTCACTTCACCCATACCTGTGGCTGCTCCGGGTAACTATAGCTGGCTTTATTGCTTCTTTGGAGAGGGGTGCTGACACCACCTCCCTGGGAGGACTGGCTATCTCTGGTCCATCAGGAGGTTGGGATAGGGGAAATACTTCTTGGAGAGCCGTCTCCAGGTGAAGGCAGTGACTACCAGCAAGGTGTCAGAGCCCTAGGAACAATTAGGAAGCTCCTCTGTCTGTCAGGGCTGGGAAAGTCCTGCCCAGCTCAGGCCCCTGTCTGCTTCTGAGCTTATCAAACGTGAAATATCTGAGGAAGTGGGCCAATAGGACTAGGATCTTTTCTAATTGGCAGAACACAAACATAATATTGCAAAATTGGAAGCAAAGAACCACTATTGCTGCTGCTTTTGGATTCCTTGAATATGAAGTCTAATATTTATTGAATAGTCCCTCAATTCCTATCCTCAGTAGTTCTAGAAGAGTCTATCTGGACAAGAGATCTAAAGCTGATCCTTTGGCCGCCATTTAATTTTGCATCACCTTTTCATTGACCATTTTGAGATGATGAATTGATGAATCAAAGCAAGACAGGCAATGAAGACTCTTTTTTTGGTGGGACTGGGGTTTGAACTCTGGGCTTGAAACTTGCAAAGCAGTTGCTCTACTGTTTAAGCTATGACTCCTGTCCATTTTCTCTAGTTATTTTGGAGATGGGGAGTCTCATGAACTATTTGCCTGGGTTAGCCTTGAACCTTGATCTTCCAGATCTCAGCCTCCCAAGTAGCTAGGATTACAGGCATGAGCCACCAGCAATGAAGACTTTTCATAAAATTGACGTGTGCTAAGCTTTCTTGGCAATGAGCTGAGGGAGAGGAGGAGTGGCTCTGGGGAGGACAAGGTCGTCAGGGTCATTTCTGCAGCCACCATCTGCAGTCCACTGGAGCTGCTGCCTCCAGACTCACCTCTCCTTTCTTTCTGCCTTGGCTTCCTTGTTTGTCCCTGATCCCCAACCCCCACCCACACAGTGATTCTGTCACTTCCCTTCCATTCTTCCTGAAGATAAAAGATGCTAGGGGTGGGTTCTGTGAATAAAAGTTGTTATTTATCGATGCTGGATTTGGGGAGTGTTTTTCCTTCTGATTCATGAAGTCCTTTTCTACATTCGAAAAGCAGCTTATAAATTGCTCTCACTGGCAGAAATTAATAATAATGAATCCATTTACATAAAATAGTCTCATCCTGCCAGGTGCTGATAGCATTTGATGCTAGAATTTCTTTGGAAGCTGGATGGGTGGCATGTGTGTGTGTTTCCTGGCCACAGGAGACCTCCCACTTCCCTTTGTGAGTTTAACCAAAAGTTCAGTTATTCACTGTCCAGTCTTAATCACTGGGAAAATAGGTAAAAGTAGATAAAGTAAGACAAAAATGCAATAAACAGAAAAGTAACATTTCAGTGTCTTGTGAAAACAGTTATTAGTCATGAGTAGCCAAGTTAGCAATTTGAGTAGTTCTAGAAAATGTACACATCCACAGATTCATTCGTTGTCATGAAAGATCATCACCATTTGATCACAGGCACACACACACACACACACACACACAAGCATAGATACAGGGCTCCCACGTAACAAAATGGATGTCAAATTAGTGGGTTGATTTATCATGAACTGGGTTTTCTGCCGTACACACCAAAAGCACAAATTCTAACTGTGTTGTAGAAAAGTAACACCAGGATTGAACAGACTGGTGTGACACCCAATTAAGCCAGACGAGACAGGCTCACCACAGAGCACCAAGCTTAGCAACCGGTCTGGAGAACTTAGCAGCTGTATTTTGCTAGGTTTCATTTGAATTTTTCTTCCTCAAGCATACATGGTTAACTTCTCCTATCTCTCCGTTCACAGGACTTTTTTTTTTTAATCAATGGTACATCAGCCCCCTTCTTATTTTGTATACAGTTGGCTCTCTGTATTCATAAGTTATAAAGTAAGTCTTGTGCTGAGTCTTCACAAATGAAGTAAAAATATGCGTGTCGTGAAGGGCATCAAGACAATGTATGGTGGATGTGGTAGGTTATAGGCAAATCCTGCACCATTGTCTACCAGGGACTGGGTACCTGCAGATCTGGGTATCTGCTGAGGTCCTGGAACCAATGTCCCGGGATGCAGGGGGATACCTACCTGTGTTTCTTCCCTGCTGTCCCCTCAGTCAAGTCCTCCACCTGGGGGAAAACACTGAGTTTTGTCTAATGTGCATTTCTGCATTGTTTGAGTGTATCCCTAACTTTTTGACCTCTATTGCTTCTGCTGCTGCATGACACCCCCTAGTGCCCATCCATCTAAACACCTGGGGACAGGTGTCCAGGCTACCTGTAACCTTCTGTCACCTTAGGCTGTGCAGCCAAAAGGGGCCTTCTTGATACCTTTGGGGATTTCTTGGGGACATGTATCTAGCAGCCAACTGGCCAGGTCACAGAATGTGCTTGTATCGAATTTAACTAAGTGGTGCCAGGAGCTTGGCCTAATTCCCACCAAGAGTGACAAGAGCCCCAAGACCCTCCAACACACGGTGCCATACAGCTGTCTATCTTGCCAGTAAAATGTGCAGAGTATTACCTCATTGTAACAGCATTATTCTAATTACTAACAAAGGTGAACATCTGTTTATATACTTATTAATTAGCCTTTGGAATATCTTCTGTAAATTGCTCATTTATAGCCTTTGTACATCTTCTCGCTCTTTGGAATCACCTTCTTACTGGCTTGGAGGAATCGCTCTTTTTTTTTTTTTGGCGCTGGCACCTTGAGCCACTCCACCAGTGCTTTTTTGTGATGGGGTCTTGCAAACTATTTTCCTGGGCTGGCTTTGAACTGCGATCCTCCTGATCTCTGCCTCCTGAGTAGCCAAGACTACAGGCATGAGCCACCAGTGCCCAGTTTGGAGGAGTCTCTTAGTTTTTGACACCACACATATCTCTCTCCATCTCATTCTTGTCTATAGACTGCAGAGGCGTTGAATAGAAGTTCTCACTTTCCCCTCTAATTGTACAGTTCTGTGGTGGGCAGACTTGGAGTGGCCCCCTATGATCGCTGCCTCCTAGACTTCATGTGATTGAGAAATCCCACATCGGAACGGACAGAAACATGAACTTGTTTCTATTTGATGCAGTATAACAACTATCCTAAGATGACACTCCAGGATGAGGTCACAAAAGCTTATGGCTTGAAGCTTGCCAGCAGACTCTGCTGCACTTCTAGCCTGCAGTTTTGAAGAAGCAGGCTGCCATGTTGGATGGGTCACGTGACAATGATTGGAAGGAGGCCTCAGGCCCATAGCCATGGAGGAACGGAGGTCTTCTGTCTGACAGCCTGTGATGCATTGGATTTTCCAAAGATAACATGAACTTGAAGGTGGATCCTTTCCCAGACAAGCATTGAGATGACAGAGGCTCTGACCTCCCCATGTCTGCAGCCTCAACTAAGGCCCATGGGACTCCCAACTCATGGAAAGACAGACACTGTTATTTTACTCCATTAAGTGTTGGGGTAATTTTCACTCGACAGTAGATTTACCATTCTGAAAACGAAGCCTTTACTTTCTCTAGATTTCACCTTTGTGGTGTTAGGCAGAGATCCAGCTTTATTTGCCAAGCTTCTTCTTCCATTCTGTCTCATGAGGCAAGGTCAAGGTCAAGGTGAAAGATGAAAAGCTGCCTAAGAAAGCTATCTTCCTCATGGAGAGGATTCAGGAATATCTACTACAGAAGAATTTATTTGCTACTGTGCAGTCTCAGAAGTCGGCATAGAAGAGGTTGCTCAAACTTGTCTCACAATGGACCTTTTTGTTTGTTTGTTTCTGAGACAGTTTCACTAAGTAGCTCAGGATGTCCTTGAACTTGTGATCCTCCTGCCTCCACCTCCTGAGGGCTAGGATTACAGGTGTGTGCTACCACATTTACCTGGATGGGTCCTTTTCATGACTGATCGTTATGACTTGAGACACCGGCGTAGGAAGGTTACAATCTCATTCCTGATGTCCTCTGAGAGATGGGTTCTGTGCAAGTGGACAAGACCAGTCTTAGGGAGAACAGTGGGTCTTGTTCCTGACCTTCCTGCTGGCTGACTGTTGCTTTGCTTCCTGTTCTGCCCTCAGTTTCCCCATCTGCCCCCGAGAAGCGACAGGTCTACAGAATGGGGACTGTCACCTGTCACTGTGGAGGAGCAGATAGATGCAGGTTGGAACTCATCTTGTGCAGACAAGGGCAGGGCCCAGTGGCTCTGTCTTTACTCCACCGTGGTCTGCCTGGTATCTGGTGTCCATTGTCCTTGTTTATCTGCACAGGGACCTCTGGTTGGCTCTGGGGAGATCGGATCTATTAAGACAGCTTAAATCTCTTCTGATGGCCTCTTGCCTCTTACATAAGCCACAATGCATTTTGTCTGTGATTTTCAAGTCTCCATCAGGGGGATTAAATGAAGAGTGTGATTTTCATTTTAACAACTGGGTCAGAAAGGTATCACCCAGTCAGTCTTACTTATTTATATTTATTTGAGACAGAGAGTCCAGCCTGGCCTGGAACTCTTCATTCTTCTGCCTCAGTATCCTGAGTAGGTAGGATTACAGGCATGCACCACCATGTCCAGCCAGACAGATTATTGAATCCATTCCCTCTACTGGAGGCGAGAATTCTTTTCCAGTTTTTCTGAGCACATCTGACCCTTCCCTGGCCAGTGCCTCCCTCTTTCCTGAGTTGTACCTCCTTCCTTTGGTCCTGAGCCAAACCTTCCCAGTTCTCTCTGCCTTCTGCCTTTTTCCACACACATAAATCTCAATTTCAGTCTTTTTGTATTCAAAGACCATACGTAAGTGTTCATTTGAAAGTTGGGTGGCATTTTGAAATGAGAACATCATATATAAAGGATGTCAGAGATGGGGCCTCCCACAGAGAGGCTGAAAGCAAGAGAGGAAGGAAATGAATAGAAAAGTTCCTGGGCGCCAAGAAATTTTAACATCTCATTATTGAGATTACTCTATGTATAATTTTCCAATATTTGGTATTACAGACTTTTGAAGGTATTGGTTAAAATTACTTCATGCCTGACATCCGTTTAGCTGGATTCATTATCTTGCTAAAATAAAACCTTAAAAATAGCTGATTAGAGTAAGTAAGCAATTTTCTGATAAATGCAAATTCTTCCCCCTTTCCAAAGGAGCGCTCACACACAGCACACAGAAATAGAAGAAAGAGGCCGGTGGGTAACGGTCACTTGGTGTTCTAGCATCCTGGAACTCAGGAATGCTCGTGACCTACAGGGTTTGATGATTGCTTTTGGAAAGCAACCAATGTTGCTCAACAGTTGACTGCCTCCACGACAGACCAAATGCCAGGACTCCACTCAGCTTAAATGGTGGAGGTGGACTCAGGATTGTCACATGTACTCATTGACCTGATTGCTGCTGCCAGCCCTGTGTGAGCCAGTGAGCCGTATGATCAATATGTCCCTGTCATCTCAGAAGGAGCACAAACAGATGTATCTTGGTGTCTGGTCTGGTCCTTTTTGCAGAGGCTTCTTCCCCAACCACAAAATGTGCCCGCGTCTCCTCTCCCGGCCACCTTCTGGGAAGTCAGGCTCCCTTTAACCTGGCTGGACCTCATGTGCAACACCTCTGCCCTTCACCTGTAAATCACGGGTGCCTCAAGTCCCAAATCTGCACCTTGCCACCAGTCTGTGTGACAGTTCCAGGGGACAACTGCACAGGACGCTCACTTCTGGAGTGACTGAAGGAGGAAAGATCTGTGACCCTCACTTACACACAGACGTGGCGGGTGGTCAGCGCCTTCTCACCTCGGTGGTCCGATGCGGAAATCAGTACGTAGTGGGTGTGGGCAGGTGGCTGTCACCTGTAGAATTTAGGTATGCCTTGTCTACACGCAGATAATTTCAACTTCCAAGTGTGTCACTTTTCAGAGCTGCTCCTTTGGCTCAAAGCCCTCTGTGCACATCTAGACGTGTCACTAAGCTGTCCCTCCTGTTCACACTCCTGCTGTCCCAGGACCTGGACCCTGTCACTTCTGCGGCTTGCTTCCCAACCATAAACAAGAGTATGTTCCGTCCAGTTATGACCCGGGATGTCCCAAGCAGGACTCCATTCAAAGTTGGGGCCTCGGCCAAAATGAGCCAGTAAAGCTAGAGTTGTGGGGAAAACGCCCGGAATACTATTGTCCTGGTTGGCAGAGCCACTTCCCCATCCCCTACCACCACCCCGGTCACCCTAGCTCTCGCTCCAACCCTTGAGCACCACCACACACAGTCCCACAACCAAATGGTCAGTCTATTAGGACACTGCTCCACTTCCACCCATGCAATAGCCCCCTGCCTTCCACGGGAAGAAGTGGGGTTCACTTCCCTCCTACGCCTCCATCCCCCAAAACCCAAGGCTCCGCTGCCCATCTTGCAGGAGGTCAGTGGCCTGCATTACTAAGTGGACAAGTGTCACGCTAGGTGAGCTGGGCAGAACCTAAGCTTGAGGTTCCCAGAACTATTACCTACCCCAGGCTGGCCACTGCCATCCGTGAGTATCCAGCCGGCCATGTCACCAGGTAGCCTTCAGCAGACAGGGATGACAGCGACTGCCACAGCTCTGTGAAATCCATCTTCCTAGGGACAAGGGCAGTGGGATGACTCTGGTGTCCTCCAGATTCCCACGGCTGGTATGGAGGACACCTGCTGGGTGGGAGGCTGGGGATGTCCCTGCTGACATGGTGGGTCACCATGAGCTCTGTCTTCACCCTTTCCCCAACTCGTGTCTTTATGTGTCTGAAATAACCCCTCGCTTATTCTTCCAAATTGTTTCCCGAAGACAAAAACTGTGTGCCTGGAATCCCAAAAAAACCATTTACTTTCAAACAACGGGCTGTGCTATTTTGAAATCCCTTTGCTTAAAAGTCACCCCCATTTTCTTTTCTCTGAGCAAGTCTGTGTGGCAACTCCTTTCCAAGGGCAAAAAGGATGGATGTCTCAGCTTTCTTTCTTTCCTTTTCTCTTTTTTATCAGTGCATATTAATAGCACCAAGGGGTTTCACTGTGATATTTCCATATATATATATATATATATATATATATATATATATATGGAAATGATATATATATATCATGTAAAATTGACCAAATTCACCCCATTACTCTTTAGTGTGTGTGTGCGTGACTGGGATTTGAACTCAGGGCTTTCACCTTGAGCCACTCTACCAGCCCTTTTTTGTGAAGGATTTTTTTTTGAGATAGGGTCTCTCAAACTATTTGCCTGGATTGTCTTTGAACTGCCATCCTGCTGATCCCTGCCTCCTGAGTAGCTAAGATTACAGGTGTGAGTCACCTCTATTACTCCTTCTTATCCCCCTTCCTTTTTTGAACAATTTTAAAGGGTTTTATTATTCTATTTTTACACATGTGTATGAAGTACTTCGATCAGATTTGGACGCTCTCCCTTCACCCTCCCCAGTCCCACTGGTTCACTCCCTCCAAAAGTCCCTCCACCATTTTATACCCATGGCATTCTTCCTTTTTTTTTTTTTTTTTTTAAGGTTAGATTCCACGTATGAAAGAGCACGTGAAATATTTGTCTCTCTCAGTCTGGCTTATTTCACTTAACACGATGAGCTCCAGTTCCATCCATTTTCTTGCAAATGACATAATTCATTCTTCTTTATGACTAATACTCCGCTGCGTACACACACCACATCCTATCCATCCATCCCTTAGTTGATGGACGCTTAGGCTGATTCCAGAGCTTGTGACTAGAGCTGCTATGAACCTGGGTGTACGCTGACACACTCCATCAGATATATATGCCCACAAGGAATTTGGGGTGTTTTTTTTGGTGTTATTTTTGATGGTATTGGGTTTGAATTCAGGGCCTTGTGCTTGCTAAGCAAGTGATCTGCCACTCGAGCCACACCTCCAGCCTGGAATGTCCCATGTCAAGGCTAAGGGTTCCAGGAAGTGTGTCTGTGACCCTGGGAGGAAGTGATGAGGCCACAGCCATCCCTTTCCTTCCCGGAGGCATCGGCCATCCCACAGAGACAGCCCAGGGACATCCTGGCTAGCACAAAGATTGCCAAAATCTGAGCAACCTCAGCTCTCAGTTCCTTTCCCCCAAAACCCAGTGTCCTTTTCCTCCACCACTGCCTGGTCCAGCCCACTGTGACCCACCACACATAGGCTTGTCCTTCTCGAACTGCCCTGTGCTCACAGGTCCCACGCGCCCAGTTTACACTGTGACTGTGGTTACCTTCTGCTCAGCAAACCCAACCCTTGTGCTCTTGGCCTCGTCCATCTGCAGAGCCCTCTGCCTCCCCTTCCTGCCTCTCGTTCTCTGTGTTCTTTCTTTCTTCCCCACTCACTCCCTTTCTACCCCTAGCCCTGCCCAGGACACCAGCCTAGGGGCCGCCCCAATCTACCTGCTGGGATCCCATGCAGGTAGGGGACCTCCATCGCCATGGAGTCTGTGGCTTCTGGCCACTGTGTGATATCTCCAGGTGGGCATCCACCAGAACACAGCCCTCCACTTCCCCAGAGCTGGACACCCAGGTTACTCCGCAATTCTTCATCCCCACAGGCAAGGCCATAAGGAACGTCTCTGGTCACGACCTTCTGTGGACCTGTGTGAGTTTCCTGGTCAGGAAGGACACATTTTGGCTCACCTCTGCCTGATTCTTGGCCAGAGTGCTTGCCCCGGTCTCACACCCCCATTGACGCCAAGCAAAAGCTCCCGTACCCCAGCATCCCGTTCAATTTTGCCAACTGGTGTGGAGTGGCATCTCTTCGCCACCTTTATTGGCCTTTTCCTCAGTGTTTACGGGTTTGATATCTCTTTACGCACTTTTAAACATTTGGATTTCTTTCCTATCCTGTCTCTCTTCTACTTCTGTCATTTCTCTGTCCTTTGTTCGCTGATTTTCCAAGTAAAGTTCCTTGCTGGCTGAAGAAATTGCAAGTGTCTTTCCCTGTGTGTCATTTTTCTCCTACTTTTGCTTATTGTGTCTTTCACTGGTAATTAATTGACTTGTTGTTATGTCTTCGTACTTGTCTGGCTGACCCTAGAACTCGCCTTTGCCTGCCCATCTGACAGATGGGCTAGGGGAGTGTGTACCTTGTGGTACACATGTGGTTACATGAAATACTGACTGCAAACCAAGAGCAAAATCTGACAAGCACAGTGTTCTGGTCCCAGAACAGCGGTGTTGGTGGCTGAGATGTTAGTAGCATGACTAGCTGGGCTTTCCTTGGGGCTCGGGGCTTCCCGGTGACATTTGAAGAATCGGGTTCACCAGAGCCCACTTGGGTCTATAACCTTTGCTCTTTCTGACCAGAAGCCTCGGGGTCCCGCTGCCCGCCACAGTCTGGCAGTCAGGGGTGGGCGTCCCTGGGTGGGGGAGAGGCTGTGCTCACATCACCTGGGCCACACCAGCCATTTGTTTGCTGAGACATTGTCTTAAAAGCACCTGTAACCCGAGGACGGCTTGCAAGTCCTGTGAACGGTTCCGGCTGGAATCTCTGATCCCGACAAGTGTTCTGCAAAGTTCCAGACTCATCCAGAAAGACTGCAGTGCGTGGATGCCTCTGTTCTCTGGAACAAACAGGAGTCCAGAGGCTCAGGACCTTGATGGATGTGCTATGGGCTGGGGCGCAGCTCAGGGGCAGAGCACTTGCCCAGCGTGCACAAGACTCTGAGTTCCACACCCGCCACCACACATCCCCAAAAGACGCTCCTAAAGAAGTAAGTATAATAAAATGTGTGCTCTGTGCCTTACACGTGACCAGCATCACTGGCTGCAGAAAAAGAAGGAGAAGGTTGCATACAAAGGGCTGTGAGGTGGGCTGGCTGGGTCTTTAGGAAGGCTCAGAGCTTCCTGGCAGAGAAGGAGAAAACTGAAACTGGGTGAAAGCAGAGTTAAGGAAGCCCACCTGTGTGCCTTGTCCATGGTGTGCCAGGAGCAGCAGGCTCGATGTGGTTTTTATGGTTTGCTATTGTGATACTTTTTGTTTCAATGATTTTGATTTTTCATCTTTTACCCAGGTATCATTGACAAAAAGATTATACGGATTTAAGGTGCAGGATGCAATGATTTGATATACAGAGGCAGTGTGAAAAAGTCAACATGAGTTAGTCACCTCCTCCTCACCTCCTCCTTTGTCTCACACACTTACCTTTGTGTGTGAGGACAGGGAGAACACTCAGATCTGGGAATTTCCAGATCACAGCACAACGTGCTGTTATTAATTATACTCACCATCCTGTACGTTAGACTCCCGGAATTCTCCTCCTCCTCCTCCTTCTTCTCCTCTTCCATCTCCTCCTCCTCCTCCTCCTCTTTTCTGTGGGACTGGGGTTTGAACTCAGGGCTTCATGCTTGCAAAGCAAGCTTTCTACCACTTGAACCACATTTTGCTCTGGTCATTTGAAGATAGGCTCTGTAGAACTATTTACCTGGGCTGGCCTCGAACTGCAGTCCTTCTGATCTCAGCCTCCCAAGTATCTGGGATTATGTGTGTGAGCCACAGGCCAATATAACTGACATTTTGAACGCTTCGATCACATGGTCCAGCCACACCTTTCCCAGACCAAGGCAATTCCCCTGCATTCTCTGCTTTTATGAGTTCAACCTTTTAAG
Source organism: Castor canadensis (assembly GCF_047511655.1). Lineage (NCBI taxonomy): Eukaryota > Metazoa > Chordata > Mammalia > Rodentia > Castoridae > Castor > Castor canadensis. The sequence continues at coordinate 3,126,363 of NC_133401.1, read as the reverse complement.
AGTCTCAATAGAAATGGTGCCTTATTCTGTCATTTAGCTTAACTTCTTCTAGGTTATTCTATTGCAAATGGCAAGATTCTTTCCTTTTCATGACCAAGTAATATTCCATGGTGTGAGTATGTATGCATGAACATTCATTTCTCTGCTGGAGGACACAAGATGTTTACATGCTTTGGCTGTTGCAAATCACGGTACGTGCCACATTTTTTAAATAACGAGGTAATAAAAGCTTAGGGGGTGTAAGTAATTTGCCACAAATTTCCACAGAGTAGCCAAGGCAGAATGTGGGCTTAAATCCACCTCATTCTGACACCCAAACCCTCAGGGGAGCTGTCAGGGCCCTGGGAAGACCTCCAGAGCCAGGGCCCAAGCCACAGAGCCCACCAAGGCAGGTGAAGGGTGAGTAATGGTTACCTCTGGCCAAAATGAGTCAAATATTTCAGAAGTTTACAATTGTGAGACAAATCACGGAACAACTTTTGTGAGGAGGAGGAAGAGACCTTAGCTTATGGGGGAACTGAGTCACCTTGGTTTTGTTGGGGAATCTCTGGCCTCCCCCTTCCCAGAACCACAATGCTCAGCCAGTGGGAGCCACAGCAGGCCAGGCTGTGAGACGTGGTTACACCAGAAGCACAGAGTGGAGGAGGTCCCATGGCTGGAGACATCCACAATGGCCTGACTTGACACCTGGGCCCTCTGACCACTGCTTTTTTTTTTTTAATTATTGGAATATTCCTTCTCAACCTTCAAGGTCATTGGATGCTATCATCTCCCAAATCCCACCCCAGGTTCCTACACTTGAGGCTGTGCAGCATGGTGAGGTCCTGTGTGTGTGTCTGTCCCCAGAATTTTGACAGCAAAGATTCACTCTAGAGTCATGGCTGTTGATAAACCCATGGGCTGTGCTGGAACAGGAAAAGAAAGGTGTAGCTTGCTGTAGCAGTCTGCAGACAGATGGACATCCAGACTTCTGGACACCCATACACATCAGAGCAGAGGGAGGGACCAATGAATCGGCAGCCATGGGAACCTCCATAGTGGGTTGGTGCATGGTGGTGGCAGGCTGTGTTGGCCACCTGGAGGACAAGGTAGCTGGGAAGTGAGTTCTTAGCCTGGGCTGTCTATGTGGCCCGTCATTGGAAGAGTTCATTTCTCCCACAGCAGAGAGTGGACCTGAAAGAGGCAAGGAGTGACCTCAGTCTTCCTCTCCCACAGGGGATCCATTGACTATTGTCTGGAAACCCCAGTGTATGGCTGGGTTTGGGAAGAAGTCCTCCCAGTCCTCAACAGAAAGAGAAAGAGACAGAGATATAGAGAAGGAGAGACAGAGAGACAGAGAGGGTGGGAGGAAAATGGAGAGAGAGGGAGGCAGAAAGACAGAGATGGTAGACAGACAGTTGTGAAGCCAAGAGACAACAGCAATCATGGAGAGGAGAAAGTTCCAGAAAGGTTCACCTGAAAGCTATGTAGGAAACCAAAGTTCATCCCAACCATTGTGGCTCAGCTGGTCCCACCTGGCCAGCTCCATTCTCCCATGCACAGAAAAAATTAAAAATATATTTTGCTCTTCAGTCAGATACTCAATTCCCTCGAGAGATATTTTTTGTTTGGATTTGTTTTGTTGTGTGTGTTTTTTTTTTTAATTTTTAAAGGAAAAATGTTCACAGAAGGTTATAAAACACATATAATTTACTCACAGTAATTGTTCAAATGTTTTTTATGTGCCACGCTGGCAGTGGAACAGAACACATTGATAGATGCATTCGTCTAATCATGGGGTCCCTGCTCTTAATTTCTTTACTTGACAGTTTCCATAGTTGGGCAGCAATGTGTAGAATTATCTCGATTTACAGATCTTGGGACCCTGGGCAGGGGGAAATCTCTTTGGAGTCATTTCTGTCTCCTGGGCATTTGATATTTATTTAATACTGAATTTGAAAGCCCTGTAGTATGGATTTGAAAAATCCAAATAAATCCTCAGAAATGCAGTAGGTCTGCATGGCATTTTCCCTATGTGGATTGGCAGGGTTTTTTGGTTTTGTTTTTGTTTTTTGGTGATGCACACCTGTAATCCCAGCACTCAGGAGGCTGAGGCAGGAGGACCAAAACTTTGAGCCAATCTGGGCCACAAAATGAGGCCCTGTCTCAAACAAAATAAATAAACAAGCTGGGTACCAGTGGCTCATGCCTGTAATCCTAGCTACTCAAGAGGCAGAAATCAGGAGGATTGTGGTTCAATGCCAGCCCAGGCAAATAGTTCATGAGATCCTATCTCAAAAAATACCCATCACAAAAGAAGACTGACAGAGTGACTCAAGGTGTAGGCCCAGAGTTCAAGCCCTAGTACTGCAAAAAAATATTAAAAAATAAACATATCAAAGCCAGTTTTGGTCAGCATGAAGCCATGGTTTGGCAGATCTGACGTTTGTCAGGAAACAAACACAGGCAAGCAGAAGCAGTGTTCTTTTCTCTTTAACAATGTGGAATTCCTTGGCTGTGTGCAGAACTGTCACACAACACCCTAAGGTGACGTGGTTAAGGTTAACCTGCTGGAGGCGGGAGAGAGGGTTCTAATAACTTCATTTACTTTGACAAATGGAGACGCAGCACCGGCTGTCAGCTGGGCCTCCAGGTCCTCACTGCTCCCAGAGAACAGAGTAGGTGGGATGAGGGGAATGCCTTTGCCACCGTCCACACCTGCAGAGGGGCCTGCAGAGACAGCACTGAGACTGGACTGTCCCCAAAGAGGAGGAAGTGAACATTGAATAACCAAGTAATTTATTTTATGAGTAGTGAGTTCAAGAGGGTGAAGCACTGTGACAGCATTAGTGGCCTTGTGAGAAGAGGGAGCGAGACCCCAGCTGGAACTCTTGCTCTGTCTCACCATGGGTTCCCAGGTTTTCAGGCCCAAGATGACCTCACCAGATGCCAAGAAGATGCTGGTGCCATCCAGCCTCTTGGACACCCCAGTCTCCTGAACTCGAAAAATAAATTTCTTTATAATTACCCAGACTCGGGCATTCAGTTATAGCAACAGGAAACAGACTAAGACAGGCAGATTGCAGCACCTCTGACTACCAGGCAGTTGACAAAGCCAGTCTTCTGCCCAGCAAAGCCTCCTCCCTCAAACACCAGCCCAGACTTTCCCCTTTCTAAACCACAAGGCCACAGCAAGGAGGCCAGAGACAAGACAGGCAGGTCCTGACAGGGAACGGCTGGGAGGGTCTGAGGTTGCAGGTCAGCAGAGGCAAAGCTTGGCTAAGGTCAGGACTAGCCTTCTCCTGCCTTCACTCTCACCCAGCAATGGTAACTGTCTTCATTGGCTTTGTACCTCTTCCTTAGGATCTCCTCTGATCTCTACCATCTGGAGTGGTCGTTGTGTTCAGGTGAGGAACTCAAGCCACTGAGCAGTCAAGCAGCACACAAGGGCAGTGTCAGAGATGAAACCCACAAAACTGATTCCCCAAAAACATTCTACGCTTTTAACAGGTGAGTCACCACCTCTCAGAAACAACCAACAAACATACCAACATCTGTCAGGCCTGGGGTGACCAGCTGCCTCGGTTTTCTGGCTGGCTGACTGGTCATTGTGGGGAGGGGGTGGCGTTCCCAGAATGTGGGACTCTCAGTGCTAAATGCAGAGAGACTGGGACAAGCTGATGGCCTTCTCTGGGAGTGAGAATGAAAAGTGTGCTACTCATGAAGAGTTCCCATTCTGCACCATAAAACCCAAGTCAACGGGCAGGTCAGTGGCTCCCCGTGGGAGGTGACCACTTGTTCCCAAGGTGTTTTATTTATTATTTTTTTCTAGGGTGTCTTCCATAAAAAACACTTGAAATTCAGGGGACCTTGTTTAGGAAGATGGATCTCAGTCTTTGAACAATTGGATAGGTCAGGTCTCAAAGGGCCACAGTCCCAGCAAGGGTGACAGTAGTGTTGTACGTGTCATGTGGCATTTCCTGTCTGGTCCCTGTCACTCATTAGGCCAGCAGCTTGGCTGGGGGAAGAGCCTTCCAAATTCCCATGGGAAAATGATCATGCAGGGCAACAGTCCCAGAGTTTTACTGTTTGAAATTTGCCACTCAAGGACATCAAAGTAGAGCTGACAACCGTGCAGCATCTCACAGCCCAGAAAGCACTTTTGGGGCAATTATCCCATTTGGTGTTCATGTCATTTCTGTAAGGTGGACAGTGCCACGGTCACCTGAGAGATGAAGGCAAAGAGGCTCGTGCCCTACACATTCAATTCCCAGTCCTTTCCCTGGCACATGTGCAAATCATCATTAACCAGAACATCCATGCAACCAAATACGATTTTGTCTTAGTGATCTTTCTAGACTAGTTTTCTTCATAGGGAACTCCCCTCGTTCCTTCCTTCTTTGGTTCCTTCCTTCCTTTTCTTCCTTCTGTCTTACTTCCCCCCCCACACTCCTTCCCTTCCTCCCTTTCTTCCTCCTTCTCTCCTTCCTTCCTTTGCTCTCTCTTCCCTCCCTCCCTCTCTCTCTCCCTCCTTTCCTTCCTTCATCCTCTCTCTCTTCCTCCCTCCCTCCCTTTCCTTTTTTTCAGTACTCAGTTTCCAACTCAAGGCTTTGCACTTGCTAGGCAGATGCTCTATCACTTGAGCCATGCCTCCAGCCTTTTTCTTCCCCTCTGCTTATTTTTTAGATAGGGTCTCACTCTTTGCCTGGGCCAGCCTGGCCTATTTCAACCTTCCCACAGTAGCTGGGATGACAGGCATACACCATCACTCCCAGCTTTTTCTGTTGAGACAGCATCTCACAAACTTTTTGCCCAGGCTGGCCTGGAACCACAATCCTTGCAATCTTAGCCTCCCAAGTAGCTGAAATTACAGACGAGAGCCACTGTGCCTGGCAGCCATATGATTTTGTGGCAGCCCAGTCAGGTACACATGACAGAGTCCTCCTCCCACAACCTGGGATGGAGAATCGTAAACCCTCATCTTAAAGAAGTCCTACTAGCCAGGCTCCTGCTGGAGCCACCCTCCCCGGGTGATCCCTGTTCTCCACGAGCAAGCCACGGGACATCTTCCTGGATATTCTCGTCGTTCACCTTGACCTGTGGTCTTACCCTTCTTCCGAACAAGAGGCAAACAGCTCCTTTCCACTTGGCTGTGTGCAGCTTAACGAATGCGTATGAAGAGCATATAAATAATTCACGTCACTCAAGAGGTGGTGAGCTGAGCAAGTCCCTTCTGGTTACATTTATTTAAAGATAAGGTGAAACTAAGTGAATGATGGCCCAGTTACAGAGGCCAGGATCCAAAGGGGATTGGGACACTCTGAAGTTACAGCAGCCGAGTGATTTGTGGAGAATTATGTCAACTTAGAGATCACGGCACCTTGGGGGAGAAGGAATGTCTCATCTCTCAGCAAAGTGATACACGATGTGTATTTCCATCAACAGTCTTCTGAGCTAATTCTACAGAATTCAATCAGGCTCTGGCAGAAACCAAATTCCTGGCTTAACGGAGAAAGAACTCTGGATAAGCAGCCTGGCAAACACTGAGCCCCGCCCAGGGTGTGTGTAGGGGTGAGGGAGGTGGGGGGCTCCTTCATCTAGGAGGTCCTTCTTTTCCAATAGCAAGGCCAGCAGGTACCCAAAGGGACTCCAGAAGGCTTTGATTTGAATCAATCAATGAGCAAAATATTGTTCTGAATTTGGACTGAGGGCATCATCCATGATTAAAAGCAGGACTAGAACAGCCATGACTATGACTGGAGAAACAGACACCTTGCGATGGCCAAGACAGAAAGAGAAAGGGCTGTCCTCTTGTCTTGATTCTACTCATTCCTTCTCCCCTCCCTTTGTACAGTGGCCCCTAAATATTTCCAAGAGAGACTTCTAGAACTTTGTAATAAATCATATCGCAGCAGACAATAAAATTTACAAAGCAAAGCAAAGAAAAGAATGCTCTGTTAGTCCTTTCGGGATGTCTTTGTATTTGAACAACCAAGACACTGAGAATATTTTAATTCAGCAACCCTGCCTCAACAGGCAGCGACATAGTTAGCGAGGTTGACAGATAGATGCAGCCAGGGTGTAATAATCTTTGAAACATTGAACTTTGGATTTCAACCCTTATTTTATGTGTAATTAATTTCTCCAAAGTGGAAAACTTCCAAACTTCCTCCAAAAGCAGTGTGTTTGTGCTTAAATATATTTTGTTGAAGAAGAAAGAGGCAGAAGGGCAGGAAGGAAAGTGGGGGAAGGAAAGGTTTATATTTTCCCTTTTTTTGGGTTTTTGGTTTTTTTTTTTTGTTTTTTTCTTCCCCAAATGTGTTGTGACACAGAGAAACAACTCCTGAAAGTACATGCCTTTGTGTGAGGGAAGAGAGACACACCACGAATTGGTCACGTCATCAAAGAAACAGGCTGGTATCCATAATTGATGCTTGGCTTTAAGCTTCTGCTGATCTGATGTGGCTTTTTTGAGACAACACAAGCATCCCTCGAATCCCGTGTCAATCACTGGGCAGTGCTCACATCACAGGCCATTAGCAGGAGAGACGTTGGAGTTTCTTTAATGACGCTTTTATATGGGGCACGCTGGCAGTGAAACAGAGAGGCTCTGACTTCATCAATGCATTAGCCTAATCACAGCATCCCTGCTCTTAATTTTTTCTGTCGGCGATTTCCATCAGGGGCTGTGTTGGGGATCCTGGCAGACTGACCTCGCTGGATCCTGCTTGCTCAGTGGGAAGCCATGTCTGCAAGACAGAGGCCCAACTGGCTGGATGGACGGTTGCCTTTCCGTCCGGTCCTGTTGGAAGGACTGGGAAACCCAGCTCATGGTGAAGCTTTGGCTCTGGTCCCCGAGGCACCTGCCAGCCCTCCTGGTGGCAGATGTGGCCCTGCCAGTCCCAGTCCTCTGTGCTAGCCAAAAGCAGCATCCTTGTGTAATGAACAAATTTCACGTTCAACATTTTAAGTGTGTTTTTATGAGCCCAGGTAATTAGCCTTTTGTCTGCAATTCTGGTGATGGTTGATTGGAGTTCTATCTCTGTTCCCAGTGTCTCTCCCCAAACTCCTTCCGGGAGGATGACAGACAGGCCCATACCTGAAAGGCGGGGAGAGGAACAGTTCGGGGACACCTGACTTTTCCTTGACCGCTCTTCCAGACTCTGTAGAAACTGTCTTCCTTGCTTTTGTTCTTAAACTTGTTTTTGTTTTGTTTTGCTTTTTTCCTTACTCCCATTGTCTCCCCAAAGATTGCATTTTTTACATGGTATTTGTGCTTTTCTCAAAACCTTGACAGGATGATCTGAGGTTTAAGAGTCTTTCCAAACGAATCATCTCCAGAATATACAAAAATATTATGAGAGAGGCCAAATTACCTCTAATTATAACCTCCAGAAAACTAGAGAACTTTCCCAATGAACAAAACCAGGGGAAGCAACCTACAGAAATATTTGCAAGAAAAGTAATATTCTTTTTTTTAAAGCGATCAAATCATGTAAGCATACAAATAAATGTATTTTAATAAGGGTAAAATTACTAGTTAATGAGTTTGCTTTGGGGTTTTGTATCTTCGGTGTAAAAATATATAAATGCTTTTATTAAGATTGTACCTATTATTTTGTAAGTGAACACAAACACAAAATCCAATCCATTTAGCAATATTATATTTTAACATATCACTTTTACTCCCTCTGCCATTTCTTATTAGTGTACACTCCAGAAACTGAATAATAACTCAGAGCACACAGACTGTTGGCATCCTTTATGACTGTAAAAAGAATTTGAATTTCTGATCATTCCACAGTAATGTAAACAGAGACAGAAAAAGCCAGTGCTTCATTTACACAATAGCTAGGGACAGACTTGGATCCTTGCACCAGTGGTCCTCTGCCCCAAGGATGGTGGCATCTGCAGCCCCTCTCACCACCCTTGGTGCAGAGTGAGGAGTGCAGATAGAGTAGGTTCAAGTTCAAGTGTCAAATACATAACTGCAGAAATAAGAAGTTCCATGCTGCCAGGAAGCCCTGGTTGGAGGTAATAAATAAGCCCAAGAAAAGGTAATGATTGCCCAAGTTGTGAAAATCAACCAGATGCACAACTTCTAGGAGACTCAAGAAAAACAGCCATGAAGACAGACAGACAGAGTGGGGGTAGAGGAGGAAGACAAAAAGGCCAGGGAGCATTTTCCTAAGTCAGAAAACACGTGGGCGTTTCTGGGCGGTGTCCTTATTTTTGGCCCAGGATGATTCCATGTGTGAGTGTACGTGTGTCCCTCTGCCTCTGCTTCAGGTACTAATTAAGTAAACAAACTAATTAATCACGAGGATCCATACAAGACAGACAGGTCTGGAGAGGCCATGTTCATGAAAACCCTCAATCCATTCCTTAATCCCGGTACCAATTTATTTGCTGGGTACACACATTTCTTCCTCGAAATTTTCCTAGCTGTGGCCAAGGTTAACTGTATGCACACTCATTCAGTATTTATGATTTTGCATAGTGGAGAAGTTTTTTTTTTTTTTTTTTTTTTTACTTCAGAGTCAGAGAATCTGGGTGCATTAATCAAAAATAATGAATAAAATGATTCGTCTGACAATTCTCATAGCTGCCTAGGTTTCAGGAGAATAACGAACTAACTTTATTAATCAGCAGTTCCTGATTAATTGTTACAAAGCGCTATCCATAAATTTCTCTTCATTTTAATAATACTTGCTGAACGCTAACAATATCCCCTGTGATTTCAGATTTATGGCGGCCTGGGCACTTGGAAGTGTGACACCCCAGCCTTCCTGGCTCTCCCGAGCTTCGAGGGGCTCTTTGCATCCCTGGTTGACCCCCTTTTCCCTGACACCCCTCTTTCTGTTGCCCCTTCCTCTGCATCCTCCCCACTGGCCTGCAACCCAAGCTTGGCCTGCAACCCAAGCTTGCCCAGCAAGAAGCACCAGCTTCAGGGGTGGGGGGTCCACTAGGACCCGACACCCCACCCCACCTGGGCTCTCAACCCATCTCTCTGTACCTCTTTGGCCAGGTTTCACGAAGGATAAGGTGGAGAACGGCGTTGTGACCCATTAAGCATGACAGGTTCACTTTTCTCCCCTAATTACTCGTTCCTGCCTATTTGGCATTTTCTTAGAAAAATTTGTTGAATAATGGCCAGCATTAAAATGGAGACTCTTAAGAATTTATACACAGAGCTCAATTTATCATGGAGTTTCCTTATCTTGCAGTCGAATTTATTTCTAAGTGTCTTTGCGACGCCTGTGACAGTGTAGTCATTTTCTTAAGGGCACAGCATGTATCGGTAACACATTTAAAAATGCAACACTATTTAATCAGAAGACACTCAGGCTGGTTTCTTTGTGAATTGTGTTTGTTTATTGCCACTGCCGGCTTGACATAAGGCAATTAGGACTAATTGTTTAACCCAGCTGCCTCGCTGAGAGCAACCAACAACTTTTGTACTTCATCTTGCTTTCTCCCCACCCTCTTTGCTACCCAGCTCCTGCCCTGCCTTGTTTTCTAACCTTTTAAACATGGTGGATTTCTGTCTTTGGGAAACAAAGGTCAGTCTGCAGGCTGGGCAGGAGATGAACGTTTTTTGATGACCATGGTCTTTAGCCAGCTTCACCTGTCTTAGCTCTTTCTGTGGGGTGCTGGGAAGTCTTTGAAAGCCAGCCAGAGATGGAAGTCAAAATAGACACTGGAACTCACAGATTTTCCCTAAGACTGGAAAGATATTGTCTCTACAGTCTGCTTTTAGCCAGACTTCTGCAAAAAAAAAAAAGGAGGAAGGAAAACAGCTCTGCTTTCAATAGATTTGAAGTTATGAGGATAAGTTGTAACTTGAGGCTACCATCTGTCTGGCACAAATATTTTACTTCTTGCTTTTTCGTTGTCAACGTTTGCATCCATAGGAGGCCACTGGAGCAGGAGGAAAAGTCATGCTTTAGCATCAGTCTTGATTTACTTACAAGGTTTTAAATATGTCTCTGTTGAGTCTCAGAGAGGACATTAATTGGCACCGGTGCGGGGTCGGGGGGGGGGTTGGAGTGGACATGAGGTCTCCCCTTTGGGATATCATCATGGCAGAGGGGTTCTGGGCTGTGGCTTAGTGGGGCTGACCTGTATCAGTGTACTACAGCCACCAGGATACTTTGGTGGCTCTAGGAATGTCCCCCAGTGGACTAGCTGGGGTAGGAAACCTCTCTGAAAGACTACAGTGACCTGGAGTTGACACTCAACCACTGCAGCCAAATTCCCATATAGTACACAGGGCACATCTTACCCTATCAGACCAAAGGCCACCAATTCAGATGCCTCCATGAGCCTGGCAGGTGACATAAATGAATGACACACAGGTCATAGATAAGAAAGTATCTCTCTTATCTTCCTTAAAATATAAGCCTCCCAAGTCCAGGTCTGATTTTCCCACTTTGTGTGATGGCTTGAGTCAGGCAATACCTCACGGTGCTCATCTCTGTTCTATAAAAACAGCTTAGATGATAAATGACAAGGGACTCAGCCTAGGAGCTGGGTAGATGGGGTTCTCACATTGGTAACTATGGCGGGGAGGGATTGTGCGTTCTTTTCTAGTTCTAGATCAGGTTTATGGTAGCATTCAAAAGCACATGTGCAGTCCCCAACAGAATGTACAAGATAAGAAACGTTCACATGTCACATCACTGGGCCTTCAGCACTCTGAGCTTGAGGCATGTTCTCGCAACGGCCAGAGAACCCTGGTCTGTCTTTCTGTTCTCTTTGAGCTCCTCTTTGGCTTCCTCCTCTGGCTGCTGCTCTCAGGACTGGCAGTTGGTGGTCCATGGCTGCCAAGACTGCTGCTTTCTTTCCTTTTCTCTTCCTAGGTGAATGGAATAATTCTCCAGCCACAGGGCACAATTGTTTTCTTCATCCTGATTGGATGCACACAGGTCACCAGCCACTCTTGGACCAATAAAAAACTCCCAAAGAATGACATATCCTGATTGGCTTAGAAGGAGGTGGATGTTGAAGAAAAATTCAGAAATACTGAAATAGAAGTGAGGCTGTACTGGAAAGGTGAAAAGGGAGAAGGTGTGTGCAGAGAAGGCCGATGGCAGCACTGCTCTGATCCTTCAGTTTGTCCAAAGAGCAAGAAACCTGGGTCTTAGAGGAAATGTCCCAATTTTTAAATGAAGGCAACTCAGGTGTTTTCCTTCCTTTTTTCCTCCCTCTCTTCTCTTCCTTCCTTTCTCTTCTCTCCTCTCCTCTCCTTTCCTCTCTTCCTTTCTTCCTTCCTTCCTTCCTCCCTCCCTTCCTTCCTTTCTCCCTTCCCTTCTTCCTTTCTCCTCCTTTTTTCCCTTAATAATATGCATCTTTTTTTTTCCTAATGTCAGTCCACTGAAGCATGGTTAGGCAAGACCTGAAGAGTTGGGCCACAGGCCTCCGTTGGGTCTCTGAGGTGGCTGAGGACTGACTAATGGGAAGAAGCAATTCTACTGGAGAATTCCCCAGATGTCCAAGGATTCTGTTGGGATCTTTTTTCTTCCATCTCTGAACAGCCTGGGAAAACACACCCAACAGATTTCAGGGAGCCCCAACAGCACCTCAGAGACTTTTAAAGGGTCAAGAGCTTTCTTAAGAACTTGACTTACTACTCAAGAGTAACTTGGGTGCTGGGAAACTCAGGACCAATGTTCATTGGGAATTAAATCCTACCATTTCTCCCCCTTAGGAAAATTCCCCATGTTAGCAGAAGCATGGATCTGCTGAGAAACCTACAGGTTTTCTGTTCCAAAAATGCTTTTGTTGCAAATTAAAATTAGTCTAATTTTGAAATGATCACATCATTAAGGAGTATTTCAACTGATATTGATTTGATGATACCTACAAACATCTTAGAATAAAGAGCCTGGTGTTTTAGCATTATAAGGTGCTCTGATTAAATCTAGATCTGAAATTAATGACACGAGCTCCTGATACCTCTTCATTCGTTTTTTTTTCTCTCTGCATGAAATAATTATGAATACTTTATGCTGTGCAAACCACATTTTATTTTATTTTTACAGGGATGGGGAAAGGCTGCCTAAAATGCTAGCTCTTTCCTTGCCTATGGTATAACTCCAGCAATATCTTAAGCCCAGAGTCAAGAAGAAATATGCATCTCAGGTATATTTTGAATCCTTTCGAATTTACAGATTTGGTGTGTCATCCTGGACCAACTCTAGGATGGCGTCTATTGTGTCAATAAATCTTCTGAGAGGTGTCATAGGATATCCACATATTTGGTGCAAGGGAGGGCTGGCTTTCTGAGAGGGTGATGGCTGGGGTATAATCTCCAAGAGGTTTTATCTTATTTTCCTTTTCCAGATTGTCTACTTGGCAAAAATATCTGTTTCTTTGTTTCTCCTTCCCTGAATTTGCCTGGTAGGCCAGGCCAGGCATGCTGGCCTCATCCTGTCCAAATCGTAACTACCCACTGAAGTCTACACTGAAGGCTACTCCATTGAGAATTCAACAAGGGTCTTCCTGTCTTCACCACTTGTAGAAGGTGCCTGAGATGAGGCTGATTTGTGTCTTGACTGTCCTATGTGTGCCTCAACATGAACCCACAGAAGCCATGCTTTGTGTGGGACACTGTTTGGGGCAGAAAGATGAGAAACACAGACAAGAAGGTAAGTTCCACTCACTTTGGTCGTTTCCGTGGTGGACAATGGCAGGCAATAAGCCACAAAGGGACAAAGAAGATGGTGAGAGGGAAAGATTGGGATGGGGACCTTGGGAAAGAGGACGCTGGGTTTACAGCTCAAGGGGATGGTGCTCAGGTGAAGACCAAGGGCCAAGAGGGGAACCACATCTCAGGAGACTCAGTGTTGTCTAGCGTCCATAGTTGGGTGCATAGACTCTGCCACTCTCCTATGTTTAGAGACTGGGTGCTCCCTAAAGGCCAGATGGGATACACCTATGTCCATAGTCCATGGGAGGCTGACCTTGAACTGAACTTCCAGGTGGCACCTGCTATACACTTGTTGAGCTTAATTAAAGGAGAAAAATTCTTGACTCTTCCTGCTTTTTTTTTTTTAATTAATGTCGTGCTGGGGGTGCATTGTGACATTTACAGAAGTTCTTATAATATATCATAGCCAAATTCACCCCTCCATCATTCTCCTTTGTCCCCCTCCCCACATTCCTGGAATAGTTTCAACAGGCCTCATTTTTCCATTTTCATACATGAGTACGTAATATTCCACCATATTCACTCTCCTATACCTTTTCCCCACATCCCTCCCCACTGTACCAGTCCCCCAGACAGGATCTGTTTTTGCCTTCTTGTTCTCCATTTTTGAAAAAAGACATCTTTATTTGTTTAAGATAGCTACACAGGGAGTTTCCTTGTGACATTTCCATGTATATATGGAGCCCAAATTGGTTCATCTCCTCTATTTTCCTTCTTTCTACCTCAGTCCCCTTCTTATGGTGATCTCAACAGGTTTAAAAATTCTATATTCATTCTTGTATAGAAAGTACATCAGCCGTATTCACCTCCTTAACTTCCTCCTTTTACCCTTCCTCTCTCGTATGTGACCTTCCCTTAACGTGATGTTTTCTTTTTGTTGTTGTTGTAGTTGTTTTTGGCAGTGCTGGGGTTTGAGCTCAGGGCCTCATGCTTGCTAGGCTTGCACTCTACCACTTAAGCCATTCTGCCAGCATGTGATCTGTTTTTTAAAGGGAAAAAGATAAGAACAGTTCACAAGGACTTTGTTTCCCCTGGGAGAAGAAGCCTCACTCCAGGAAGTGACTATTTTTCTTAGACTTCATGGCACCCATAATTTACAAGTTGAAATACAAAAGCAGGATTGTTCTTTCCATGTACAAAACTAGGAGGTTCTTTCCATCTACAGGGGGTGAAGGGAAATCTCTAAGCTTCTTTTCCACCATGAATTTCTCTTCTATCCATCCGTGCACTCTGGTGGCCCATCCATTAGGCCAATCTCATGAGGCCAAGACACCTCACATGTGATCTAGCTGACCATTCAGGGCCCATCCTGCTCTTCCCATGCACAAGTTCTTGCCTGGTTTTTCTTAATGTGTCTTAGCTGTTCAAGCAGGTCAGGCTATAGTGTGTGGTGACCCAACAACATGGAAAGATTCTACCTCATTCCTGGCAGAACGGCTATCATCAAAAACAACAAATGCTAGCGAGGTTGTGAAGGGAAAAGGGACATGGACCTACTGTTCATAGGAATGTAAATTAGTGCAACTGCTGTGGAAAACGGAATGAAGATTCTTCAGAAACTAAAAACAGAACTGCCATACAATCCAGTGACACCACTCCTGGGCATCTACCCAAAGGAATGCAAGTCAGCTTACAGCAAAGGCACCTGCACACCCATGTTTATTAGAACACTGTTCGCAATAGCCAAGCTATGGCAACAGCCCAGATGCCCTACAACTGATGAATGGATTAAGGAGATATGATACACGGAAATGATGGAGTATTACTGAGCCATAAAGAAGAATGAAATTATGTTGTTTGCAGGTCAATAATTGGAACTGGAGAACTTCGTGTTAAGCGAGGTAAGCCAAAAGATCAAAGATCCACATGTTTTCCCGCATATGTGGAAGCTAGACCTATAAGATAAATGTATACATAAATATATATGCCATGCCCGAGCTTTAGTTAGGAACATTTCAAAGATTATTTTGATTCTTTTTCCTATTTAGGAAAAATATTGAAACACCTCTAGTTAACATCTGTTTTCATCTGCATATAATATTTTCAGTAAGTCCAAAATAGAAAGCATGTTTACACAGTGAGCAGTCTCATTGCTCAAGATTCCCTCTGTGTCTAAACAACACAGGGATGTCCACTCAAATGCCTTGTCAGACACTCTTGGACACAGTGTACCATGTTTCCCTGCCAGCTCGGAGGAGGAGCCCTCGATGCAGGACAGATAATACTTTGGCTCTTTATTTTGATGGCTTTTTTTTTTTTACCACTTCTACTGAGTTTTCAGAAAAAGAGTTTTGCATTGTTTCTTGTTTTCTGGATTCTTACTGAAAAAATACCAGAAGTGACCATTGTACGGTACTCTGTGTACAATCTAGTACATGGTGAAATGTGCAAGTAAAACAGCTCAGCCACAGCCCTAACGAGTGACTCTATGGAAACTCCCACCTAGCTGGAATCACACACCAGTGACAAGTCTAGAAAGACTGTCCCTCCCAGGAGGCTAGCCAGCCCTGTGACCAGGACTAGCAGCTGGATGGAGGTGACCAATTTGCTATATTTTTCCCAGGGGGGAAAGTCTCTTCTGGGCAGCCCCTTGGAGAGAGGAGGGTTAAACAGAGAGAACCAGAGAAGGGTGGAGCAGAAACTCCCTTCGCTGGGGAATGTGGTGTGGACCTGTGTCCAGTCCTGCTCATTGACCTCTGGGGAGGACGGCTGGCCTGGTCCTCGGGGCAAGTGTTCCCATTGCTCCTACAAATCCTTGGGCTTGGGATCGCTTCCTCCCGACATAGCAGCTGGTGTGCTATGGACCAGATGCTGCAAGGGAGGTTCCCCAGCCTCCATACCAGCCTCAGGAGGCCAGCAGGAACCCGAGTTTTGGACACCATCATTCCATGGCATAGTCACTGACTCCCATGTCCAAGGGCCGGCATTTGCGTCACTGTGCCTCAGTGCTATTTGTTCTAGACCCACTGAAGGTCACCATATCTGCACCCAGCAGTTGGGAAGTGCCAGGGCAGTGACACCCCCAGCTGCAGTCATTGACTGATGAGTCTTGACAGCCGTTGTCACTATGCCAGTCCCTGAATCACTCCTGGTGCCAGGCACCATTGTGGTGGCCGTTTTCATGGACCATCCTTAGCTGGTCCAGCTTTCTCTGCCACCTGCCTATCAGTAAATACTATAGTCGGGTCCTTGTTCATGGCCAGTGTGTTATAACTGTGGAGTACACACTGGGTAATTTATAGAGAAAATAAATTTATTTCTGACCTTTCTGCAGGCTGGGGCGTTCAAAGTTGAAGTTCACCTCTGGTAAGTGACTTCTTGCTGTTGGGGACTCTGTAGGGTCCCACACGGAGACAGGGGCCCTTTCAGGAGATAGCCAAACTGGCTTTTGAAATTTTTATTTTAGTTTTTAAAAAAAACTTTTTTTGTTTTTCGTAGTGTTTGAACTCAGGGCTTTGCACTTGCAAAGCAGGCACTCTACTGCTTGAGCCACACCTCCGGTCCATTTTGTTCTGAGTATTTTGAAGATGGCGTTTCATGAACTATTTGTCTTGGCTGGCCTCAAACCATGATCCTTCTGATTTCAGCCTCCCAAGTAGGTAGGATTACAGGCGTGAGTCACTGGCGTCTGCCCCAAACTGGCTTTTTAAACAGACCTTTATCCATCAATCTGAGAATCCACTCAACACCTCCTCAGTCCTCACAGCAACGATTACATTTCAGCCGAGTTTTAGTGGGAATTGTTCAGATCACAGCAGCTGCTGGAGACCATCACACTCTTAGAGCCACCAGCCAGGTGCCAGGGACACATGGCTGGAACATCCTTCTTCCACTCGCCTGTGGAAACTCACATCGTGCTCCTCTACCTCCCTCCTGAGTGGATCAGCAAGGAAGATCAGACAGAGAAAACATCCGTTTTCACACTGAGAGAAAGCAGAAATCACCCAAGAGAATTCTGGACGCCATTCTGAGGATAGGGTTCCAAAGGGAACTGCTACTTTAAAAATTTATTAGGTCTTGAGGTTTTTAAGATAAGATTTTACTATGTAGCCCAGGCTGGCCTGGTACCTGTGATCCTCCTGTCTTATCTTTGCAAGTGCTGGAATTACAGGTGTGAGCCACCTTGCCCAGCTCAGGAACTGCTACTTTTAGTAAAGGGAACAAGGAAGGTTCCTGCCAAGAGAGAAGATAACTGGGATAGCAAAAGACTGGCAAGAATTAGAAAATAAACATAGGATGAGTAAAGTCACAGAATCTCCTGAGACTGAGTAGGGAAGCTGGAGTAGGTTGTCTTGGCCAGAGAAGATCAAGAATTGAAGAATTTATGAAGGGGACCATGTATCTGTAATCCCAGATATTTGGGAGGCCAAGGTAGGAGGATCTCAGTCTGAGGCCAGCCCAGGCAAAAGCATTAAATTTTATCTGGGAAAAAAAAATTCACTAAAAGGAAAAAAGAGCTGGGGGCATGACTCAAATGGTAGAGTTGTTCACTTAGCAACTGCAGTGCCCTGGGTTCAAACCCCAGTACTGACAAAAGGAAAAAAATTCCAGAAAGGAGCATTCAGAAGGTGCTAGAGGTAGCTGTACTTACCTAGTACCCATAGAAGAATTTAGAACAGGTATGGCCAGGCCAGGTGGCTCACATCTGTAATCCTAGCTACTTGGGAGGCTGAGATCGGGAGGATCACAGTTTGAGGACAGCCTAGGCAAATAGTTCATGAAACTCCATCTCAAAAATAACCACAGCAAAATGGACTGGAGGTGTGGCTTAAGTGGTAGAGCACCTGCTTTGCAAGTATGAAGCCCTGAGTTCAAACCCCAGTCTTGCCAGAAAAAAACAAAGAACAAGCGTGAAGCAAGTGTCAACATCCCCTACCTATGGAGTCTCATGGAAATCAACCCCCTCTTTCTAGTGTGCAAGACTTGTCACTGAAGGTTTTGGGAACAAAACAGAGAAGGTTACAGAAATGAGCACAGACTGTCAACTGTGGTGACAGCAAGGATCACACTGTCAGGTCACAGACGTTTCCATGGAAATACAGAGTTCAGAAGAAAAGTGACAAGAAGGTGTCACCACCCATAGTGATGTCACAGGCAGCCAGCCCTGACACCCGGCCTCCATCCCTGGCAGGACTTTTCAAGGGAGGGTTGTGGTTGGAGGACAGCCTGGGCAAAAAGTTAGCAAGACGCCATGACAGTCAACAAGCCAGGTGTGGTTGGGTCTGTTTGTCATCCCAGCTGCACAGGTAGGAGGATTACAGTGTGAGGCCAGTCCTAGACAAAAACACAAGACCCTACCTGAAAAATTACTAAAGCAGAAAAGGGCCGGGGACATGACTCAAGAGGTAGAGCACCAGCCTAGCGAGTGCAATGCCTGAGTTCAAACCCCCGTGCTGCCAAAAAGATAACAGTAAGAACACAGAATTGTACAAGGTTCCGAATGTCTGAAACATCCTCAGGACATCCTCAGTTCATCTCCAGCCATCCTACAAATGTCTTCTGGGGGTGGTGGTCACTTTGTCCTGCTGGTTGGAGTTAAAGACTTTTTTCGGGGAGGGAGACAAAACAAGTTTTGGAACTTTTTGAGGTGTAATATGCATATAGAAAATTCATGCATCTTAAGTGTATACTAGTTTGTTTGTTTGTTTTTTTTTAACAAACCAAACACCTTCTGAAATCAGTTCTGAAACCACAACACATGACCTGTACCCCGTGAAATCCCACTATGGCTTCCTTCCAACCAGGACTCCCCCTTACCCAGGGAGGGTATTCCAACCTACATATTAATAACATAATAGGTTTGCTATCCCTCAAAGCCTGTGTGGGACAGGAGTTAGGGGCTGGCCTGGTGATTTTGGCTGTACTGTAAAACTATACCATAAAGCCAAATCTGTTCAACTCTAGATAGACACTGGCTCCTAGAGTTTAGGTGTTTCTCCCTTGCTTCCTGGTCTAAATCTAGCTCTTTCCTTGTCCCATAGGGAATCACCATTCCTTGGTGTTTCCCAGAAGGTGACAGGGACTCACTGTTTCCCCAGGTTCTGGGTTCTTTGCTGGCCAAAGCTGAGTGTTGGTTCCAGGAGTCAGCCCCTTTGTCATTTGGGCAACATTTCTTCTGTGGTCTGTCCCTCTGAGGGCAGAGCCTGCCAGGCCTGGCCATAAGCCTCAGTACTCACCTGGTGGAGTATTCTAGAACCCAGATCCAATTGTTCAGAGCATGGGCCACAGAACTGATTGTCATGGTGAGGATATGAAGTGTGCCCCCAAAGGCTCGTGTGCTGAAGGCTTGCTCCCCAGCTGGTGGTACCATACAGAAGTGATTGGATCATTAATGGATAAATCCATTGATGAATTCCTGGTTGGATGGATTGTTAGGAGGTGGGGCTGGTTGGAAGAAGTAGGCCACCCCAGGTCTGCCTTTGAAGGGTACATCTTATCCTAGGACCCTCTCTCTCTCTCTCTCTCTCTCTCTCTTTTTATCTGCTTCCTGGCTTTCAAGAGGTGAGCTGCTTTTTTTTTTTTCTACTCACCAGGCCTTTCCACCATGATGCTTCTGCCTCACCACAGGTCACCAAAACAATGGAGCCAGCCACCCATGGACTGAAACCTCTGAAACCTGAGCCAAAATTCATCTTTTCTTTTAAGTTGCTTTATGTCAGATACTTGTCACAGAGACAAAAAACCCACTGTCACATTGATGAGTGTGAGAAGAATAAAGGTTGACTTTTATCAGGCAATTTCCATATGCCAGGCTCTGCCAGGACTTCAAAAGATGTCATCTCATGGAATTCTCTTAATCACTATTTGGGGCAAATATTTTATGACTGACTTTAGAAAAGTTATCTGAGGGGCTGAGTGACTTCTCCAAGGTGTCAGCGCTAACACAGTGTCCAGGCTGAGGCTCCAGTCTGCAGGACTCCAAACCTAGCAGTCTTATGTCACACTGTGCCATGTGCACACCACCCCCAACCAGAGGTGACCCTTCACTTTCACACTCACAGCCATGGAAGTCCTGATTGGCCCTCATTCTTCCAGGAGGCCTGGTGGAGTGATCGGTATCACAGAGGAAACCCAAAGTCTGGAAACTTCCTTGCTTTGGGGGACACCTGAGGTCTGGAAGGCAGCAGGGGCCATCAGAACTTCATTGAGGTGACAGGAAACACTGCTCAGTGACAGCCTTTCCTCAGTGCCCTGGTCTGAGCATCCTTGAGCAAGTTTCCATAGTGATGATATCATTGATGGTGAGAACTTCTTATTGGTCAATTTTTGGTGACCATATTCAGTGCTCAGCATTTTCTAGCTAATATTTTAGGTAATTTCCCTCCAACCCGCTGGTTTACAATCAAGTGCATGTGACACACCTGTTCCCTAATTGGGGGGCAGAGGGGACACTGAGTTAGCTGACAGCTCTGTCCAGAATCAGGAGCCACTCAGAGGGGCACAGGGCGGTTGGAGAATAGCACCGAACTCTCTAGATTTATTTTATAACATTCCCCTGTATTCCTTGGGATGTGTTCAACAAAGCTTGCTTTCTTTGTGTTCATCTGAGCCTGCTGGCTTCTGTCAGTTTATGTGTTTTTCAAAAATACTGTCAATTCCCCACTTCTTAAATCAGTTAATTATCTAGTTGACTGTCTGCAAAGGCAGAAGAAAACCCAACTTGCGTAGGCTCTCGCCTACCTCTCTGCACGTCAACTGGTAAACACTTGCCACAGCCAGCCTGTGGCCAAACACAGAAGGGAGACAGGCATGGTTGGAGGACAGACACACATGTGTCCTCTCTGGGATGCCCAGCCGGGAGAACTTGTTAGTTCTGTCCCTACACAATCCACGGAAGAAGGGGAGCAGATGCTGGTGGCACAGAAATGCACAAAGCTGAATCCTTCAGGACAGCACCCAGAGAAAGAGATGGACACCTTTCTCCTTCCCTATGTAGGTGGGAGCTCCGTGAGTGCCAGTTGGTGGTGTGGACGTCTATGTGAGCACACAGATTTCCTGGGAGAATCAGAGGAAAGGCTAAGACTGTGGGAAGGACAGAGACTTGGGACCCAGGGGACAGAGATTAGCAGGCAGCTGTTTCAGAGAGCCCCTGCTGGCATAAGATGAGTGATAAGTGGTGTCCCTCGGTGTCTGTGGAGATTCAAATGGGAAAGGCAGAGAGGGGGAAGAGGGAGGACAAGGACTTCAATCTGTCCATTGCTTGGGTGGAGGAGGGCACCCTGACAGCAGTTTCTCAAAAGGATGTCCCCAACGTGGGGCTTACCCAGACAATGGGAACACAGACGCCAAATGGGCAAAGCTACAATTCCCTGTTCCTGGGCACAAGGGCCAGTGTGTGTGAAGGGCCTGAGTTTCCCTGACCAACTTCAAGACCAACTGAATGGCCTTGAGCACTGGCATCCTTCCCAGGTCCACAGGTTCAAATCCCTCCCCTCAAATGGTTGCTTGGGGGAAAATTCTGTCACAGCAGAAGCCAGAGCTTCTCTAGAACACAGGTGGAGGAAACTCAGAGGTCAGTTTATTGTCATGGAAATTAGAGTGAGGAATGGGTGTGGTGAGTCCTCAACGACTTAAACACAGAATTACCATACGACCTAGCAGCTGTACCTCAGGGCACACATACAAAAATAGAAAGCAGAACCACAAATTGATATTTTATTTTTACACCCATGTCCCTGTAGAAATTGTCACAATAGCCAAAAGGAAGAAACAACCCAAAAGCTGGATGGACACACAGATAAACTAAATGTGGTATGTATATGCAGTGGAATATTATTTAGCCTCGAAAAGGAAGGAAATCCTGACATATGCTACAGCAGAGATGAAAACTTGAAGACATCACACTGAGTCACAAGGGAATGGATTTGTGTGACTTTATCCATATGAGGTACCTAGAGTTGTCAACCATAGAGACGGACACTAGAAGAGGCTGTAGGGGAGGGGAACGGGAGGCCACTGCTTGATGTGTGTGGACTTTGTATGGTAGGATGAGATGTTCTGGTGTCACGTGAGGTGGTGGTCGCACGACACTGTGAATGTCCTTAATGTAACTCAACTGTGCACTTAGAAAGGTTAAAATGGGGCTGGGTGTGGTGTTGCCCATGGGGAAACTGAGGCAGGAGACTGGCAGCCTGGGCTATATATTGAGACTCTGCCTAAAAAAATTAAAAGACAAAATGGTGAATTTTATGATATGTAAATTTTATGAAAATTTAAAGAGAGAAAGAGAGAGAGAGACCACTTGGCTCTGTCACCTGAGACATTCACATCATCTGCAGGCCTCTGTGTCAGATAAAGGCCGCCCCATTAAGTCAGAGTGGGACAGCAGAAGGGGTTCTGTGTGCTCAGACCATCTAGCACCCTCGTCAGTCACGTGATTTAGACAAACACTCCAAGTTCCCTATGCCTGTATTCCTATGCAAGTCACTTGAGAGGACTGAATGACACATCATGCCTAGAAACAAAAGCCACACGAAGCCCAGAGTCAGGAACTGGGTGTGGTGGTCCACACCTGTAATCCCAGCACTTAGGAGGTAAGACAGGAGGATCTCCAGTTAGGGGCAAGCCTGGGCTCCATGGAGAGGCTCTGCCTCAAAAACGACAAAAAATCCAAAGGTGTCAGAGGCACCAGAAAAGCATTGATCTTAGGTAGAAAAAGAATGACAGCCCTGAAGCTGGAAAAGAGCTCAGCTTCTCTCATCATAGGAAAAGTGCTCAGCTTCTCTCATCATAGGAAAAGTACAAATCACCTTGACCACAAAATGCCAAATTTGACTTGTCAGATTAGAAAAGGCACTGGCTAAACCCACAGACTATTGGGAAGATTATGGCAATATAGCCAGAGAACTGATGGTTCAATGCAAAATAGAACCAGCTGGGGAGTGCAATTTGTCATTGTCCAGAAGTATGGGAAAAAAAAAATCAAAATAGTTCCTCAGGGATATAGCCATCTCAGGAAATTCTCCTACAGATCCCAGCTCCTATGGAATATGACATATAAGCAAGGTTTGTTTTTCTGTAGCAGAATAATTCATAATAGCAAAAATTCAACACAATTCCATATCCAACAATAAGAAATTATTTAGGTAAATTATGCATAGTCACACAAAAGGACTACTACACAGTTGGGAAAAAGAATGAGGAAGTTGGGTTAACATTACTGAATGACAAAAAATAAAGAACAAAGTGCCCTTTTTCTTTCTTTTTTTAGGGGGTGTGTACTGTGGATTGAGCTCAGGGCCTCCAGCTTGCTAAACAGGTGCTCTGCCTTTTATTTTAGTTTTCCAGAGAGGGTCTTGTGCTAACTTTGCCTGCACTGGCCTTGAACCGGGTCCTCTTACCTCTGCCTTCCAAGTAGCTGGGATTACAGATGTACGTATGTCAGCAAGTCTGCCCCCCCTTTTATTTTAAAGAGGTGAGAGGATAAAAAAATCTATAACTAACTTCTTTTTTGCCTAAAGAAACATGATAGATAAACAAGAAATGACTAAAAGTAATTCCCTGTGGATAGAATAGAAGGGGTGGGAATGAGTAAATCTGGTACACTTTTAATTTTTAGATCATATTAATGCATTTTTTGCTTAAAATTTAATCGAAGAAAAGTAGAATAGATAAAAGAAAAGCTTTTAAAAAATCTCTTAAATTCATTCCAGATTAATTAATTAACTCAACATCTCACCACACAGGATTGGGCAAAGTTATTCTAATGTCCATATGGACAATAAACTGTTCTCAAATTGCCAGGAGAGGTTTGGGGAAAAATGATGAGGGACTTCTGTTATCAAGATAAATCTTTAGAGCCAGGCATGGTGGCTCACACCTGTAATCCCAGCACTCAGGAGGCTGAGGCAGGAGGATCTTGAGTTCAGGCCAGCCCGAGCAACCTAGCAAAACCCTGTCTCAACCAAACAAAAAAAACACAGCAGGATTTTTTTTTTTTTTTTTAAGAAATTGACAAGTTGATGTGAATTTTAATGAAACCGAAGACTTAAGAACAACAGTCAAGGAGCTCCTGAGAAAGAAGGTGCAAGGGTTGACCTGTGTGTCACTGGAAATTATTACAAAGCCAGCAATTAGGACTGTGATGTGGGTTCAAGGATGTGCCACATGGACCAGGGCAGTAGGAAAGAGGCCAGAGAGAGAGAGAGAGAGAGAGAGAGAGAAAGTTGGGGACACTTGACCCATGACATAGGACACACTGCAGAGATAATGTCACATCCTCTTAACAAACACTGTCAGGTCCACACAGGGAGAGAGGTCACTCGAGTCTCTGCCTCAGTCACGCCACCCACACACTAAAATGCCTTCTAGATCAGTTGTGGGCCTAAACAGAAAGAAGTACTCTCGGCTTCTCGTAAAAACCTCACAGAACATTCTTTACGCCTCAGGGTACAAATGTAGAAATACCTTCATGAAGATACTGAAGGTTCTACCACCAAAGAAGATTGGTAAATTGAACTTCAGAAAATAAAAAAAGGTTTTACTCATTAAAAGACACCGTAAAGAGAGAGAATGTGTTTGTAACACAAATAAGCAGAAAAAGAACTTCAATTCAACAGAAATGATGCAGATCGCTGACCCTGCCCAGGGGGTCAGGCCACCTCCTAGGTGTAAGTGATCCAGATTTTTGGTGAATTGAACATAGATTTGGACAAAATGCACAGAAGTAGCAGACGAAGCCTAGATTTCTTGCAAGCAGAAATACACTCCCAAAGATGGGAACAGACCTGAGCAAACCAGTTCAAACAAGGTGAAACTGGGACTGAAGGGGGACTGAAAGGGGCTTAAGAGGGATGTCCATCTTGTCTTATGATTGACAGCTCTGATTGACAGGAGGATGTTACATGACTTATTTTTGACTGTGCACATCTCCCTACCCATAGTGCATCCTGTTATACTTACATGAATGAGAGGTCATCCATATGCAGGAAGCTTTAAGGAGAGGGGGTGTCTGTCTCAAAAGGTCACCTGAGGGCAGGTTCCCCAGCCCTCAGCACGTGTGCTAGTTCTGGGATTTTCCCCTCTGTACAAAAATTCTCCCATATCACGATGCAGGGGTTACTAAGCTGGCCACAAAAAGGGGGTTCCACGGACCAGCCCCACCAGATGCTTGCCGAAAGGGGCTCATCCCAGGTAGGGCTGCCTAAGGCAGAAGTTGCATGAGTACCCAGTGGACCATTCTTGGCCAACCTACACTTGCCTAGCCTCCTGCCTCAGTGCCAGCTATTTGCACACTGCCCCTCGGCTCCAAGTTCACTCTTTCACTGCTGCCTTGCAAGTCTAGCACCGGTGCCCAGTTTCTACTTTCTCAGCTGGCCATCTGCCAGGCTCTGTGACCAGGGGTTGCTGAAGGAAACTGCAGAGATGGACAAGGACCAGGACACCGTCACCCCCTGACTTCTCCAGCAGGGGGCGCCGCACAGCTCCAGGTGGGTTCTGGAGCTTCCTGGGCAGCGCCAGGCCCGCCTGGTTCTTCATGCAGAAGTGCATGCATGGCCTCTGTCTGCAGCAACCTCGTCCCCTCGGAGCTCCGAATCTCAGCCTCCAGCAGCCTCCCCTCTAAGCTTCCTAGTGGCCTCCTTTTCCCTTTCCTGCCAGCCCCAGGGTGGTGGCTTTCTGCAGTCCTCTCTTTTGTTCTTTAGTTGTTACTCATCTCCTACCTACATACCAAATAGCTGCAGTAAATGTTCTTTGTTCAAATTACTGGCCGTGGTGTCTTTCTCCTGACCAGACCCTGGCTGATACGATAACACAGAAGAAAAACGTCATAACAGAGACGTATACCGTGAAGTCAACTTCTTTACACACTTGAGAATGCAAGTTTGACTAGATGCCTGGTCATGCACACCGGCCAGAAAGGTTAAAGTCAAAAAAACACAACACCAAGTGTTGATGGGGAGGGAACAAAACTTTTCTACTGTGGCCAGGTCCACAAATAAATGTAAATCCTGGTATTATCTGTGACTGTCCACCAGCAATTCCACTCTGTGACACCCCCCCCAAGTGACATCGCTCTGTGACATACCACCAAGTGACATGCGTGCAAATATATAAGGAGAGACATGAACAAGAATGCGCGTAGTGGTGTTATTTATAAAACCCAAACTCGGAAAAAAAAACCCCAAACGACTTCGAGGTCCCTCAATATTAGAATGGCATCCACAGAATGACACCTATAAAATACAAGGTTCTACAAAGCTGGAAGTGTGGCTTCCAGGAATACATGTCACGAACACCACACTGACCATGGCAACAAGGGGGCCGGACAGAAAGACAGATCACGGGCCATTCTTGAATATGAAGTTTTTGTTCGTTTGTTTTTGCAGATTTAGTAATTATATTTCAGTATAATTAAAGTCTTTTAAATCCTGTATATTTTTTATGGTTTATAATAATATTTTTTAATGCATAGAATAGTTGTACAGGGGATATAGTGTGATATTTTCCTATGTCCCTACAGTGCGTCTTAGTTACATTTATCCTTCTTCCTTCTTAGAACAATTTCAACAGGTTTCATTCTTCTATTTCCATGCGTGGGTAAGAAACACATCCAGTATTTGTATATGAAGTTTCAAAGAGCTCAGTTTCGATAATTATTGTTGCTTTGAATAATTGTTGCTTTGAGAGGGGTGGTGGCCGGGAAGGATCTGAGGGGCTTTTTGGGTGTGCACATTGGTCTCTTTCTTGAGCCATTCTGGTGACATGGATCAGTCACTTTGTGGGAAGTACTTCAGCTCTGCCTTTGTGATTTATGGGCTTCCCTGCCTCTCTGTTATTCTTCAATGAAAAAAAAAACTGATTAAAAAAGAAAGGAAAAGGAAAGGTGACAGGTTGAGAAAAAACACTATACTTATATTAGTAATAATCAGAATCCAAAATACACAGAGAACTTCTATACAAAAAAAACCAAAAGACAAACAGCCTTTAAAGAAAACAGACAGAAATGGCAACAAACCCTGCTCTCAGTTCAAGTCTGGAAGTCAGTTCCTAATCACCAGTGGTGTTTACCACCCATTTAGATAGGAGTCTGTGGGAAAATGTGCATTTTACTCTCAGTCAGTTATAAATTAGGTAAAATATTTTGGGGCAGAAATGTGGCAGTATTGCTATTAAAATAAAAATGTAACAAACCTTTGGTCCACTGTGTCACTTTTAGGAATGTCAAAATAGCATTTCTACATTTTTAAAAATGATGTAAGTAGCAGGATATAGTGTCTCACACCTGTAATCCCAGCTAACCAGGAGGTGGAGACCAGGAAGGTCATTGTGAGAGGCCAACCTGGGCAAAAAGACCCCCATCTTGACAAAAAAAGAGCTGAGTATGGTGATGTACAGATGTAATCCCAGCTATGCAATCCCAGCTATGCAGGAGGCAAAAGTAGGAGGCTCTCAGTCCAGGACAGCCTGGACAAAAACAGGGGACCCTATCTCAACAATTACTAAAAACAAAAAGGGCTGGGGGAGTGGCACATGTGGTAGAGAGCCTGCCTAGCAAGCGTGAGGCCCTGAGTTCAAACCCCAGTACCACACAAAAAGATAAGTAAAAAAGCACCCATCTCAACATCATTCATAACCAAAAAAGCAATGGAAATGGAAAATTAAATGCACATGAATCACAAGAAAATCAAGAGGCTGTGTCACTGCAAAACAAATCAGGAAGCCACTGTGACTAACTGAGAGCCATGATGTCTGCACCAACTTGGACTCAAAGACACACAGCTCTGGGATCAGGGCCCCAGGTAAGAGGGCGACCGACTGTAAACAGGGAGCCTTCAAGTTTCACTCTGTACGCTTCTGCACAACATCATTATCTCGGGTATGACAGAAAAAAGCACTAACAAGTGAGAATTTATATTGAAAGGTCCCCCGTGAGGCCTGACAAGGTAGCAGGAGCCTTGCTGTCACTTCCTGCTATTTCTCACTACCCAGAGGGCCAAGTGGCGTTCTCTTTCTTTTCTGTGTTTTTCTCTCTCTCTCTTCTCTCTCTCTTTCTGTCTCTGTTCTCTGTCACTTTCTCTCTCTCTTTTGCTGTCTCTATCTGTTCTGTCTCTGTGTTTCTGTCTCTTGTTCTCCCTGTCTGTCTCTCTGTTCTTTCTCTGTCCTCTCTCCTCTCTCTTTTCTCTCCTCCTCCTCTCTCTCCCTCTCCTTCTCCACTCTCTCCTCTGTCTCCCTGGGGACTGAGAGCTTCCTCACAGGCCCTGCATTCCTAGGGGATGAGCCTGACTTGGGGCAAACCCAAGAGGATGACCTAACACAATTCACAGCATGGCGACAGTGGGGAGCAGGTGGTGGCTGCAGCTGGCAGGGCTCTGTGGGCTGGAGCGAATCTCAGCCGTGACAAGGGCCTGGAGGGGCCTGGAGGGGAGACTGGGACCCCTCACCCATAAGCCATGGCAGGTCCCAGGTCATCACACTCCACACACGGATCCGTGGAAAACTGGAGGGCTGAGAAATTGCTTTGTTCTTCTTCTCTCTTTTATTTTATTTTGTTTTGTGGTACTGGGGTTTGAACTCATGGTCTCACACTTGCTAGGCAGGCATTCTACCACTTGAGCCACTTTACCAGTCCTTTTCTTCTGTGTGTGTGTGTGTGTTGGGTATTTTCAAGATAGGGTCTTGGGAACTATTTGCCCGGGCTGGCCTCAAACTTCAATCCTCCTGATCTCTGCCTCCTAAGTGGCTAGGATTACAGGCATGAGCCACCTGTGCCTGGCTCCACGGGGATTTTAAAGTGGGCTTCTCACACCAGGTGGTTTGTATGCAGAGCCAGGTGAGAAACAGAGCTAAAAACCAAGTCAATGAACTCAGGAGTCCTAATCATATCTCAGGCCCCGTGTTCCATGGGGAGGCGTCCTCTCCTCTGACCTCACCCGTGGCTCCCTTTTCTCTTTAAGTGGCAGCCCAGGGCCTGGTGACTTTCCCCACCTGTGTCCTGCTCTCTGGCTCCCCCATGATGGCTGTCCCTTGACCATTTGACCAGCCCAGGCTCTGCCTGACCTGGACCTCTGCCTCGACTCTTCTGCTTAAGATCCTCGTTTCCCGCCCTGAGTTGAAGCAAGCCTAAAGTTTTTGGCCAGATGCTGCCATCCTCTTGCTGGGATTACAGGTGTGCACCACTACATCCAGACAAATCTCTTCTTTATAAATGACCCCCAGTCTCAGATATTGTGAGGTAGCAACAGAAACAGGCTAAGATCTCTAAATGTTTATTAAATACATAAAAACTTGCAGAGTGCTAACTGAGGCGGACTCCCGGGTAAAGGGAAGTGACGATCTTAGATGTTTCACAGTCTCTGTCTAGATAACATCTAGAGTAACAGAAGGGCTCTGTGACGAGTGATAAGCAGCCCTGCGTGGTGGTGCATGCCTTTAATACCAGCTTCTTGGGAGGTAGAGGTAGGAGGATCACAGTCTGAGGTTGGCACAGGCGAAGTTAGCATGTCACCCTGTCTGAGAAAAGAATCAACAACAACGAAACTAAAAGGGAAGGGAATGAGGGTGTGACTGAGTGGCAGAGAACTTGCCTAGTAAATGTGAGCCCCTGTGTTCAAATACAGCACCACAAAAACCAAACCGCCACCACCAACAAACACAACACAAGATGGGGGAAGGGTGAGAAAGAGTAGTGAAGGGCATTAGACTGACTTTTTAAGCACAATATATGTACAAATAAATGCCAAGGCAAAACCCCACTGAACAGTGAGCAGACACCTCAACAACGGAGGACAGGCGTGTAGACCAGGTCGTGTTGAGGGGAGGGCACAGGGGAGGGGAGGGTGAATGAAGAGGGAAAAGGAGGGGGAATATGGCTGAGGTACTTTCTACACATGTGGGAATAGGGGACCTTGAAACCTGTGGAAGTTCACATAAGAAGGGGAGTGGGCAAAGAGAGAATAATAATTTCCAAGTATATCTGGAAATGTCACAACAAACCCCCTGTATAGCTATCATAAACTAACAAAAATAATTCTTTTTTTTAAAGTGAAGGACAGGAAGGTAAAACAGGTCCTGTGTGGGGTTGGTACCAGTGGGAGGGGGAGGATATAAGGAAAGGGTGTAGGAGGGTGAATCTGGTGGAATATTATGCACTCATGAATGAAAATGGAAAAATGAGACCTGTTGAAACTATTCCAGGAATAGGGAGAGGGGGATAAAGGAGAATGATGGAGGGGTGAAGTCAACCATGATATATTGTAAGAACTTCTGTAAATGTCACAATGCACCCCTGCATACAACTATTATATGCTAATAATAATTTTTTAAGAGATTAAAAAAAGAAAAAGTGATAAGCCAATACCTTTAGTGGAAAACAGGGGCCCGGTGCCCTATGGGAAAGCCAGAACTATGCTGAATTAGCAGTAAATATAGTAAAAAAAAAAAAAAAGAACAAAGACTCAAAATGAAGAAAATGATCAAAAAGAAACCCATCCACTTTCCCAAGAAAGCAGCAGTGACAAAGGAACAGAGGTGACCAGGGCGGAATCCCCTGCCGCTGAAGGCGTGAGAACATCTGGGTGGCAGGTGGCAGTCCTGCTGGGACCCCTCCATCTCTGGCTGTTACAAAGGGATCCTCAGGGAAACGGTTCGAGGGTGAGCCCAGCTGAGCAAGAACAGCACCCCAGGCCCACAGGTTGTCCACAGTGCCTGCCCCTGGACAGTGTGAACCTGGGGTCCAGAGAGCAGGGCCTCATCATACTGGATGTGTAGCCAGAGCCACGGGGAGAACTCCATATGGAAAAGGGGTCTCGGGTGTGGGCTCCAGCAATGGAACTAGGGAAACCCGAAGTTTCCTGCTGTGACTGCCTTCCACATCCTTTCTGTCTCCTCTAGTGACCTTGTGACTGAACTGGGTTGTCAGCTGCTGTCCAGTGTCAGTTCTGGGCTCAGTCAGGTGGACAGAGCTCCTACACCATTTGGAGCATTTACCTAGTTTTGGTTGACTTCTTGTTTTAGTTTGAATAATATAGCCCAAAAAAGGTACCTATGAAAAGACTGCCAAATTTAAGCAGGGGGATGTGACAGTTATACTTAAAATATGCTTTTTTTCAAGAGGAGGAGAGGAGGAATGGGGTGGCAGAAATAGGAAAGGCAGCATTTGTCCCAAAGAAATGAAGTCAAAGTGTTCAAATATTGACTCAGGCTAAGAATGACAGACTGAAATACATTGAGTCTCTTCTGGGGCTTCCCACCTCCCACTAGAATGGGTCTTATAAGGAAAATCATATCTGTGACAGGCAAAATAACACAAACACATTTTTTTTGTGATAATAGCGATCCATTGCTCTGCTAAATCTCTTTCTGAGCACATATGTATGTGTACATATGTAGATTTTGAATAAAGCCTTACAACAGAACTATCCATTCTGGAAAATAAAAAGATTTAATGATGCCTAAAAAAAAAAAAAAGAAGAAATTCAGAGGAAAAGTGAACTCTATACAAGGAGGCGGAAGATTTGAACTTGAGCAGACAGAAATGAACTGGCAGGGGGCAGGGGTGTCTTCCTCCATGACTAAAAGTTTATAAAGAAGCAAACTGAACCAGAGTGCAAGTGAAAATGGCATTACAGATATCAAGTTGCCAAAGTGACACCAGAGAAAATCAAAGCAGAGATCCAGGCCACCAGCACAACAAGCTCCAAGGGACAGAATATCCATCCCAGGCTCAGACAACAGATGTTCAAGAGTCAGGATGACAGACATGAAGGAGAAAAGCAAATACCCAAATATTATTTCAAATGTCAATATTCAGTTATGCATTTTCACAAGTCCACAGAAAGACTGGAGATTTAGGAAGAAACAGTGAGCAAAAAATATATACCATGGTTGTCACCCAAGAAGAGACCAGAAAGACATAACAGAGGGTAGAACACTGACCTAGCATGCACGAGGCCCCGAGTTCAATCCCCAGTATAAAAGTAAGGATGTAACGGACCCCATTCCCTTTGTGGTGGATAAACTAGTCTGAACATTTGAATAGGTTTACATCGACAAGGTCATTCACCTGGTTATTGATAAGTGCTCCCTTC
Organism: Castor canadensis; assembly: GCF_047511655.1. Lineage (NCBI taxonomy): Eukaryota > Metazoa > Chordata > Mammalia > Rodentia > Castoridae > Castor > Castor canadensis. The sequence continues at coordinate 3,094,647 of NC_133401.1, read as the reverse complement.
CTATATGTAACTCTCCTGACATATTCTTATGGCAAGAAAAAGCCAACTACACTAGCAGAAAGATCAGATTATTTTCCACCTATGCTCTTCAGAATTGAGGTAAAAGCAGGATGGAATTGGACATGTTCTTTTTTGTCATATGGTAGACTTGTAGAGTGCCTGCCTAGCAAGTGTGAGGCCCTGAGTTCAAACCCCACTACTACCAAAACCAAAAAGAAAATAATAAATATGGTAGGCTTGCTATCGAGAAACACTTTTGTTGTAGCAGACTTAGTAGAGGCTCCCCTAGAGCAGAGGTGACCTCTGGGTACGCTCACAGTGATGAGCTGTCCCTTCAGTTAGCCACATGCAGTCATCAACCCTAGAAGGCAGAGGAGAGGGAAAAAAAAAAAAACACCCACAAGGAGATGAAACAACCTGTTATCTTGCCTTTGGCTCTAAATGGAGGGAATCAAAATGAAGAAGATTCATTACAAATTTCTAATACTCACCATTGCTTAGTTTGGGCCTGGAATGGACCCAAGCTGGGTGGCCTGAAACTGGTGATGCTCAGAGATGAATGAGCAACTCTGGAGGAACCACTTTAAATCTGATAGACGGAATTCTTTAGAACAAGGTGCAATCAAAACTTCCAAGCTGGAATCGGGAGCAAGCCATGCCAGCAAGAATTAGCAGAAAAATCTTTCTTTTTTAATGTGGAATATAGGCCCAATACAATTGTAGCAATATTATAAAAAACAGGTCACACTAAGCAGAGGTCACATATGAGAGAGGGAGGGTAAAAGCAGGAAGTGAAGAAGGTGAAAATGGTTGATGTACTCTTCCTATACAAGAATGACTATAGAATGTTTAAACCCGTTGAAATCACCATAAGAAGGGGACTGAGGTAGAAAGGAGAGAAATAGAGGACATGAACCAATTTGGGTTATAATACATATATACATGGAAATGTCACAAGGAAACTCCCTGTGTAGCTATCTTAAACAAACAAACATGTCTTTTTTCAAAAACAGAGAACAGGAAGGTAAACAAGGTCCTGTCTGGGGGTTGGCACAAGTGGGAGGGGGAGGATATAAGGAAAGGGTGTGGGAGGTGAATATGGTGGAATATTATGCACTCATGAATGAAAATGGAAAAATGAGATCTGTTGAAACTATTCCAGGAATGGGGGGAGGGGATAAAGGAGAATGATGGAGGGGTGAATTCAACTATGATGTATTGTAAGAACTTTTGTAAATGTCACCACGGACCCCCAGCACAAACAACAATATAATAAAAAAAAATTTTAAAAAATTAGCAGAAAAAACAAACAGCAGGACCATCAGATATGCAAAGCCTATAGCAACTGCCATGATAAAATCCAGACTTTTACAAGTGTGTCTATTATGATTAGCCAAAGGGGAGCTAGAGTGTGTCTATGGAACTAAAAATATAAAATAAATGACCAGGAATATTTGAAAAAGGATCAGTAGATATTCCAGGAATTAAAACAATACTAAGGGCACAGGTTTAAAGAAACAGAAAATAGAGTGTGAAAGTCTAGCAGATGTACCTTTTGAGCTGGGCACTAGTGGCTCATGCCTGTAATCCCAGCTAATCAGGAGGCAGAGATCAGGAGGATCACAGTTCAAAGCCACCCTGGGCAAATAGTCCATGAGACCCTATCTTGAAAAACCCGTCACAAAAATAAGGCTGGTGGAGCGGCTCAAGGTGTAGTGACAGTACTGCAAAAAAAAAAAAAAAAAAAAGACCCTTTTGAGTTCTTGAATCTTTTTATTGGCATATATTCATTGTACATGGGGATTTTGGCGTGACAGTTTCAAATACTCTTGCATTGTACATTGGTTAGATCGCCCTCACTGTCTCTCCATCTCAGCCCCTCCCCGCCCCACTTAAAGCAACTGCATGAGGTTTCTTTGCTCTATTTCATGTAAGTACATGAAGTCCATCCACCATATTCCCTCACCTTCATCTCCTCCATTCCCCCTCCCCCTCCACAAGAACTGTTCCTATTTCACAGTCCTTTTGTCATTATTGACTCCTAAGTCAGTGTTCAAGGGGTTTCTCGATGCATCCCCACTGTGGGTACACTTCACTTTGGTTCATTCAACCCCTTCCATTGCTCTCCCTTCCCCCTTCCCTCCCACCCCAGCTTTCAGTACACATCCTTATGTCCTCCACCTGCACAGATGTGATGTTTTATGATGTCACTGATGCTCTGTCATTCTCTCTTCCTTTCCCTCCTTCCCCGAGTTCCATAGAGAAGTTCCACTGTTACAGACATGTTCCACATCTGAGTTTGTGTGTGATCATGCCTGTTTTGTGTATATGTTTATTTTTTGGACCTATCTTCCATGTATGGGAGAAAACGTGGCCTCTGAGTTCTAGAATTAACATATGGAAAGAATCAGGGGAGAAGCAATAGTCAAAGGTAAGGTTGTTACAAGTCTTCAAAATCAATGAAAGAAAGCAGCTATCATGGATTCAGGAAACTCGACTATTTCCATAATGAACAAATATGAAAAAAACCTCTACGTCTGAAAAATTCTCAAGGCAAAGAGAAAAATCTTAAAGTGGCCAAAAAGTGAAGAGGAGTGATACGTCAGTACCAAAAACCACTACTATGAAATTAGAATTATCAACAGCCAAGCTGAGAGGCTGGAAGATGGGGAAATACCTTGAAATTTTTGGAAAAAGTTATTCTCAACTTAGGGGTATAAAATTGTATCTTGCAGGAACAAAAATGACATATATATATGGAAACCAAGGAAAGCTTGAAGAGATTTTTTTAAAGACCTTTAGCAAAAGAGCTTGTGAAGGTCATTCGGCATAATCCAGAACATTTTCTGAGTCACAGGAGAAAACAGGGAACAAAGAAAATTGTGTATGTGTGCATAAATCTAATTAAACAACCAACATATAAGCAAATATTATGACTTCTAAAATGTATGCTCCAAATTCAGAAGAACTAAAACATTATGCAAAAATAACACATCGATGGCAGATGTTAAATGTTCTCAGGTGACTATAGTTTCATTTTGTAAGAAGAAAAAAATATGAATGACCAGACAGAAACACAGAAGATAAAACCAATCACCTCCATTGAAGAATATGTAGAGTGATATAGAAATAGAGAAAAAAATACAAAAAAGAAAGCATAAAATTAGATGGCAGAAATAGCAACCACTGTAATCGTTTTCGCAATAGATGTAAATGAGTTAAATTTTCTAGATGAAGGACAAAGATTTTCAGACTGCATTTTTTTTAAGGAAAAAACATGCCGCTTACAGGAAAAAGAACTAAAACATTCACACACAGAAAGTTTGACAGGACAAGATTGAAGATAGGGATGGTAGATAAACACCAATCGACGAAAAGAAGACAAAGTACAAACATTAGGAACCTAGTCACTAAATTGAAATGCACTAACAATTAGGAGGTCTACACCCCTGTGAATTTAATACTATGTCTTGACAACATACACAAAAAATGGACATTACTGAAGGAAAGGCCACCAGACTACACCAGAACAGGGGATATTTTTAAAGTTTTATTTTATTTTTGAGATAGTTTCTCTCAAACTATTTCCCTGGGGCTGGCCTCAAACTGTAATCCTCCTGATCTCTGCCTCATGAGTAGCTAGGATTACAGACATGAACCAACAGCACTGAGCAACAAATTCAAATTCTAAAAAATATTTCTCTGGCACTGATGAGAACTGTGTGACGTCAACAGATAGAATTGTCCTATAATTAGGGCGTTATCTGTCAGCACTTGGGAGATCCATTACAGCTTACAGACCAATATTGTTCAAACGATCAATGTTACAAAGTCTCGCATAAGTAAAAATCTTACTCAAAGTACAAAAGAGTGTACCAAGTTAATTGGGTACCGCCTTGCAACTCCTCCTTAAGAAACAACCACTTGGGTTGTTTCTTGGGTTGGTGGAGTGGTTTAAGCAGTAGAGCACCTGCCTAGCAAGAGTGAGGCCCTGAGTTCAAACCCTAGTGCTGCCAAAAATACCCAGAGTCATTTTTAGAGTTTGGGAATAGCATCTAAGAAGAATATTCACAAATTATCCACAAAGGCTGCTCAAAAACACTCCTCACAAAGCACATGTCTAAGTGAGGTTGTATTTATGTACTGTGATCAAAGGAACCATAGAACTTATGCAGAGAAGATACTAAAAATCAGATGTTTTCTATTAAACCACACTGTAAAAGCTAAAACAATGTCATACTTTTCACTATTGGGGGAGGGGAACATAAGAACTATATTTATGTTAAGTACAACAGATTAATTGTATTTTAAATGACTTATTGATGCCAGGAGCTGGTGACTCATGCCTGTAATCCCAGCTACTCAGGAGGCAGAGATCAAAAGGATCACAGTTCGAAGCCAGCCTGGGGAAATAGTTGGCAAGACCGTATCTCAAAAATACCCAATACAAATTTTTTTAATTTCCTTTATTAACTTACTTATTTTTATCATTTTAGTAATTACTCTAGAGATTACAACATTCCAAATTTCAGGAATACCTTGGAGATATTGTCTGGTTAGTTTTAGACCAACACAATAAAGTGAATATCAACTTACATGAAGTTTGCAGTTTCTCAATGCATATAAAAATTGTCTTTACCCAGGTATGCAGATACATGCTTATAATCCCAGCCACCTGGGAAGTGACGATTGGGAGGATTGCATTTCCGAGCCAGCCTGGACAAAATGTTAGTGAGAGTCCATCAACAAACAAGCCAAGCATGGTGGTTCACACTTTTAATCCCAGCTACACAGGGGGTGAAGGTAGGAAGACTAGAGTCTAAGGCCAGCCCAGGCAAAAGTTAGTGAGACCCTATCTCAAAAACCAAACCAGAGACTGGCAGAGTGCCTCAAGTGGTAGAGTGCCTGCCTAGCAAGCATGAGGTCCTGAGTTCAAACCCCAGTACCACCAAAAAATAAGTTATCATGACACCATCTTGTAGTCAATTAAGTTTGCAATCGTACTGTGGCTCAAAAATGAACACGCCTTAGTTAAAAAAGCACATTCTTGCTAGAAATGCTAAGAATACCATGTCTTCAGTGAGTTGCAATCTCTTTGCTGTTGCAGGGTCCTACCTGAGGGTCCATGGCCACTGACTGGCCAGTGCAGTGGGTGCTGAAGGTGGCGATGTGGTGACAATTTCTTCAAACAAGGTGACAGGACATCTGTTGCCTCTGTCGGCTCTTCCTTTCATGAAAGATGTCTCTGATTGCCTGCTGCCCACTTCTAGAACTCTCAAAACTGGAATCCGTCCTCTCAAAGTCTGCCCGGGCTTGATCAATGAGGTTCAGGTGACATTTTGCCTGTGTCCTTGCCATTTCAATAATCTCAGCATCTTGGCCAAGAGTAGGGTCCACCTGGAAAAGCCAATCTATTAACTACTCAAGTTTTACCACTGGGTCCCCTGAAGCTTGGAAGCAACTGATGTCTCTCCAGCTACCCACGTCCCAGGTGGCAGCTTCTTCAAGCAGAAGGCAGACGTATCAACCACGGCCATCCCCGGGCAGTACAGCCCTTTCGTCACGGGGCTTAGCTGCAGCATCTTGGTCAGGGACTTAGGTTATGAAGTTGGCTCCTGTGTTTAAACTTCGAGAACCAACCTCTGCTGGCTTCTGGCTTTTCCTCAGCAGCTTTCTTGCCTTTCTCAGCCTTCAAAGAACTGAAGGGAGTCAGGGCCTCGCTGTGAACACCGTTGACTTGCCCTGAAGCCTCAAAATCAAAACCAATAAAAAAAAATCTAAACTTTCAGCTACATAGCTTGCAGTGGACATGAACACTCATTTTGGGGTGGGGGAATGTGTGTGTGTGTCTGTCTGTCTCTCTCTATATATAATAAATTATGAATTATATATATAATTATTTTTATGTATTATTTATTTATTTATTTACAGTTTCTGGACCAGATCTGATTACACGACTGTTTTCAATTGACTTACAGAAGCTTTTTTATACTCTGGATTTGGGTTTCCTCATGGATATTTGTAATCAAAATGTCTGTCTGACACTTGCTTCTTCCTTCATTCCTTGATGTCTTTTAATGACGAAGGATAATTAAGTCCATTATATTAATTTTTTCTTTTGTAGTTAGTAGATTTTGACCTTGTGAAAAATGTTTGCCTATGCAAAGATAATTAAGGTCTTCTATGTGTTCTTCTAGAAAACATAATTATTTTATGAATTTTATCTTCATGAATCATTTTAGTTATCATATTTAGCTCAAGGATCCATCTTGAATTAATGTTTGTGTATTGTGCAAAGAATGATTTATATTAACCAAGGTTATCTCGAGAAACCTAGCCAACCAGATAGATGGATGGATAGACAGGTGATAGACAGACAGACAGACAGATAGATAGATAGGTAGATGATAAATAGATAGATAGACATAGATGAATGTAAAATAGATAAATAGATGACTGATAGGTTAACAGGTAGATAGATAAACAGATACATAGACAAACAGAGACGAAAACATGGGTAGATAGATAAATAGATAGGTGATAGATAGATAGATGATAGATAGGTGATAGAAAGATAGATGATAGATAGGTAGATAGGTGATAGATAGATAGATAGATGATAGGTGATAGGTGATAGATAGATAGATAGATAGATGATAGATAGATAGATAGATAGATGATAAATAGATAGGTGATAGATAGATAGATAGATGATAGGTGATAGATAGATAGGTGATAGATAGACTGAGGCAGATAGAGACAGAAGGATACAGAATTGCAGATCAGACAGAGACACACCTGCGCAGGTGCACACACAGGTGTACTGTGAGGCGCTGGCTCACTTGATCAGACATGAGAGACCCACACTCCATGGTCAGCAGCCTGGAGACCTCAGGGGTCCGATGTAGTTTGTCTGTATCCCAAGCCTCAGACACTGGAGAGTGGATGGTATGAGCTCCAGTATGGAAACCAGCAGGCTTGAGACCCAAGAAGAGCCAGTGTCTCGCTGAAGTCTGAAGGCAGGGAAAGGCTGGTGTCCCAGCTCAAGGCGGGTGGCCAGAGGAATGTTTTCTTTCCTGTGGGAGGGCCACCATTTTTTTGTGCTATCCAGGCCTTCAACTACTTGGATGAGGCCCACCCACATAAACAAGGGCATCTGTTTTACCCAGTCCATTAATTTAAAAGTTAATGACATCCAGACAGAATTTTACCATACATGCAGGATAAGGTATGACCAGATATCTGGGCATTTCATTGGCCCAGTCACAGATTAATCATCTCAGAGGTCAAGGTTCATTTTGACACATATATACACATTGCAGTCATCACCAAATTTTCTGGTGGCCTTGGGGTTTGAACTCAGGACCTTGCACTTGCTTAGCAGGCACTCTACCACTTGAGCCATGCCACCATCCCTTTTTGCTGTGGTTATTTTTCAGATAGGGTCTTATGTTTTTTTGCTTGGGACCAGCCTAGGACTGTGATCCTCCTACTTTCTTCTCCCAATACACTGGGATCAAAGGTGTGTATTCTGAGACAGGCTGCCCTTTGAGACATGGTTTCAGTAACTGTTTTGTGCAGGCAATTGCTTTTGATTAAACAGGGATCCTCCTATCTCTGCTTCCTGAGTAGCTGGGATTATAGGCGTGAACCACTGTACCTGGTCCCATTGCCATTTTTAAAATGACCATGCTATCCCCACTGAATTTTGTGTATCTTTTTATTAGTTAATCCTGCGTCTTTAGAAGGGTGGTTGTTAACACAACAGAGTTGGCTATAAATATGTCTAGAAACATATGTTGTCAAGTATTTCAAATATTTTCTATTTTTACTAGCGTATCAAATGTGTATAGCTTAAAAAAACAGGGCTCTGTGTTATCCTTCCTCTGCCTTCCTCCTGATTTCCATAAAGGAGAGTTTTCCAGGCTCTTAGTTCTTTCTTTTTTTTTTTTTTTGGCAGCACTAGGGTTTGAACAAAGCATCTCATGCTTGCTAGGCAGGTGCTCTATCACTTGAACCACTCCAATAGCCCTCTTTTGTGAAGGGTTTTTTGAGATAGGATCTCTTGAACTATTTCCCTGGGCTGATTTTGAACCATGAACCATGGTCCTCCTGATCTCTGCCTCCTGAGTAGCTAGGATGACAGGCGTGGGCCACCAGTGCCCGGCTTGGCTCACAGTTTTGATTGAGTGGCTCCATTGCTTTGGGCTGGTGGTGACTCATCATGGCCAGCAGAGCTGCTCAGCTCCTGCCTGTGTCTCACCAGCTCCTTCTAGGCCATGCGCCCAATGACCTAAGATCCTCTCACAAGGCCCCACCTCTTAAAGGTTCCACCACCTCCCAACAGCACCATTCTGGGGAACCAAGACTTTACCACATGGAACTGTAGGGTACTCTTGAAATCCAATTCTGGCACTCAGTTTTAAAATCTTTGATGATTTCTTGACAAGTTTTTCCTAATGGCCAAGTGTAGGAGTTCTTGGATGAATCTAACCCATTTCTCAGTTCTCCTTTGTTCCATTATTTTATTATTGCTGTACTGAGGGTACATTGTGACATTCACAAAAGTTCTTACAATATATTATAGTCAAATTCATCATTCTCCTTTATCCCCCCCATTCCTGGAATAGTTTCAGCAGGTCTCATTTTTCCATTTTCATACATGAGTGCATAATATTCCACCAGATTCACCCTCCCACACCCTTTCCTTATATCCTCCCCCTCCCACTGGTGCCAACCCCCAGACAGGACCTGTTTTACCTTCCTGTTCTGTTTTTGAAAAAAGACATGTTTGTTTGTTTAAGACAGCTACACAGGGATTTTCTTGTGACATTTCCATGTATATATGTATTATAACCTGAATTGGTTCATCTACTCTATTTTTCTCCTTTCTATCTTAGTCCCCTTCTTATGGTAATTTCAACAGGATTAAAAATTCTATATTCATTCTTGTATAGGAAGTATATCAACCATATTCACCTTCTTAACTTCCTCCTTTTACCCTTCTCTCTCATATGTGACCTCCCGTCAGTGTGACCTGTTTTTTATTATATTGCTGTGTTTGTATTGGGTCTATATTCCACAGAGAAGAAACCCCTTTACTCATTCCTTTCTCTCTTCCACCTGCCATCTCTCCATCTGCATTTTTCCTATTTACTTTTATTTTGGCGACCTCTTTGCCTTCATCTGTGCCCTTCTTATTTGAGAATCTTTCTTTCACGTACTGTGATTTCTTGCTGTCCATTTGCATTTAGGAGGAAGACATTAAACTGACTGAAAGCTCCACGTGCCCACACCAGTTCCCCACAGTGGACCGCCACTGTGCACAATCAGACTGTCATTTTGTTGCTGTTCTCTCTGTCGTACAGCCTCCCATTTGCAGGCTTTGTAAGCCTGTTTATTTGTGGCCATTTGGCTTGTATCATAATGGATCCCTTGCTCTCTCCTCTGGAAGTGGATCATCCCAAGTTTTGGGCACTCTGGGAACAGGATGTGGGATAAGGTGTGGGTGTGACTGCCCTGGATTTGGAGTTGCTTATCCTTTTTGTTTTCTGTTTAGCACTTTGGCTGTCACTTCCATCTCCTCCTCCCCCAACATCTGGAACCCCTCCATTCTACAGTCAATAAAGCACCCCATCCTGCACAGATGGGAATGGGGTAGTTTTGTGGCCACACATGGAAGACAGGAAGATTGGAAAAGGCATGGGGGGTGACATCTGACTGCTTGGGACAGATGTGCACCTCAGCAAATGTCGCCTGCTAGTCGCAGCCCTTCCCGGGTCCTGTGGGGAAAATTAATTTGATTTTCACTGTTGTCCCCTCTGCTGGCACCGAGACTTTGGTCTCCTTGGTCTTCCTGACTCATGTGGTCCTGCGTGGTGTTCTGTCTCCGAAATTCACATCTGTGAAAACTGTTCCTTTATCTCCTAACCGCTGTATTTTTATGGGTAATTATTATTTTAGTTGTTTTACTATTGCACTAAGGTTCGAGAGAGTAAAAACAGTCACTGAGAAATTTAATCTGTGTGTTCCTAGATATTTCCTAACGTGTACCTAAATCTAATCTTTTTCACACAGAAGCATACATATACACACAAAAACAAAATTATGCCCCCAATAAGCAGGAAATAGTTACTTTAAAATTATTCTTAAACCTTCCCAAAGACTAACACAAAGGCAATCTCAACAAAATATAAAATGTTAAAAATTCAGGTCCGTGTTCTATGGCTAAATCAACACCATAAAACGTATTGCCAAATAACGAGGCTCAACCCACTTGTCAACAGCAACGGCTGCTGCCTTGTCCCCTGTCATTGTCATTCCTATTTGTTATAGCACTAAGATTAAGTTATTCCTGAATAAAGAGGAAATCCCAATGAATGGAAAAATCTTTACGGATGAACACTGGAACCCCGAATTGAAACTCTGTCCTCGTGAGTGAGTGTAATGGAACCCACACATTACAAAATAAAGCAGAGTGAAAAAGAAAGGAAGTAGACCTGAAACTCCACAACCAGAAAATTGATGAGATAAACCCAAATTCTATGAGTGTGGTTTGTTTGGTTTATTTTATTTTTTTTTGGCAGTACTGGGGATTTGCACTCAGGTCCTCACACTTGCTAGATAGGCACTTCACCACGTGAGCCACTCCTCCTATCTCAAAAAGGAAAGACAAAATTACCTTAAAACAACAGCCTTACTATGTAAGTTCAGTGATGGATCCCATCCTCAACATAGAAAAATGAAAGATCTCTCTTTTCAAGGTTTTCTTGGCTGGTTTTATCTCAGTGCCAGCCTAGTATATTGAAATGTGTGTCTGTGTGTCTGTGTGTGTTTCTCCCATCTTCTCACTTCTACTATCTCATTAACATGGGCTTTTTTCTGCCCCATCTCAAAGAGGTAATAGCACAAGTTCAAAAGGGTAGCTCCCTACAACATACTCCAGGATATATGTCCTCCCCTGAGCTCACACAGCTCTCCAAAGAGATTCTGCTACGTGTCTGAGTGTGGTCATCAGCACCAGGGCAGAGATGGGGCCTTGGAGGAGGACAGAAAGGCAAGAGGATGCATCTCCTGCTGTTCCAAGGAAGAGGCCAGGACCGGGATGGTCACACCACAGGAGGAGGAGGAGGGAGGCCTCAGCAGGACACACATGTGAAGTCCTGTGGGCCTTCCAGCCTCCACACCTGGAAGCCACTCCTAGTTTCAAGGGCCACCACTGATTTGGGGAAGGTTGGGGTGATTTGGGCCTCCTTCAGGGTCAGGTTCTCTATTTGTGTCCCCTGTGCTGATTCTGATTTGGGCCAGATCTAAGTTTGGATCTTTGTGAGAAGACAACAAGATACAGAGGGGAAGTCCAGGCACTTGGGGACACTTGAAGTCACCACAACATCAGCTCTGGGCCGACAGGGGAGTGTAATAAACTTCCATCTTCATTTAGCTTGTTACGTTTTTCTCTGTTCCACCATAACCTAAATCATCCTTAACTGGTGCCCGTGATGGTCAGCTTCTTCTGTAAACTGGGGACAATTCTCACAGTGTCCCCATAACAAATAAAGACAGGCACCACCCATGGCTCAGTCACCAGCGTGGCATGAACACCTCCTATGTGCTACCTGTGGTAATTATTGTGACTGTCATCAAGAATAATGAGAACCACAGAGAAAAGGGGAAAGTAGGCTCTATATTAGCAGTAAGTTACAGTGGTATTTTTCTGGTTCGGTACCCTATTTTATTCTTAGCTCACTTAATCTACAGAAATCAGAGAAGTCTATTGGTCAAGTTGATTTAATAGTCATATATCAAATTCTGCAAAGATAATACTAGCTTTTTTTTTTCTTGTCTCCATGGAATGGTTACAACCATAATTATATTAGACCTCTAAAATACCTGAATAAATTCTTTAAAACATCTTAATGGCTCTATTATCTGATTGCAATGCAAACAAACTATATCTAAACAGCATAATTTTAAATGAGAAACTACTTGCAATTTAATAAACACATTCCTCTGTCAGTCAGTCAAAGACCACATTACAAATTTAGACTGTTTCCAAAACAACGAGGCAGCAACAGGAAAAAAAGCTTATGGTCCGAGGCCAAAGCAATCCTTATTATTGCAATAACAATCTCAGCTGTCCTTCTTATTAAGCAAGACAAAAATCAAAGCAATTACTTTGTCCATGGAAACTCAACATTTCAGCCAAAATAATAATAATAATAAAAACCCTGTAGGAAAGCAAAAGGAAGGAATTAACAGAAATCACAAGCATAAATATGCAGTCAGCAGAATTGCTAAATAAATGAGACTGGGTTCCCTAAAATGACGAATGAAATATTCAAAACCAAGAAATCTAATCAAGGAAAAATTGGGACCAAAATAGGATGGAGAATAAAGCTATAATCACAAATATGAACTTCTCAGAGACGACGCTGAACAGCTGAGCTAAAAATGGAAAATTTATAATGCTGGTAATATTCAGAGAAGAAACTGTAAAAAAAAAAAACCCAAATCAACCAAAGATTCTTAAAAAATAGGATTGTTGTCAGAGAAGTGGTTCTATAAAGATGCTGAGACTTGAGAATTTATCAATCCTGTAAGGAAGAGATAACTGCATTTTTTTCTTTTGGCCTTGCACATATTAGGAAAGAGCTCTACCACTGAGTCACACCACCAGTCCTTGTTTTTTTTAAGACGAGGTCTCGTAGGTAGCCAGGGTGGGCCTCGAACTTGAAATCTTCCTGCCTCAGACTCTGGGATAACAGGCAGGAAACATCATGCTTTGCTAATTTCACTGTTATTTCATTATTTTAGAGCATTAAAAGAGTTGGAAAGTCTGTCACACACATACATGCACACAAAGAAATTTTAAAAGAAGCAAAATGCAATTTTTTTTTCTTTCACAAAATCGGAGAACAGGAGGGCGGAACAGGTCCTGTCTGGGAAGGGGTTGGCACCAGTGGGAGGGGGAGGATATAAGGAAAGGGTGAGGAGGGTGAATATGGTGGAATATTATGCACTCGTGTATGAAAGTGGTAAAATGAGACCTGCTGAAACTGTTCTAAGAACAGGGGAAGAAGGGAAAAAGGAGAGTGATGGAGGGGGAATTCAACTATGATATATTGCAAGAACTTCTGTAAATGTCACAATGTACCCCCACCCAGCACAACAATAAATAAATAAGAAGTTTCAAAAGAAGAGAATCTGCAAAAGAGGGAATAAATTTCATTTTGCTAATGATATGATTACCTGCTTGCAAAGCCCAACAGAATCAACTAGGAAGCTACTGGAAGGAATGAGGGAACTGAATAACAGGCCTATTACATAATAAAATATCAAATAACCACTGTCTACTTTATTAGACACAAACAGTTCATAAAAGTAAATGAAAAAGGTAAAATGATACCGAACATTCCCAACCCTAGAACGTTCAGAAATAAATTTAACAAGAAACGTGGAAGACCTGTGGGGATGAAAAAATTGTGTAGCTGGGCACCAGTGGCTGACGCCTGTAACCCCAGCTACTCAGAGATCAGGAGGATCATGGTTCAAGGCCAGCCTGGGGAAATAGTTCTCAAGACCCTATCTCAAAAAAAAAGCATCACAAAAAAGGGCTGGTAGAGTGGCTCAAGGTGTAGGCCCTGAGTTTAAGCCCCAGTAGCATAAAATAAACAACATTTTAAAAATAAAATTTTATGGAGGGAAACTGAGGCAGGTGGATTGTGAGTTCCAGGCCAGCCTGGGCTACACAGTGAGATTGTATCTGTAAATTAAACAAATAAAATAAAATAAATTTGAAAAGAAAAAAACCCAACAACTTTCTGGAAAGCGGTGAAATCAAGCCACACAGCAAACACAGGTGAAGGAGGTGGCAGGTTCCAATCTCAGGACAGAGAGAGGTCAGAGCAGTGATCTGTCCTTCTGTCCTTCAGAGGGTCCAGTGCTGAAAGCATCTTTTTTCAGTGTTCGACAAACTCTTGTTTTTGGTTTTTTTGGTGGCACTGGGGTTTGAACTCAGGGTCTACACTCTGAACCACTCCACCAGCCCTATCAAAATTTTGTGATGGGTTTTTGAGATAGGGTCTCACGAACTATTTGCCCAGGGCGGGCTTTGAACCGTGATCCTCCTGATCTCTGCCTCCTGAGTAGCTAGGATGACAGGTGTGAACCACCAGCACCCAGCTGAAACATTTCTTTTTTGACACAGGGACTGGGTGTGTAGCCCTGCCTCACCCAGAACTGGTAATTCTCTCGCCACAGCTTCCCCAAGTACTGGGATTACAGGAATCACTACCATGCCCAGCTGAGACTTTCAAAAAACAAAACAAAACACTAAGAAGCTTCCCCAGCACCCCCCCCACAAAAAGCACAAACATAGAGCTACTGTGTGATCACTTCCGAGTATATATCCAAAGGACATGAAATCTGAATTCCAAAGAAACATCTGCACGCCAGGACAGGCCAAGATGTGCAATCTACCTAAGCATCCAGGGACACACAAATGGGTACCGAAAATGTGCCCAGTGACAGACTTCAAAGCCACCCAAAAGGATGACATCTTGTCACTTCTGAGAGATAAGTGAGGAATTATATACACAGAAAGTGAGGCAGGGCTGACCATTCACCAGGAGGAAACCTCAAGGCAGAACCCTTGCTGACTGAGAACAGATAACCCCCGAAACGTGTGGACAAGCAGGTCCCTGTCCTTGATGACACCAGGAGGGGCGCGTGTCGTGTCCTCATCCCAAAGCAAGACTATGTCTGTGAACCCTCATTTCTGCTGGGTCTCGGGGTAGCCACTCATCCCTAAGAACCACGTTTTGGAACTTCTGCACTGTCCCTGCTTCCTACGCAGGGACCCAGCCTCCACCTCCCACGCTGGTCAGGGCAAGAACCTGGGACAGACTTGTTCGTCCAGCTCCCTTCCTGCCTCACTGCTGCAGGTTGATGTGGGGACACAGTTTCACAGTGGAGGAGGTGCCCTGAGCACTTGTCCTGCTGCCACCAGCCTATCCCCAAGCTTGAGATAGAAGGGGAAAGGAGGTAGGATTTGCACCTGTCCGTGGTCTCAGCAGACACTCAGCCCAGCTCACTTGATGGTAGCTGTCTACCCCAGGTGACATGCTGGGTGACTTCCAAACCATCCCTACATTTCT
This sequence comes from Castor canadensis, assembly GCF_047511655.1. Classification (NCBI taxonomy): domain Eukaryota; kingdom Metazoa; phylum Chordata; class Mammalia; order Rodentia; family Castoridae; genus Castor; species Castor canadensis. The sequence goes on along the minus strand of NC_133401.1, from coordinate 3,079,492 downwards.
CTGCATGCAGGCCATTCTGTGCTCGGGCCAAGGGGGACTTGCTTGTGACTTGGGACGTCACCTCCATCACCTTCCTTCTGACCCCTCCCCTGAGCCACCCAAACACAGGACACCTCTGAGTAAAAATGGTGCACTTGCTGTGAGTGTCAGCCTCCAAGGAAGGACCTCAGGCCTTTGCAGTCTCCTTGGAGCAATTCCAGAACCTTCCTGCTTGCTGTGTCTGCCCAAGGCAGATGGGATGAGCGCCTGCCCCGTTGCTGTCTGCTGGCCTCGGTACAGCATTGTTGCTAGGGCTGTACCTCTGTCCTCCTCATCCTTGGTGAGGTTGTAACCCCATCCTTGGCAAACACTAGCAATTTTTTTTTAGCTCTGTCCAAATAACCAGCTGAGCTAATTATTTAATTTTATATTCTGGCTCAAAGTCAAGGCCAGCATCTGCAGGGCTTGAGGATTTCTGAATTGTGTGCAGTGAGCTCCCAGCCTTCCTCTGCAGCAAGGTGGGAAGGGAAGGTGACCAAGGAGGGAGAATCTGGACAGGGGAAGACCCTGATAGACTCAGTGATCGGAAAACATTAATCTCACATGCACACCTCTTTTCTCTAAGGAGCCATTGTCACCCAGGCTCACCACACTCCATTTACCTGCTTAATCTCCCCAAACCGATGCCTGTGGTGAACCCTGCAAGGAAACTCTGCTTGGGGTGGGGGGGTCTTTGTCCCTTTCAGATATCAGGATGGCACAGAATACTGAAATCTCTCTCTCTCTTTCTCGGCAGTACTGGGGTTTGAATTCAGGACCTTAGATACTTCACCTGAAATTTTTGAATGGTAAGAAAGGTAGCACCTACAGTCTTTATGCCTTTTTTCACTGAACACCCTGATTCAGCCATTCACTTTCTCTCTCTCACATCTAAGGTTTCTGTCCCCCCTGTTTCTCCAGCCTGACAGATGCTATGCTTTACACACAGCTGTCCCAGTGCCTCCCCCCTCTCGTCTATTCTTCTTGCTGGGAGCCTGACTCAATTTCAGAACACACCCTGCCAGGCTGAACAGAGAAAGCTCCCTTACCTGGGCACACACCGTCTTTATGCTCTTGGCCCCATAGTCCTCAGGCCTGGCATGAAAGAGGTACTCGGAACAAGAGTCCCGACAGGGGCTACAGACACATTGCACCTGTAACAGGTAATCTTGGTTGTAACTTGATAGGACTGAGAGGCACCTAGCAATGCACGCCTCCAGGTGTGACTAAAGGCCTTTCCATACAGGACTAACTAAGGGAGAAAGATCCCGGATGGAATAAAAGGAGAGAAACCAGCTTCCTGGACACCATGAGATGAACCTCTTCTCCTCCAACACACTCCTGCCGCCATGATGCTCTGCCTCACCATGGGCTCAGAATTAATGGAAGCCAAAATCTATGGACTGATTTCTCAGAAACCCTGAGCCAAAATAAGTTGTTTGCTCAAGCATTTTGGTCACAGCTCTACCAAAGTAACTAACACACCATCCTATTTGTAGAAAATGGAATAGGTAAAGCTCACACCCAAACTTCCTTCTGTATTTCAGTGGAGGCAGTGGTAGAAATTTGTGGGAATGCAGGAATCATTTTTCAACCTCGTCGAGGTGTTTTCTAGGTCCTAATGACTGCATGATAGTCTACTTAACCAATCCCTGACGGATGGACATTAGGTTAGTTGCAATTTTTCACCATTATAAATAATACGATGATGAATATCCCTGGGCATAAATCTTTGTGGTTACCTCTGGTTACAGCTGTTGTGAAATCGCAGACATGGATTACTGAGCTAAAGTAATGAGAAATTTAAGGCTTTTAATTCATAATTCCAGTTTCCTCAAATTTATATTCCTGTACTTTTTCCTTAACCCTATATGTCCAAGCAATGAACAAGAAGTATTTTAAAGTCTTTTTCTTAACGTGATAAGAGATAATAATATATCAAGATTTTAACTTGCATTCCTTTGAAATCTGGTGAGAAAACATACATTTTCTACTTGACTAAATGGACTCCTTCTTTTACCACTTCTCATGTATTGCCTTTTGTTTATATACACTTTGGGCTTCTTTAGCCTTTTCATATCACTAACTGCAGTGTTTATTTGATGCAAATTTTGTGTATAGTTAGTTGTTTACCTAGAGTGGTACTTTTGGATGCTTCAGTATTTTAAATACTGTGTAGTAAAATCTAGAAATCTTTTTTCTATATGATTTATTCTACTAAATTTTTATAATAACAGAGAAACGTATCTGTGCTATATTAGGCAAAAAGAGAATGTATAAAATTATATTTGCGTTATGACTAGAACTCTTGTGTCAGTCACAAGAAAAACAACTTAAAGAAGGAATGATTTATTTTCAATCATGGTTTCACAGATTTTAGTCCTTGGTGGGCTCCATTGCTTTTAAGCTGTGACAAGGCAGAAACATCATGGTGGAAGGAAGTCACTCAGCTTATGACATCCAGGAAGCTGAAAGATGCAGAGAGGAAGGGTCCAGAGGGAAGAAAAGCCTTTCAAAGTCCTGCCTCCATTAACACACTTCCTAACAGCCCACCAGCAGTGAACTCTTTTTTTTTTTAATTTTTATTTTATTGATATGTGCATACAATGTTTGGGTCATTTCTCCGCCTTGCCCCCACCCCCTCCCTTATTCCCCCTTACCCCTCGCTACCTCTCTTCCCCCCAATCCCCTCCTTACTCCCCCTTACCCCTTGCTACTGGCAGGAACTATTTTGCCCTTATTTCTAATTTTGTTGTAGAGAGAGTATAAGCAATAACAGGAAGGAACAAGGGTTTTGCTGGTTGAGATAAGGATAGCTATACAGGGCATTGACTCACATTGATTTCCTGTGCGTGGGTGTTACCTTCTAGGTTAATTCTTTTTGATGTAACCTTTTCTCTAGTACCTGTTCCCCTTTTCCTATTGGCCTCAGTTGCTTTTAAGGTACCTGCTTTAGTTTCTCTGCGTTAAGGGCAACAAATGCTAGCTAGTTTTTTAGGTGTCTTACCTATCCTCACCCCTCCCTTGTGTGCTCTCGCTTTTATCATGTGCTCAAAGTCCAATCCCCTTGTTGTGTTTGCCCTTGATCTAATGTCCACATATGAGGGAGAACATACAATTTTTGGTCTTTGGGGCCAGGCTAACCTCACTCAGAATGATGTTCTCCAATTCCATCCATTTACTGGTGAATGATAACATTTCGTTCTTCTTCATGGCTGCATAAAATTCCATTGTGTATAGATACCACATTTTCTTGATCCATTCGTCAGTAGTGGGGCATCTTGGCTGTTTCCATAACTTGGCTATTATGAATAGTGCTGCAATAAACATGGGTGTGCAGGTGCCTCTGGAGTAACCTGTGTCACAGTCTTTTGGGTATATCCCCAAGAGTGGTATTGCTGGATCAAATGGTAGATCAATGTCTAGCTTTTTAAGAAGCCTCCAAATTTTTTTCCAGAGTGGTTGTACTAGTTTACATTCCCCCCAGCAGTGTAAGAGGGTTCCTTTTTCCCCACATCCTCGCCAACACCTGTTGGTGGTGGTGTTGCTGATGATGGCTATTCTAACAGGGGTGAGGTGGAATCTTAATGTGGTTTTAATTTGCATTTCCTTTATTGCTAGGGATGGTGAGCATTTTTTCCTGTGTTTTTTGGCCATTTGAATTTCTTCTTTTGAGAAAGTTCTTTTTAGTTCACTTGCCCATTTCTTTATCAGGCCTTTGTCTGATGCATAACTGGCAAATATTTTCTCCCACTCTGTGGGTGTTCTCTTCAGTTTAGAGACCATTTCTTTTGTTGAGCAGAAGCTTTTTAGTTTTATGAGTTCCCATTTATCTATGCTATCTCTTAGTTGCTGTGCTGCTGGGGTTTCGTTGAGAAAGTTCTTACCTATACCTACTAACTCCAGAGTATTTCCTACTCTTTCCTGTACCAACTTTAGAGTTTGGGGTCTGATATTAAGATCCTTGATCCATTTTGAGTTAATATTGGTGTAGGGTGATATACAGGGATCTAGTTTCAGTTTTTTGCAGACTGCTAACCAGTTTTCCCAGCAGTTTTTGTTGAAGAGGCTGCTATTTCTCCATCGTATATTTTTAGCTCCTTTGTCAAAGACAAGTTGGTTATAGTTGTGTGGCTTCATATCTGGGTCCTCTATTCTGTTCCACTGGTCTTCATGTCTGTTTTTGTGCCAGTACCATGCTGTTTTTATTGTTATTGCTTTGTAATATAGTTTGAAGTCAGGTATTGTGATACCTCCTGCATTGTTCTTTTGACTGAGTATTGCCTTGGCTATTCGTGGCCTCTTGTGTTTCCATATAAATTTAACAGTAGATTTTTCAATCTCTTTAATGAATGTCATTGGAATTTTGATGGGAATTGCATTAAACATGTAGATTACTTTTGGGAGTATCGACATTTTTACTATGTTGATTCCACCAATCCATGAGCATGGGAGATGTCTCCACTTTCTATAGTCTTCCTCAATCTCTTTCTTCAGAAGTGTATAGTTTTCCTTGTAGAGGTCTTTCACATCTTTTGTTAGGTTTACACCTAGGTATTTGATTTTTTTTTGAGGCTATTGTAAATGGAATTGTTTTCATACATTCTTTTTCCGTTTGCTCATTGTTAGTGTATAGAAATGCTAATGATTTTTCTATGTTGATTTTATATCCTGCTACCTTGCTATAGCTATTGATAATGTCTAGAAGCTTCTGAGTAGAGTTTTTTGGGTCTTTAAGGTATAGGATCATGTCATCTGCAAATAGGGATATTTTGACAGTTTCTTTACCTATTTGTATTCCTTTTATTCCTTCTTCTTGCCTAATTGCTCTGGCTAGGAATTCCAGTACTATGTTGAATAGGAGTGGAGATAGTGGGCATCCTTGTCTGGTTCCTGATTTTAGAGGGAATGGTTTTAATTTTTCTCCGTTAAGTATAATGCTGGCTGTAGGTTTGTCATATATAGCTTTTATAATGTTGAGGAACTTTCCTTCTATTCCTACTTTTCTTAGAGCTTTTATCATGAAATGGTGTTGGATCTTATCAAAGGCTTTTTCTGCATCTATTGAGATGATCAAGTGGTTTTTGTCTTTGCTTCTGTTAATGTGGTTTATTACGTTTATTGATTTTCGTATGTTGAACCACCCCTGCATCCCTGGGATGAAGCCTACCTGGTCGTGGTGAATAATCTTTTTGATGTGTTGCTGAATTCGGTTTGCCATTATTTTGTAGAGGATTTTTGCGTCAATGTTCATTAAGGAGTTTGGCCTATAGTTCTCCTTTTTGGAGGTGTCTTTGCCTGGTTTTGGGGTAAGTGTAATACTGGCTTCATAAAATGTGTTTGGCAGTTTTCCTTCCCTTTCTATTTCATGGAACAGTTTAAGGAGGGTTGGTATCAGTTCTTCTTTAAAGGTCTGATAGAATTCAGCAGAGAATCCATCAGGTCCTGGACTTTTCTTTTTGGGGAGACTCTTGATTGCTGCTTCAATTTCATTTTGTGTTATAGATCTATTCAGGTGATTAATTTCCTCTTGGTTCAGTTTTGGATGATCATATGTATCTAGAAATCTGTCCATTTCTTTTAGATTTTCAAATTTATTTGAATATAGGTTCTCAAAGTAGTCTCTGATGATTTCCTGGACTTCCATGGTGTTTTTTGTTATCTCCCCTTTTGCATTCCTAATTCTACTAATTTGGGTTTTTTCTCTCCTCATTTTAGTCAGGTTTTCCAGGGGTCTGTTGATCTTGTTTATTTTTTCAAAGAACCAACTTTTTGTTTCATTAATTCTTTGTATGGTTTTTTTTGGCTTCCATTTCATTGATTTCAGTTCTTATTTGTATTATTTCTCTCCATCTATTTGTTTTTGAATTTGTTGTTCTTGTTTTTCTAGGAGTTTGAGATGTATCATTAGGTCATTGATTTGGGATCTTTCAATCTTTTTAATATATGCACTCATGGCTATAAAGTTTCCTCTCAGGACTGCCTTTGCTGTGTCCCATAGGTTCCGGTAGGTTGTGTTTTCATTTTCACTGATGTCCAGGAACTTTGTAATTTCCTCTTTTATTTCATCAATGACCCATTGTTCATTAAGTAATGAGTTATTCAGTTTCCAGCTGTTTGCATGTTTTTTGTCTTTACTTTTGTTGTTGAGTTCTACTTTTACTGCATTGTGATCAGATAGTATGCATGGTACAATTTGTATTTTCTTATATTTGCTGAGACTTGCTTTGTGCCCTAGAATATGATCTATTTTGGAGAAGGTTCCATGGGCTGCTGAGAAGAATGCATATTGTGTAGAAGTTGGATGAAATGTTCTGTAGACATCTACTAGGTCCATTTGATCTATTGTATATTTTAGATCTTGGATTTCTTTATTGAGTTTTTGTTTGGATGACCTATCTATTGATGATAATGGGGTGTTAAAGTCTCCCACGACCACTGTGTTGGCGTTTATATATGCTTTTAGGTCTTTCAGGGTATGTGTGATGAAATTGGGTGCATTGACATTGGGTGCATACAGGTTCTTGATTATTATTTCCTTTTGGTCTATTTCCCTTTTTATTAGTATGGAATGTCCTTCTTTATCTCGTTTGATCAAGGTAGGTTTGAAGTCTACTTTGTCAGAGATAAGTATTGCTATTCCTGCCTGTTTTCGGGGGCCATTGGCTTGGTAAATCTTCTTCTAGCCTTTCATCTTAAGCCTATGCTTATTTCTGTCGGTGAGATGGGTCTCCTGTAAGCAACAAATTGTTGGATCTTCCTTTTTAATCCATTTCATCAAGCGGTGCCTTTTGATGGGGTAGTTAAGTCCATTAACATTAAGCGTTAGTACTGATATTTGTGTGGTGATTCCTGCCATTTAGTTGTCTTAGTTGTTTGAAGGTTTGATTGTGTGTACCTAACTTGATGTTACTCTCTACCTTGTTTCTTTTTCTTTTCCTGTGGTTTGGTGCTGCCTGTCTTTTCATGGTTGAGTTTGGTTTCACTTTCTGTGTGCAGGATCCCTTGAAGAATCTTTTGTAGTGGTGGTTTTGTGGTCACATATTGTTTTAGTTTCTGCTTATCATGGAAGACTTTTATTGCTCCATCTATTTTGAATGATAGTTTTGCTGGGTAGAGTGTCCTGGGGTTGAAGTTATTTTCATTCAGTGCCCGGAAGATCTCACCCCACGCTCTTCTTGCTTTTAATGTTTCTGTTGAGAAGTCTACTGTGATTTTGATGGGTTTACCTTTGTATGTTATTTGTTTTTTCTCTCTTACAGCCTTCAATATTCTTTCCCTAGTTTCTGAACTTGTTGTTTTAATGATGATATGTCATGGGGTAGTTCTATTTTGATCTGGTCTGTTTGGTGTCCTGGAGGCCTCTTGCATCTGTATGGGAATAGATTTCTCTAGATTTGGGAAATTTTCCGTTATTATTTTGTTGAATATATTACACATTCCCTTTGCTTGCACCTCTTCTCCTTCTTCAATGCCTATGATTCTCAGGTTTGGTCTTTTGATGGGGTCGGTGAGTTCTTGCATTTTCTTTTCACAAGTCTTGAGTTGTTTAACTAATAGTTCTTCGGTTTTTCCTTTAATTACCATTTCATCTTCGAATTCTGAGATTCTGTCTTCTGTTTGTTCTGTTCTGCTGGATTGGCCTTCCATTTTGTTTTGCAGTTCTGTTTCATTCTTTTTTCTGGGGTTTTCCATATCCTGGGTCATTTCCTCTTTAATGTTGTCTATTTTTGTCCTGAGTTCATTTATCTCTTTATTAATTGTGTTCTCTGTTTCAGTTTGGTGTTTATACAGTGCTTCTATGGTTTCCTTTATTTCTTCTTTTGCTTTTTCAAGTTCTCTATTTTTGTTGTCTTGGAATTTCTTGAGTGTATCCTGTACATTTTGGTTGACCATTTCCAGTATCATCTCTATAAAATTCTCATTGAGTACCTGTAGTATGTCCTCTTTTAAATTATTCTTGTGGGCTTCATTGGGTTCTTTGGCATAGTTTATCTTCATTTTGTTGGAGTCTGGATCTGAGTATCTGTTTTCTTCATTTCCCTCTGGTTCCTGTACTAATTTTTTGCTGTAGGGAAACTGTTTTCCCTGTTTTTTCTGTCTTCCCGTCATTGCCCTTGGTGTTGTTACTGTCCCTGTACTGTGTGCAATTAAGTATTTTCTACCTTGTAATAATAAAAATGGTGATACTTGGAGTGGAAGGGTGAGAGGAGAGGGGAAGCAAAGAAGCTAAAGAAAGAGGGACAAACAAATATACAAACAAGTAAAAAAACAAAAACAAGCAAAGAAACAAAAAAATTTCAAAGATATAAACAGGGAGAGATAGTGTACTAATCAACAGTAAGCTAAACAGGCACTAGAGAGACAGAGAGAGGATTGAAAAATAAAAAAAAAAGTAAAATAAAATCTCCAAGTTCAAATGCAATAGAGTTTCAGTCTTAATAATTTTGGTGTTAGTCCCTCAGCCTCCATTCCTGGAGATGGTGTCTCAGGAGTAGTTCTGTCGTTGTCTCATCAAAGGGGAAAAAACCAAACCAAACCAAACCAAACCAAACAAAACACCACCAAGTGTCCCAAGTTCAAATGCAATACAGTTCCAGTAAGTTTTTCAGCATGCAGGTGTAGTTCGGTTGTTTTCTCATCAAAGGTAGGGAGAGAGAAAAAAAGAGTCTGGAGACAGTTCTGTGAATGTCTATCTGCGGCTGTGGCTCACCTGCCCGCTGCTGTCAGCCTGCTGTTGCTGGCGGCGTTATTTATGCAGATCTCAGGGGTGAGCTTAGCACTCACCTGGCCCCGCAGGCATTGTTTACTCAGAGTTCTCCTGTGCGTGAGCCGCTGCTGCAAGCTTTCCCCTTTCCAAGCACACTGAGGGAGGTGACACTGCACCCACTTTCTCAGGCCTGTGTGTTTATTTACAGCTCACGTGGGAAGTGGGTCTTCCCCCCTCTCCTGTGGAGTTTTCTTCCCACCACCACTTTTACAAGCTTTCCCGCTCCTGGTTGCTGGGCATGTGCCACCACTCCTGCCTTCTCCAGCTGGCTTATTTGTGAGGGATTTCCCCTTCCTCCCCCCTTAGGTGCTTAGGGCACCCCACCCTCTTTGTTACATGTCTTTATTGTTCTTATTGCTTATTACTCAGTTTTTCTTTTGTCCCTGGGTGGGGGTCGGTCTGTCCAGGGGGTATGCTGATCTGGCCCAGGGTTGTCTGTGGGATTACAACAGGCTGCTTAGCTCACCTTATGGTCTGCATTTTCCCAAGCTGACTGGGCACTGCTGTCTGGTGGTTCAGGAGCCCTCCTGGTTTCTCCATTTAATGTGAAGTGGGGATGCTATGTGTGGGCTGGGGGTGTGGAGGAGTCAAAGTTTTGCCTCTTCTTGGTGGTTTTTCCTGGAAGGTGTATCTCCATCATCTCTCCAAGATTTTAGTTTAGGAGGCACGCTTTCTTCTTCCTCCCTCTGGCTGCCATCTTGGAATCCTCCGCAGCGGTGAACTCTTCAGGGGACTCACCCACGATGAACGAGATGCTCACAACTTGATCACCTCTCCATAGCTCCACTGGCTGGGGACCAAGCCTTTTGCACTTGAGTCTTTTAGGACTTCATGAGTCTTTTATATTCTTCATATACAGAAAGTAGCAATTATGTAACATGCACACTCCAAAGTAAACCCAAAGTCCTAACAGCAAAAACAAGAATTGAATCAAAACAGTGATTGATTTTGGGAATTGGGTATGTAGATATTTTTCTTTGATTTGGTGGTACTGGGGTTTGAACTCAGGGCTTCTTGTTTACTAGGCAGGCACTCTACCACTTGAGCCACTCTGCCAGCCTTGTGTGTGTGTGTGTGTGTGTGTGTGAGTGTACAGTATGTTAGAGATAAGGTCTCAGGAACTATTTGTCCAGGCTGGCCTTGACCCCAAATCCTCCTGATCTCTGCCTCCTGAGTATCCTGGATTACAGGCATGAGCCACAAGCATCAGGCAAAGTCTGGTCTCTGGTCCACAGTCCTGTTCCCACAAAGGGTTTCTGTCTGTCCTTCCATTTGCTTTCTTCTTGTATTTCCCACAGCCAAACCATGGAAGTGCAGGATCTGGGTTTTATGTGACAAGCAAACCTGTTTTCTACCACACTGCAGAGAAGAGACTTGACATGTTTGCTCCTCTTGGAACTTTCTTGCTCCAAAGCCCTGCCTCCCACAGCACATGTACAAACACACACACACACACACACACACACACACGCACATCACTCATGGCATTTACTCTCTCATCTGATTTTAGTTCAACACAAATTCCTCCAAGGGGTCTTGTGAGATCAACAACCCAATTGGACCTCTGAGTGGTCTCCATTGGCTGCTTCATCCAAAACTTAGTACAATTTCCTCCTGCAGATTGCAGCCCTCGGGATTCCCTCTCTGCCTTAATGCCTGCCATGGTATTTGACACACATCAGTGGTGTAGGGGATACTACTGACTGTGAGAATAAGGGAATGAGTGAATCCCTCCAAAGAACCCCAAGTCCATGCTCCAACAGGTTTTGGAGGGACACCCCTGCTGTCTGACTTCCCAGTGAGCCCCTCAGATGAGGCTGTGTAACAGGAAGTGTCATGAGTTCAATTTGAAGTGTCCTCCACAAGCTCATGTTTTCAACACTTGGTTCCCAGCTAGTGGAGCTGTTTGGGGAAGTGGTGGAAAGTTTATGGTGTGGGACCAAGCTGGAAGAAGTCAGTCAAATGGGGGTGGGTCCTTTTTCTCTCTCTCTCTCTGTTTCCTGTCCACCATAAGACAAGTACCCTTCGCCACTTGCTCCCACTGTCACGACACTGTGTCTCCACATTGATCCAGAAACAACAGAGCAGCCTTGTTGGATGGAGCCCTCTGAAACCATGAACCAAAATAAATCCTTCCTCCCTTGAGGTGGTTTGTCAGGCATCCCCATCACTGCAATACTAAAGTAACTAGACAGAATGTTTGCTGAAGGGTTTAAAGGGCTAAGTATTGAGAAAGGAGAGGAGCAGGGTTACAAGTTCAAAGTCTTTACAAACTACGTACAGGTTAGAAGGGAACCAAGCTAAGTCTACAGTAGAAGCAGTCTAGAAGACACAGTCACAGCCTGTGCTGGAGCACAAGAAAGACTCCAGCCTAACCAGGGAAATGCACAGCCTTGGATATAAGAAAATCCATTGATGCAAGTGCTACCATCTTGTTTTTGTCTCTTGGTTCTGGGATGCCAGAACCACAGGCCCCAGCACAGCCCTCTATCATGTCTTCACCCTGCAAATCAGAGCCACCCTGATGGGAAGCAGTCACAGCAGGTACCTCTCCTGCATTAGAAGAAGCTGTGCCCACTGTCCCCCAGCAACAGTGAGAGGGTAAAGTGGCACAGTAGTACCACACAGAGGAGCCACAGAGGGATACAGAACCATGAAAGATTGTGACAAGAAATGTGACAGAACGGTCAGGACTTGCTGAGATTCGACACCCAATAATAGCATTTAGATAGATAGATAGATAGATAGATAGATAGAGTCTATTTGTCTATTTTCTATCCATCTACATCTATCTATCTATCTATCTATCATCTCTCTCTCTCTCTCTCTCTTTCTCTCTTTCTCTCTCTCTCTCTCAAGAGTGACTGTAACTTTGCCTCAGATCATTTGCCAACCTACTTCTTCCAGAAGAGAGGGAAAATTAGTAAATATTTTCAACTATGTGACCATGCAGTCTACACCATAGCTAGTTAATTCTGCCACTGGTCACTAAAGCAGTCCCAAACAGCATATAAATGAATGAGTGTGGAGCTGATGGAGTGGCTCATGTGGTAGAGTGCCTGCTTAGCAAGCATGAAGCCCTGAGTTCAAACCCCAGTACCGCCAAAAAACAAAACAAAACAAAAAACAAATGAATGTAGCTGTGTTTCAATAAAACTTTATTTACAAAAATAGAACCAAATCTGGCCCATGGACTATAGCTCACTGAGTCCTGTCCTAGAATAGAAAATAGTAGAAGATAATATAATGTAATATATATATAATATATATATATAATAGGGTAGGGTAGAATAGAATAGGTACTGCAGGGTAGAATAGGGTTGGGTAGGTTAGAATAGAATAGGGTACGGTAGAATAAGATAGGGTAGGGTTGGGTAGGATAGGGTGGGGTAGAATAGGGTAGAATAAGGTAGGGTAGAAGAATAGACTAGAATAATAATAAGAGTTGCCTACTCTCTCCATATAAAGAAAAGGTCAACATTTAAAGCCTTTATACTTACTTACTAACAAAATGATTCTGAAGTTCATTTGAAAAATAAAGGGAAGGTAGTTAAATATTTTTCGTAAAGACTTACAAGGAATGGTGTGCAGTAACAGGTATTAAAATGCCTTACAGAGCCACAGTGCAGGAAACAATGTGGTATGAGAGCCGAAACGCTCTTTAGTGTACACAGCCTTGATTTATCATAGCCGAGGCAGCTCACCAAAAAGCAGAGGTGGATTATTCTGTGATTGGCATCCAAAATTACTGGCTGTTTAGAAGAAAATTCAAGCCATACCCATACTTCCCATTCTATAGTAAAAATCAATTTATAAATGTATTAATTAATTTTTAAAAATTCATGAAAAATATAAGAGCTATCAAGCCAGGGAGGGATTTTTTTAAACATAAAATTAGTGTAAGATAGAAAAAGAAAAAAATGATAAAACTAGCTTTGTAAACACTCCTGGCATTTTATGTAAAAACACATAGCCATCATAAACAAAATAACCAAATAGACAAGGATGTAAAAACACTATAGATAAGGAATTCATTTCCTTCATGTTTTAAAAACTGCTTAAAAATCAATGGAAGAAAAAAAAATCTAGTTACCTACCAGGAAACAAAATCAATTAGCGATCCTCTAAGTTGTGGGAATCCCAGGAATGCTTATTTTTACACTTTATTGTATTTTCTGATATTTTGCAGTAAACACAGGCTACTTTCCTCGCAGAATAAAGAATTGATGATATCTTAAAGCACATGTTTAACCCAATAGCAGTGGGTTGGAGGGGAAAATTGCAAAAACATGAGATTTTACAAAATATTCATCCAAATGTGTAAAGGACATTTAGCAATGACGAGTCAGTGATTGCAGAAATAACAACGAGCAGCAATACGGACAGAGAGACATGTGAAGAGTTTTTTAAAAGCATGAACGTGTTCTGGGTGGTGAAGCTGGGGAGAGATTGTGTTTTCCTCTGTGTTTGTCATTATATACATGAGCAAAATCTTTCTGGAAGGAAGGATGGTGATGTATCTTACCAGCCTCAAATATTGACATGGCCTTAAATCCAGTTCTGCTTGTAAGGGTTAATCCTTTACAGAGAACCGGGGGTCACAGTGAACATCAAGAAGTCAGCCAGGCTCAGAGAGCCAAAGTCCTCATGTGTTCTCTCTCATATGTGGAATATGACCCAATGCAAACACAGCAATATCTTGAAAACCAGATCACGCTGACGGGAGGTCACATACGAGAGAGGGAGGGTAAAAGCAGGAAGGTGAGGTGAATGTGGTTGATGTACTTTCTATACAAGAATGAATATAGAATTTTTAAATCTGTTGAAATCACCATCAAGAAGGGGACTGAGGTAGAAAGGAGAAAAATAGAGGGGATGAACCAATTCGGATTATAATATATATATATATGTATGGAAATGTCACAAGGAAACTCCCTGTATCTTAAACAAGCATAAATATCTTTTTTCAAAAACAGAGGTCCTGTATTGGGGTTGGCAGCAGTGGGAGGGGGGAGGATATAAGGAAAGGGTGTGGGAGGGTGAATATGGTGGAATATTATGCACTCATGTATGAAAATGGAAAAATGAGACCTGTTGAAACTATTCCAGGAATGCGGGAGGAGATAAAGGAGAATACATCAACCATGATATATTGTAAGAACTTCTGTAAATGTCACAATGCATCCCCAGTACAACAATACTATAAAAAAAATCCTAAATACAGACAGACCCTTGAAGGGTTAATCCTCACAGTGAATTGAGGGGTGGGAAGAGGACACAACGATTTATGCACACAGAGCTACAGCCTGGCTATTGTGTCCTCTGTTGCTCCCTGCTTCTGGAACTGAATGCTTTCTTTACCATCTGTGACAACCAGCCTGGATTCTGGCATCAAGAATGTCCCCAACAGTCCGTACTTGGTAAGTTCCAGGAACAGGTATCTGGGAAAGGTGCTTTCCACTGGGCCATCCACCCCTCCTGGGACCAATTGCTCTGTCCCAGCAGGCTCTGTCATCCACACTCCTCTTACTAAATGGACCAAGTCCAATGCTAGGGGCATTGGTTTGCATCAGAAGACCTGGAAGAAATCCTTGTCTGTGTCCCACACCGTGTGAACTTGGACCTCTTTTTCCTTAACTCCACATTAGCACTGGGAGGCACGGGTCACTTTGACCCTATGTGATGGTGGCATTTGATGTCCCTACACCCTCCACCCTCCTCACCCTCCCATGCCCTGCTGCTGTGAGATGCATCAAGGAGAGCAGATGTGAACAAGGGCTCATTCCACAGGGCCCTGTGAACCTGAAAAGCATTTTTTTAAGGCTCTGAGCAATGCAGACACTGGAGCCTTGAAGTCTCTTTCTTTCTCCTCCCTTTCCCTGTGCCAAGAGAACCAAAGTGTCCCAGAAGTGTGACCTAGTTGCCATAGTACAGTCCAGGATTAAGTTAGAGTCCTACCCCAGGTCACACACTGCTGGACGTTGATGGTTTTTCTGCTACAGCTTAGACAAATTGCAAAGACAAAAAAAAAAAAAAATCCAAGAGTCATTCTAGAAATTTTCTTCTCAATCAATCATTCTCCCTCATCTTATCATCTTACCCAAACTCTTACCCACCTTCTTCCCTGCATATCCTTTCAGGGAAGAGAGTGAAATTCTTGGAAGTTTTCTCCTTGTTCTTAGGATAAAGACCCATTGTCTAACAAGCAGGAATGAACTGCCCCTGCCTACCCTACCACAGTGTCTTGCACTACTTCCCTCCAGACTTAAGGACCTCAAATACACTACACCCTCCCACCCCAGGGCCTTTGCATTGCAGGCTTCTCTAACTCCACCCTCCTTGGCTCACCCTTTCCTTACAAACTCTTTTTTGTCCTCTACTAATATTATCTGTGACCTCTGAGACATCAGTTCCTTGGAGAAGTCTTTCCTAAGTCTCAAGATTAGACAAAATTTCCCCAAGTATAAGTCACATGACTTTTCTATCATAAGCTAAACAGAGATCTTTGATCTGAGGCTTCTGAGTCTGTTTCTTAGGTTAGTTCCATGAAGGAGGTGAACAAATGAATGAATAAAAGTGTTAGGGCTTGAATCTGAAATGTACCCTGAAGTCTCCCGTATTAAGGTCATGGTCCCAGCTGATGGGCTTTTGAGATGTGACTGGATCCTGAGTTTCAACTCCATCAATGGATTAATCCATTAATGAGCTCATAGGTGAATGCGGTGGGGCTTGTTGGAGGAAGTAGGTCACTGGGCACAGGACTTTCAGGGTTATATCCTGTCCCCACCTTTTCCTTTCTGGGTCTCTCTGCTTCCTGGATATCTCTGTCCCACCATGCTCTGTCTGCCTTGATGCTCTGCCTCACAAGAGGCCCAGAAGCAATGGAGCCAAGTGGCCATGGACTGAAATTTCTGAAACCATGAACGCAAATAAATTCTTCCTCCTTTAAGTTCAGTATTTGTCACAGCAGTCACACTAAGCGAGAAACACAAAGTGAATGAATGAACGAGTAGACAGGAAAAAGTTCTACCTTCTCCACTAGAGACCAGCTTTGGAGACTGGAATATTTGACTGGTGGCCACGCTGAGATGAGACCTGGGGGCTAGGATGGGGATGAAGGCCTTCCCTTCTGTCATCTGACCATCTCTCCCAGACCCATGGACAAAAGCAGAGAGCACCAGTGCAGCAAGGGACTTTAAGGAGGAATTAGAAACAGGAAGATACTCATCCAGGCCCAGGGAGGTAAGTGGTCCTGCTGGCTGTGTTCCCCCTCTCGCTTCTGCCTCCCTCTCACCATGCATCTTCTCAGTCATCTACTCTGTATTCTTACCATTCCAATGAACCCTGCAGCCTTGTCTGCTGTCTTTAACCAGAAACATAATCGCCTCATTAACCTTTTGGGGGAAGGTTCTGCTCTGCCCCCTAAGGGTTGGAGGTCAGGATTTCTGGGCAGGCTGGTGGCCTGAGCTTAGTTGGCCAGCCAGAATTAATAGGAAATCAGCATGTCAGGGGGGAGGAGGGACAGTGCTTTCATTGCTAGGTGAGGAGCTGGCATTGCTGACTCCTGGGGCACTGCACTCTGGCTCTTTTGCATTTGGGGCTGTTATTTAAGCTCGTGCACATTCTTCCCTTTGGCTAGTGGGGAATCCAGGGACCCAGGGTTTTCAGACGTAGGTTTATGATGGGGCTGACACTGTGCTAGTCCTTCCTGGTGGTGCTCACCCACTAGGGAAGCCAAGGAAAACCTAGGGGTCAATAAGATTTGGTTGGACAGCAAGACGTGGGAACTATTTCCACAGCATCTATGGCCAAGAAAGTTGGACTTTCTGCTCTGCCTGTCTTTACTCTGAGCAAGCGATCAGCTGGACAGACTCACAGGGGAAGTTGGTCCAGTGACTGCAAGATTCCTGGGTGGTTTTGGAAGAGGGTTGGGACAACCCAGTGGGACCCTCAAGGTGTCTGACTGTCTCTGGAATGATTCACATGCATTCTTTTGCTTAATCCCCTCAACATTAAGCCTCCGAAGTAGCCATGATGATCAACGGAGGGTCAGGACAAAACTGCCATCCAGGGTGTGACACACAAGTCCTGTTTACCTAGAATTCTGTGCTCTGACACTTTCTGCATCACATACTGTGTCATCATTCCCCTTGTAAAACTTGCAACGATAGCTGAGCCTACCCTATTACGAAATCGCCGTAAAGATATGTTCAAGAGAATGGAAATTTCTGGAACTTTCTACCATCTCTTTTATAACCTTTAGAGTTTACAGGAGGAATCTTGCAGAATAAAAAAGGTCAAGTGAAGAAATCTTGTAGATTCATGAAGGTGCACAAACCCTCTCAACTTCTATTCCAGGACTCAGGCCAGAGGAATTCCAGCTTGAAACGACGGCCTTGACACCATCGTTGCAAAGAGTCAGACATTCATTTGTCCCAAGGTCTCCTGGGCATCTGTCAGAGTCATCCTGCCCTCAGCTCAGGTCACTCTTGCCTTGCATCTTAGTCTGTTTGGGCTGCTGGAACCACAGAAATGTATTTCTCATGGCTCTGGGGACTAGGAAGGCCAAGGTTATAGCACTGGCAAGGGAGGTGTCTTCTTGCTGCACGGATGGAGGAGAGAATTTTGGTCTCTTGGGCTCCTTGTGAGAGCACTGACTGCATTTATGGGGCTCCCCGCTATGGCTTACTCACCGCCGCCAAGCCTCCCCCACCTAATAGCATCACATAGAGACTTGGGTTAAACATATGAATTTTAGGGAACATAGTACAAGTCTACAGCAGCTGGTCCACATGGCTTTCCAGAACACTTGCAAGGTGTTTGGTGGCCTGGGAACCCAGAGGAGGGCACTGGTCTTGGCTGACCCTGCAGCTTTACTCACCTGAATGGAGGTTCTTGGGGTGCCCCTGGGCTCTAGTTGCTCCTCCAAGAACCACTGAGCCCCATTTCACAGCAGGGGCGCGTTAGTTTCCAGGGCACTGTGGATTGTCAGGGATCATGCACAGACAACAGGAGCCTTTTGGGTCAGTGGACAAGTCTCACCCCCTGCGCGCAGTGTGGCCTTGACTGCCAGCATGCAGTGGACACAATGGTGCCACCGAGTTCTCCCAGCACAGGAGGCCTGAGCTGGCCTCCGTGTAAGATCTGGTTGTTCAGCTGGACACACGGCTTGTTCATTTTTTCAGTTTTTTCTTCTTGGACCCAAGAGGTAGAGGAACAGTTCATCACACACCTTGGAAAACACTTCATCATGGCTGGCTAAGGTGACACTCCACCAGCCCTTTTTTGTGATGGTTTTTTTTTTATGGTAGCATCTTGTGAACTATTCCTGATCTCTGCCTCCTGAGTAGCTAGGATTACAGGCGTGAGCCACCAGCACCTGGCCCACATTTTTTCTTTATTATGTATCTGACTGCTGATCCAACTTCCATCTGTGGATGAATCCATTTGGATAGACACAGTGGGCAGATGAGACAGCCCACAAAGAGGGGCAGCCTGTGTAAGCCTTTATTACTGCTAAACACAGTAAAGCTATTCTCAGAGAACATTTCTCACTTTTCTGCACAATGCTTTCACTTAAAAAAATATGTGCACATATATGAGTTTATTTAATCATTTGAGGAGCCCCAAAGGATCACTGTTATCCCTCTCCCCTCTCAGACCTTCACTTGGTAAATGCAGGCAGAGATAGTTGAAGTGACCTGTCCAAGGTCACACACCTGTGGCCTATGGTCAGAGAAGTTCTGTTCCATTTTCCAGGGGTCCAGCAGAATGATAGGGCTGGGGGCAGAGAAGGGACTTCCACTGAGTCAGGTCATGACTAGGAGAGAAGGGGACTGGGAGGTGGGTCAACGTGAGTTACTGTGGAAGCCAGGGGTCTGGAGGCTGCTATACCCTTAATATTGGCTCCTTGCTTTGGACGAGTAATTTATCCTGCCTGGGCATGGATTCCTTCATTCATAAGGTGGAGTCATTCCTAATAATGACGATGGCCTCTCACATGAACCAGGAAGGTTAAAAGAGGTAATGTAAGCAGGAGAGTATTATTGATTGATTGTTGATTGATTTTTGGCAGTACTGGGGTTTGAACTCAGGACCTTGCACTTGCTCAACAGGTGCTTTACCCTATAAGCCACTCCCCCCAGCCCTTTGTGCTTTGGTTAGTTTAAGGATAGGTTTCTCATTTTTTGCACAGGGCCAGTCTCAGACCACAATCTCCTACCTTACACCTTCAGTGTAGCTGGGATTATAGGTTTATTTGGGATTACCTGGGCTGATTTTGAACTGAAATCCTTCCACTCTCCATCTGCCAAGTAGCTGAGGTTACTGGTGTGAGCTGCTTTGTGTGGCTAGGATAGTTTTTAATTCTAAAGTCTAAGTTCGTTTATCTGGGGAAAGACCCTGGTTGGAGTAGGTATGTTAGGATTTCAAGCTCAGTTCATGTCCCAGGGGGCTGTGTGGCCTTGGGAAATCCTCTCACCCTCTCTGGGCCTCAGAAGGACTACACAGAGTCTGAGTCAGATGAGCTCTAAGAATCCCTTGAGCCCAGGGACTCAAGTGAAACCTGAATCAGAGGTGGGGGCTGTTCCTGGGAAAGGGATAGGCACCTGTGCACACGTGTGCGAGCTGTTTGTGTACGTGAGCACAGATGTGTCCGTGTGCATGTGGAATCTGTGGACATGTCTGTGAGCTCGTTACTATGCCTGTAAGTATGTGCGCATGGAGGACACACACGCATTTGCGCGTGCACAAGCGCGTGTGTGGTTTTGAGCATGTACACTGGCACACGTGCGTGGAGAGGGTTTTGCGTAATATTTCTGAGATCAATGGAGATCTCAGAAATAGCCCCTTTTCCCACAGTCCCCTCAGCACCCCTACTCCCCCCTGCCCCGCCCCAGGCCAGGCAACTAGAAATGTGGGGTTTGCTGTCCTGGGCACCGTGCTGGAGGAAGTCATGGTGGCGGTGATGGTGACAGGACATTTGTAGGCTTCAGTGCAATTCAGATTGCTCTACCCTGTCCCCATCTTCCTGTCCCCAAGCACTCAAAACCACATAGATGGTGTCAGGGGGGTAGGGGGAGGACAGAAGCAAGAGGGGCTGAGCACAGATGTGCAAGAGTGCGAGGACAGCCACAGGACACTCCTCCTTGGCTTCTGTTGACCTCCAGTGAGAACCCCGAAACCAGCCCCCCCTTGCCTTCTACTGATGATCTGGGTCTGTGGGGGCAGTGTTGGGGTTTCCACATGCTGGGCACCAGGGACTGGACACACCTGTCCTCTAGGCACAGGGGACTCAAGAGGAAGGGCAAGCCCCAAGGCCAGGGCAATGCCACTCCCACTGCAACAGAGCCACCTGGGCCTGGTACTTTGTCACCACTGAAAGCCTCCTATCCCGGCTCCCCCTGCACTATTAATCTCAGAAAAGCGTGTTGTCAAACCTAATGAAAAAGGGGAAGCCACCAAGGAGAAGGTATCCACACCTCGGGCTGACAGGTGTCAGGTCGGCTGTGCAGCGTCCTGCTGGGGACAGTGCTGTGAACAGAAACAGTGGGGGGAGTGGCTGGGGAGAGGGCAGAGGCTCCACAGGTGCAGGATGAGCCACGCCTGCCAACAGAACATGGTTTTGTGGCAGGAAGGAGGACCAAGGACAGGGGCCTGGAGGGGACATTTTCTGGGATGTAGGGTGACACCACTTGACCAGGTTCTCACCTCTGCTGGGACCTCCAGAGCAAGATGTACAGGTGGCTTGTGGCTGGGTCCCAGCTCTGTCCCTACTCTGAGACCCCACGAAAGGGACTGAGACAGCTCTACTCAGAGTCTTTAGCTTGTCCATCAGAGGATTTCAGCTAGTATGTAAAATGGCTGTCATTTGATAAAGTAGTTATAAATATTAAAAGTGGATATCTTAGGGCTGGGGACATGGCTCAGTGGTAGTGTTTGCCTGGTGTGCACAAGGCCTTGGGTTCGATCTATAGCACCACAAAATATAAAAAACAACACAAAGCCAGACTTGCCATTTTTCTTGAAAAATTAAAAAAATCTGACCATTTGGGGCACATGGTGGTAACTGGTGGCCCTGAGGTGGTATGAGCTTACCAGCCACCTGGGCCCCAGCACTCCTAACCATGGCTGGCGTCCATGTCCCTCACCGCTGTGCTGGGCAGTCCCTCCCAAGAGGTCCACATTCCTCATGGGCACAGATACGCCTTCTGGGGTCCTGCGGCCTCCTGTTCTTTTTATGGTTATTTGCTGGTTTATATTGATGCCAGGAGGCAGCTAATGGAGCATCGTCCAGCCCCCTTCTTGGTTTCCCCTCTGTCCCATTCTCCTCCGTGGGTGCTCTTTCTCTCTCTCTCTCTCTCTCTCTCTCTCTCTCTCTCTCTCTCTCCCTCCCTCTCCGTGTCTTCCTCTTCCTCTCTTTCTCTCCTTCTCTTTCTTTCTCTCCCTCTCTCTCTTCCTCTTTCTTCCCCCTCTTTCTCTCTCTTCCTCTCTTTCTCTTCCTTACTCTCTTCCTCTTTCTCTTTCTTTCTCTCTTCTCTCTCTTCTTCTTGCTCTCTTGTCTTTTCTGCTCTCTCCTCTCCCGCCTCTCTCTTCCTTTTGCTTTTTCTTTCTCTCTGTTCCCCCTTGCTTCTTCTCTCTTCTTTTCTCTTCCTTTCTTCCTTCTCCCTCTCTCTTCCATTTCTTCTTTCTCTTTCCCTTCCTATTTCTCCCCCCTTCTCTCTCTCTCTCTCTCTCTCTCTCTCTCTCTCTCTCCCCCTCCCTCTCCGTGTCTTCCTCTTCCTCTCTTTCTCTCCTTCTCTTTCTTTCTCTCCCTCTCTCTCTTCCTCTTTCTTCCCCCTCTTTCTCTCTCTTCCTCTCTTTCTCTTCCTTACTCTCTTCCTCTTTCTCTTTCTTTCTCTCTTCTCTCTCTTCTTGCTCTCTTGTCTTTTCTGCTCTCTCCTCTCCCGCCTCTCTCTTCCTTTTGCTTTTTCTTTCTCTCTGTTCCCCCTTGCTTCTTCTCTCTTCTTTTCTCTTCCTTTCTTCCTTCTCCCTCTCTCTTCCATTTCTTCTTTCTCTTTCCCTTCCTATTTCTCCCCCCTTCTCTCTCTCTCTCTCTCTCTCTCTCTCTCTCTCTCCCCCTCCCTCTCCGTGTCTTCCTCTTCCTCTCTTTCTCTCCTTCTCTTTCTTTCTCTCCCTCTCTCTCTTCCTCTTTCTTCCCCCTCTTTCTCTCTCTTCCTCTCTTTCTCTTCCTTACTCTCTTCCTCTTTCTCTTTCTTTCTCTCTTCTCTCTCTTCTTGCTCTCTTGTCTTTTCTGCTCTCTCCTCTCCCGCCTCTCTCTTCCTTTTGCTTTTTCTTTCTCTCTGTTCCCCCTTGCTTCTTCTCTCTTCTTTTCTCTTCCTTTCTTCCTTCTCCCTCTCTCTTCCATTTCTTCTTTCTCTTTCCCTTCCTATTTCTCCCCCCTTCTCTCTCTCTCTCTCTCTCTCTCTCTCTCTCTCTCTCTCTCCAGCAGCATTGCTGCTCACAGACACCCTCTCTCCCTGGAGGCTCCCATGAGTCCAGTGATCAAAATCAGCCTCCTCTCCAACCCTTGTAAGTCACACAGGCAGGACAGGAAAGACTTGGAGCCCTTCCGACAGTCCCCCCCCCCACTCTTCACCCAAACGTGGTCACGAGGAGAAAGAGAGAACCAAGTCTTATCATCAGACAGCCGCCAAGCCCAGAGGACTGGGGTCATCCAGGAGGGCTGCCTGTGGCGATAGAGCTCATGCTGAGTGTGCAGCGTCTGAGAACACAGGTGTTGGCCTGCACCCTTGGACTTGGTCTTTCCTTACTGCCATGTGACTTTGGGCTCTCTCAATGGTCTCAGCCTCCTCATGGGGAATGAGGATGTTTTAGGGCTCAACCGCCTTCCAGCAATTAGGACCCACTCGCTGTAACCCACAGCCTTCCTGCCTTTCCCCCTGTTTTGCTGGGACAGTCCCTTCCTGGGCTTCCTCAGGGACAGTCCTCTGCTCCACACTCTGTATTTGGCTGAAGATGGGGGTGGCATTATAGTGACTAGTGTGGGAACCAAGGTCACTTCAAGTAGTGAGATGCAGGAAGGAAGGAAGCAACTGAAGGTTGAAAAGTGAAACATTCAGCCAAAGTAGCTTTATAATGTCCCACCCTTTCTCTCTATGCCCCTAAAGTCCCCCACCTACATTTGGCAAAGAGAGCTGTCGGGGTTAGGGAATGAGAGGTGAAGAGAGGTCTATGAGTTATCGGGCAAGAGCACACCCTGGACCCAGAAAACCAGGCAGTGGAATGTGAGCCAAGGGTTATAGTAATACATAGGCGAACGAGATCAGCAAAGCTTGTTCTATAATTGAAATAATACATTTTGGGAGCAATGGCTCACACCTGTAATCCCAGCAGCTAGGGACTCATAGGTTGGGAGGATCACACTTTGAGGCCAGCTTCAAGACTTCATTTCAACAAAGAATCTGGGCATGGTGTTGCATACCTGTGGTCTCAGCTATGTGGGAGGACATAGGGAGGAGGACCACAGACTGAGGCCCTGAGCCATCAGAAAAGAACTAAAGCAAGAAGGACTGGGGGGCATGGCTCAAGGGGTAGAGCACCTGCCTAGCAAGCATGAGTCTGTGAGTTCAAACCTCAGTACTGCCAAAAAAAAAAAAAAATATATATATATATATATATATGTGTGTGTGTGTGTGTGTGTGTGTGTGTGTCCTACCAAAAGGTTCATCCATTGAAGGCATGGTCTCCAATTGGTGGCATTGTTAAAAGTTGATTAGATCATGAGGACGTTGACTTCATCAGTAGGTTAACCCATTGCTGGTCTTCATAACTGCATGGGTTATTAGGAAGTGGACCTGGTTGGAGGCAGTGGGTGACAGGGGCATGACTAAAAAGGATGTACCTTGTCCCCAAGTCCTTTCCTTTCTTTCTCTTGCTCTGCTTCCTGGCTGCCACACAGTGAGCAGCTGTGCTCCATCAGGCGCTCCTGCCACCATGATCCTCTGCCTCACTGTAGGCCATGGCAATGGAGCCAGAGACCATGGGCTGAACCCTCTGAAACTGAGCCAAATTAAACTCTCTCTCCTTTAAACTGTTGCTGTCAGGTGCTTGTCAGAGCAAGGGAAAAGCTGGCTAACACATACATGGTGTAAAAATGGATGCTCTCCTCCAGCCTCATGTCACTGCTGCCTTTTGGGAAAGATGGTGCCCTGCACTCTGTCCCTGCCTCCTCTTTCTTCTCCACTACAGGGAAAGTCATCATTCATCAATGGAGACATGGGTGGGTTTCTTCCTTTGGGTCCTCTGTGGATTTTTAAGATGGCTGGAAGGGGCCTTCCTCCCGGCAGAGATGAGAGTGGGACCAAGGAAAAGATGCTGTGTGACCTGGATGGACAGCCCCAGGCAGTCTGTGGAGCCTCCAGAAGTGGACTCATGCATTTAGCAGGAGGCAAGCTCAGGAATGTGATGTCCCCACCTTTCCCGGCCAAGCCCACCCTTTCCACAGGCACAGCCGCTCCAATCCCAGTGATCTTCACCTGTGGATTTCATGGCTGTGAGCAGTCCTCTCTCCTGAGCTCTGAGCCACAGCTGCATCTCCTCCCCACTGCATCCCACATCGCTCTCTGAGCTCTTTGCACCTGTTGAGTGAGCCCAGGCTAGTCAGAGGGAAGACACCCTGAATCACTTTCTCCTCATCCCCCAAGGATGCCCAGGAGGGGCCTGACCAGGAGACCTGTGGGGTAAGATCTCTTCCACAAGGTGAATTTCCCCAAAGGGCCAGGATGCAGCACCTCTCCAGTGTTCCTCATGGAGCTCCTGACAGACACCCTGGCTTTCCATTGCTAGGTGCGGCTCTGTGACTCAGGGCCAGGCCACATTCT
Organism: Castor canadensis; assembly: GCF_047511655.1. NCBI lineage: Eukaryota > Metazoa > Chordata > Mammalia > Rodentia > Castoridae > Castor > Castor canadensis. The sequence goes on along the minus strand of NC_133401.1, from coordinate 3,054,823 downwards.
GTTCCTGAGTGCTGGGATGCAGCTGGCTCAGAGGCAGAGTTCAGGAGCTGCTTATAGCTAAGTGTGGTGGGGTGGCGCACGCCTATGATCCCAGCTATTTAGGAGGTGGTGATTGAGAAGATCGTGGTTTGAGGCCAGCCTGGGCAAAAACTTAGTAAATTCCCATCTCAATTAATAAGCTGAGCATGTCTGTGGTCCCAGCTATGTGGGAGGCATAGGTAGGAGGATCAAGATCTGAGGCTGGCCCTGGATAAAAATTCAAGAACTTATATGAAAAAATAACTTAAGTGAAAAAAGCTAGGGGACTTGGCGCAAGTGGTAGAGAGCACTTGCCTGGCAAGCACAAGGCCCTGAGTTTAAAAATCCCAATCACTACTGCAAGTAAAAAAAACATCTTTAAAAAGTTCTTTGCAAGGAGGTTGTGTGATGTGCAGAGATGCCCTAGACCTATGGGGCGCCTGTGTCTGGAGAATGGGTCTTGGTGGGGAGGGAAAGGTGGCGAGGAGGGGACAGTGTGACCCATGGGTAGCTCATCAGCATGTTGGCAGAAAGAAGAAGAGGGAGGAAGGAAGGAAAGGAGGGAGGGAGGGAGAGAGGGAGGAAAAGAGGGAGGGAGGAAGGGGGAAGGGAGGGAGGAAAGAAGGAAGGGAGAGAGGGAAGAAGGAAGGAAGGAAAAAAGGGACAGAGGGAGGGAAGAAAGGAGGGAAGGAGAGAGGGAGGGAAGGAAGGAAGGAAACCAAAGACTTCTTTTGAATAATAGAGATGGAACCAGGTGGAGCGTGAAATCCAAATATGAATTTTTTTTAAATCATGCGAAGGAGAAAACAAATTTACAGACAGGTTTGCTTCCACCCCACCCCTACCCTGCCCCACTGTCCCTGGCTGGCCCTGAGGTTGAGCTGCCCACCTGGGAGACCCCTGAGGGACCTCAGCACTTTGCTGCAGTCTCTCTGAGGGCCTGGGCAGGTGCACTGGCAAAGCCACCCTCAAGTGCCCATCTGCCAACCACAGAGAAACGTGGACACCTCTGGTCAACCTTTAGATGGAACTCATGTGGTCCAGGACTCAAATTCTCCTCTTGTCTTTGCCTCCTAGAGTCAAAATTCCTCCTGGGAAATGTCACCCTGGAGGCCAGGAGAGCTTTGTCATTGTTAGCGTTTTCTCACGTTGCTATCCTCAGCTGCTGTGGGACCTTGTGAGGGGAAGGTGTAGACAAAGGTGCCTGGTGGTTTCCTTAGTAACCTGAGCTCCAGGAGGGCAACCACTCCATCTCCTTTCCTGGACTTCGTGAGGGTTGGAGATGTCCCTTCAACCTTCTAGGTAAATGGAGCAGGGATGTCATAGAGCAGGGGTGAGAGGAACGCCAGTACCATGTGCACAGACATGGGTCTCCTGAGATCTCAGGGCCAGCATCTCTCTGTGTCCACAGGAACACGGCCTGTGCCATTCCATGAACCCATCACCTGGTCATCCGCCATCATTTAAATAACTCAGGACTCCAGCACCTTCTTCCATCCCTGTGCTGTTGCCCCAGGAGCTACCACCAAGAGCCAGGGCCACTTGGGGGTCACCAGACCCCATTCTCTGTCCACTCTCACATCTTGGGACACCTGAACCCTCAGCTCCAGGACTTCAAATCCAGAAGATCTTGGGTGAGTGGGGCAAGACCTGAAAATGTGCATTTCTAACAAGATCCCAGGTGATGATGATGTCACTGGCCTGGGGACCCTTGTCCAGGCGGAAGTTGTGAATTTTGGCTTGGGCCAGAATTCTCCATGATTTTGCTACTTTACATGTTCTGCTTCCTTTCCCAGAGTCAGATGAAGACACATGAGAATAGGATTGAGGTCCAATGATGACTGGATGGAGGTCCGATGACTGGATGGAGGTCCGATGACTGGATGGAGGTCCAATGACTGGATGGAGGTCCAATGATGGGATGGAGGTCTGATGACTGGATGGAGGTCCAATGACTGGATGGAGGTCCAATGATTGGATGGAGGTCTGATGGTGATTGGACAAAGGTCCAACAAAGTATGTTGGCATACTTTGTGTTCCTTGGTCAGTCCTAGAAGACATGTGCCCATTGAGGTGATGGTATGGACATTCCGGAGGCTTCTGTTGACTGCTCTGCCTTGGGAGGCCCTCAGGGGCATGAGTGGAAGAGGTTTGGATGACTCCAAGGAAGGCAGTTGTTAGAACTACCCAAGTCCCTTGAAGGAGATCAACAAGGTAGGACTGGGGTGAGAGGCTCAGAGAACAGGTTGGGCACCAGAGCCAGGACAGGCAAGGAAGAAAGTCAATAGCAAAAGCTAAGAAAATGTGGTGTTTAAAGGGGAGTTAAAAGTTCAAAGCCATGCATCAATGAAAACATCACCAAGAGACACATGACCACCACACAGTCTCTTAGGATCCACCATGTTGCCATTTGTGGAGCCCTCAGCATGACACCCTATCTCAGGTTCCCTCTGAGATATAGATTCTATCCATCGGTGTGACAGTGAGCAGAATCATTCATTGCACTTACTTCTAGTTGTAAGTCTTGCTGTTTCTTTTTAAAGGTTTTCAATGTCACTTGAAGACTTGTAAGTTCTTCTTGCTAGAGTTACAACTCCACTACCTTCACCTGGGGCCGGGGGAAGTGGGAAGATCATGGAGCTTACCGTGCAGGTAAAGAACTTTTGAGAGCTAATGGAAACACAGTTGGCAATTAGGGTCATCGCACTACATGACCCAGATGATCAGAGAAGTGTGGACCATACCATTCATGTCTTCTGAAAGGCTGATGCAAAGGGCAGGGACCAGGCAGCTCTTGCTGCTGAGGAGCCTTTCTGGGAAGATCACTTGGTGCAAAGAGAGACCCCGACTGACTCAGCAGCCTAGCCAAAGTGGGATGCCAGACAGGTAGGGTGTGCTGCTCTTCTGTCCGCTCTGCTAAGAACTTGCTTTATGACATTGGCAAGTGGTCTCTCCTTTATGGGTTTCAGACTTTTCATCCATAAAGTGGGAGTGCCTCTGAAGACCCTGGTCAGAAGCTTCTTAGGCTCTTATGTCCTGAACAAAGCATTGAATGGAGACAATGAGCAAAGCAGAACAGTTTTATTGAAAGTAGAGATAGGAGTTTTAAAGAAAGCATTGCAAGAGAAAAGCAGTGGGCACCTGCCAGATGGCTCAGAAATGATTTATATACTGCAAGGACAGGGTGGGATGGGGAGGGAGGTAAGTCAGTCATGAAATCTGGGCAGTCTTTGCAGGGTGGAGTAGGATGGGTCCACAAAGTATTGTTGGATCCACTCTACCCCCCCGATGTGCTTTTCCTTCCTGTGTCTTTCTGTGTCTTTTGTTTCAGGGTGATGCTGTTGACACATTCTAGAGTGCATAACTCAAAAACACCTTGTGACTTCCTATGACCTCAGTGGGCTGTTTGATCCTATCAAGTGCAGCCCACCCCTTGTTTTTGTAAATAAAGTTTTGTTGGAACACAGCCATGCTTGTTAGTTTGTCTATAGCTGGTTTTGTACTGTTACAGCAAATTCAGTCATTGCAAGAGGAATCTTAACAGCTTTTCAAGGCTAAAATGTTTACACTCTGACCCTTTGCATAAAATATTTGTCACTCTGGATTGAGAAGAAATATAGACAATAATAAATCAGAGTTTAAAGGGTCAAGAAGGCCCCTGTCGGTGTAGACTGCTGATCCAGACCTGCTTCAGAATGCTGCTATTAGGCATTTTTTAAAATCTTATGTTACAAATAAATAGGTAAACTTTCGGAAAGTTTTAGAAGATTTTCTGCTAACTTAATTAGGAAAATGAAAGCATAAATAATTTGCCACCCAAAAACTTCCAGTCTCACCAACTCTGACATTTGAAGACATTTTCTTTGTCTTCATTTTATACATTTTTTTTGCATAACCCAAATCATAAAATTTTGCATTTTGCTTTTGTACATGTTTCTTTGGGCTGAAGTATACTCAGGAAGGTTGATGTTAATCTAATATTCCACCTTATGGGTGTGTCAGGAATTACTCAACCATTCCCACGCTGTTGGGTATTCTTTCACTTTGCTACTTTCACGGCTGACTTTATATATGCAGGTCATCACAGGTTGTTTGCTTAGGAGACATTCCTGAAAACACACAGCAGGTTGACAAAGCTTTTAACTTTGACAGATAGAAGTGGAAAATAGCAAGAAGTTGTCATGAGCCTGGGATCCATGACTTCTTCCTCTGGGAACCTCCAGCTAGAACCCAGCAATGCCCAAGGCAGACACAGAAGGCCCCACTCCTCCCTCAACATGATCGTCCTTCCCATGGGAGCAGGACAGAAAAATGCCAGTCACTAGCAAAACCAAAATCAAGGTCACAAAGCAAGATACCTCAGTATCTCCAAACCGTGAGGCAGCCTTCTAAGCCCAGATGCCGGGAGGCCAGAGAACCAAAAACCACGATCCCTCCCCCACACCAAGGCTAACGCTGGTGCCCAGTCTTGGAGGAAGAGGATCTTTCTCTGCCAGCCCCAGGGAGGTCACAGATGCCGTCCATCCTCAAGTCTAACGGGGTAAATGCTTATGATGGCATGGACTCATTTGTAGCATGAGGCACCTTCTGCAATCCCACTCCTCGTGCAAAATTGCCAATTTACGGCAATATTCCTTGTTTAGAAAACAAGGCTATCCAAACACTATAATTACACCGTGCACCAGCAGCCTGGAGTTCTTCATATGAATGCAGAGACTCTAGATACATTCGTCAAATAGGGTTTTTTTTCTTTCTTTCTTTTTTTTTTTTTCCTCTTTGCCTTCTTCTCTGGATACTTTTAAGTTCAGGGACAGAGAACATGTCTTCATTAGAAACATTAACATTCACAGACTGTAGTAAATTTTGACAGTGAAAAGGTCTCTGTAACCTTTAGTTGTGCAGAAATTTACTTCCCAAGAAAATTACATCTGGCACTGTCTTAATTAATGCTAGCTTTCTTTTCTGAAAATTGTGGGCTTGTCAGTAAAAAAGGCAGAAAAACCTGAATTTAAAAGGCTGGACACAAAAGACTCTGAGAATGAAAACTCTGTGAGATTTCATAATATTACTACTCTGTTTTTTGTTCTACAGAGAAGAAATAAAAAGATCTCGTTTGATTTTTGCCCAAATGCGGCAACATATATGTAATGTAGAATTGATTTGCATTTTTTCTCTTTTGTCTCTGAGTTTTATCATGTAAAGCGTGCCTGGGAAGGTATTCTGTTTTAAAAGCAATAGGTGAAATAAAAATCTATACCTGCGAGGGGGAAAAAAAATAATGTGAGACTTCATTTTTTTAGTCTCTCTCTAACTGCTGGTATGAACCACAGAGAACGGTAAGAACCGGGCTGTGTTAACCTACGTGAATTTTGATTATTTAACATTCACTCTTCCTGGTTTGAAAAGGGGGGTCTAAGTATGGGGGTAGACCTTGGCTGTGCATCTGGGTATCTCTCTTTTTCATAGGTTTAGACTTCTATGTTGACAATAAATTCTTTCATTTTCTGTGGGGCTTGGAAAGATTTACTTGGGTCCATTTCTTTTTTCCTTTTTCTCTGTTTGGCTTTGCTTTTTCATAATTAGCATCCCTCCTCTAATTTAGGACAAAGGCTTCCATAGGCAGTCCATCTTGGGTGGTTCTTCTAACACCTGCTTTCCCTTCCTATGACATGAAACACTCTTTCAAATATGTCTTATTTTGCTGTGCATGTATGGTAAAATCCGGGAGAAGACACATGGTCTCAAATCTGTAACTTGATGATGGGAGAGAGAGTGACCTGTCCAGGTAGTGTCACACAGCAGTGCTGGCACTCACCTCCAGGGCCAGGCTTCTGGGCCTGCCACCACACTACAACATTCTTGAAGGAGAACTCGCACCTGTTCCACCTGTATTCTGACACCTGAGAGAAGAACGACAATCATCCTTCTTCTTGTTTTGGGAATAGCATCCCCTAAAATGTGCAGGAGTGCAGTAGAAACCTGAGATATTTTAGCTGTGTCTAGCCAGGGTGGGACTCCACAGATCTCATGCTGAGGCCAGGACTGGCTGGGTGCTTTCAGTCCTTTCGGGAGGTCAGGGAAGAAGACTGGCTTGGGCTCCAGCACACTTGGATGTCTCTGTGACACTCGCCGGACGCCCCTTTTAACAGAGAGAGCAGACTCGGGTTTCACCAAGCCTTCGTATCGAGCTGGAATTTAATTACATGGTTTTGTTTCCATTACAAGTTTTTTTTTTATGGTTATTTCATATTTATGGTAAGTGCTATTAGTTTTTTATTCATGGTAATGATATAAAGCTTCTTTTAAAAATTAAATCCATTTAAGTAAAAAAGGATGAATATAAATTAAATAAAGATATTAAGTTAAATAGAGTACTAGTGGTTCTTGGGTGTGGCCAAGGCGAGTCTGAAGTTCAAGTTAGACAGAAGTGGGTTTAACAGACAGAGAGGCCATGGGGGAGGGAGGCTAGGGGGAGGTCTGTCCTGGGCTCGCATGTCTGAGGGCTATCTTCCTTCATGTGGAGGTGTTCTTTATACAAAATTTGCGTTATTTACGTGTGTTTATCACATATGAATCGGCACCACTCCCTCCTTTAGTCACTTATTGCGGAGTGTGCAGGAGAGAAGGCCCTGCTCGCTTTGCCTCTTGTCTGTCAGGTTCTCCCACAGTTCCTGGTGACCAGCTAGGAGGCAATGCTTCCAGGTGAAAAGACTTTAAAATAGTGTCCACACCGGTGCGATGCTGTCTCTGAATTGTTGAGTGCTACATAATTTAATTAATTACATTTGCAAATAACACCTCGGGTTAATGGCCTTGCGTGTTTTTCACGACTTACCATCCCACCTGGAATGAGTGGGCAAGTCTGGGGAGAAAAGGTGGGAGGTGCAAAGAGAAAAGGGGTTCTCAGTAATGCCGGGACAGAGTGACCGTCAAAAAGACACAATTGTCCAGGGTCATCCATGTGCTTCAGGGCACGGTAGGAACTTAGAGGGTCCACGGAGGGTCAGTGAGGTCCCGTGGGGGATGTGGCAGTGGGGGAAATTCATGGGGATCACTGTAGTCCTTGTGGGACCTTAGAAGTCCGGTGACTACAGAACTGTTAGCAGGTTGTTAGGGACTGTAGGTTTAGTGTAGGGGAGGTGGGGACAGTGGGTGTCTGTGCCTTTCGGAAGAGGGAGACTTTGGGACTCTGAGCAGACAGTGTCCAGGGTGCCAGCAACTGACTGTCTACCTCTTCCCATCCTACCTGCCTGCTTGTGTCCACTTAGGGAATTAAGCCCTGTCAATTTGAAAAATTACAGATAAATCCAGAAGAGAGAAAGATCTAAAGACCAGAGCCACTGATGGCTCTGAGCACTGTGGAAGCGAAGGCAAAGAAGAAAGAAAGGCCAGTGCTTCCCAGCTTCGGTGCGGGTTGTCTGGGGCTCTTCTAGAGACACAGGTATTGGGATTTGGGAGGACTGAACCAGCTGGTGAGGTCCGAGGACCTCACTTTGCAAAGCAACTTTACACATTCTGTATCCACAGCCTGAATAAAGGGAACCAGCAAATCCCCAGGCAGAGACCAGCTTTGAGCTGGGAATGAAGCAGCCCGCTTTGGGCCAGGGACCACTGGGCATCCTGGAGCCAAAGTACCAATTGTCACACAGGGTTGGGGATAGTAGGAGGGAAGCCAAATGGAGAGGTGCTGTACAGAGGGTTCTGGAGTCCAGTTCTGGGTCCCACCTGAGGTTCCTGCAAGATCCCTTTCTCCAACTCTCCCCCTCCCACCCCTGGGACTCAGTTTCCCCAAAAAGAGGTTAGGCAAGAGGCTCTTAGAGCTGGAATTTGCATAATAGATGGAACTTTTTAAGCAATTGTATTTAATTTGTTCAGATGTCTCGGAGTTGGAGGGAACTGCTGTTCCCCAATACCTTTCTCACTCCCAGCCAAGCTGCCTCCAGGGCCCCCCTTCCTATGGCACTCCTCTGGAGACAAGACACTCACTTATAAAGCCCAGCCATGTGGAGAAAGGTGGCAGGCACGAGCTTTTCTGATCAGATCATCCTTCCTCTTGGCAAGCCAGGACCACAACGCAGTCCCCAGAGAAGAGAGGATGGGCTTCACAGAGACACATGGGACCCTTCCCCCCAAGCCATCCCCAGGAGCAGAGCACAGAGTCTGCCTCCAGGGAGAACTGCTTTGCAAACACCAAGGCCTCCAGCTGCTTCTGGCCCAGGCACATGGCTACCACTGCAACCTCAGGGTGTGGGAGCCAGAGAGACAGATGCTAAGTCTGCACAGGGTGGTTGGACCTGCAGCATCCAGGCAGCCCCAGGACTGAGGGCAGATATTCCTCCAAGAAGTGCAGTCTACTTCCAGGTAGATGGCCTTTCTTTGCAGCAGTACAGTGTGCTGTCTTGGGGCGGCCTACCCACTCTGGGCCCTCTGTCTATCTGGTACATGCAAACAGGGCCCTGGAAAGAGTGGGTACACATCTAGGATCTTGGTTGAGTCCTGGGGCTACCAGAGTTCCCTCTGCTCTTGAGTCAGTGCTTGGGAGTAGCAGAGAGTTCTGTGGATGCTCCCAGAAATTGGGCATCCCTGGAAGCCAGAGCTGGTGAGCCCATAGAGAGTCCTAAGAGGACCCATGGAGCCAAGATCATGCATCTGGGGGCCCTATGGACCTCATGGGAGAAGAATGAACTTAATTGAAGGGAATTGTGTGCCCATGGCACAGTGGTGAAATACTGTATGCGCCCATGTGTTACCATTCTCACCATGTTCTTGTCCCGGCTCCGATGGCCTGGCTCCTTTGAACGTTTCTCTCCCTGCAGAATCCACTCTACAAGCTTCTTTTCTTACACCCATTGTTGTCCCAAGAGATCAGTCTCTTCCTTGAAAGACAGGTCCTCCTGGGGGACCTCGAATCTGGCACACTGAGCCAGCTCTGCCTCTTGACTCCCTAACTCTGATGAGGGGTTCAACCCTGATGAGGAGGGGACCTGAGCACTTTTCCATACCTCAGGCCCGGTCCAGCTTTCTACCTGGCTGCCTGGCCTCAAACTGACTTCTTCTGTGTAGCTGCTACATCTGTCCCAATTGTCCCCTGAGTCACCAATCCTGGGGTGGCCCCTGCCCCCTGCCCCATGCCGGTACATTCTGGCTCTTTGCACACACTGTGCTCATCATTTCTGTCCTGTGTGGTGCCACATGAGGGCCGAAAGGGACCCATAGATCACCACATTCCTTGCCTAACAATTGCTAACACACGACACTTGTATTTGCCCCCAGATAAATGCACAAATATGTTTTACAGGGCTTCCTAATGATAATCACAATATCTCATTCTTCTTGCCCTTCTAATAAACGATAACAGTCTAACATTATTTTTTTTTGTAACTATTCTCAGCGAGTGTGACATTCAGTTCAAAGACTCGAATGTCAGCAAGAAATCTATACTCACTCCCTGAAGCTGGGAGAAACCCCTTCCATTTATTTTTAGGTTGAAGTGATCTCACCTTATTATTTTCCTTCTCCTCAGAAAGGTGTTTGGCAGTCAGCGCCTCTCTGATGTTTGTGGAACATGGCCTGGCGTTTAGGCAATCAAACCCTCTTTGCAAGCTGTCCTAATCAGAGACTGGGCTCCTCTGCCTCTGGTGGGGACCAGAAGGACTCCTTCCTCCACTCCAGGGCTCCTTTCAGAGCAGGCTTTATAAGCTGAGTGACAAATGACTTGGGTCCCTCAGCAAAAGGCTCACCTAATTAGTAGGTAAGGCAGATACACTAAGGTTCTTCACAGATGAGAGAGAGAGAGAGGAACACCTGGCTTTTTTCCTCCATAGCTGCTCTGCTTTTTTAGGGACATGTCTGACATGTAGTTATTCATCCTTGACCTCTATTGCAGGGAGACTTGCAGATGCTCAACAAGCAGTGTGTGTGCGTGTGCGTGTGTGTGTAAATACATATTTACATAAATATTTAGTACAAATATATTTACCATACATATTTCTAAGTAAATGGTACACGTTTAGTATATATACAATACATATATTGTTGTATATATACATGTGTGTATATATATTTACTGTAAATATTTAAAATAAAAATGGGAAGGTGAGAGATACACTTATATATATAAATGGTACACGTTTGTCTGTATATATATGTGCACACACCGTAAGCACACTGTTGTGTGTGAGTGTGTGTGCATGCTGTTATTAGCAATAGCTATTTTGGAGAATGCTGAATTCTACACATTGTGAGCTGTTTACCAGAGACTGGGAGTAAGAACTGAGGATTGATGAAAAACCAGGACAAGGCTAGAGGTGTGGCTCGATGGCAGAGCGCTTGCCTAGCATGCACAGGGCCCTGGGTTTGAGCTCCACGTTGCTAAGACAGACAGACAGACAAACAAAAAAATGAGCAAAGGAAAACAGAGACACAGCTATGATAAAATTGAACATGACGAGGTGTTAAGACTGCATTTTTCATCTCTCTTCTCAAATACCTTAGTTTTAAAGTCAAGAAAGTTATTTAAGCTAGTTGACCTATTGAACTTTTCCCTCCTTTTTTGAGTGGCCAAACTTGAGGCAAAGTGTCCTCTCTTTTGGTCCCCAGATAGTGAGGTTCCCCTGAACCCTCAGGTCCTTGGTGGCAGCCAGATAGCTCCAGGAATGTGGACTACAGCAGCTCTGACGGTGCTAGCCCCCAAGCCAGGGATTATTATTTAGGGAGCCAAGTATTTTTGTTGACGAGAGGAATAGAATCCTCTGAGAGCAAAATCAATCTTTTGCAGAGAAAGAGCCCCGAGCATTGATCGTGGTGCACACTGACGGGCCCAGGCTGCTTAGCTATTTGGAATGACTGCACAAAATGAGCAAGTTGTTACAGTTTGAGAGTTTTGGTATTTATTGGCAACCTTGCACTCATATGATTAATCACACATTCAAAATGTGTGCTCCGTGGAAGCTGACTACAACGCAGCAGAAACAAAGTTTTCAGTTACCCTCTTATAATAAATTGAAGCTCTATCCCTAAGCACAATTGTCTTCACGATTCCAATTTGCCTTGTTAAAAGTGTTGTTTATACGGTAGTTAGCAAAAACGTAAGTAATTACGTACAGAATTCATCCTAAGCAATTCTTTATCTGCCCCCCCCCATTCTTTATTGGTTTCCCATCTTTATTACCCAATATTTTGGTCACTCTCAGCAGAAACCTGATTGGTGAGATGTGACCAAGACATGAGCCTTGGTGACTTTTGAGACTGACAGAGCACATCTGGTCCAGGTGACAAAGGACCAGTGTTTGGGGAAGACCCCACAGACCAGCTTTTAGCTTCCCCACTGACCCCCTCCAGCTGTAGGGCATTGTTCACAAGGATGACACCAGAATGACTTCTGTGCTGTATTTCATGTCCTAAAACAATATTTACCTCTGGAGAAGTCTCCTATTTATTTATTATTTATTTATTTATAAGCAGGAGCACAGTTTTCTATACACATGGTGCTGTAGCAAGTCACATCTGTTTTGGTTACTGCAAACAGCAGGATTTTATTTCACAAATATCATCTGAGTCCGGGAGTTGGCGTTCAGAATGCAAATGATACTGAAGTGACTAAACATTTTACAAGTTGTGCAGCCCTGAGCCTCGCTAGAAGGGGAGAAGGGAGCATTGGGCAATGAGTCCCAGTGGACGATGGGCTGTTCTAGAAAGTTTCTTCCTGCTAGAGTGTGGAGAATAGGATCAGAGCAGCACCCAGCACCTAGGGGGAAGCCCTCCTGCAAATTCTGCTTCCCAGAGACGCCCACTCACTCTCCCCTGAGCAGAGACCCCATCCGTATCTATCAGGAGAGGCCTAATTATAGAGCTCAGAGATTTTAATGGCACGGGGAAATTTAAATGCGGTGCAAAATATGAATATTCCTCAGCCAGCAGTCAAAATATCAAATGATTGGCTTCCAAATCAATGCATTATAATTTCCAAGTGCGTCCTCAAAGGTGGAGCCTTGTTGCCTTCCTGGGAAGAGCTCTGTGCGTGTAGGCTGCCTGGTTTAACAACTCCAATTTTGCTTTCTGGTGGACAGAGCCTACTCCTCCGACAGTGTCACCTGACCGGTGCGCAGTCCCTCAGGGCACACTGCAGGAGTGAGGGACATAGCAGCAGGATCCTGGAGACTGGGTAAGGGGGAGAGAGAAAAAGCAAGGGCAGGGCCCCAACAGGTGCACCTGAGTGGCCAGTCTGGCTTTTTTGTGCCTTCTAAGAACTGGAGCAAGGTAGCAAAAGTTGGGGAGTAGCCTTTTTATTTGCACCTTTTCCTCAAAAGGCAGCCTTTCTAGTGCACATAAATCCCATACCTCAAAGTCATCATGCCTTTTTAGCTGGATGTTTTCCAGCAGGTGGGGCCAGTGCACCCTCTTGGGGGCTCAGGCACCCAGTTGGGACCCCTTTCTGCCAGCTCCATGTGCTCTGGTAGAACATCCTATATCTTTACCTGTGGAGGAGAAAAGGCTGGGCCCCAGCTGCTGTCCAGACAGCCCTCAAACTGGAGAGTCGTACCATAAATCCTGTTTTATTTTATGGACAAATAAATGCTGAGGTAAAATATTCTGGGATCGTTCCCTGAATACTTGCATAGCAGTACTGTAATAACCATGGTGACATTAATTTACTGCATTGTGCCGTGGGAAGAAGGAAGAGGAGGGAGAGGGGCATTAAAAGAGAAAAATGACTTTGCTTCAGATTTATTGGGATTGACCTCCTTCATTTCAGCCATCATTAGTTGACTAGGTCTGATGACAGTGGGGACAATCAGGCTGCGATCGTCAGCAGAGAGATGCCTGGGGGTGCCCTGTTAATTGAGATGCTGTTCACTTTGCAGTGAAATTGGTGCTTAGTGCAGTGGAATGGAGCTGGGGCTTGTCTGTGGTCAAGGTTTGGGGTCTCTGGGACATCACTGTATCCAGAGCCACTCACTCCATCTGTCTTCTGTGCGTGCTGTTTATCCCAGGAGGGCTCACCAGCTGCTGTGGACATTTCCTCCGAAGCACTGGGTTTGGAGGACTGGGTGATGTGTGAAACATGTTATTCTGAAAGGCTCCAAGCCAAAGTTGGGTACAGGGTCCCCAGGTTTTCCCAGCAGTCGGGTCTTGCTACCTTTCCTGCTGTGAATTATTCCTTACTTGGATGCAGAATAGAGAAGTCAGTCAACTGCAAGGACTATAGCTTGCCCTTGTTATAACAGAATGCCTAAAGCTGGGTCATTCATGAAGACAAGAGACTTATTTAGCTCACAGCTCTGTAAGCCCAAAAGCATCTGTTCAGCTTCAGATGAAGGTAAAGTGCTACCCATGCAGGACACAAGAGAAAGAGGAAGGGGATGGACATGCAGAAGGGAAGGAGGGACAAAGGAGCTAACCCGATTTATAACAACCCACTCCTGTGAGAACAAACCCACTCCCAGAAGAGCTGCATGAATCCATTCAAGAGGACAAATCCTTCATGACCTCAAAGTCTTCCCAAAGGCTCTACCACCTTTCAACTCCATTCCTCTGGGGACCAAGCCTCAACAGGAGCTTGGGTGAAAGCAAACCACATTCAAACCATAGCACTTGTCCACATGGAGACCCCTGTCTGGACAGAGTGTGGACCTCAATGTCTCACGGTGAGGCTGAGTTTCAGATTCACAAGCTCTTGTTCTGGGCCATGTCTACCCAGCAAGAAGGACAGTCCCAGCTGTATGACTGTCATCTAAACATTTTCAGAGGAGCCACACTTGTGGTGTGCCCCCAGAGCTAGAGAAATGCCTGCCAATGGTGTTTGGAAAAGGGAATGACACCTGACATTTTTTTGCATAGTTTAGAAAAAGCCACATACTTTTCTAGGCTCATGGCGTCCACCTGTCACCTAATTCTCTTATGTTGATATTGAAGAAAACGAAACTCAGAGACAAGCGCCTACGTGATTGGCCTGTAGTGTCCTGGAGTGGGGAGCCTGGCAGAGGGGTCTTTGCTTCCTGGGGGATATGGGTTGCAGAAACTCCAGGCCAGACTGCTGGGGTGAAATCCAGCTGTGCTTCTGCCTTGCTGTGTGACCTTAGGTGTTAGCCTTGATTCATTCGTTTCTGAAACAGAAATGATGTGGGTGCCATATTTGTAAGTCTTCCTGCTATAGTGGTTGGGGTGTAATGAGACTCTCCCTTCCTATCTTTCATCAAGTTCATGTTCCCAGGGGAGGGGATGCAGACACTTCTTCAGTTCCCAGACATGATAAAAGGAGTGCTTGCCCCCCCCACACACACCCTACCCCCACCCACCACATCTGTCCTGTCTGGACAGCCAAGCAGGTGCTCAGGTCTGAAGGATGACAAACCCACTCACAAGGTACAGCTTGTTAAGTGGCAGTGGCCTTTTATTCCCTGACATCTTTCCAGACCCTTGAAGGGATTAGAAGTAGATTAACTTGAGATGAGCCAGCTCTGGCGTTATCACCTGTTAAGAGGACAATGATGTTATCTATTTTGGTGCATGAGTGTCTGCATCCACCAGGGCTTTCTTCTCCTTCAGCTGGAGGGTGGCAGGTCACAGATATTTAAAGAAACCCACAGAAACCTCAGAGAAGTGCCCAAAATATCCAGTGGGAAGAAGGACACTCACTCATCCATTCCTGGGCTTTGTGAGTCGTAATTTTCAAATTGTGTATTTAGGACCTCAGACTCATCTTACCATGTCGTCCACACTGTCCTCCTCACCCCTCATGCCCTGTTTCTGTACCCTGTTTTCACTTGTACACAGATGAGGTTTTTTTACCTCTTCTTAACATACACGATTGTCAAGCACTGCAGTCTATAGAGCCGGGCAGGGAGAACCCAACACCCACTGGACAGGCAAGGATAAAAAACACAAGGCTCCAGTGGCCCGAGAAGCCTGCCACACATGTGTCATCTTAAAGAAAAGAGCCAAGTTCAATCCCAGCATTCATTTCATTGCCCTGAGCACACTGCCAGCCGTCCTCTCTGCCCACGCAGCTCCTAACACCCCACCCAGTGCCCCACATGGAAAACACCTGTTCAGACAGATGTTCCAGAGCTGAGGTCGTCTTCTTCCCAGTCTCAAGACTCCTCCAACCCAAGCTTTGATTTTTAATCATCTTTATTGCAGTGTAATTCACATGCAGTGTAAGTAACTTGTTTTGGGTGAATGACCATTGTTGAGTTTTGGAAAATGTGTACCATTGTTGAAGCCCCCACCACAGGCAGGACTCCCACCTCACCCCAGGTTTCTTCATGTCCCCTTTCCTTTCACTCTCTGACAGTCTCTGACAACCATTCATGTTTCTGTCACTAGATTTCTGCCTTTTCCAGAATTTGAAATAAGTAAAATCATACCCTGTGTACCTTTCATGTCTGCTTCCTTTACTGAGTTAGGCACTTCCTTGTGCAGTGGGTTAATTTATTTCTTTTTTTTTATTGCAGAATAGTATTCCACCGTAATGGTGCGCCATTGGATAGTTTATCTGTTCCCAGTTGTGGATAGCTACATAGTTTCCAGTTTTAGACTTTCTGATGAAACCTACTTTGACATTTAGGGGGACACATGTCTGTGTTAACATATGTTTTTCTTTTATCTTAGATAAATACCTAGGAGTGTGCTTGCTGGCACATATGGTAAATCTATATTAATTGTATGAACAACTGCCTGTTTTTCAAACTGGCCACCAGTGTTACATAGAAGTTCTTGCCAACGCTCAGTGCTGTCAGTCATCCTGGACTTACTACCCTTGTGTATGGATAGTGGCATCTCACTGTGTCTGCATTTGCATTTTCCCTAAAGTCCAGTGCTAAGAGCATGTGTTTATGTGTGTCTGACATGCATACATCTTTTCTGGGACGGGCAGAACAAATCACAAGTCCTTTGCCTTCTTGGATGGCTTGTCTTATATTTGACTTGATTCAGTTTTTTTTTTAGACAGAAAGATAGATGGATAGATAGATAGATATCAATAGATATAGATAGATGATAGATAGAAGATAGATGGTAGATAGATAGATAGATGTCAATAGATACAGATAGGCAGATAGATGTAGATGATAGATGGATCTATAGATCAATAGAGATAGATGATTAATAGATACAGATAGATGATAGATATAGATAGATAGATATAGATAGATGATAGATAGATATAGACAGATGATAGAGAGATATAGATAGAGAGAGAGAGAGAGAGATCTGCTATAAGAGGATGAATGTGTTTCTACAGTGCAGTATGCTATTTAAGATACTCAAATAAAATGCCACAGTGCTTATGGAAAAGTTGGGGTGAGGCAACATGACCCTCAGAAACTGTATCAGCCACACAAACCTAGTAAAAATGGTAACACAGCTTTACGTGGATTACGTGATCAGGAAGTGCACAAATACTGCAATAAACAGGACACTTTATCTTAAAGAAGACCTGAAGTTTGCTGGTGGACGTGGCTATTAGAAGGGTTGCAGCTTATGAATTGATGTGAAGGGGTGGAAGGAAGGGTATTCTAAATAGGATGGATGCGAAGATGTGCGGCTCATAACACAGGTGGCTAAGGGAAGTACAGGGTCCATGTTTGAGTGCTCTGTTGTGTGCTCTTTGTGTATTGCTACATAACAAACGCTGTTTTCTGCTTTCACCTAGTGTTTCTCCTAGACAGAACTGTGCACATGTGAATACAACATTGCTCTGATGTATCAATTGTGCTGAAACAAATTCACTTTCAAAATAAGTGATATAGCAGAACTGATACAGGTTTTATCTTTAGTTTGCTAATACAGCTGAATTGCATTAATTTTTGCATGTTAAATTAATCTACCATTCCTTGAATAAACCTATTTAGTTATGATATATTATCATATTTGTACTTTGCTGGATTTGCCAAAATTTTCTTAAGGACTTTGTTTTTGAGACAGTGTCTCAGAATCCTCCTGTCTCATCCTTCTGAGTGCTGGGATTACAGGTATACACCAGTGCACTTGACTTCATTGAGGTTTTTTCCATGTGTGTTTATGAGGTGCATCAATGTGTAGCTCTATCTTATAGTAATCTGTCTGGTTTTGATGTCAGTTCATTCTGGCCATATGAAATGAGAGGGGTTGTGCTCCTTATCTTGTACTTTCTGGAGTGTTTGTGCAGAATCAATATTGTTTGTTCTAGAAATGGATGTTAGGATTCACCATTCAATCAGTTGCTCATTTCTTTGCCAGAAATTTTAAAATCATGTATTCGATTTTTTAAATAAAAGGCTATTTGGATAATCTGTTTCATCTTTGCCTGTCTTCCTTTCCTCCCTCCCTGCTTCCCTTCATCCCTCCCTCCCCCTCCCTTTGCTCCTCCTTCCCTTTCTTCCTTCCTTCTTTCCTCCTTCCCTCCCTTTATTCCCTCCTCACTCTCTCCCTCCCTTCCTCTCTCTCCATCACTCACTTCCTTCCCTTTTTCCCTCCTCCCTCCCTCCTTTTTTCCTTTCTTCCTCCTTCCTCCCTCCTTTTCTTCTTTCTTTCATCCCTCCTTTCCTTCTCTCCTTTTCTTCTCTCCTCCTTCTTCCCCCCTTCCTATTCTGGAACTAAGTGCAGAGCCCAGGGCCTCACACTTGGGAGGCGGGCACTCTACCACTGAGGTAAATCACTAGCACCCTCTGTTCTTTTTGAGTGTTCTTTAGTACTCCCCATGTTTCAAGAAACTTACTGATTTCAAATAAATCTATTCATTTATTGACACAAAGTTATTACAATACCCCTTTACTCTCTTTTTAATGTCTGTGGGGTCAGTGGTGATGTCTCTTCTTGAACTCCTGATATTGTTAATTTGTATATTTCTCTCTCTCTCTCTCTAACTAATTAGACTGTCTAGCTCTTTCTCCGTTTTATCAATCTTTTAAAGAATCATATTTTATTTTCATAGATTTCTTTAATCATTTATCTCTTCTATTTCATTAATGTCTGATATTTAGTTTTTCTCATTTTGGATATCATCTATTCTTGTTTTTCTAATTTCCTCCAGTAAATCATCGATTTTAGTCTTTTCTAACACAAGCATGTAATAACTTCCCCTAATCACTGCTTTAGCTATAACCCACATATTTTGGTATATTTTCTTTTTATGCAGTTAATGATATTTCCATGATATGATATCCTTATTCCTCTTGTGATTTCTTCTTTGATCCATGAGTTATTTAGGGACATATTTAATTCCCACATCTCTGTGACTTTTTCAGAGATGATTTCTAGTTTAGTTCCATGGTAGTCAAAGGACAAACTTCTTACAATTTCAATTATTTTGAATATATTAGAACTTATTTTATGACCCACAATATAGGCTGTCTTGCTGAATGGCCCATATAGACTTGGGGGGAAATGGGTTTCTATTGTTTTAGTGTGTCCTGTACTTGCACCCCAACTGTGATTTAGCTTGGGTTGGTGGATAGTGGAGTTCCTGTATGTGTTTAGCTGGATATCAGGAGAGAAAAAGCCCTTATTGATAGTATTTGATGGCTCCTGGGGTATAAATACTGATTTTAAGCTGATGTCAAGCTACCAGTGACATGTCACTGAATGTGGAGCTGAGATGAATGCAAATTGGATTTTGTTAGTGAAACTTGACTTCTGTGGACTGTGTGAGTGTTATTCCCATCTTCTACATCTTTATTGTCTTCTTGTTCTTTCAGCTAGTGACAGATGAGTGTTTAAGTCTTCAACAATTGTTGATTTTGTCCATTGTTCTTTTAGTTCTTTCTGTCTTTGTTTCAATGCATTTTGAAGGTTTATCATCATTATTATTAATATTACTATTTGTATTGCCGGGAGGGTTAAGCACATGCTAGGCAACCACTTGACCCCTGACCACCATCTTTATAATGAGTTATGTTATTAAGTGTACATGAATTTAGGCTATGCTTCTTTAAAAATCAGTTCCTTTATCATTATGAAACATATCTCTTTATCACTGGCAATGTCCCTTACTTTGAAATCTTGTGTCTGAATCTAATGCAGTTATCCCAGATTTCTTTTGGTTAGTGTTTATGTGGTTTAGCATTTTCTTGCTTTTACTTTGAAAACTTATTTTGGTGTCATTTTAGACTTTCAGAAGTCTGGCAAGAACTTCCGTTGTCTCTCCCTACTGTTCAAGCCTTTCCTAGCGATGGCAGGCATTAGTAAACTCGTATTGCTACATTAGTATGAGCTAAACTGCAGGCATCATTTGGACTCTTCCAGGTTGTCCACTCATGTCCTCCCCAGTCCTGGACCCAATCCAATAGTGCTTGTTTTTATTTGTCCCCCTGTCCCCTCCTCTCCTCTGTGGTCCTGTCCCCTCCTTTCCTCTATCACCCTGTCCTCCCTTCTCCTCTGATCTGGGGTCACTTATCAGTGTTGCTTGTTTGCCTGTCATGGTCTTTACACTTTTGGGCAGTAACATCAGGTGTTAATCAACTGCTCCTCAATCTGGGTTGGTCTGATACATTCTCATTTATATGGGGCTATGTAAGGTAAAGTGCCTTTCTTATCATGCCATATAAGGAAGCAAGTGACACAAAGTGACATTGGTGGTAACATTAAGGTTGAACCCTTGGTTGACCCTGCCAGGCTTCTCACTGAAGAGTTACCATTTCCTCCTTTCTATGTCCTACTTATTAGAGTTTAGTCACCAAGTGTACATCCAGGGAGGGAGTTAACTTCCACTTCTTGGAGGAAGAATGGGGTGTTTATGTACCTATACAATCTTATTTAAAATTACAAATGTATAATTCAATATTACATAAATATGTATACAGTTGTATATAACTACATATGATTTATATAATTTATAATACGTATGAATATATATATTATAGAAAAAAATCCTTGTACACATTTGTCCTTTCCCCCCACCTCTTGTTTATTTGTAACTTCTTTCTTGGAGAGTGAGAAATATAGATTTCATTATTTGCAAATTACTAATTCATTCATTTGACTTCTAAGTAAGTGCAGATTTCTAACCCATATCCCTGTGGTAACCAAGAGCATCGTGTCGGATCCTGGGTTCCAGCATGGTTGACTTTGTTTTGACTTAGCTTATCACCTTTTCCCTTCTCTCAAATGGTGAAATGTTGCAATTCAGAATAGGGTCAGATTCATTTGTTTCTATTTCAGGAGCTTTCAATATCCAGTTGGCTTAAAAAATGCATGCTATCTAGTTAGTTCTTTGTGATATAGTACTGTGGATTTCCATAAAAGCGTGTGCCCACCATCTGGGGACCATACAGAAGAGTCAACCACCCCTTATGTATCCCTTTGCAGCCAAACCCTCCCCACTCTCAATTACAGATCTGCTTCCTGTCCCCATACTTATAGGTTTTCTGTGTGTTATAAATGGAATCAGGTAATGTGGTAGCCATTGGGTTTGGTTTCTTTCATTTAACAAAATGCATTTAAGATTCGTCCATGCCTTATAAATCCATAGTTTACTCCTTTTCATTGCTCAGCAATATTATTTTATTTTATTTTATGGCTATTCCACAGTTTGTTTATTCATTCATCTGTTGCAAAATGCCTTGGGATTTTTTTCATTTTCATCTTCTCTATATTCTGTTTTTAAAGCACACTTTTTAAAGGCAATGCATGGATGGACTTTGTTTTTATATCCATTCTGACATTCTTTGTCTTTTAATAAGAACTTTTAGGTCATTTACATTTAGTACAATTGTCAGTATGGTGAAGTTTAAGTATAGCATGTTGCTATTTGTTTTTTTAATTGTCTCATTTGCTTTGTTTCTTTTTTTTCTGTCTTTGGATTAATTTTGTTATGACTCCAATTTATCTCCACTGCCTTTTTTTATGCTTTTTAAGATGGTTGTTTTGTGGTTTACAACACACATCTTCATTTTTTTTCCAAAAAATATTATGTCACTTCCTATATTTTATCAGAATCTTACAACAGTGTACTTATATTTCTTCTTTTCTTTTTTGCTATTATTTCCATATATTTTATTTCTTTTATTGTTAATTTTCGGTGTGAAGGTTATGGGCTAAAAGAACAAAGCAGGATCAAATCCTGGCTGTGTGGCCTTAGATCAGTTTACATATCTGTTCCTCAGTGTCTTTTTCTAAAATAAAATTATTTGTAAAATGCCATTGCCTATACAAATATTAAGTGTTCTATAAGCAATAAGTGAAGTAAGGCATGGTGTACACAGTCCCCACAACTAGCATGTGTTGGCCATGACAAACAGTTCCCTTGCATGCCAAATACCAGAGAAGTTCTCAGGGCTGTGAGTCACACCCTGCTGCTTGCTCCTCATGGTCTGACTCCCTGTGACACCAGCAGATGTCAAAATGAGCCACGGGGCCAAACAGAAGGAGCCCACCTATGTCAACACATCAGGCAGAGCTGATATTTTTTTCCAAGAAGGAAATGAAATTAAAAATCAGTTGTATTTCACATGAAATCTCTAAATAATGGGGCAAAGTTACTGAGAAAACTTACTCCTGCAAACCCCAGGCATTGAGCATGGGGGCCTCTGTCTGTAGACCCCTGTCAGAGAATAGCAGCTCTGGAGTGTCCTGACTCCCCCTTCCTGGTCTGATAGCTGCCTCTTTCCTCTGCAGGGTGGATGGGCTGGTGCATTGGGGAGAAGGTGGGTCACCTGGGTTGGAGTCATGTCCCTTACTCATTATACACTGTGACTCTGGGGAAGTCACTTGACCCCACTACCCTTCAGTTCCCTAATCTACAAAACAGGAGCAGATGTGAAACTTTCTCAACGTACTGTATTCTACAACTAAGTGAAATAGAGCCATGCTTTGGTGTGTGGGAGGTTCCAGGACCTCCAGTAGATATGACAATCTTCAGATGCTGAAGTCACTTTTACAAACTGAGCACAGCATTTGCATATAACTTATACACATTGTCCTGTCTACTTTAAAACATTTCCAGATTACTTTTAATATCTAAAGCAATGTAAATAGTTTACACATTAATGACAAGAAACCATATCTTTAATCCAAGCTTGGTTGAATCTATGGATGCAGAACGGAAGATGGCTGTAACACATTTTTGGCTAAAGTGAGTGGGGGATCATAGTCTAAACCATTAACTAGCATTGTTACCCCCAGCCCCTCTTCCCTTATCTCCCAGTCTCTCTGGCTTTCACCAGCCAGGCCCAGGCAGAAACTGAGCAGCTGAAAGCAGACAAAAAAAAGTGGCTTCTTCTGACTTTAAGATTCCAGAGGCCCAGACTGGTGGGAAAGGTGAGGCTCAGGACATAGACTGGGAGACTTCAGGAGGATAGAGATCAAGTTGCTCATGACACAAGGATGGAAAATGTTCTGAGTTGCATCAGTGAGGAGCAAGGGCAGGGAGCCAGGTGGGTGAGGGCCTTTGGGGTTCCTGAGAAACAGGTCCTGTTCCTAGCCAGGTCCCAGAAAGGCTGCACAGCACCCTACTGGCTTTGTGACTGGAAAGGGCACAAGGGTGGACATAGGACTTCCTTGCCTGATCTGGGATGGAATTGCACTGACTGGGCACTGTGTCCAAGATGGCATGTCCAGGTGCTACAGAGGGAGGCCTCTGACAGGACACACAAATACTTGGCTGATTAGAGTGCCAATGCTGATGCACCCTGGGGACAGGAACAGAGCTGTTCTGGAGGTCCCTGCAGGGGATGACCTCCTAAGGCTAGAAGGAGGTAGCAGCAGAGATGGAAGAACAGGAGGTGAAAGTCTCTCTCAGCCTCTCTTGCTGCAATGGCACTTGGCTAAATTAGTGTAAGATAAACAAGCTTCTCATCTCACAATGAGTTGGACTGCAGTGACAGCAGAGTGATGCACAGTTGAGACCTGGGATTTGCACAGCTCTGCTGGTCTCCTGGCTGCATTCAGTCCTACCAGCAACACACAGGCACAGGGGGAAGGCAGGCCAGAAGAAGCAGAGCTGGGGTGCAGCTCAGCTGCAGAGTGCTTGTCTAGCACGTGCAAGGCCATGGTTCCAAGCCCAGCACCACAGGAAGGAGGAGGAGAAAAAGGAAGAGGAGGAGGAGGTGAAGGAGAGGAGAAAAAGAGGAGAAGAAGAGAAAGAAGAAGGAGGAGGAAGAGGAAAAAGAAAACAAGAAGAAAAAGGAGGAGGAGGAAGAAGAGAAGGAGGAAGAAGATGAGGAAGAGGACAAGGAAGAGAAGAAGAGGAGGAGGAAAAGGAGAGGAAGAAGAGAAAAAAGGAGGAGAGGAGGAAGAAGAGAAAAAAGGAGGAGGAGGAAGAAAAGGAGATGAAACAGAGAAGAAGGAGGAAGAGGAAGAAAAGGAGAGGAAGAAGAGAAGGAGGAGGAGGGGAAGGAACAGAAAAAGGAGGAGGAGAGAGCAAATGCAAATCAGAGTTCTCTCCCTCCATCAAGCACTCTCACAAGATCTAGCGGAAAGAAGAAATGGTCTTTAAAACCGGGTACTCATGTCTCAGCATTTACACAGCCACTTCTGTGTGCCTACGGGGACCTGGGCAGGTGAACAGGCTGACAGAGTCCCTGCCCTCATGGGGCTGATGACCCACAGTGGGGGACATACATAGTGGATGCACTTAATCAGCTAAGGCACCTACACTGTCCCAGGAATGCAATGAGTGGGCAGAGGCACAGGCTTTGGAGGAAGGCTGGCTTCTCCCAGCTCTCATGTTACTGCTTAGAATCAGCCAGTGACTTCATGGCTGTTTGCTGAGCACAGTGCAACTCCTCTGGCCAAAGTGGTGTCCATGGAACATGCGGACACAGGGGCTCAAACCAGGTGCCACAGCAGGCATGAGGGGAGCTGGCACAATGGTTTCTGCTATCATGATACAGCTATTGCTAGGGTTACCACTGTTATCACCATCCTTAACTCTCACAGCCCACGTTGTGGAGGTCTTGCACGTAGACAGGGGTCAGGATATCTGCACGGAACAGCAAGCCCAGGATGGAGCTCTAGTCTCAATGTCATTTCTGAGGCTCCTTTGCGATGCTGACTTCCTGCACTATCCACTAACATTTTCATTCTATCTGCAGGAGCTGTAGTTTGCCTCCCATCCTCCATGGAAGGAGGCCAGGAGGCCAGGAGGAGCTGGTAGCAGACAGGCAGAAGGACTTCAGCCAATCCCAGTCTGGTTCCTCTCCCTGTCAGGAATGAGAAAACAGCCATTACAGCCAATGGTTTGGTGGCAGCCAGCCAGGTAGCCCCAAGGGGCTTCCATCAGACAGAACTTACTCATCTAGTGCAAATGAAATTTTATACCCACTGATATTTTTTTCCAAAAAAAATGGTGAATAGGCAATTGTGTCCTCCTTATTTCAAACTAGAGTGTCCAGTTTGAAATTCTGAGTTTGGAGATTGAACTTGACCTCCATGCTGGGTGCACGAGGATAGCATCAATGTTTCTGAATTGCTCCACGACCTGTAGCAAGCACGCTCACTCCTGGCTGTGGCATGGGAGATATTCACCCAGGGAGGGAGGCTGGGTGGTTCATACACAGGCACGCGTTATTTCAGTCAGCAACTGCCACCCGGGCTCCAACGTTCAGTCAACTGTGTTCTTGCCATTCTTGTAGAGTTTCCATTTAAAACTAAGATTTGTCCACATTGGACCTGTTGTTCTCAGACCAGATCTGAGCTAGCTACTGTTCTCCTCAGCACACAGGTTCCCAGGTCCACTTGCTCTGGCCCCCACTGGTCCTCATTCCCATGAGCACCTGTGTCTGTGACAAGAATCACATTTTCTAAACCTTCCCCAGAAACACCCCAGGTGGGCCAGAGGCCACTCCTCCACAATCAAGCAACTTTCTGACGTCGTCAAGGTTTCTACAAAAGCACATTTCTTCGAAGGCTTGTATTTTATCTTAAGAAATGTGTTTTTCTTTTTACTATATAACATAGTCCTCTGGTTTTAATGTTTTCACAGCAACCCATTTTGAAATTGAATCCTCATGGGTGGGGGGTCTTTACGAGACAGGACCAGTTGGGATCATGCTGGTGATTAGGTCTCAAGGGCTCTGCTCTCATGAATGTATTAATCCATTCCTAGATTAATGGATTATCTAGACAGAGAGTTCTGTTGGAAAAAGCAACTTGACTCTGTCTTTCTGACGTGTTCCTCATGACGCCTTATAATCCCCCAGGACTCTGCAGAGAGACCCCACCAGCTGGAAGGACCTCGCCCAATGCAGACGTCTGATGTTGGCTACTCCAACCTTCACACCTATGAGCCAAAAGAAACCTCTTTTCTTTATAAATTATCCAGACTCAGGTATTCATTATAGCAACAGGAAAAGGACTGGAAAACATGATCTTGTGTGTTTTAAAGAAAATATTTTTTCCCTCCTACAGCATGATCTAAGTGTGTCCCTCCTGGAAGACATATTTGGCCATCCAAGGAGCCCAGGGGCTTCCTCAGGAGAAACACAGGGCTCTCTCTCCACACAGCAGTTCAACACCTCTTTCTCCGACTCTTCCAAGTTATTCACTTAGGGCCACTTTTAATAAATAGAAATTAAACACTCTGCTTTCAAATGCTCTCCATTTGGGGTTGTGATCTGTCTTTCAAGCTACTAGCCCCTTTGGCTTTCTCATGATGTTTGTGTGGGGAAGGGGCCGTGCCCCATGTCCACATGTGGCCTGGCTGGCCCATCCCAGGAGCTCCTGGACAGACACTCCACACGCTGCTTGGGTAGCTCTGCCCTCGGAAACATTCGTGGGTTATGGCTCATGAAGGGTTCCAGAGAGTTCAGAAGCAAATCGATAGCATGCACTACAAGAGAACATGAGCTAACAAAGGGGCTGGCAGGTCACGCGTCTTAAAACAGCTTCTTGGGGTCTTTAATTGTCGGGATGTTCAGGAGAAGAATCTGACCTTACAGGGCATTTTCCAGAATAGAATAGTCTATATATTAAAAGGCAGTAAATGATTCATAACTGGTTAGCAGCTGGGCCTATGGCTCCATGTTTCCCAGGTGGATTTTTTTCTGCAATGCAAACTCTTACATTAAATTGTGATAAATGAAGAGTAGGGGGCCACTCATACAAATCAATGACTCTAGTGTGTGTGTCATTAGCCTGAGAGATGCCGGCAGCGGTCAGTCCCATAAATCATGTGATGATCTCCTGTCTGCACGACGATACAAGCAAGCAGGCACATTAGGGAGGTTAAGGAAGGGAATTAATCTATGCATATCCCTCTCCCCTTCCTCCTTCCCCATCACCTGGTCATACAGAAAGAATTAAAAATCACATGATCCCAACCAAACCAGCTCCAGCACTGCAAATTGGTTAAGTTTGACTCCACCTTTCAACTTGAAGTTAATTATGTATTAAGGGATTAATTTATTCCCAGGTGCTGGGAAGGGACGTTGGAGGAGAGGAGGAACATGCCAGGACCTGTCACCCAGGTGCCAAGATTATGGATTGCTCTGGCTGTGCCACTGGCCATACCTGGACAGGGCTTGGGATGAGGGCTGTGGCGATCTGCTCCAGGGGTGAGCAGGCCACAAGGAGGATGAAGCTGTTGTTCGTTTGGGTTTCAGAAAAAGCCTCAGTCCAAGATTCACAAGATGTCTGTGATGCTTGGTTGTTAGAATGTTCTAGAAGCTTAGGAGGGGCTCCCCCCGAAGATGACTGATGGCCTAGCAAGAGTCACTGACCGTGGCTCCAATGCCCTGGATGACAGGAGGCTCGCCACTGCAAGGCTTGTCTCCATTTGGCACAATTCGTGTGTCCTACACCTGCCTCGTGCTCCAAGGCCCTTCAGACCATTGAAAACAGGGATTTTTTTTCTCCCTAGTATGCTGTGTTTGTAGGCCCCTTACCATCACAGTCTCCTTCTTTGGAGGTCACTCTTGCTCCCTGTTCTGTGCTGTAGCCCTGAGCAGATAAGGAGCTGTAGGTGAGGCAGGTCTCAAAATGGGTGGGTACTGGAATGGACTGTGCAGGAGACTGGGCCCCATCTACCTGCAGGCCCTGTCTGCCCCCACAGAAACAGCTTCTGAAAGATGTCCAAATGCTAGCATCAACTGCTTTGAAGCATGCAAGAAGAACCCTCAGGAACATTCTTCCATTTAGAGAGTCAAAACAGGAAGCTGCTGCATAGATTTGACATTGGCCCTTTGCTTACAAAAACTCACAGTGACCAACAAAGGCAGTAGCACCAATGCGGTGCGTGTGTGCGTGTGTGTGTGTGTGTGTGTGTGTGTGTGTGAGTGTGTGTACTTTCTTGTGCATATGTGATATTGTTTCATCTTCTCTGTAGCTCATGAGTCAGGTTCAAGGGTTCCCAGTTGACTCAAAAGGAAACAGTTTAAGGCATTCACAGATAAATGGATGGAACAGAAGAGCATCCTGAAGTGAAGTCAGCCAGGCTCAGAAGGCTGAAAGCTGCATGTTTTCTCTCAGACTGTATGTAGAATACAGACTAAATGCAAATACAGCGATGTTATGAAACACCAGTCACACTAAGGAAAGGTCACATACGAGAGGGGTAGGGTAAAATACGGAGACCAAGAACTTGATTATGGTTGATGTACTTTCTATACAAGAATGAATACAGAAATCTTAAATGGGCTGAAACCACCATAAGAAAGGGACTAAGGCAGAATGAAGAAAATTAGAGAAGATGAACCAACTGGAGTAATAACACATCTATACATGGAAATACCACAAGGAAACTCCCTGTGTAGCTACCTTTATCTCAAACAAGCAAACATGTCATGTTTTTCTTTTTCTTTTTTCTTTTTTTTCTTCTGCAAAATCAGAGAACAGGAGGGCAGAACAGGTCCTGCCTGGGGTGGAGGGGTGGTACCCGTGGGAGGGGGGAGGTGGTAGAGAAAGGGGTAGGAGGATGAATATGGTGCAAAAAGTGTGTACACGTGTATAAAAGCAAAAATTGAAACCTGTTGGAACTATTCATGGAATTGGGGGAGGGGGGTAAAGGAGAATGATGGAGGGGGTGAATTCAAGTATGATATATTTGATACGTTGTAAGAATTTTTGCAAAATGCCACAATGTACCCCTACCCAGCACAATAAAGGGAAAAAAGTGCTTGGCTGAGCTCAGGTGGCCAGGAAGTGAGCTGCCACAAGACCCAGATGCTCAGTGTAGGCTGGGGAAGCCTTTCTTCCTAGGGTACCTACTGGTGGCGGATTCTCAAAGGCCACTGCCCTTGGCAATCTCTGGAGGTCCCATCTAGCCCCAGACCTGTGTGTTGTGCTCCCACAGAGTACAGGAATAAATTGAGCCCCATCTTGTACAAATGGGGACTTCAGCTTCTCCTGAGGGCTGGGGATGTGGTCCCCAGTTGTCAGGCTGTAGTGGTGTTGGGCTGTTGAGGAGCACCGGACATTGCTGAGTCAGATGGGGACCCACAGGATGCCCTGCTCTAGTGCTCAGGAACACAATGACCCACCCTGACCTTTCCTAATCCTCCTCCTCCCTTTTCCCGCCTCCAGGATCCCACCCATCCTTGTCACCAACACCCACTTTCCTCCTCCATGTCCAAGTCTGTATTGGATTTGTCATCCATCTCAGAGGGGCGCTCCACTGGTCTGCTTTGGCTTCCTTCATCCTGCAGAGGTGAGAATGCCAGAGGCACACAGCCCTAAAGGTGGCTGAACCCAACCTTTGTGTCTACATTAATGAAATTAAGATCCAGAGATCCCTGACATTATGTCCAGACCTCCTCCCTGCCCCAGGGGCCTCCCTGACCACACCAGTATCTGATTCTCTTGGGTTTTTTTATTCTTTGGGGGGAAAATACAAAAAAGTACATACAAGAACCAAATATCCAAGTCCCCAACATTCAGAATTAATGAAATATGAATGGTCCATATTTGTTATGGATATTTTAAAAAATCAAGAATCTGAGCCCCATCTGGGGAGGTAGCCCTAGTTATACATTTCAGGTCTCTACACCTGGCTTCTGGGCCCTTTCCTCTCTCTCTCTCTCTCTCTCTCTCTCTCTTTTCCAGAGGTGGCCACAATCGTGACTTCTGTTGCATCTTTCTAATCTGTGTTTATACAGACATATCCTTAAATTACATCTGCAGAATGGTTGCATGCTTGTGTTTAAGTCTACCTCAGTGTCTCCTGCATTTCCCCATCACTTTGCATTTTGGGGGCCTGCCCACCCCCACACCTACAAAGCCACCTTGGCCAAACAGCATTCTGTGAAGAACACACCTTTTTATTTCTCTCCTCTCCTTTTCATAGGCATTTCTATTATTTCTGGTTGTCACAGCCACTTGCAAGGAAGATCGGCCAACATTGTAACCTCTTCAGGGCTGCATGAATGAGGTTCTTCAAATAGGTCATGGAACACAGTGGGACTGAGACCTCCAGGGGCCATAGGAGCCACTGGGGAAGGTTTCCACCACAGCCCTTGACCATTCCCTTGGTATTTTTCCTAGAACATTCAGTTCTTATCTTTCCCTCAGCTCCCCATGGAGTCTGGTGTGACCTGGGTCCACAATATCCTCCATTTGGCTATGTCCCAACGTGAAAGCCCAAGGGAACCCTGGCCCACGGGCTGTTCATCTCAGCCCTATTAAACCTCTCACTTTGTATTTCCTAATTCCTTTAAGAAATCCCAAACCTGTCTCCTTGGATAGAAATAAAATAAATGTAATATCTATTGCTATCGCTTAAACACAAATTATAGTATTTTTTATTAAATACTCCGTTGTCAAATGCTTGACATTCTTCATAATAGATAAAAAAAAATAAGCAACTAAAACTAGTTATTTTCTGTTACCTTAGAGGCTCACAACATAGTTTGTATTGTATTTACTTGTTATGTTCTGCCTGTCTCATTTCATTATAAGCACGTGAATTATTTTCCCTATTAAATTAAAAGGCAATCTTCCCTCCCCCAGCTTCCTTTGAGCTTTGGTAGAAGGGGAAGTTCTGGAGGTGGGACTGCTTGGATGCTACAGAGCCTCTGTGGGGACACCAACCCTGCCCTGGTTTGGGCTGGCCCAGTCATGGATCCAAGATGGGGTCAGGGATCTGCCCCATGGAGATGGGAAAAGTCTACTTGCATCAGACACCACAGCTTTCCTCTTCTCTCTCTCTCTCTCTCTCTCTCTCTCTCCCTCTCCCCTCCTTCACAGCAGCCCTGTAAGGCAGCAGGTTGGGCCTACTGTACCCATTTTACAGATGGAGCATCAATCCCCACAGGTGAAGGCTACAGGCCTGTAATCCACCACCAATTCCGCGACGACCCCACACCTTTTGCAGTGGGAGGCTGGGGTGAACCAGGCGCTTGAAGAACGACTCCATGCACATTTCCTCATTGGCCCGGACAGTAGTTCTTTGAGGCAGTAGTGTTGTTTTCTGTCTTTTATAGTTTTTATGAAAGCACAGTTCATGGTGGATGAATGCTTGCTCTTTGTTGTGTAGTTAGTCCGTCAAGAGCAGGGGTTTGAGGTGTGTGTGACCAGAGTGTGGTTCAGAAGCAGGAAGGGGCTAGATCATAAACTCATTGGTGACAGTCTTCTTAGAGAAATTGATGAAACCTGTGGCCTAGTGGAGAATGCATTTTCCACGTAAACTATGTTTTGCCTATCACTTTTTGGGCTCCTTGACCATCTGTTGCCCACTGATGGATCCAAGCAGGTCCTTGTACTCCAGGTCAGAAAACCCCAATGAGAGTTTGCAGTTACCTCCTTTGGGAATTGACCTGCCTTCATCAATTGCAGCCTAACCAAGTGCCCTGTCACCTAGCCCTCCTTTCCTTCCCAAACGCTTTCCGGCAGTTGAGACTCATCAGACAGAATTTGAAATGGGTCTGAGTGGAACTGGAAAGTTTGGAGTCCTTTCTTGATGAACCAAACTCTGGTTTTCTCTGAGACCTTGAGGCCCTGGAGGGTAACCTGCAGTACCCAAAGCTGCTCTACCATGGCTTTTTTTTTTTTTGGAAGAAAAGTTAATGCCTTCCAGCCACCAGCAAGTCTAAAAGGTTATCGTGTCAAGAGCTCAGAGAGACGGAGGGGCTGGCAGGAGGTCTACAGTCCTGCTGCAGAAGCAAAGGGCTTTCTAGGTACTGGTCAAGTACATGAAAGGGCTGTGGTTTTTTTAGATTGAAGAACATCCAACCCTTCTATTGCTTCTCTATACGGTTAGCCTGTGGGTTCCTGGTTGGATCTGTTCCTGCTGTGTGATCATACAGAGAACATTCACAGGCAGTCTACTATCTCAGTATGTCTCCCAGCACCAGCCCCTCTGGCGTCTTTATAAGGGTACAGCACTTCCTGGTGACATTGGCTTCCCCCACATCAATGCCAGCAATCCTGATATTACTCGGCAGTGCAGCAAGAGTGGGAGCTGATAAGGCCACATCCACACCAGAAAAACACACCCCTCAAGGCAAAAGCCACCTTACCCTGT
The DNA here is from genome assembly GCF_047511655.1 of Castor canadensis. NCBI lineage: Eukaryota > Metazoa > Chordata > Mammalia > Rodentia > Castoridae > Castor > Castor canadensis. The sequence goes on along the minus strand of NC_133401.1, from coordinate 3,023,433 downwards.
AGCCAAATCCATACCCCAGAAAGTCTACAGGTTCCTATGAAGGAGGAAGGGAAGGGGAACAATACCCTGAAGGTCTCTGATGGAAAAGAAGTCAGTCAAGTACGGTTGGTGCATACCTTTAACCCTAGCACTCAGGAAGCAGAAGTAGGAGGGCTGCAAGTTCAAGGTGAGCCTGGGCTTTACAGTGAGAGTTTGCCTTAAGCCCTCCTTTCCCTAAAGAAAGGAGCCAATGTTCTTCATCCATGGTTTTTGATCATGGTTTCCAAATTGCCACCAGGGCCACCGTATCGAAGGAGCTTTTTCATTGGCCAATGGACATAAGGGTAAGTGAGGATGTGAAGAAGGAGGCCCTGCTCTCTCCTCCCGCAGGAAGCCCCAGTTGGCTGGCCATTGTCTCCAACAGAACACGGGTTTTGCAGAGCCCTGATGGGTTGAAGAGGTAGAAACCAGCGTCCCTGGAGATGGGCTATTCTCCCCAGGGACAGCTCGGTAGCACAGAGCTCTCCCGGGGTGTGGCAGTCCCTTGGAGAACATCTTGATGCAGATGGGGCCTGCTCTATAAATCAATAAACCCTAAGTATGCCAGACAGCACTTAGGCAGGTAAATGCATGTGTGTTATCCACTCAGCAAGCCTTCCTAAAAAAAGATAATACACTCAATAGCTCACCGTGCTGACATATTTCAACTCAATTGATAATGGGTCAGGATTGAGCAAAGCTTAGAGTGAATTACCTTTTAGCCATCCTTTCAAGTTTAGGGTTGTTGCCACCAACAAAATCAATGTCGAAAGATTCTTGTTGTCTGAGCAATACCTACAGTGACTCCTAATGAAATAAACCATTGAAGCCTTTTAATCAGACCACCTGCCTAACAGGAGGAAGTCATCCAGGAGCGGCCTGGGACCCTAGGGATCTCTTTTCCCCTCACTGGTCAACGCATGAGTGATTCTTTAATTGTTGTAATGATGCATTGAGCCTGGATCCAGACAGTAGGACAGCAGGAGGGAGGAGGGTTGGTATGACCTCAGCTGGAGTTTACACAGGTCCCTAAGCAGGGCTGCATCACCAGGGTCCATGTGAGAGCCTCAGGGTTAGGGGCCTGTTTCACTCCCAAACGTGAGATAAATTTCTACTTAAAGAGTGCAATAAATGAGCCTCTGTTCTATATCTGAATTCCAGGGTCAGAGCTGTAAAAATTGGAGCTGGTTGAGCAGGTGTCCTCTAATGGACTTCTGGCCCTATCCTTTGCTCTGCTTTCTCCCTGCTGCATCCCTCTGAAAAGTTTGTATCGCTTTAAATAAATGCAGATACAAGAAAGCTGAAGAACTTGGGAACATCAGAATTGACCAAGAAGCTCTCTGCAAAGGCTTGCTTTTGTGTTCACTGACCACTTTCAGTCACCTATGTGTCTGTTGGGACCATTCCCCAATTTTCTTCGGAAATCCATCCTTCTATCACACCTGGGTCTGCATGTGCCTGTCCCTCAGCTCCGTGGAGTGCCCAGGATCCAGGTCTAAGATCTACTCAGCATGGCTGAATCTCTAGCCAAATTCAGCCTGTCAAATCCAGTTGCCCTCAATACTAGAGGTGACTAACTGGGAAAGGCCTGGTTCTCCTTTTCCAGTGAAATGTATAACTCTGTAGAATGAACCTCTGCTTGTTTGCTGGTCTCAGGAGAGCCCACGTGAAAACATGACCCCCACCAAGGAAGTTGAGCCAGAACAGTAAGCAGTGACTCCCAGCCTCATGGTCACTCAGGGTCTACTGACCCTGGGCAAGACCTTTCTGGATTCTTCAGTTTGGGAGTCAAGAAGTTCCCTATTCATTTGAGCCACTTAGGATGGGTTTTTTCCCTCCCTCCCTTCCTTTCTTTCTTTCCATCTCCTTCCTTTCTTTTCTTCTTAGTCCTCCCTCCTTCCCTCCCACCCTTCCTTTCACCCTCTCTCCATTCTTGCCCTTCCTCCCTCTCTCCTCTCTCTCCCTCTTTCCTTTCTTCCTTCCCATCTCTTACTTTCTTTTCTCTTTCCTCCCTCCCTCCTTCCCCCCTCCCCTTCCTCTTCTCTCCTCTCCCCCTCCCTCCCTCTCTTTCTTCCTTCCTTCTCATCACAGGCAACCAAAGCATCCCTCCCCCCTCCCTTCTCCTTCTTTTCCTTCCCCCTCCCTCCCTCCCTCTCTCCCCTTTCTTTTCTCCCTTTCTTTCTTTTCTTTTTTCCTTCTCCCTCCTTCCTTTATTCCTTCTTTCCTCCCTCCTCTTCCCTCCCCTATTCCTCCTTGTCTCCCCCTTTCCCTCTCACCCCTCCCTCCATCCCTCATGATCCCTCCCTCTCTTTCTTTCTTCCCCCTTCTCTCCTCCTCTCTCCTTTCCCCGTCCCTCTCTCCCTTCCCTCCCCTCCCTGATATTTCCCTTCTTCTTTCCCTCCCTCCCTCCCTTCCCATCACAGGCAACCAAAGCTTCCCAAACAATTTTCCCTACTAAGAAGGGAAAAGCCCTGGGCAGAGGTAAAGTCTCTGCCTGTCTGGGGACGAGGCTTTTCCAGGGCATCCACTGAGGAAGAACCCGGAGTGACCACAGCATCTATCCGAAAGGCTGCTAGTTTCTGAGAACTATAAAAATTAATATTAAAGCAGCCTTTAAACAATCCCTAGACAACAGTGAAGGGCACAGGTGGGAAAGGAGCTGCTCTTCTCAGAAGGCAAAATAAAGAGACCCACCTGTGTGGCTGGCCAGCCCAGACTAGCGAAGCACAACCCTGCAACAGTCAATGACCTCTGACTCCTCCCACAGGACACATTCCAGGTCCCCAGAGGAGATCTACCCAGATTGTGGATGTTGAACCCATGGAAGATGGCGTGTAAGATTAATGGAACCAGGAAAGGCGAAATGTTGGAAAAAGCCAAGGTCACGGCAATCATGTCCAAATTCCCCCTTCCCTTGGGTCTGTGTCAGGGCCACATTGATGTCAAGGTACCCAGACCCCAGTGACTCTTCCCCACCCCTGGCCCTCTCTTTTAGGGTCAGGTGGTGCAGTGGAACCCAGCAGTGGCCCACGTGCTTCCAGCAGATCTCCCAGTGGGAGGGAGGCTGGTGGGGTGTGCACCGCCCTTTGTCTGCTGCACTGATGAATGCTTGTTGACACGGCTCACAAAGGTATTTTAGTAGATTACATCTGAGAGGCTAGACTCGCGTGGAAAGAGGTCAACAAGAGCCCTGGGCCTTGCTCCACTCCCAATTACTCCACAAAAGCCTAAACCACCGGGTCAGGGATAAAAGTGAGTAAATGTTTCTAAATTCTTATCTTAAACACACTTAAGCTTAAAGCTAGTTAACTGGGGCTTTAAAAGCATGTAAGCTTCTGGAACCCAGCTACCTGCCCCACTCTCTTGCTCTTATTTTTTCTTTTATCCTTTTAGTCTTGAAGAAGCCTAATTAGAAGCTTGAACAGGGCTCTCTCTCCCTGCCCTTAAATCAGTAATTGGCTTCAGAGCAGAGACTGTCAGGAAATTAACACATCACAACATGACACCTGTTAATTTTTTCTTTTTATTTGTCATATGAATCAACGCTGATTTGCCAGAGTGCATAACAAATTAGTGGGCTGTAATCAGCGGTCTCTCTTCTGTGAGCTGCAGCACGGGCTCCATTTTTTCTTTTTCTCCTCCCCCCTCCTCTTTTTTTCCTCTCTCCCCCTGAAGACCATTACTTCTCTGCTTTGCAGTGATGACTCTTACGAGGTGTGTCATTGTCAATAAATCAGAATAAGCAAATGCTAAAAGCGCAAGAAGCTCTTTAAACTTTGATAAAGGCTTCTAGTTACATTTTTAAACTTACACTCATAACTGCAATCTTTTTTTTTTAAATTGTCACTCCCTGGTAGTGATAGACTGTCAGGTTTCCAGTCATTTCTTCATCTGCCGTGCCAGGGAAGGTGGAACTCCAAGTGTCATTTTCAAGAGTTCTGGCTGAGAAGAGGAAGAGGGGTGTGGACGAGGTGGGGGCAGGGAGAAACAGAGGCTCCAGCAGGGTCAGATTCAGGGGAGACAGGCAAAGGGGAGTGGCAGGACACAGACACGCAGGACAGGAGAAAGAATCATGGGTGCTGGGATCTCATCTCCAACCCTTCCAACTTAACTCATCCTCCACTGCAGATGGGCATCTGAGGGAAGGGGTCAGTCTTTGTTTGAAAGTCTTTCAAGTGTCAGCTGAGACCCACTGAGGACAGTCATGGATTCTGGGGCTTGGTTCCCAGCTCAGTCAACAGAAGCACTACAGTGGGTCTTAGCCTTGGCTCTGTGGTGGTCCTCCAGGAGGGAGGGAGGACATGGAGGATGGCAGCACTGCAGTGGCCTTACTAGTGAGAGTTTAACTTTCTGACTCTTGACATTTGGCAAACAAGTCTATATTCTTTGCATTTATGTAGAGCACAGAGGGAGAGGGAACCTTTTCTCTTTCTCAGCCTAGACACTGGAGATTGAAAAATTCTTGTCCTTCTAATCTGGGTCCAGCAAGGAGTTGATGGCAGCTTCACAGGGCTCTGACCACATGTTCTCTTGGACAGTAGTAGACTGACATTGAAACCAAAGGTGAGAGAATTTCAGGGATGAATTTCTCTTTTCTTATTCATCTACCCATCCATCTATCTATTCATTCATCCATCCATCCATCCATCCATCCACCCATCCACCTACCTACCCATCCACTAACCTATTCCATCCATCCACCCATTCATCTATATATCCATCCATCCATCTACCCACTCATCCACCTACCCACCCACTCATCTATTCCATCCATCCATCCACCCACTAACACACCTACCCATCCATCTATCCACCTACCCATTCATCCACTCACCCGCCCATTCAACCATCCATCCGCCCTTCTACACACTCATCTGTCCACCCACCTACCCAATCACCCAACCCATCCACCTACCCATCCATCCATCCACCCATATTCATCCATCCATCCTCCCACCTATCTACCTACCTACCCACACACACACACATACAAGTATCCATCCATCCATCCATCTAGTCATCTACCCATCATTCCTTCCATCAACAGTGGCCTTTGCATGTAGCTGCAGAGTATGAGCTCAACACATGAGCAAGAGAGCCAGAGAGAGGGAACAGAAGAGGATGGGTACAGGGGATGCTAATTTACTTCAAGATAGGACACATAGAAAAAATCTCAGCTTCAGAGAAATAAAGTCTTGAGGCCCAGTCCCTCTCTAGATGTTCCAGGATGGCTCCTTGGGGAAATGTGGTGAGAGAGTGGAAAGGTCTTATTCCCTCAGGCAGAACCATCAACAGATGTGTTATTCTGTCTACCATCTTGGTCTTAAGGCACCCTTTTCCCAAGAATGACTCTAATAGCTTTCTTTTCCTGAATTCTATTTTGGTCACTTGAAAATTGAGTTTAGTCCCACTTATCCATTGCCAGGAATGTTACGTCCTAGACACTGGTTTAGAGACCAAGAATTCACTAAATGAGGGTTCATGTCCTTGAAAAGTCTGTACATCTGAAAAAAAAACTTATAGCAATTAAAATATTTTTATTTCAACACCTAGCATGGAGAATACAGACTGTCAGCTGGTTTTTCCCTTTTCTGAGAACTGAAACACCCCATCCTGCGAGTCACAAAGCTGCCATCCCAACATCAGATATTTGAATGGTTAGGGCCATGAGGTCTTCTCATAGAAAATCACTGAAATCTGTTGGAAATCAAATAATTGTCCTTTTTTTCTTTTCACTTGTGATAATTTATACATGCTCAATATGTTTAAATACAATTCAGTATGCCCCATTTTATATAAATCTGTACTGAGAAATTTCTCCTAGTGTCATTTTTATAAGCTCAAGAAAGGATTTTTGAGCAAAATACCAATTTTATAATTATTCTGTCGAATCCTAATTTAAGGAAAATATCATTTGCCCATTATACGATACGGAATGGGTTTTCTGGTAGGGGCTTAGCTTAACAGTTGTGCAGTACAAGTTTCATAGAACCATTAATTATGAGAGTTTCAGACTCCACCAACAACCTGGTCACCATGGGTAAGGAACACCTGCCTGAAGTCAGTGGGTCCCCCAGGGAGCAGGACGTTGGGCCAAATGCTGCTGGGAACAATGGAGTCTGATTCGGGACATGTTCCCAAAACTCAGGAAGAATCCAATGGACCAATGAATCCCACAGTTCACTGGCTGGCTCTTGGGGCAAGTACTTTTACCCCACTCCTTGGCACCCTGAGGGTACATGCTGGACACCCTCTCCCCTACACCATGCGCTCATTGTAAACCTTGGGATTGACAATGTCAAACCTAACATTGTCACTCTGTCACACACCACTGATGCCTTATCTCAGCAACCTGCACCTCACCCTGCTTCAGCCATCCAGGGACCTGGCACCCCTAACTGGGCTATACCCTCCTCTAGAAGCTATAACTCTCAAATCCTAAGTGCTAGAAGCATCTCATTCTCAAACCCAATGTCCTTTCCTGGCTTTCTTGAAGATTTACTCATCTGAACATGTCTTGTTTTACTGGGATTTCTGTGTCCCACATACAAACATCCTCACCCTTCCTAGCAATGCCTCTTCTTTTGGTCTCTGTGGATTTTCGTTTTCACCTTTCTCGTGTGAGTATTTTGCATGGCACTTTTCTCTTTATTGTCTGTCAAATCCTGGAAAAGTCCCAGGCCTGAGTAGATCCACTCTTCACCCTCTTTCCCTTCAGGGTTGGCAAGAAACACAGAGGAAACCTCACCTTTTTGCACACTAGGGGCTCTGCCAGCACAGGGTATCAAGCTCAGCTGAGCTCGTAGCACTGTTCACTACTTTTCTGAGGTTCCTGCCCCACTTCCTCCCTAGAACAGGAAATGATTTCCAGTGATTAATTCCATGGTTTTCCAACCTCCTACATCTCACAAGTCTCTGTCCTTCTCTTCTTTCTCCCTCCCTTACAGCAGAAAAGTCCTTCTGCCCTGCATTAGAAGTGCACCATTCTCTCACATTTTCTCTCCTCCAGGCTTCTCCCACCCTTGCTCCTGGAGAGTCATGGCTAGCTGGATTCACTCCTTGTCTCCTGTGTTGGTAACTTCTACCACTGTCTTCTTTTTCTGCTCCTTCTTTTCAACAATGAACTCACTTAAACATCTTCCAACTCAGTCCATGCATGCATGCATCCATCCATCCACCCCTTCATCCACCCATTCCTCTTTTCATCCTTCCTCTCTTCCATCCTTCCTTCCATCCATCCATCTACCCATCCCTCTTTTCATCCTTCCTTCCTTCCCTCCATCCTTTCTTCTTTCTTCCATCATCCATCCAACTATCTATCCATCCACCCATCCATCCATCCCTCTTCCCATCCTTCCTTTCTTCTATCTTTCCTTCTATCCATCCAATTATCTATCCATCCATCCATCCCTTCTTCCACCCATTCATCCATCTATACCTCTTTCTGTCCTTCCTTTCTTCCTCCATTCATCCATCCATCTCCCTTCCTTCCTTCCATCATCCCATAATTCATCCATCCCTCTTTCCATCCTCCTTTCTTTCATTCTTCCTTCCACCCATCGAATTATCCATACATACATATACATAAAGCCTCCTACAGTCCCAAGGACCTTCCGACCCATGTCATCATCTAAGTTTCTGATCCAGTCATCTTGCTGTCCCTCTTTCTGTCCCTGCTTCTTTCTGCTCCATTCACTATTCAAATCAGTGTGACTTGGCTTTTGACCCTTCTATCTCAGGGAAAATCATCTTTCCAAGATCATCCATATAATTACAGACAAATGATGCTGTTCAATTTTCAGCCTGCCCAGTTTTTTCCCTATAAGAATGAGGGTCTTACTATTTCTTTAAAGTTTGACTTCCAAGACACCACAGGCTCCTCCTCCCGTCTCTGTTATGTGTATGTGTGTGTGTGCGCTCATGCGTGAAAACATGTGCACCCATTCACACTACCTTTCTGGCCATCCCTTTTTGGGCTCCTTCATGGCCTTACTTCTCACAATCTTTAGCTCCATGGAATATGTAACTTCCTTGTTTCTAATTTTCACTCCACTTCTTCTTTGTGTAGGAAGTCTGGCCTCTCCTCTTAGGTTTCAAATATGACTTCAAGTCTAAACTCCCTGGGCATCTATTCTTGGCTATTTCTTGAGTACCTCCAAGGTGAACTTGACAGCTCTATCCCCATCCTTAGCTACTTTGGGTTCTTCATCTAGAGATCCATAACCATAGGTTATCCTGGGTTTCATGCTTTCTAGTAGAGCCATTATCGAATCAATCACCTAACTGTATTGATTCCCACATTTTCCCTTCTTATCATGCCCACTGCCATGTCTACCATGGTCCCCACCACCATGTTCTCTCACCTGATCAATAAAGCAGCTTCCGACATAAACAATATATCTCCCAGATGGCAGCCAGAATCCTCTTTCTCAAATCAAGATGTCTAAGTTCATATGCTTAGACAGAGCAGCAGAGTCCCTCCATCCTTGACAAGGACTTTCATGATGGGACTCACTTGCTTCTCTACTGGGGACCATTATCTTCCACCCCATACCATATGCCTCATGCCACATTCTATACTTCAGAAACACCAAACTCATTAGTTCCTTGACAGTCCTAATCTTTCTTTCATGTCCAGGTCATTGTCCATTGTGTCCCTTTGTCTACTGACCCCTTGTGTTTAAGTCTCATTCGTTGCTTTGTCTGTGTGGTCCTCCCTCTTCCCAACCTCACCACCCAGGACCCAGGGACTGAGGTCTGAGCTCCTTTCCTCTATCAGCAGGGAATCCAGATGTGGGAATTCACATCCCATGGTCAGTCTGTGGGTCTCTGCCATCCGTCCATCCATCCTCATGCCTGGCAGAGAGTACTCTGTGTCAGGTCAGAAATGACTGTCTGCATTGATGGAGTCCTGGTGCCAAGTCCCAGGCTTGCCTTTCCCAGCCGAGATCCCTGGATGTGTCACTCAAGATGGCCACCTACCACAGTGAGACCCAGGTGGAACATTTTTCTTGTCTGAAAAAAAATCTATCCATCCAGTTTGGAGTTAAACACATTACTTGAACATTTTTTAGTCTTTTGACAAATTTTCTAAGGCAGCTGGGTAAATGAAGATTGTTCTAGTTCCCTCCAATAGGAACTTCTAAGAACCTAAGGTTATCTCTCTGCATGAAGCTAACTAGCTGGTGATTTCAATCTCTAAGCAGATGTCTGGCCCTGCAACAGACCCAGCTGTGCTGTGCCCCAGGGCCACCACCCCTTGCACATCTCTGAATTCTGTAGAAGGTCTCTCAGCTGAGACTCCTTTCAGTTCAGCTATTGCTGAAACCCTGGAGTCTACAGAGAGAAAAACAGAGAAATGATTTCCAGACTGGAGCAGAGGGAACTGAGAACGGATGAATGGAAAGAGAGAGAAAGTCAACTATTGGGAAACTTCAAAAGTCAGTGTGCTGTATAGGCAAAAATAAACAAAGGCACACAAAAATCAAACCAGGCAAAAATGCTCCTAAGCTGGACCCACCCAGACCACACACTTTGCTGAATCCACCAAACGACTATTAGATTCACTCCACCCTCCCTCCATTTCTTTTTTCCTTACTCTCCTTGAGGACAGATGGGGAGGTCCTTGCCTGGCTGCCTCAATTTCCCCTTTGGTAGAACAGAACATTTCCCTTGGTCTATTTACCCAGCTGAATCTTGAACAGGGCTTAGAGCAGATCTGTCTGTGGGCAGGGACAGCATTCCTGGAAGGGGTGTATTCAGAGTATTGTTACCTCTGGATAATTAAAAACAAAGTATAGCTTTCCGGTTGAACTGGAGAGGAAGTTAAGTCCAGTTAAAGCCCCTGGTCTCCTTGGGGAGCTAATGGACGGGAAGTCCTCATTAGTTCCTGCAGCTCCTCCTGGGGCTGAGGAAGGGAAGGTAGAGGGTTTCAACTTTGTTTGTTAACTGATTTTTCTGTTTTATGCCACCAGAATGTAGGGAACCAGACTTGCACATTTTGTTCATTTCTGTGTCTACATCACCTGGAACTAGGTTTGGCAGATGTAGTATAACTGTTGGATGAATTAGGGAATAAGGAAAAAATGGACAACGAATGAATGAATGAGTGTGAGAACCACAGGTCAGGAGCAATGATTGCAGCATCTCTACTTTCCCATTGCCCAACACAGGATAGAGGGACACTGAACGTCTACTGTCCATTCATTGTCAAAATAGAACACAAAGCAGGGTATGGTGGTACACACCAGGAATCCCAGATACACAAGAGGCAGGCAGAGTATGGGAAAATTGAGGTTTCAGGCCAGTCTGAGTAAGAAAAAAAAATTAATGAGATCCTACCTCAACTAACAAGCTGAGTATGTTGGCAGGTGCCTGTCACCCAGCTACAAGGAGATGTAAGTAAGAGAACTGCTACCCAAGACTGGCCCTGGGCAAAAATGCAAGACCTTATCCAAAACAACTGAAGCAAAAAAAAAAAAAAGGGTTGGGGCTTGGCTCAAGTGGTAGAATGCCTGCTTAGAAGTGCAAGGCCGTAAGTTCAAACCCCAGTACTGCCAAAAAAAAAAAAATTTAAGAAAGCATTTGTAGATCAAGTGTCAATGCCATGTTTCCCAATGGAAACCCAGGTCCAGGGACAGAGGGTAAATATTGGCTTGCCATCCATGAGCTGGGCAGCTGCAAGTTTCTGGTCAAGCTGTGGTCACAGAGTCCCAAGTGGAGGCCCTGCCCAGTGACTCCCCCCAACGTCAGCCTCAGGAGGGTTATGTCTGTCCCGTGTCCACCACGGTGTCCTGTCTGGAGTTCAAGTTCTAAGACAAGAGTTTCAGAGCCTCCCAGCCGCAGGGCGGAGTCCTTTCCTCTTAATATTCTGAGCCTTCACTCCTTCTCTGTCATCAGCACCTGGTCTTTAGCTCACCTGCTTGCTTGGGACTGAACTGTGGACAAAATGAAGTCTAGACAAGTGTCACCTGAAGGGCCAAGGTACAAACATGAGAAGTGCCACAGCCTTGCTCAGAGAGTCCCAGACAGTTGTCCTAGGTGTGTAGAACCTGTAGGGGACCCAGAGTCTTTCAGCCACTCAGGAGGACAGAGAATTCCTCAGAAGGTCACCTCTCCCTTCAGACCCAGCCCAGCTGTTTCTTCTCCCAGCAGCCTTTGCTGTTACCAGTGTTTGGGAGGTGCACCCTCACTTTGTGAAGTGTTGCCTCCACGAGGTTGTGGGATACTGCTCAGTGCTATTGCTGTCATAGCTTCTCTACCTGCATCTGCATAGGCTTATGTGTACTGCAACGCCAGGACAAGGTCTTATTCACCTTGAAACTTCCTGTGTCCAGTACAATGCCTGGCGCTGAGGAGGCACTCAGGAAATCAAATCGATGAGCCCTTCATCTGTTCCTACTGGATGTTCAGCCTTGTCCTCAATACAGGAAATCAGAGAAAGCGGAGTCAAGATTGTGATTTTTGGTCCAGGAGACAAGAGCTGTGGCCAGCAGGCCATGGGAGAGCCTCACCAGGCAGCTGACTATGCACCTGTGAGCACATTCAGGCCCCCCAGGGTCAAGTCCAAGCCATTTAGAGTGGGCCAGAAGGGAAGCTGCAGGTGAGGCTTTTTTGGAAGGGGTGTTTGGTCCTAACAACAGTGTAAGGGTCTCAATAAAAGATGTGTCAAAGGACAGGTACACCAGCAAGAGCAAATGATGCAGGCGTCCTCACCTTCTCAGCAGAACTTGAAGGTGAAAGTGGTCAGGGAAGTCACAATGGAGAAGAATAGAATTTAGAGTTTGGTCTGATGGTTGTTGGGAAAGATCCCTTCCCTGCCTGGGAAACAGGTCACACTCTTTGGAGTCCATTTAATGAAGGACAGAGATTCCTTAAAGCCCCACAAGTCTTCAGAGGGCCTGCAGAGGTGGAGAGCTATAATTGTTGAGGCCACCCACCCCGCACAAGAGCCACTGGGAGTGCCATCCATGTAGAAAACATAGCAGTGGCTGCAGTCCTGAGGAGTCAACGCCACCAGAGGTGAGAGATGGTGACAGCAAAGGTGGATGTCTGCTCTCTGGAACTTGTGGGCCATCCCAGGATTCTCCATGGAGGTAGGAACACCTGGTGTTTACCCTGTTGGGGGCACCTAACCCAAGCAAGCACCTGCCCCAGACTACTGCAAAGGGAAGCATTTTTGGGTTTCCCCAGGCATGGGGCAAACCCTTCACAAGATCCCCAGTGACTGCCTTCCCAAAGTTCACTCAGCATTTTTGGAACAGGGCTAAGCAACAACCGTAGTTTCTACTACCACATCTGCCATCAAACTGGATGCCTGGATTAGCCTTGGTAGGAGAGCAACATTTGTTACTAGGTGAGCAATGGAACACCGGGTCCATAGCTGCTCGGACGTCAGCAATGTTGCTGGGACCCTGCCCCACCCCCATCACCAGCACCTGTTCCATGTGAGTCTTTAACACTAGGATGACAAGAATGTGTCACTTGCTTTGTGTATGAAATATGACAGAAATTACTTAAGTCATTGCCAGGTGGACACCTTTTAAAAGAGTGTGGGATTCACTACCTGTCTTTCTTTATACCACAAGGACCAGCAGTCTCTTTTGATGGCTTGTCTGCCAGCCAAAGACTAGTGAGCACTAGTAACAGACCTCCACCATTGACTGTAACCCAGAGGACAAATTGTTCTAGAAATTTTAGAGCTGATTGTAACCACAGCACAATTCTTCCTATCCTGACTCACACATCACAGCTCCACTTAACACTCTCCAACAGTTCCCCTCACGACCATAACACAACCTCAAATTCTTACTGTGAATAATGTGGTTTTTCTCTTTCCCTGGCCTCTGCCTGCTTTTCAACTCATCTTCCCGGGGTTCTGACCGGCTCACTTTGTTCCAGCCATAGTGGTCTTTATGTTTCTCAAATGTGCTAAGTTCAAACCCTACCCCCAAAGCCTTGGCACTTGCCGTTACCTTCTCCTGGAATTATTTGCTCCCTGACCCTCAGCCCAGAGTGGATTTAGGTATACACAGATGGTACTGACTTTAGAGGAATCTTCCCAAACCAATCTGTATGAAGGAGCCCAGCCACTGTCTATCTCATTAACCTCTTTTATTTTTCCTTCTGGGACTTCACAACTTTCTGAGGTTACTTAGCCTTTGGTTTACATCTGTCTTCTCCCCTAGAGTATGAGACAGGAATGCCATCTGATTCCAGCACCTACAAAGGGGGGTGCTGGCAACCCAAGGGCTCAGTGGGGATACAATAAGTTAGTGAATAAATATGCAAATTAGTGGAATTTCTTGCCTCATGAACTAGATCCAAAAGAGCAGCTAACAGAATGACATTCATTTTTTCAAACAGACACTTCTTCTCCAAATCCAGCCATGCCAGCCCTATTCAGTTCCCAGAGCTAAGGGGGACTCAGTTCCAATTTGGAGCGTTGACCATTTCCTCCCAGGTTTAGGCACCAGATTCAGTGTGACAAATGGCCCAAGCTCCACGCCGCATTTAATGGCAAACCCTGATCCAAGTGGAACCGCAGCCAGGTGGCCCGTGGGAACTCTGCAATGTAACTTCCAAGGAGACCACAAAACCTGGGCAGGCTAAGGCTGTTCCAGATCCATTAGCTCGTAATCCCCAGGAAGTGCACACTGCTGATGGAGGAACACACTAATAGCCATGGTTAATCCTCATCCCAGAAAAGGGCTCTCACTCACACATCTGCAGAAGCTGCATCAATGTCAAAGCCAGGGTCCGACGCCTGGTGAGAGACAGACAAACGCCCTGGAAGACAGCTGTTCACAGCTCTTGGGGATTATGTGGGGCTTTTGTTGGGGGCCAGAGCAGCCCCAAGTGATCCACCCAGCCCAGCTCACCTACCTGTCTCCATGGCCAGAGGAGATGGCTGTTAGTTCCAGCAGTGCGCCTTGATTCTCAGTAGGGATGCAGAGGCTGTGTCTGGGCCTCTAAGACGATTCCCAGTCATGGGGCTCCAGTGACTAAATCACGTTGACAGCCCAAGATCCCCATAGAAGACACAGGGCCAAGTCCCATCCAAACGCCATTCTGCTGGGCTTCTTCCAGAGTCTACCCCTGTTTTCTCTCCCATCCCCTTTCATCCTCTAGTCTTGACTGAGAGCTCACCCTTTGCTCTTTGCTTCCCTCATGCCCCAGTCGTAGGTACTGGGGAGCAGGGGAGCTCCACTATACTCCCCAATTCACCATCTCTCCTCTTGTGTCCCCTAATTTCTCAGACTCAGAGCAGGGGTTCTCACCTAACAACCCAAGGCCCAGTGTCCATCCATAATAAAAAATTTTTTTAAAAAGGTGAGAGCTGGGCACTGGTGCTCCCGCCTGTAATCCTAGCTACTTAGGACACAGGAGATCAGGAGGAGTGTGGTTCAAGCCAGCCTGGGCAAATATTTTGGGAGACCTTATATCAAAAAAACCCACCACAAAAAAGGGCTGGTGGAGTAGCTGGAGATGTAGGCCCTAAATTCAAACCCCAGTACCAAAAAAAAGTAAGAAGGCAGAGTAAGGAGTAAGATTTCTTAAAGCTAAATGTATCTATCTTAATGGATTATTTGTTGTAAGATACATCCTTCTTTATTTAGAAAGATTTATTTTTCTTTCCTGAGCTAAAGTAAATATGACAACTATTTCTTTTCTTCTTTTTTTTTTTTTTGTTTTGTTTTTATGTGCTCACCTGGCCAAATAAATTGATAGCAACCCTAAACTAGAAACCAAGTGAGTTGCACAATTTTTATGGTGTTTACTCCACTGTGACATCCAGAAGACTGAGAACATCCAGAGCGCAGGCCCTCCCACCTGTGTGTGCTTTCTGTCTGGAGCATGTTAAACTGAAACCGTGTCTTCCCAGGTGCCATATCCCAAGTTCTCAACTTCTCTGTCTGCCCTGAGGTGCTACTGATCCCCAACCTGCCAGCTCCAGACAGAACCTCCATGAGCTCTCCTGTCCATCAATGGACCGTGTTAATTAGCTGTGTTTCCTACACCTCTGTGGATGGGCTCCCTCTTTTCCTCTCCATGTCATGACTACTCCATGATTCAGGAGGGGTGTGTCACCTCACGCTAAAACCAGAGCACAGCTCCCAAGTGTTCCCATGGGCTAATCCACCAGTATACTGGTCTTCTTCACATGTCTTTAGTCTAGAAGTCACAGACTGGGCACATCCAGGGGACATATTAGACACAAAGGACTGGGAGGTTTTATTCTTTTTTTTTTTTTTGGTCAACATCTAGATGTAGGAATATTCGGACGGCAGGTGATGTGATGTGGGTGTCTCCCAAAGGCCTGTGTGTGGAAAGCCTGTGCCACTATTGGGAAGGTGGTGGAATGTTTAAGAGATGGAGCCTAGTGGGAAGAAGTTAGGTCACTGGAATACTGGGACCCCAAGCTCTTTTTCTTTTCCTTTTTTCTTTCTTTTCTTTGTTTCCTTCCTTCTTCCTTCCTTCCTTCCTCCCTCCTTCTGCTCTCCCTCCCTTCTTGCCTTCCTTCCTTCCTTCTTTCCTTCTTTTTCCTTCCTCACGCCCCCTTTATTCTTCTTTTGATGGTTCTGGGTTTGAACTCAGGGCCTTGTGCTTTCTATGCAAGCATTCTACCACTTAAGCAATGTCCTAACCCTCCCACCCTTTTTTCCCCACCTTTGCTTCCTGCCCACCCTAAGCTGAGCAGCTTCCCCTCCACATGCTTCTGCCATGGCCTTTTGTCTCACTACAATCTCAAAGTAATGAGGCCAACTGACCATAACTTCAACATCCAAAACTGTGAGCCCAAACAAACCTTTCTTTTTTTTACATTGATTATGTTGGGTATTTTGTCACAGTCATGGAAAGCAGTAACTACACAGCAGGCGCGGTTGAGTTTGCATTCTCAGATGTCAGGCTATTCCAGAGCCAGGCTTCCCCTGGTAGGTGTGGTAGGTGGCTGACACTCTCCAGTCTGCTGGGATCCTCCCACTCCTCGGTGCTCTCCTTCACTTCACCTGCCCTGTTGATGAATATTCCCTTTTTTGGTTCCACCAGCCTTCTTTCAAGGAAGTCAAACTCTACATTCTGCGCAGAACAGAAGGAAAACTGTGAAGTTAGTTAAGCAACCTTTATGGCTTTGCAAACCACCCAAATGCCTTTCTGCCTCAGTTTCCCTTTCTGTGTAATAAGAATATGATCTTTGTCTCTGGAGTTTGATGGGATGAAATGATGAAACACAGTACTTTCTTTTTTGAATGCTTTGAGCTCCTTGGAGCACAGGTAACATAAAAATTCAAGGTGTTATTATTAGAGACCAAGGAATTTTGTTCTATGCTAATTAAACTCACACCTTACCACTTACACACAGGGAAGAGGCGGCTGACAGTCTGACATGTTACAGAGCAGGAGTTCTGCATGCAGGCAAAAGACAGGCCGGCTCCACCACAGCGGCCGTGATGTGTGTGTAAATCTGTCTTCCTGCCCCTCTCCACCGCCCATGCACCCCACCCAGGACGCGACGTTTGCAGGAGAGGCTGATGGAGCACCCGCCTCTGCACAGAGCAGTCACCGTTCTCCATGCGTGTTAAGAAGTTGTCAGATGAGGTCAGGCAGGTGAAGATTTAGTAAGGCAGCCAACAAAGTTTCTCTGCCACTAGGTTGCCACTTATGGCAACGCCGGCAGGATGCACACAAACACAGATATTTCTCTTGTGATGGCTTTAGCACTCCTGTGGGGATGAGCACATTAAGTCTTCCTTCGCCACCAAGAGGCTGCTGACCGGGCAGGCTCCCGAAGACTTGGTAAGGGACCCAAAGAGGCAGAGTGGGCGCCAGTTGTATTGATCCGATGGCCCTATGGTAAGGGATGATTGTGGGGACAAACACTGCTTTTTTACTCTCTTTTTTCTTCAGGGCCAAAGAAGAGACTACCCGTGGAGGTAATGGATCTGTCACAGAGGAGAGAAAGGTGGAGATTCACAGTTCTCCTGTGAGGCGAAGACATCTGTGTTATTGCACACTAAGCCAACAGTTTTTCAAACAAAGTCATAAAGCCAGCTACTGTATAGAAGAGAGCTGGAAGTGAGGCAGAGCTCCCCTCTGCCTTGTGGGGCTCTGAAAAGAAAGAAACCTAATAGCAGAATCCCAGTGTGTGACTACAGGGGATAGCCCTGGGGACAAGGAGGGAGGTGGAGGCCACAGGGACCTTGGGCATGGCTTGTGCTTTCCAGCAGGGAGGAGTGAAATTGGCCCTGAAGGAAGGAAGCCTCAGAGGGACATGGAGAGGACAGTGAATGATGGACAGGACGGTGAGGAATAGGACAGAGGTCAGACCGTTGTTGTCCTCCTTCAGCAAAGCCGGGAGAGGATCAACATAAGTGGGTTCCCAACACCCACGTGCACACACGCACACATGCATGCACACTCATGCACATATCCACACAAATGCACACACACACACATGCATGTGGCCAGCACACTCAGCCCTGTGCACACGCTCAGTTTTCACAAATGTCTGTTTGTTCAAATTCCAGAAGCACAAGGGGGGCTTCCAGAATTATGTCACCATGCTTCAAACAAGGAATGGTGCATAGAGGAGCCCAGTGGTTGGTCACTGTAGCAGAGAACATCTTCTGACAGCCGCTCATGTCCCTCTTAGCACCTTCCTTCTCCTTCTCAGACAAGCTAGGTGTGTCTGCACTTCTCTGAAGCCTCCCGCGCTACTGCACACCACGCTGTTCACACCAATCCGTGCAAGTTCACGTGTCCATGGAAGCTGACATCTAGTGCACACCGTGCAGCACAGAGCCTGCTGACTGCTGGCCACGGCTTATTGGCTGAGTTAGCAAGACCAGTGAACAGACCACTCTGCAGACAGGGATTTCTGGTCCTCTTTCTTTCTTTCTTCAGGGTACAGTTGGGGTCTGAGAAACACAGACTTCACATTGGGAAGGGTACTAATCCAGCTTCCCACCAGCTTGAAGGGCTGCCTCCAGGTCCCTGAAACATGACCTATGAACTTGGTGCACTACAGTGAGTGCAAGCTGACCTCCCCACAGACCCCCACAGAGAGGAAGGGGCCACCAACTGATACCTTGTGTCCTGGACACAATCATGTGTCAGATAACACCGTCCAGACTACACAGTGCTCAGACCAGCATCAAAATATGGGCCAAGTCAGCATCCCTCCAGGAACGGGGGCTGAGAAAAATGCCAGAGAGGAGGGGCAGGAAGTACCAGCTGGCAGGCCAGATTGGGGTGGATACATTCAGTTAGAGACAGAGCCAAAACTCAATGCAAGGGGAAATTTTAAGGAATAGACACTTTGGGAAGTAAAAGAAACTAGTTGGATACAGGGAAGAATGTCCTAGAACAGTGACAAGCCACTGACTCACACCCGTGGTGAATGTCCAAGGTCACTGAGTCTAATCCCAGCTCACGTCAGCTCAAGCAGAGCAGGAACACTGCAGACCATTGCACAGGCTGTGCATTGCACAAACTATGACATAGGACTCCCTACCAGCGCAGGCATCTTGAGCCTCTGCCTGATTTCTGGAGCCCTCGCCTACTCTGTGGAGGGTTGGGCTTGACCCCAGCTCTGCCTCTGACTGGGTGGCTTTTGGTGGGGCCCAACCTCTTTTAAGGCTCAGTGTTTCCCATCTGTGAGATGGGCTGGCAAGACTGGTTCTCCCATTGCAATGTTGTTAGGAAGAGAAGAGGAGACTGTGATACAAAGGGTCTTCAAAGGCTGCATGTTTTCTCTCATATGTGGAATACAGACCCAATACAAACACAGCAATATTATGAAAAACAGGTCACACTAAGGGGAGGTCACATATGCGAGAGGGAGGGTAAAAGAAGGAAGTTAAGAAGGTGAATATGGCTGATGTACTTTCTACACAAGAATGACTATGGAATTTTTTAAACTGTCAAAATCACCATAAGAAGGGGACCGAGGTAGAAAGAAGAAAAATACAGGGAAGAACCAATTCAGGCTATAATACATAAATACATGGAAATGTCACAAGGAAACACCCTGTGTAGCTATCTTAAACAAACATGTCTTTTTTCAAAACCGGAGAACAAGAAGGTAAAACAGGTCCTATCTGGGGGTTGGCACCAGTGGGAGGGGGAGGATATAAGGAAAGGTGTAGGAGGGTGAATATGGTGGAATATTATGTACTCGTGTATGAAAATGGAAAAATGAGACCTGCTGAAATGGGGGAGGGGATAAAGGAGAATGATGGAGGGGGTGAATTCAACTATAATACCATGTAAGAACTTTTGTAAATGTCACCATGTACCCCCAATGCAACAATAATATAATTTTAAAAAAACCATGAAATGTGAGTCATTATTGTCTTAAAAAACCACCTGTGAATTGACCACCAAAGTTATTCAACAGCTGAGACTACATTACCACTGAGTTCCCCAGGACCAGACTGGGCTCAGCTCACAGGAGACAAGCCTTTTCCCTGGCATTAGGAGCAGCATGGTGGACACTGTGGTCCTCCACCCAGGTGCCCAAGGGGCGGCAAGTGTGGCGAGAGCTCACAGACACCCCGTCCCCCTGAGCACCCTCAGCCAATGTTTGCTGCCACCCCTGTAGGCCACAGCCAGTGACTGGTACGGAAGACTGGCCTTTGTCCTCAGTTACAGTCCACACTCCAGAACCCCCTGCAGACGCACAGCTGTGTGGCACCTGGGACCACATCCTGCTGGCTCCTTCTCCAGACCTATCCTGGGCTCTCCATTAAGCAGTAGGTTGTGCCCAGAAAGCACCTTTAAGGCTCACTTCCCAGGACTCCCCAGATGGGTTCTGCTTCTGGAAAACTCAGCTCATGGCAGCAGGAGACAGAGGATGGTGTGCCAGCACTTGTTCAAATCCTCACACAGCAACCATCTTCTCACCACCTCAGCCACGACTCCAGGGCATGGGGTAGGGATGCAGCCATCTTGCTAAGATGCTAAGGTGTGCCCTGCAGTTAGCACACAGTGAAAGGAGGGACACAGGACAGACAGCACAGTGGGAGGCTGAACTAGGATGCAGTCACATCCGAGATCTCAGTCAATCCCACAGAGAGCTCTGTCTCTCCCCACCTCATGCCTAACTTAATGGTGTTGGAGCTGGAGCCATTGGAAGGTGATTGTGTCATGGGGGTAGAGCCCCCATAAATGGGGCTGAGACCCTATTTATAAAATAGATCCCAAAGACCTCCCTCGACCTGTCCACCATGTGAGGACACAATGAGGAGAGAATTGCCAATGAACTGGGAAGAAAGAATCTGCCAGAGCCATGACCTTGGGCTCCCCAACCTCAGAACTGTGAACAAATGAACTTCTGTTGTTTTTAAACCCTCCAGTCTAAGGTATTTGTGTTATAGCATCCAAGCAAAGGTAAGCAGTGGATCTTTCTAATGTACCTCGCTGGACATGGGCTGTTTCCAGAGTGGGAAGGTAGCTCTTATCAGCACAGGGTGACTCATGAAAGGAGTCAGGGGATGCCTGTGTGCTGCTAGCCTTCCCAGTCACTTGGTCCTGAGGGTCCCCTTTGGGACATATCCACGCTGGGCTGAGCCAAACTTTGCCTCAGAGTCAAGTGGAAAGGACTCAGGGTTTTCCAACAGGGTTTCAGGCAGTGCCAATGGGCAGCACTAAGACCTGGTCACCCCTCCCCAAGCACTGGGGACCTACGTGCTTCTATATGCATGCACTGAGTATAGAGACAAGTGACCAGTGTGTCACAGCTCCATAGGCATAGGCTTCTTTTGTCTGTTTTTTTTTTTCTCTCACTTTCTACATCCAGAACCCTCTCCTGCACCACTTCATGCAGGATGATTCTGAATAGCACGTGAGAAAAAAAAAAACTTTGAAATTTGTATTAGTAACATTTAATTAGCCTTGGATTACTTATTAAGTGACAATTATCCTTATTATGTCTGTCACAGATGAGCAAGTGCATACTGTCTTTGGTTTATGGGCCTCAAGTTCTCCATTGAGGATCACAAATTCCCTTTATGTTCTCTATTCTGCGCTCTGCATGTGGAGTGGAGTGGCGTGGAGGCAGATTGTCCCCTCCACTGACATGGTGATGGAGCAGGGTTGGGCAGGCTGCTTCTTTCCTTGAAGTACAGAGAGCTCCTTGGAACATGCACTTGTGGCCAGGGCTCTGGTGGGAAGGAACCAAGCCGTGGAGCCAAGCATTGGTTCCCTCCCAATTTCCCCATTCCTGGGCATCACCCTTAGAAGTCAGAGCAGTCAGCCTGGAACGCATGAATGTTGCTCTGAAAGACCCTTGGGAATCGGCTTTCCAACACTTCACTTTATTGTTGGGGATACAGTCACAGAGAGGGAACTCAGTGGGACCACAGATCACGGTTATAGCTGTGCATTTCCCCTCATCCTGGAGGCTGCTGAAGGTACCCAAGATGTCCTTGTCAGCTGCATGGCTCACAGGTCTCTTTTCCTCTCCTTGACCCCTTTCCAAAGATGCTCTTGCCATGGAAGCTGGAGCTGTGGAACAATGCTGCAGCCCACGGTGCTAGCTTACACCCTCCCCACTCAGTGCTTCCCCAGTGTGTGGGTCAGCGGGATACACAGAGAATGGCTGCCATAGTCCTCAGGTCCTGGGGTGTCTGAAATCCCATCTGTGATCTTTTTTTAATGTGGAATTCATCAGACCCTTAAAAACGCATGTCACCGCCAACATAAACCACTGCATGTTAGGCATAAATGAATATATAATTACCTTGGTCAAATGTATTTTAAAACACTAAGCTAAGGTCTACAGAAGGCCAGACACGGGGAGTAGGAAGTTCAAATGAAAACTAGAGAAAGTTCTATCCTGGGAAAATAGCTGGCCAAGGGAGGGGGCTGCAGGTCCACCAAGGAGGGAAGGGAGCTGCAAGGAGGTATGAGCAGCCACCAGGTTGCCAGTCACCTTGGGAACTTCCCAGGCCACATCTACTCTTCTTGTCACTCTGTAGTACTGTACAGCAGCAACCAAACAGATGTACAAATGAAATGTAAACAAAGCCACAAGACTACTCAATTTCAATGGGAAGTATTACAAACCACTACAGTTGAAGTCAACACTATCAAACTGGCAGGATTCATTTGTCCTGCTCTAAAGGAAAAGGCTGTCCACGGTGTTCAGGTGACAGGAAGTGTTACGGAGCACATTGTATGGGCCCATGGGTGATATGGTCTCTCACCACCACCACGAAGCCTTCACACCTGGGGTTCGCTCTGTGTCACGTGGCTGTCCTGGGAGAGAACACGTCACCTACACATGAAGACTCTCTCAGTTCCTCTCATCTGTCTGCAACAACTAGAATTGTACCCTTGCCAAATCGATTAAACTAAAAAAAATCAAACATGGGCTCTAACATCACACAGTGGCCATCAGAATGGCTTACCTAATTTGTGTAACCTTAACTTATCACACAATTCACCAATGATCAATGTTTGTGAGTCAGGTGCAATGGCTTATGCCTGTGATCCTAGCTACTTGAGAAGCTGAGATCAAGAGGATCAGGGTTCAAGGCCAGCCTGAGTTGTTCATAAGTTCATAAGAATCCCACCTCCCATCTCAAAAGAAAAAGCTGGTTGTGGTGTTGTATCCCTGACATCCCAGAAACCGCAGGAAGCTTAAATGAGAAGAATCGTGGATCAAGGCCAGCCTGGGCAGAAAGTGACCCTATCTCCAAAACAGCCAGAACAGAAAAGGCTGGAGGTATGGCTCAAGCAATAGAACACCTGCCTTGCAAACACGAAGCCCTGAGTTCAAACCCCAGCCCCACCAAAAATACATAAATAAATGTATATGGTTGGAAGGTGAGCAGCTAGACATAAAAGATCAGTCCCAAACTCCTATTGATATCTGTCATTGACCTCATCCCACATCAACAGAAGAGGAGGCAAATAGTTCAGGGTGAGAGACACAGATTTCACACCCTGGGTCTGGAATCAAGTGCTCATTCTGCCTCTTTGTGCTGTGTAAACATGGGCAAGTGTCTTCACCTCTCTATGCCTTAATTCTCTCCTCTGTAAAATGAAAATCAGATGGTGAATGTCCCCATAGGAATATAAGCACTGAATATTTATAAAATATTCAGAACAGGGCATGGCACAAGGAGAGCACTGTTTAACTTTAACACACACATTCTTAGGTGATGTGTGGCTTTCTATATCATCTATATGCATTTACTAATATACAAATACCTTCAGTATGTTTTGTTGGTTTAAAAGTGTTTAAGATAGCTATACAGGGAGTTTCCTTGTGACATTTCTGCATATATATGTATGAACCCAAATTGGTTCATCTCTATTTTTCGTCTTTTTACTTTAGTCTCCTTCTTTTGGGAGGATTGGTACCAGTGTGTGGGGGGATATAAGGAAAGGGTGAGGAGGGTGAATATGGTGGAATATTATGCACTCATGTATGAAAATGGAAAAATGAGACCTGTTGAAACTATTCCAGGAATGGGGGATGGGGATAAAAGAGAATGATGGAGGGGGTGAATTCAACTATGATATATTGTAAGAATGTTTGTAAATGTCACCATGTACATCCAGCACAGTAATAAAATAAACAGATAAATAAGTAAATAAATAAACAAAAATATTAGGGTGAGGGCTGGTGGAGTGGCTCAAGTGGTAGAGCACCTGCCTAGCAAGTGTGAAGCCCTGAGTTCAAAACTCAGTACCACAAAAAAAAATTAAAAATATTAAGGTGAAACATCACTCTCTGAATCATTCTGCAAATAGCCTTTGCTCTAAACTGCTCATGGCCTTCAGCGTTCTGTCCCCAGCACAGCCCTGAACACGGGCCATCTGATTCTTAGGTGTCATTTGCAGACACATAGAAAAGAGAGAAAAGGTGGCTGTCATTCCTCCCACTGGTCATTTGGTCCATGGTGGTCTAGCCTTTCAGAGTACAATGTTGCTGAAGTGCCCAGCTGGGAGCCTGTGACATCACAAAGCAGTTCCAGTCCTACAGGCATCAACTTCCCTGACCCGAGGTCATTTGAGATGCTGTAAGGCACCGACAGCTAAGAGAGCATATTTCAGCTGTCACTGAGTGTGTGTGAGCATGTGTGTGTGTGTGTGTGTGTGTGTGTCTCCATGTGTACGAGTGACATTGGACTTGCTTTATCTCTAGCATTAGGACGTGTGTTAACGGCATGGAAGAGGCAAGATTTTGATATTTAAAAGATGATCCAACGTACTGGCAGATAACCACCATCTCTGCCATTTAAAGCCTCATGTGCTCAGCTCCTGGCTTCCCTGATGATATGACACAGCCCTAAACAAAACATCTGGGGAACAACAGGGATGGATCTGGGTAGACAGAGCAGCTGGCCAGCCTCAGTTGCCTCTTCTGCAGAGAAGACAGAGTAGACATTAACTCTGCACTTGGGTAATTCTCTCATTAACCAGCTCCAGCAGAATCTTCGCTGCAACTCCCAGGTTCAGAGGCTTTGTCACCTCACCCATGACAACCTCTGTTAGTCAACAATAGCAGCTTATTTAAAAATAACAGCCTTAACTCGTTTACACTGTTATTAGCAGTGCCTGGCTTCTGTCCCCAGGAGACTAAGAAAAGGTATATCACTGACCTGCTTCCTCCAAACCTGAACCTGTTCCAGATCCAAGAAAAGACAGATACACCGTTAGCAAACACAGGGCAGTTGTGCCTTGCATCAGTAAAATACAGCAGTTGCAGGCATGGTAGGTTCCTTAGTCAATAAAGTGTGTTTTATTGAATTGTAACCCTATTTTGCCCTGATGTGGACCTTGTGGAGTTTCCCCTCCATATAAATCTGAGTGATTTACTTAGCATTCAAAGTCAGATAAAAAGGAGGATTTGGTCCAATTCCAAAGCAACCCTGCTCCATTAACTGTCTCTAGAATGATCTGCCTTTGCCCCCTCTCTTGTCAGTGGGGGACATTTTGATAAAGGCTCACATGGGAAATAAATCAAGGCCTGAATGACAGGCTGGACACGAAACAGTCTTCTTCCAAGCTCCAGGGTCAAATCTGCTCCCAGAATGACCAGGAAGGACAAGGAGACCCAGCAGATAGGCTCCTGACTACCCAACATCCAGGCAGCCATGCCACTGGCAAACGCAAAAAACCTTCTTGTGTTTCCGACATTTGACTCGAAGCGCACTTGACCCGATCTAATCAATGTTAGAGCACTGAAAACTCTCTCATTTTTTCAGTTGTTCATTTTGGGACTGAAATTTAGCCCAATCTTTCAAATTTCTATCCTAAAAGTCAGCTCTGAATGCTAAAAGTAAATCTATAATAGCAGATTAGCCAATTGTATTCCTGACAGGGCTGTTACAAGTATCACCAGTAATTTGCTGATTTAAGACAGTTTCCTGTTTGCAAGCAGTGTTCTCACAAAGTTGAGTCTCGGATAAGATAGGCAAAACCATGGAAGTAAAAATGAAGGACTGAGAATAGAAAAAAAATATTTACAAACATTATGATATGGATAAAAAGCATCCTTTTAGTTTCTAGGTTTTTTTTTTTTTTTTGAGACTGGATCTTGCTATGTAATTCAGGCTAACCTCAAACTCTTTATCCTCTTGCCTCAACCCCCTAGGTGCTGAGATTATAGGTATGCATCTTCACACCCAGAGGAAATATTTTTAAAGTATAAATTTCTTACTGGAACTTTATTCTAGGGCCTACTATTTTTTAATGCAAGAGTAGAAAACAGAAGGAAAATGCTAAAAAATTAGGCAACCTGAAAATAGAAGAAGACAGGAATGTTGAGGAATTCCAAAGTCAGGGCAGCAATCCCACACTCTGCTCTGCCCTGCCTGGCTACACACAAGGAAAAGGAGTCTATGTTTGTGCATGGCTAGTCTGTAGTGTTCAGCTATTTCCAGGACTTGGACACTCTACCCTATAATCTCATTTTGGGGTGTTGCTTGGCCTTTTAATTACACTAATTGCATGTTTGCTTCTTTGAAGCAAAACAGCCTCTGAGGCCCACGCTCCACTCGGAGCTGCATGGTCTGCAGAGGCAGTCCAGGTACCAGTCCTCGGTCAGTCGGTCAGAGCAGCATCTGAGGCTGAGGAAGATAGCTGATGGCTCTGTACACATGGGTAAAGAGGAGAGGAGCTCCAACTTTTTTTAATTCTGTCTGATGCGTGTGGGTAAGAAAATCCTCCCTCCCTCTTTGGACCAGATCAGCAGCAAACACTTTCCAGACCAGCTCCTGCAGAAGAGGCCTGCTATGGGTAGGACTGTGGGTTTAAAGCCAGATGAGCCAAGCCGGCAGGACAGGGATGTCCCAAGACACTAGGACACAGGGAGATATGGGGGTGACAGCAGGATCTCAGGGTCTTCCTTCCTTCTTTCTCTCCTTCCTTCCTTTCCTCCTCTCCTTCCTTCCTTCTTTCCCTCCTTCCTTCCTTCCCTCCTTCTTTCCCTCCTTCCTTCCCTCCTTCCTTCCTTCCCTCCTTCTTTCCCTCCTTCCTTCCTTCCTTCTTTCCCTCCTTCCTTCCTTCCTCCCTCTCTCCCTCCCTCTTTCCCCCCCCTTCCTTTCCTTTCCTTCTTTCCCAAGCGTGGTCCCTGTTTTCCTGCCTGCGGGGGATGGAACCATCTCCCGTCCCTTCCCTCTTCTCTTCCTCAACCACACACAGCTCTGATGCCCATAACGAAAAAATCAAGTTCATAATTTACTTCAGGCGATCAGTTGACAAATGCTCATTAAACAACTGAGACTTTGGAAACACCATCTTTAGATTTTTTTAATTGACCTATTATTTTCTTGCTCTAGCTGCTGCCAGAGCCACCACCACAAACAAGGAGATGTTCACTACCTGGACTTTCTTTGATGAATAGTTTTAATTAAAAAATTCTGTACCATAAGTATTTTAATGTTACCAGCGTACCAAAGGTAGATAGTCATAAATTTAAAAACACATTTAAATTAATCTGTAAGTATGCCACCAAATTGACAGGGTATATTTAAGCACTGGGATGGGACGTGAAGATCTAATGATGACAATTAAAAATCGTGTAAAATAAATGAAAATCAATATTCAGAACAGTTTGGCAAAAAAGGGGACAGGAGAGGAATGGAAAGAACATATAGTTTGTCTAGTAGGGGAAAAATTAAGTAGCTGTTTACAGTCCTGAAATTTCTACTGCCACAGCATTGTCTGCTCCTTCACTCTTAGGGAATCAAAAACAATCCCTCAGTACTGTGCTGAGGTGACAAGATAGACCTACCTGGGCTGGGAGGATAGGAAGGAGGGCTCTGTTTTCATTCTGTTCTCAAAATGCACACCTTTCTGTTAGAGATAGAAACCATCAAAGGTAAGCAGATGCCTAGAGATGCTGTACTGTGGGCACTAATTGGCACATAGTGATCTGTGTTGCATATTTTAGGCACCATGGCATGTAATGGGGATGCTCACACTCCAAGAGGTGAAGTCTTCTGGAGCCGTGACAGGTGGCTACCTATGCTGTAAACACTGGGCACCTTCCACTCAAGGATGCCCAGGGTCCTTTGTGGCTGCTTACAGAAAGCATCCCCTGCAAAGGTCAGGTGCATGGCTTTCACTAATTCGTAGACTGCTCTGCTGAGCTGATCCAGGAGATATGCACTAACCTCCATCCCTACACTTATATTAAAAGACGTCTTCACATCTTTCAATCACGCTCTTCCTACTAATTAAGGCACATTCACTTTTTTCCCCCCTAATTAGGCATTCTTTGTTGCATAATGTTTGCTCGAATCTTTCGGAATCTTTCTCAATATCCAGTCATTACAGGCTCCCCTCGAATTCAACCAAAGCATGTTATTTTTTCTGCTAATTATATCCTCATTTACAGATTGGCGCCTCTTCTGATTGGCTCGGTGCACCAGTTGCTATGACTTCATTACTCCTGTCTCTTGACCCTGTTATTTCTTGTGACAGGACTTGCTCCTCGTGTCCTGTGGCTCCAGATCCCTGGGTCACTTCTTGCCAGGGTTGAAAGAGTGTCAAACACATGAGGGTTTAGGGTGCAGGAATCACTCCTGTAGTGGCTAATTACCACACACTGCAATGCTACAAATTACCACTGCTGGCTGGGTCTTTCTTACCTCACTCACACTCTGTCCCTCTCTCTCTCTCTCTCTCTCTCTCTCTCTCTACCCCTTTAAATGAATGTTTTAAAGGTGTCATTAACAGGTTAGTTTCATTAAAAAAAATGTGCCTGACTTAAAAAAAAAAAAGCTAAATATGTCTCCCTGTCACAGCTCTCAAAGAAGCCATTTTTTTCGAACCTCCAAACCTTCCATTTTGAACTGAGCTGTCTGTGTGTGAGCTGAGAACTCCAGCTTTAACTCTGTCATTGCCAATCCCTAAAGGAAAGTAAATGAATTTTAGGCCTGGTGTGGTGGTGGCACACACCCATAATCCCAGTGCTGGGGAGGCAGAAGCAGGAAGAATGCCAGTTCAAGGCCAGCTTTGGGTTAAATAATGAGATTCTGTCTCAAAACCAAACATACAAGAAATTGAATTTTAAAATTTCGAAATTGGTGCTCACGAGATCCAGTGGCTCACACCTGTGATCCTAGCTATTCAGGAGGCAGAGATCAGGAGGATCATGGTTCAAAACCAACCTGGGCACTTTACCTGTTAAGAAGGAGATGGGGTGTACTCATGTTATTTTTAAAATATTAATTGATTTCTCAATGAAAAAAAAAAAACCAACCTGGGAAAATAGTTCTCAAGACCCTATCTAAAACAAAAAACCCATCACAAACAAAGGGCCAGTGGAGTGGCTCAAGGTGTGGGCCCTGAGTTCAAACACTGGCACTGCAAAAAATAAAATGAAATAGCAAGATGAAACACTCTGGACAACTAGGTTTTTTTTTAAAAAGAATTTAATTGATTGGACATGATGTGTGTATTAAGAGATAATTAAAATGACTGAATTGCATTTACAAGCCTATGCTATCTTTTTAATAAGCTGCAGGAGGTAAAGAAGACTCAACAATTTGGGGAACCCAGAGCCAACGTTGTGTTGAGACGCCCACATTCTAGGTCCTTGGAATAACCCAGTTTCTGAAATAAGAGACCAGGAAGAAGCCAGCCTGCAGAGTTTAAATGCAAGTTAGTTAATATGAAAAATGCTGTATCCAGTTGTTTGTAAAATTACATTTGTTGATTAAAAGGCTCTTCAGAACTTCCGGCTTGTGAAAGGGTTTTAAATTGTCTAATTTTGATTGTGATTGCTGTGCAGAAAAAAAGGCTGTAGAAAGCAAACCATTATATCACTGAATCTTTGTTAAGCAGGCCTTGAAAGTGTCTGACAGCATAATTAATCTTGTGATATGAACAAAGAAACCAACTCAATAGTATTGAAGATGCTTATTAAAAATACTAAATACCTTTTTCCACTTAAAAACCTTTTGAAGCAGTGTGGAAAGTGGCATTACCTTTTTTTGTTTTTACAGCATTTTCAACTAAAATTGATACTGGGGTCTATGGCACAGTAACAAAAGTGTGAGGTGGACAATAATAAAAATTAGGTTTTTTTTAAAGGTTATTTCCCCAACCAAGAACACCAGGTTGGGCTCACCAGTCCAACAGCTATGGGCTGCCAAATCCCCCTGGTAGTGATGCCACTTGCCAAAGTTGAGGCAGAAACAATGGGTGTGTTAAACACCTTCAAAATCTGGGGCCTTCCTGGAACACTGCTCTTTGTGCCCAGAGATGGTCAGTGAAAAGTGTGCCTACAGCCATTTCTGATTCTCAAGGGTTTTCAAAGCTCAGGATGTTTTTTGGAGTGTTTGGGGTTCTTTTTTGTCGGGGCAGGGTTGGAGAGTCAGCCCCGCCTCCCGTGGCTTCCTGGGTGCCCTGGGGAACTCAGCAATCTCCACTCAATCTGTCCGAATGAAATCCAGCAATGTTCTAATCCATGCTGGCAGTGGTGTGTGTGAAGGTGTTGACCTCACCATCCTGCAGGCTGAGACATTCAGGGATCATAGGGGGAATTCCCTTTATCTGTAATTTTTACCTGGGATTAGGACTAAAGAGTGCCTTGATAAGTGACATTTGTAGTTAACAATTGTCAGGTAATTATAACCTGCAGAAGGCAGCCACCTCAGCTCTTGGAGCAATGATACTGGGTCAGCTCCAAGTCTGCAGGGTGATGTGGGGCTTAGTTGGCCTTGGCTGAGCTGTCCCCCTGTCTTGGCTGGACTGTCCCCTTGATCTTGGCTGAGCTGTCCCTCTGGTCTTGGCCAGACTGCCCCCTTGATCTTGGCAAGGTTGTCCCCCTGTTCTTGGCTGAGCAGTCCCCTTGGTCTTGGCTGGATTGCCCCCTAGTCTTGGCTAAGGTCTCACCCTGGTCTTAGCTGGGCTGTCCCCTTGGTCCTGGCTGGGCTGTACCCTTGGTGTTGGCTGAGTTGTCCCCCTGATCTTGGCTGGACTGTCTCCTTGGTCCTGTTTGGGCTGTCACCCTGGTCTTGGCTGGGTTGGTTCCTGCATTGGTAAGACAGTGGGAACTGGGCAACACAGCTCCACCTGCCTCTCACCCTCACTCATGGTGACACAAATGAATGAAAAAACAAGAAAACACACAGGACAGCTCTGAAATTCTTACCTCAAAATGGAGGTCAATGTCACAGGAATGACAAAAGTAGTGATCGGAACAGAAACATTTGGGGATGGGTGACAGGAAGGACTGAAAGAGACACATTCAGGTATTTATCACACCTACATTCTGCACGTTTTGGTTGAGGTAAACTTAAACTCTTGGTTATATCTCAAACTCTTTTGCAAACTAAGGATAACAGGCATTTTTTAAGCACGGTATTGAGGAAAAAAATTAGAAAACAATATGTCATCATTGCTCTAGTACTTGAAAGAGAAGAAGGAGGAAGGAGTAGAGATTGGAAGGGGGAGGTCTAAGCCATCATCATTGGTGGGTGACATGATCATGTAGAAACAGACGCACAAACAGAAAATCCCCAAAGAGCAGAACTGTTTTAACAGATGAAAAGGATGTTTATTGGTTAATTATACCTCAAAAAAGGTGGGGAGGAAGTTCTTCAAGGTGGCTGTTGAGCATCAAACCACAGAAATCAATAGCATTTCATTTAAACAAATATAACTAATGAGGAAGGATAACTATAAAAGATGGTACCTATCACAAAAACAACAACACATACAGTATAAAGAAATAACACATTGTAGGAAATTTGATGACTTATAGCAAGCCAATTCTGTACTTACTCGGCAAATTTGATCCAAATAAACAGTCTAGATGGATGCTTTAGAAAATTGACAGGTTTACATTAAAATTTAAATGTAGTTTAAAATTGTTCTATAATTAAGTGAAGTCAGTACATAAACGCCATTAATCCAAAACTAAAAAAAAAATGAAATTAAAGAAAAACAAATCAGTTTCCAAATATAAAGTAAGTATTATAAATTCAAAGTGATATAAATGGTTTGGTCTGGGCAAAGAAAAAAACAAACCAGTAGACAGATAGTAACATGGTATCAGGAGAAAGGCCACATTCATTAGAGATCACTCTACAGAGAAATATAAACCAAGATGTCTCATGTCACATTTCAGTGGGCTCTAAATATCTAAGATATGAAAAATCTGAATAGCTAAGATATATTACTATTATTAGAAAAACTGTAATGTCTGTGACTTTGGGAGTGGACATTCCCAAAAGAATGTCAAAACTCAAATGACAGGTAAAATCAATCTGGCAAATTTGATCACGTGAAAAGGAAGTCTTTGGTTCAGTGAAGAATACCTTCTTCTATCTAATCAAGATAAGATAATAAGCCCAACAGGGAAAGGAAATACCTAAACAGTAACATTTCCCAAAAGTGAAACTGGTAGCAAAGACAACACCAAAAGTTATTAAGTTCAGAGTCTGAAAACATCAGTCGTCAGAGAGACAGGAAACACGAAAACAAAAAATCATCTTATACCAAATACATTTCCAAAAAAGAAGTAGACTGCTAAAGAGGACAATATTCCAAGCTACTTGGGAGGCAGAGATTGGGAGGATCACAGTTCAAGGCCAGCTGGGGCAAAAAGTTCATGCGATCCCATCTCAACCAAGAAAAGCGGGGTGCACCTGTCATCCCAGTTTCACAGGAAGCATCAAGAGGTAGAATTTTTTTTGACAGTACTAGGACTTAAACTCAGGGCCTCACACTTGCTAGACTTGCTACAGCCAGGCACTGTACCACTAGAGACTCCACCAGTCCTATAGGAAGCCTCAGTAAGAGGACTGGGGTCCAGACCAACCTGGGTATAAACATGAGACCATATTTGAAAAGGACCTAAAGCAAACAGGCTGGAGGTGTGCCTCAAATGGTAGAGCACATGCCTACTAAGTGTGAGACCCTGAGTTCAAACCCCAGTACTGCTGAGAGAGAGAGGAGAGGGAAAGACAGATAGACAGACAAAGAGATGGAGAAAGGAGAGAGAATAAACGAACAGACAAATCAAAGGGAAGTCTTGTATAGACCAGGAGTGAAAATATGCAATAGTTTAAGGATAACAACTGGTTCAACCTAAGAAAAAAGAAGACTTAGAAAGGTCAGGCATTCCCCGTCATTTTTCAGGTGACTTCAGATCATTCCACATACATCTAACCTGCAGGAGGTCTTCGTGGAACTGTGGTCCACCTGGTAAATCAATCTTCCAGGAACTTGGGGACCACGAATTCTTTTTTTTCATTTGAAGAAAAGCATGTTTGGGGTTGAGGGATATGTCATTGTCTGAAACTGATTTAAGTAACAACCCAGATCTTTTTTTACAAAGTCCAATTTATTTATTTTCACTTTTTTACAAGAATATTATTGTTATACCTGGGGTACATTTGGCACTGACAAAAGTTCTTACAATATATCTTAGCTAAACTCACCCCTCCATCATTCTCCTTTATCCCCTCTCCCCCAGTCTTAGAATAATTTCAATAGTTCTCATTTTTCCATTTTCACACATGAGGGCAAAATATCTCCACCACATTTGCCCTCCTTCACCCTTTCCTTATTTTTTAAATTATTATTGTACTGGGGGTGCATTGTGACATTTACAGAAGTTCTTACAGAATATCATGGTTGAATTCACCTCTCCACCATTCTCCTTTATCCCTCCCCATCCCATTCCTGGAACAGTTTCAACAGGTCTCATTTTTTATTTTCATACATGAGTGCACAATATTCCACCATATTCACCTTCCTACACCCTTCCCTTACATCCTCCCCCTCCCACTGGTGCCAACCCCCAGACAGGACCTGGTTTACCTTCCTGTCCTCTGTGTTTGCATTTTTATTTGTTTAAGATAGCCACACAGGGATTTTCTTGTGACATTTCCATGTATATATGTATTATAACCTGAATTGGTTCATCCCCTCTATTTTTCTCCTTTCTGCCTTAGTAGAAATCGCCTTCTTATGGTGATTTCAACAGATTTAAAAATTCTATAGTGATTCTTTTATAGAAAGTACATCAACCATATTCACCTTCTTAACTTCCTTCTTTTACCCTCCTTTCCAGATGTTTTGGTGTTACATTTTCATATTTGAACCTAAGAGTTTGTAAATGACATGAAGATAGAAGTTGAAGTTCTTTCTTCACACTTGGGATTTGATTAGAAGAAATATATCCAAGCACAGTTTGAAAAGACACTATCCTCAGGAAGGTGGCATGGACAAAATCAAGAATGAGGAGAAGGAGGAAAAGAGAGAGAGATGGATCAGGCCAGTGGGACAGAAAGCATTCTCAGAAGAAAACACAGGGAAAAGTGAAGTTTTATCATGAGGAGGAGAAGCAAAAATTAAAGAGACACCTAAGTATTTTTAAAACTGTGAAACTGAAGTGCCAAAGAAAATGTGAGGCAGAAGTACACAGTCCACATGGGGAACAGTTTTATATAGAAAAGTCCTTTTTCAGGATATTCTTATCAGAGGGTGAGAAGTAGAGCACGGAACAATGGCTTTGTGAGACTCTTCATGCTTAGAGAGTCCAGACCCCTCTCTGAACATGTGGACTCTAGAAAGAAAATGTGTTCAAGAAGAACCACTCATAGCCAGTGAGTTCTTGCAGGTTGTAGTTCAGAGTGCCACAGCCCCACACGGGTGCCTCGGACAAGCCCTGCCCCTCCTCTCTGTGCCAATCTGTAAAATGAGAAAGTCAACTGCTCCCCCTGAAATCTGAGGTCTTGATGGAAGAGAGTGATGGAAGAAAGTCTTGATAAAGTCTTTGCTCAGCTGCCAGCTTCAGGAACAAGCTGAGTTCATCGTATAAGCAGCAAACTGAAGAGGAAGAGGAGGGGTGGGGATAAGGAGAAAGAAGAGGAGAAAAACTGAGAGGTTGTGGAGGAAAAAGAAAGAAAAATAATAGTCTAAATGAGTGTCTGGGGCTTTTGACATTCTCTTGGTGGGGTACAGTAAAACATCTCACCACCCTTGCATAAACCTCGGGTTTAAATAAACACAGCATATCATATGGCCTCTAACTGGAAGCCTGCTACATCGTGTGCTTTTCAATCCAACTGAAGTAGTAACAAGTTAGTCCAACCTTGGACTTGGACGAATTAGACATTGGCATATCTGTCCATGGCCATACAACTGAATGACTTAAAGGAGTTTTTTGGTTTTTGGTTTTTTTTTAATTTTTATTTTATTCACATGTGCATACAATGTTTGGGTCATTTCTCCCCCCTGCCCCCACCCCCTCCCTTACCCCCCCCACCCCCCTCCATCTCCCCCCCCAATACCCAGCAGAAACTATTTTGCCCTTATTTCTAATTTTGTTGAAGAGAGAGTATAAGCAATAATAGGAAGGAACAAGGGTTTTTGCTGGTTGAGATAAGGATAGCTATACAGGGCATTAACTCACATTGATTTCCTGTGCGTGGGTGTTACCTTTTAGGTTAATTCTTTTTGATCTCACCTTTTCTCTAGTTCCTGATCCCCTTCTCCTATTGGCCTCAGTTGCTTTAAAGTTTCTGCTTTAGTTTCTCTGCATTAAGGGCAACAAATGCTAGCTAGTTTTTTAGGTGTCTTACCTGTCCTCACCCCTCCCTTGTGTGCTCTCGCTTTTATCATGTGCTCAAAGTCCAATCCCCTTGTTGTGTTTGCCCTTGATCTAATGTCCGCATATGAGGGAGAACATACGATTTTTGGTCTTTTGGGCCAGGCTAACCTCACTCAGAATGATGTTCTCCAATTCCATCCATTTACCAGCGAATGATAACATTTCGTTCTTCTTCATGGCTGCATAAAATTCCATTGTGTATAGATACCACATTTTCTTAATCCATTCGTCAGTGCTGGGGCATCTTGGCTGTTTCCATAACTTGGCTATTGTGAATAGTGCTGCAATAAACATGGGTGTGCAGGTGCCTCTAGAGTAACCTGTGTCACAGTCTTTTGGGTATATCCCCAAGAGTGGTATTGCTGGATCAAATGGTAGATCAATGTTTAACTTTTTAAGAAGCCTCCCAATTTTTTCCAGAGTGGTTGTACTAGTCTACATTCCCACCAACAGTGTAAGAGGGCTCCTTTTTCCCGAATCCTCGCCAACACCTGTTGTTAGTGGTGCTGATGATGGCTATTCTAACAGGGGTGAGGTGGAATCTTAGTGTGGTTTTAATTTGCATTTCCTTTATTGCTAGAGATGGTGAGCATTTTTTCCTGTGTTTTTTGGCCATTTGAATTTCTTCTTTTGAGAAAGTTCTGTTTAGTTCACGTGCCCATTTCTTTATTGGTTCATTAGTTTTGGGAGAACTTAGTTTTTTAAGTTCCCTATATATTCTGGTTATCAGTCCTTTGTCTGATGTGTAGCTGGCAAATATTTTCTCCCACTCTGTGGGTGTTCTCTTCAGTTTAGAGACCATTTCTTTTGATGAACAGAAGTTTTTAGCTTTATGAGGTCCCATTTATCTATGCTATCTCTTAGTTGCTGTGCTGCTGGGATTCCATTGAGAAAGTTCTTGCCTATACCTACTAACTCCAGAGTATTTCCTACTCTTTCCTGTACCAACTTAAGAGTTTGGGGTCTGATATTAAGATCCTTGATCCATTTTGAGTTAATCTTGGTATAGGGTGATATACATGGATCTAGTTTCAGTTTTTTGCAGACTGCTAACCAGTTTTCCCAGCAGTTTTTGTTGAAGAGGCTGCTATTTCTCCATTGTATATTTTTTGCGCCTTTGTCAAAGATAAGTTGCTTATAGTTGTGTGGCTTCATATCTGGGTCCTCAATTCTGTTCCACTGGTCTTCATGTCTGTTTTTGTGCCAGTACCATGCTGTTTTTATTGCTATTGCTTTGTAATATAGTTTGAAGTCAGGTATTGTGATACCTCCTGCATTGTTCTTTTGACTGAGTATTGCCTTGGCTATTCGTGGCCTCTTGTGTTTCCATATAAATTTCACAGTAGATTTTTCAATCTCTTTAATGAATGTCATTGGGATTTTGATGGGAATTGCATTAAACATGTAGATTACTTTTGGAAGTATTGACATTTTTACTATGTTGATTCTACCAATCCATGAGCATGGGAGATCTCTCCACTTTCTACAGTCTTCCTCAATCTCTTTCTTCAGAAGTGTATAGTTTTCCTTGTAGAGGTCCTTCACATCTTAAAGGAGTTTTAAAGGTAATTTTGATCTCACTGTTTTTCTCTCAGTTATGTACATTACTAGGAATATTGCATTATAATAATCAGGCATCTGGTCTCTCTTCCCTGCTTTATAAGGCAAAGCCCACTTGCTTCCACAGAAGTCAAAATTGTCAGATATTCCCCATCTCTCCTTGAGAATAGGATACAGAGGCATAAGTCTGTGAATCAAACCTTAATGAGGTCACAAAGTGGAGACCAATTGACTCCATTCTGCAAAGCACAGTGGCAGCAATACTGCCCACACCTTAGTTCCTGAGGTGCCAATAGCAAAGGATGCTGGGGACAGAGTGTAGGGTCTGCGATGTTGGCAGGATGGGCCAGGATGGCTGAGCTTGATGATTGTGACAGTGGTGGCTCTGGGACACAATTGTAGCATCCTTTATACAGCTTCTGAATGTGGCTATACAATCCTTCTGTATACAAAGGTCACTCAAAATCCTTTCAGGGCAGGCTAGAGTTAGGGAAAGTTTGGGACTCATAAAAAAATATACGACTTAATATTGCAATTCAGATTGCCCATGCCATGGGTCAGGGACTTCCCTTACCTGGCCGATCAACCACCCCTGCCCTGCCCCACTGATTAATTATTAGATGGGAATCAACCTGGCCTTCCAGTAAGCTCGTGTGGTTTTTAAAAGCACCTGGAGAAAAGAAGCACACTCTCTCTGCTTTCAGATTCCACCTGTGCCCACCATGCTCCCCTGTTGTATTTCCCTTCCCTAACGTTTAATAAACTCCCTTTACACCCACTTGTCCTGTTACGGATTCTTCCACACGGGACACAAAGAATCTGAAAGTCTTTTGATCACAAACTGCACCACTGCCATTAGCACTTTGAGTGATTTTGTTTTTGTTCTTGAATTAATGTGATTTGGTTTCTGGTGCTTCAAGGTAAGAATCCATGTAGACTTCAGAATTTAACTCTCATGCAAAATGCAGCCCTACTTCTTTACATGTTTGGTTTAATTCACCATGAAGCCACCTGGATCAATAGTTTTCATTGTGAGAAGTCATTTAATTACCTGGGTTGATATTCATATTTAGGGTTATTTAAATTTCTGTTTCTTCTTCTGTCATTCTGTCATTAACACCTTTGTAATGTCTTTCATTTTAAGTTGTTGAAATTATTTACATTGAGTAGCTTAAAATATTCCTTTTTCATCTTAAAAATCAGTAGGGTCTGTGTGATGTCCCTTGTTTTGTTCCTATTTTTGTTCATCCTTATCTTTTCTTTTATCTTGCTCAGTTTGTCTAGAAGTTTATTGGTTTTATTCAAGTTAAATTTAGGATCCATTGACTTCTTTTTTTACAGTTTGTATATTTCTATTTTTATCAATCTCTGCTCATTACTTGTTTTCTTCCAATTTGGATTCAATTTGCTTTTCTTTTTTCTAGCTTTAAGTATAAGCTTGAATCTTTATTTGAGAATTTTCTACTTTTTTTCTAAAATAAGCTATCTGTTTTCTTCTAAATAAGTACTTCAGCTGCATCTAATTAATGCATTTTTAAAAATATTCATTCTGGTCAGTGTTTTGGATTTTCTCTTGTGACTTCTTTATTTATCCATGAGAGTCTTAGAAATATTTTCTTCCAAATATTTGGAGATGGTTTTTATATCTCTTATAAATAATTGACTCCATTATGTTACAAACACAAACCATATGACTCCAATCTTTTCAAGTGTAGCCATCCTTTATTTGACTGGTTCAGGGTACTGGCTATCACAGTTAAATGGAAAAGACAATGCATTTTGTTTTGTTGCTATTCGAGGAAATGTTCAACAACTGTCAATTAAATCTCTTTGATTCAGTATTTCTGTATTCTTTCAGATTTCACATTTCTTCAACAACCACTGAGAGAGAGGTGTTGAACTCTTCATGTATATTGTTTGTTTATCTTGTCTTATTCCTCTTAATTCTGCCATGTTTGCTTTCATATTTGGAAGATTTGTTTCTTGGTGCATGCATATTTAAGTTGTTACTGTTTCCTTTAAGATTTGAATGTTATATTTTCGTGAAACTTCTCCTTTTTTCTCTGGTAGTGGTCCTTACACTGATGTCGACTTTGTCTGCTGTTATTAGAAATGACATTCCTCTCAAATTAGTTTTTACTTGATATCCTTTTTTTCTATCCCTTTCTTTAAAACTATTTATGTATTTATCATAAGAGTAAATTTTTTATAGAAGAAATGTCATCTTTGATATTCAGGAGCAAAAATTAGAATTCCAAGGAAAATTTGAAATTCCTCAACTCACATAACTCTGTATTTTTATAACACTTTTTTGCTAGAGTACATAATTATAGATCTCTTCCTGTAACCTGTAGAAATGATCTCTACCTGATTTAGACATTTGATATTAGAAAATCACTTAAAAGGAGATAATAACTCAAAATGAATGCCACATAAAAATCATTGGAGATTTTGAAAAATAATGCCATAAATTTTTATATTCAAAGGTGTAATTTTTTTTAAAAAATTACAACAAAGTGTTAATTGTCCCCAGCACTCATCTGTACCATCTTGAGGACAAAAACTACAAATACTGACAATTTTCTTTCATTTTGGCCCTGATGCCGGTTGTCTGCTTATCTTGACCTTGGTTTTGCCATTGAAATTGATATTTCTGTTGCTAATTCAGATTTTAGATTGGCTTCTAATCTTATTTCAGACTATTCCACAGCCATGACAGCAGCGAGGACCAGGAGTAATGTGTTAGACCTATGGCTACTCCTGTCCAACCTGCTCGTTCCTTGGTTCCCACAAATGTTCCTCTTAACCTTGGACTCTGCCTGTCAGTGTTTCCTACTCGTACTGTTGAGTTGATGTCAGTAGATTCCTTAGCAAAAACCAGTAAATTCCCTATAGTTATTGATATGCTTTCGTTTTCACCCAAGATTGATACTTTTTCTATTTTCCCATTATCTTGGCTGAAATACATGTAGGGAAGGAATTCCCACATAGG
The DNA here is from genome assembly GCF_047511655.1 of Castor canadensis. Taxonomy (NCBI): domain Eukaryota; kingdom Metazoa; phylum Chordata; class Mammalia; order Rodentia; family Castoridae; genus Castor; species Castor canadensis. The sequence goes on along the minus strand of NC_133401.1, from coordinate 2,983,774 downwards.
AACTTTAACATGTATTTGGGTCTTGCTTCTTCATTATATCCAATAGCTTTAACTTGGTATGTTAGACTGTTTACATTTAGTATAATTATTGACGTGGTAGAGATTGAAGACAGCATCTTGCTATCTTCTTATTACTTCTCTCTTATTACTTCATTTTTTCTTTGCTTCCTTTCCCTCTTTTCCTACCTTTTCTTCAAATCAATTGAGTATTTTCAGTTCCATTTTATTTCCACCTTGGGATTGTTAGGTATCATGTTTTGTTCCATTTCTTATGGGTTGCCATGTGTTTCCCTTCTTACAGGACACTTTTGCTTACAATTATCATTTTATATGTAATATAAGAACCTTAGAATAATATCTTACACCTTTCCCTTCCCAACCTCTCACCCTTTCTGCTATGGTGCCATACACTTGAATTCTATTGATACATTTGAGCTACGCAGCTATCTTCCTATCTATCATTTATATCATCTATCTTTAATTCATGTCTATCATCTATCTTTCCATAATTTATATCTATCATCTATCTATCTTGATATCTATCTGTAATGTATATCTATCTAAATTTATATATCATTATCTTTAATTCATATCTATCATCTATTTTTCCATAATTTTTATCCATCATCAATCTATCATGATATCTATCTGTAATGTACATCTATATCTACCTATCTATCTATCTATCTCTAATCTATCATCTAGCCATCCTTCCTCTATCTTTCTATCATCTAGCTGTATCTACATCTGTATCTATATCCTTTAAAAGGTTTTGACAATGTCACATTTTAAAAAATAGAAAACCCTACATTGTGACTACTCACTTATTTACAATTTCTGGCGCTCCTCATCTCTTTCTATAGGTCTGGTTTTTAATTTGGTCTTATTTTCTCTCTGCCTAAATGCTTTCTTCAGTGTTTCTATCACTTTTGCAGACACTGTTGCTTCTGCCTGAAATGCTCTTCCTCCAGTCACCTGTGGGCCAGCTCCCTCTCTTGTGTCTTTTGTTCAAACGACATGGCCTACATGAGGCTCCTTAACCTGGCAATGTCATGCCCCCGTGGCACTCTCTATAACCCCTCCTTGCTTTACTTTTCTTATAGCACTTCGTACCACCTGACCTGCCTGATGGCTTTTTGTTAGAGTGCAAATTCCATGAGAGCAGGGGATTTTCTCTCCTTTGTTTACTGATGTGCCTGTGTAGCAGTGCCCAGTGATCCATGTACTATGATAAGCCTGTCACTTAGTGTCTGTGGCAGGGGGCTTTGCACATGGGAGCCACCTAGTAATTGTTTATTGGATGAATGAATGAGGGCTCTCTCATACCCATAGGAAGAACTGAGATGCTCCTCTGGTGTCTTCGTCCAAATCTCCTCTGAATTATATGAATGACCAGCCATCTCCTTCTAACCAAGTGATCATGTTACTTAGTGCTTCACACAGTCCAGTGATTTAATTCAATAAATAACCTGAGCTGAGTGTGATCCTCAACCCCACGTTTTCCAAAACCCTCAACCCCACGTTTTCCAAAACCATCTCAGAGTCAATCAGCCACTGCAGAAACAGAAAGATAGGGGTGCACACCCTGCCCCATGGAACTCTGGCCACTAGTCAGGACTCTAAATACTTTACCCATTGTCACAAGGATGTGTGATGTCGCAGAGGTGTGTGCATGAGGCATGGAAGTAGAAGTCATGTGGAAGTGTCCAGAAGAGTTGTCGGGGACGTTTTATAAAGGAGATGACAAGGTTTTGACAACAAATAAACAAGGAATTCATCTGTGTGTGAAAACCTATGCAACCATGTGACTGTTCAAAAAAAATTGTTCAGTTCAGGTGAATGATCCCTGGCCAGAAGCTGGTTCCCAGCCTCCCTGGGACTGGACTGGGATGTTTAACCGAGTCACTTGGGACACCAGCCCATGCTCTGTCTGAGCAAATGTACTCATCTGCAGATGAGTTTTTTGTAGTTTTAGGAAGTGTCAAGGTCACAGAGAGGAAAACGCATCTCCACATTGAAGGATCTTCTCCAGGCTCCCACCACGCAGTATGATAAACTCCAGGACAGCATCTGACTTCCAGCAGCTGTCAACCTTCTAGACTTCCCTCCCTCTGCCCGGCCACTGCCAGCAGAACTTCCCCTGAGTTTAAGGTTCGGTACCTCAGTCCTCAAACAAGTGAGCCGTAGACCCAAGGCCAAGGAGGAATAGCCTGGAGAACTGTGAGGAATAAATTCTTGTTGTTTATAAGGTGTTTGGTTCAGAGCAGCCCAAATGGACTAAACCATTGTTCCTCTATCAGGTGCATGAAGAATATGGAATAATTTTTCATGGTAAATTTAATCATTTTTCATTATTGTTGTACTGGGGGTACATTGTGACATTTACAAAAGTTCTTACAATATATCATAGCTGAATTCACCCCTCCATCATTCTCTTTTATCCCCATCCCCCATTCCTGGAATAGTTTCAAGGGTATAATTTTTCCATTTACATTCATGTGTACACAGTATTTGCACCATATTCACCCTCCTTCACCATTTTCCCACCTCATTCCCCTCTCCCACTAGTACCAACCCCCAGACAGGACCTGTTCTCTGATTTTAAAAATATGACATTTTTATTTGTGTAAGATAGCTACACAGGGAGTTTCCTTGTGACATTTCCATGTATATATGGATTATAACCTGAATTGTTTCCTCCCCTCTATTTTTCTCCTTTCTACCTTAGTCCTCTTCTTATGGTGATTTCAACAGGTTTAAAAATTCTATGTTCACTCGTGTATAGAAAGTGCATCAACCATATTCACCTTCTTAACTTCCTTCCTCTCTTACCCTCCCTCTCTCCTATGTGACCTCCCCTCAGCCTGACCAGATTTAACCATTGATCTGTGCCGTGTCTTCCCATCCACACCCCTCCTGTGGTCTCAACATGAATGTCGTAGACGTGCTGACTCTTGGCTTGGAGATTGGCTCTGTCTTTCACTCTTGGCCAATGGCATGTGGACAGAGGTGACAGTGTGTCAGTTTTGAGACAGCACCTTCCAAAGCACAGATGTTTCTGTTGACCCTCATGTGTCTCTGATCTTGCCACAAGGAGGACATGACACGTTTGGCTGTATGGTCCATCAAGGATGAGAGACAGGTTTGGAGAACCATGCTACCTGCACAGCCATCAAAGCATGAATCAGAGATGCCTGACCACACCTGTTCTAGATCAACCCAGCCCCAGTCAACTCACAGACACACTGGCAATAAAGTATATCATTTAAGCCTCTGAGTTTTGGAGTTACCTATTACGCAATAGGTAACTAATTGAAATATCTTCCTTATTAATTCTGAACCCCCCCCTCCAAGGTCCAGTAAACCTGTGGAATAGTATAGGTGCTCCTTAAGTGTTTGTTGTTTGAATGAATGAAAGAAATAGCCTTTATTTTTAACCAACTCATCAGAATGCCTTATCAGTAGCTTACATACACTACAGTATTTAACCCTTGTAATTTTGTAGGGACAAAAAATAAAGAAACAAAACAAGACAACACTCTCCCTTGATACGAGTCATTGAGCATTTAAAATCCTAGGAGTTAGGGTCTGGGGTCACCTGGCTCCTCTTAGTGTCTTGGGAGACAGCTGATATGTCACACAGCCCAGTGGGATGAGACCTGTTCCCTGTACCTCCCTCTGGACTGCAGTGGGCTAAACACACTGATGCTGCACGTATGGCCTCCTCTACCCTGGGGCTAGAGTGCCCATGTGAGCACGGATCCACCTTTCCTCCTGTTTTTCAGAAGAATTTTTCCAACACATCAGAGACAATGCATGCCTTCCCGGGATGGCTTGATGCTCGTTTCCCACAAGCAGGTAGGCCATCAGGTGGAAGAAGACTCCTTCAGAGAGCTGCCTTCCCCAGGGAACGGTGACAGCTTGAGCCTGGCGGGGAGTCCTGTTGTATTCCGAGGTGTGAAGGGGAGCCATGAACCGTGCATATGCTGTACCACACAGTTTTGCCTACAAACGCTTGTAGCTTCGTCGTAGCTGTGAATGCTCGGCCCCTCTCATCTTCCCCCTTGAAGATCTGCTAGCATGCAGCATGGAGCTGCGTGAGACTCAGCATCCCCCACGTGGCAGGCAGAGGAGGGCGTGGGTCTGATGGTTCTTCCCAGCAGGGTGCAAGGGCAGTGGTGGAGAATCGGAGAGCTTGTGGCTAAACACTCCTTTCTTCTGCATTCAGCCTCAGAGCCATGGCAGCATCAAAAGGTTGGGTTTTGTTGGAGGTTATTATTGACACAGACTTCACAAAGGTACAACTCCTTCCGGTGGAGGTGGACCCGAAAGAGGTCTATCTGGTCAGAAGGAGAGAAAGATAAGGGGAGGAAGAGGAGAGGAGAGAGAGAGAGAGAGAGAGAGAGAGAGAGAGAGAGAGAGAGACGTGGGGAGAAGAGCAGGAGGAGGGAGAGTGGGGAGAGAGAAAGTCATGTCAAAATCTTTTTAGTGCACAAAACTAATTCTGTTCATCTTGGATTTGGTGAGCTGGATAATATTCTATGCACGGTTCCTAAATGAATTATTAAATGTCAACTCAAGATGGCTTAACTAAAATATCCAATTTAATAACCAAAAGTATCTAAGGTAACAATAACAATTTTACAGGTGCGTGTAGAGTTGTCAAGTCAAACCATTATAGACAAGCTTTGGGGGTTTTCAAGTAATCTCTTTCCACGTCTCTTCCTCTGTCACTAAATACCCACTCTGGAGAGCACGTTCCATTTCAATAAAGATCATTCCTTCAACGCAGGCTTCTCTGTTCAGATCAAGCCAGCAAAGCTTTCTTTTTCTTTTTTTTTTTTCTTTCTAAAATATAACACTAAACAAGATCTCAGTCACAACGACCAAATCTTTATTAATGTATTCCTTGTGCTACTTCTGAATATTAATAAAAATTAATAATTAATTTTGCCTTTGGCACTGCAAGATATACTAGTTTTAATTAGTGTACTGTACTCCTATACAATTAAAAAATAATTGATGTCCACGCTTATTGGCGGTGTCTGTGATCTCCGTTCTGTTGTTGTCAACAAATGCCTTAAAAAACAAGGTTCAAGAATGTCCTACTGTCTGCTTGATTTACACACCCAAAGTAACAGGCGAATCTTTTATGATGAAACAGAACAGTTTTCTGTTTAAATTATACACAAGTATATTAACTAGAAAGAGAAAATTAAAAGCCGATGGCTACAAGGAATAATGGAAAGTCTATAAAAATGTTTTATCTATCAACAAATTTGCCTGGAAAATATCAGTGGTTGGCACCATCTCTCAGCTGAAACGTCGAGAGGCCATCTTGGATTTGTTATGTCAATTCCATCAAGCATTTAATTCTGATGTCCTCTTTAATCAGCTTTAGTTATTTAAATTCAGCATATCAGTTACTGTTCTAGTACATCATTTTAATTGCGCCATGAACCACTTTATTATAGAATGCTAAAGTATCTCCTTCCTCTTTCTTTCTTAACAATGCAGACTGGAGGACTCAAGAGAGAATTGCCTGTGGTTAAAGGGGGAGAAAAGAAGCAGCTTTCTTTGAAACATGTGTACCAAGAATCTTAACTAGAAAGAGGGTGGTTGTTGTTTTATAAGGAAATAACTCTAATCCCATGACACGTGGGCTCCTTTGTTTTATTTCTCAGAACCAAGATTCTGATATTTAATTAATCTCCATTGAACAGCAGCAAATATGTCTGTGACACCATGAGGTGATACACCAACAGGAAGCAGACCTAGTAAAACAGAGGACAAAGAAGAAAGTGCCCATATAAGACCTGGGTTCCATGCTTTACCCCTGACTCTCTGGTTACTAGATATTTTTATGGCATAAAATCAAATGTTTCCTGTTTCCCAGATTCATGATCTTAGTAGCGATTTTAACAGGGCACAGTGGTTCACGCCTGTAATCCCGGCACTGAGGAGGCTGACGCAGGAGGTTGGCCTGGGCTACGTTAAGAGACTCTGTCTCAAAACAACAACAAAAAGATTTAAAAAAAAAAAAGTCTACCCAAATATCTACCCTAAAGATGTAATCTTTGGTTTATTTTCCTGAACTTGTCACAGTAACATTATCTTGGTCCTGTGTCTGTGTTGAGCATCCCCTTCTATCATTGCACTTGCCAGGAGACCAAGTGCTTTCTGGTTTTATTCAGTTACATTCAAATGTGGAGCTCAAAGCTGATATTCAACCAATGGATGTGATAATTCTGACCCAAATTACTTCTTCTTTTTCTTCCTGGAGTCTTTTAAATTTTCTTTGTCTGTGCCCATCAAAAACGTGAATAGATAAACAAGTTATTGGTATAACCATACATGGTTAATTACTTACTCCACAGTAAAAGAAATAAACCTCCAATACATACTGTTCTATGCTTGACCCTCAAGACGACAGGTTGAGTGATATGAGCTAGTGTCAAGAGTGCACCCTATATGATCCAATGCACTGTGTCACTTCATGCAGAGTAGGAGGGCTGAGCTATGGGGACAGAATGCAGAATGTCTTATTTCTGGAGGGGATTCCCTGGAAAGAGGCACTCAGGAAATCTCTAGGGACATGGAAATGTCCTATGATTGCACTGGTGGCTCATGGTTACATGCATATATATATATATATGCGTATATATATTTTAACTCATCAAACTGTATACTTAAAAGGCTGTGCATTGATGCTATGCAAATTCTGCCTTAATTAAAAAAATCTTAGTAATATGCATTTTCTTTTTCTAGCTCAGGGACAAGTGAGGGAGGAAACTGAGAAAATGCACACAATCGAGAAACTCTGAAATTCCTCTTCCTACCTCACTGGGTAATTACTTCCAGGCAGCAACATGAGCCTATGCCAACCTCTCCTTCTGCATTTTTCTACCTGGCTCCTCCCTGACCTGAGGGTCATGCTTTCCTCTGGCCTCCTCTTCATCACCCGTGGGTGCCATTTGGAGGCTGGGAGGGCTTTCCTCCTCTGCCAGAAGCTGTGAATCACAGCCTTAACAGTCCATGCAAATGCTGGGGTCTGTGTCTGCATGCCCAGCTGCTCTGCTGGTCAATTTTTACTTCTCAAATTGGGTCAGTGGAAAAGGATGGGGCTTTGTGTCCCTGCCATCTATACGCTCAGTGTGGCCTCGATTCTATGAACACTGGGAAATCTGGAAGATTCCAAGGCCAGCTCTGGCTTCCCTGGGCCCACCTTTCAGAAAGGTTCATTGACCTAGATTCTTTTTAGACTTTCTTTTAATTAAAAGGCCCAAAGTTTCCAGGTGATAATTGAAGATAAGTTTGAGAATTAAAATGCGGTGTGTTTTGTAGAGAACAGCCAAATCCAAGGGTGACCACATTTTTTTAGAGTCAGTACTTAGCCACTTCTGAAGGTGTTTTTGCCCAATCATTGGTTACACAGCTCCCTCCAGTCTGTAAGACCTGAGACAAGTGAGAAAAGTCTGCCTGGGCCCAGGCTCTGGGGAGGACAGGGTGTGGGTCTGGGCCTTTGGGAATTTTCTGTTGACTTTTTGTAGGAATCAATCTCTCTCTCTTACTCTACTCCAGAGTACTCATTTCCTAACTGACTATTGTCTTATTTTCTTTGTTTCTTGGGTGATGAGTGCATATTTGACCAAAGGAGCTAGAAGCTACCACTTGCGTTAGCTTCCTACGTCACTGTTGCTGGTTGGATCTTGAGGTATCTGGGAATCAGTGTGTGTGTGTACGTGCACTGTGCTTGGTAGCCCCAACTCCTCAAAGCAAATTCTACCCTGACCTGAAAGTTCTGTCTTACCCAGAGCCATCCCTTCAACGAAATCTTGGTTGGTGTTTCTTGTGTTCACCAAGGAAGCCTAGGCTACAACCAAAAGATGCAGAAGGGCAAATGTCACTCTTCCCTGGCCAGCAGAAACACCCAAGCCCCACAGAGGTGGGAAACCATGCTGGGCCAGAAGAAGGAGGTGACAAAGGAAGCAGAACAATCAGGGGACATCTTAGATGAGGGAATTTAGGACATGCCTTCATGGAGAGGGCAGTGACAGGTAAGTGAAACTGTTCTGGGCTCAATGAGCAAAGGAACATTGTTTGGCATAATATGTATTTTCTTTTTCTAGCTCTTGGGCAAGTGAGGGAGAAAAATGTACACAGTCGAGAGACTCTGGAATCCCTCTTCCCACGTCTGGCAAGAGAGTGAGAACTGTTTCAGGAAATGCAGGCTTTATTTCTTCCTGAAATTTAGACATTCCCATCCTAGCTTCTTGTATTTACCTTACCCATCACATATACCCGTGTGCACGTGTGCCCACCCTAAAACTTACCATGATCAGGGCAGACCAGAGGGACCAAGTTGGATGCTATGGGTGGCAATCCCCACACCCCCATCAGGGAAAAGCATCCAAAGGTTCAGGGTTGGACCCCAGCTCTGCCAATCACATCCCTTTTCTGTGCTCTGTCTGTAAATGGGATCAGGTAGGTGCAGAGATTGTCATGAAAGTGAAGGAGGAGCTTCCCGCTCATCCGACAAGCTGGAATCCATGTCGGCTATTATTTTCCTAGGTCAGAGTCAAAATAAAAAGGTATTTATTTGAAATAAGGGGCCACAAAATGATGACTGGGAGCAGAGCAACCCAAAGTCATAGGACAACACAACCTGACCCCTCAAGTCCTCCCGTGCCTCTGCATGCCGAGCCCTGCCCTAGCAGGCCATGGCTCCCAGGTGAGGTCTTAGCCTGACCTCTGATTTCACCTGCCACTTCTCAGTGCTCAGTGGCACCTGCAGAGCTTCTGTTGACAAAAGCCACCTTTGTGTTTGTTTTTACATGCTACTGAGACAGGTGGCCCAGGCTCAGTGACCCTCTCCAACACCACACCTGGGGTAGGGAAGGAGATGTGGTATTTCCAGGTCTGTGCCCAGCAGACTCACTTCATTCTAAGGTCTTGACCTTTCTCTGCTCTATATGCTCCTTTATCACCAGGGATGTAGAACGCCTCAGGACCATTGTGGGTAATGGGACAGTAGCCACCGGCAGCATTGTTCCCTCAGTGGTGAGTTTGCAGGCATCTGTAGGTCCATCTGTGTGTCCAGCAGGAAGAGAGGCGCACGCCACACCAAATGACATCACACACTTTATCATGTCAAGCCATCGTTACTCCCCTCAGAGGTGGAGACAAGCTATTTGAGTGGCAGCTTAAATTCCCCCACCCAAGTAGACTACAAGCTAAGGGAGGTCAAGAGCTAGGTGGGCCTTGGTCCTTACCACATCTCTAGCCATGGCTCAGTGCCTCACAGATAGCTATTGCCTAATAAATAATAAACTCAATAAATCCATGTCCAGTCCTCTCTTGGTTCCCAAAACCAGGTATCACTTTCATGCCCCAAGGATTTGCCATTGTGTTCCCTGAGGATGACAGTGAGGGACACTAACAGCTATCAGTGAATGCTTGCGTCAAGATTATTTTTTATCATTTCTATCACTACCTTGTAACAGAGTGAACAAGCAAACCAAGATGTCCACCTTGATTTGCTGCCACCATCACAAGGGTCCCAAATAATGTTTACGAACTATTTCTCAACAGTGCCTTTCTTCCAGAAGGCCAGCAGACCACCATCCTGTCAACAGATGTCATTCTGTCCACATGGCAGAGCTGTCCTTAGGTGTGGGGAGTGGGGCTTCTGGAGCCAGCTCTGCTTAGTGATTCTGCTGTGTCTGACGGAGCTCACTTCAGGTCCTGCCCATCCGGAACTCTTTCCAGCCCACAGAGACAGACACTGAGATGAAAGCTGGCAGCCCAGAGCCCCGAATGGGGTCGGATATTGCATGTGCTCACTCTTTGTGTAACTGGTTGATGTGACACGTCCAGCTATACAAATGGAAGTTTTATGATGATTAGATCAGTAGTTACTGAGATATTTATGTGACAAACTGACAGATAGAAAACTACAAAGTTTGTTTTTATGCCTCCCATCCTTCCAGACAGAAAATATAAATACTGAGATGATGGGTCACTTTGAAGAGAATTTATGTTCTAAATTACTTAATACCTGGTGAACTTCTGATATGCAAGATGAAGCCTCTCGATGCTATTAAAAAAGATAAACTTCATTTGCCAAGATTATAGCCAATGAATTCATCCTGGAGAGCAAGGCTTTTTCCCTACCTCAGATAGAAATTCCAGACCCTTTCTGGGAAGGAAGGATGTCCATCTACTTGCCTTGGTCAAACATCTATCCAGCTGGGACTGGGAACAGCTCTGCTGGGTCCTGGAACACTGATCTACCCTGCAGAGGAAGACTTGAGTGTGCTGAGAGCATCAGTGATAAAATCCAGCATTCCCTGTCACTGTAGACAGCATCTAGATCTAGAGACACATAGCAGAGGACACCTCAGGACCACTAGGTAAAGGGCAGTGGCCATTGGCAGCATCTTGCCATCAGTCCTGGTGACAATCAAGAAACAACACCTAGCCTAGGAGTCTGAGGTCAGCCTTCCTCTCCATGGCTGGCTGCTGCACTCTCCCCTGCTCAGATGGGTGTGAAAGTTCTGCCAGGCCGATGCGGTGCTGGCTGAGACTGGATGCTGGTAGCCTGACAATGTGCTCCATGCTACCCACTTCCAGGCCACAGAGCCAACCTGCAGGGCCAAGAGCACATCTCTTATGACAAGGCCATGGTCAGGTGCCCCACAAAGCTTAGCTTCCTTGCACACCCACAGATGCTCTGTAAGTTGTGACATCATTACCACCATCTCCAGAGGATAAACCAGAGTCCAGGAGGGAGGTGAGTAGCCTGCCAGCTTGCCCTACTAGTGAGTGGACACCAAGGCAGACACATGCTCAAAGCCAAGTTCTCCTTGCTCAAAGTCACAAGGTCATGGCAGAGCTAGGGTTTAGATCCAGCCTCCATGTGTCCAGAACCTTACAACCTGGTCACCTGGGGAACAGGAGTAGATTGCGGATGGACCAGGCACACTAGTTCTAGAAGAAAGATAGAATTCTAGAAAAGAGCGAGCCCTCACTAGGGCCACACAGCAAGGCAACTGCAGGGGAGGAACTAGAGCATGGCTTCTTGGAAGCCCCAAACCACCTCTCCACCGAGATGCCCTCTGTCTTCTCTCCACTTGCTATTTAACTCCATCATCCTGATTCTGCCCAACACATCCTCACAGCTTGGTTATTTTAACGGTGTTCACGGGGCTCTGCCCTTTCCCTGAAATGTGTCTGAATCTCAGGGGAGAAACGGGAGGGTGAGTGTGAACGCATGTGTCAGTCTGTGTGTGTGTGTGTGTGTGTGTGCAGTGTGAGCTGCATATCAAACCCAAATTAAACTCTTTTACTGTATTTTAGCAGATTGATCATCTGTGTACTTCTTAGCATTGGTTCATTTAAATAAAACTTCCATTTGTAACAATCCTATAAATAGAAAGTCGTATTGATCAGGGCCCCACCGGCAGGCCACATTTCAGTTATCACTGAAGTCTGACCGGTTAATGCAAGGACTGTAATTTATTATGCAGCAAGATACAGTGCAAGGCCGTGCTGTGTCATTTTTAAATAGAAGTGTGCTTAGCTCTGGCAGGCAAGTTCAGGGAGGGTGTCCTCAGGATTACAGTTCGATCCTAGTTTGCCATTTTACTACCTCGGATGCTCAGTGCACTTGGCCTTGGTGGAATTCCTTTGCCCCAGCCTGTGTCAGCCCTCCTCATGACAATGAAGACATAGGTCCCAGAGGATTACAGAAGCTGGGGTGTTCTGTACTCCAAGGTCACGCTGGGGAAATGTGAGCCTCTCTGTGGTTGTGCCTTACCCACTAGAGATGTCACAGGAGAGACATTTACAGTTCAGCATTGCCAGAATTCACTACAAGCCTTAGACTTCGAACACACATCCTTCACTTTGCTGATGAAGTCACTAACCTTCTCTTTCATCATTTTGCTGGGCTTTACAGGAAGCTGCCAATGACGTCAATCTCAGCTTTCTGAGAGTGGACAATCATTTTAACGCCCCCCCCCATTCATGGAAACCAGTCAGAATAAAGAAACTGTCACATCTGTATTTATATCCAGGGAAATTTGGCTCAGGGATTCTTTCTCCTCAATGCTCCCTAGCCATGCTGAGACATCTTTCTTTAGTCCTTAGTACAACTCCTGTCCCCTTGTGTCCTTCACTGTCTGTTCCCATCTGCAGCAAAGAACAAGGGCAATGATTGTAAGGAGCTGCTCCAGGCCTTCCTGCCACAGGACACCTGTATTGCTTTGTTAGGTCTCTCCTCTGAATGGAAGGACTGATGGGAGCTCTGGATCCATGGAGGCCAGGGCTCATCAGCCCACTGGATTACTTCAGGGAAAGCGGGAGAAGGATTGCCATCAGCCTGGGAACCTGACATACCAGCCTAAGGCAGAGAAGGCTTTGGGTCATTTGCATACCATAGCATCTCAGGGTTAAGCAGCAACTTCCCTGTGGTTTGCCTGGTTAAGTGGTAGGGTCAGTTGCCAGCCCGTGGGCAAGGGAGAGCCTCAGGAGGCCCTCTGTCCTGCCTGTGTTTCTACCAGTTCCGCTCCATCCCTTATGCCCTCAGCTCCCTCATTGACATTGTTCTGCAAAACATGGAAAACAGCAGGACTGAGGTCAGATCCTGTCCACCCCACAGAATCACGAGCTCTGGGGTGCAGAATTACCATGCCCCCCGAGTTCCCTGTGGCAGAGGCCAGAGTCCTGTGTGTACCAGCCCCCAGGCTGCTTCTGCTTCTCCAGGTAGCGTCCCTTCCATCGCCAGCGACCGAGGCCCAATGTGCCCTACACCAGGCAGCACCACACAGCACAGCGGCTTCCTTGTGGTCACAGAAACATAGTCCCAAAATAATGAGAAAGCTTTTCCTTTACCAAGTCCCCATTCCCTGTCCCAGGCTCTGTGTCTTCCTGGTTTAATTACCAGGTGACCTTCTTCTGGAAAACCCCATTCCCCACCTTACTCTCCCCCTGCCCCTGCCAGACCTAACAACAAAACCACTTCAGAATCCACCTCCTAAAGTTGGATTCTTTTGCTATAAATCACAATAAATAGGTTACCAACTATGTCATGAAAGCCTCCTCCATTTTTCTTTTTCTTTTTTCTTTTTTTGGCAGTAGTGGGCCTCGTGCTTCCTAGGCAGGTGTTTTACTACTTGAGCCACTTTGCCAGCCCCTCTCCCATTTTCCTTCCAATGTAGTTCCTCCAGCCTGAGATCAAATGGTTGTTTCCATATCCTTCCTACAGGCCTGGTCCTGATCACAAGAGCATGTGTGTAGACACATATGAAAATACACAGCCATGAGAGAATTGCTTCATACACACAAGCGTGCACACGCACACACAGCCACAGGCAGGAGAATCTGTTGCACACACACACAAGTGTCAGTTTACACACACACACACTTGTCCATATAAAAGAGCATCTCTATGTCACAGCACTGTCCAGCGTCCCCCCCACTCCTCCCAATGTATCACCAAGGCTGCAGAAAGTAGGTGACCAGCTCAAAGTGTTCCTGGCTTCTCAGAGAACAAAGGATGAAACTCAGGTGTGTTCTTGTTCTATATCCAAGTAATTAACGGTTCATTCAGGAAGAAGAAATTAGTTACCAAAGAACTAGTCACATCTCCTTTGTGACTATTTATATGCAGAAAGAATGGGTTTTTGGTTCTACCACTTCCGTGGAAATTAAAAGCCTCACTGGCTCAAGTTTGTATCATCCGAACATGGCCCCTCAACTCATTTGTGGAAGCTCCGTGCGCTCTGCGTTAGTGCTGTGCTGACTTGCTTATCGGTTACGCAGTAATACAGGTCTTCATAAAGTCTTGTTTTACTGTTAAATTTTAATAACTTGGGTTATAGGTAGGATAGAAGCAATATCTAAGTGGCATTTAAAGGCAGATCTATTAAATTTTAGGGCAACTGTAGTACATAGTTGGGAACATTATGGTATAGACCATGCAGGGGAAAATGGCCACTGGACGAGGAACGGAAAATTGTGTACTTTGGAAAACACAATCCGAGTCTAATATCATCTGTGAGAAGAAAATTCTCTACTCATTACCAGGGAGATTGTTTTTATCTTACCTATAACTAAAGTTATTAAAGTTTGAGAACTGTAAAATGCTTAATGAGAAACCCCAGGGTGAATGATAACTACTAAGTCCCAGACTGGTGGTGTTTGTTGATGACTAACATCAAATCTTTTTCATGAGACTTTGCCTTGGCTCACGGGTGCCCCTCCTTGTGGAGTGTAATGACTAAATGGTTAAACTGGGCAGTAAAACAGTAAGTGGGTCACCATGGAAACCACGAAGCTGTCCATAGAGAGAAGAGGTCATTTTTAGTTGGATTCATGGGTGAACATGATATTCCAGTCAAAATTCAGAGCAGCTCAATCCACTCTTCCTCCTCTTAGTCTAATTTCCTCCCTCCGTGTCCTCTGCGCACTGAGACCATGGTGTTTTGGCAGGAACAGAAATGTTTTAGGGCCTGTGATCTCACCCTAGTCTAAGTTGCTATGAAGGATGCAATTCCCCTCACAGGCACTGCAAAACTTCAGGTGCCACTCTGGTAACATAAAGTGTGAACCAGGCTGTTGGAGGTGACCTTAGTGAGTGGCAGGTCCTATGGCCACCTGGAGAACACTTGTGCCAGCAGGTGTTACAATTCAGTGATTAGAACATGGTGTCAGGCATGATACATCTCTGGGTGGTTTTTGAGCTCTAACTTAGAGGTTGTGCACAGAGCTGAGTGACTCTAATTTCCCTGCAGCCCCTCTTAGTCCACCCTCCTGCTGCTTTTTCTCCTCCATCTTGATTTTTCCAAGTAAGAACTAGTGTGGGAAGATACCTGCTTAGGGTGATGAGGCCCTAGGAGGGGCCAGGAGAGGCTTGGGGGTCTCTTGACTTCTCACCACCCTCCCTGTGCCAGTGACCATGGTTAGGAAAAGTCCAGTATCCTCCAGATCAGCCTGGTGGGTATATCCCACCCCTCTCTACCAGACAGAAAATGCATGCCCTCACCACCTACCACCACCAACCTGCCCGTGGTCCTCTTTCTACTCTGACGGGCATACAATTATAGCAATGCCAAGTCTGAGAGGGGGTGGGGGAGAGAAATGGCTCTATTAGCAAATTACTAAAGATTGACTTGTATCACTTTCCTTTAATTATGTAAAGATGTTGTACAAATCATTAGGTAAAAATTTGATGTGACTCTTCCTTCAATTAAACACAATGATTGAGGTGAAGTCTGCATTAGTGTGCAGTCCCCTGGAGAGCATCCTCTCTGCAGACTGGAATGTCTATTAGCTTTCCGCCAAAATAAAGGTCACTAGACAGGAGCCTCCCCCATCCAACTCTGACTTCCTTGAACATGCAGTGTAATCAGGCAAGATGTGTCAGACTCAGGAAACCAATGGTGCAATTATATTGAATATGCCCAGTGCGCCGTAACTGGGTCCCCTGTTCTCCCAAGGTGCTCAGAATGTCAAGGAGCCTAGGGCCCGACTCAGGGGAGGGAAGGGTGGATGTCTGATTCCAAGAGCTGCTACTCATGGAGATTGCCCTTCCTTTTGTCTTAATTTAAGGAAAAGGCAATCATCCCCGTGTATCAGAAACTTCCTATGGTTGATGTAGAGTCTGAATCTCGATCCATAACCTCAGGTGGGCAAGAATGTCACTTTCTTCATTTTTCTACAAAAACATGACATCTAATTTGAATCTTCATTTTTCTCCTTTTATTTTTCTGTGCCGGGTGAGGGTACATTGTGGCATTTACACAGATTCTTACCATGCATCAAATATATCATACTTGAATTCACCCTCTACCCTTCTCCTTTGTCCCCCTTCCACCGATTCCTGGAGCAGTTTCAATAGGTCTCATTTGTGCATTTACATACATGTGTACACATTTTGGAGCCACATTTGCCTTCCTATCCCCTTGCACCCCCACCTTCCCCCCAACAAATGGCACCAGCCCTGCCCTCCCGGGCAGGACCTATTCCACCCTCTGGTTCTCTGATTTTGTAGAAGAAAAAAGAGAAAAGATTAAAAAAGAAAAACATGACATTTTTGCTTGTTTGAAATAAAGGTTGCAACACAGGGAGTTTCCTTGTGGAATTTCCATGTATAGATGTATTTTAACCACAGTTGGTTCATCTCCTCTAATTTTCTTCATTCTGCCTTAGTCTCTTTCTTCTGGTGGTTTCAGCCAGTTTAAGATTTTTATATTCATTCTTGTATAGAGAGTTCAAGTTCAAGTTCAATTTCTTAGTTTCCCTAACCCTTCTGTGTGTGACCTCCCCTTAGTGTGACCTGTTTTTCATAATATTGCTGCATTTGTGTTAGGTCTATCTTCCACATATGAAAGAGAACATATTTTTCGCGTGACAAATAAATAATTTGAGATTCTTGTCTGGGATTGGTCTAAATTCCAAGAAATTATGCACAGCTAAGTGTGTGGGGGGAGGAAGAAGGTCTTTGGTGCTTGCTCCATGCTGGTAATACTACATGTAGTACACAGTCCTGATTAAACCTCAGCTGTCCACCTAGGCAAGCCCACAGCGCAGAGCATCTAGCTCATCTCAGCAGGAACTAGATCTGAGGCACACAGGAGACGAGTCTCTCACAAAGAATGAACACACACTAGACTAGGAGTGTGAGCATCTTTTACTTCAGCCAGCCCCGAACCCACTGGACCTACTTCTAGCAATAGCACGTCAAGTTTATTTGAGGGGGACCCAGCCTTTCTCACTTCTTAATCTAGTTGAAGTGGCTGAAGCTGACTCCACATCGCAGCTCTAGAAGGGGAGCCAGGATCAAGTCAACCAACCCACATCACCACAGGATTGTCCACTGAGTGTCTGTCCATGGGGACTCAGCTGGAATGGCTGGGAAGAAACACTGCTTTGTGGGAAGACACCTAAATTGGAATTTCTCTCCACTGCTCTCTGGAGAGGACTGACTTAAGCAAGACAGAAATGGGAAAGAGGTGAGGGTCGGGTGGAATTATCCAGTATGCCCACAGCCATCTGAACCTCAGCATTTCCAGTTATGTGAACTGGTAATTTTCTTTTCCTGTTCCAGTTGGTTGAAGCTGGAATACTGTCACACAGCACCAGAAATACCTTTCAGATCTTTTAGTTCTATGGATTGAAAGTGAAACTTAAGCACAAGGGATGCGTGAGTAGGAGTAGGTCAAGGTGTGGAGGTACCCGATGCCTGCACAATTTTAAGAGAAAGAACATATTGTTAGAAATACAACCACAGGCACAGGGCCTTGGAAGAGGCCTTTGCAAAAAAAAAAAAAAAAAAGAATGTGGGGGGGGTGAGAGTTAAGCTTCTTTACTTTCATGGCAAAGATTTCCAAAGACACCTAAAAAGCCTTTGGTAAAATTACTTAATCTTTACAAGTCTCACTTTCATTATCAAAAGCAAGGGAGTTGGTTTAAATTAAATCCCACCCAGTTCAAGAACTCCATGTACCTGCAGTTTTTGTTCAAAATGGCATTGCATTAAGCTAGATTTTTTTTTTTTAATTTGTGTGGATAAAAATCTCTTTGTCTGACCAGGACCTTCCTGGGTACTCTAATAGCTGGAGACAGAGACCTCTGTACCATTCTTTCACACCTCTCTCCTGCAGGCTGTGCGACCGCTCCATTAATACTGGCCTAAGTCATGGGCCAGAGGATTCAGGGCCACCACCATTCATTTCCGCCATCTTGGTAGTTGTTGAGCCAAGGAGGACAAAGGAGGCTAAGACTGAGGGAATAATATTAAGCTATTGTATTCGTGTATGAAATGTTTCTTCTCCAGCTGTCTGGGCAGAGGCGCTTTCTTAAAGAATGTTTTCATACAAAATTCCTAAAATGCTGAAAATACAATAAGATTAACGGCCCCTGGAGGCTATGGCTTAAATATTTTATCTTCTCAGATATCAGCTACACTGCACTTCCCTCCAAGGATCTAAAGTCTTTTAAATATAGCATCTAATTAATCGCCCTGTCATCAGTGGATGGAGTAGCAGTATTACCAGACTGCACAGGTAAGGACACAGAAGTTATAGAAGGGGTGTCCATGGACAAAGGCAGCCCAATTGCAGTCTGTGGAGACCTGATCACATTGCTGATGGCTGACCCAGCAGGGGCATTATGGGAAAAATCTACTTGAAATATCCAAGTCCTGCTGCACACCAAGGAATATTCAGACTACAACTGACTGTCTCCAAAATGACATGGCAGGAGGGTTGGGGACGTCTCCATCCCACGTGCACAGATGTGACTTCAGAAGGGTGACTCACTTCACCAAGAGGCAGTAGACTCAGGACCCAGATGACCACCGTTCTAATGGATTACCTGAAAACAAACTATTAATGCCATTTGTTGGAATAAAATGGTGTCTTCTCCCAACTAACCAGATAACACTGGAGCATCACTGGCTTTCATTCGTTGCACACCTGCCGCGAGGACCAGGCTTTGGTCACATACCATTGTTTCCTCCCAGCCTGCAATGCGAATATAATCGTTCTCGCTTCATGGAGGCAGACACTGAATATGAACAAGCTTAGAGACTGGGTTCCAACTTGACGAGTGGTGGATGGCAGGGCCAGGATTCCTTTCACAGTCCCTGTGTCTCGTTTCTCAAAACATTTCGATAGTGTAGATCCCGCTCTCAGTCACATGGCCATCACTGCTGCTCACTTTGACTGGATAGGCACAGGAGAGAGACACTGCCGTTAAGAGATGGTGGCTAGATCCAAGTCATCACCACTGTACTGTATGAGGGAGGTTCACCACTGCATCTCAAGAAGGAAGAGCTTTCACTTAGAAATTGCCCAAAGGTTGTCTCAGGGAAAATGGGACCCCATTTCAAAACTAAAAGCTGTTCAACCCTGATGCTCCTGTTCCTGATTCTTCCTAAATCTAACTCACAGGGGAAGTTCAAAGAACACACCCAGAAGTTCAAATCCAAAAGATTAGATTCTCATTTTAGGTATAAGGCACAGTGCTTCCAGGAAGCAGGTGAGGTTGAAACAGAGAGAGAGAAGGGCAAGGGAAAGAGAAGAAGGAAGGAGGGAAGAGGGGAAAAGGGGAAAGAGGTAGATGGTAGTAAGGTATATAGATAGGAAATACACATATGATAATAGATGGACAGCCAGATGATAAATAAATTATAGATATATGTTTACATAGATGGACAGAGGGACATGATAGATGATAGGTAAAGACAGATATAGGTAAACATAGATGGATAGATAGAAGAAAGAAAGAAAGGTCAGTAGGTGTATGAATGAATAGATAGAAAGAAATAGAGAGATGATAGATAATAGATGATAGATACATAGATAGATAAAGATAGATAGATAGATAGATAGATAGATAGAGATAGATAAGATAGAGATAGATATAGATAGATAGATAGACAGATAGATGACAGAGAGCACAAACACATGTCACAGAGAGAGCAGGAACAACAAAGAGAGACATCATGCCATGGGAGAAAAACCAGGGAGAAAAAAATATGGAAGAAGGTGGAGAAGAGGAAGAAAAAGGAGCAGTGACAGATGAAAGAGAAACGCCAGCACTGAGCCTCTTACCCACGTTGTAAACTGACAAGGATTGAGCGAGCAGTGTTTAATACAGATAATATTGTCCGTGTAGTCTATAAATATAAAATTAAATGCTGACCTCTCTGGTCCATGTCAAAAGTCCAAGCCAGTGTCAGCACAGATTGTTTTTATTTGTTTCCAGAGAAAATAGACCAACAACATTAACCTCCCAATGAACAGAGAATTGAATGGATTAAAAAGCAGAGCCATAAATCGCGTTGGTTTTATTGGCACCATGATAAAAATGCCCCTGGCCGTGCAGGGAGTGGGGTCTGGGAGAGCCTCAATACCCCAACAGCTGCCTCATTGCCACCAAGCAAGGAAAAGAGATATTAGGACCCAGGCACTTTTCATCCACTTCCACTGCCTCTATCCATCACCATATGACAAAGACTGCAACACCTGCTTTGAGACATATTGAGAAGGAGGAGATCCTGGAAATGAGGCAATTTGGAGAGGCCCTGGGGGGCCAGGGTGCCCAGGAGGCCACCCTCTGCAGCATTGGACAAGAGGAGGCGTTAGGAGAGGAAGACGTCTGACTTGGATTTCCAGTGCACAACTCAAGCTGTGTGGTCAGAGCGTGCTGGGGGTCGCTGTCCCGTCTCCTGCCCACTCTCTGGGCTCCAGTTGTCCTTGGGCCAGTTGGTTACAGATGTGAAAATGAATAAATGTATTTTATTTTCAACTGTGGGATTCACATGCTAGCCTGGGCAGTAGCTATGTGATCATCATAAAGGCAGTTTCACATGGATGGTTTAGCACTGACTCCATGAAGAATCTGAAAATTTCTTAGTTATGACAATAGAGTGGACCAGAAGCATTTACAGAGAAGGGACAGGAACTGAGGGTGGCAGCCCCAACTCTGCCAGTGTGACCCCAGGAAGCCAGAGGAGAGAAATCCAAGTTCTGGAGCTTTCTTTCTATTCCTTTCTAACTTTCACTCACATGGCTCTAATTTTGATTGAGGTGGACAGAGGGGGGATTGAACTGAAAAATCTCCAGTAGATGTTTCCATAATCCAACAGAAAAGAAGAGGAGGATTCAGTTATCTGGAGAGAAGAATCTTACATAAAAAAATGTATAAAAGGCAATATAAATCAGACTGAAAATGGCTTTCATTTGTGAACCAAAGTTATATATTTATAAACCAATGGTAAACAAATTGACTAGATCATTAAAACTCAAAATTAATTACCCTTTGGAAGAAATTTACAAAGCAATAAAGGTTCTTCAGCTATTAAAATATTTTCAGATAAGTCATTATTCCACAAAGCTATTGTTTGCTATATAATCTGTACCGATTCAGTAACAGACTTTGTAAGTCTATTTCTAACTGTAACAGACTCAGGGTGACGACAGAGTTAGCTGGACTCATATAATTTCCTAAACAGTTAAGGTCACATGAACTTGATAAGGTCAGAGAAGCCTTCTCTTTGGCCCTGGGAGGGTATGCAGTATGTCCAGGTGTGTGTTTTGTCATAAACTGTAAGTGTCTCAACTTAGGGATTTCTTCTTCTCTCTCTTTTTTTTTCTGGTACTGGAGTTCAAACTTAGGGCCTCAATCTTGCCAGGCAGGAACTCTATCACTGGAGCCACTCTGCCAGCCCAGAAATTTCTTCTTTATAATGAAAATAGAGGATGGAGTATAGTACAGCACTCGCCCTGCCTAACATGTTAGAGGCCCTGTGTTCTATCCTCAACACTGCAATAATAATGACAATGCTATGAAGAAGGAGGAGGAGGAGGAACAGTAAGAGGAGGTGGAGAAGAAGGAGAAGGAGAAGGTGAAGAAGAAGGAAGAAGAGGAAGAGGAGGAGATGGAGGAAGAGCAGGATGAGGAGGAGGAGAAGTAGATGGAAGAAGAGGAGGAGAAGGTAGAGGAGGAGGTAAAGGAGAAGGAGGAGGAGGAAAGATGGAAGAGAAGAAGATAGAAGAGATGGAAGAGGAAGTGGAGGAGGAGGAGAGGAGGAGGATGGAGGAGAAGATGGAAGACAATGAGGAGGAGATAGAGATGGAGAAGGAGTAGAAAGAGGAGGAGGAGGAGAAGAAAGAGGCCAGCATGAACATTAATTGTGATACACCATGTATCCTTCTAAGTGTTTTGCCCAGATAAACACATTTCATTTCCACATTCCCCTGCCAGACAAAGTGCCAGCCACATGTCCACTGAGGTACAGAGAAGCTCAATGGTTAGTCCAAAGTCACCCTGTAAGTGCCAGAGGGAGGACTGCAGTCCAGAAAGTGTGGCTGAAGAGTCTCCCCTCCTAGTCTTTCATTCTTTCCTAGGTCCTGCCTCCTGGTTCTTTGGGTCACACATCACATTGTCTTAAAGGCCACCTTTGGCATCCACAGTTCATATGGCATGTGGATTGCCCAAGCCTGACAGCCTGTGGCCACAGTGTGTGGCTTATATGAGGAGTAACTAGAGCTTTGGCAACACTGGCCCCAACCTAGTCACCCAGGACTCCAGTCCTGAGACTCCTCTAGTATCTCTGAGTGTCCCCTGTTGGGCTCACATGAAGCTCACAATTGGGTCAGATGGTGAGGCTCAGCCCAGTGTAGCCCTGTGTCCACCAGACATCAGCACTGTGAGCTGCCCTATAGCTACCTCCACAGTGCTCATAGGATGCGGTGGGGAGATGGTCTCCCTGCAGCTCTGTGAAACTCTGGCTAACTGTGTCCCAGCACTCATGCCCAGTGTGATGTCCCCATAGGAACGATTTTCTGAGCTCCAACCTGCAGCCTCCATACCTTAGGAGCCAGTCTACAGAAGTAAACACAGTTTTGTTTTTTAATATCACCACAGGCCAAAACCACTGTAAACCTATGGTTTGGACGATACGATTTCCTGTTTTCTGCTGAGCTGCTTAGTTGAGAGGTGTTGGACAGCCTGGATCTGGTCAATTGCACAGAATATACCATTCATCATGGATGACACCAGCTGCTCAAGCTTCTGTCACACCTGTTTGTTGCTGTGAGACCTAGGGAAAGTTACTCAGCACCTCTGAGCTTGATTCACCTTCTACAAGGGAATTCCCATAATATCGACCTCACAGAGTTTGTGAAGCAAGTGACTGCAGTGGAAGCTGTCGAACGGGGCTAGTCTTCCCAGTAATGCAAAGGGATCTGTGACCTGGGCCATTGCTCACGCCAGTCACAGGGACTCTGATGACCAGCTCCCACTGCCCTGGGCACCCTGGAGTGGGAAGAGTCTGCCCCTGGACAAACAGCTCTGGCCCCAGGCTGAGACTGGTGGAAACTCAGTTCTGTTCCCACTGAGACTCAGTAACTGTGTGTCCTTCCAAGGACACGATTTGCAAGTGACAAGTCTCTATGTTATTCAGGACCCTCACCAAGCCTGAGAACAGAGGAACAATGACTGTGGAAACTCACCCTTGTCTCACCAGGAGGGCCTCAACACCACCTCACCACCTGGAAGAAAACTCCCCATGAGCATGGCTTAGAAACATCCAGAACAAAGAAAGTACAAGGAAGACCTCCAAAAGAAAGGAAAGAAAGCAATATTCATCACATGCCAGCTAACAGATTCAGAAATCATCTCTGTTCATTTTACTGCCTCTTGAAAAAAAAGACATTTCAAATTCCATTAAGGTATTGCCCAGCTAATGAACGAAATGTCAAGATCTCAGTCACAGATTGT
Organism: Castor canadensis; assembly: GCF_047511655.1. Taxonomy (NCBI): domain Eukaryota; kingdom Metazoa; phylum Chordata; class Mammalia; order Rodentia; family Castoridae; genus Castor; species Castor canadensis. The sequence continues at coordinate 2,960,482 of NC_133401.1, read as the reverse complement.
CAAGATCCAAATCCAGATTTTCTTGTCAGAGAAATGAGAGTTGTTTTCTTTGGGGATAGATGTTGCCACAAACCAACTCAACTTTCCAGGTAACCAATGCCTTGCATTGGTTTGTACAGAAAACTTTGTGTTCAGAAAGCAGAAGTCTGGTCTATGATCATGGAAATGGACCAGTGGTAAGCCAATCAATGAACAACAATGATGGTGTCAATTAATTCTGGTGGTGTAGACACTCCAACCTGGTAATTCACGATGAAAAGGTGGGTTTTGGCACATGTGAGAAATACGAGTATTAATCTCCTTTATCACTCAGTTTTATACAGAAGTTTTATTAACATGTGCCAGGGAAGGAGGGGCAGAAGATAAAACACGCACACGTCAGCCGTGTTCTAAAGAGACTGGCAGGGGGTGGGCCCATAGATCGTCAGAGAATGACGGTGAGTTATTACCCACCATTAGGAGGGAGTGTTCATTTCTCATTTGTCTGGGACAGAAATGCTTCTTCCATAATATTGAAAGCAAATAGCTCCACGAAAAGTCAAGTTTTGGTTCCTAAATTACCAGGATTGGCTGTGTACCAAGTCTAAACTCACTCAGCCTTTCATTCCTCACTTCCCACACGGGCAGGACATCCCAGGGGACCAAGGAGAAGGCAGCCAAACATCCCAGTGTCTGACAAATTCTCAGGAGCCCTCAAATAGCTCCACTTTGCTGAATTTGGAGGTTGACTCTAATGGTTTTGAGCAATGGGAATTCAGCCTAATGTTTTATTTCATGTTTCTGAAATGCTTCTGATCCATTTCCACCCCAACAAAAGATTGCCTTCCCCCAAATCAAAGGGGCATGTTTTGAAACCAGTGACTTCGCTCGAAGAAGACGGAAGCAGGTGCTTCTCTACCACCCTGTCAGCATCTGTCTTCTTCCTGCTCAAGTGACATCCCTACCAGGGGACACAAGGCCGGCAGGAGGTGACTGGTTGAATTATCGATCAGTTCTTACTCACATAAAACCTTTCACCTCTCTCGGAGCACGAGACCCATAGCCCATGTCTGATACTCGCATGTGGAGATAAACTGCACTGGATCCTCACACAGGATAGAAAGCAGCTAGAGAGAGGACGGTGGGGATGCTGGAGCCACCTAGCTCACTGGGACGTCCGGGGAGCTCGGTGGCCGTCGCGTGGTTCCCCTCTGACAATCTACATGCACTCCTGGGGGCTGGCTGGAAGAACCAGGTCAGCGCAGAACAGGAGCTTGACCACGACAAGCACATCTCACACACAAGCACTGACTACGGGCTCTGCATACACCCTGCACGCCGACCTCCAGATGTGCACATGGGGACAGGCCTTGAGGCCGATAATCAATGGCTCCATGGCAGAACCAGAGTGCCACACTAGAGCAGAGTGCCTGGGACCCCCAAAGCACCTCCCAGCCCCAAGAAGGTGGAACAGAAGGATCCTGATTATCTCAGAGCTTTTGTCACCTACTTAAGGTCTCACTAAGTCAACCCTAGCACTTAGGCTTCACAGGGAGCCATAAAGCCACAAACACCAAGGCAAGGGTTACGGTATATTTTAAACTATTTCCTTTTTACAAATTACACCTTTCACCCAACAGTCTTAGCGCACTGCTATTGTGCTAATTATAGGACCTATCAAACCATCAATCCAGATCACACTGAAGACAGAATGGGCTGGCGAGGGGTCACTTGCTTAAAATCAGTGTGCAATAGTATTGTCATCCTTGTGTCACCTTGCACAGGTGTCACGAGGCTCATATTCAAAGCAGCAGGACCACTGACTCCAAGGTCTGGGTTTTCTGCCACTTCAGGACAGGAAGTGGTCTGATATCCAGGTGACAACTGAGTGCCTGGCAGTGTCCGGAGAGAGGGGGCATGTCTCTGTGCACATGCACCGTGGCCTCCCTGCATGACTAGAGAGTCCTACATCCATTCTGAAGAGGCAAGCGTTGGCTGTAGGAGACATGGCAGACAGTCTACAAGGCATTATGGGATGCATCCTGACCCGAGGTCTTGGTGCAACTATGGCCATTATGTTAACATCCATTAGGCAGTGTGGTGAGAACTGCTGGAGAAAAGATGGGCTCCACACTTGCTCAGTGCTCTTCATGCCATGGAAGGTGACCTGTAAGACAGCAGTGTTCACGTCACCCATGGTGGTCTTGGCAAGAGACCCCCAACAATCCTCCAAGGATATGAGCAAGGAGCAGCCCAAGGACTCCTACACAACCCTTTTTTTTTTTTTTAGGACATCTTGAAAAGTTACTAGAGGAAGGAGAACAGGGAGTCGGACATGTATTGTCTGCCTCATCCAGTACTCATTCTGCCTTTCTTGGTCACTCAACACGCATGAGGTCCTCAGAGAACCACCTCTACCCCTCCTCTAGGTCCTCAGGGTTTGGGTGGGCTGCCCCCTCTGTAGGCTTGAGCTGAGTCACCGAGAGCATGAATGTGCACCAAGAGACTGGGAGTGTCCCCATTCCCAAATGCCTTTTCTTTTCCTAGCCCATGGTTTCAGAAGACTGAGACATGTTAATTTATACTAAGGTGTTGATGACCAAAGACTGGGTTAAACATTACCCCTCAGAAAGCACTTGACAGCATGGTCAGGGTAAGCCATGAACTTTGTCCTCAAATCCTCCCGTGACTTCCCCTCTTGGTGGCTATGCGACCTTGAAGAAGAACACATGGTTTAGTCTCCTTTAGTCATAGTCTGAGCTGGTAACAACTACCTCTTCTGTCCTTCTGCGATCTAGAGGATATTAGTAAATTGCCCAGCATAGAGCCTGCTGGCACACAGTGGCACCCAATTAATGGCCAATGTGTTAGGGTGGACATGAGGTGGCCTTCACATATTTATGAGCACACGTCAATCCTGGGTTTTGGTCTATGCCTCATCCAGATCTCCGCAGGATCAGGGTTCCATTCGGCTCCTCTGTCTGGCAGTCTATTGTGTCTGTCTTCTCTGTGAGTCTCTGGAATATTCTGACCAGTGGAGGGACCAGGCTGGAGCCAGCACCTGGAAACCATGGGTGGCCCAGAAGTCAAGGTAAGAGAGAGGAAAGCTGATACAACTGAAGGAGCAGTACAGTGGGACCCTGGGGTCCTGACCAGTTGCCTTCCGTTCTCTGGATGCCCTAGTCATGCCTTTCTCATTCTGCCTCACTTTCTCCTAGTGTGACTGTATGGAGAATCCTGGGATTATTTCTTAAACTGAATAAATTCTTGCCACAGTCAAGTAAGTCATGATGGCTGCCACACGTGCAGACCATGGCTACAGGTGCCAGATCATGGGTGCCACCCATGGAGACCCACCACTGGGAACTGTCATTCCAAGGGTAGTTTTGGGGTGATTTATTTCAAGAGTTTTCTGAAATTTGGAAGTCAGAGAACAAGGTAATCCACTCAGGTGCTGTTGTAGACTGAATATTTGTCTTTTTCTCAAATTCAAATGCCCCAAATTGGTGGCATTTGGAAATAGGACCTATGGAGAGTTGTTAAGGTTAGATTAGGTCATGAGTTTGGAGCTTCCACAACCCCAAAAACAGTGGGTGACAGGGAATCTTTCGCTCTCTCTCTCTCTGGGCTCTCAACCATATAAGGACACAAGGCAAAGAGGGTCACCTGTGAACCAAGCAGCAGACCCTCACCCACCAGATCTGCCTGACACCTTGATCTCAGGCTTTCCAGCTCCCCCAACTATGAAAACATTTGTTGTTTAAATTATTCATTTTCTGGTCATTTGTGACAACAGCCTGGATGCATCAAGCCAGGTACACATGACGAGCCTTTCCAGGAAACAAGATGTTTTCCACCTGATCAGTAGCCAGGTCCTAGGACTGAGGAAGGACAGGAGAGAGAGGAGTCCTTTTCCCACACTTAGCCCTTCCTTTGGGTTTTGTAGAAGGACACTTACTGTCCATTGTCAGGCCCACGTGCAAATTCACATATTTCACACAAACACATGTGACACCTATCTGCAGGTGTGCACAGGTTCACAAGTTCTCACAGGCTCTTAGAAGAGCCTGCAATGAGGATACGATGACCTTGTGTGTTCCCACTTATAGCTGGAGTCACTCTGCCTTCTGATAATAAGCTTGTCTTCCACTGTAACATCAACACATCACCCTCCAGAGATGAAACAATTCAGGTTACAATACCTGTATACACAGAAATGTCACAGGAAACTCCCTGTGTAGCTATCTTGAACAACAACAACAAAAAGTCGGTTTTTTTCTTTTGCAAAATCAGAGAACAGGAGGGCAGAACAGGTCCTGCTTGGGAGGGCTGGTACCAGTGGGAGGGGTGAGGATATAAGGAAAGGGTGTAGGAGGGTAAGTATGGTGGAATATTATGTACTCGTGTATGAAAATGGAAAAATGAGACCTGTTGAAACTATTCCAGGAATGGAGCAAGGTGGGATAAATGAGAATGATGGAGGGGGTGAACTCAAGTATGATACATTTGATACATTGTAAGAACGTTTGTAAGTGCCACAATGCACTCCCACTTAGCACAACAATTTAAAAAAATTACCCTCCAGACAGTTCTGGACCAGTGAGTATGTATTAGTCAGTTCTTGCTGTGCAACAAACTGCCCCAAAATTTGGAGGTTGAAATGATAGCCAATCATCTAGCTCAAGGTCTATGAGGAAGAATTTTGTGCTGGGCTCAGCTGAGCAGTTCTTCTGCCCTTGGAGAGGCTCACACGTGTCTGCAGTCACCTGCAAGGTCCTTAAAGGGTGACCAGCCTAAGATAAGCTCAGCTGGGATGGCATGTCTCACTCTACAGGATTCCTCATTCTCCAGCAGGCTGACTTGGTGTTGTCATCATGGAGTTCACAGGTTCTAAGAGAAACAGCAGAGCAGGACAAGGGCTTCTGAGACCTGCACTCAAAAATGCACATTGCTTTCTGTGCTGCTTTGCCTTGGCCAAAGCAAGTGCTGTAGCCAGCTCGGATGCATGAGGTGGAGAGAGAGATCCCCTTCTCAAAGAAAAAATGGCAAAGTCATGAGAGAGAGAGAAAGAGAGGGAGAGAGAGACAGAGGGGGGAAGTGAGAGGCAGAGGGAGTGAGAAAGGGAAAGAGGGAATGATAGGGATGGAGGAGGGAGAGAGAAAGAAAGGAGAGAAAGGAGACAGGGAGGGAAGGAGGAATGGAAGGAAAGAGAGAGGGGCAGGGATGGAGGGAGAGAGAGACAGGGCCAGAGGGGGGAAGAGAGAGAGGAATGGAGAGAAGAGAAAGAGAGATGGTGAGAGAGAGAGAGACAGGAACAGAGGGAAGGAGAGAGAGACAGAGACAGAGGGAGGGAAGGAGGAAGGGAGGGAGAGAAAAAAGAGAGAGGAGGGAGGGAGGAAGGGAGAGAGAGAGAGAGAAGGAAAATTGCTTATAAATTGCAAATAATAAACCATAGGCTATACAGTGGACAGTCCTGGGAAAGACCAGCTCTGGAGACCTATCAAGAGTCCCAAAAGAGCGGGAGGAGCCTGTCCCTTGCATGGCTCCGCCCCTGCCCCCCCACCCCTCCTTACTGCAGTTCTCCTGCTGTTTCCACAAAACACCATTTTGCTGTTAGGTTTCCCACTGACAGTTGAGAATACTTTTTTACCCATTTATGGGTGCAAATTAATGAGATGACAGCAGACTGAGCCCAATGACAACTGCTAATCTGTAAGCAAAAACAAGGAATGAGGAGCCGAGAGCACGCAGCTGTTTTATTTTAATTGAGGAACGATTTTATGTTAGAAACACTCAATATTCACAGCAAATTAAAAATAATGGAGTGAATTGGTACCAATGATATTTTTTTTTTTGCTCACTATCCCTTTGTAAATCTATTTCTTCACACAAATTGACAGGTCTAATTGATACATACGCTATTATTCCTCATTAGTAGTCTGAATAAAATAATTCTTGATTAAATTTATTGCAATTTACCAATCTAGCATAATGTTTGCAAGCTATAAAAGTCAATCAACAGGAAACCAGGGGAAGCCAATGACATTATTACATTTTATATATCACATAAGTGGTATCCCTGCCCTAATGAAGGAAAGGCCATTGCAAGACCCCAACACAACAGGAAGAGGAAACTCCTCCCTCATGCTGGTTTCCATGGACACCAGCAAGTGGTCAAGACCACTCTCCCACCCCTGTGCAGCTGGCCTGGGCTCAAGCCATCCCTGCTCTCTTGGCCCATGTCTGTCCTCAACTAGGCCTTCAGTCATTAATGACTTTAACCTTTAGTGACCTCCAATGAAACATGGCACCCATACCCATGCCTCCTAACCCCTGGTTGGATATCAGAAGGGAGGCTTCCTAGAGAGGCGAGGACAGAAGGAACCACATCGTGGCCTTCTAGAGCTAGTCTACCTCAAGCCACCTGTCCTAGGCCATCCTAAGTTGAACTATGTATGCCCCATAAAGGAAGATGCCCATGAACTGTCTGCTTCCCCGTATCACACTCTGGCTCCACAAATGCTATATCCAGCTCCTCAGTGGGTACGTTCTGTCTGGCTCACCAGGATTTTTAAAAGCATATGAATTTTCCAGGTTTCTCCTAAGAACAGGAAGATCTGACCACACTGGACCCTTTCTGTGTGGACCACAGCCAAGGTTGCAGCCTTTGGGTGGGCGTCTGTCTTCTGTTTTTCTAGTGTCTTGTTTTCTGCCCCCTCCACTGCCTGTTGTCATTCGTCTGCCTCTGGATGGCCCCTAAGTCTGTGACTCTTGTAGGAAGTGGTCTTTGAGTACTTGGGGTTTCCATTCGTAGTAAGTCTTGGGTTGTTTGAAGAACTCTTTCAGGAGCGTTTGCCTCATGTCAAGACAGACGCAACTCTGCAGAATTACTCTACATAAGACCAGATTTGTTCAAATACTGTCCACGGGCTTCTCTTCTGGGTTGGGAGCTCTTGTTTCTTTTTCTCTTCTGCTTCTCCCCTCAAGTTGGGAGCACTTCACTCTCCAGAACCTCCTCCACCCTCTGTCACACACACACCTCTCATGTGTCCTGTACCCAGGGGACCTATCAACACCTGGGAGCTATGAGTATCCATTCTTCTGCAAGGTCAAGTTCAGAAAGGCCTGCTGAACTCTTGGCTCCAAAGAGTCTCCACTTAGAGTAGTACCTTGACAATGGTAGAGACTAGGATAGTTATTTTGACCAGCTAGATCATTGGTGAACCCTCCAACCAGACCTATGGTGCCAAGAGGAGTCCCTGGAACACAACTGGTGCTCAGTAACGTGAGTTTGAGCTTGGGTCCAAGAACCAACTTCCTTGTCATCCCTATGAGTACCTTACCCCCCTAAGTAAACACCTCGTTTCTCAGAACCCCACATACTTTAGGGACTATACATATATCTCTCTTTGAAATCTGCAGTGCCAACGACTAAGATAGAAATGGGTGCCACAGCTAATCAGGGAAGCTTGTCCAGAAATGTGCACCTCTGACTTATGTACAAGGCAGTGACACCATAGGACATTTGCTCCTTAATCCCTCAAGCCTAGGCCTTACCTGGCATTTCTACCAGGCTTGCCAGGCGCTACTATCATCATCCCCTCGGAGTGGGGAAGGGCAGGTCTAACTGAGATTTATAAACTAAGCCCTTCAAACTGATACTGTCTTGCCTAGCAGTCCTGGAGGAGAAAATGAGAACCCATTAAGAAATATTTACTGATGGCTCAACAGAGCATAATATCCTGAACAGTAGGACAGATAGAAAATATACATAATATCCTACCCTTGTCTTTCAGGAACCCATAATCTGTTCAGAGAGATCTGTCTCAGTATTGGTGCTATGGCTTGAATATGATCTGTTCACACCAAAACTCTGGTTGGCATTAAATTGCTGGTAAAATGATTGAGAGGTGGTGGGTCTGTGAAGAGGTCACGGGTGCTGGAGGCGGAGCTCTCACGAGTGGACTGCTGTACTGTGGTAGTAGATGAGGGCTTGCTGTTTTTACCAGGAGAGCAGGTCATTACAAGGTAGACATCCTGGGTACTTGTCTCTTTGCTTGTCCCTTTTTTTCCACCCTGAGTTGAGAGAACATGAAGCTCTCACCAGATGCCATGCAAACACCAGCTCCATGCTTTTGGAAGTGTGAGAACTGTGAGCCAAAACAAACCTCTTATCTTTATAAATTACCCGGTCAGGTGTTTTAGTATAGCAACAGAAAATGAGCTGAGACAACTGGTGATGAATTAGGCACAAAATTGTTGCATGTAACAAGAAAGGAGCTCACAGGAGGGGAGGCTCAGACGGTCAGGGTAATGAAATAAGGTCCCTGAAAGGGCTGAGGCACTAGCTAGACCCACCTTTCCTTCTACCTCCCATGGGTCTGGTACACTTTGCTCCTTCCTCCTTTTGTCCTTTCCCATCCATTGTCAGAAGGATAGTCACAGGGTTATCAGCCTTGTCCCATGGGGGTCTGGCAGACAAAGATAAACACTAATGGAAGTTATAAGGAGAAAGATGTGGGTTCAGTTTGAGGGAAGGACTTGCCCAGAGTGAAAAGTGTTTTTTCAAGTAGACATGGTGAGTTTTCCATCATGAGAGGTGTGAGAAAGTCTAGGGTCATCTAGGAGTTCACAGAGGAAATTCAGAGTGCCTCATGGACCTTCTGCTGTGGCCCAAGAATTTTGGGATTCTGTGAGGCATGGGTAGAAGAGAGATCAGAATCTCGGCAGGTAACCACAAAAGAAGGACCAGAAGGAAACAGCCCAGGGGTCAGAGGGAGCTTCCAGACACAAGACACCATGTTCATACCAAGGCCAAAGAAGGCAGAGAGAGATCAAGTCCCAAGGGCTGGAGGGTCTCTGTTATTGGCCATCCCAGGACACGCAGGGAAGCATGCCAGCATCCCTATCAGGACCTTGCACCCTGTGGGGCTGTAGAAGCAGGCACCTAGCATGCTCCTATCCACTGGAGCACATGCCAGTTCTAGAAACTGCTTCTGACAGGCACTTCTACCTCCAAGTTCCAGGAGAAGAGATATGAAGGACACCCCAAATCCCAAACTCCTTCTCCTGCTCTTGTTTCTTATTTTCTCCTTCCTTCTCTTTCTCTTCTTCCTCCCCCAGCTGTGTCTCCCCCACGTTTCTCCTCTTGATCCTCCTCCTCTTGTCTTTCCCCTTCTCCTCCTCATCTTTCCCCTCCTCCCCCTTCGTGACTCCCCCTTCTCTTCCTCCTCAACTTCTTCCTCCTCCCTCACCTCCTCCTCTTTCTGCTCTACCTGCACCAGTCTCTGATTTCCTGATCCTCAGGGTGCATCCTCTGGAGGGGAGCTCAGGGGATATGTCTTGATACAATGAATGGATAAGCACAAACTCTTGCCAGTCTCTGCTCTGGCCCCCAACTCTGCTCCTTCCAAATGTGCTTCACACTACAGTCCCTCACAGGAGTTCTCGGGCATGAATCTACTGTCACCTCTGCTTAAAAACCCCTGAGCCGGATTCCCAAGATGGGGAGCCCTCTCCTCCCTCCCTCCTCATCTTCTCTTCCATCAGCCACAGTGACATCTTTCATGTTCCAGGAATGCTGCTCTATGTTGATTGCTGTGGTCCCTCCATCCAGAGTGCTGGCTTTCCCTGTGACATCGGATCTGAGGCTCTCACCCTGGATGCTCCTTCCCCAGGTCCATCCCATTAGCCTAGCAGAGACTCTGCTTACAGCCTACACTCGCCCAGTGGGACCTAACAGCCAGGTACTTTCGTTCACTGCTCCATTAAACTGTCAGGTCCTTGAGGTACGGTGGGCATTTTGCTCTCTTTGGCTCCCTGTCAGCCAGCACAGTGACTTCCTCATATCAAGCCCTCTTTGTTTTAATGACTTGATTCAATAAAGTTATTAGTGAACAAAGGCGACACACAATTTATGTGGGCTGCAGTCGCCCAAGGTCTGGACAAACGCATGACACTTGCTGAGAGGCTAGGACAACAAAGTTGAATGATTTCAGACTTGAGTGTGCACAGTTGTCCCTCTAGGGGCCTGAAAAAAGCACAGAGGGCTGGATCCCACCCCCAGAGCCCCAGACTAGCTGATTCAGTAGATCTAAGAAAGGGACAGAAGGTAAGTCTGCAAATCTGCATTTCTAATAGGTTTACAAGTGATGTTGACATTGAGGGGCCAGGAACCACCTTTGGAAAGTTCTAGAAGACTCTGAAATGTCTCCTCGAAGAATGTAACCATCAAGACTAGAATGAAATGTAGAAAGAAAAACGACAACACAGCCTTCTCTTCCCAGACCTCACCAAATCTTAATGCAAACTGCACTCTCCGCATTAAAATTAGTTTAGGGACAGACCCATCCAGTTCAATGTCAACATTCAGATGACATTGCAGCCCACGGTTGAAAAGAACTCAAGGCCATGCTGGTTCAGAATGGCCACCTTGAGCCCTTGGCTCAAAGCACAAAGCACAGGTGTTTCTGAGGTGCCCTGTCCAGTTTGTCACACAAAGATGACTGAGTGGCACTGCAAACAAAGGTGACCCCACGTCATCATCAATCAGAGCAGCTCCAAGAAGCCAATGACATTCCCCAAGCAGCACAAACCAGGGGGGTGGGGGAGGGGGAACAAACAGATTCGTCTCTGAAGTTTGATACCCGTTCCAGACACAAGTAGCAACAAACTTAGCGACAAGGCTGTCAAAATATGTTCCACAGCCTCATTGGCAAGAGATCTGGACACACGAAAGAAATTCAGCAAAACCAAATCAGTTGCCAAACCGGGAGGTTTGACAGCGTGTTCGGGAATACATTTAGATCAAAACAGGAACACATCCAAAGGAGCAAATGCCTCCAAAATTATTACAGAATGATTAGAAATAATCGTCAGTGGTTTCAAAATATTACACATATCTCTCAGTGCTATTGAGGGACGTGTTATGTTGAGTTTCTCTCCTTCTCCCTACTGCTCTCCAGAAGTTTTTTGGGAATGGGTGACACCCATTCCTAACTATTCCACCGTGGGGGAATCACTAAGGCTGTGGAGAATGACTCTACAGACACTGGGATTTCTGCACAGAGCTTAGAAAGGGAAGAACAGAACAGAGAGAGAAGTATGGTTCTTTCTGGACTCCATTTGTGGGGCTGGGTCTCTAGATTTTGCTCCTAAATTATAGCTTGGAATCAATGGAGTTTAAGTATTTATATTTCCAAAGGCCTCCATTATGATTTATGACAGAATTTGGATCTGGAATGTTCCCAAAGACCCCTGTGTTAAGGGCTGGGCCCTCAGTTTGGTGTTATAGGAAGGTGGGGACTAGTGGCAGGAAGTAAAGTCATTGTGGGCCTGGCCTGGCATGGGATCCTGCCACCGGAAATGAGGTCATTAAGAGTGAATGAGATCCTGTGAACCGGAAGTGAGGTCACTGGGGCGTGGCCTTGAAGGGAATCTTGGAACTCTTGCCCCTCCTCTGTTTTTTTCTTTCTAGACTCCAAAAGGTGAGCAGTCTTCCTCTGCCATGATGTCTTGTGCTCTGCCCTGGGCCCAATGACTGTGGACTGAACCTTCTGAAGCCACAAACCAAAATAAGCCTTTGCCTTTATTGAATAGACTTCCTCAGGTATTTTGTCCCAATTGCAGAAAGCTGACTGATACAGTTTGGATGTGGTTTGAGTGTGACCCCAGAGGTCCATGTGTGGGACTCTTGGTCTCCAGTTGGAGAAGAAAGAGGTGGGGCTTAGTCAAACCTGGCTAGCTCCCTGGGGAACCCTACCAGGAAGGGATTAATGTAGTTCTTACAGGATCATGTAATTCTCATGAGAGAGACTGTGATTTTAAAAAAATAGTGAAGCAAGCCTAGTTCCTGAATCCCTCTGGATTCCTGTCTTACCATGTGATCTCTCCCTCTTACACAAACTCTGACCATCTACCATGTTGTGCCACAGCTAAATAGAGGCTGGCACCAGGCTCTTGAATCTCCAGAACCATAGCTGAATAAACCTGTTTCTTTACAAAATACCCAGCCTTGGGTATCTTGTTGTACCAACAGAAAATGGAGGAACACAGCTGCTAAAGGTGTTTGGTGTAGCCCCTGGTGCTGCTGAGAGCCAGAGACACACTAAAACTCACATGCAACTCCAACCAGACCCTGCCTGAACTCCCGGACTGAGTCCTTCAGCCAGAAGACACCAGGAACCAGAAGGCTCCGATGGCCTTCTGGAAGAAGAAACCTTATTCCAGGGAGAACTGTGTGGTCCAGATCTGTTCCCAGTGCTCCACCATGCCTGAGAAGAGCTTTTGTCATCTTGTGGGGACATCTCACAGGCTCTGCTCCCTTGGCCAGTCCCAGTCTCCTGCTGGATTTGCAACAGACACCCCAAACCTGGACAGCCCACAGTTGCAGAAGCTCCTTCAGGCCTTAGGATCCTGGGAAAGTTGGCCTGGAAGGAAGGGTCCCTCCCCTCACATTACAGACAGATGACAGTCAGATCATGAGATGCCCCGTGGACAGGGAACCCACGGCAGCACCACTCTTCCTGACCCTGGTGACCTCCCTTGTCCCAGTGTTTTGCAACTTCCTCGAGAGTTAAGACTTCACATTCAACTAAGGGGCATTAACTTCTAAGTTACCATTAGGGCAGATAATGATATTTATCAATTTGTTTTAATTACAGAGCTCGGCTAAGCATGGATGAGTTTTATCTAGAAAGCCAACAAGTGCAACTTCTAGGAAGGGACGCCTTCCACAATATGAAGAACATGAAGAAAAATATTTTGAATTCAATTTCCCTGCTCTAAGGTCCCATTTGGGAAGGAAAAAAAAAAAAAAGGTGGAAGAAGGAGAAGGAAAAAGAAAAGGCAAGCTTTCCAAGGCAGGAGCTGGCTTTTACGGTTACGGCCCTTTACAGCGCGATACTGAGCTATGTTCCCTGTCTCTGAGGAAGGCACCAGCATACAAAATGGCACTGAATTTGCATTACTTTCAATCTATCATCCTCTGGGTATGGAGGAAAAAACCAGGGGACCGCCACAACAAAGCTCGGGCTTCGTGTTGACAGATTCTTATTTAAGTGACTATGAATACAGCCATTCTACAAATAATTTGTCAAGTGTGCGGCTGAACTGACTCTGAACTCTGATAAATACCGACTCTCCTTCCGCTCCAAAAGCTGTGTGCTTCGTGTGCGGATACCGTGGAACAGCCACGGGGATTTAGCAATCGATGCTACTATGTATATTCCTCTCTGCTTTGTGGTTTAACAAAACAAAGCAAGAAAGCAACTTTGAAGAGTGCTTCATTTATTTTTTTTTCCTTGGTGTTAAGCAGCTGGGGTGACCCTGCAATGGAATTTGACATCACACACCACTGTGAGCTGATGGGACAGTGGGGTCCCCCAGCAGATGACACCGAGGGTCTTGGGCCTGCAGCCGCTGCTAGCTTTCTCTTTGGGTGTTCCAGCTGGGCTACCTTGAGCCTCAGGTTCTCCAGCCTCAGTGGTGCACCCGGCAACCCATGGTCGGGGGGTCCCAAGGCCACCGTGACCACTCCAGACAGCCAGCCACCACTCACACAGAGACCACATCCTCAGATCTGTGGTTCAAGATGCACCAGCGAAACAGGGTGACAAGTCCCCTTGAACAAAACGTAAATCTAATCATCTTTGAGGACTGTAATATACACCTAAATGCCTCTCGCAGATGTAATTTAGTATGCATTATTAATTTATTTTTCATACAGCTCCCAGCTCCTCGGAGGGTGAAGGAGGGCATGCAGGCTCGCGGATGATAAGACTCGTTTGTCAGGGAAGGCGGGCACAGCTTACACACAATTTCTCCTCTCCAACCCCATCCAGGAGCGTGCACGGGCTCTTCTCGGGGAAAGAAGCCTCCTACAAACTAGATTATTCTAGACGTTTTAATAAAAGGCCCACCACTAATGGGACATGAACACTCGTGCCTGCTCTACAAAGTGGAGCTGTAACTTATTGAGGCTAGATGGCTGGCCATCAGAAGAGTGTCAGTGTGTCCTCTACACTGCTGCTTTTGACTCTGGGATGGTAACTCCTATAAAAATCTTTAAGAAGTAATTCATCCTAACCTAAAAATGCTAATTATTTATTGTTTACAAAGCGATTTTAAATAAGGCAAAGGTTCCTGTGGTTGGGCCATCGTGATATTTTAGTCATAAGCTTAACCCGAATTTGCATTTTGGGCCTCTAGCCAGTGACTTACATGCGGTCCTTAAGTCATTTTTCAAACACCCTGTCCTATCTTAATCTACTCATCATTAATCACATTTGGTCACTTTACATAGAGAACACTATTCAGATGAAAGATAGAAGAAATACATTAATAAAATGAAAGCAAGTCAGAATACTGCAAAACATAAGGTTGAGGATGAAAATTGTCATCAAAGCAATTTATACAGCGTGCACGTAGCCCTGCACTGGGACTGAGGGAGCTCTTGCTTCTTGTGTGAAGGATTGCTGGCTGAGACTTCCAACTCCCTTCATCTTCCGAAAAGAGGATAGGCATTTCAGCTGTTCCCCCGGAAGCTCCCATCCTTGCGTACTTAAAGGCAGGCCAACCACACTGCCAGGCAAAATCCAGGCACTTAGCCGGTGGCAGTGGCTCACGCCTGTAATCCCAGCTACTCAGGAGGCAGAGATCAGGAGGATCAAGGTTTGAAGCCAGCCCAGGCAAATAGTTTGTGAGATTCTATTTCAGAAAAACCCATGACAAAAATAGGGCCAGTGGAATGGATGAAAGGGTAGGCCCTGAGTTCAAACCCTAGTATCACAAAAAAAAAAAAAAAGCCAGCCACTTTTCCAACCCCCTGTCCATCCTGGTGACTGGTGGGACACAGCCCCCAAGAGCACTTAAGATTCCCTCTAATGGACAGGGTTGTCCACCCTCAGTGCTGTCACTCCCATTTCCTTGGGGGGGGGGTCACAGAAACCACGGTGAGTTCCTTTCACAGCCTCAGTTGTTCATTGACTAGTGATGCTCAGCCCATGTCCTCTTGGACAGAGGTGGCCGTGGACATTCTGAGCACTGCCCCCTGCTGAAGAACACAGAGCACAACGTGAGGTTGCCTCCCAGTCCTATGGAGAAGAGAAAAAAGCAGGGGAGGGAAGCAAGACCATGGTGGAGGAAGTGGGGCGACGGTCACTCCATCTGCTACCACAGCCCTCCCCTGCAAAGCCCCCGATGTGCGCAGGACAAGCTGCCCACGCACTGCTGAAGAGCAGCCCAATGGGGCCACCTTGGGTCAGGGTGGTGGACAGTGGAGCACACAGTAGGGCTGACCCTTGGGTCTCATAGGACCTTATCAGAACAAGCTGTACCCCTCACGATCTCTGCTTACTGGACTGTGGGGTGGGCGATCAGACTGGAGCCGTCCACCAGCTCGTTGATGGACTTATGTCAAAGTCACATCTTCAGAGGAAGCTGGAGTCCCTGCCCAGCCCTGTAGCTGACGGGGAGACGCAGACCCCAAATCAGCTAGGGCACTGGCCCTAGAACCAGGGACAGGCATGCTTAATAGGGGTAAAACTGAGTTTAGGGGCATCACAGAGCCCAATATTAAAAACATATTCTATATCTTGGATACAAGACTGATAGTGTAGACTGGAGCCATGCAGAGAGAATTCAAAAATGTGACTGAAATGTTTTCAAGGCCAGGGAAATCCCAATTTTATTTTTATTTATTTATTTATTTATTTTTATTTTTGGCAGTGCTGGCATTTGACCTCAGGACCTACATCTTGAGCCATTCCACCAGCTCATTTTTTTGGGAAGGGCTTTTTTTGAGATAGGGTCTCAGGAACTGTTTGCCCAGGATAGCTTCGAACTACTATCCTCCTGATCTCTGCCTCCTGAGTAGCTGGGATTACAGGCGTGAGCCACAAGTGTCTGGCTCAGAGGGTTTTGAAGCTGAAGAAATCAGATATTCAGAGCACAGATGGTCCAGGGTTTACCAGGAAGTCCCCCAAAATGTACTGCTCTGTTGTCCTCAACAAGGTAACCATGGACAGTCAGCTCCTGAGGACAGGGACTGCATCTGTTTGCTTCAGCTTGTATTCTCAGCACTGAGAGCGGCTCCTGGCACTTAGGAGGTCTTCTGTCTGACTGACCATTAGCGGAATATCAGATAACACTGAGTACAAAGGAGTGGCTTCAATGTTGTTAGGCAGGTTCCTTCCCAAACACATCAAAGAGTGCAAGAAGCCTGGAGGACAGACTTTGGACTGTGATCTGGCACCCCGGGGGCATGGATTTTTGTTTGTGTGGTTTTTTTTTTTTAGTGTTGTGCTGGGTGGGAGTACATTGTGGCATTTATAAAAGGTTCTTACAATGTATCAAATGTCATAGTTGAATTCACCCCTCCATCATTCTCCCTTATCCCTCCTCCCATTCCTGGAATAGTTTCAACAGGTCTCATTTTTCCATTTTCATACATGAGTGCATAATATTCCACCACATTCACCCTCCTACACCCTTTCCTTATATCCTTCCCTTCCTGCTGGTGCCAACCCCGGCTCTCCAGGCAAAACCTGTTCCACACTTCAGTTCTCAGACTTTTTAAAAGAAAAAAAAATAACATTTTTGTTTAAGATAGCTACGCAGGGAGTTACCTTATGACATTTCCCTGTATATATGTATTATAACTTAAATTGATTCATCTCCTCTATTTTTGTTCTTTCTACCTTAGGCCCCTTCTTATGGTGATTTCAGCAGGTTTAAAAATTCTATACTCGTTTTGTATAGGAAGTACATCAACCATATTCACCTTCTTAACTTTCTTCATTTACCCTTCCTCTCTCATTTGTGACCTCCTCTTGGTGTGACCTGTTTTTCATAATATTGCTGTATTTATATTGGGTCTGTCTTCCACGTATGAGAGAAAACATGCAGCTTTGATCTTCTGAACCTGGCTAACTGCACTTAAGATGATGTTTGTTTTGGTGGTTCTGAGGTTTGAACTCTGGGTCTTGCACTGGATAGGCAGGCACTCTGCACTTAAGCCTCCAGCCCCAAATGGTTTTAGGTTCCATTTTTAAATATATGCATAGAAATGTGTGTGTGTGTATACAGGTATACACACAAATGTTATATATATACATATATGTATATATATGTGCATACACACACACACACATTTCATGGTTTTGATTATTGCTATGGCGTCCTGTTTCTAAGCCCTCAATCACGCACATCATTTTAGGTGATAAAGCCATTGCCCCAGCATCCCTGGAAGAGCTCATGAGACTGGCTGTCAATCATGACCTCCAGAGTGGCCCAGAGGGGCACTGCTCACAAGGTAGGGAGAGGGAGACCACTAGCACTGAGGGGTCAGGGCCAGCCTGTCACACAGTGAGAGCTGGAACACACCACCAGTCCTGCCCAAGTTCCAGAATGTGGGGCTGTGGTCAGACTTTCTGAGGAAGTGTCACTGTCGTGAAATAGGAAGGGGAGAAGGTAGGTAGGGCATGGGCAAGACACAGATCTGGGAAAGAAGGCCACCACCAGTCAGGGTTGATGACATGGCCGGGCAGAGACGCTCTCTAGAGATTACCTCTGGTGACCCATGCATGCAGGTCAGCCCAGAACCTCTACCTCATTAGAGTTGGGTGGGGAGCAAGGTACCGCCAATACGGTGATGGAAGTGAGTTTACAGCCAGAGAAGAGAATGCCACCTGAATGAAGGAGCAAAGAGACAGGGGAATTAAATATTTATTTCTACTGCATGCCCCTTTTAATTTGACCTACCATACCACCAAAATGGAACCCAAAGCAATACTAGGCTGAGTGCAGTGGTGCATGTCTATAATCACACTCAGGAGGTGGGGGCATCATGAATTTGGAGCCAGCCTGGACTACAAAGGGAGATCCTGCCGCAAAAACAAACAAACAAAACAATCACAAAAGTTCCCAATGTTGTCCTGTCCTGGTTTGGGGGAACAGTGACTTTCAATCACGAGGGTAGATCCTGCTTTGTGTGTTGACACCCCTCACTTACAGTTTGCACCCTGGTAAAGTGACAGCATAATTTTATAGGTGCTTTTCAAATATCTCCCTCCCATTTTTTTTTTCTAAATGACAAAACCCCTGCCCAAAGAAAGCGATTTCTGAACTCACAGTCAAAAAGTAGTAATGTCGTATCTACACATTAATGATCCCAAAATTCTTCATTATGAACTATATTTATCAAAAACAGCCCGCTATCACATGAAAGATGTGCCTTATCTTTTCCTGTCAACTAAAACATTATTCACTGAAAGTTTCTTTCATATCTGTTTCAGGGGCTTTGGTGTCATTTTAAATTGCAAATCAATCATATATCTGGAGGCCCTCGTTCTGCAGGAGAGATTAACGCTCTGGCTAAAATTGTTTACAAAGTCATTTGTAAACCCTTCTGTGGATGCAGATGAAGCCAGTTTACCAGCTTCACATTGTTGATCCCAGAGAAAGCCTTAAGCAATGACTTCAGAGGGCAAAAAAATTTGTTCATTTATCATTATTGTCATGGGTGCTCGCAAATGATAACAATTTATCTTCATCCTATATTTTTAGACAATGAGACACAATAGAGTCCAGAAAGCCATTTTGCCAGATGGGCGAAGGTGCTTTCTTTGCAGAATCTCCTTTTCTCTTTCCCTGCCCTATAAAATTGGCTTAAGTGAGAACCAAGGAGATGTTTTAATGTCAGTGTTCCCAGAAGACATCATGACATACAATAAAAGGATCACCAGTCTCGGGAAGGATGTGGTTCAAACGCATCAAGTCTTATTTTTATCGAAATCTGTGACTTCTGCCTGAGAGTTAGACTTGCAAGATAGTTCTAGATTTTAGCAGGCGATCTTTTCTTATTAATATTTCCCCTTTTTTAAAATGAAACACTGCAGGAGGAAGTTCAATTACTTCTCATTAAGATGAATAAAAATGTTAGAATAAGTTGGACATAAAATAAACATTTAAAGTGATGGATGGTTCGTTCCTCTGAGCTTGGGACTACTTGCTAGTCGGGAACTCTCTGTGGAAGGGAAGGGAAGGGAAGAAAATACAGTGTTCATTGGAAGTGGTGTGTGTCATCCTGGTTCCCATGTGTCCACCTCGGCTGGTCTCTGGCTGCTTCCTCTGGAAGAGGGGTTCTCTTATTTTTGTGTCATTGACAGTCCAAGTCTCACAGAGTCCCAACCACCCTGCTGGCAGCCATCGGTGGCTCCCTATCCTCTGTCTCAGGCTCCCCAAGTTTTTTACTTTGCCAGTTTGTTATTAGTGATTATTTTAGGGCTGATCTGACTCCAAAACACAAAGGACGGCTCACTTGTGTTCCTTCAATGGGGTGCAACTAGCCCACAACCTTCACAAGACCCCTAGGAAAAGGTCAGAACCAATGTCCACAAATAGCCTGTGCACACATACGTGTGCACACACAAAAGCACACACATATGAATACACGTCTTGGAGGATCATGAGATTTTATCTGGGGAGCTAAAGGAGGCTGATGAGTTGGACTGGGATGTCTACACATACAGACATATTTTGTACGTGCTCACAAAGACTACTGCTTTTTGCTCTGCACTGGCAGTCGCCACGTCACCTGGCGCTTACAGCTGGGTGCTTTCTTGGTTTAACACCAGGACAAAGCCAGTTTCTGTCCCTCTTCATGGTCTGTGAATTGCACCTACTTGACAAACAGCTGTCCTTTTGCTTAAAAGCAGGCAGAGATAGCTTTCAGCCACTGCTGGGCTGGGCTCCTCACCTTCCATCCAGGACACATCCTAGCCTCGCCCCTCCTCCACCCCTGCCCTCCTCCCAAACTTCCTAGTGCCCCTCCAGCCAAAGTCTGGGCCCCAACCCAGGGAGCTCCTCCAAAAGACCCAGCCCTGTGACTCCCCCGTCCAAGGTCTCTGCTTGTTGCCTGGCCTCTCAACCCACTCTGAACTTGAATGGCTTTGTTTTGCAATCATGGCCATTTCTGTTTGCTTTGTTTTCATTTGGGTTTGTCAACAGGAAAGTATTTGTTTGCTTGGAAATTTTTACCTTGAGTAATTTTAAGACAGCCTAGAATAAGACTTGATCCTACAAATAATTTTTTTTTCTTCCTAAGTATTTTTATACATTAGCCTAAATCACAGAAATACTCATTTGCTCATTTTTTAAATCCAGGACCAAGTCTTCCTCTTGTGTTATGAGTTCACTCATTGATGCTTCATGTACATGCCCTTCCTTCCTCCCTTCCTTTTACCTCTTCCTCCCTCCCTTCTTTCTCTTCCTTCCTTCCTCTCTTTTCTACCTACCTTCCTTCCTTTCTCCTTTCCTTCCCTCTTTCCTCCTCCCTCTTTCTTCCCTCCTTCCTTCCTTCCTTCTTTGAACTACTATCCCTTGTTGAATCTTCCCAAATCATTATATCTACTTTTCATGACATAATTTCCTTTATCCTTTATATGAAAGCAGAGCTCTTAACATTTTACTAAATGACATAATTACAATAACAAGTACAGGTGGGAGGTTCTTCCTCTTGGCAAAATCCCACACTTTTATTTTGTTTTGTTTTGTGTGGTGCTGGAGATGGAACCCAGGCCCTCACACATGGCAGGCAAGTGCTATCCCATTGGGCCACACCCCCAGTCCTAACAAATGTTGGCTGATGTGAACAGAAGTGTGCAGATATCCACTCCCCAGCACTGTGGAGTCCAGTCCAGGTTTTACAGAAGAGCAGAGGTTGTTCATTCTACCTGAAAACTGCAGGCATGGAGCTCAATCAAAGAATCTGGATTTTGAAGTTATTTACACTTGGGTTCAAGTCCTGACACTGAGACATTAGGAGAAATGACTTGTAGATCACTCAGCTTCAATCTCCTCTTCTAAAAAGGGAGACAGGATGTGAGGGCAATCTGGCTGCAACATGGATCACCCACTGATCACCAAGGTTGATTTGGCTGATCTGGCTGGCAAGGCAGGTGTCCCCTTCCTCCCTCAAGCTACCTGTATGTCCCTCCTGAAGCCGTGTACACCTCAGTCAAGGGTGTATCTATGTTCCCCTGATAGAACCTCCACAAGCTCTTAAAGTCCATAAAGGGAAGATAAAAATAGTTGCTTAACATAACAGGGTTGCAGAGGGATGAAGTGAGAATGACTCCTGTAAAGCCTTTGGGGTTTTTTTTTTTTTTTTTAGATGGGTCTTGGATTTGAAATCAGGACTTCACACTTACAAAGCAGCTGCTCTACCATTTGAGCCACACTTCCAGTCCATTTTGCTCTAGCTATTTTGGAGATGGGGGTTTTTCAAACTATTTGCCCAAGCTGGTCTTCAACCATGATCCTCCTGATCTCAGCCTCCCAAACAGCTCGGATTACAGGCATGAGCCATCGGTGCCCAGCTAGCCCTGTAATGTCTTCAATACAAGGTTTGGCTCAGAGTGAATATTGAAAATAAGTGATTGTTGCTACTACTGCTGCTGGCGGGAGGATAAATTTTATTTGCAATGTGGGAAACTATACACAGCATAAATTTACCATCTTAACCATTTTTAAGTGCACAGTTCAGCAGTCGTAAGCACCTTGACGTTATTGGGCAACCAATACCCAGAATATTTTTCCTCTTACAAAATTCTATGCCTATTAGACAACAGTCCCCCATTTCCCTCTTCCGTTGGTAACCCAATCATGGCCATAACTGACACAATGACTATTGTTTTGGTCAGCCCTTAACCCCTCCTCCCATGTGGGCCACCAGAGGTTCATTGCCTCAAGAGACAGACTAACAGAAAACAGAGATGATAACACTCTTGTAACATTTGAGTCTCAAAAAGTCTAAGTCTAGAGGAGAAAAGAAAGAGACCTGGGCGTGAAGAATCCATTACAAGAAAGCATGACCAGTCAGCGTAAGGTTTTCTGCCCCAGAAGCCATGGAAATGTTCCAGAGGGGAAAAAAGGAAAGAGACAGAGAAAGCTTACAGGCTAGTAGGTCACCAAGATGAGCCTGGATCCCTGTGATCCCTAAAATTAAGCCACTGTAAGATGATAAGAACCTTCATAGCCAGGACAGGAAGGAGGAACCACCAGCAATGGCCTGACTGGTTGACCCATTGGGGAAGACCAGTATCTCTAGGAATCGTGTCACCAGGTAAGACTCTGGAGACACCTCGAAAGGCCCTGGCTTAAGTAAGAATATTTCCATCAACCTGACAAAATGAGGGCTGGCATTAAAATTTTTAATTTAACTGAAAGCTAGGGAAAGAAGGCCAGTTATTTTTTTCTGATTTGGAATACCAAGGTTCAGGGTAGATCTATTCTATCCTTCCTTCCTCAACTGTACCATCACTGCCTTACACCTCCACCTGGCCCACTCAGACTTCAGGCCAATGGGTACAACAGACACACCCAATGACTGAATCCCCAAGTGGAAATACAGCAAGTTCATTTGCTTGTGAAGGTCAACAATAGTTAATATATTAAGTCAGCACGCGCCAGGTGCTATTTTAGGTGATCAGGTTCAAAAGTGAATGAAGTAGACACAAATCCCTCTCAGGGCTCTCCCTTTCCCCAGAAAGAAGACAGACCATGAGGAAGGTAGATGGATACTGGTGGGGCACAGGAATTTGTTCTTCCTTGGGTCACCTGCTTCCAAGAGGAGTCATATGTGGTCTGGCACCAGTGCTCCAAGACCCCAGCTCACTGTGTCCCCCTAATCACTGAGTCCAGACTCAGGAATGGAGCATGTACACTACATCAGACAATGAGGCCATTTCCCCAAAGGACAGGGCTTGCCATGTAATCAACTCATATCTGTTTTGTGGATTTTTCTTCC
The DNA here is from genome assembly GCF_047511655.1 of Castor canadensis. Classification (NCBI taxonomy): domain Eukaryota; kingdom Metazoa; phylum Chordata; class Mammalia; order Rodentia; family Castoridae; genus Castor; species Castor canadensis. Next base: position 2,937,696 of record NC_133401.1, on the reverse strand, counting down.
TCATATCTCCTTATCCAGCTAGTTTGAACATGTGTAAAATGAGCTACATGACAAATTACTCACCATCACTCATTTTGAAGCAATACCTGCATCCGCCCACCCACTCACCCCCACTGTGTACAAGAATGAATGTGATGTGTTCGGAGCTAGCTTGACCTTAAGTAGTCAGGGCCAGGGGCCAGAAAGAAGCAGCTGAAGTCCCTAGGACACAGAGCAGGGCAAGAGAACAGAGACAGCACTAACAGTATGCAAATGCAGATGTGGACCCAGCACAAATGTAGGGCAAGAGATCAAGGCCAACACTTCCCCTAAGTCACCAGAATGTGGGCCCAGGTGCCAGAGGGAAATAAGTGCAGTTAAAGTTTAAAGACAAACAACCTCACGGGGAGTGAGTAAAAACAGTCAAGACCTTGTAAGAAACAAAACTAGACCAACCTATCAGAAATCTGTTTCCAGGGGCTCACAAGACCTGTCCTAGGAACCAGATAAAAATTCTGAGACAACACAGCTGCCATGGCTGAATTTCTGAGTCTCCCCACTCCGCTTGTGAGGGAGCTCTACCTTTAATAATCTTCTTCTTGCTTGTTATTCACCCATTGTCATGGCTTGTCATTCTTCTACCAACCCAGGACACACACCCTATGCACCCAACACTGGTATCACATGTACACAGGTTCACGGACACAGGTTGGTTTGGACCACCCAGGATTCATGTCCCTGCTCTGGGTAGCACAGAATTATGTTTGTGGTCCCTGGCTTCCCCATGGAGCTCTCAGAGCTCTCTCCAAGGAACATGTTGTCTTCCTGGCTCTGACCACGGAGCACAGGACCAATCGGCACATCCTCTGGCCATGGGGATGCAGCTCATTAGTAGTCACATGACCCGATCAGACTGCGTCTCTGAAGACAGTCTTCCCCTGCTGGTGCCCCCCGCCATTTAAGAACCACAAGTGGAGCTGCTGAGAGTTCAAGGGTAGTCATTTTCAAAGCTTGCGAACTCTCCTCCCCCGGAAAGAGTGCACTGGGTGACCTGCTTCAAATAGATTCAATGTGGAAAAAGTCATGCTCTATGACTGCAAGTCCTGCTCAAAAAACTGACAGCTCCCACCCATCTCCCTCTCTCACTCTTGGATCCTGTGCTCTGGGGAAAGCCAGCCGGCCATACTGTGAGAAAGCCCAATGGAAAGAACTGAGGCCTCTCAACAACCATTACCTCTAATCTGCCCACCACTCACCCGTCTCCAGGTTCAGTCAAGTTTTAAGATGAGTACAGAACCAGCTGATGGCTTCTCTGGATCCTCATGACAGACTCAGATCCAGAACCACCTGGGTAAGCTTTGCCTAAATTCCTAACTCATGGTAATTGTGAAATAACGAGAAGGTTTTGTTGTTAGATAGTATGTTACATAACAGTCGATGACTAACGGATCCCATACCGAGACACAATCATCGTCAACTCTTCCCTGAAGGTAGGACTTCTGCACTTTTCACTGAACTTTTTATTTTTTGAGCCAGTTTGAGTTGGATTTTTTTTTGTCATTTTCTATCAAAAGCATCTTTGCAGGTGTGTTCTCAATCCTTCATTCTAGTCTCAGACTTCTGAAGGGAGCTAAAAGTGTGGTTTAACTGACTTCCATTTCAGACTCCACCTCCCAGCTACTCCTGCTTATAACCATGGCGTTTACCTTAACGGAAGCAGATGCTTTTGTAATCTTCACGCAGAGAATTCGTTCGTTTGCTTAAAGACGTAATAAATGGGGATGGAAAGGCAGTTTACACCTGAATATCTGAAGAGTCTAAGGTAATAACCCTTAAAAGTAACATCACTATAGATACTGGCTGGTATTTGGCCAGAAAGAAGGTGTAAGGTGAGGTGTTAATTCTCACTGGCAGTGTGTCTCTTAGCATTCTCCAAACCAAACTGAAAAGTGAGTCACGTGGCAGTTGTAGCACTTTGGGGGCTGAAAACTCAGGTGTTTCTGTTTCCTTTAGAATAAGGCCTTTTGCAATTTATAAGAGAGAGTAGGACTTTCTTTGAAAGACAGATTTGAATATTATGAAAAACAAGTCACACGAAGGGGAGGTCACATATGAGAGAAGGAGGGTAAAAGAAGGAAGTGAAGAAGGAGAATATGGTTGGTGTATTTTCTATACAAGAATGAATACAGAATATTTAATCCTGTTGAAATCACCATAGGAAGGGGACTGAGGTAGAAAGGAGAAAAATAGAGGGGGTAAACCAATTCGGGTTATAATACATAAATCCATGGAAATGTCACAAGTAAACTTCCTGTATAGCTATCTTAAACAAACAAAACTGTCATTTTTTTTTCCTTTTACAAAATCAGAGAACAGAAGGGTGGAATAGGTCTTGCCTCAGGGATTGGTATCAGTGTGGGGGGAGGATGTAAGGAAAGGGTGTAGGAAGCTGAATGTGGTGGAATATTATGTACTCATGTATGAAAATGGAAAAATGGGACCTGTGGAAACAGGAATGGGGGGAAAGAGGATAAAGGAGAACAATGGAGGGGGTGAATTCAACTCTGATATATTTGATATATTGTAAGAACTTCTGTAAATGCCACAATGCACCCCCCCACCCAGCAAAACAATTAAAAAAAACTCTGGCCAGTTAAAAAAATAAAGACAGAAGTGAAAAACATATATGTGTGTCTGTCTGTATAAAACACAGGGGGAAGATCACAAGCAAGTTGTGTAGTTATTTTTCTCTGGTTGGCAATGCACAGAAAGATCTAGAAGGAATAGGATGGTGATGAGTCCTGGAAGGAAAAGGCCAGAAATCCAATTTGAAAGGAGGTTCTGAGTGAAATCCAGCTCCAGGACTCTTTGGAAACTGTCCATCCTGTGAAAAAAGCTAGGACTGGCCAGTCACAGTCATTGCACAGAACCTCACCTTGCTGCACAAACACAAACACAAACATGCAGGATCCCCTTCCATGGGGTCTGTCAATGCCTGACAAGAATTGTCAGCAAACTGCACTGTTACCAGAGCTCCTGTATCTCCTCCCTGCCTTTTCTTTCAGAATGACACCACCTGGATTATACGATCCTTATTCAGGAAAAATCTTGAAATTCCCTGCTATGTTTCACTACAGGTCTCCATAAGTCTCACTGCAGGTTTCATAGTAGGTTTCTTGGGAGAAGAATTAGGGTTCATGTTTGGTTTTGGAGTTACAAGAACTCACCATGGATCCCCATACCCTCTCACTGCCTGTTGGATTAGTTTGGGTTCTGCGGAGGACCAGAAATAATGGAAGGTGTTAGACTGGCTCACACGACTGGAGGCTGAATCATGCAACAATGGCCGTCTGCACACTGGAGAGCCAGGGAACCCAGATAGCTGTTCAGTCCTTAAAGCTGGAAGCCTCAGAACAAGGGGACCAATGACACAGCCCCTGTCTGAGGCTGAAGGCTGGAAGCCCTCTGGAGGGTCACTGGTGTCAGTCCACACTGGACGGCTGAAGTAGCTGGAGTCTGGTGTCCACAGGCAATGGTGGCAACATGGATGCAGTGGTTCAGGAAAAGTGGAGCTTAACAGTGCTGACTGGCCTCTCCCTTCTTCCCCTTTTGCTCCATCCAGGCCCCCAGCCTATTGGACGGTGCTGCCCACGTTCAAGGCGGGTCTTTCACCCTCAGTTGCTGTCCCTCATGTCAATCATCTGTGGACACGCCCTCACAGACATACTCAGAAGTGCACCTTACTAATCTAGGGGTCTCTCAATCCAGCCAAGCTGACAGTCTTAAATCAAGATGACCCATCACACCTGTGTACCTCTGAACAAGGTGACGAGTCTCTAAACATGACCCTTTCATCTTCAAAATTGGTTAATTACTAGTTATTCAATATTAGTTGTTACTTTTCAAGAAGAGTGGTAACACGCCTATTGAACTTAACTGACTTTTAGACTCTCTTCTCGGCATTTTCCTTTTTTTTTTTTTTTGATCCTTATCATTTTAGTCTTTAGTTGAGCATATAAAACTGTGGTCTTTAAGCTGCTCCTCCGTGAATGTCTTGTGAAATTCAGAGTATCATTTACACAGAATTTGCCTTTCTTCTGATCATGTACGTGGGTTTTGAAGATAAGGTCATCATCCCCATCTTCCTTTAACTTCGAAGGGGGCCTGAGGCTGGGGTGGGAGTGGGAGTCAGGAGAGGGTTACATTCAGAATGTACTCCCTACAACTCCTCTGCTCCGTACCCCTTTGTTCTCAGTTCCTTCCCGGTCTGTTCTTCAGCTCTTTCTTTTTTTCTTTTTTGCCAGGTCTGCAAGAACAACTTCTTCACTGTCATCACCATCTTCTCTCTCCTCTTCAAAATCTGTGGGAGGATCTTCTACACAGAGGTTGGCAGCTGGAATCTGTCTACCGGAGGCTTCTTTGATATCTAAGAGGAACTTGTATGTTCTCTTGGGTTGGACAAACCCTATTTCACTCTCTCTCTCTCTCTCTCTCTCTCCCAACTCCTTCCTGAAGTCACAGTTAAGACCCTCTTTGGGGACATCGCAAGCAATTTGTATTTTACCTTTGTTTGAGATGGAAAAACTGTGCTCACATACCTCCTGTTTTGAGAATTGGCTTAAATTTCCTGGTCTCCTTTTCCTCATCCATCTCTTGCTGGTCCAAAAGTCCTCACTGCTGCTGTTGTCATTACGTTTGGCCAGGGTCCTATACAGCAGCCTTGGATGATCACACACACACACACACACGCCACTGCAGCACTTGGCTTCTAGCTCCATTTTCTATTTATTACCTCATCAAATGACATCACCTAATATAACTCTCATCCCAAAGCTCGATGCATTAGAGACACAGCAATGGCACTGCCCCCCTCGCGTGGAAATGAAACATTAAAAGGTATAATAAATAGAGCACAAAATTATCTGTGCTGTTTCTCCCACATCTAGGTGAAGCTAGTTTGAAAATATTTTTACATTGCTACTCTGCGATCAGATTTTCACAGACACACATGAACACACGTGTGCACAGTGAATGAGCGTGATTTCTGGAAATCAACGTATGGTTGCCTTTTCCATAGTGTCCCCTTCATCCAACCCACCTGGCGTCACTTGGGACACCGCAGGAATCCTGTACTTCAGAGATAAATGCCACTGTAATTGGACAGGGCTCTTTTTTTAACATTTGCCATTTCTTGTTGGGTCTAGTTCAAACCACTCAATATTTTTTTTTAATAAACAGGAGAATTAAAAAAAAAAAGCACTGTCTAAAACCCACATCACTGTTATTGGTGTGTGTTCGGAATAACTGTGTTGATCCCAGCTTTTACATGGGTTGAATGCCATGCCGGTGTCAACCATTTTAAACACACAGTGTGCACATCATGCAACCTGAGTCAGTGTGAAGTCCTGCTTGGCCACAGACACAGGGCCCCAAGTTGGTTGGGAAGACCTAGATTCTGCCTACTGAAGTCCAAGTTCTCACGTGAGACACAGAAGGCAATCTTGTTCCTGTTGACTCATTGGTACAAGAACTGTGAGGAAATAGCATAGAATGTTCTGCCTTCTGTTCTCTTAAGATCAGGCACCAAAGCTTTGCAGTGAACCCCCTGGAGAGGCAACACGCCTCAGGGGACTTTGATGTCAGAGAGACCTGGCTTCAGACATCAGCCTAGCCTCCTGCATATCTCTGAACCTGTTTTCTCTTTGGGATTACCTGAGATTCTACTTACATACTCACCGAAACATAGCAGGCTCTCAAGAAATGGTAAAGGAAGGAGGAGTGGCTCAAGTGGTAGGGTGCCTGCCTAGCAAGCATGAGGCCCTGAGTTCAAACCCCAGTACTGCCAAAAGAAAAAACCAGTCTTCTCCTTACTCTCTGTTGACATCAGTTCTGGAGTTCAGCTTTGAACTTGACAGAAGTTTGAGCGTGTGCTTCCCAGGCTGCTCTGTGAACTTCCGACACGGACAGGCAGGCACATGTTGGCAAAATCCAGGTGGATGAAGAGTAGGAATGCCTTGTGCTGCTGGGGATCATGATAAACCCAAATATTCTTGGTCCACGGAGAAAGTACCAACACTGGCCAATCCCCATCGTGCAGGAACGTGGACCTTAGTATCACCAGACAATCTGATTTTAAAAGAGTGATAAAGTGAACACACATTTATAAACACTGGGGTAATACAGTAACAATACTACAAACTAAAATTGAGTGGCAAGAAAGAAGGGAAGAGAGAGGCAGGAAAGGAAAAATGTTAATGGTATCACTATTTATGGTAGTAAGTGAAGAACAGACTCTAAGAGCAGAATTAAAGGTGTCTTACGAAGTTATAGGAATTACGACTAGCATGAAATACAACTAGATCTCATAATAGAAGACTCTCAAAACAAACAAAATGTAATAGACAGTGGTATTTCTGAACAAGAACAGATGTGTGTCACGGTCAATGTGAACCTGCCATATTGATCTATGAGAAAGATTTCAGGTTGCCCCCGAGAGCCAAGGCACCCCAACTGTATTTAAAAGACACAAGGCCAAGTCGTTCCGAAAAGCGGAGTGTGAGGATATTCTGACGCATGCCAGATGGATGAAAATCAAAGGAGGGAGAGTCTCTGGGAAGATGGAACTCAGGAAAAAGCAGAGAGGGAAACAGGACACATCTTGGGAGTAAGAGAGGAGATTCCCAGAGATGATCTGACACACTTGAACACCTGCCATGGGGTGACATGGCACCAAGAATAACTCACAGGACACAATTCCCCACTGTAAGCCCATGTGGACAGAAAATTAGAGTCCAGCAGCCCCAGACCACTGGATTAGTAAGACAGACTGTTCTGAGTCACACAGATTACACATCTCGACCACAGATCATTTGTTTTCTTTTCAAATGCCTATAAAACATTTATAAAAGAATCGATTGCCTTCTAAGCCACAAAGGAACCTCAATAAATTTTTTACAAAACATCAAAAGGAACCCCAATAAATTGCTTTACAAAACAGAGACTATTCCCTGATTGTAAAGTAAGAAAAATACAAGTAAATAAAATCAGAAAATAAAAAAATCCTTCCCACCTGAATTTAAAAAAAAATTGCCCTTAGCTATACTATTAGGTTAAAGGGGGAAAAAACTCAAATTTAAGAATTTCTATTAAAAAATAGTGAAATAACTATCAGAAAAAAGAGGCACAGTTTAAAAATGGAGAAAAAGTCATAAACTCAAAACCTTACGTCAATAAAGAATAAAAACAAATGAATCAGGTGTCTGACTCAGAAAGACAAAAATTAAACAAAGGTGAGGAGTCAGTAAAGATAAAAGCAGAAATTAATCAGGAAACTAGAAAAGCCCGTGAATTAAACAATAAATCCACAGCTATTTCTTTAGGAGAGGGAGAAAAAACACCTGGTATAGGACCCCAAAGAGCTCCTAGACTGGGGAAATTTTTATCATCTTTTCCCAAATCATCTTTACCCTACCCAGGCATCAAAAAAGAAGGAAAAAAAATCTCAAAATCCTATTGAAGCAAATATAATATTATGCCCAACCTTGGTAAAGATTGAATTTTAAAAAAAGCGTAAAATAAAACCTAGCCTATTTTTACTGATGTAAAAATAAGACATGAAATGTTTCCAAACTGCATACACTACAGTATTAAAATTGATAAACTATCAATAAGGCTTTATTTCAGAAATTTAAGAATGGTGAAAAAATATAAGATGTGCTAAAAAAATAGTCCTATGACTAGATTTAAGAATAAAAGCCACATGATCACCTCAGACACTAAGAAAAAGTACTTGTCAAAATTTGAAAACTTTTGATTTTTTTTAAAACAGCTTGAACTAACACTAACAAATACAAGACTAATAAATAAGACATAAAGGCTAATAAATATTTTCTCAAAATTTATTTTTAAAAAATGATCAAATTGAAACCTGGGCCAAGAAAGTACAAAGATAAGAAAAGAGAAATGGTTCAAATATAAGAAAAAAAAATGATTTGACTCTAATGAGAGATTCCCAAATTACAACTAACTTATGGTGTCATTTTCACCTATGGAGTTGGCAAAAATCCAAAAGTCTGATAACACCGTTGGCCAGGCTGCACAGAAACAGACAACACATACGGCTGGTGGGCTCTGAATTGGTGTGACCCCTGCAGAGGGCACACCAGCCCCATCTATCAAAGTTACATGTGCATATACTCCTTGACCCCTCGGTTACACATCGGGGAATTTAGCCTGTAGCTTCATGTGCACATGTGTGACATGTTGTCTCTGCAGGGTTATACATTAGTGCTTCTTGTAAGAGCAAAAATGGCAGACAACAGAAACATCCATCCAAAGGAGACTGACTAAATAAATGATGGTACGTCCATACAACGTAAAATCATGAAGCCGTAAAAAATACTGACACTTTCTAAATGTGACTATTAGAATGTAAATATTTACCTAATAGTAAAAAAAAAAAATAGTCAATCCCCATGTATATTAAGCTACCTTAATATAGAAAAGAAAAAAGTGAGAATATATATTTATGTTAGTTGTTAAGCAGTTGCCTTACAAAATTGTTATTCAAATGCTTTCCCCCAACTGGGCATGGGTGGTTCATGTCTGTAATCCTAGCTACATGGTAGGCTGAGATCAGGAAGATCACAGTTCAAGGCCAACTAAGTCATAGTACACAAGACCCCCATCTCCAAAATAACCAGAGCAAAATGGACTAGAGGTGAGGCTCAAGCAGTAGAGTACCTGCTTTACAAGTATGAAGCCCTGAGTTCAAATTCCAGTCCCGACCAAAAAACCATGTTGTTCCCCAATTATTTTGGCAGGTTGATCACTCTTGATTCCTCTTGGGCTGCCAGTGTGCAGCCCACCGTGAACATGTAATCTATGCCCTGATGATACCCAGCCGCTCAGCCATCTCTGGTCACCTTCTGCAGATGTCTAAACAACAGTATGTCCCCATCTTCCTGATGAACTCCTCATTCTGCAAGAAGATCCAGTTCCAACAACACCTCTGCCCTAGGAGAGAGCGAGGCTACATTCTGTGGAATCCCATGCACACCTTCTTTGTTGGATTGCACTGAAATTCTTTTACTCAGATATTGGAAACATCCAGTGGCAACCGCTGGGTGGTTTATCTACTTTTCAAATCCAGTCTCTTTATCTGGACATGCAGTAAGTATGGCTAGATTTTATGTGTGTGTATATGTGTGCATGTGTCCATCATGAAGAAATGGATAAACCAAATCAAATGCAGCACAAACATAGAGCAAAATGCATTCAGCCTTAGAAAGGAAGGAAGTCGTGACACCTGCGATAGCACAGATGGAGCTTGAAGGCAAGGCAGACACAGGGCACCATGTTGTGTGATTCCACTTCAGTGAGGCACCTACTGAGAGCATGGTAGACCCCGGGTATCTGCGGATACATGGCTCTAAGAAGACTGCCACTGAATAAAACACACTTGCTCAGGACACAGAAAGCTCAGAGCTGTACTGCAGATACTGGATTCATTTTCCCTATAACATCACCCAACTTCCCCTAAAGACAGGCTGCCCTTCAACAAATCTCAAATTGTCACTTGATGACGTCCATCAACCACATTCATTTTATCTTGATTTTGGGGCACCATTTGCTTTTTGGGGAATATATTGTATTTTCATGAAATTCAGGGCAGGGAGATACTCGGAGATACTCAGCAGATCATGACAATTTAAACACAGGACAGTAATGTGGGACTTAGGAGAGCATTTCTGCATTCACTGAACTGCAGGATGCCTGTGTGGGATTTTAATATTTTTGTTTTTGAAATTTCTTTTGATTTTTAAAAAAATTATTATTTTTTTGACTGTGATTGGTCAAAACCATGTGTAATAAATCTACCGATGAGGTAGGCTTGCTGAAGCTGAATTCATAGAGAAAGGTGGCAGGTATGGTGGCCTGTAAGGCTGCACTCAGGAGACTGAGGCAGGAGGACAGTGATTCAAGGGCAGCCTGAGCTACAGAGCGAGACTGTGTCTCCAAACAAAGACTAAATATTAAAGAATAGAATGATGGATGCCAGGGCTGGGGGAAGCAAGACCATTTACTGTGCAAACACTACAGAGCTTTGGCCTGAGAAGAGGGAGGGTTCTGGAGGTGGATGGTGGTGATGACTGCAGAACACTGTAAACCTACTTAACACCACTGAATGGCATACCTAAAAAATGGCAGATTTAATGCCATGTGTATTTTACCACAATAAAATGTATGCCCAGAATGGGGATCCAAGAAATTCTTAGGCTAGAAAGTCTTTATCCTCAAAAACACTTCACAGGTAAAATACCAAGGCAAAATCCCCAATGAACAAGGAAAGAGCCCTTAAACGATGGACACTCATGTCAAGGGGAGGGCACAAGTGAGAAGAGGAGGGTAAAGGAGGGTGAATGTGGCTGATGTATTTTTCATGCATGTGTGGATATGGAACATATTTAAAGCCATTCTAAGGAGGGGGAGGGGAAAGAGGGAGAATAATAGAGGGGATGAACCAAACTGGGGTACATCGTCCACACATAAGGAAATGTCCCAACTAGTATAAACTAATAAAAACATCAAAAAAGACCTTGCATCCTATCTTGAGGATTAGTATTTTCTTCTGCTCATCCGTCAGAATCAATTCTACCTGTAAAACACTTTTTCTGGGACGTCATTGAGAGTTGTGAAGAAATGGTCACTAAGACCTTGGTAAACGTGTGACACCATTCAATTGTCAATAATTATTGATGGCCCACTATGTTGTGGCAGACATCAGGTGCTGGGGATGCAGAGTGACAAAGACAGACGTCTTGCCTCATCTCAAGGAGCTTGCTGGGCAAAGCTGAATTTATGGGTCAAGATGCCCTGGTTCCTTCCATCCCATGTGTCACCCTTTCTCTGGTCTCTCTCACTTTTCTGCTTTTTGCTAGTTTTCTCCCAAGATGCTGTGTGTCTGTGCATGTGGCCCAGTAGGGAACCAATTCCCTTAAGTAAATAAAATACCAAAGGGTTATGAAATACATTGTCTGGGTGGAAAAGCACTGCTCTTTTCTCTGTTTTATTTTGGAGTTAGATCTTGCCCGGGTCCAGTAGTGCTATTGACTTTTGTGTGTTGATCTTGAATCCGGCCATCTTGCTGAACTCTCTTGTTAGTTTTAATATGTGTGTGTTGATTCTTGGGGTTATTCCGAGTAGATGGTCACATCATTCGCAGATAATGTCCATTTTTATCTCTTCCTTCCCGATCCTTACAAGGAAACCGGATTCTTTGTATTCCTCCAGAATGTTGGCCATGACCTCTTAAATAAAATCTCAAAAACAAACACTGAAAGGCGTCCAAAAGCAAATCAATTTTATTATATTGAAGTAGAAGATTTCTATCAAAAAAACATAAATGCAATCACCAAATGATGAAATAAGAACATCTTTGCAACATGTAAAACAAAGGACTTTCTCTTTCTACAGCATGTGAAGCATTTCTGCATATCTAAGGTAAGAAAAGTGTGAATCCAGGGGGAAAATGGTCAAAGAATATTTTTAGTAAATTATCAATGAGATAAAGCTAAAATCTAGCAAGCACTTTGAAGAGATGCCTAGAATCATTAATAATTAGAGAAATGCAAATTAAAACAATAACAACCTATCATTTTATGCATGTCTGTCTAGCTGAATTAGAAAGCTGGATAATGTCAGATGTTGGAGGACTGTAGGGGTAGAAGACCATAATCCATTTGTGAGAGAATGTGACAGGCACAGCAATTCTGCAGGAGAATTGGGCACCTTAGTCAAATTTAACATAGGCTTCTGCTACAGGGCATGGATATTCCCCAATTTTCCACACATGGAAATAGTTGGCATGGAAGTTCATGGTAGTGTGGACAAGTTGAAGAGTTGGAGGCTTCTGGGTTGTCCATCAGTGGGTAAGCGAAGAGGTAAAATAGGGTAGATGCAAACCATGGGCTTCATGCAGCAATGGAAGACACAGTTCTAACTGTACACACACCAACATGGATGGATCTTAGCAACACAGTGCCAAGTGAGAGAATTCAAAAAAGAGGGTGTTGTCTCAACCAATACCATTTACATAAAATTACGTTTCATGCATATACATCAAGAATACACATCTTACAGGAACCCATATGAACACAAAAATCAAACATGTGTTAACCATATCAAAATGGTTGTTTACGAGCATAGGAAATGAAGATCGAGTGAATGGATAAATAAAACCATGGAAGTCCCGGTGGCCATGCCCCATGATGGAAGAGTGAGACTATCAAAAAAAGCGAGCGTGCGAGAGAGAAATAAATAAAAGCACTGCAGAAAGGACAAAGTCTTCCAGAGGGAAGCAAGCAGAGTCATGCAGTGCCTTGTGAGGGCCCAAAGGGACTGGCTTCTCACTCAGACAACAATGCAAAGATGGTTGACGTCTCAAGAAATGACACCAGGCAAATGTGACATTATAGGGTGATGTGAAATCCAAGGAAAAACAAGCCTCTTGCCTACTCCCCACCTTGTGCACAAAGCAAGGGGTGTGGCAACCAAGAGAAGAGGAAGAAGAAAGGGGAGCATCTCCTCTCCTTCCCCTCCCCACCTTGTCCCTTCCTCTTGCTGTTTTGTGCACAGGGAGGAGAGGACACAAAGATGCCTTGTCTACCCACAGGGCCAGGCTGCAAGTGTGGTACATAAGGGTACAAGAGGAGAAGACCCAGGGAGCAGAGTGCCAAGCTACGTTCACTGGACACAGAGAGCACTTCATACAGCAGTGTCACTTTTACAGTTTCAATTACCTGTAGTCAATTGTGGTCTGAAGACACTGAATAGAAGATTCCAGGAAGACGTAATTCATATGTCTTAATCATGCACCATTCTGAGTGGCGTGATGAATTCTAAGAATGTCTCGCTCTATCCTGCCTAAGATATGAATTAACCCTCACCCAACGCATCCATGCTGCGCTTGCTATCCATCCACCCGATGGTCATTCAGTAGCTCTTTGGTTTATGGGTGACTGTCACAGTACGGTGATGTTGTATTAGCTACTCTTCTTGCCACTGTGATAAAACACCTGTGAGAACAACTTGAAGAAGGAAAAATTGATTTTGCTCACAGTTTCAGGGTTTCAGGGATCAGTCCATAGTCACTTATTCCAACACACTTGGGCAGATCATCGTGGCGGCAGGAGTGTGTGGTGGAGTGTCTCACCTCATGGAAGACATGGAAGAGAGACAGAAAGGGTCTGGGAACCAGGTATAACCTTCAAAGGCACACCCCAGTGACCTACTTCCTTCAGCTAGGTCCTACCTTCTGAAGTTCCCACCACCCCCAAAATAGCAGCCCCTGCTGGGGACCAAGCCTTCTACACATGAGCCTGTAGAGGACATTTCACGCTGAAACCATAACAGGGACTTATGTGCAGGTAACCCTTATTTAATTAAAAGGAAAGAATAAGCTGGGAACTCAAACATGCCAAAGAACAGCCCTAAAGTGCTTCCTTTAGTTGATAAAAGTGCAAGCTATTTTGAGACAGAGACAGAGAGACAGAAAAATCACCTAACTTTTATTATAGTGTATTGTTATAACTGTTCTATTTATCAATTAAATTTTATCATGCTACAGACACATAGGAGAGAAACACTATCTGCCGGGTTCAGAACTCCCTGTGGTTTCAGGCAACCATCAGGAGAATTGGAATGGTCACAGGTAAGGAGAACCACAGCACTTTTTGTCAACATTCTGATTTACAGAAGATAAATAAATGGTCCCGGAACCAACAACACACCCTATTTTTCTGCTGTCACTATTCATGGACATATCTTTTGACGCTGAGGCAGAAGTAGGGTTGAACCCCCATATCAACTAATGCCCCCGAGAAAACTAAGGCTGGAGGAGTTCACCCACAATCGGGCAGATGGTGATTAGTGAAAAACAGCAGTTTATTACTGTAACGTCTATCAAGAAAGCTCACAATGCCCCACGCTGCCTGTTTGGCATGGCACATTAAACAGTTCTGACGTGGTTCAGCTTGCTGGAGAGTGAGCCAGTCTGTCATTCTTACCATATTCTTGGGGGTTGGGGAAACCCAGGACCTTTACTCCTAGATCTGGACAAACTGCACATTAACATCTGAAAACAACAGCTAAATTTGGAGAAAGTGCAGTGACCTCAGGAGTGGGTCCTAGTGGTTCCTAGGAACTGGGTCAGAATCAGGTGGACATGAGTGGAAGGACAGTGGAAGGACAGAGTGACCACCACGGCTGTTTAGCACAGGCCTTCGGCCCAGTCATGCCCAGGCAAGTCCCTGGGGGAGTCAAAGTGAACCCAAGGGGAACAGAAATTGTGCCGAAAGCCAAGGAATTGGACTCCATCCTTGAGCAATGGTGCTGGCTCTGAAGCCCGGTGCTGGCTGTTCCTACCTGGGTGACTGCAGGAAGGAAGCAGTTGTGTGGATCTGTAAAGCAGAGAACCATGTCTGCTGTGGTCCTCACAGGGGCCCTGCCACCAGAATGGCTCATTCCAGGAAACAAGTTTGGGGACAAATCACCAGTGTGGAAATCATTGACTTCTTCGAATACACACCTCCACAAGAGTTTAGGAAATTCATGCAAAGCTTGGAAAGTGGCCAGCCCAAACCCATTCCCACTCACAAGCAGCAAGTGGAAGGAACATCCATCTCAAATGCCATTGGCCACAATCGTCCCAGTGAGTGAAGCCACCATGCTCTCAAACAGCACAGGAGGCTGGCAAGAATTTCTCTTGGCACCTGCACACCCATGTTTATTGTGGCACTATTCACGATAGCCAAGCTATGGAAACAGCCAAGATGCCCCACTACCGAAGAATGGGTTAAGAAAATGTGGTATCTATACACAATGGAAATTCACTCAGCCACAAAGAACAGTGAAATTTTGTCATTTGTAGGTAAGTGGATGGAACTGGAGAACATCATCTTAAGTGAAGATAGCCAGGTTCAGAAGGCCAAAGTCTGCATGTTTTCTCTCATATGTGGAAGAAAGAAATCCAGCAAGATTATGAAAAACAGGTCACGCTAAGGGAAGGTCACATACAAGAGAGGGAGGGTAAAAGAAGGAAGTTAAGAAAGTGAATATGGTTGATGGACTCTCTATACAAGAATGAATATAGACTATTTAAACTTGTTTTGAAAAATCATAAGAAAGGGACTAAGGTAAAAAGAATAAAAATAGTGAAGATGAACCAATTCAGGTTATAATACATATATACATGGAAGTGCCACAAGGAAACTCCCTGTGTAGCTATCTTAAACAAGAAAAAAATGTCATTTTTTTTTCTTTTACAAAATCAGAAAACAGGACAGGACGACAGAACAGGTACTGCCTGGGAGGAAAGGAGGGGTTCAAACCAATGAAAGGGAGGAGGAGGTGGGGAAAGGTGTAGGAAGGTGAATCTGGTGGAATATTATGCACTCATGTATGAAAATGGAAAAATGAGACCTGTTGAAACTGTTCCAGGAATGAGGTGAAGGGGATAAAGGAGAATGATGGAGGGGTGAATTAAGTATGATATATTTGATATATTGTAAAAACTTTTGTAAATGCCACAATGTACCCTCACCCAGCACAACAACAGCAACAAAAAAGTTTCCCTGGACCACAGGGTTGAAAATGATTGTTGACACCAGCTGGTGATTCCCACCATCTTCCGGTGGCGGGGGGCTTCTTTTCTGCAGTCCCTAAAATGCTACCCTGCCCCCCCAATACATACAGACACACACACACACAACTACCGCAGCTCCGTGGCAGAGGGAGCAAAGGGGCGTGAGTGGGATCCTTGTTCTATAAATGAATGAATGAAAAGTTGGTTTTCATTCATTTCAAAAACTGCCTTTAGGACTAGAGGTGTGGCTCAAACTGTCCAGCACCTGCCTAGCAAGCATGAAAAAATAAATAAGCCAATTAACTATTTAATCACCTCTGCTGAGACACAGGGATTGCATCTGTGATCAGCCTGACATTTTCCCTCTGGGCTGGAGGACAAGGAAGCCCAGGGCACAACCTTCACCTTCCCACAGTCTTTCTGGGTCCTTTCCAGCTGACAGTTCCTGTGTACAGAATTCACCCTGCAAACAAGGATGCAGTAATTAGCAAGACACAGCCAGAGTGGCCTGAAAAAGGGGGTGACAACCCCTCCCCCTACCACAAGTGCCAAACTTGCACCCAAGTCTTGGCTTTCTCTCTCTTTCAAGGAATTAAAGTTAACATGTTCTTGGGCATCAAATCAGAGAGAACTGTCAACTCTTTCCATGTGTCAGGTCCATGGTACTGAAATTTCTTTTCTTCAAACAGTATCCAATTTCACATATAAAAGACAAGCGTGTCTAAGACAGATGTTGCATGGGGTTTGAAGTACCAAGAATCCAAAGGACATCACTTCTACTTCATCAGTCACCTCAAAAGACTTCAAAGCATTTCGGGGGAAGCATTTTTTATGCAAAATCTCACAACAATAGATCAGGCAGGCATTATCCTCATTTTTATAAAAAGAGACGAAGAAACATGAGAACTGTTTTCTACTGTGTGTCACTCACAAAACCCATCCACTAGGGTTGCATTTTTAAAGTGGTGTGGCTCATTGCTTCCTGGCTTGTCTGGATGTTTCAAGTCTCAGAGGCAAATGTGCACCTGCAAAAGTCAGGCAGGTAGACGGACAGAAGGACCACCTTGTGCCTGGTGAGGCTGAGGGAACCAGAAGGTTCTGCTGACAGAAGGTGGTACCCTGAGCACGCTAGCCAATCCCTATAGATCAGAAGTGTGCACCTGCAATGCTGGGGTATAGTGGTTCATGGCTATAATCCCAGCTACTTGGAAAGCAGAGAGCAGGAGGAGTGTGGCTCAAATTCAACCTGGGTGAACAGTTAGGGAGACCCCATCTTAACCAGCAAGCTGGATATAGTGGTTCCAGCTACCATGGAGACACAGATAAGAGGATGGTGGTCGGCCAGCCCAGGCAAAAGTGTGAGACCCTATCTGAAAAATAACTAAAGCATAAAGAACTAAGGAGTGGCTCAAGAGATGGAAAGCCTGCCTAGCAGATGTGAGGCCCTGAGTTCAAACCCCAGTACCACCAAAAAAAAAAAAAAAAGAAAAGAAAGAAAGAAACTTTGTTTGGGAGCCAAACAAAATCATATGTACGATCAAGATAATGCCCAAAGTAGCTGGTTTGCACGCACAGCCCTATGTTGTCACCCTTGGTAGCAATTTCTACCGACATTCAAGGAGGAGAAAAATTAACTCCTATTAAAACCACAAATGTCCATAGCCACATCACCCGCTTGGGGTAAGAGAGGGGGATATTATTTTTCTCCAGTGGGGAACATTTTCTGAAAAGTCCACGATGGTAAGTCTGGACTGTGAACCCCCCTTGTCCCCAGCCCTGGACACACCCAGAAGTCTGTGCTCCCCTGCAAATGAAGTCCATCTGTCAGTCTCCCCATCTTGGTGAAAGTTTACCCCATGTGACTGTCATTTGCTGGGGATCTTGGGGGTCAAGGAAAAGAGGTGATGTCCTTAATGTGGTCAGGAGGGAAGAAAGGGCCACCAGGAGAAGGTTCCAGGTGTGCCAATCATTCTGCATGAGATACAAGTGAAATAAACAAGTCACACAGAACTCCCCAGAGCTATGAATGGGGTTTCTGAGCTTTCTACAGTAGGCGGGAATGGTTCCTTATATCTCAATGTCGTAAAGGCCAGCCTTGGCCACACCAGCCTGGACCACCTGCAGACACATATTCAATTGGATGGTCAACAGCTTTCGGTTCCCCATGATGGGCATGCACACCATAAACTGCAAGGCCATGGGCGACGAGGACCTTATGCCCTGCCAGGAGTCCTAGGGAGCGGGGGATAGTTGAGAACCTCATAACCAAAGATTTGTATGACAGAATATCGTGGCCTCTATGTGCTAATCCCCCAGCTCTCAGGGTTGGGGGAGCCTCCTGTGGTGGGAGGTCACAGAGCAGAGCGTTCGGGCAGGGCTTTGTCCTGTCCCTGACCTCAGAGAGCCCTTCCCACAAGCCCATCTTTGGTGGCAACAGAGCCAGTCTAGGTAGATAGAAATGCCCTTAGGGTGCTGCCCAGAGAGTTCCCAGGGGATGAAGAGGCTCAGGTGTTTGTCAAGCAGGAGAGCAAAGGGAAGAGAAGTTCCCTGTGGCTTTCCTTGGCGATGGCTCTCTTTGCCATGGGCACTGGGAGGTATCCACCCTTACACACAGTTATGTCCTTTCCCTAGCAAAGTCGACTTAGCCTTCATAGACACGGCCTGGAAAAGGCGAGGATCAGACTGAAGGGAAACGACCCATCCTAGCTTGGCCTGGCCAGGAACCAGGCAGTTCACAGCCCCCTGCTGAAGCCCCTTCTTCCCATCTTCTGCTAGTGGATGACAGAGCCCGTCATCAGGAGCCACAGTAGAGAGGCAAGTTTTCCTTACATCTGCTTGGTTTTAATTAATGTATGAATTGTTGGCATTGTTTTTTCTTTTAAAAAAAATATTAAAACAACTCCAGATGGAGTTATGTGCTCACCGGTGGTCTAACTAGCGTCATCTCACATTTCCAGATAAGTTTATTTGGCTAAACCAATGTGAACTGTAACCCTAAATAATTCATCAGACTATCGAACCACTTGTGAAATAATTGAAGCTAGAGCCCAGCTTTGCATAACAGATTTAAACTGGAGAGAAATGTATTAGCAAGACTTCAAGTTAGCAAGAGAAGGGGCCGTGAGGATGTGGTTACATGCATGCGTACTGGCCCACCCTGTCTTTGGTAATGACTGGACTGCATCCCATCCCAGCCCGACAGGACTGTCACCTGGGGAAGTGGGTAGGAATGATGGAAATAGAGAATCTGTGTAAAATGAGGTGACCACAGTGTTCCAGGAGATGGGGGAGCAGGGAGGCTCTCACTCACACCTTAGGTCATTTGGGTAATGACCCCCAAACCAAAGAGCTGGGGAGGGGCATCCAAAAGTGTTTACCTGGACACAGATAAGAGTGGCACCAGTGGTACAGGAAGGAGGGGTGTTGGCTCCACCTGACTCTGTGCCCAGGTGACACAACATCTGGGATATCGTGTACACATCTGGACCCACAGAAGGGAAGCAACGAAAACTTAAGGAACCCATCAATTAGCATTCAGAGTGGAGAAGGATTTTCAACCAAGCTCAGTGGACTCAGTGCAGATTTCCCTTCATTTTTAAACTTCATTACGTGAGTGTCTTGAAACCAACATTATAGGAACAAAAAGTGGAAAAATACAGATAAGGAAGAAAGAATCAGAACTCACAGTCTCTAGGGAAACCCTTCATGACGTTGATCTTAGCAGTGATTTTTGTGGATATGACACCAGACAGTAAAAGCAAAAGCAGACAAATGTGATGTCATCAAACTAAAAAGCTTCTGCAGAGCAAAGGAAGCAGCCGACAGTGAAAACCAGCCTACATGATGGAAGAATGTATTTGTACATCTTGCATCTGGTAAGTAGTTAATACTGAAAATATTTAAGGAACTCAAGCAATTCAAAACACAAATACCCAATTTTAAAAGTGCAGTTAAGGGCCTGAATAAACAGTTCTCAAAAGAAACACACACAAATGGCCGACAGGTACACAAAGGTGTGCAACAATTGCTAATCGTCAGGGAAATGCAAAACAAAACCATGAGCCCGTGCAATGGTTCACACCTGTGATCCCAGCTACTTGGGAGGCTGAAATCAGGGAGGATCACCACGGTTCTAGGCCAGCTGGGGGAAAAGCTCATGAAACCCCGTCTCGATCAGTAGCTGTGTGTGCTCGTCATCCCAGTGATGGCGAGAAGCTTAAATTAGGGAGATCGTGGGCCAGAACCTGGACAAAACTTGAAACCTTATCTCCAAAATAAGCAGAGCAAAAAAGGGCTGGTGGAGTGGCTCAAGTGGTAGAGCGCCTGCCTAGCAAGGGTGAAGCTCCGAGTTCAATACCCAATGCTACAAAAACTAATGCAAAAACAAAAAAGAGAAAACCATAATAAAATATCACCTTACACCCGTTAGAATAGCTATTATCAAAAAGACAAAGGATCACAGGTGCTGCCCAAAATCTGGAGAAAAAGGAACACTTGAACACTACTGGTAGAAATGCAAGTTTGTATAGTCATTGTGGAAACAGCAGGGAGGGTCCTCAAAGTTAAAAACACTACCATCCTATGACCCAGAAAACCCACTTCTAGGAATATAACCAAAGAAAACGAAATCAGTACATTAAAGAGACATCTGCATGCTCACATCTATTGCATCACAATTGTCAAGCTATGGAAACAACCCCAAATTCTCCCGACAGATGAGTGAATAATAAAATGACGCACATGCACACACAGTGGAATATTATTCAGTCTTTACAAAGGTGACACCGTGGACGAAACTGGAGGATGCTATCCTTATTCCATTTACACGTGGAGCCTAAAATAGACTTCAGAAGCAGAGTGTAGAATGGGGGCTGCCAGGGGTGGGGAGCTGTCAGTAAGACAGGATGAGTAAGATCTGGGGGTGGGGGGTCTAACGTACAGCAAGGTGATGTGATTAACAGTTCACATTATCCACTAAAATGTGCTTAAGTGCCTGGCCACACAGACTCACAAAAGCCATGATGATCAGCAAACGGGCGCCCGTCATCCCAGCTACTTAGGAGGCAGAGATCAGGAGGATCACAGTTCAAAGCCAGCCCCAGGCAAATAATTCACGAGACCCTATCTTGAAAAACCCATCACAAAAATAGGGCTGGTGGAGTGGCTCAAGGTGTAGGCCCTGAGTTCAAATCCCAGCACGGCATAAAATAAAAGCCATGGTAAGCACAGGTGATGATAGATACACAACCACTCCCTATGTGTACCTCTATCCAAATGTCATTTCATACATCTTAAATACATACAATTTCTATTTATCAGGTGTACTACAAAAAAGCAGAAA
Source organism: Castor canadensis (assembly GCF_047511655.1). Lineage (NCBI taxonomy): Eukaryota > Metazoa > Chordata > Mammalia > Rodentia > Castoridae > Castor > Castor canadensis. The sequence continues at coordinate 2,916,733 of NC_133401.1, read as the reverse complement.
ATTTATAAATAGTAAAAATATTTTTAAAAGCACCATCTAACTGCTAAGGTACACGTCCTTTCATTTTTGTTTTTTTTTTTTAACCCATTGCGTTATATGATAAATTGTTTATGAAACAAAACTCCTCTGGTCTCGAAGCCTACTGTTTTCAGTGAACAATACGTATTGTTCTTAGAGATCACGAGATCCGTTTTGAATGTGCCTAGCTGCCATATCCCAATAAATGACTGGACAAAGTTTCTTTCCTTTCCATGGCTGCCTGGCACTCCTGTGTCCTTGACCAATAGACACTGACTTTCAGGTTTATAAATCTGCGAAGATCCTGTCAGTACTAAAAACACTCCTGTGCTCTGCCCTCAATCTTCCTTGTCCTAGAAAAGAGATCCCGCTAAGTTCTCTGTTTTATAGATGAGAAAGGTGAGCTGAGAGAATTGACATGACACGGGGCAAAGCTGGAATTCAGCCTGGCATCAGTGGCTCATGCCTGTAATCCCAGCTACTCAGGAGGCTGAGCTCAGGGAGATTGTGCTTCAAAGCCAGCCTGGGGAAATACTACATGAGACCCTGTCTCAAAAAATGTCATCACAAAAAAGGGCTGGTGGAGTGGCTCAAGGTGTAGGCCCTGAGTTCAAATCCCAGTACTTCAAAAAAAATTTTTAAAAGATGTCCTGCAACATGGAAGAGCTTCCTGGGTGAGGCCGAAGAGAACCCTTCTTTCACAAGCCAAGCATGGTGGGCTCCCTGGCAGAGGTGTCAGCCCAGAAAAAGCAACACCCGGCTTTCTGAGTCCTCCTGCTCCATGAGCCCACAGCACATCCAGCTGTCTGGTTCTCTGATCAGGACAGAAAATCCAAGGAGCCTTGTATATAGGCCATACTTACTAAATCGGTGTTTCAGAAGTATTTATTTAAAGCAAAGTCATTTGATCTCTAAAATGGCAGGGGGCAGGTGTTGGATGAGGAAGGCACAAACTACAGATGAAAATACGTCCGATGGCTGCAAAACGCAGTCAGAGCTTCTGTTTCTCATTAGCAAGCTTTGTTTCTTGGCGGTGGCTAGCCTCTACCTTACCCGAGACTTTCTGCCAGCCTTGTTTCATTAATAGAAAATAAAAACACGTATTCGCTCTGTGAAAGCTGGGATGTGCGCACGGAAAGAAACACAGGCTGCTTAGCCTAAGTTGGCCTTCCTTCCCCCCGTTCTGTTCTCCTAGGTCTTTTCTTTTTCTTTTTGTCAGTCAACATAAGCGTGTGATGTAGAAGCATAAATTGTTAAAAGCAGTTTTAGGTAAAGGAAGAGAGAGTAAAGTGGAGGTTTCTGTTTTTTTTTTTTCCCCTACAAAAGCCAACCTCAATTTATGTCAAACAGGGTTAAAAGACGTTGGGATTAGAGCAATAAACTTACCGCTGTCAAAGCTAAAACCCGCTAACAATTTAGTGGCAAATGCGTGTTGTCGGGTATCACTCCATATTACATTCTGTCACAAAGAGCTGATGGGTCTGCATCGCCCTGACAGGGCTGATTTACTCTGAAGAATTCATCGACATTCTGCAGTCAAAGCTGACTTCATTTTGTCTGGATGGACGGAGGCAAATGTCTCAGCACCCAAGTTCGAATATTCCTCTGGAAATCCACCCCAGATCCAGGATGCGAGAGGCCACTGGTCCTCAGCGCCACCAAAGTGGGTCTTCGAAAGACAGCTGTGGACTTGTCACTGCTCTCGTTGGTGGGATATTTAGCCAAAGACTTAAAAGTCAACAGAGCTTACGTTAGGTTTTTTTTTTTTTTTTGGGGGGGGGGGTGGCATGGCCTAAAAACAGAAACAGAACGTCATCAAAGGATTTTCCTGGGTCCAGACATTAACGCTGGTAAGTTCCCTAAAAGATGCTCTTTCATCACTTGAATTTGCTAATCACAGAGGGCGGCGTGTGGGTAGCGCTCAGAGTTACTGAGACGAGTGACCTTTCTTGGGACCGTGGCAGAAGAAGAGTGGATTGGAAATTCTCTGAGCTGTGCTTTGAAGGGGATGACACACTGCATACGTGACTTGTAACAAATGCACATCCCAAAAGGACGCGTGTCTATGTTGATGACCAGGTCTGAGTGACGACGCAACAAAATATCTTGTGACGATTTCTGGGTACTGATCGCATCAGGTGACTTTTTCTTTTGTCTTTTTTGTTACTGTTGTTTCGTTTTGGTATGTTTTTTTTTTTAATGACACAAGGGCTCCATATATAGCCCAGGCTGGCCTTGAACGCCCGGTCTCCTGCCTCAGTCTCCTGAGTTCTGGGATTGAAGGTGTGCACCACCTCGTCTGGTTGATGTTTTAGAATTTTTCATCTTTATGGATAGTTTCAAAGTTTCTTAAAATGTGTGAGACTTACTCTTGTTTACAAAAGCAGCAGCAAAGTTACGTTAACTATGCCAAAAAGAAGGGACCGCCCTGATCAGCAGCAATCCCAGAGTGAATGTCTTGGAAAAGTACAGTGTCACCATTTAAATCAGAACGTGCAGACTTTAATAGGTTTCTGAAGTCAGTGTTTCCAAGTGTTTTCCTGAGCGTATGGTCCACGCAGCCATGGACCCAGCCCTGCGGGACAAGGTGACAGGGAATGCTCTCCTGAACCCCTGTCCACTCGTGCCTGTGATTCTTCCTGAGTGTCCCTGGGCTGCAACCCACGTCCCCACCACCTGTGTGAGCGACAAGCGACAAGAAGGCCGGCTGCCACCACAGATGCTGAAAGGCCTGACAGGTGGTCAGAATGATTCCAGGTGACTGTCACAGCTCAATCACTTCAGAGAAAGGAAGTGTGTGTGCCTGTGGGCTGTGCATGTGTGTGCATCTATGTGTGCTGTGCATGTATAGCTCTGTGTGTCTGTGTGTGTGTGTGTGTGTGTAGAGGCCAGAGCAGCCTTTTCTACAGCTAGGAGGAAGGCCTTCTCCGTCTTGCCTGGCCTCCCTCCCCAGGGCCTCCTGTGCACCATCCCGCCCTCCCACCTCCCGCTGCACCTCTTGCCTCCCCCACTAGCCTAAGCCTAATGTCAGCTTCTGCCCTTGCTGGAAGGAGCAGGCTGCTAAGACCACTTCCTGACCAGATTACTTCCAGCTTCTTAAACATGAAGTGAGTAAAAAGTGCAGCTTGTGCAGAACCCCAGGACACCTGGGCATCAGGCCTCTGCTTTGCCCGCATAGCTGTGTACCTTAGTTTTCCCCTCTGTGTGACTGGCACCATGCCTGACTTGTAAGGTGGGCATGGGATCTGATAACACAAGGGGTGGCCCCTTAACTAGCCAGACACATCCCAGAACTCAGTGCCAGTTTGAGGGTGGCATGGGGGAATGAGGGGTTCCCCTAGGGCTTCTCTATGTAAATAACAACTAGAACCAAGGCCCAGATGGGGTAAAGGAGGCAAGAAAGACAGAGTGGGGCTGCAGACCCATTCCTCCCTTGGTGGGGGCCCAGGGAGTTACCTGTGGGACTCTGATGTGGGAGGCAGTGGCAGTGAGAATATGAATGGAAAGGGAAGCCCCTGGTGACACAGGTGCGTGGAGAGCTGGCTTCCCAGCTGCTTCTTGTGTGTCCCTCAAAGGATGCACAATGACCTCCCACCACTTTCACACAATTATCCCAGGTGGAGGTGGCAGTTGCTTTCACCTTTGCCCACCATCCCAAAGACTTGAGCTCACCCTCTTCGGTCTGTGCCAGATCCCCAAAGAACCTAACTTCCACCATGCATTTGCCACTCATGTCTTCTCATCCAGGCATCCAGGGGTTGTCCCACCTGTGTTTGGGCCGCCCATCACCTCCTGCTTGCTTTTGCCTGGCACTCATGAGGAATGTGGCTTTGAGTCCAGACACTGCCTTCCAGGCGTGCCCAGGCCTGGGTGCAAACCAGAAAAGAAACCACAGTAATTCTCCATCCCACAGAACAGTGGGATGGTGGCACGGGTTGAAGAATACACAGGACAGCATCCAAGTCAAAGTCAGGAAAAGGTGCTCAGGTGAGAGACACCTGGTCAGGTTTCCATAAGGACAGGCAAAGTCAACTCCAAGCAGACAGAGAACCCTGAAGAATGGATGAGACTTTGAACTTTATTACCTCGGTACCCCAAGTCTGTGAGGGGTTCGGAAGGGTGCATATACAGCCTGTTAGGTTGTGAAGTGGTGTCTCTGGAGTTCTGACTCACACCTTCTCAACCGCAAGCAGTGATAAACATATTCCCACATGCTTATCTGGCATTTGTAAATCTTTGGGAAAATGTCTGTTCAGATCCTTTGCCCATTTTTAATTGAATTATTTCACATTCCATCAGTGAGTTATAATGGTTCTGTATATATCTCAGACGCAAGTCCCTTACCGAATATATGACAAATAGTCTCTGCTGTCACCTGTCATCACACCTACTGAAAGAATCTCTTGTGGGTCCCTTTCCCTCTCACCTTGCTCCTCTACCATGCTGCAGCCAGGGAGAATCTCTTAAGATATGTCAGGTTCTGGCTGGTGGAGTGGCTCAAGCAGTAAGAGCACTTGCCAAGCAAGCATGAGGCTGTGAGTTCAAACCCCAGCGCCATTAAAAAAAAGAATCATAAGTCCAGTTCTACTTCTCTGTTCACTGTGATGTTGTGAAAATGCTTGCTGGTCAAATCACACACACCTTGCTTAAAAGAAATAGGTCTGTGAAAGTTAACCTCTTAGGTGGGAGTGGTGGCTCACACCCGTAATCCTAGCTACCTGGGAGGCAGAGATTGGAAGGATTGCAGTTTGAGGCAAAAGTTATTGAGAGCCTCTCATCTCAATCAACAACAACAACAATCAAAATAATAATAATAAAAGCACCCTCTCTGTGCAAGAAGATTTTGATTGTGGGGCCACGATGGCCCCAGTCGTAAACCTGGAGTTCTAGCTCTGAATAACTAAGGCAAAGGAGGCCCAGGGAGTGACTTAAGTGGAAGAACGCCAGCCTGGCAAGTGCAAGGCCCTGAATTCAAACCCCAATGCTAAAAAAATATCAACTCCATTTTTGGCTTTGCTGTTTGGGTAAAGAGTGGGATGGACTCCTGGACTATAAGGCCCTGAACGCCTGCCATTTGCTTTGGTCTCCACCAGGCTTCCACTGCTCTCTGTCCCTCCTCGCCCAGCCATGCTTAGTTTCGGGAGCCCCAGGTTCCTTCACACCCTATACTCTTGGCACACAGGAAGTTATCCCTACACCTCCCTTGTCCGCTGACCAGTTCCTCCCCACCTGTCTCAGGTTCGAGGCGCCTGCCCTTGGGAGAACAGTGCTGGCCGTCAAGGATGTGTTTGTCCCCTCCGCACAAGAAGAGCAGTTCACCAAACCCATCACACTTCAGAGGAACCATTAAGAGCCAGAAGGACAAGCCATGTATTGTGTGTCCAGAACCCAGCAGAGTGTCTGCAAAGGGAAATGACAGAACGCAGGTCCCCTGTGGACACTAGGGCCCCAATGGCTGAGTTGGAATAGTCAAGTGCTTGTCTGAGACTTCAGGTTCTAGATGCAGGCACATGGGGAAAGCTCGTGTAAAAAGAACAGTCCTTGTATCTCTTTCCTTCTGTGTGACCCACACCCACTTCTCCCAGCAGATTTGCAAATTGCATTTATGAACTTTCATCCAAAGTCCTTGCTGACTTTTGGTGCTGAAGGAAGTTTTATCAGAATCACCCCCAGAATACATTAGCAATTCATCGGTCTTTCTTTTTTACCCCCCAAGGGACACAGGGCCACATTTCACATACGCTAAGAGATATCTATTGCTTTTATTGTTTGTGTGAAGGCTTTTTTTTAAGTTTCATTTTAATAGTATCTTTCTAAGAGGCCATTGAAGTGCAAAATAGCCCCTTTTGCTAGACCTAATGTTCTTGTGAATTTTCATATTGGATGGAACAGGGAATCAGTTGGGACTTAACAGTGATTAGAATTAGGCAGACGGAGTCAATTATAGCCAATGAGATACAAACAGATTAGAAGAATGCTGGCTCGGATGCTTTCATTCTACTTCAGACTATTCTGGAGAATAGGTGCAGATGCTGGAGCTGCTGCAGCCATTCTGTGAACACAACTATTAAATGGATAGGGCCTGTCCCTGAGGCAACTGTGCCTAGAGGCAAACCACTGCTACTACTTGGTGTGTTGGTGAATACTATTTAGTTCAGGTTCCTGTCACCTGCATACAAAGAGCCCTGCTGAATGCTCTCCACTGTTCCTATTCTCATGCTTTCCCTGCATTGCAGTCCATGCAACCACAGACAAAGGTACTGTCCTTAGGTTGAACACTGTACTCTGCCCCTCCAACTCCCACCAGCTGTCGGCTCCCGTCGGCCACCTGTCTCTCTTCACTGGGGACTTCCTTCACGTTGGGGTGATTAACCTTCCTGTGAGTCTGTTCCAAAAGCTACAGTGTGTTTAGCCATCTGTCCCCCTGCCTCATCCTCCTGAGTCCTCCTCATTTCACAGGAGCAGAGCTGCCAGCTGACCCTCCCTCCTGAGGTCGCCATTCTGCAAGGAAGGGCCCTGGGGACGCTGCCCTGGACAGGTAAAGACACAGCCACACGTGTCCAGGGATTGTCACAGCCTCTTATTGAGGCCACAAAGTCATACTTTTACTCTGGCAGGATCACGCCCTGGATCCTCTCCCTTACTGGAGGCTTTCCAACCACTTCACAGTTTCCAGTTCCCGTGCTGGGGAGCGCAGAGCTCCATCCCTGAGAATGCATTGGCATGGGAACTTTGCTCCCCCAAACTCTGAGGAACAGTCTCTGTGCTCTGGAGAGAGCCCCAAGTTACAGTGCTCTCCACCAGATCAAAAGTTCAAGGCAAGCCTGTTCTACAACACACACATGGAAATGTCACAAGGAAACTCCCTGTGTAGCTATCTTGAACAAACAAAAACGTCTTTTCCCAAAAACACAGAATAGGATGATAAAACAGGTCCAGTCTGAGGGTTGGCACCAGTGGGAGGGGGAGGATATAAGGAAAGGGTGAAGGAGGGTGAATATGGTGGAATATTATGCATTCACGTATGAAAATGGAAAAATGAGACCTGTGGAAACTATTCCAGGAATGGGGGGGGGGGATAAAGGAGAACGATGGAGGGGTGAATTCAACTAAGATACATTTTGTAAATGTCACAATGTCCCCCTAATACAGCAATAATATGATAATCTTTGTAAAAAGGAAAAAATAAAGTTGTGACTGTAGTTGTGCTTTTAAAAAAAAAACCATGGCAAACACGGTCCGCAAGAACACCGTTCTGCAGACCATGCCGAGCAATCGGATCCATGCGCACAGCTGCAGTACGCACACCCCGCTGGGCTGCACACGTGTGGACTCTCGCATGCGCATTACGCACTCGGGCTGCAGGTGTGTGGAGCAGGCGCATGCGCAGGATGCACTGAGGAGCGAACGCATGCGCACTATGCACGTGTTTTGCAGGCGCATGCGCGGTTCACATATGGCGCCTATGGTTGCACATAACAAGAGCTTGCGCAGTACGCACTTGGGCTGCCCCTGCATGGGGCACACACATGCGCATGCGCATCCCAGTTACTACAATGGTGCAACAGGAGGTGCGCAGCTCAGAAGTGGAGCTGGATGACCTGTTGTGCAAGTGCAAGTGCAAGGTGGGTGGGCAGATGGGAATAGAGAGAAGGTGGCTCCCCCTCCACCACCAGCTCGGGACTCCTTGAAACAGGGCAGATGACCGATGGAGGCACAGCCCCTGAGTGTCCACCCTGTCCCGGGCTAAGAAGGGCCTGGCAGCCCCAGTGCACGACTCCGAGACTGGGAGAGGCGATCCCGAGACTCTGAGAGGCGATCCCGAGACTCTGGAGCCCTAGGTGTGACGTCAAGGGCATTCATCGGAGGAAAAGACTCTGCGAGTCACAACGAAGACACTTGGTCCTCACTCTCGGGGAGCAGACGAAGACTCCAGCTCTCATCATTTGGCATTTTGCAATGGTGTGAAAACATTTGTTTTCGATATTTCCTATGCATACATATTGCTTCTTTTTCTTCCTTCTTGTGACTTACAGGAAAAAGTAGCTTAAGTCCCATGCTTGCCACCTCATAAATCTTCTGTCCCTCACAGTGCCCCCCGGGTCACTCTTGGCCAGCCTTTCAAAAGAAAACACTGCCTGGCCTTCCGTGGTTTGGCTGTCTTGTCCCCTTTGTCTCTCTCTGCAGACTTGCTCCATCCTGAGTTAGTCACAATATGGAAATAGGGTGCTTATAATCAGACCTTTCCTTTTTCCCCCTTAAATGCTTTTCCTTTAATGCTTACACACACTCACACACATGTGCAGCAACACACCACATAACACTTCAGTCAACAGCAGACCTCCTATGTAACAGAGGTCCCACGATATTAAAACGAAGCCGAAGACTTCCTGTCACCCAGTGACATCGTCATCTTAACATCATAGTTCACGTGCTGTTGGTCAAAAAAATGTACTCGCCGCAAATCATATAAAAGTATAGCGATACAGCTATATACAGTGTGCAACACTTGCTAATGATAATTATGGTTTGTGTATTTACTATACTGTTTGTCATTATTTTAGAGTATACTCTTACTAAAAACAAAAGCTTACTGTGAAACAGTGTGTGATGTTGCACCAGCAGCCTGGTACATTCACTCTTCTCTCTCTTTTTCTCTGTCTCTCTCCCCTTCTCTTTGTTGCTACTGGGGTTTGGGGAGAGGTCTGGTTTTTTTTTTTTTTTTTTCTGTCTTTTCTTTTTTGGTGCTGGGATAGAACCCACGGCCTCTGTACCACTGTACCACTGAGCTACATCCCAGCCCACTACTGGGGTTTGAACGCAGGGTCTTACACTTGTTAGGCAGGCACTCTACCCATTTGAGCCATGCCCTCGTCCCTTTTTGCTTTAGTTATTTTTTGAATAGGGTCTCAAATTTTTGCCCAGGCTGGCTTGGCCCACAGTCCTTCTTTTGCACTTCTCATATATCTGAGATGACAGAAGCATCACTGTGCTCAGCTTTACTGGTTGAGATAGGGCCTCACAAACTTCCCCAGGCTGGTCTTAAACCTCAGACCTCCTCATCTCTGCCTCCCAAGTTGCAAGGATTGCAGGCTTGAGTCATGGTGCATCATTTTGTCTTGTGCTTGATTTAACTGCATGCTGTTGTATTCATTGTGCTTCTAGGAGCAACAGGTTTGCTACAACACATACGCACACACACCACAGCCCGGGTGTAAAGTAGGCTATGCATCTAACTTTGGTAAACACACTCAGTGATGTTGTTATACTGATGCTTGGTAATGCTTGGAAGGTGTCCCCAACATGACATGACACAAGACTGTACATGTGTACAACACCCATCCCTTCCCCCTCTCCTGGAATGTTCCCCAACAGAGATTCTCCACTACCACTGTGGGCTTCAGAGCTGCTAGGTAGATCTTGGGGACTGTGGGTGGGGATGGTGCAGAGGGGCATGGAGGCATGAAAAGAGCCCCTGCCTTGTGTCTGCTCCCTGCCCTCATCATGTAGGCTCCAATCCCTTGGAGTGGAGAGGAGGTAAAGCACTGCTGATTCTGATTCCAAAAACATTGAGGATAAAGTAGACATTTTCTAAAGGGAGGAGGAAAGGAAGAAGGAAAGGTGAGAAGTCTTGATGTGTGGGGTAGAGAAAACAGAAAGGCACAGTGGACAGTTGTAGCCACGTGAACAGGGGCACTGTCTGAGGATCTCTGTGGAGGGAGGGCGGTGGATGGGCAAACAGCTATCAGAATCTTGGCTGGAGTTCAAAGTTCAGGTTGTTTTCTCACTCCCTAACTCAGAGATGTAGATAGATAGATAGATAGATAGATAGATAGATGCAGTACTGGACTTTGAACTCAGGTCCTCACGCTTGTTAGGCAGGCACTCTTAGCACTTGAGTCACTCTGCCAGTCCTTTTCTGTGCTGAGTATTTTCGAGATAGGGTCTTGTGAACTATTTGCTCTTGCTGGCTTTGAGTCTGGATCCTCCTGATCTCTGCCTCCTGAATAGGTAGGATTGCAGGCGTGAGCCCCCAATGACCTGCCTTAACTCAGATGTTTTGCAGCACAGATGCAGTGATACCACTTACCTGTTCTCCACCTCCTCCAGCCTAGGGGCAGTAAGAAGGGCTGACTGCATATGTGCCAAGCAAAAATCAAAGCTGAATCCCATGAACTCAGATCCACGATGAATTAGAAAAATTACTAACCAGAGCAGCCACCTTTAAAAATGCAGGCATTGGACTGGAGTTGCTGACACACTTGTACACCACATACAGGTTAAATATGAACTTCCTATAGTAAATAATTATTTAGTGTATGTCCCAGATATTTCATGGGGCATGCAGATACAAAAAATGCACTCACTGCTTGGCCAAAATTCAATTTTAACTAGGCATTTGGGCGTCTTTGCTTTTTTCTTTTTCTTTTGCCTTTGCTACCTTGGTGGATTTAGGTCACACATAATTTCCAAGGCATCTTCTGCCATTCCCTTCTTTATCACTCCACTCAGAGGGTGAGACAGGGACAGCCACCGTGGTGGTGGAAGAAAGGGACACAAGCAAGAGATGAGCTCTTAGATTAGTTCTGCACACTGGAGCTCAGGAACCTCACATAGGGCAGGACTGTTAAAACAGACAGAACCAAATGTGTTAGAAAAACACCCCATTCATTCATCAGTGGTGATGCTGCCTAGGGAGCCTGATACCACACTCGGCACCAGAGCTCAGACCATCGAGCCACCTGGGAACACTGAGAAGACACTAACTCGTTGTTAGGAGGGTAAAATTCCATGTCGTCTGTCTTTGTAACCTCAGAAACTGACACACACACACAAGAAAAAGGCTAATACTGTGCGTGACAAATTGTATTTTTTTGCTCTAAACCACTAATTATTTTACCTGTATGAAATTCCTCTATTATTTTCACTGCTGGAGATATCACAGGGTGGTAAGTGCCACTAGTACCTGTCACAGACAAGGCGTAAACAATGAGATCCAATAAAATCTCATCTAGCACAGTGCACACAATAGTGGCTTGCCAGCAGTCTTGGTAAAAACAAAACATCGAAGCAAAAACCATTAAGCAAGGGTAAGCCTGAAAGCAGACAGGAAAGTGTGTCTGAAGACTGAGTTCCTGACATTCCTGGACCAGAGACTTCTCAGCCAAGGAAGAAGGGAAGGGAAAGAAAGGGTCCTGCAGATGACTAACAATGAACTGTCAAAATCGACCATGACCAGCCCCTCTCCTCAGCACCTGGCTCACAGCATGGACCAGAGAGCTGATTGTGTTTGCATTCACTAGCTCTTTGGTTCTTCCCCCAAATCTGTATGGTAGGATGAAATTCCAGGAGCCTCCAGGAACTGACTGTTGGAGAGGTTTGTGGTTTTGTTACTGATGGATGGTCTCAGAAGACCCTGATCAAAAGATGTCAGGTCCTTGCCCTGAACAAAGAGTTGGACGCAAACACACAGATTGCAAACAAGCAACAGAGTTTTACTGAGAGTGGGCATGACCAGGGAAGTACACCCTAAGGGAAGGGATATGGGGAGCGGGCTCTGAGCGAGGGGGCGTAAGGGCAGCACCTGTAGCTGAGGAGCCAATGCCTTGGTTTGACTGGGTATTTATACACTACAAAGGGTGAACAAAGAGGGGAGATTTTGGTGGTACGTAGGAATGGCTTTTGGTGATTGACACCACATGTGAATTCAACAAAGTGAAGTCCTTATTCAGAATTAGGGGCTCTTGCGCACACACCCCAGTTTGGGTCCAGATGAAAATGCCATTTCAAAAGGGGCATTTTGGGGCAGTTCTAGCTGGAACTAGTTACCCATTTCCCATGAGACGATCAGCAAGAAGCCCATCTCTTCCTAATGACCTGATTTGGGTACTACCTCAGTTTGACCAAAGGCAGTAAGATTTTGGGCAAAAAGTATCTTCTATCCTCCAAATATAAAAGTTACTTGAAAAAAATTCTTGTGGAATACACAGTCTAGTTGGGGAGATACCTATTTATCAAATAGTCACATAAGTGACTGTCTCATGACAAGCAGAGTTGAAGACAAGGATTTGGAGGCCATGGGGTTGAAGACCCTGCGTTGGCACAGGGCACTACACCAGAGGCCCTGGGAAGAGGACACTATTGCTGAGAGAAAAGGCAAACAGCTTGGGGTAGTAGAGAAACACCTTCCAGTCAAAGGGCAGAGGCAGCTGTGCCCAAAGCCAAAAAAAAGAGAGAGAAAAGAGATACAGCTAGACAAGCAGGGAGGGTAAACAGGGTCAGATCTCCCAGAGCACTGAACTCACAGGAAAAGCTCAGGAAGCCAGGGAAGGTGGTAAGCAGGGAAGGGCCTGGGCCTTTTGTCATGGTTATCTGCCACGGGCCCCTTCCACCTCACCATTGTGATGTAGCTCCGCAGCCTCACCTGCATTCCAGCTTAGGACTTTCCTGGATAGTCCAAAGAGAGGTTTTTACCAGGAGGTGAGTGAGATGTGAGGCTGTGAAGCCTCAGCCAGAAGTGCGTTGCTCCTATCCTGTTGCCATAGTGCAAGAGAAGCCCTTCATGATGCCAACCACTGGCAACCACTGGGAAGAAAATCAATATGGAGCCTCTTTGAATTCTGGCACAGCTGGTGAATAGATGGCCTTTGGTCATCAGCCGTGAGTGAGGATCTTATGAGAGGAGGCTAACTGTCTCTGCTCCATGGCTTTGGGCCCTGAAAAGTCTTGAACTTTTGTTCCAAGTCCCAGCCACCTTTCTGTTTCTTGTTATATCACCTTTATCTCTGCACATTTCCTTCATCTTGGGAATTCTTTCCAGATTTGTACCTAAGAACTATTTCTTTTATTTGTAAATGTTCCTCCTGATCAACTAAGCCCATGATTCCTTTCCCTCTCTGAGACTTAACTTTGTATTCTCAACAACTTGAATTTTTTACTGGTCTGTGTCATTCTCTTCCCAAGACACTGGATATAAAATGTCCAACTAACTACATGGGCAAAGGCCAAGCAGTAGCAGAAAGTAATGTTATTCTACCATCATAAGACTCCCTCTTTGTAAAGTAGATCAGTTGATAGAATTGAAAGGCTCAAGTGGAAAGAGATGGTGAGGTGGACCCAGGCATTTGGGCTGGACATGAAAAGGATGTCCAAATTCCAAAGAGATGAGAGGGGACTTTGAGACATGGTGATAGCTTGAATATGGAGACCTTGGCAAGAGAGGGTCAAGGGCAATCTCACTATTATCTTTTCCATTTGGATGGGGTTGGGTACCTTCCCTATTAATGGGAAAGCAGAGATGAGGGTTAGATCATATGTTTAGTTTTTATTTCACCAAGTTTCTGATACTTTTGAGATGTTTAAATAAAGATGGACACTAGCCAGAGATATGGGACTCCTACTTAGTGGAGATGTATCTGCTCTGTAGAAATGACAGATATAAAAAGATAGGATGAAGGTGTTTAAGTGATCCATTATACCATGTGCTATTAACTGTAGCTAAATAACAATTTATTGTGTATTTGAAAGTTGAGAGTAGTTTTTTGTTGCTATTTGTTTTTGCCAGTACTGAGTCTGAACTAAGGCTTCTCACTTGCTAGGCAGGGGCTGTAGTGCTTGAGCCATGCCTCCAGCCCTTTTTGCTTTTGTTATCTTAGAGATAGGGTCTTGATTTTTGTCCAGGCCAGCCTGGATTGCAGTCCTCCTAGTTTACACTTCCCACCATTGCTGGGATGACAGGTGTGTGGACCACACCCAGCTATTTTCTGTTGAGATGGGAATCTCAGTACCATTTTATTGAGGCTGATCTGGAACCATGGTCTTCCCAATTTCGGTGTCCCAGGTAGCTAGGATTACAGGCATGAGTTACCATTACCCAGATGAGAGAGTTTTAAGTGGATGACTATGTGCAGAAGTGTGTGTTAAGTAGCTTGATTCAGCCATTCTCTAATGTAGGCACATTTCATTATGTCTGATGCCCTCCCTAAATAGTTACAATTGTCTATATGTCCATTAAAATAAGTAATTATAGCAAACAAATAAAAAAATTAAAAACAATGGCAGCCGTAAAGGAGATTGCCCACGGCTAATGAGAAGGGGCTGGGCCACCAGGATAACTCCAGGTGAGAAGAAGAAATGGAGCCTGCAGAGTCTAAAGGGGTAATGCCCCACTGGTAGAAAGAGAAGTAGTCAGCATGCCATCCAGGATCCAAGGGAAGCCATGGTTCCAATGATGGGACACAGTCATCAGTGCCCAGAATTGTTAAGGCTCAAGGATGTGAAGAACTTCATTGCGGTTTGTCCCCCAAGGGACTGTGTGTTGGAAGCTTGGTCTTCAGTGTGGTAACATTTTGAGGTGGCATCTTTAAGAGGTGAGTCTTTGTAGGAGGTCCTTAGGTCCATTGTGGGCACACCTGAGAAAGGATTGAGGTATTCCTCTTGGGACCCTGGTAGGTCTCTCTAGGGGGTTGTGTTCTAAGAGCCTGATCTGGCCCCACCCAACCTCTGTCTGGCTTCTTGTTGCAAGACATGTTCCTTCCCCTAAATGAGCTCTACCATATGCCATGGGGCCTCACATGAACCTATGTCATGGCACTTGGATTTCAGCGTACAAAGTTGTGAGCTAAATAAACCTCTTCACAAGTAGCCTGCTTCATATATTTCGGTCTAATACAAATTTAAAACAGCCATTGGGTTAAAGGACAAGTAAGTCATTGATGAGCCAATGGCACTGTTGGTAGAGAGGGAGAGGAGGAAGCCATTGATGTGAACTTCACTGTGAGTGGGAAGTGAAGAAATAGGGACAAAAAATACAGCATAGACCTCTCTTTGCAAGGGTAGGTGATCTTCCAGCTGGTGTGGCTATGGCTGGGAAAAGAGCAATCAGGTGACAGCTGGAGGGGCTGTGGAATCCAGGGATGGCATTTACATGTTTGCTTATTTCCTTGAAGACATAAGTTTTGAGCATGTTCAGAGTCACTAGGAAAGAGTAGTTGTTGAGGTAAAAAAGGGAGGGGATGATTGTTAGAGTGTGCAGTTGCTTCCTGAAAAGTTAGGAGATGATCCAGAGCTTGGGGGTTGGGGAGAAGAGAATCGTCTAGGAGAGGAGGAAGATCACCCACCATTCACCAGCAGAGGAGGGAGAATAAACAGGATCTGTGCAAATAAGGATGGCTTGAGGCCAAGAAGGTTTTATTCCCAGGGAATGACCCCCACAAGCAGGAGGCACCATCTTGCTGAGGAGGTCACTCACACACTTGAGGAAGAATGTTTTAAAGTAAGTCTCTAGGAGTGGGAAACCAAAGTAATAGAAGAGACTTACCCAAAGAGCTTAGCAGGTTTGGGAGATCTTCTGGGGTTGGCAATCTTAGATACAGAACACCTTGTGATGCAAGCGTGGGGTGGTTGAACTGGACTCTCTCTGCCTATCTAAATGATAGACACACATACCATTCCTGACCTATGCAAACCTTATCAGTCCAGAGAGAATAACTTTTAGAGTCAGGTATGGTGATGCACACTTGTAATCCCAGCACTTGGGAGGCTGAGGCAGGAGTATCATGAGTTCCAGGCCTAGCCTGGACTATCGAGATCCTGTCTCAAATTTTAAAAAACGATGATAGTTTTGTGAAGGCTATACATAGCTATCTCTATCTTCCCTACCAATCTGCACACACTCTGAGAGTATAGCTTTTCTGACATTTGTTCTATTCTCCTTCTACTATCTTCTTACAGTTCTAGGCAGAGAGCAAGTCAATGGCATTTTAACAAAGGAGCTGAAACCTGTGAAAGCATTATAAAAACCTGGCAGGGTGCAAGACAAAACCACATGTGTAATTGTTACCGCATCATTCAGTAAGTCTAATATGGATAATATCAACCAAGTTCTTTCTGAGTGTTTTTTTTAATTCAAATTGCATGTACACCAGTACCTTATTTGCTCCTGAAATCACTAATGAGGTGGATATTATTAGTCTCCTTTTCAGTCCAAGAATCAGGTGTTGCTCACTGAAAGTCAAAGAACAATGGTGAATCAGAAGTGAAGCTGGAATCCACCTTGTCCCATCAGTGAGCAAAGATGTCAAAACTTGACTCTATCCAACGCAGAGCAATCATCTTCAAAGCTGATAATGGGAGATGAAAGCCCCAGGCTTGTGTTTTTGGGTGGATAGCATGGTTTTTAAACTTCAGTGCCTAGTCTTATCATTTGCACACTTGGCCATCCCTTCCAAGGCTGAGATGTGTCAGGACCCCAGAGAACCAACCGCCTGTGGCCACTTCTGTCTCCCATAAGGAGAAAAAACTGCAGTGGATGGTGTTTGTCCAAAGTAATTTCCTTCATTTAATGCTGCTGGGATAACCGTGATAGAACAAAACCCTGCCTGGGGGAAAGGACATTTTCTTAGATGTGTAGAGGCCAGAACCTCGTGGTCAATGTCTGACCACAGTCTATGAATCTAAAACTAATCTCAGAGAGCCTGAGGCTGGCTGGAGGAACCCACTAAATGTGTCATTTTTCCATGCGTTTTGAATTAAAAACATTGTCCACACAAGAGTCCCCATGCACCTCCCATGTGTGCTAATTTTTTGCCAAGATTAGCAGGAAAGAAATACTGAAACAAAATGCCAAGGACTTTGACGGATCTGTTTTTCAGAGATGAATTAGGAAGGAACAATCCACTAAGAAATTGGGTCATTGATAGCGGAAGGAGAAAGCGGGTCTTATTTCCCTTCCAAAGAACACTCCCTCCCTTCCTTCCTTCCTTCTTCCTTCCCTGCTTTATCCCTCCCTCCCTCCCTCCCTTCCTTTCTTCCTTCCTTCAGTGTGATTCCAGGAATCCATATCATACTTTGGAAGACGTCCTTGATTTTAAGGGAGAAATTTGTTACATGCATTCTAAGCCAGGCTGTGGCTGAGTCTATTGCATTTCTTAAGTATCTAGAAACTATCAAGAGGATGTATTAAGCTAAAAGACCCATGTTAATGCAACATTAGAGAACTTGATTAGAGACCAGCACTGAGGAAAATCATTTTCAGTTTCGCACATGCTACATTGCACATGTAATATGTTGTGTTTGATGCTATTTGTCATTTATTAAATGTATATGCTAATATGAAGTGTTTCATTTCAATCTCGTGCCACACTCACACTCCGGAAATCTGATTTCCTGAGCACTTCCATGAGCCAAGGCTGAGGAACAAAGGAGCATTCTTCAAATATCTATTTATGGGGGTCTACTGCGCTTCATACATTAGGTATACAATATATCCCGAAGACTATAACTGAGTCAGGTACAGGCTCTGCCCTCCAGAGGTCTATGGTTCAGTAAGGAGAGGGACACAGCTAATTACATACACTGTGTCAAAGGCAGTCACACTGGCCAGCAGATGCATTCATCCTGGTGGGGAGAAGCCTCTCAGAGGAGACAGCATCTAAGCTGGGCACATGTGTTCATGATTCCAGTTTACTCAGAAGAATATCACAAATCAGTCTTAGCAATTTTTAAAAGGAACAGACTGTCAACAGGAGTTTCTTATGGATTTGAAGTCACTTTGGGAACAAACTTGATACATGTCAGAATACAGCAGTCCTCCTTCATCTGTGGGGGCTATGTGCCAAGACCCCCAGTGGATACCTGAGACTATGGGTATACCCAATTCTGTATGGGTTTGAATCTGAGTGTGCCTTGAAGGCTTATGAGTTAAGGGCTTGGTCCTAGCTGATGGGCTTTTGACATGTGGTTGGGTTATGAGGGCTCTAGCTCCTCAATGGATTGATCCATTGTAAATTCATTCTGAATGGGGCCTGGATGGAGAAGTGGGTCCTGGGGGTGTGAGTTTGAAAAGGACATTTTGCCCCAGATCTCTCTCTCCCTCTCTCTCTCCCTCCTTTCCGCCCCGCCCCGTCCTGTCCATCATGAAATTAGCAGCTCTGTTCTTCCACATGCTTTCCTCCCTGATGTTCCACCTCACCACATCGGACTCCGAAGCAACACAGTCAAGTGCTCATGGACTGAAACCTCTAAAACCATGAGCCAAAATAAATCCTTCCTTCTTTCACTTGTCTTCTCAGGGATTTGTTTGATGAAAACTGACTAACATACGGAGATGTACATGTCTATGGTAAAATTTAAGAGCAACAGTAAATACTAATACAACAGAAGAACAGTGGTAACATCTACGATCATCAGAGTTATATGAATCTGTCCCTCCTAAAATATCTCCATGTACTGTTCTTATCCTTGTTGTGATGACATGAGATGACACGGTGTCTCCAAATGAGATGAATGAGGGGAGTGATGCAAGCCTTATGAGTGCATTAGGGTGCTACATAAGAGCTACTGAGCACAAGCACCAGTGCCACACCCTGGCAGTCTGATAACCAAGATGGCTACTAAGTGACTAACATGTCACGCACACAGCATGGATGCAGCGAGCAAAGGGATGCTTGACAGTGCAGGTGGAGACAGGCAGGATGGCACGGGCTTTCTCCGTGCTATTCAGAGCAGTGTGCAGTTCTTCCTGGACTTTTTCCATTAAATATTTTCAGACCACAGATGACCACCAGAAACTGGGACCATACGTAGTGAGGAGGACGAATGGCGCTGGATAAAGAGTGTGCAGTGTCATAAAAAAAGTGTGTCCCACAAAGTCCTGAGGCTGCCACCTGGAGAACATGACAAAGGGTCTAGACAAAGAGATGAAAGTAAAAAAAGTCATAAGAGATTTTTGTCCTGAAATAATTGTTAATCTAAAAAAATCTCATTATATACTTTCCAGGCCACATTCCCCCAAGAAGACACAGTCTGGTGTCACTTTCATCTGGGGATCGGGAAATTTAAGTCCCACCAAATAAAAGGTAAAGGGACAGAAGCTAACAAAAAAGTCATCTTTTGATTATGTCACAAGCCATGCTTGTTTATGTAGCTCCATGAAATAATCTGTAAGTAAAATAATCGAAGACTTTAACACTTAAAATGTGGCCTAGTGTCCCCTGCTATAATTTATTTAACTATTTCTCAGTAATGTTCATTTTCATCTCTCTAGGCTTTTTCCTGTTTATAAATCATGTTTCTATGAATATATATCATTTTGTCTTCTTGTGATGGTTTCTAGTGCTTCCCTCCGATGAATCCCAGAAGTACAATAATAGAGGTGACGTTTTCTCTTTGTCCTCCAAATTGGTTGAGTCTCTTATTTAGCTATTTTTTTTTTAAATTCTGTTAGCTTACTTGGAGCTTTTTGTCATTGTATAAGCATTCTCCTGCATTTCTGAGTGAGTATCATATATTTGATATACATTTTTTTCTATCAGACTTTCCTTACTTTGAGGTGATTCCTGACTATATGCATTTTATGAAATTTAGTAAAATTAAATATATTCATCTTTTCTATTTTTAAGCAATTATTGAAGTAAATTCCATAGTTCCTTTTGGCATTCTTGTGGTTTGATCTCTGTATATGTGTGTGTGTGGTGATTTAATAGATCTTAAGTTCATTTGTGAATTTATTGTGAGTACCAGCTCCCCACATTTCTTGAATACCCTATCTCTACTAATTGTTAAACATCAGTGTGTGTCATGCTAACTCCAATATACACAGGGATCTGTTTCTGGAATTTCTAGTCTATTTTAGCTATTTGTATATTCTTAAGCAATTCCTTACTTCTTTAATGATTAGTGCTTCATAAATTTGATATTAGGTGGAGAAAGCCCATTCCTTTGATCATTTACTTCAAAATTTCACGGCTGTCCACAGATAGTTATCTTCCATTTGAATTTTAGAATCTCCTTGCCAATTTCCATAACCATCTCATTGCAATTTTTATTGGGGTTATATTAAATTTTTAGATAATTTTGGAGAGAAGTAACATTTTCAAAATAGATTTCCCGGTCATGAACATTAAGTAATCTTCCATTTATATTCAAGTCAATCTGTTAAATGTTAGAGTTTTCCATAAAGGTTTATATTATTCACTCTCAAATTTATTTACTCCCAGCTACAATATTTGATGAATTTGTTGCTATTTCGAACAAAGTGCATTGTGCTTGGTGTATAAGAAAGTTTTTGACTTTTTCCATATTAGTCTGATCTCTGGCCACTCTGCTGAAGTCTTGCATCAATATTAATGGATTGTTAATTATGTCAATTCTTAATAGATCCTCTTGGATTATTTAGATTAGTTAATTATATCATCTTCAAGACAGTTTTGTTTCTTTCCAACATCATTTCTCTCCTTTTCTCCCTTGCTCATGATTAACACATCTAGTGAAAGGCTGAGTAGTAGCAGGCATTTTTATGTCTTCTTACTTTAATGAGAATGTTCAGCCAATGCTTTATGTACTTGCTGTACTGTTTCAGATATTTTCTTGCATCCTGAGTTTCTTATTTTTATCACAGATATGGTGAGTGGCAGATATTTTTAATGCTGTCAGACAGCTATTAAGATAAATAAATGGTTTTACCACTTACTTTGGTAATGATATAAATCATATTAATGGATTTTATTATGTAGAAATGCCCAAATTCTACATATGTCTCTAACTCTGAATTTTCCAAGAGACTCTATACCTTTTTTTTTAAATAACCAATTGCTTTATTGACAGCCCTGCTGTGATGAGCACTAGACTTCTCAAATTTGACATAGCCAAATCACAAACTTTTGATTCCTTTTCCAAACCTCTTCCTTCAGTAATTCATGTCAATTCATGACAAGCCATCCACCATGTTGCTCAATGCAAAACGCTGACGCTCTCTCTGTAATTCCTAATCCATTAGTAACACCATGCCTCTATCTGGAACTGCAGGCGCCTTTCCTTTCACCCCTGTCACCCAGGTCACAACATTGTCACCAGGTGGCTGCAGTTGTCCTGCAACTGCTCCTACATTCTGTTCCCAAAGAGTACAATGGGGGATACTCTCGTTCAATGGACGCATGCTTTTCCTGTCACATTTAAAATGAAATCCGTAACTGTTTCTGTGGCTTACAAAGCACCTCAAAACTTTGTCCGTGATACTCTCCCCCAACGCAAAGCCATTTCCCATTACTTTCTCCTTGTTCACTGGTGACAGCCACATGGATCTCATTGCAGTTCCCTGATGTTACCAAGTTACCAAGCCCACTCCTAACTTAGGACCCTGGCAGTTGTTGCCTTGCATGGAAAATTCCCTCCTTCCATGGGTGTTCACGGGGTTCCCTTCCTACTTCATTCATGTCTTTGCTGGAATACCACCCCATCAGAGCAGTCCTGGTGGTCATGCTCTGGTCCATATCTGTCATCTGTGTCCTTACCCTGCTTTGATTTTTATCATCTGACTATGTCATATACTTTAATCTTGTCCATTGCAATGTCTCTCATGATATTGAAAATTTCAACAGGAATTTTCTGTCTGCCTGTTTTACTTACTGTGTCATTCCCACTGCCTAGAATAATTAAGATGTATCCAGAGCCTACAAAATATCCTGGGGCAAGAGAAAACTCAACTTTAAGAATCACTGCATTAAATGCTTATATTTAAAAAGGGCAAAGGAATTGGTAATCTAAACTTCTGCCCAGAAAAAAAAAAGTAAAACGAAGAAAAAAGAACAAGTTAAACCCAAAGCAAGTAAAGGAAGAAAATAATTTTTAAAAATCAGGGTAGAATTCTCGATAATGAAAGACAGAAAAAAAATCAAAGAAGCCAATAAAAATTTTAAACTTCTAATTATGTGACTAAGAGAGAGGTGAACGTTGAGAATAAAAGAAAAAAACAATACAGCAGAGTATCTGTTTATTATTATTATTGCTCAAAATAGACTTCAAAACAAGAAAGATTTCCAGAGAGGGGTAAGACCCAAGCTCAACATGTAAGTACAAAACAACAGATTTTCAAAACACATAAAGTAATATTGAGAACTGAAGAGAAGCAGGCAGACCCCAAATTATAATTGGAGATTTTAATATTCTTAGTGTGTAGTAGAATAGGCAAAAATCAGAAAGGGCCCAGAAGACTGGAACTACGCCATCAACCGTCTTGACTTCATCATCACTTTTACCTCCAACCCTCAAACAGCAGGATGCATGTACTTTCTTCAGACACTCAGAGGGTAAGCACCAAGACAGACTGTATTTTAAGCCACACAAATTTCTAGTAAACTGAAAAGGATTGGAATCAGAGTAGTTTCTTTTGCTTCAAGAGAATTAAAGGCAATAAAACAGAAAAATAAGTGGAAAAAAATCACCAAATACTCAGAAAATCAACTAATGCTTCTAAGTACCCTATGAGTCAAAGCAAAAGTCATAAGAAAAAACTGGGCAGTATTTTAACAGAATTAAAGTAAAATTACTGTATGTCAAAATGGGTGTAATATAGCTTAGACAGCAGTATGTATTGACATGCTTATATCCGAAAAGAACAAAGTTCAAAAATTGATGTTCTAAGCTCTTACCTCAAACATTTAGACAAAGTTTTTCTAGAGCCCAGCAGCCCAACACCGTACTTATCGTTAATGATACACATAAAATTGGTGAAATGGTAGCTCTTGTGTCCTTTGTCTTTACCACAATAAAAGAAGAGCAAACTGAAGACAAAGTAAATAGAAAAAAAAATGACTTCATAAAAACAAGAGCCATTAAAACTCCATAGTAGGGGACAGGATAGGAAAATGACAAGTTTTGATATTTTGTGCAATATGCATGTGTGGCAGTATCATAATGACCCCCCAATAATATGTACAATTAATAATCTAATCAAAGCAAAATAATTATAAAAAGAAACTTCAAAATCTTCAATACTAGACAGAGGAAAAGATAATGACCCAAGCCTTTATTTTTTCTAAAGATATCAATAAATTTGATGAAGCTTCAGGTTAACTGGTCAAGAAAACAAAAGAGAAGTCAGATGTTAATACCGTGAATGAAAGAGGGGACCCACATCATTTCCTACAGGCATCAGAATTGGGCCACTTCCAGCCACTCTGTGACAGATGACTTGATCAAACTAACCAAGGTAGATATAGAAACTCTGAATAGCCCTTTGCTTAAGATTGAATCCATCTTTCCCCCAATGGAAACTCCAGTCCCAGAGGGCTTCTTTGGGATTTTTTTAAATTTAATTAACTTATTTATATATTTTTTTATTATTGTTTCACTGGGGGATACATTGTGACATTTACAAAAGTTCTTACAATTTATCATAGTTGAATTCACCTCCTCCATCATTCTCTTTTGTTCCCCCTCCTCCCGTTCCTGGAATAGTTTCAGCAGGTCTCATTTTTCCATTTTCATACATGAGTACATAATATTCCACCACATTCACCCTCCTACACCCTTTCCTTATATCCTCCCCCTCTCACTGGTACCAGCCTCCCCTCCACAACCCCCCCACCACAGGACCTCTTTTGCCTTCCTGTTCTCTATTCTTGAAAATTGATATTTTTGTTTGTTTAAGATAGCTACACAGGGAGTTTCCTTGTGGCATTTCCATGTATCTATGTATTATAACCCAAATTGGATCATCTCCTCTATTTTTCTCCTTTCCACCTTAGTCCCCTTCTTATAGTGATTTCAACAGGTTTAAGAATTCTCTATTCATTCTTGTATAGAAAGTACATCAACCATATTCACCTTCAAACTTCCTTCTTTTTCCTTCCCTCTCTTGTATGTGACCTCCCCTTAGTGTGACCTATTTTTCCTAACATTGCTTGTATTTATGTTGGGTCTATATTCCACATATGAGAGAACACAAGCAGCCTTTAGCTTTCTGAATCTGGCTATGTCAGGATCAGGTGATGTTTTCCAGTTCCATCCATTAAGAAGAAGATGGATCATGTACAAACATTTACAGAAATTAGAAGAGGGGGTAAAACTAACCAGCTCATGAGGCTAACATTACCCTTGCACCAAGAATATTACATGAAAAAAAAAAACACCCAAAAATTAGACACCAACATTGTTTATGAATACAGGCTTAAAAATCCTTAGCAAGATATGAATTGAGAAATTTGTTAATATTCCCCATGGCCAACTGGGGTTTACATGGCTAGGAGGGGAATTTGCAGACAGCCCCTACTCTCCTGGGGTGGGCTGCTCTAGGGCACAGCTCCCCTCTCTCTTGTCACACATTTGTCCTGACCTGGATGTTCTCTTGCTCCCCCATTGGCTGATACCCACTGAAACCCAAACACCAACAATCAGATCACCATTCTGTCTTTATGCAAGTCATGTTTAATCAGTCCCTTTTAATTTGTAGATACATAAATGATCTTTAATTACTTAAGAACAACCTTAACTCAAAAAGTAACAGCTGACATGTGTTAATCAAGGTGTCCTTGTTACCTATTCCACACCAGAACATCTTGTTCCTCTCACATTTTACCTGTATTTCTCCTCAAAAAAATTTGCTCAGTGCAGACTTCAGAAAACTGGGGAAACTGAGTAGCACAAAGGTAAAGAATCATCCATGTTACCAACAAGCAATATCCATGGATTCTCTTTTGTATGTAGCTCCGGTGATATGCAGAATGCCTCATTATTATGCAAATTTATTCATGTTTGGTTCTTTTTTTTTCCCTTGTAACATCTTAGGTAAGAGTAACATCGGCCTCATGAGTTAGTGAGCACCACCTCCTCCTGTTAGTCATGTTTAGAAAAGAATTAATTTGTTTCCCCTGATATTCAATTTTCCCCAAACCATTTTACTCATAAATAACACTGCTTGCATCATACAATAAACAATTTTATAGCTTTTAGTCTTTTGTGATCTTTTTACTCTTCTCATCCATAGACTGTTTTGCATCCATTGGTTTTTAAATATTACTGAGAAAAATTACAACTTTAACTAGCTTTAGTACTCAGTAGTGCAAGATTTCTCTCATATTTTTCCTTTCTTCAGCCTACTTTGTTCATTTTTTTTGTTCTTCTAGATGAAAAGTATCAAACTTTTTTTCAATTTGCCAAACCTTCACTTGGAAGGCTCATTGGGATGGCATTATGTTTTGGAGACTGACTTAAAGAACAAATACACTTTCCCAGTCATGTGTCCCCATTTGTTGACATTCATTTTGCTCAGTAATATTTTGCTTTGCTCGATTGCCTTGTAGATAGTCCATATTTTTAAAAAGGTATTCTTTGGGGGAAAAGGAACCCTCATACACTGTTACTAGGAATGTAAATTAGTACAACCACTATGGAAAACAGTATAGAGGCTTCTCAAAAAACTAAAATAGATCTGCCATACCATCCAGCAATTCCACTGCTAGGGATGTACCCAAAGGAATGTGACTCAGATTACAACAAAGACACCTGCACACCCATGTTTATTGCAGCACTATTCACAATAGCCAAGCCATGGAAACAGCCAAGATGCCCCAGCACTGACGAATGGAGTAAGAAAATGTTGTATTTGTACACAATGGAATTTCACTCAGCCACAAAGAAGAATGAAATTTTGTCATTTCCAGGCAAATGGAAGGAACTGGAGAACATCATCTTAAGTGCAGTTAGCCAGGTTCAGAAGCCAAAGGCCTCATGTTTTATCTTATACATGGAAGACAGACCCAATACAAATATGGCAGTATTATGAAAACCAGGTCACACGAAGGGAAGGTCACATACAAGAGAGGGTGGGTAAAAGAAAGTTAAGAAGGAGAATATGGTTGATGAACTGTCTATACAAGAATGAATATAGAATTTTTAAACCTGCTGAAATCATCATAAGAAGGGGACTAAGATAGAAAGGAGAAAAATAGAGGAGATAAATCATTTAGGGTTATAATACATAGATACATGGAAATGTCACAGTGAAACTCTCTGTATAGCTATCTTACACAAGCAGAAATGTCTTTTTTAAAAAACAGAACAGGAAAGTTAAATAGCTCCTGTCTGGGGGTTGACACCAGTGAGATGATATAAGGAAAGGGTGAAGGAGGGTGAATATGGCGGAATATTATGTACTCATGTATGAAAATGGGAAAATGAGACCTGTTGAAACTATTCCAGCAATGGGGGGAGAATAAAAGAGAATGATGGAGGGGTGAATTCAACTATGATACATTGTAAGAACTTTGGTAAATGTCACAATGTACCCCCAGTACTACAATAATTAAAAAAAATTAAAAGTAAAGAAAAAGTATTCCTATTGGCTATTTCTATGTAATCATTGTGCTTTTTGAAATGTGTTTAAAAAGCAGCAAAGTTGCACAACTTTGTTCTGTGACTGATCAATGTCAGTCCCCAGCCCCTTCCAGGCAGGCCAGGAAAACTCTCCTATGGAATTCCAGCACACTGAAGCCCTTCCCATCTCCCGGGACTCGAGTCTGGCATTTTGTGTTATCTTTTTGCTCTTTAGCTTTGCAAAGAGCTGACTTCTACATATTTCTGCTGAGTCTCAGTAATGAAAGCAAGAGCTACAGCGAGATAGCTTCCCTAATCAAATAGATGACACAAAATAACTACAGCTACATGAGGAGTGAGCTCAGTGCTCCTGGTTACAGATTCATATCTTGTAGGAGCTTTCTTTATATCGGTCTCAGGTGCAGTGAGCTATGAGTACTGTTGATAGATAGATAGATAGATAGATAGATAGATAGATAGACAGACAGACAGATAAGAAAACTGACATTTACAGGTTTTATGCACCTGGTGTGAGGCAGTCTGCATCAGGAGCCCGTACACACAAAACTACACACTTTCATTTCCATAAAAGTGAAGAATTCCAAGACTAAGGTGAGCCTCTTCTGTCCTTCAGCAGGGTCAGGAGACAGACCTGCCACAGTGGGTGCCTCACTCCAATACTTTTTACACCTCCATTCTCTCCCTCCAAAGGCTCTGAATCCTTTCTAAATATGTGCAAAAGAAACTGTTTAACTACAGATTAATCTAATATAGATGGTTTTGTCTCCTTGGAGTCATAAGATCCCACTCTTGTCACTAATTCTCAGAAGACAATGCCTCTAACATTTCTTCCGCTGTAGCTACACTGGATTCATACTCAAATTCCTTGCATTCTGCTATATGGCCTTTTCTTGGGGGGGAGCAGTACTGGGGTTTGAACCCAAGGCCCATGCTTGCTATAGGCAGGTGCTGTACCAGGAGTCCTGTACTGCCTTTTCATGAGGCCTCTTACTTCCTTTTCTTGCCAAGTTACATTGGCTGCATTCCCCAAAGAATAATGCTGACAGTTGCCATTCTTTTTGTTTTTGGCCATAACAGACACACTTCCAATGTTTTATAAGTATGTCTAGTAGTAATGAATGGGTCAAAAAATATTTTTACAGGTCTTAAAATATTCCTGCGGGGGACGCCAATGGCTCACACTTGTCATCCTAGCTTCTTAGGAGGCAGAGATCAGGAGGACTGTGGTTCAAAGCCAGCCCAGGCAAATGGTTTGTGAGCCCTATCTCAAAAAATACCCATCACAAAAAAGAGCTGGTGGAGAGGCTCAAGTGGTAGAGTGCCTGCCTGGCAAGTGTGAGCCACGAGTTCAAACCCCAGTGCCACCAAAAAAAAAATTATGTGTGTGTGTGTGTGTGTGTGTGTGTGTGTGTGTGTGTATATTCCTAATCCACTTTAGCAGAAATGATTTTTAAATTTTATTGGATGACTTTTAGCAATTAAGGAAATTCATCTTTCCTTTTGCTCTGTCCTATCGATGTTATTACATATATTAATAGATTTTCTAATGTCAAGTCATCTTTGATATCTGAGAATAAAAAAGTTTCCTTGCCATGGCAGTGTTTTTTGTTATAATACGGTGCCGGGTTTGATTCTAGTGTTTTAACATTTAAGAATTTCAATCTATTTTCTTACGTGACAGAGTCTGTGGTTTTGTTTTTCACTTTTGTGGTTTATAGACTGATTCAAATATCAATACTTTGCTGGCTATCTTAAATAAATTATGAAGCATTATCACAGGACTGCTCTGCTTAGGGAAGTTTTGAAATAACTGCCCATGCTTGAATTGGAAAAAAAAAATTAAAGGAAAATTTTCTATGGGTTTTGTTTATGTATTTCTTTGTTTGACTTATTTATTTTTTAACAGCATGTGTATTTGGGTCTATGAATTCTTTCCTAGGTTCTTGTTGTTGCATCTCATGGGTTTGATTTATAGTGAGATAATTATCTTTTGTTTCAAATTTTTAATAATTACAGATTAGAGGGTTCCATTTGCAAACTATTTCTCCTCCAGATTAGAAGGCGTAGAGTTTTGCTAGAATATACACTACTTCCTTTCCACATTAATTTTCTTAGCAAAAGGGATCCACCATCAATCTAGATAATTTCCTAACATTAATTCCTCAGTCTTTGTGACATGTGCCTTTGAGCTCTGAGAGTCACTCTAGTGAGTCGAGAGAGGTTCGAAAGGATATACATGATTGCCAAGCCTCTTTCTTAGCTGTGAGCTGTGTCCAGTGTTGATTCAACATCCAAGAAGCCACTCATCCTTCAGTCATTAATGGTACAGCACTTCCTGGGAGGGAGACCGTTCCTGCTCATCACTCTGCGTTCCGGTTCTACCCTACAACTTCAGTCACATCCTCAGTGTCTTTGGAAACAATTTTCCTTTTCCTCTACAACATAAGCTCTGTGAGGTCCAGTACACATCTGCCTCAGTTGATAGCCTTGCACATAGTCCTCCTGGAGGTCAAGGAGCTCGTCTCCTGTCTCATCCCACTCCACACAGTTCTAGATGCAGAGTAGTCACCATTTTTCAGAAAAGTGCACGGGACTGACTTGTTTTCCATTTTCCAATGATTTCAATTCAGGTCTTCAGAAACTGAGTTTCTCTCTTTTTTTTTTTTTTTGTCCAAAATATGAGAGTTGACAGCTGGAAGTAAGCCCAAATGCTACTGCTAACAGCGCCAGTGCAGTCTGTGATCAGAAGACTTACAAATTCTTTGTGTCCTGCTGGGAAGAATCCATGGCAGGACACATGGGTGTAATGGAGTTTATTAAAAGTTAGGGAGGGAAATACAAAGGGGAGCACGGGGGGACCAGGTGGAAGCTGAGAGAGCATGTTTCTGCTCTTCAGGTGCTTTTAAAACCCTCATAACCTACGGGAGGGGAGAGCCAGGTGATTCCCACCAATAATCAGTGCGTGGGGAGGCGGAGGGGGAGGGGGAGAGGGGAGGGAGAGGGGAGGGGGAGGGGAGGGGGGAGGGGGGGCAGGTGTTCCCAGCCAGGTGATGGTGGTTCCTGAGCCAAATCATGGTTAATCTAAGATGTAAGATTTTTCCTATGAGTCCCGAACTTTCCCTAATTTTAGCATCACTACTTCACATAAATATAACTATCAGAAAAATATTGTTTTTAATTCCAGGAAAATATATTTTCCTTGTTTCCTTGGGTTCTTCTTAATTTTACAACTATCTCTAAAAATAAAAAGAGAGTTCTTTGTGTCTAAGCTTATTCCTGCTTGTTACTGTCAGGATGTTGGTGTTTGTTTTCTCCCTGGGTATTTGTAACTGTTCCTCTATAATTACTTCCTGGCCAAACT
The DNA here is from genome assembly GCF_047511655.1 of Castor canadensis. Classification (NCBI taxonomy): domain Eukaryota; kingdom Metazoa; phylum Chordata; class Mammalia; order Rodentia; family Castoridae; genus Castor; species Castor canadensis. The sequence continues at coordinate 2,887,242 of NC_133401.1, read as the reverse complement.
TTTACTTGTCTGACAGGGAGACCGACAGAAAGACAGACAGTTAGTGCCCCTTTAAACTCAAGGAACCTCTTGATGGGGACTGATCCAGCAAACAGAATTCTTTGCAAAGACCAAGGTTTTAAAGGCAGAAACTGGATCACAAAATTGTCTGTTGAGGCTATCTCCTTTGTCCTCTGGAACTTACAAGGGCCAAGTAGACAACTGTTTAGGTGGCAGGGAGAACTTCTGACAGACTTCCCTACCTCCAGTTCTCTTCTCCACATGTCAAATTCGGGTCTCACGATTGTGTGACCCAGCGACCGTCAGCTCGGAAGACTTCAGTCATATCATGTCCATGTTAACTGTCGAGGCACAGGGCCCACGGTCAGCCACTGTTAGGGTTTGGCCATAAAGTGTTACAGACAGAAGTCTTGACTGTCAGCTGATGCAGCTTTTGAGAAGTAATCGGATCATAGGTGTTAGAGGGAACAAAAGGAAGCCACATTAGAACCACATCCCCTCCCCCTTGAAGGTGACTTACTGGAAACTCTCCACCTGGCCCTAAAGAAAAATAAACATCCACCTTTAGCCATTTACTAGAAACTCAACACCTGGCCTAGAAGCAATGACTTGCCCTTAATCCATTATCTTGGGTCAGAGGGTCATTGAGGATTTTCCCACCCTGGGACTTCTCCACCCACCTCCTATATCTACCCCCAGTCCGTAAGCAGCTGTGGGCTCCAGCTCTCTTGCTGGGGACCCCTCCACAGGACCACTTCCCCACAGTAAACCCTGTGCTGACATTGGGCTGTCTTCCCGCCTATCTGTAGGACCTCTGACCACATAAATGGGTTCATCTATTGATGGGTTCATAATTTGATGGTGTCATTGGGAGGTGATGGAAACTCTGAGGTGGGTCTGGCTTGAAGAAACAGGTCTTAAGGGATGTGCCTTTGAAGACTATATCTTGTTCCTGACTCCTTCTGTTCTCTCTGTTTTGTGAGGTCAGCAGCTTTTCTCTACCATGCTCTTCCGCCATGATGTTTTGGCCTCATCTCAGGCCCATGGCAATGGAACCAGCCAAACATGGACTGAAACCTCTAAAACCATGAACCCAAATACATCCTTCCTTCCTTAAGTTGCTTTTCTGAGGTATTTTGTTTCAGTGATAAAAAACTGACCAACCCAGGCTTGATAGGTAGTGGTTAGACGTAAGTGGAGGTTACAAGAGTAAAACAAGAAGAAATCATTTTAATTCAACTTCCCAGTTCCACTAACTTCTATCTAAAATCAGGTAGCCAGAGCCCAGGGACTATCACAGGATGCTTTGAAGGTAGCCATGATCCTAAAGCTTAATTCACTCCTGACCCAAGAGTAATACACACCCTAAATATCAACTAGGTCTAGTCCAGGGAGGTTTTCACAAGTGAATTTAACAAAACAAAAACTCAAACAAGAGCTAGATATAGCAAAGGCTAGGAATTTGAAACAGAAATTCTCCACCAATCAGAGCAGGAAAGGAGATTACTCAACGTCTCTCTTCACAAGACAATGACCCAAACACTTAGGAAGTCACCCCAGGGACCAAAATGATCCAAAGTAAGAGTTTCTCAATAAATATTCCAACCTTAAAACCTGACCCCTTGTTCTCGTGTTAGAGACAACCCGCTTTCAGTCTGTTGAAAGTGTATTCCTTTCTTAATCAACTTTACTATTATTTTTATTACATCTTTTGATTCTTGCCTGAATTCTTCTCCTGCCCAGGTAATTTTCAAGGTCATTTTCCCACTAACAGTCTCCAACATCTTAAAGTTCTTGTTGCATGGGGCTTAAGACAGATAAGTTTAGAAGGAGGAGAGGAGACCATGGAAAATGCCCAGTGCTCAAGAAAACCGTGTGGGAAAAGCTATTTTTCCTCTGCTCTGACACCATAGCAATGTACACAGAAGACCTCTGTGGTCTCAGAGGATGTGGGGATCTGTCCCCACCAGCAAGCAAGGACAGCAGCCAGACATCTCTTATTCAATTCAGTTCTGACACTGTCCACTCAGAGACAGCATCAAATCCAGCAAGTGTAGGGCTCAGTCCCCTAGACTGCCCATCCCCCACTTCTAATACCAACCACAAATTCCAGGTCTTTTACCTGTGCTTCTCACTGACCAGCTGTAAATCAGGATTAATAGATGAGACAGGGAAACTACATTATTTTAATAAACACTCAAAAGGTCAGACTCAGACATTGGAATGAGGAAGCAAAAACTGAAAAGCCAGAGCAGCCAGCCCCTCCTGTCTCCTTTTAGATGCTACATTACAGGAACAGGAAGACATAAAGGGGCTTGCTCCTGGGCTCCTTGGATGGGTGGAGAATCACCCTGTCTATCAGAGGAAGTCCCAAAGCACACCTATTGTCCCTGTTTTGGTGGGCCAGGATGACCCCTTCCTGTCTTAGCAGCCATCTCAGCCACCCAGATCCATTATCTGTGACCACGTGTGTTCCCCCAGCCCTCCAGTTTAGGACTAAGAGATAGGGCCACCTTTGAGCCTCTGCTCCCATTTCTTGCATGGAGGGGAGGAGCAGAAAATGTTTGTTTCTCCCCAGTTTTATCCTGTTATACTAAATTTCTTTCCATAGTAAACTTTACTATTATTTTTACCACATCTTTTGCATCTTGCTTGAGTTCTTTTCCTGCCACATGCAAGGACCAAGGTATTTATTAGTGCTATTTTTCCAGTAAAACCACCCCCCGCCCTTGGATTTGATTAATTTACTAGAGCAACTCACAGAACTCAGGGAAACACATGAACCCATTTACTATAAAGAATACGGATGAATAAGTGAACAGGGAGGTATGGGAAAGGTGTGCAGCTTTCATGCCCTCCCAGGGCCTCCAGAATCCTCCATGTGTTCAGCTTTCTGGTGCAGTCAGTGATCAGAAGACTTCCAAATTCTTTGTATCCCACCAGAAAGAATCCATGGCAGGACATGTGGGTGCAAACAGAGTTTATTAAAAGTTACGAAAGGGAAATACAAAAGGGAGCATGATGGGACCAGATGGAAGCCAGAAGCCAAGAGAGCGTGCTTCTGCTCTCCAGGTGCTTTTAAAACCTACTGTAACCCATGTGAAGGGAGAACCAGGTGACTCCCAGCAATAATCAGTGTGTGGAGAGGGGCAGGCGGTTCCCAGCCAGGTGAAGGCGGTCCCTGAGCCAAAGTGTGGTTAATCTAAGACGTAATATTTTTCTGTGAGTCCCAAACTTTCCCTAATTTTAGCCTACCTCAGAAGCTCTCGAAACCCTGTCCTTTTGGGCTTCTATGGAAACTCCGATTCATAGACAGGGCTGATTACAAAGCTTAATCTTTAAACCCCTCCCCTTCCCAGAAGTTGGGAGATGGGACTGAGGGTCCCAATTCCTAAGTCTACTCTGGTCTTTCCAGTGACCAGGTCCCCTGCTGAAACCACCTAGGGATTACCAGCCACCAGTCACCTCATCAGTATACAAAAAGGTATCTATCACTTGGAGATAACACAGATTTTAAGAGTCATTCATTTGCCAGGAAGCAGGATGAAGACCATATGTATGTATTTCACAATATCCCAGGCGCTCTGATCTTAAGTGGGATATAGTGTCTTCCTCAGGAAAGTCTATGTCCTCATGGAACACAACAAAGTCAATTTATTGGAAATGGGGATGGGGGTAAAAGAGCACTGAAAACTGAGACCGAGGGGTCCTGATGAGTCTGAATCTACGAGCAAGAATTACAAAGATAATTTCTCTTTCTTGTAAGACCAAACTGTGTATTAAGGCGTCTCCCAAGGCAATGACTTCCATGTCCCCCAGGATCTGGCAACTACCTAACAGCTGTGTCCTGGAAGCGCCTTGCATTGTCTTTGAAGAGGACAAGAGGCCTTAGCAGGTTCCTTCTGACTCCATTATTCTAGAATGACCCACACCAGAGAGGGTAAGAAATCCTCGGGTATTTCTCTACCACTCACCAAAACTGGCATTGCTCGTGCAATCCTTGAGCCCATGAAGTAGACATCCATCACGCCCTTCTTGCACTCATTCTCCCCATGTGTTTTCCCAATAACTTCTAATTTCCACTGGGTTCTGATGGTACCAGTGAAGCCAAATCCATCCTCAGCTCTGGGGTGGATATCTGACTCATGCTAATGAAACTGGGGTTTTGGACCCAAGGTCCAAAATCCTGAGATTCTATATGCCAGGTCCAGCCACACACCTCTAAATGCCAAATCAAGAGACGCGGTGAAGACAGAGGAAGGAGGTTATTACACAGCTTGGGACATGCCGTGGGAAGAGGCAGAGCGAGCACTCAGCCATCTTTGGCCATCTTCAGGGTACAGACATGAGCTACAGGTTTAAGTAGACAATGACTTAGGGGCATGGACACAGTTATGCATAGTTAAACAGATCCAGTCACAGGTGTGTTCTGGTTGACCATTATTTCAGTCCAAAGGTTCCCAGAGGGGTTCCAGAGAGGATGTCATCTCTGTCATCACTCAAGGGGAGCAGTCTGGTTCCCATGAGATGATCGCTCCTGCTCCAGGTGCAGTCTCATCATTATAGGTCATTGTCCTCATTTGGAGGGGTGGTCTGTCCTGCAAGTCTCTGCTGTTCCTTATGGGAAGTTTCAGTCCCTTGTCATAAAGATGTTATCAGTTCTGTCCTCTCTGAATCCAAGGTGATTGCAAACTGACCGCAGAGAGAATGGCTTAGAGCAAAGACAAACACAAAAGGGAGACAGGGAAGCTCCTGTTTTTAGTTATTTTGCGTGCCCAAGTAAGGGGTCAGTGCTTTCAGCAAAGGCGCTTTGAGCGCCTCTTACACTAAGACAATCACAACTCTCCATTGTCCTCAAAAGAACAATTGCTATAATGACTGAATTGACCTTGGCTCAGCCAATCAGGGGATGAATGGGAGAAGAAAGCTGCCTGGGAACAGTCGCAGTCCAGGCAGGTCAGAATCCTAAGAAGGAGCCACGTCTATAGAATGCAAAGGCAAGACCTCAGGGACGTGACTGAATCTCTGAATCAAGCCTGTACTGAGTTCCACCCAATCCCTGGATGTGTGCTAACTAATAAATTAGTTTCCTGATAAACTCCCTTCCCTGTACACAAGCAGAGTTGGGTTTCTCCTACTTGCATCTGTGTGTGCAATCTCTGGTTCCGTGCTCCTGTGTAAAGCCAAGACATTATTTCTGGGACATTTATTCCACGGTTTAAGGAAGAGCCGTCTCTCTCTCTTTCTAAGAAGCACCACTAGACAGACCTCATGAGGGAGCGCTCTCTGGCAGCTGGAAGTGTTGCACCAAGATTCTTCTTTAGGGTGTAGGGGGCTTGGAAATGGCAGACCCGGCATCTGGGGAATCAGCCTGGTTATGCTCCTTCCACTGTCTCATGTGGCCACCAGCAGCCCTGTCATTTCTCTGCCACTAGGTTGACTCAAACAAAGCTCCACTGAAGAGATTCCAGACAGATGCTCTGGCGTGATCCGGAGACCCCATGGAAGGCAAGCAGTCAAGTTTTCTCTCGTGTGACAGCCATCATTTTCTGCAGGCAGGGTAATTACAGGTTAGCCTTCCACAGTGCAAGCTAGCTGAAGGCAGGACAATGGTTAGCAGTGTGTGGCTGCCTCAAGGATGGAGGGGACAGGCGAGAAGGGCCCAGAAGGATTCAATCACTTTTAATGCATTTTAATAAAGCATGGGGTTTCCTAAAGACCCAGGAACTCCATTTGTGACAACATGGATGGAATCTGCCAACAGCTTCCCCCAAACCATCTTTCCCTTTAATTCAATCAGAGCTGCAGACGGGTCTTCCTTCTCACGACTGGTCCCAAGTCCTTTTTCTCTCATTGCCTTTCTAATAGGTGCTCAAATTGCTTTTTCTGAAAAGCACTGAATCTTTACTTGGGCACACGTATAACTAAAAATAGGAGAAGCTTGGCATCCCTGCGTCCATTTTGTGTCTGTCTTTGCTCTAAGCCATTCTTTTTCTAGTCAGTTCGCAATCACCCTGGATTCCAGAAAGGACAGACTGATAACATCTTTATGACAAGGGACTGAAACTTCCCACAAGGAACAGTGGAGACTTGCAGAACAGACACCTCCAAATGAGGACAATGACCTACAATGATGAGGCTGCACCCTAGAGCAGGAGCAATCATGGGAACCAGATTGCTCCCCTCAAGTGATGACAGTGATGACATCTTCTCTGGAACCCCTCTGGGAACCCTTGGACTGAGATAATTGTCAAGCAGGACACACTTGTGACTGGGGCTATTTAACGAGGCAAATTTTTGTCCCCTGCCCCCAGTTCTTTTGTCTACTTAAACCTACAGCTCATGTCTGTCCCCTGAAGATGGCTGAGGATGGCTGAGTGCTCACTCTGCCTTGTCCCACGGCAAGTCCCGAGCCCTGCTTTCTCTGCTTCACCACGCCCCTTACTTGGCATTTAGGGGCAGGTGGCTGGGCCAGAAATGTGAAGCCTTAGGAGTTTGCCTCCATCCAAGAGAAAGGCTCCAGGCCCCTCCAGTTGCCCTGCTACCCCTAAGCAAGCCTCTTCACCCTTTGGGCTGCTCCTTGTCCTTGAGCTCCTGCACTGGACCTCTGCCCAGGGCCTGCCCTATTCCATCAGCCCTGCAGCCCTTCCTGGACTGTTCGGAAACACCGGGTTCTTTACAGTTCTCCTTATTTCTGCTCCTGCAGCTGAGAAGCTGTTTCCAGAGGGCTGTACTCTAGCCTCCTTTCCTCCTAAGGCCCAAAAGGCCATCCCAGAAAGATGGTGGCCTTGGTGGGGGAAAGGAGCCCCTGCTAAGGATTTCTGAAGAAGCTCCCTCTGGGAGTGATAGAGGGACATGAAAACTACCAACCTCTCTAGCAGCAAGAAACCTTTGCTTCCCACTCTGGACCCTGGCCACCCTCCTCTGGGTCTCCACCATCTGGAATTTTCTTCTAGAAATTTCCTCTCATCTTTCACCACCAGTTGCCTTCCAATGTTATAGCCCAGAAAAACAAATACCACTCTAATGGCTTTTCTTAAAGAAATAGCAAGAATTGAGTGAATGCCATGTACTTCGGGAGGGGATCTGGGCTCATTTAGAGCAAATGGATGGGTTAATTTTTCTACCTGGGGCTGTGGAAAATGAGTTCCCAGCAAACAAATCTCCGTTGTCACACAGAGGCACTTCTTTTCCTCATCGACAGGGACCCAAGGCAGCCCCGTCCCTCCCTCCTTCTGGATGGAGCTTTAATTGTCATTTCAACCTCCCAGCCCACCAGCCATGCTTTCTGTGATGGAGGGGCCAGGAGCTGCACAGCCCCTCTCTCTCCCAGACTCAGATCTCTCCCCAGGGAAAGCCTGCTGCTTGGGCTGAGAATCCAAGTTTGGGGGCTCTACTCATTCTGACTCCAGCAACAGGGCCTAGGGTCTTCCCCCCAACTCCCTACCCACTCCCCTATTTGCACCTACTCCTTCTTTGGGGCTTGGGATACCAGCAGCAGGCATCTTCATAAGACTTCTCTTCTTTCTGATAGGCAGCAGGTAGACATAAGCATGGCCACAAGAGGAAGAAAGGAAGAAATCATTGCAATTCAATTTCCCAACTCCACCAATCTCTATTTAGGATCAGGCACCAGAGCCCAGGGGCCATCCCAGGATGCTTTGAAGGTAGCCATGACCCTAAAGTTTACTTCACTCTTTACCCAAGAGTGATGCACACACTAAACAGCAAGACCTAAGAGCTAGATAGAGCAAAGGTTAGGAATTTCAAACAGAAATTCTCCATCAATTAGAGCAGGGACTGGTAGATAACTCCATGTCTCTCTTCACAAGACAATGACCCAAATCTAGGAAATCACCCCAGAGCCAAATGACCCAAAGCTAAGAGTTTCTCAAGAAATACTCCAACCTTAAAACCTGACTCATTGTTCTCACTCTGGAGACAACCTGCTTTCCCTCTGTTAAAAGCGTATCCTCTCCTAATAAACTTTACTGTTACTTTTACTGAATCTTTGCATCTTGCTTGTATTCTTCTCTTCCTGGATGCAAGAACAGAGGTCATTTTTCTTTTTTTCTTTTTTTTTAGCGGTGCTGGGGCTTGAACTCAGGGCCTACATCTTGAGCCAGTCCACTAGCCCTTTTTTGGTGAGGGGTTTTTTCAAAATAGGGTATTGTGAACTATTTGCCCAGGCTGGCTTTGAACCATGATCCTCCTGATCTCTGCCTCCTGAGTAGCTAGGATTACTAACATCCGGCCTGAGGTAATTTTCAAGGCCATTTTTTGGGGGAATACTTCCAGTGCCCTCTTCCACAAAAGTCTGGGACATGTCCTGGTGGCTGGCAGGGGATGGAGGACTGAGTAGATTCAGGAAAAGAGCCACCCACCTTCCTTAGCCTATGCGTCTTCCCAGTCCTCCTGCCTCACCCATCTCTGCTGAACTGATGTAAAGAATTTTCTGTCCCCTGACCTTGAGCTGGACTATGCCTGCCTCTTCCCTGACCTCAGCTGAAATATTCATCTGGGAGCACTTCAGACACCAGTTTGCTTCTCACTGTCTTCCACAGGGGCATAAAGTACCACTAGGTGCCATCCAAAATGGCAAAAATCTTCCATTTGGAAGAATCAAAGGGGAGGTCCAAGTGAGAACCAGTCTAGTTCTGAAAACCCATCTTGCTGTGATGTGTACTGATGAATGGTCCCCTTCTGGGGTTACCAGAGACCTTTTCTGAACCCTTGTGATCCGTCCGGCCCAGCAGACAGTGTGCTGGAGCTGGAGATTTCACACACTTTACATCCAGAGAGCTCAGGCACTTCCTCCTTTGTGCTTAAACACATTGGGGTTGCACAGGAAATTGAGTCCATATGTACTAGTTCCTTGAAACCCTAACAGCCAGCCACATGTTGCTTTCCAGACTTAATTGTCCGTGAAACCCCAGAGCTGTCTGTAACGCGGAGCTCCCTGATGAGCCCTGTCCCCATGGCTGCTGCAGACTATACCGCTCTGGAACCAGCCACCTCCCTTGGCACGTGGGTGGGCAGGCAGACAGGGCTGGGTCAGTACATCCTGTTAGCGTTGCTGGCAGACTTGTGTGTCCAGGACAGAGGGGCCACCGCCACGCATTGCTCTTACTTCTTCCAGACTTTGTTTATGGAGGCAATGTTACTGTAAGAGCCTGAAGACCTTGTGTTGCCCAGCTGAGAGGTCAGAGGCTGGACCTAGTCTACTCTCCCTCATCCCCATCTTCTTCCTCCTGCACATGGGGCTCAGGACGCCTGGCTCTTTTGTTTCACCAGTGTTTTGAGATGGGGGTGAGGGTGGAAGTCCAGGGGTGCCCAGCTCCCCGTCCCTAAGATCTTCTGTCTATACAGCAGCACAGCTTGGGATCACCTCCAGCATCGGTGTTCACACATTGCTTTCCATCACGTGCACTGCTTTTACCCGGGTTATCTTAACACCCAAGGGAAGAAAAGGGCTATCATGGCTCCCATCCAGGAGAACCCCAGTTTCAAAACAACCCTCAGGGATGTGCTTAAGACCTGGCAGCCCATGAAGTATCAGGGCTGCCCTCAAAGACAGGCATGCACCCGGCCCCACCCATTCTACCACTGCTTCCTTTGCTGCTCCATCCAACCCAAGCCCCACCATGGAGACAGTGAGTGGCCAGGTGGGGCTGGTGACAGCACCTGCCGCATCAGTTCAATTGTCTGTCCTCAGCACACTGCTACAGCTGGTGCTGTGGCATCCAGGAAGGGCGTGAGGAGTCCAGCCGAGCTTGTGAGAGCAACTTGAAACTTGGCTTTGATGCACTATGTGTCTGGTCCTGTGTGGGGCTCTCCCAGGCCAGCCGTTCTAGAACCGTGGGGAGACATTCCTTAATCAGTGCACCAGGATTAGCAAGAGTAGACATAAGGCCCCCACCATAAGACACACGTGACACAAATGTAATCCCTGAATTGTAGAAACACAGATCTAAGCCAAAACATGCAAGTTCAACCAGACAGGCAAGGGTAGGATCACCAGCCTGGCCCGATACAGGGATGAAAGCAGGTGGCTCATTCTGTCTCTGTCACCAAGTCCCTCGTGGTCACAAGGTGCCTGTAGCTAATTCCCCTTCTGCAAGCCCTGGTACATCTGACAGGGTGGGCTCATAGTTCTCTTACAGAAGCCCCGAGACAGACCTCATAGATACGGGGGGGGGGTTCAAGTGACTGTCACGTGGAACCAACTGCTCTGTCTGATTGGACCCACCCTGAATCCTGTGCTGCAGCTGCAGGGTGGGCCAGGCTGAAGGACAGGATCAAATGCGCTCAGATCTTGTGGGCTGAGAGAAAGGGATGTGCTGAAGACCCCAAGGAAGGCAGGCAAGCACCGGCAACCTCCACAGCCACCAGAAGCAAGAAGCAAACCCTCCTCGCTCGAAAACAGGAGTCAGCAAACACATTCTTCAGCGGACCACATAGTAAATATTTTAGGTTTCGTGGGCCATAAGGTCTCTGTCACTTACTGCCACTAGAGTGTGAAATCACTCAGACAATACGTAAATGAACGAGTGCGGCTCTGTTCCAACAAAACTTTATTTAGGGACATGGAAATTTGAATTTCATATAATCACGTGTCATGAAATGTTATTCTTCTTTTCAGGGTTTCTGATTTAAAAATCAGAAAACCAGGGGTGAGATGATGGGTGGAGTGATCTAACACATGTACAATGTAAGCCTAATCAGAATTGTCACTATGAACACCCCCCACCCACACTGAACAACAAATAGTTATAGCCTATAAAAATTTTTATAATAAAAAATCTGAAAAACATTCTTAAGCTCCCCAGGTATGGAAAAGCGGGCACTGGGAGCCCCAGATTGGGCTGAACCTTGTTCCCATAGAAGGGGTCTCAGAAGGGGACACCCGGGAGGAGGGCCCCTCTTGCTGTCAAAGGCGCCCAGTCCAGGTGAAACGGTGCATTTGGGGACCTCAAATAAGGAAGAACTTGAAGAAAACATAGAAACCGTGTAATTCTCAGTTTCCCCCGTGTCTTCTCCCGTTCTAATTTACAGAGAAAAGTCTATTAATCACTCTGCGCATGGAGAGAAATTTGCGTTCTCAGCATAAACATAAATTATCAGCCTAAAACTCAGATTCCTTCCGAGGGATGGGGCAAGTTAAAAGTTTCCAATAGCTCAAAGAGAACAGATGAATGGTAGAAGATAATGCGTCTTTGCAAACACAAACCTGCAAAGATGTTATGCTCAATTACGCTGACAAAAGATTTGGGATCCAGCAGTATCCTCCACGGAATTCTGCAGCTAAACAGGAATGCTAAATCAGACTCCAACTTAAGCACGAATAATAACAATATAGCATCAGCCACATCGCAGGCGGGCCCGCTGGGAGTTCGAATCTGCTCTGTGTCTGTAAGCAAGGCGACCTGCCTGCTCAGACCCCTGGACTGCCAAGCTATCAGGCTCCCAAATTGAGCTTTGGGGTGTCTGAGGGGAGCAAAGCAGGGTCAGCAGAGGTCATTATGAGAAATGGGGGGTCAAGGGGCGGAGTCCAGATTTTTCTGAGCGGAGTGAGCAGCTAAGGACAGGCAAAGAGGAGAATGGGGAAGGATGACATAAGAAAGGAAGTGCCCAGTGCAAAGAGGACCAGGAACATGGCTGGCCAGCCCCACCCCCCGTGGCTACCCTGCTCTAAGCTCCAGGTGCAGCCTGGAGTCATCTCCCAGCCCCCTTGAAGTCTCCCACTGGCCTTCCTCAGCTGGTCTCAGGGGTCACAGAAGTCAGGGATTGTCTGGGAATGCATTGCACATCTCAGCTGGTACACAGCGGGCATGGCTTTGACGCTCACAAGGCCATGCGCTGAGAAGGGCATGAATGTTAGATCATCAGAGGAGCAGAAATGAGAGGCTGGGACCTGAGACAGAGGGACCCCACTGTCACAATTTCTGGCAGGCAGGCTGAGGTTCGATGTGGATTATTGGTTAGTGCCATGGCAAGGGTGAAAGGTGACCTTGGAATTTGTATGTGGACTCTTGGACTAAAGAAAAGGAAAGGGAGGAGAGGGGAGGGAAAAGGGGGGTAGGGGAGGAGAAAGGAGGGTGGGGGGGAGAGAGGGAAGGGAGGGGAGGAGGGGGAGAGGAAGAGGAGGGAGAGGGAAGGGGAGGGAGAGGGAAGAGGAGGGAGAGGAAGAGGAGGGAAGGGAAGGGGAGGGAAAGGAAAGGGAAGGGAGGGAGAGGGAAGGGGAGGGAGAAGAAGAGAAGGGAAGGGAAGAGGAGGGAAGGGAAGGGGAGGGAGAGGAAGAGGAGAGAAGGGAAGGGGAGGGAGAGGAAAAGGAAGGGAGGGAGAGGGAAGGGGAGAGAGAGAAAGAGCAGGGGAAGAAAAAGGAGAGGAGGGGAGGGAAGGGGAAGGAGAGGGGAGAGAAGGGAGAGAAGGGAAGAAACAAGACAATTCTAAAGAAATGCAGTTGCGTCCTTGTTGTGTGTGGCTGTGGCATCTGAGGACAAAGGCGGGATCCACAGTTTTGCTCCCCGGGAGGAACTCAGAGTCCCACTTGAGCCCAGGAAGCAGAATGTGTACCAGGAAGCACCAGAGGTCGCCTGGTGGAGGGTGGAGCTTCACGCCCTAGGAGCAGGTCAGGCAAAGGCAGGAAAATCATCCCTAAGAAGATGACTTGGAAAACAGGCCCAGGATTCGGGCTACATTACCCTCAGCTTTCGAGGTTTTGTGATATCTCCTGTGTCCAGCCCACAGCGAGATCTGAATCAAGAAACAGACCCAGGAGGCCCTCCGAGGGAGTTCAGTATTTATGGCTGTCTAGGCTGGATTGGAGACTCCAAAGATTGACCTTTTCATTCTCCCCTCACAGTACACTCAGAACCAGTGTGGGGACTCCGGATGTCTGAGGCACACATCTGGGAGCTAGCAGCAGACACTGGTGAGCTGTGCCCATGGAGCACAGGACCAGAAAGCCAGAGGTGAGAAGCAGGCTGGACCAGGCCTGGGGCGCCCTGCCCCAGGTCACAAGAGTGGAGAGTGTCCAGTTCCAGAAAATTCCTCCCCCAAATCCCAGGGATGTCCTAAGCAAGGCAGGTAGGGAGAGCAGAAGCTGCCTTCCCCACTCTGAGCCCCTGGAACTCCAGGGGATGGAAAGGTGCTGGACATCCTGTGCCATGACATTTGGGGATGGCAGGAAGCCAGACCTGTCCCTCTAGGGAGGCGGCCATCCGTGGGCTGTACACAGAAGGCACTGGCCTAAGGAGCTAGCACAGAGGACACATGACACATACCACTTCAGCCATCTGCTGAGGAAATACCAGGGCAAATTAAAACAAGAGTGGATTTGTGACTTCTGTCTTTTCCAAAAAGATAGTGTTGGCAGGTTTATGAGGAAACCATCCCCAAACACCTTGAATTTATATGGCATGCTCATTTCAAAGGCTTTTTCACATCTGTGGGTTCTTTGAAGTCCCTGGAGGTAGGACCGGAAGGAGCGCTTGGCAGGGGGGACAGTGGGTGGGGAAAAGGAGCCACCACCGAGAGCTTGGCCACTTGCCAAAGGCTGTGGAGAGGCCAGGATGGCACCCAGAACCTTGGCCCTTCATGTGTGCAACAGGGACCACCCCTCCTTGCTTAGAAAGCCATGACCAAGACTTGGCCTTCTGAAATAAGACTCGAAGGCAAGTGACCTCCTAGGAGTTGGACAGTGACCTGCGGGAAGGTTCCAGAGCACCCTTCCCCACCATATCACACAGCTTTGCTCCTCTGGGCTCTGTAAATTCACCCAGGTTTCCAGGTAAGGGAATCACGGCTCCTCAAACAGAAACAAACAGAGGTTGACTGACAAGATCCTCCTCGTAATCAGTGTGGCAGTGAGCTGTACTAATTATGGCATCAATTGGTGGCCTTATAAAGGTTGAAGCTACTTAATGAAAAAACAGTGTGCACACAGGCACAGCAAGTTCAGCAAATGTAATTACAAGGCGTCATTATTGGCAAACAGTACTTTATGAGGTACTAACAGGGATATGGGATATGGCAAAACACGTTCCAAAACTTATAGGGGTGGGGAAGAAGGAAATGGACAAAGATTTGTCCCAAAGATTGAAAATGAGGCCAGCTAAGGAAACTGGAAGAGCACAGAGGTTTTCTTGGAATACCGCAAAGAAAAGGATGCTTTCAGGCTAGAGTACCACATCCCAAGTGCTCCTGGCTGACCCCCCCATACTCTTTAGTCTTCAGATCCTAGATGGAGGCTTTCCAAGACAAGCCATCACTCCCAGCAATGCAGCAAGGCAGAGCCTGCCCATGCATTCTAGCAGTGTCCCTGGATATTTAGTGCTGTTTGGAGGAAGCTCTGACTTTGACAGAATGACTGTATGGATTTGCAATGAGTAAGGGTTTTCTCTTAGTCTTCTCTAACACTGGCTGTCACTCATCTTTTAGAGGAACCATTTTAACAGATGTGAAGTGGGATCTTTTTGTGGTTTTAATTGCATTTCTTAGATGATTAGGCATGCTAAGTTTTTTTGTTCTTGTTTCTGTATTGGGTTGTGTTTTTTTTTTTGCTGTATTGGGACTTGAACTCAGGACCTGACGCTTGCTAGGCAGATGCTCTACCACTTGAGCCACTCTGCCAGCCATGTTTTGTGTTGGGTATTTTAGAAATAAGGTCTCAAGAACTATTTGCTCAGGTTGGCTTTAAACCTCTATCTTCCTGATCTCTGCCTCCTGTGTAGCTGGGATTACAGGCGTGAGTCATGAGCGTCCTGCAGCTGAGCTAGTTTTTAAAGTACAAATTCATATGAGCATGTTGTAACAGTGGAAGTCCTCTATGGGACTCGGGAAGGAGGGAAAGGAAGAGAGAATGACAGAGCATCAGTGATATCATAAAACATCACATCTATGCAGGTGGAGGACACAAGGATGTGTACTGAGAGCTGGGGTGGGAGGGAAGGGGGAAGGGAGAGCGATGGAAGGGGTTGAAATCAAAAATTTTATAATAACAAAGTGCCATTTGTCATGCAGTCCCAGGACATGTAACAGGTCAAGGTCACTATTCTGGCTAAATGACAGGCCTACTTCTGCCATAACCTGAGATCAAACAATCACAATGTGCACACCATTATAAGGTATGAAGAGAGAAAAGGGAGTGAAAGAACCCTTCTCCATATGAGAAGTTTTCTTGATGGAAAAGTATAAACCCAGCCTATGGGACAACTAGCCTATAAATGAGAGTTTATGTCAAATTGCTTAAGCAAAAAAACAAAAAAAGGCAGGAAGACTGCTTCAGATAGGGCTGAATCTAAGGGCTCCCAGAACATCCTGTCCTAATTAACATGGACTCTACTAATTATCATAGGATTGAGTCTCTCTAGTTTTCACCTGTGTGCCACTCACTCTTAGGGCACTTTCTCTCTGTCCTTGTAGCCACCATGGCTGCCTGCAATTCCAAGTCTACTTCTTCTGTTAAGCTCTCTCCCTCCCTCACCCCTACACCCTACAAACTCCAGCTGAAGTTGACCTCTTGAGTCCAGCACTCAAACCACATAGATAGAATGGTCAGTGGGTGACCAGCTACGACTGAGGATATCCAAGGAGTCAATGTACCCCAGAACACCGAGCGAGGTTACCTGTACAGAGACTGAATGGCAACTGGTACCCAAAGAGTGGAAGCTGACCAGGCACAAAGATCTACCCAGAAAGGAGGAGTCAGCAAAGAGCAGAGCCCAGGCCCAGGAGGACCAGAGGCCAGACCTGGAAGAGTCCTTCTTCTCCCCCAGGAAGAAGGAGCCCAGCTCCCTTGGCACTGCTGTTAGTATATGACTTCATCTGGTTGGTTTATGGAACCACACTTCAAGGATCCCTGGCTTGTGCCAATCCCAAAGACAACACTATTTTCAAATATCAGTAAAATGCCCTGTGCTCAATTAACAGCAAGAGCAGGTTTAACTAGAAAGATACATAACTAACTCTCAGGACTGAATTTCACAATACTACAGTCCTCTTCTTGCAGTACTTTATCCCCTTAGCCTCATTTCTAGCCCCAGATAGGAGAAAGTTAGCAAATAGAAGGTATGAGCAAAGGTGCTTGTTTTGGGCAGCAATGGGGTTTGAACTCACAGCCTCGCGCTTGCAAGGCAGGCACTCTTACCACTTGAGCCACCCCATCACCACCACCACCTCATCCAAAACACAGTCCTGCAGCCCTGGGAGGATGCCAAAGGTCAGAGGTCAGGACCCTACTTGGGACTCTGGTCTGGACTCTGCCTTCAGTATTTTGTCTCCCACTGAGTTTTATGCACAAGCTATCCTCTGAACTCAGTAAGCGCCCCAAAATGTCCCACCGAGAAACTTGCAATGGGTGCCAGGGAAGGAGAAACACAAGTGCCACTTACTATGAAATAAGCCTTCAATGAAAGTCTTTAATGTCTGACAAAGAATATTACACTTATGATCACAAATAGATCTGCAGATTCAACACCCATCAGGCTGTAGACTTTATTTTTCCATATAAAATAAATAATGGTTAGAGTATACGAGTACGACTGTACCATTATTTTCTAAAACTATTTAATCTAGGCATGCTTTAAATGTCCTTTGTGCTGTAACCCGGGCACTGCCAGTGAGCCACCCCGACTCCTGGAAGAAGAGTCGCCCTCCACACTACAGGCTGGCCTGATCCAACAAGGTCAGCTCTGCCAGCCATAGCTGGGCTTCTCCCTGTTCATAGGATAAACACTCTTTATAGGATAAACAATAAATTACACATGACTTATCATATTACCCAATAAATCATGTGAGAAACCGCCAGGCAGAGTGATAAAATCAAGTGTTTTAGAAATAAGTTAATCTATGTGTAAACTAAGCAATTGCTTAAAAACCCCTATTTGCTAATCATTTTTACATAAAGAAAGATTAATGATTATGTAGATTAAATGTGTACTTGTTCCTATAAACATCAGAGAGCCATGTGGCCCTTTGGCCTTTTCTCCTTAGCAAAGCCCCGCACCCCCAAAGAAGAGAGAAGGCAAGAGAACAAAGGGGTTAAGGGAGAGGCTGTCACTGGAGGGGGTCTGTCCTCACCATAAATTCTGTAATGCCCTAATTAACACTTTCATTAGGGCTTGGAGACAGGTTCCGATGCTGCTTGCTTCTCCAGTCTGCCTTCGACCGGCTTTTTCTCACTTGTGACAACTATGTTTATAGCTTCTCTGCCCATCGAGCTAACTGGCACATTGAATTACCCTCAAGAGCCCACGGGCATCACGTCACATTTGCATGGCCGATATCATACGTGACGAGCTGTACCACGGCCAGGGCTCATCCCACAGACGGCGGCCCTGGGATGCATAGGCAGATATTAAACGAAATCTTTTTGGAGTCAAGTTTGTTTCACGTCAGTTACACAAACATATTGGTTCTCTTAAAAGAACAAATGCTCTGTGAGTAAGGAAACGCTCTAGACTGAAACCTGAGAACGCATTGGACACTTCAATTCAGACCTTCCTTCTGCAAGCCTTTCTTACAGGGATTAGGCGAGACACTGTCTGCTTCTAAAAGATGAGTTGTGAACAAAATTCAATGCAAACCCTGCAAATCCGTCAGCTATGGGAAGAGAGAGAAAGGAAGAGCCTGGCTAAGGTAGTCAGGACAGAACAGCAGAGAAGTGGGTTTCCTCTCCTGCATAAAAATGTCCCCCCATCTCAGAGGCCCCTCTATCTCTGAATTCCTCCAGCACAATATATGGAAGTCTGAGCTGATCCAGTGTTAGTAAACTTACCATTACTGTGACAAAATACCTGAGAACATCAACTTAAAGAGAAAAGGCCTGTTTTGGCTCACAGTTTTAGGGGTTGTATGCGCTGCTGTGGGCCTGGGGTGAGGCAGAGCGTCATGGCAAAAGGGTGTGGTAGAGCAGAACTGCTTACCTCACAGTGGCCAGGAAGGGGTGGGGCTGTGGAAGAAGTGGGTGGTTGGCAAAGAGAGAGAGGAGAAGGAAGAGGAGGAGAAAGAGACATGGAAGAGGAAGAGATGGAGGAGGAGGTGAAGGAGAAGAAGAAGAAGAAAGAGGATGGGAGAGGAAAGGAGAGAAGGGCAAGGGAGGGAAGGGGAAAGGAGGGGAGGGGAGGGAAGGGGAGGGAAGGGGAAAGGAGGGGAATGGAGAGCAGATGGGGAAGGAACAGGACGAAGATAACCAAGGGCACATCCCCCTTGACGTACTTCCTCCAATGAGGACCCATCTCCTAATAGCCTATTCAGTTGCAAATTCACCAATGGATTAAGCCATTGATGACATCACAGTGCTCAGAATCCAATCACCTTCCTAAAGCCCCATCTCTGAACACTGCTGCACTGGGGACCAAGCCTCTACACACAAGCTTTGGGAGGACATTCCAGATGGGCACCATGACACCAGCAGTGCAGACAGATGGGCAGGAGCTTAGATGTGCTCTGAAACTCACTTTCTCTTCGCAGTAGAGAAATTGCTTGAGAAAATGTTAACTTCCAGGGTGGAGAACTACTACCCTGGGGCCTGACAATATGGGTGTGAGATTGGACAGAGGATCAGAGATGATGGAGCAAAGATCACACAGCATTATAATGTTATCAGTCTTCAAAAAAGGTCTAAGAAGCTGGGCATGGTGGCTCACGCCTGTAATCCTAGCTACTCAGGAGGCAGAAATCAGGGGGATTGTTCATTAGATCCTATCTCGATAAACCCATCACAAAATAACCCCCTCGGCGGGCAACGCAAAAAAAAAAAAAGAAAAGAAAAGAAAAAAGCTTAGTAAGGAATGGATACATTTTATTGACAACTCAGCTTTACTGAACTACCTGGAAAATAAAGCCTCCAAGACAGAAATCCAAGAAATGAGTGCTGATACCTGGCTTTTAAACCTTCCCAAGAGGCCGACGTGGGGACTCAAGGAGATACATAGAGCCCCTTGCTGTCCCTTCACTTTGCCTCCCAAGAATGGAGTGCAACTCAAATGCAGAGGAACAGAACCCAGCTGCCACAATAAAATGAGAGAAAGGTTCACAATAAGTTACCCTTCTAATTCCAGAGAAGAAATAAATCAAGTGACCTGATTCTATGTCTTATTTTCCCTTCTTTTTATCCATCCCACCGCAAACTCCACCCTGATTCTCATTTCAAACGCCACCTGTATCAGTCAGGATGGGCTGAGTTTTGCTTAGGTAACACACAGAAAAGCAAAATCTCACTAGCTTAAAATAAAATTTGACTCCTTGCTCCTGCAATACAATCACAGGCCCAGGAAACACCAAAGGCAGGTGTTCTTCCTGGGTCTTCCATTCAGAAAGGCACCAGCCTTCAAATGGGACTGACTCACTATTCATTGGCCAGAACGGGTCACGTGGCTGTTTAACTTCAAGGATGAGGCAGTCTAGTTTTCCATGTGCCAAAGATAGGCCAAAACCAGATGGTAGTAACACTGGTTGCACAGACCGCTTCCACCAAATCACCCCTGTCTGTAGACACCCACCTCCTGCAAAGCCCCAAAGCAGCCCTGTTTAGAGGATTCATTTCACAATGTCTGGCTGCTGGAATCAGGACTGCTTTCACCCTTAGAACTTTGGTTCATGTGCTCTGCCAAGGAAGGTGAGACACAGTTGTGTCATGTGTGACCCTACAAAGAGGCCTAATGGACAAGAGCATGGGTTCCAGAGTCAGGCTGTCTACACATGAAACCAGTTCAGCCATGGATTACCAGTATGGCCTCGACAGGGCAGTTAACTTCTTTACACTTCAGGTTTCTATCCTGCAGCCTGGAACTGGCCATTGCACCTAGCTCCTAGGGTGGCTTTGAGGATCAACTCTGCTGATACATCTGATGCTCTTGGATGGACACCTGGCACTGGAACAGTGCTATAGCAATGTCTCTGAGGTCACAATTGGCCCATCTTGTCATTGTAAACAACCTGGTTAAGGATGTCCCTCCATCCTCTCTTCTCTCCCTCATCCCGGAGAAAGGTTGGGGGAGACAGAAGAAGGGTGACCTGTTTAAACACTGAAGTAGTATTTAGGAACCTAACAGGAAGAATATTTACTCTGCATATGAAAATATGGGCGGATTTGAAGGAATGTGGCAGAAATGACTCCTTTTGTTAGAATCTTAAGCCCATGTGTGAAAGGCTTGGGCCTCAGACTGTGCTCCTGGGAGATGGTGGAACCTTTAGGAGGTAGGGGCTAGTGGGAGGTCTTTAGGTTATTAGGGGCATGATCCCAAAGGAGATTGTGGAACTTCAGCTCCCTCTCTTTTTCACACATTGGCAAGAGGTGAGTAGTTTTGCTCCTCCACACAGTCCCCACTATGGGCTTGACAGCAATGGGTTTATCTGATCCTGGATTAGAACCTCTAAAACCATGAACCAAAGTACATTTTTTCTTCTTATAAGTTGATTGTCTCCGATATTTGTTACACAATGAACAGCTGACCCACACAGTGATACCTGACAAATATTCCGTGTCCCCTACACTTTCTAGCTCCCTGGCTAGTTAAGGGCAATAAGCAGAATCAGTATGGCTGCTTTCAGGGCACAGGGTCCCACTCAGATTCAAGGTCCTGTATCTCTCTCCTCCCTCTCGTATCAGCTGGGAAGACACTATACAGAGATGGATTGCCATCTACCTCTGGGGGGGGGCTCATCCTGAAATCTTAGGGCAGAATTGCATGTGTGAGGACTTTTAGTGCATCAACTCCTGATGTAGTTGGAATTGTTTGTTATTACAGCGTATCCTAGCCTAACCTGACTAACGAAAGAGGAGTTACTCCTGAAAGAAAGAGTAAGGAACAGAGAAGATGACCCAGCTACAGGGTGGGGACTAGCTGGAAGTTCCTTAAGAATAAGAGTAGCACATGAAAATGCTAAGCTGTTTTGCATTGCTATGAGTTCAATGTCTTCTATCTCTCTTTCTCTGTTTTTCTTTTGTAAGGTTTTTTTTCATGGGAAGAGCAATTAAAGAAACAGGGTGGGTATTGTAGTGCACACCTGAAATACCAGCTACTCAGGAGACAGAGATAGGAGAATCAGAGTTTGAGGCCAGCCAGGCCAAAAGTTAGCAAGACTCTTCTCAAAGAATAAACTGGGCATGGTGACACATGCCTGCAATCTCAGCTATTTGGGAGGCATAGGTTCAAGTGTCATGATCAAAGGCAGCCCAGGCAAAAGCATAAGATCTATGTGAAAGACAACAAAAATCAAAAGGACTGGAGGTGTGGCTCTAGTGGGAGGGCACTTGCCCAGCACACGGACGACCCTAAATTCAATCCCCAGAACTGCCACATAAAAAACAACAAGAAAGAGACCAAGTTTTCCATTTAAGTAGACATCAGAGAGGGAAAAGGGAAGATCTACCATTCGTACTATGGCCCTGAGGTGGAATACTGGAGCTATGCATAGAAAACATAGCAACACACCTTCTGCAGATGTCTTACAGGGTACCTTAAACTTTCGATAACATGTACAGAGGAAGATTAGTCAATATGACTATATATTAAGATGTTGGCTGAGTTGGGGCTGGGGCCATAGTTTAGTGGTAGAGGGTGTGCCTAGAATCCCAAGGGCCCGAGTTCATCCCCAGCACTGAAAAAGGAGGAAGAGACTAACTTCGCCCATACAAACCTGAGTTAAGCCGCTACGATGGCACATGCCTGTAATCCCAGCTACTCAGGAGCTGGAGGCAGGAGGATCATGAGCTTGAGGCCAGCCCAGGCCAAGTTAGCGAGACCTTATTTCAAAAACGAAATTTTAAGAAAGGGTCTGGGAGCATAGCTTAAGTGGTAGAATGCTTGCCTGCTTCAATCCCCAATATCACAAAAATAAATAAATCCCAAAGAAACCAAACCAAACTAAACAAAAACCCAGGTTAGGATGAACAGTGATTAATACCACCTCAAACTCACAGATGACAGCATTTAGAGAGACTGGGTGACTTTCTGGTCACTCACGGAGGAAGGTGGTAGTCCTGGAGCTACAACACAGATCCTCAGTATCCAACTCAACTGTTAGTAGCATTTCTGTCACTGTGACAAAATCCCTGAGCTAATCAACTTAACAAAGGAAAAGGTTTATTTTGCTCATGGTTTCAGAGATTTTAGACCATGGGTGGTTGACACCTATGGTGATACAGCATGTCGTATCAGGAGCATGTAGTAGAGAAGGCAGCCCATCGGAAGATGACCGGGATGTAAAGAGAGAGAAAAAGAGACGAGTGTCCCAGTATTGCTTTCACAAATACCCCAATGAACTGAGTTCCTTCACAAGTCCCTACCTCCCCAAGGTTCCACCACCTTTGGGAGACAATCCAGATCTATATCCTAATACCACTATCCTAATCTTAACATGTAGACAAATCTCCAAGGAGAAAAGGGTTATGTGCAGAGTTTTCAGCCCATGGTCATCTGGCTGCATTATTTCTGGGCTGTAATGAGGCAGAGCATCATGGTGGACACAGTACGGTGAAGCAAACATGCTCACTTGGTGGTCAAGAAGCAGAGCGAGCAACACAGGAATAAGATCAGGGCAAGGTAATGCCTTCAAAGACACTGCTGACCCACCTCCTCCTACTAGGCCCCACCTGCCAATGGCCCATTGGCTCTGAACTCATCAATGGGTTCGCTCATTGATGACATCAGAGCCTTTATGATCCAATCATCGACAGGATCCACCAATCAACACATCCAACACATCTAACCCTTCAACATAGGAGCCTTTTGGGGACTCTTCATTCATAAACCATAACAAATCCTACCCTCCACCTCATCAGATTCAAGGTACTGACGATTTTCCCTCAGTCACCAGGCTCATGCTTTGTTTGGCTAGAGTTAGAACTGAAAAAGTCATGATCCAGGAATTTCCTTTACTTCCACCATGACCCTTTCCCTGACTACTCCAGCCCCTACTGACCTCCCTCCTGACAGAGTAAGCATTTGTATACAGCGCTCTTTAAATGTTATAACAGTGATTCTGCAAGATATCATACCCATCTTACCAACAAGGAACTGGAGACACAGAGAATCTAAGCTGCTTAATCAAGTTACAAACAGTTAATAGAGTAAATATTCTAATGAAGGTTGATCTAAATTCAAAGCTTCTATTCTTAACCCTGTCATCCTTGTTAGCTCTCAACTTGACATCACTCAGGCCATCAAACTCTGCTTGACCCTAGAGTTGTTTGGATCCTATAGAGATGAGCTCCCAAGTGAAACATCGTTTCCCACCACCTGTGCCAGAATACAAGACCCAGTTCCTTGACTTCCCCCAGCACCGTCCTATTCTTGTTATTGGTCCCTGACTGAAACGTCCAGGCTCTCAGCGCCTGTGCCAGGACACGAGGCCCAGTTCCTTGACTTCCCCTAGCACTGGACAATGGACAAGTCACAATGGAAAAACTCCCCCACCCTTTACCTGGTCCTTCCTCTCCTACAAAACCCCCAGTCTGTGAGCAGCAGCAGGCTCCAGCTCTCTTGCTAGAGACTCTTCCTCAGGTTTCTTTTCCTGAACAAACCCAGGCTGACGGTGAGAGATCCCTTTGGGTATCTCTGTGCTTTTCAGTCTAACATCCTTACTGTTAGAACCAAGTTAAATTCTTGGTAATTTCTAATTGTATCCTGGAATTGGAAATCAAGCTTCCCAGTGGCCCCCAGGCGGGAGCTATCATAGCCTCTGATCTGTCAGTCTGTGACCTCCATGGAGACTGGCTCCCTGGGGCCTTTCTGTCTGACCCTACAGATTTGGTGGCCTTTGATGAGGGTAGGAGGAAGCAGGACAGCTTTCTGCACCATTATATAAGAAAAAAACATCCAGATAGGAAACTGCCCAGCAAGGAAGCCAGGAAATCAGCCCCTTACTCCCTCTCCTGTGCACCTTGGTGGAGATCACAGAGGTACGTAAAAATTTTCATGGAAAGAGTTGGGTGCAACTGCTCATTTTCCAACCAAATGACTGTCTGCTTCTTATCTGGTATTTCCAGGGACTATTATTACTAAAGATCTCAGACAGCCCTGGAAGCAAGACTATAAATCTACCCATCTATTTGCCTGTGTACTTAGTTCTGGGGAGAATCCAAGGTCTCTCCCTTATCCAGGCATGGTGGTGCATACCTGTAATCCCAGCATACAAGAATGCTGAGGTAGGAAGATCATGCAGCTGGGCTACCTAGTGAGACAAACAAAAATAAACAAAAAACCCAAAGTCTCTCCCTTGTAGAGATTACAAAAAAAGCAGGTACAAGTGACAAGTCAAAGAGAAAGAGAAGTTACTCCACCCATGCATTGTGTCCTTTGTGGTTTGTAAAGCATGTTCCCACGCCTGATAGGGAACAAGTCCTGATAGGGCAGACTCCAACTCCAGTGCTCTGTGCACAAATCCACACTGACCAGCTTTGATCTGATGTCTACATGAGCAGTCATTGCAGGCAGTAGATGGAGATCTGCTCTGATCTCCTGGCTGGCTGCCTTTTGAAAGTCAAAACTTAACCGCAGCTGCCTGGTGCTGTTGTGCACCACACAGGGCTGCCATCTTGCCTTGAGTCTTCCATAGAACTGGAAATCCTGGATGACAGAGAGAACTTCAGTCATAAATGTCCAGTAATGGTCACCCTTCACCAGGAGTCTTTCCTGGCTGCTCCAGGCCAGCCAGGGCTGGTTCATCCAAACCAAGCATGCAGTAGGTACTCTATGAGGAAATAGGAAGAAAGTCTCTTATAACTGATTTCTCTGTCCACACTACCTCCCCTTACAATTTCATTCCTTATCATGAACTTGGGACATAGACCAGTCCTGGGAATAAGAGGTGGACTTATTCCCAGTTTGGGTCCGTGACTTGGATGTCTTCCATTGGCCTTGGGAATCAACCAAAGACCCTTTCAACTTCTCTGTGGTTAAATGGAAAATCCCTTCACTCCCATTTTTTTGTGTGTATGGTTAAGTGAAAAATCTCACCTTCCCCCCAATGTGGGCACCACCAGCCCTACCAACCCTAAGTGGTCTCTCTAACCTTGACCTCAACCTTCAACCTCCTAGACCTGGGCTTAGCCCCCACAGGGCATCTTTGATTAACACCTCTGTGTGGTGTGATTTTCCACAGCAAAGAATTGTTCTGCAGTAGGGGGGAAGGGTTAAGAGCCTGCTCCAGACATGGAGCCAGTCCATGCCCCAGCCAAGAAGAAATCTAGAAGGGTCTGCTTCCACTTCCTGATCTAACCACTAGACTGAGCTCCTGTTGTCTTACAAAAATGATTTGCTTTTAATTAAAATAGGAGCATAAATTATTTTTATCCCTGTATTATTGGGTGATAAGTACATTCACAGTAACTCACTGGGTTTTTTTAAAAAAATCTATTTTAAATATAAACACACTGCCATATTTTCTGTGGGTTTGAAAGCTTATGTTAAGTTTGCAAATAAGTCAACTCCATAAAGATAACATCTTTCCCTAAAAAATGTGTTGCAAGCTAATGGCATGGTATGGAAAATTAGCTTCTTATTAAAATCGTATACAACTCCTCCCTCTGATGAAGAAGTCTGGGGGAGACTCGAGTTGGCCACCTTCCCCGGGGTCAGGCTGACTCACAATGACCCCCTTCCCAGGTGTTCTCTGCATGCCCCCCCCCCCGCCAGTCTCACAAGCAACAGTAAGCTGTTGTTTTATTTAGGGCCAGGCTGAATTTTATTTTTGAGCCTACCTTGTTACATGACTGACAGATGCTGTATCCAGAAAGGGACCCGAATCTCTCTGGTCCATGCTCAGAAGAAACGTCTGGGATGCTGTCTGTCTGAGTCAGAGGATGCAGGTGACCCCTGTAAGAATATTAATCACCAGACCTCAGGTAGCCATAAAAACTATCTCCAGTGATGGACTTCTAACCCATTACAAGGAAAATAAAAGCCCCAGGCCGCAATGCAGTAGGTATCATTTTTAGACATAATGACAGCTATCTGTACCCACTTCCCCAGGCCAGTCCCTTTCCGTTCACTCCTGCTGTATCCCCTTCTCCTCTGATGATTGGGAGACCTCCCCAGCAGCCTCAGTGACAAATGGGTTCTGCACTCTGCCCTGGACTGGAGCCATGGGGCTCAGCATACACCATCCCCAAGCTGGCATTAACCCTGCCTCTTTCTTTTCCTTCCCTCCTCAACACTGGTCTTCAGAAATCTCACCCAGATAGAAAGGCTCCTGTAAATACAAAAAGGGGAAAGCTGTCAAAACCTGCATGAGTTGTTTAAATACCATGAATAAGAACCAGTAACAATAGGGACATCAATGAAGATGTGTTCCCTTCAGACTTGGCCATGTGCCACCCAATGCAAGTCCCCCAGAAAACAGTGCTTGCAAAAGAGGAAGCGGGGCTTGCCTGCCCCTTCCCCACGCCTGCTTCCCAGGAAAACATTCTTGACAGTGCTGGAACATTCCCACCACCTTCCGCTCACTTGCATTCTCATTAGGATAATGGGATTCTTCCAAGTGGGATGTGCAAGTCCGCACCTCTCAGTGGGAATGCAAGAGCCCCGACTCCAGGGGTGATCTGCCCCCTGGGAGCCCTGCTCAGGTCTTGGGCACCATGTGGTCTCCCTCTGTCCATGCTTGCAGACGCATCGTACCAAATTATGGAACCACATGAAAAATCTGCAGAATTGACCCAAACCAGAAAGGAGTCTTAGAAATGAAAGGAAAACACCCATTTCTTGGTTTTGTTTTTGTTTTTTCAAATGGGCCCAGAACAGTGTCTCACAGAGGACAGGCAAAGTGTGCCTTTCTTTGATTTTCTTAAAAGAAAAAAAAAAATGCTTGCCTCCAATTTAACTTTGCCAGCTACCCACGTTTGCAAGTCATTACAGGGCATGACAATAAAAATAATTCTCTTAGTGTTGGCTTTTTTATTTTGTTTTGTTGTGCTGTGTTTTTCTTTAAACGCACATTTACAGAATGATATCTTGTAAATATTCTTTTGTCACTTAAAATCAAGGAATAAACAATTTAGACCGTGTTTTCCCACATCCTAAGTTGGTTTACATTCATCTACTCTGGTGGGTCGAGTTTCTTTTACTTCCTGAAAAACTGAAAATGCTTATGAAGCCAAAAAAAAAAAAAAAAACTTTGCAAAGCAAATTTTCTAGTATTTGCTTAGCTGGTCTCTACTTTGAGTGAGGAAAGAAATTTTCTTCTCTGTAAAGAATGTTTCAAGATACTTTCAGAACTGAGCTGGAGTTAAGGGTAAGGACTTGACAAAGTAAATGGGGTAAAAAAAAATGACTTTGAAGTCATTTTAAAATGAATTAATTCTACAGAAGTTCTGATTGGAACTCTTCCTAGCTGGTCCCTGAGAACCACATCTCCTTAAATGAACAAGTCCAAAGAGAAGGGGAGAAAAAGCGAGCTAAGAAAATAGTGTTGTACGATATTTTCATTTGTTGCTTGGGGACATTTGGTGGCCTTTCCTGGGATAGAATTAGGCCATGCTAGGGAGACTGAGGGAAAGGAAGAAGCCAGAAGAAGTGCCCCTATCCTACAGGCTTTCACTTCTGTCCCAAGTCACCTACCCTGAGAACACTAAATGGTTTTCCAACAAGGTGTGGCTGGAATGTTTTAAAATCCTGGGAGCACATCGCATCTTACATCCAGAAGAATGGTTCCTTATTCTCATATAAATGGCAAATTTGCAGAAAGAGGGGGAGGGAACCACCCTTTACACATCCAAAGAATGTGAGCACAGTCCCTTCTGATATGGACACCTGTCACTCACATCTGACACCTGAAATGGATGTAAAAATAGCTCCAGGCCATCCTGCTTGGCTCTGAGTGGCCAAGCAGAGTCTGGTGGGTGGAGTTTCCTCTGAAAGGTGCATTTGTATTTTGGAAAGCTTTGTGAAGCACTGAGCCATTTTCTGAAGTGCCAAATGGCTTCTATTTTCTCATTAAAAAGAAGAAATAGAAAATATGCATATATATTCCTTATTGAAGTGCATTCACTACATATGCAGACTATAACAAAATTTGGGGGAAATTAATACACGGCCACAAGACTCATTTAGCATATAGATAAGTCAATTTATCATCGACTTTCTACTAGAAGAAACACGAATGTTCCCAGCGATGACCCTGACAAATGTCTCGGGAGTCCGTTCTGTAAGTGTGGTCATCGGGTGGCTCCGTGTCCCTGTGTCGAGCTCCGAAAGTGTCTAATAAAGTGTGGGTGTCAGGAATTTTGTCAGGACTTTCTCTGCCTGTTGGTTCATCTGGTCTCCTGAATAAAGCCTGCACTGGCTGAGGAATGACACTATTGATTTCCATCCACACTACACTTTGTCAAAAATCAAATAGAAAGCCCTTTGGAACCTTTTTCCTCTACCAAACATGCCACAAAATAGACTTTGTTTTATAAAGCAAGAAAAGAACCACTCTGTGGGAACAGTGTCTTCTTGGGTAAATGTTACAGAAAGCCCTCACTCCAGCACGCCAGCCCAAACTTAATAACAAGCCCAGTTTAGTAAGGAGTAATAAATAATCCAGTTATGGTATTGCGAGAGAGAGGACAGAGAGAGAGCGAGAGAGAGAGACTAGATTAGAGCCAGACGCTGGGACAGAACAAGAGAGAGGGAAACTGAAAAGAGGAACAAAAATTTAAAATTTCGTTCTGCAAAGCTTTTTCCACTTGCTTTTTTTTTTTTTTTACATTTAAATTAAATTCAGATCTGGGCTTTTTAAAATTGTAATTAGATTTTTTTCCTTTTTATTCCCCCCCAAAAATTCTTTCCCGAGCATCTACCAAGTAAACATTAGTACATACACAGTACTGGTCAGATGTATGCATTAAAGATGCTATAAGATGCTATAAACCTTTCTGCTGGCCACCTCTCTGTCTCTCTCTCTCTCTCTCTCTCTCTCTCTCTGTCTCTCTCTCTCTCTCTCTCTCCTGACACAGAGAAAATATTATGCAGTGACTCGTTTCTAGTGAATCTGTGTGATTCATAGCCCAATTTTAAACTGCCAAGCTGCTAAATTGCGTCTGGTCTGCCAAAATTCATTCCAGGACCACGAGGAGATATGAAAAATTAAATGTCATCTCGGTACACTGGAAAACTTTTACCTTTCAGAGAATAGAATATGCTGCATTCTGTAATGATGGATGATTGCCTGTGGCTATACTTAACCTACTTAGTAATGTCATGTACTAGAAGGCTGTTTACCTAAAAAAATGGCAGAAGACATAAACTGTAGCAAGGTCTGACATCAGTGCATTTTCCTCCAAATGAAGTGACTTTTTATGTTGATTTCTCTGATAGAAAATAATTTTTTCTCATCAGCATTTGTGACTAGCCCTTGTGAGGAGGGCGGGGACCAAAACTCCCCTGGCCATTCTCTCTCTCTCTCTCTCTCTCTCTCTCTCTCTCTCTCTCTCTCCTCCCTTTCTTGGAGGGAGACACAATGCCTTTTGCTACTTGACTCACAAGCGCTGCTATCTGTCCTGGCCACAGCTTAATCACAGAAGTCCCTAAGAAGGGAGAAGCCGAGATAAAAATATTTGAGCTGTTGAAGAAATACGGACTCACACAACGTACCATGCAGTGCAGGAAGAAACATTTTTTTGCATAACAGCTCCAGCCTGCCTGGCAATTTTTCTCTTGAGTCCAGCGTTTCGGTGACAGCTTTATTTGTTTAAACACACAACTACCGCCGCTCTGAGTTCAAGATTATGATACTGATCTTTGGTGCATTATTACGTCTTTGCTAAAGGAGGAAATTTGGGAACACCTGTACTCTGAGCCTTTTCAAAAGCACGGTCACCGAGGGTTTGCTCTGACTCTTGTGATGGCCTCCTCTTGCAGGTCGGCGCACAGATGCTGGTCTGAAGAACTCTCAGCTCAGCGAATTCTGGCTCCTTCCTCGGTGCCGGGAATGCCAGGGCTAAGATATTTATTATTATAAATACCATTTATATTAATCATTACGATAAATGACTGGTTTGGCTATCTGAATGCCTCATTTAGAGAAACTTCTCTCCTATGTCATTGTTATAAATTACAGCCAAAGCTTTGCTTCACCCAAGGCGGTTTCATTCATTCAGTCTTTCATATTTTTCTGTCCAAGACACACTGTTACCATCCTCCATGCAATCGGCTGGGAGGGCAATTGTTCCCACTGTAAAGATGTCCACTCGCTCGGGCGACAGTGAATTGTGGATTGCTGTGGGGAGGGGGAGCATCCCCCCCCCCCCCGCTTTTAGGTGAACAAGAAGAATTCTGTACACATCTATATTTGATTAAATTATTCAGTGCTACAAACTACAATCATGCTTTATTAAAAATTATTACAAATTCATGCGAGGACTACAGATGTGAAAGAATTTATTGCTCTACTTGTTTTTCTAATTTGCATCATTGATTTTGCAGGAAAGAGTTTTAAAACAATCTTTATTACATAGATTTTAAGGGGGAAATCACAGAGTAATGTCTTGTAAGATTTATGATACCCTGCGTGTTGATTTTATTTACATTTTTTTTTATTTCTTTGCTTTTGAAGAAAAGGTTGAAAGATAAAATTAGGTTTGCAGTTGTAAACAATGAGGCAGAGATAAAAGGAAATGTTTTTCTAATAAAGCAAGCCCGCAGACGTGAAGTGCAAAACGTAAGGTCAGAAAACAGTTACCAGCTTTTGAGTCAATAAGATAAAAGGGATAATGAATTATACTGTAAACACCTAAAACACAGCACATCTTTTTATGTTGTTAAATCCATCTTCTCAATTCAAGAATGTTATTTGAACAATTCATCATTTATAGAGTGCAGCTACGCTCACACGGAGTGCGTTCCAACACGCTGTGGCAGGGCTGGTCAGAAGTCACTCGTTTATAATAACCCACCCCCATAACCACAAGTAAACCCGGAAGGGTTGACACAAGTCAAACGGGGCAGAGAGTGACTGGTGTGGCCCTTGTAGACTAAATAAGCCACCCAGCTCTGGAGAGACTAAACCAATGCATGCATGTCTCCTGAAGATATGAATGTCACATTTTATTATAACCAATTTATAAACATGAAATATGCATGTTTAATTTGCACTTAAAAGCTTAATTTAATGTAGAAGATATTACTTGTTCTCTTCTTTGTGCACCCTACCTAATCCATGAATGATTAAAGAGAAGTTTGAGGACTCTTGTTTTCCTTTTTTTTTTTTTTTGCTTCCCGAAGACCATCTCCAGAGTTTTCTGTTTCCATTGAATTCTGAGCAATGACCAGCTACTTTAGCAATTAAAATCCAGGGGCAAAGACACAGCAGCTTTGTTGGGCTGAGAGACTCTGCCATTCATCATCTCGGCTGCCATAAAATAGCACTAGATGGAATCTTTGATTTTAGGTTTAGAAGAACATAAATCAAAATCTAAGGCCGGGCTGTCAGAGGCGTCACCAGGATTATCCACTGGAGAGGGGACCGGAGTGCAGGGCAGCGCAGCATCGCTCTCACTGAACTCACCTCCTGATGCATGCCGAAAACGCCCAGCCAAGCACTGGGCTGTGTGTAAGTACTTTATCCTAAGTGACCCATAAAAAGACTCTCAAATAGAAGGTTTATAACTGGAGTCACGGTAATTGTATGCCTGATATGTCTGAATACAAAATAAACAGGCCGGCTTGATGAAGATTCCTTCCCGCCCAGGCCCCTGGCCTCTCTGCCTGGTCATCTCTCTTAACCAGATAGTGTCTGAGTCCCAGGAAAGGGCAGGGGTCAACAAGAAGACGCACCTGTCATGCCTCCTTCTGTACAGATGCTGGGGATGCTGGGGATGGTGACTGTGATGGAGGAGAGGCAGCCACAGGGACTCCATCTTCTAGGGAAGGACTTGACCTTGCATCTATCAACCCCCAAGCCATCGTTCATGTTCAATTAAAAGAACAAAGGAGTATATGTCCCGAACTACTGAACAAGTTAGAGAAGAAAGGAACTCAAGACACTTGAAGAAAGATCTCTGCCAGAGTCCCACTTTAGGGGAGACCTGTGGATGGCCACAGCTTTTAGAGTCATGGTATTTTGGGCACAGGGCTGCCTACTTTGCTGAAAAGAAGAGGCTGTGACCTCTGTATCCAGGCTGTGACCTCTGTATCCAGACTGTGACACCCCAGCCAGTGGGTGGTCAGAATAAAAAGGGTTGGCTCTTATGACTAGAAAGGAAACAGGCCAATATGTCTGCCCCTCCCCTGCCCATGCTTCTGAGGTTTTTAGGCCAATGATCACAGAATAGCATCTAGCAATAATGAGTCTGATCGCAAGGAAAAAGCATCAGAACCCATGACCAAGAGGCTGCACCAGATAGGTGCTCCCCTGCACACCAGTGTGGACACCTCTGGAGCCAGTGCTGGTCCCTGTGGGGCTCAGACCCTCTGATCCCCTTATCCAGGTGTCTCCTTCACCGCGCCTGTGACATTGACAGGTTTGAAGACAGCAGAGGGTTGGGCCCATGGCTGGTGATATCCAGAAGAAAACAGACCACCTGCTATCCAAGCACCTTGACTGCTGATTGGAAGTAGAAGAAGGCTGCTTCATGATGGATCAGCAGCTCCCATTCAATGTGGTTAACCACCTGCCTTCCCTAGAGCTGGGTGTGGGATGGTGACCCAAGCAGCAGTCAGCTTCCGGTGGGCACCAACCCTTGCTGCCTTGGGAGGCAGGTTTTATGTCCATGGCACAGATTCTAGATCTAGTTCTGACCCCTCGCTAAGCAGGGCAGTCCCTCAAGGGAAGCTTAGCAAAACCGCCCGCGGCCGAGCCCAGTTGACTGAGTTGGCTTGGCTATCGACTTGGGAATTCTTTCTTATAAAGCTTTCCTGGTGATTTCAATGCAAAGGCAAGGCTGAGATTCCCTCTTCTTGATCAGCTAGGTCTCTGATATTTTGGTCTCAGAACCCCTAAGAATGTGACAGTTCTGGGGCACCCTAAGAACTCTGGTTCCAGTGGGTAGAGTCTCAAACGTTCACTTGCTGATTAATTTAAAAATAATATACTCATTGCATACGAGAATGTTTCATGGAAAAAATAACAATATGTTCAAAGGTAGTGACAAGAATGGCTTTTCTGTCACTTCTGCTCCATTTCACAAGCCTCTGGTTTGATAAAAACATCCTCAGGTCTCACCTTTAGTATCTTCCCCAAGCCTGGAAAGAAAATCTCACCTCATATAGACACAGTTGGAAAAAGGAAGTTAATATCAAGAACCCTTTCAGATAATCACGGCCAGTCTTCTTTATACTACACCAAAACTCAGCAGCTTGTGCTGTGAAATCTGGAAATAGGTGAATCTTTTCTCTGTTACTTTAAAATCCACTGCTCCATTTTAGTATTGGAGTGAATGCTTAACCTTGTACAGTTTTGCAACCTCTAGCACCAGTCACTTGAAAACCATCAGTTCCACGCAGAGCTCCCCACGTTGACACCAGTCAACTTGTGCAATATTAAGAAGCTAGCGCTCATTAGTAGCTCTGTAAGTTTTGGAATACTGTCGAGCTCGAGGTGGCTCATATAAGTTTTTCAAAATTCTTGAAAGCTTGAATTTTATCACTGGCAACAAATGTTGTCAGTTATTTTCCTGGAAGTGGCAGAATTAATTTGTTCATTTTCCAGATAACGATTCTGCCACGCAGTGAAGTTTAAAGATCCGTAGTGTGTCTAGACTTTGAAGTGAAAACAGTGCTTCTTGGAAAACCAGCTCTCTCCACAGGAGACTCAAGAAGACACATGGCGCCTGTCACCAGGAGGCCATGGGGCTTCAGTGTGGGCGGAAATACTTGCTATCTACTTCCCAGTGCAGCACAGCGTGCTTGAAGGGCCCATGCTCAGCCATCAGATACCTGCTTTATATCTCTTTAACATGTATTTTCTTGGGGTAAAATACACACAACATAGCATTTGCCCTCTGAACTTCTTTGAAGTACATTTAAGTACATCATTACCACCATCCACCCACAAAACTCTTCTCGCTTCCCAAGCTGAAATGCTGCACCTATTCAACAATATTTCCCCCTTCTTTCTCCTCTCTCCCCAGCCCCTGACAACCACCTTTCTGCCTTTTCTCACTAGAATTCAGATGACTCTGAGTAGCTCCTATGAGTGAAATCACACACTGTGTGTCTTTGTGTGACTCACCTATGTCAGTTAATGTGATATTCCTGTGGTTCATCCAGGTTGCTGCGTGAGGCAGAATTTCCCACCTTTTCAAGGCTGAATAATATTCCATTGTATGTATGGACCACCTCAAGTGCACCCTTAAGCGACATTATTTTTTTCCTTTGTCCACATGCCTAGCAGCCAAGACCACAGTGGCAACCAGGACAGATCTGAGTTCAGGAGTCAACAGGTTGACCTACTAATGAGACAAAATTAAATGGCAAATAATACATTGTCATTATTATTTGCAGATTTAATGAAGATTTAATGACAGTCCAAGAGATCCTAGATGGGCATCTTCGCCATATACCAGCAATCACACTGAATACTGGATGATTTGCTTAAGATCCACTCTCATTTAATGCTCACAACTCTACAATATAGTTACCAAACATGCATTTTAAGACCATAAATTAAAGAGCAGAGGTTGGTTGTCCAAGACACACAGCTGAGAGGCAGGACTGGGATGGGAAAACCCCAATTACTTCCAGACCAAACTCCTTCTACAGCTGCCTTTCCACAAGGACTTGTCCAACCAACCTGGAAAATAATGACCCTTCACTCCCAGAGACGTTCCTTGCTAGTCTTTTTGTCAGAGCGGGGCCTGGCCCCAGTCTGCCTTTGTCCACTGACTTGGGGCCTGTAGCTTGGCTCAGTTACACAGCTGGATCCATTACAAAGTTGGCCTGTTTCTGGTGAGACCAGAACTGACAGACTGACCACTCTCTCCAGGACAGGGAAGCAGAAGGGACCTCAGAAGAGGACAGCACGGGACCCAGTGAAGAAATGCCATCTAAACATTTGTGTTCAGTTGTGGTGGCTGCTTCTGGAATCATTTTTCTAAAATAAAATTTTATTAGGATATATTCATTATACAGGGGGGCTTGGTCGTGACAATTCTGAATAGAATTATTTGTACATTATTTACACTGCCCCCGTGGGCTCTCCCCTCAGCCCCCTCCCCACCCCACTTAAAGCAATTGAAGAGGTTATTTAGCTCTGATTCATTTAGGTTATTATTGTTATTATTATTATTGTTAATTAATATTATAGGGATGATGGCAATAATAAAGAAAAGAATCTCAGCCAATCCATCACCTGGGTTTTATGTTAAAATGTCTGCTTTATGCAATAAAGTACAAAGTCTTCCAACCAGGAAAGAGGAAAAGAGGAGAGGAAATGTGGTTAGTTGTCCACACGTCAGAGAGGATCACCGTCAGCGTGGATGCTGGTGTGTTCTCTTCTAATGTCCCTTGTAAAAGCCATGTCTGTCCTTAGGGTGTAGGGCATGGAACAGAAGACATTTTGATGGTCACATTTTTTTGTGTTCTCTCTCTGGGTTCCATAAAAACAGGAGACAGACCCAGGCCTAAACCAGTACTTTGAATTCACTAATGGACCATGAAGTTAGTTAATTCTGTAGAAACATTTAAGGGACGTCTGCCTTTTGTTTTTCTTCTGTGCCACATTGGTATGAAGAGGGTGAGGATTCAGGACTCCTCATTCCTAAAATGTGGAGAATGCTGGTGTGACCGCTGGCGGAGATGGCATGGCGTGATCCCTACTCAGTGACTAGTGCTGTGCTTTGGCTTGGTGTCCCCCAAGACTAAGTCAACAGCTTGTGGAGCTATTGGGATTGGTGGAACCTTTAAGAGGTGGGGCCAGGTGGGAGGAAATGAGGTCATTAGAGGAGTGGCCTTGAAGGGGAAATTGGGACAGTGGCCCCACCTCCACCTCTTTTTCACTTCTTGGCCACCATTAGATGAGTAGCTTGACACACACTTCTGCCACGATGTACTGCTGCTCCCCACAGGCCCAAAGGCAACAGGGTCAAGTGACTGTAGACTAAGACTCCTAACCATGAGCCAAAATAACCCTTTCTTCCTTTTGTGATGATTGTCCCAGGTGACAGAAAGCTGCCTCACCCATCTAGCCAGGGGTGGGCATGGAATGGGGCACCCACCAACCGTTATCTGTCTTTTAATTAATTCTAACATAAATAATAATAGCAGCAGTGTGATCACAGCTCCTGGACACATACCTGCCTTCTCTCGCAAGACACTCACAGGTGAACACAGTCAGGTCAGCCCACCCCACCCGACTTTCTAGATGAGGAAACAGAGCTTCACAAACCCCTTGTGACCACCAAGGCTGCCCGATGGGTGTAAGAAGAACCTGGATGCTAGAGCTAGAGCCACCTGCTCCACCAGGGAGAGGACACCTGAAATGGATCCCACTTGTCCCCTTCTCTAGTGTAGAATGTCACACTAGTTCTTCTGTTCATTAAATATTTCTCTTTAGAGATGACTCATGCTCTTCTATTTAATTTGTGTTTCAATGGAAAGTTGTATGACTGCTATAAAAGTAAAATGAGCATCACACTTCAGAGATGATAACAACAAAATAAAATGTGGAGTTTCTGGAATGGTGCAATGGCTCTTTGCTTAAATCACCTCATGGCTGCCGAGGGGGGTGGGGTCCTCTGTGGGCTCCTGGCTCTGGGTAAACCATGGTGGTCCCAAGGAGCTGTGAGTGGATGTTACAACCATCTGCAGCCATGGCGACAGATGAGGTCCCTTACAAACAGGATACACGACTGGGGAGAGGCCAGCATTGGCTCTGTGCATTTCAAATTCTTCTCTGTCCAAACCATCAGGACTGTCTTCTATGTGCACAAATAGTCACAGGTGTAAATTCCGGGGACAGGGGGGATCTCGGCCAGGTGTGAGGCACATAGGTTGTGATGTCTGAGAGCATCTTGAAGTGAAGCTGGTGCTGCACAGCCCGGGACTGGGATGGATGGGGCCAGCCAGAATGCAGCTCAGAAGTCAGTGGGAGTGTGCTGGCCCTTGGGTGGTCCATACATTGTGGCCCAAGCGCCCCCAGTGTGTGGCAGGGGTGACCCTCGATGGTTGGGCTCCAGAGACTTTGTGGGTTCTCCCTGCCCCCATGAGCCTTGGAGAACAGAAACAGAACTAAGACAAGGTGGTGACAAAGGGGCTTTAACCTGTGTCACCCAACACCCCTGCTCCCACAACTGTCACCCACCACCCCTGCTTCTGTCAACCTTACAAAGGGACACAAAACTGTAAACAGATGTTGTCATGATAAGAGAGCAATCTTTAAAACCTGTCATCCTAACCAAACCCCACAGCCTCCTTAACAAACAGGGAAGGCTGGATTAATTAACACCCACAGGTTCCTGACCTCCTGGCCAGCCCCACCGTGACAGAAGACGCACTCCCCACCTTGCCTCTGTCCACGATGTACGTGTGTCCTTCTTATCAAGCGATGTGGGACAAGGATCCACGTCCTCAGCTGGGCCTGCTGGCTATTCCAGAGTGCAGAAAACATGGAAAGAAAACTAAAGCCGGCCAGTCCTTGGTTTCCCTGGCTTTACAACCAGGGCCTTGAGAGAGAAGTCAGGGTTTGCTCTGACACCAAAAGAAATCCCTCTTCTGCTCAAGAAATGAATGTTTCTTTTCTTTTTGTCAAGCAATAACTCCCCCCACCCACCACCCCGGAAAATAGGAATCGTGCTCTTTCTCTGGTGGGAGAATCAGCACCTGAGTCAGGGACCATGTTGGATTGTCCCATGTTGGGAGCAGATGCAGAATGTTTACTAAGAAAGAGGAAGGCCTGGATTGTTCTAGCCTCTTTACACCCTCCCTTCACCCCTACAGCTGCTTCCACAAACACTGGGCTTTTAACACGGTAGCCCTGTTGTCTTCTAATTAATACTAAAGTAAGAATGACCATCCCAAATCCAGTGAAGTATAGGTTGAGATCTGAATGATCAAGATTCTAGGTCATTTAGATCCCATCTCAGCAGAAAAAAAAAATGCTGGCTGTGGTGGCACATACTTGTCATCTTAGCTATGATGAGAAGCATAAAATAGGAGGGTCGTGTTCAAAAAAAACTAAAACAAAAACTGAGACTCTATCTCTAAAATAACCAAAGTAAAAAGCACTGGAGGTGTGGCTCAAGTGGCAGAGCGCCTGCCTATCAAGTGCAAAGTCCTAAGTTCAAACCTCAGTACTGCCCAAAACAGAAACAGAGACCTGAGAATACAAGGCATCAGTTACAGACTGTAAAAATTACATCCTGGACTCATGGACCAGGACAATACAACATTGCAGTGTTTGTGACAAGGTGGAAAATAAGTGCTGGAGGTGTACACAGGGGTAGAGCGCTTCCCTGGCCTGAGGGATGCCCCGGACGCTATCCCCACACCACTGCCCTCAAGAAAGAAAGGGAAAACCAAGGTGTACAGCATCATCCCTGTGGACCACCCCCCCAACCTGGGTCAGCCTGGGAAGTGGTCTAGAGCACCACTCTCCTGTACCCAACCTTGATCGCATCAACAACTCAGTTTCTGTGAGGGTCAGTGTTGGGTTGCAGCTTGGCTGGGCTAAGGGAGGCCCACATAGCTGGAAACACACCATCTCTGGAGTACAGGAGGCCCACCCTCACCCATGTGGGCAGGCACCGTCCCATTTGTTGTGAACACAAATGCAGCAGAGAGGAGAAACAGTGAGCTCTGTCTCTTTTCCCTCCAGAGCTGGGGTATCCATCTTTCCCTCAAATAGCAGAACTCCAGCTTCTGGGGCGTCTTGGCCATGACTTCTACCTCCAGGCCTCGGACTGTGATGGAGTCACACCTCCAGCTTGCTTGGGTCCTGGCTTGAAAATGGCAGCTCTTGTGGGGTTTCTCAGACCTCCATAATCAAGTAAGTTGACACCAGTAATAAATTCCCTCATCTCTCTCTCTCTCTCTCTCTCTCTCTGTTTCTCTGAGGGACACTGACTAATAGTTTCCCACCTGTGAAGTGGGAAACTTTGCAGACTCCAGAGGGCATTGGGATGACTCATGAAATAGAATTCAGCCTGGCTCCAACCACACATCCAGTAGACTTAATTTCTCACATCACTTACCTTGGACTACTGTAAAACAAACTCTTTAGTCCAGCACTGGTGGCTCGTGCCTGTAATCCCAGCTACTTGGAGACTGAGATCAGGAGGATTAAGGTTTGAGGCAAGCCTGGGCAAAAAGTTCACGAAACCCTATCTCCAAAATAACCAGAGCAAAATGGTCTGGAGGTATGGCTCCAGTGGGAGAGACCGTGCTTTGCAAGCATGAAGCCCTGAGTTCAAACTCCAGTCCTATCAAAAAAAAAGTCTTTATAATTCAGAACCAAGGCTTTTTTTTTTTTGAGTACTGGAGCTTGAACTCGAGACCTACACCTTGAGCCACTCCACCAGCCCCATTTTTTGTGATGGTTTTTTGCAAGATAGGGTCTCACAAACTGTTTACCCAGGCTGGCTTCGAACTCCAATCCTCCTGATTTCTGCCTCCTGAGTAGCTAGGATTACAGGCATGAGCCACCAGTGCCCTGGCTAAAGACATTTTTGTTTGAGACAGGGTCTTGCTGTGTAGCCTAGGCTGGTCTCAAACTCATGATGTTCCTGGCTTAGCCTCCCAAGTGCTGGAATTATAGACATGTGCCACCACACCTGGCAGAACCAAGACTTTCAAAAGAAACATCTGCCTTCCCAGGTTCCAAGGGGTAGGGTGTGGGGAGACCCATCCATCTGCTCCTACCTCCCTAGCCAGCCCCTGTACCCCATTTCATTTTCCAGCTTTGGGGAGCTGTCAGGAGTGCCTCTCTGTGGAGGCAGTGGTGGGGGGGAGTAGCTGTCCACTTCCGTCCTCTCCCAGTTGTCCCAGGTCGCCCGGCCTCTGATGAAGTTCCCTTCTATGCTCTCTCCACTTACCTGGAAAGAGGGAAGGAGTGTGTATACACGTGTGGTTCTGAAACCCAGGTCCTGCACCTTCCAGCTTCCAGGTCACAATCGGGACACCCGTGATGGAGCCAAGGACTGTGTGAGTTTGTGGATCCCGTAATCCTCCTGGCTCAGCATGCCTGGGCCAGGACTTCTACATCCCCTAGGCCATGAGGACGACCACAAACTGTGCCCTGTACACCCGAGTCATCCCCTCCCTTGGGCTCTCAGCCTTACCTCCATTCCACAGCAGCCCTGTGACCCCAGCCCTCTGCAGGGAAACTTCCAGGAGTGGAGCTGTCATTCTAGTCGTGACTTTCACATGTTCCCAGGACACAAACACACACTCAAAGTTAACCTCACTGTGTTCAGTG
Organism: Castor canadensis; assembly: GCF_047511655.1. Classification (NCBI taxonomy): domain Eukaryota; kingdom Metazoa; phylum Chordata; class Mammalia; order Rodentia; family Castoridae; genus Castor; species Castor canadensis. The sequence continues at coordinate 2,846,904 of NC_133401.1, read as the reverse complement.
AACCCTGCCCAGAGTCACAGGGTCCCACCTGCCTTGGGAGGAAAGCCATGCTTCGTGCCCATCTGCTAGCCTTCTTTGCTCTGGCCCTCGGGAAGCTCAAAGGAAAGGTAAACCTTCAACTGGGACAGCCACAGTAAGTCATGTGCCATACCTTCTGCATATGAGGATTCACTTTTCCTATATCAAAAGCATTATTGAAATGCTTTGTGGATTTGTCAAAAGCTAAGAGGCAGAGACTTCCCCATTGATGGTGGGAAAATCTGGGGAGATAAGGCATTAGGTTACAGCGACCAACACAAAGGGCTTTGCTCAAGAGGCTGCCATTTTGGGGAGCACCTCCCATCATCCCCTCTACTACAAGACTAGATAGAGTCACGACACCGGGTTCTAAACACACCAAGCGCCTTCCAGAAGCCCCATGACCTTCCTCACCTCAGGTATCTGAGCTGTGAAGTGAGAACTGAGGAGATCCTGACTCAATTCTTCCTGTGCATCTTAAAGTTTAGGGTGGCCACAGGGACCACTGGAATGAAGGAGCCAATGTCCCATGAGTGTGGTGAGGGCCTGGGCCTCTATGCAATGTCACAGAGACTCATCTTATGGACCTGCTTCCTGAGGGCTGCAGAAAAGACTGGCCAGGCGAATCCTGCAGGGATGTCACACAGGAACTTTCCCCAGGTTTCCGTGTCACCACCCATGTGCAAAGTAGAAAAATTCCTGACTCCTGTCTCCAAGTGGATGGTGATCAAAAAACGATGACAGCTCCCACAGCTGGCTTGTCAAACCTCACCTCCCTGCAGCTGTATGAAGTGAGTGCAATCATTCAGAGGCAAGGAGACTGAGGCACAGAGAGCCTGAGGGCTTGCCAAAGGTCACACAGCAGTCCAGTCCTGTTTGTTTCTGAGAGATGGTCTGGGAATGATCCACAGGACCAACAGAGTACCTTCCCAGGCTAGCAGCGTCTCTGAGAACTCACCAAGATGGTGGCAGGACCCATGGGGACCAGGCCCAGAGGAGAGGGCAAACTCTCTGATCACTGTCAGGATGCACAACTCCCACCTCAATCAATCAATTAACCAGTCGATTGACCAATCAATCTATCAGGACGCCCCACGTTTCCCCTTGGTTTTCACAGGATGGAATCTTTGGGCCTCCTAGAGAGGTGCATAGACCAATTTCAAACACAGAAGTCACAGGTGGCGGCCCCTAGTGCTGGATGTCAGCGTGGCAGGGCGCACACCACATACCTCCACAGTAAAATAAATAACTTTTGTCCCAAGTGTTGTGGTGCACGCCTGTAATCCCAGTACCTGGAAGACTGAGGCAGGAGAATCATGGGTTTGAGACTACACTGAGACCCTGTCTCAAAAAAACAAGTTATTTTTGTTTGTGTGGCTGGCTCCTGCTGTCCAGATGTCCTGTCAGCAGGACCCGCTGGTGAGTTCTCCCAGGACATAGAAGGACCCAGACCTCAGCAGACCAGGCACCAAGCCTTGCACAGGGCCAGATCCCCAAGGCGCAGCTAACAAGGACCTGTTCTTCTGGGTTCATGGCCCTCTACTGACTGTCCCTGCGTGGGGCCTGGTGGCAGCTGCAGGTCACTGTACTCTTGGTGCAGAAGTTCAGATTTTCTGCTTCCTGTTGCCTATCTGAGGGTATCCGCGGTGTCACCACCAGCTTGGCAATTTCTCCAAAGCTCTTCTGAAAGCCACAGGACTGAGCTTGGCACAGCCGACTGCAGAAGTGTCACCCACATTCACCCAAAGGGTTTCTGCCTGCCCAACATGGCCTTTCTTTCCCATGGGACCCATGACCCTCCTGACCTGTAGCTGTCTCGTGCCTCCTCCCAGAAGCCAAGGTCCAGGACCAGCCCAGCTCCTGGGGCCACTGAGGTCAGTACCAGCACCCAATGCTACCAGTGGATCCCCAGCACCATCCATCCTGGCATCACTATGACTGGGCATTGCCCTGGGACACAGCCAAGTTTATCTGTTGCCAGGTGTTTTATGTCTGCCGTATCTCTGCCTCCCGGGTGTCCTGTGCGTGTGCTGGAATTTTACAGGCAGAAGACAGATGTGGAGGGTGACAGCGCTGACGTCCTCCTAAGGGTGGGCTCCAGCCCTGCCTCTGCAGAACCTGGGCTTGAATTCTATCAGGGATCCACAGTTGTATTTTATGTGTAACACCCTAGTGGTTTTTAAATCTCCCTAAAATTTTTGATGACTGACAGAGAAAGGACACACTGTGTCAATTTGGGGCCACTGTTTGGAATGAGTGTTGGGACTGCTACAGGGTAGGAGTCATTTCTCCTGACCCCTGTGCCCACTCTGTGTCTGTCTTCCACCCAGTGGACAGAACAGTGGGGTCCCCAATCCTCCATGCCCTGAGAGCAATTGTGATGACAGTGACGATCCCAAAGAGAGGAAAGAAGGCATCAAAAGACCATACGAAATGCAAAAAATAGGGGGGTGGGGAGGAGAGGGAGGAGGTAGGGGGCAAGGGGGAGAAATGGCCCAAACAATGTATGCATATATGAATAAATGAATAAAAAATGCAAATGTGTCTTTTTAAAGGCTGCTTTTTATTGATGATGACTCTCAGTCTAGAACAAGCAGCGACCTGGCTATGCTAGGGTGGCTCCAAGCTGAGCCTGGATGTCACCTCCACTGGGAGGAGCCCCATGGCCCAGTAACAGATGGTTCTGCAGCCCCATGTTAGCGTAATGGTGCCACAAACACCACCCCGGCCTCAGACATCACCCTACCACCACCCATGTGTGACCTCTGTCTGCCTGGCCGCCATCTAAGAGGACCCCGCTAGCAATGAGTGACAGTCCATGCCCCTGATGACCCAAGAGTTAGGAGCACCACTGGGGTTCTTCCCTTTCCTCCCGTCACAGCCCAAGGACGTAGTGACTTCTACTAAGCTTAGTTCACAGACCTCAAGGGGGAGGAGGTTGTTGTGCAAAGTCACCCTGCTAGCCAGTTGTGGCCTCCAGGAAGCTGTCCTAGGGAGCTTCCCAAGGGAGGACCCACTGACCTACTACACAGGCCTCCCACAGGACTCTAGGTGTATCTCTAATTATAAGAGATATGCTGTAGTTTGGGGGCTACTTGTCCATCTCTTTCACGGGGTCACCTTGGAGATGGGCATATCATTTGAATCGCCCAGTTTACAACACACAGAGGGAATTTTTGTATGGACTCGGGTTGGCATAAGTCACCAAATCTCCATTAGGTCACATGGGATCTGGGATGTCCCTCCTGGCTCTCTGAGCTGTTGGGTGGGTCCTATAATCAGAAAGGAAGGTGCCCAAAGGATATGGCTGGTCTACCCCTCTCCCCATTTACGCACACAACTTTCCTTGTGTCCATGATTGTCGTGCTTTATGACATCAGGGCATTTCTTGGGGGCCAGGTGCACCTGTGAGGTTTTTCTTCAAACATCAAACGATAAATATTGTATTCTGATATGGGAAGGGTGGGCGGTGGGGGGGGAATCTCTTTATGCTAAGACAGCAGATGAGTACAGAGTGAAAGCAGGGCTGGTCACAGTCAATACCATCCAACCTAATTCAATTCCTGTCCTTCGTATTGACTATGATCTTAATACACTAAGAGACATCAACTCTTATTAGGGCGGAGGGAATCATTTCAGAAAAAAAAGGCAAAATGGTATCAAATTTGTAATCTGGAAAACACTATTTTCAATGTCTTCCCACTTCATTTAGCATTTTGAGGAATCAAGGCCATTTCTTGTAACTATCAAACTGAATTAATCACCTTGAGGCCTGACGGAGGATAACTGGAACTCTAATTTCAGGCTGCTTTTATTCTGGGAAGATGGCTTTTTAAACTGGGATATGGCGATTAGTGTAGAAAGTCCTTCTGCTATTCACAAACTTATCACACTGCCGATTCTTAATAGTGAAGATCTGAGGTACACAGTGGTCACTGAATGTGTGATCTGACCTGAGGTGCTCAAAAACGTAAAATATCTCATTGCTAGGCATCGTGGTACATGCCTGTAATCCCACCTACAATGGAAGCACGGTTAAAAGGATCATGGTCAGAGGCCAGCCCCGGGGCAAAAACATGAGACCCTGGAGGGCTGGAGGCATGGCCCAAGAGGTAGAGCACCTGCCTAGCAAGGGCAAGGCCCTGAGTTCAACTCCCAGGACCATAAAAAACTCAGTAGTTTGTACATTAACTATGTAACATGTTGAATGAATAATAGATGTATACACACATATAAATGAATAATATATATGTAATGTATACTCCCATGTACATAAAATATGAGATTGAAATAAATTTCACTTATTTTTTTGTAAAGACAAAAAAAGTAAGTTTTCACTTGTTGGACCTTCTAGAAAAATTTTAAAATCTGTATTGGTCACATTATTTTTCTTTTTTCCCTTGGTGGTACTGGGTCTTAACTCCAGACCTCCCACTTGTTAAGCAGGTGCTCCACAACTTGAACCACACCTTTTTTTGGTGTTGTCTTTAGTTTGTATTTCACATGTCCTCAGACTGTGACTCTCCTACCTCTACCACTCAAGTAGCTGAGATTACAGGTGTGTACCACCAAGTCCGGTCTTCACATTATTTTTTGTTGGACAAGGACAGTGCACAGAATTAAACATTGTAGACCAAGTGAATGTTTGCTCCACACTTTCAGACGACCTGGAGAAATACATGAAATGTAATTTGAGTTGGAAAAAAGAAGCAAGGATAACTTAAACCGTGCAAAATATACATTTATATTTGCATGAAAAAGTCAGAAAGGAAACTAAATTGTCTCCTTTTTGCAATGGGATTAGAGTGTGATTTCAATAGTCTCCTTTACAAATTTCTAAATGTTCCCCAAATCACTTTGGATTATGTTTATTATTATAAATTAGTGTTATTCAAAAAGAAAGTGATTTCCTGTGATAATTAGTATGGTTATATGCAATTCTTGCTTCTTCTTTGGTATTTGCCAAAATGAATAATTAACTTGTAGGCACACTTTGTCCTTCTTCACGCTCATGGTCTCTCATCACAAAATACCCCATGTTCATGAACGTGACCTCATGAAAATCTGCAGCTAAGTTAGATTACAAAACAGTTTTCTTTTAAAATATCGTTCTAGTCAGGAGCAGAAGACGGTTTAGTCAAAGAGAGAAATTGGCTGTCACTGTTGCAAAGTTACTTGGAGAAGAGAAATTCCACGATCAAAGCTTTTTTGTTCATTTCCTGAATAGAAAGAGAGTGAAAAGGTAATTGGGGAAATGACTCCCGACTTCCTAACAGTCAGTCCCTTGGCTCCTGCAAGGATCTCAAGCCTAGGGAAGAGCTAGTCTCCCCTGAGCTTTGGGCAGTTTGGTTGATGTCCTCAAGGAGTTTTGGTTGAAATCTGGAGACTCTGAGCTCCTTTGTGGTTGCACAGGCCTGCCCAGCCCCATCCATCCACCAATCTCCCACCCCAATCATCCATTCATCTATCTATCCACCCACTTATTTACCTACCTATCATTTACTCACCTGCCCATTCATCTTTCCCATCTATCAACCCACACACCCACACACCTATCCATCCATCAACCCACCATCTCATCCATCAACCCATCCATCCATCCATCCATCAACCCACCCACCAACCCATTCATACATCCATCAACTCACCACCCATCCATCTATCCATCAGCCCACACAGCCACCCATCCATACATCAACCCACCCACCCACCAATCCATCCACATCCATCATCCCACCAACCCAGCCGTCCATCCATCAGACCACCCATCCGCCTACCTATTCATTCATCAACCCATCCACCTATCCACCTCACCCACCCACTCAACCATCCATCCATCAACCCATCAACCCATCCACCCATCTACCACTACTCTACCGTCTGTCCATCCATCACTCTACACACCCATCCATCTATTCACCAAACTATCCATCCATCCATCTTTCCATCCTTCCCCACCCGCCCATCCATATATCTACCCAGATGCCATGAATCCATCTGCCCTCACACGCATCCACCCAGCCATCCACTCATTCATCCATCTGCTTATCCACACATCCATCCATCCATCTACCCACTCGCCCACCCATCCATCCACCATCTGCCATCCATCTTACACCAAATTCTTACGGAGAGCTAACTTTGCCCAAGAGCCATCCTGAGTTCTGGAGATATGACAGAAAAGCAAATAGGTACAGCTTTGCACTTAGGGAATCTGGATTCTAGTGGGAGAAGTCACACAACTAACAAATTAAAATGTCATCCCAATAATTTCAGAAAATGACCAATGCCTTGCAGAAAATAAAACAGCCAGGATACACTATTTTAAATTACCTAGTCAAATAGGTCAAATCTGAGCCGATGGCTAAATGTCAAAAGGTGGCCACACATGGGGAAGAGCACTTCAGCCACAGACAGAGGCAAGTGCAGATGGGAAGGCACTGAAGAGGATTAGAGGATTATTATCTAAATTCTATATCTAAACACTACCCTGCCTGGCTCTATGTGGCCAAGGCACTGTAGAGGATGAGGATGGAGCAGGGATGCTTTGCAGAGTCTCCTGCAGCCATCCAGGTGAGAGACAAAGACAGCCTGAGATCACACAGGATGCATTATATTGGCCTTAAGAACTGAAGTGTTGCTGGGTACAGTGATACACCCCTGTAATCTTGCTACTTGGGAGGTAGAGATAGGAGGATCAAAGCCTGGGCAAAATCAGCCTGAGACCTTATCTGGAAAACCTATAATGCAAAAGGACTGGGGATGCAGCTCAGTGTTAGAGAGCTTGTCAAGCCATTAAGAGGACCTGGGTTCGATTCCTAGTGTTGTCTGATCGTCTCAACACTTCTGGTGTGGTGATGTGGGAAGAACACTGTACAATTGATCTTCTGCCTGAATCCTACAAGTATTTAAATGGCCCAAGTCACACTCTAAGCAAACAATGCCCTTCGAGGATCCCAGAGGTTCAATTCCACTGACTTTTCCTGCTTTTCATTTACCCCAAATGCTTCCAGCTGGGCCTGGAGACAGACGTGCCAACACAGTGCCTGCCCCCAAATCCTTCCCAGACACCAGGAAGCAGGTCGTCACTAGCAATCTCCATACAAAACCTGATTCTGTCAGAGGCAGTGCGAGGCACACATGGCTGGGCCTGGGGCCCTGGGAGTAAGTCCCTGCCAGTGGGAACCAACAGTGGGCTGCCCCAAGCTGGGCGGCCACTAGACAGACAGCCGTACCCTCGATTCTCTGGAGTCCTGGCCTGCTTGCTGCACTGCTGAACCACCCATGGGCAAACCTGAGCTTCCGGATTCTGCCCACTCTGCCTGCTCCGTGCTGAATTACCTTTCTGCTTTATCAGCTGCTGCGACTTTTTCTGGCTCCTACCCAGAAACAGGGACCCAGCAATCCTGGCATCTGGAAGCACTTGTCTTAAGAGTCAGTTCTCTGTTGACGCCCATTATCAGTGCAGTTTCCAACCAGCAGAGCACACAAGAGACTCTCTCCCAGGGCCCAGAACTGCAGGATATGGTCTGCACTGTGTATGAAATGTCCCCACCCTGGGGCACTCAGATGTGATCTTGCCCCAGCCAATGGGGGTAAATGAGTGAGTGAAAAAAACACACACATGCACACATGCACACATTCAGGTTCACACATGCTTACGTGCACACTCAGGGACACACACTTTAGTATGCTTGGCCAGGCTGTGTTTAAACCTGACACACAGCATGTCCAGCACAGAGAAGAGCAAGTACAAATGTCCTGAGGCAGGAATACCCAGGTGGCTTAAAGAACTCATCCTCTAACCAGGCAGAGATCCTCAGAAGACCGAGATGCTGCTGTGTGCTCAGGCCAGCTGTGGGCTGTATGAATCAGGTCTTCCAGAGGAGAGGGATGGCCATGTGGCTCTCAGCTGAGTGGACAGATGGTTGAGGAGGCGGTGAGTGAGTAGGACAATGAAGATTTCACCCTGGACTCTGTCCCCTGACTGAGCACAAACCCCCTCCCCCTTCCTGGACCTCGCTGTTCCCAGAGTTCAGAGAGAGGAATTCAGGTTTTCCTCCAAGCCACAGAACAGCCTCACAGACAGCAATGGGTGGGGCCAGCGCAGGTCAGACTCCTGGTGAATCAGAGCCATGTAACTGCAGCTAATGGCAGTTTGTGGGTTCTGTTCTCTCTGCAGGGTCCCCACCCCCGTCTAGTGCAGAGGAGCGATTCAGAATGCATATGCAAACTATGAATGCATTTGACAATTGAAATGACTCTTTATACTCTTTTTTACAGTCCTGGGCCTTCACCTTGAGCCACTCCACCAGTGGGTTTTTTGAGATAGGGTCTCATGAACTATTTTCCCTGGCTGGGTTCAAACCACAATCCTCCTGATCTCTGCCTCCTGAGTAGCTGGGATTACAGGCGTGAGCCACCAGTGCCCGGCAAGCAGCTATATATTTAATTCATAAACACACATGCATTGAAGAAATCTGACCACTGTTTAACATTTCCTGTGACGTGGTTTTAGAAGGATCTAGCTGGATGTTTCCAGCAGAAAGTTCTTTTCTTGTAGTAACTTTGGAACCAATGAATGGCTGAAAGTGCCCCTTGCTTAAGCCTGTGCTCATCAGCAAGAGGACAAAAAGCACTGGAGACTCTCAGAGTCCACCTGGGCAGGGTCCTTTATCCACCCACTGGGAAAGGGAGAAGCCAGTCTGAGATGTCTCTGGAGACTGTCTTGGCTACGCCTCTCCCCTAGAGAACGTCCAGTGGATTTTCAGGGCTCTGAAAAGTTCCTTGTCCTTACCAGACCGCCCCCAGGCCTGTGTAGGGAAGGAATCCAGTCCAATCCCTCATGGCTCACCTCCCACCCCCCCCCACCCCGCCCCAGCACATTAGGACAGGAAGGACATTGTCTGGAGCCCTTTGGAAACAGCAAATCTAGGTCACAGAAGGTGACAGGGAGGTACAGCAGGTGCAACCACAGACAGCTGAATCCTGGTGGGGTTCACTAGGTGTCCTGGGCAAAGAGTCCCTGGGCTGGGCCAGTTGTCAAGACATAAGATGTGCATCCGGTGCCTGGGTGGGACCAGAGGATGCTCTGGTCACAGCAGTCTTCCTGGGGCTGGGACAGAGGGCACACGTGGGTCCCTCCAAGGCCAAGGCTGAGGGAGTAGGGATGAGGGGTGGACATAAGGAGGCTGTGCTACCAAGGATACCCGGGGCTCCCAAGGCACTTTGTCCCCAGTCCTGTAGGGTACAGTATTCCTATGGTCCCTGAAGTCTTGCATTTTGCACCTTGTCACTCACTGTCCCCTCCCTACTCTCTGTCTAGAGAAAGGGACCCCAGCCAGGCCCCAAGCCCAGGCCCCAGTTAGACAAAATGGACTCTGCAGAAGCCCAGCTCCTAGCACCTGCCATGCCACCATTCCACATGCCACCATTCCACATGCCACCACCTGCCTGCCAGGGACTCAGCTAGTCAGACCATAGGCATCTCCCTGTGGTCCAGCCCTGCTGCAGCTGACAGGGCCTGTGACCTGCACAGAGCCAGGAACCGGGTTGGCCTCTCATCCTGCAGACATCCATCCCCCAAACAGCAAGTCCCGCCTCCACCTCGAAGGACAGAGAGCTGACAAAATGACTTCTTTAATACACCTAAAAAACAGAATCAGCGCCCCTTAGTTGAAATGGGGACCGGCTCGTCAAAGGGAACCATTTCCCAACCTTCTGGTGCTTTTATTTTTTTTTTATCTTATTATCTGTTAAAAAAAAAACAAAACAATAAACTTCAGAACATAATCTTGCCCTGAAATCTCTCTTATTAATTCCTTTTCCAGAATTATAAAATCACTCTGTGCTCCCCGTAACTGGTGTTGAAAAACAGAGCTGCACAAACAAGACAATTAATAATCTACCCCTTCCACATCCCATCTGCATCACGGGAAAAGAGCCAGTGCTGACAGCGTGGACCATGGCCACCGTGTCCCCACTAACACATGGTGACCAAGACCAGGAAGGAAGAAAGGGGAGGGAGGGGGAGGGAGAGGGAAGGTGGAGAGGGGAGAGAGAGAGAGACAGAGAGGCAGAGAGAGATGGAGACAGAGGCAGAGGCAGAGAGAGGGAGAGAGAGAGGGGGAGAGGAAGAGGGAGAAAGAAGAGGGGGAGGAGGAAGTAGAAGGAGAAGGAGGAGAAGAAAGAAGGAAGGAAAGAGAAAGAAAAATGAAGGAAAACAGAAAAAAGAGGGAGTTTGATTTAACAAAAGTTAATTAGAAACACTGAAGAAACCAAAAAAGTAAAAAGATATATATAACACAAAAATAGGCTTTCACTCTCCTACATATGTTGACCATTTTCATTTCTTGGTAACTTTTTTTGCTTACAGTGAATTCCCATGGCTGTCTCTTTGGAAAAATAAGGCTCTCTCTCTCTCTCTCTCTCTCTCTCTCTCTCTCTCTCTCTCTCTCTCTCTCTCTCTGGGATTGCTAGGTCCGGATGCACAGATTTTACTTTCCTCCGATCCTCTGTGATGATGGCTTTCCCTGAGGGCTGGAGCAAGTCCCATCCCCACTGGTGACACGGGAGGCACCCATGCCCTGACATCTTTGCCAGCACTTAAAACCATCCCCATACGTTTTTCTCAGTGTGATGGATGAACCATGGTATTTCTTTTCACTTCAACCTTTATTTCCCCAGTCCCCAGAGGCTCAGCATTCTCGTATGTTCTTCTTACTTTCCTGGAAGTCTGTTGACCGCTTGCATCTCCCCTTCTGTGAACTGGCTGTTGATAACTCTTGACATGTCTGTAGCTGGGCACCTTTAAAACCCTCACTGGATACTCTGCAGATTATGCGGTTTGGTCTACCCCATACCTGCTAGGCACTGGGGTGATTTCCTCCGCCTATCCATCCAAAGATGCCTCACACTTCCCGTGTCTCTCAACCCCCTGGGAGACGTCAGGGGCCCTGCACGGTGTTCCAAGTATCAATGACTCCTTGTCTAACCCTGGAGACTCACGCGTGTCTATCCTGCTCATGGGGCAACCTAGCATACTTTGGAAATAGGAATTGTCTTTTTAAAGTACATTTATTAAATTAAGGATATGAACACTTAAGAAACTTGTTGCATACAGTCAAGTTGCCTTTTTAACAGTTAAAACAATTTGTTCTACCAACTTCACAGTCTGTTTGACAGTACTGGGAATTTCCCTTCTTGAATTCTACAAATTTAATGGCTTAAAAATCTATACATTTGTTTGATGGTTTAAAAGGGTATCATTATATTGCTTTGATCATGATCACTGCACTGTGCTTGAGAGAGTGATAGTTTTTATCATCTTTCTGCTCTTTTTTTTTGGCAGCAGTGGGATTTGAACTCAGGGCTTCCTGCTTGCAAGGCAGGCGCTCTACCACTTGAGCCACTGCACCAGCCCAGTTCACTTGCCTCTATCCTCTGATGATTCAGTTTTCCCTGTGTGGCCATTGCATTTCTTTTGGAATCTTAATTTGTGCATGAATTTTTTGATTAAGTAGTTAAAGATCATTTATTATAATTATAGAAAATATTTCCCCAGTTACAAGTACAGTTGAAGATTTTATTGATAGGGCAGGGGGACATGGCTGAAGTGGTAAAGCACCTGCCTAGCAATCACGATGCTCTGAGTTCAAGCCCTAGCACCACCAAAAAAAATTACCAATATATACAAAAAAAAATTACCAATAGATAAGACATTTAAATCCTATGTAGGCAAATTCACTGGTTCACTATGATTTTCTACCAATGCTAAGTTTAGTCCTTTTTGGCCAAGAGATGACTTTTATATATTGATGTTCTGTTCTAGTTGGCTGGGTTTGGATTCTTATTTAAGATTTTACATGTTAATCCATTTTAGCTCATTTTGGAATATGGTACAAACACAAAATCTCTCCTTTAATCTCTGTAGCTTTCTGTCCATTACAATACCATTTGGGGAGTAGGGCGCAAACACCAAGGTCTTCTAACAGGAGCTCTCTAGTGTGCTTTTACGTTTGTATCCAGTCATTACCCAGAGAAAGACTGGGTCCAAGACCCTCCTCAGATGTCAAGTTCTGACATTGTCTGAATAGAACCTATGCACACCCTCCCCTGGGCTCATTGTCTCCAGGTTACTTCTAACCCCTGATACAAGGGATCTGCAATGTATGCAGTTGTTACACTGTATCATTAAGGAAATAATGACAAGAGCAGAGTCTGCACCGGTCCCCATCCTAGCCTTCACTATTGCACGGTACACGTCAGCAACAATCTAATATGTTTTGTAATATTTTCTATCCCCATTGGTTGAATTCACACATGTGGTCTGTGAGGGTGTAGATGGCCAGCTGTATTTATTTTAGTGCCAGTGTCAGATTGAATGATTCTTGCTTTCTGATGTATTTTATCTGGTATAAATAGTCCTCTTTGATCTGATTAATTTTTGGTTTCAATTTTTTTTCTCTGATCTTCTCCTGTATCACTTCTAGGCACATTTTAGAAACATCTCATTTCTTAGTCTATGCTACAAAGAAATTCCCACATTGGGGTCATGCTGAATCCCAATCTAATTTGAAGAGAATTCAGACAGTTAGTCTCCTTGTTCAATTGGATCTAAAGCTCTTTCATTGAAAAGTTGGGTTTTTTTTTTAAATCACTACCACTGTGTTTTCTGTTTTAGATTCTATACCATTCTCTAAAATTTTTCCTGAATGTTTGTAGTCTTGACTCTTTAGTTGATTTTTTTGCCATTACTTTGAAAAAGGAAGCTTTTGCATGCTTATCAATAATATAATATAATAATAACATAATATAATTAATTATATACCCTTATATGGTAATGGTAACCAAAATATTTATTTCATTGGTATTGGAAAATACTGACATTATTAGTCTAATTAGTAAGAAAATTATCAATAATATTAATAACAATAAAATGGTTACTAATTGCATCTGAGAGCCTTTCAAAAGAAGTGTTCCATGTATGCTTCTAGGTGTCATAGATGTTCACACATGGCTTTGGACTTAATTCCGATGGCCTTAACCACTTAGCTATTAAGTAGTACAGCACTTCCTTAGGGCTTTCTAAGTAGGAGTCTTTCAAAGTAGGAAGCAAATTTTGCCTAAGACAGCAAAGATTTCTAAGAAAGCCATCTCTGAGCTTGTCACTGATGGAAGTTGTCACACTGCTGATTCCATGGGTGGCATTTGGTCTGTGATTTGATGGTGGCCCTGAGCCCATGGCACTTGGAGGACTCTGGGAGACTGAGTGGGGTGGCCGCAGCCAGCTCTCACTGGTGAAGAAGCCCTTTTAGCTGGACAGAGGAATAAATGCCATAGTTAACATAACTGCGCAGCCAGCTCTCACCACTGGGTATTGTGACGAGGCTGTCTTAAGCTCGGGTGGATAATGTTCTTATACAATCTGTTTTTCACATTTATTAAGGTATAATGGGTTTTTAGTTTTGTTTGTATTTTTTTAATTTTAGAAATTTATTTCAGGTATTAAAATGACATATTAACACAGAGATATGTAAGTCACAAAATAAGCAACCAAAAGGCAAAGTCAATATAAATGTTTCATAAATTAGTCCAAAAGAATGTAAGGATAATTTTTTTATTGTTGTTGTTGTGCTGAGTGGGGTACATTGTGGCATTTACCAAAGTTCTTACAATATATCACACTTGAACTCACCCCTCCACCATTCTCCTTCGTCCTCCTCCTCCCATTCCTGGAATAGGTTCAACAGGTCTCATTTTTCCATTACATACACGAGTACACAGTATTTACACCATATTCACCCTCCCGCACCCTTTCCCCACCGTCTCCCTGTTTGTTTGTTTGGCAGAACTGGGGTTTGAACTCAGAGACTCACCCTTCTTAGACAGGTGCCCTACCGCTTGAGCCACCCCACCAGACCTATTAAGGTATGAAGGATACATAAGAATTGTACATATTCAAGGTATGCAACTCGATAGTTTTTGTTTGTTTGTTTGTTTTGCAGTACTGGAGATTGAACTCAGGCTCTACACCTTGAGCCACTCCACCAGCCCTTTCTCGTGATGGTTTTTTTCAAGATAAGGTCTTGCAAACGACTTGCCCAGGCTGGCTTTGAAGTGTGATCCTCCTGATCTCTGCCTCCTGAGTAGCTGGGATTACAGGTGTGAGCACCAGCACCTGGCCAACTTGACATTTTGATGGAAGTTTACTTTATGAAATAATCACCACAATTAAGCTAATTAGCATATTTCCACCTCACCTCTCAGAGTAGCCTCTCTGTTCTTCCCTCTGTCTCTCAGAGAGAAAGAGAGAGAGAGAGAAAGAAAATCGTCCTGCTATTTTGCCCAGGCTAGCCTCAAATTCCTGACCTCAAACACAATCCTCTTGTTTTAGCCTCCTGAATAGTCATTAATAGTAGCTGGGATTGCAGGTGAGCACTTTCACACCCATCTCTTTCTTTCTTTCTTTCTTGTAAGAACATTTTAGGTCTACATATCTTCCTCATTGATAAGAGTCGATACAGATATGTAAAAAACTGAATACTGTTGATGGATTACTGGATAAAGGAATTGTTATTTTATATAACTGTATAAATATATTTTATATTATATATTAAATATATTTTATCTAAAAATATAAATCCATACATATAAATATATGCATATATGAACATCTCAAATACAAATACACGCACAAATGTGCACATATGTATATATTTCAGCTTTGATTTATCTATTTTTTTAAACCACTTGTTGATGCCATACAAGAAGTGTGCTCATTGAAGACATTGGCTGTTCAGAGTTACATTCATCAAGGATATTATCTAAGGTATAGACTTTGCTCCAAGGTCAGCTATTTCTTCAATTTTTACTTTTTGTTGTTGTTGTTGTACTGGGGATCTGTAGTGACATTTACCAAAGTTCTTACACTATGTCACATTTGAGTTTACCCCTTCACCAGCTTTTAAAGAAAGAAGAGATCCTGCCACATGAAACAACAGAGATGAACCTGGAGGACATTATAGCAAGTGAATAAACCAGACACACACAAAACACTGCAGGATTGTCTTTTATGTAGAAACTGAAAAAGCTGAACACATGGAAGCTGATGGAGGAATGGTGGCTACAGAGGGAGGGGGAAGGGTACAGTGATGCAAGTGTAGGGGATGAACAAACCTAGAGACCTAAGTGTGCCTGAGGTCAGTATATGACCTCAGCAAGATAGATAGATGATAGATGATAGATAGATAGATGATAGATAGATGGATGGATGATAGAATAGATAATAGACGGATAGATGAATAGATAGCTATAGATAACACATAAACATATATATCAAAGTGTATATTAAATATATACACTAAGGAAAGACAGGTAATGAGTTTTTCTGAGGTTAATGGCTTTCTAGGGAAATAAATAGCAGGACTTGACACCAGCCACTTTACTGTCTCCCTCAAAAGATGAATTGATTTCTCTAGTTCTTTTTATTTTATTATAATGGCTGGTGTGGTGGTGCATGCTTATAATTCCAGGTACTTGGGAGGCAGAGACAAGAGGATTACAGTGTGAGGCCACCCCAGGCAAAGTTAGTTTGAGACTCTATATGAAAAACAAAGAAAATCAGAGGGTTGGCTGAGGGGCGGGTGGAGGGGGAGATGGCGGAAGTAGTAGAGAGCTTGCCTAGCAAACAAGCTTTAGGTTCAATCTCTGGTACTGCAAAATAACTATATGTACATATATAATATATGTAAAGATTACCATTTTAATCATTTGCAAGCCTTAGTCCAATGGTATCACTGCACTCCCATTTACCCCACCACTCATCTCTACGGCTCCATCATCATCCCAATCTGAAATTCTGCATCATTAAGCAACAACTCCTGTTCCCTCCTTCTCACTCCCGGAAACTACATTCTTCTTTCTGTGCACAGGGATGTGGGAACTTTAGGTACCTCGTTTAAGAGAGACTCATATGATATTTGTCCCTTTACACCTGACTTATTTCTCCTAATGTCTTCCAGGGTCACCTGGAATTTCCTTTTTAGAGACTGACTGATGGTCCATTGTGTGCGTTTTGTTTATCCTTTCATCCACTGAAGGATAACTGGGTCTTTGCCACTTTGGGGCCGTTGTGCCACAGCTAGCTCTGATCTTACTCTTCTTAGGACTGCTGCTCAAGTGGCCTGTCCCTCCCAGCCACTGTCCCTTCTGGACACTTGGTATCACTGCAGGACCACACAGGGAAGATGCTGTGGAATGTGGAGAGAAGCACACGGGGACATGGGTTCCAAACAACACACACCAGAGGAGCTCTTGATTGGTGCCCATGGGGAACATAGACAGGGGCAAGGCACCACTTCTTAGCTAGTAAGAGACAAGACAGAAATTGTTCGTAGGAGTCTGCAGTCAAGGGCCTGGACAGAGACAGGTGCGTCCCAAGTAGCATGAGATGGTGTCAGAGGGGTTTCCTGAGGAAGATAGGTCTTGACAGGGGTTTAAATGATGTGTGGGAATTGAAGAAGCAGAAATGGAGGGAAGGGCATTGGTCCACAGGAGATGGTGAAGCCAAGTCCCAGGGCACATCTGTAGGCCTGCTTGATGGGGCTAAGGGTTGCAAGCAGATGGCCCTACTTCTTAGGTCATTGTGACCTGATCGCTCTCTCTCGCTCTCCTCTCTTTCTCTCTCTCTCTGCACCCCCGACATACAGTGCTGGGATGGATCCTAGGATCTTGCACATGGTAAGCAGGTGGTATGACCACTGAGCCACATCTCCCAGCCCTCCACTTCTCTTTCTCCATTATTAAGGATAAAAGAAGCAGGCCAGATGAAGAAGACGTGTCCAGGATATTATCTTGTGAATTCAAGCCATTAAATGGAGGAGAGGAAGATGTCAACTCCCCTACAGTCACTTTGCAGATTGCAAGGCAGACATCAAAAGAAGGAACTGGAAAATACAGTCAGTGACAACAATGTCAAGACACAGATCTGTACTGGCCCAGAGTCACTGAAGAAATATGGCCAGCTGCAATGGTGGACAGCATTGGTCATATCTGCTGTCTCCTCATTTTGATAATGACTCCTTGGTTATCCTTGTGGTTTGGGTGAGGTTAGCCCCAGCACATTGACTGGAAGCACAGGTTGGAAGTTAAAGAATGAGCCCACATGTCCAGGTTGCACTGGTAAGACCCAAGCTGAGAAGAAGACAAGCCCCTTTTGTTTGGGGTTGACAAAGTCCATCTCATTGTAATGTACCACAAGTCTGCTCATGGACAAAGCCAAGAACTAAACAGATGCAGGGTCCTGGATCCAGGCAAGCCTGAAGACATAAGCCCTGGATGCGTTGCTAAGAAAATGTAAACAGATAGCAGCCGACATCATACTAAAGGGGAAAAAACTCAAACCATTTCCTCTAAAATCAGGAAAAGACAAGGGAGTCCACTCTCCCTACTCTTACTTAATATAGTTCTTTAATTCCTAGCCAGAGCAATAAGGCAAGAGAAAGTAATAAAAGGAATACAAGCAGGGAAGGAAGAAGTCAAATTGTCCCCCAAAACTTTAGATCTGATAAACACTTCTGGCAGAGTAGCAGGATATAAAATCAACATGCAAAACCCAGTAGCTTTTCTATAAACCATCAATGAGCAGGTTTGATATTAACTGCAGTTACACAGAGGGTGCTACACTCTATTGAGGACACAATTCTCCAAAGGTATGCGTGCTAACTAATTATATACCTAGGGAAAAAACTTATCTAACAAGCAGATAGTTCTCCACAACGAAAACTGTAAAACACTGAAGAAGGAAATTGAAGAAGACACCAAAGACTTCCCATGCTCATGGATTGGCAGAATCAACATTGCAAAAATAGCAATACCACTAAAAGCAATCTATAAATTGAATGCAATCCCCATTTAAAAAATCTCAATTTCATTCCTCACAGATAAAGAAAAAAAACTATCTTAAAATTCATATGAAAGCATAAAAAACTCGGAATAAGACAAAGCAACCTTGAGCAAAAAGAACAATGCTGTATCACACTATCTAACTTCAAATTACACTACAGAGCCATAGAAACAAGAACAGACACACAGACCAATGGGATAGAACAGAAAATCAGAAATAATCCCAGACAGGAATCTGAGTTTTAACAAAGGAGTCAAGACGATACATTGGATAAAAGATAGCCTCTTCAAATGGTGCTAGGAAAACTGGATATCCACATGTACAAGAATAAAACTAGATCCCTATCTCCCACCTTGTACAAAAATCAATTCAAAATGGATCAAAAATCTTCACATAAGATCCAAAACTTTGAAACTACAACAGAAAAACACTTGATGATATAGGCATAAGCAAGAACTTTCTGAAGAGGACTCCAATTGCCCAGGATAAAAGAATGAGAACTGACAAATGGGGTTGCATCAAGTTAAAAACCTTCTGCATAGCCAAGGAAACAATTTCCAGAATCAAGAGACAACATGGAGAATGGGAGAAAAACCTTTGCCAGCTATTCAAAGGACAAAGGATTAATATCCAGAGTAGAAAGAATTCAAAATATTCCACACCCAAAGAACAAACAATCCAATTAAAAGAATGGGCAAAGAAATCAAACCTCTTCGAGAGAAGAAGTAAAAATACAAATAAACACATGAAGAAGTGTTCACCATTCTTAGCCATAAAGGAAATTCAAATCAAAATGACACCAAGATTCCATCTCGGACCAGTCAGAATGGCAGCCATCAAGAAAACAAACAAAATTAATATTGGTGAGAAGTTGGGGGGAGGGGAGGTGGAAGGAGGCTCTTAACCATTGTTGGTGGGAAGTAAATTAGTGCAACCACTATAGAAATCAATATAGAGGTTCCTCAAAAAACTAAACAATAGATCTACCATATGCTCCTGCTTCCCACAGCTATGATTATTTCCAAAGGAATGTAATTCAGCATACAATAGACACACCTGCACACCCATGTTTATAGCAGCACTAGTCACAATAGCCAAGCTATTGGTGCCCAACAACCAATGAATACGTAAAGAAAAATGTCAACTATATGTATGTATAGATTGCATAGGTGTGCATATATACATATATACAAAATATTCTATTTTGTGTATATATGTATTTCAATCCCCCATACAACAAAAGAAGAAAAAGAGACATTGTCAAAGTTATTCTAAAAGTTATTGGTAAAAGCAAAGCATCTAGAAAGCCCAAACAATTTTATAAAGAACACATTTAGAAGTATAAAAATATGTGATTTCAAGGTTTAATGTAACGCAACAGCAACCAGGACAGGAGGGCATGGAACAGGAAGAGACATATAGATTGATGAAACCAAGTAGGTTGTCCGGCTATAGATCCAAGCATATGGGATCAACTGACTCTTGACAAAGGGGAAAAGATGATTTATGGAGAGAGACTAGTCCCTCAACAAATGATGAAACAATTGGATATCCATCTGGGAAAAAAAATCACAGCATTTAGAAGAACTCCGAACGATTGCATGTAAGAGTGAAGACTACTGAGGACAAAACACCAAACCGCTGGAAACCATTGTGACCTTGGGTTAGCTCAAGATACAAAAGTACAAAGCAACAGAAGACAGTGATGGCACAGCTTTCATCATAGTCAAAACATACTTTTAAAAATACATAATTTAAAAACTGAAAAGTTAAGTCACTGATAGAAAGACTCCCAGTGTACAATAAATGACTGATATCCAGAATATGTAAAGAGCTTTTAGGGCCCAGTGATGAAAAGACAATCAGATCAATAGAAAACTAAGCAAACGATCTGAACAGATAGTTCCCAAAGAAGTTATATGAGTGACTGATGAGCACAGGGACAGAAATTCAACATTACAAGTCCACAACGGACATCCACGGTGGCCTGTCACTTCACACACAGTTGTACGGCTACAATTAAAAAGACTAAATGCAGGTATTACAGGCAACAAAGGGAAAAATACACAAATTGCACTTCATGAAAATTTCAAAACTTTGTCTCTAAAAAAACATTACTGACAGAGTAAAAAGATGCTCACAAAATAGGAGAAGATATTTCCAACTTGTGCAAGTGATCAGTATCCAGATTACATACGGAATCTCTAAAGCTAAACAGCAACAAGAAAATGAATAGCATGATTCAAAAGGAGCGATGGACTCTCGTAGAGATTCTCCAACAAAGGCGTATGACTGGCCAACAGGCGAGGAAAGGATGGTGAATGTCAACGATCACTGGGGAGGTGAAAAATAGCTTCACATGCATTAGGTGGCCGCCATCAAAAAACCAGAGGCAAGAATGTGGAGAACTAGGAACCCCCGGGAAGTGTCAGCGGGAAGGTGAAATGCCACAGCCATGCTGCCAAACGGAATGAAAAGCTATAAACACAAGGACCGTATGATCCCCTTCTGAAATGGAAGCAGGACCTCCCTGTGTTCATGGCGCCATTATTCAGTGTGTCTCAAATGTGGACTCAACCCAATTCCAATAGCTGAATAAACCAACATGGTTTCCACATTCAATAATAATGAATTATTATTCAGCTTAAAAAAAATGGAAGGGCATTCTGACCTGCTACAACACGGATGAACCTGGAAGACATTATATAAAGTGAAATGTCAGTCACACACACAAAAATGCCTTATGATTTCACTGTGTAGGGCTCAATAGTCAAAATCACAGAGGTAGAAATCAGAATGGCAGTGGGAGGGGGCAGAGAGCAGAGTGAAGGATGCTGTCTGATGAGGACTTCCAGCATTGCAGGATGAAAGGGTCGTGGGTATGGATGGTGATGATGACATCACCACAGTGTGGATGAAGGGACCCAAGTGACTTATGGGGACTCAGAAAATGGAAAGAAAATAATTAGACATCCCTCTGGAAAAGCATCACAGCCCTCCTACCACAGAACTGACACTTTGTGTCACTAAACTTCACGCTTCCACCTGGCTAAGATGGCGTGTTTTCTATGTGTGCCCCACAATAAAAATGGGGGGAAAAGGACTGAAAATGCCAAATGTTGAAAGAAAGTGGGGTAAGTGGAACTCACTTATCTGTTGGTGTGAATGTAAAGGGAGCACTCTCTTTTGAAACCAGGAAATTTCTTACAAAATTGAACAATTTTTAAATTAAATCACTTGAATTTAAACAATTAAATTGATTAATGTAATCAAATGCCCAGCATAATTAAACTCAGCATATTTGGTTGAATATGTTTTGCCAAGCATATCAACCACAGACCTAACCTGGGTAGTCAAAATGGAGACATAGGTGCACACGAAATCTTAGAAAAAAAATGTTTAACTTTATTTGTATTATTCCAAATGGGAAACCATAGAAACTCACAGAACACTCTGTAATTTCATTATATGTATATGTGTGTTTTGTACATGTATCCGTTGGAGGAGTTTTCATTGCTGACTTACAAAACTGGCACGTCATATACACTTTTTTGCATTTTATTTTTCGTAATAGGTCACTGGACAATAGCTTTCACTTCTTTTTGTGGCTGCATGCTATTCCATGGGTAAGTCTTGGTCCCACTTTCTTTACTCATTCTGTTTGGTATCAGTTGCTCTGTTTTCCATTTTTGACCAGTGTCATGTTTCAGTAGACACCTTTGTCTATCTGTCCTTGTAAGTGGTCCTTTCAATTCTGTGGAGGATTTTCTCAGGAAGAAGGAATGGTAGATACATTTTAAAGTGTTAAAACAATGTTGCCAGACAGTCTTTTATCATTCATCAGCAACACAGGGCTTGAACTCAGGGCCTACACCTTCAGCCACTCCACCAGTCCTATTTTTGTGGTGGGTTTTTTTGAGATAAGATCTCGGGAATTATTTTCCCAGGACTGGCTTCTAACTGCAATCCTCCTGATCTCTGCTTCCTGAGTAGCTGGGATTACAGGCATGAGCCACCAGCACCAGATTTACACTTGGTTTTTAATAACAATTTCATCATTAATCTAATTTGGAGTTCCTTACCTACTATGAAATTATTTTATTATTTACTTACTTATTGTTTTGGAGGGACTGGGGTTTGAATTCCGGGCTCTGCACTTGCAAAGCAGGTGCTCTATGGCTTGAGCCATGCCTCCAGTCCATTTTGCTCAGTTATTTTGGAGATGGGATCTTAAGAACTTTTTTGCCCAGCTGGCCTTGAACACACAATCTTCCTGATCTCAGCCTCTCAAGTAGCTAGGATTACAGATGTGAGCTACTTGCACCCAGCTTGAATTTTTTAAATAATAAAATAATGCAATTAAAATCAGGAACCATAGTAAATCTCCACTACAACACTCATCATTATACGTTTTTCTTGAATGTTCTAGTACAACTCTGTTCAGAAGACATTTCTTCAAGGACGGAGATGTCTGCTGTCCTGAGCTGGTCACCATGACTACAGAACACTTGAGGTGGGGCCAGGGTTGAGTGAGGACTGGTTTTCACTTAATTTAATGTAATTTGTGTGTGCAGATGTGTGAGCTGGTCACCACATTGGTGGTGCAGTTTATAAAAGATGAGGCACAAAGCTAAAATAACTTCTACAAGCATTGGAGCACACATAAAACTTTCTATTTTTGCCAGTTATATACCCAAAGGAGGGAAAAAAAACTCCTGAATTTTAATTAAGAAAAAATCAACTCCTAGAAACAATAAGAGACTTTTATTGGGTCACCATATATAAGCTAAATATACAAAAAATCAATAGCTACTTAGTACTAAGCACTTGGCACAGAATTAGATAAAATTATTCTATTTACAATAGCAATAAAATGACAACACACCAGACAATCCATTTAATGGGAAGGCCACAGGGCATATGTGATATAAATTTAAAATTGTAGCAACAGGGTGAAAGAAAATCAAATGCCTGTAAAGCTGTGGCTTGCTTTTGGCTGAGAAAGTATGTCAGATAGATAGATGGATAGATAGATAGATGATAGATAAATAGATACATAGATAGATGATAGATACAGAGATACACAGATAGACAGATAGACAGTTGGTAGATACAGTTAGATGATAGGTAGATAGATAGATAATGGATGGATAGATAGATGATAGATAGATAGATAGATAGATAGATAGATAGATAGATAGATAGACAGATGGATGGATGGGTAGATGGATGGATAGATAGATACATAGATACATAGATCACTTCTTCAAAAATCTATAAATTTAACCAACTACCCACTAGAATTCCAAACAATTAAAGCAATCTCTGAATTCACATGGAAGAACATGCCTTAAACTTGCCCAAAAATATGGAAAAAAAAACCCTCATTAATGGGGCCTTACTTTCTGACATCAGAATCATCCCAAAAGCCATAAAGTGAACTAAGAAATAAGATCAAACATCCATGAAAATGAACTGAAAATCCAGAATTTTGTCTGACAATAGGTCAGTGACCTTCATTCAGATTGTGGAAAAATGGGTCATTTAATAACCAATGCTGGAAAATGTACAAGGTGGACTTTTAGCACATCACTGTAGGCAAAAACATATCTCCAGAAGAGAAGACTCAAAGACAAAGAAGTCTTATGATGAAATGAAGGGGTCCACAGAACTTTGCCCCCAAAATGGAAACTCAGAATCTATGAAGGTGAAGAGTTACATATGACCCTGTACACATTTAAAACGTGCCTTTGGAAAAGCACACAGTAAACAAAGCCAACATGCAAATCTTACCTGGAGGGGCATGTTTGGGATAAGGTGCGCTTGTTTTCCTGTTCCTTTTTTGTTTTTGTTTTTGTTTTGTGGTTCTGGGGTTTAAACTCAGGGCCTGAACATGTGAGAGAGGGAGGGTAAAAGAAGGAAGTTTGAAGGTGAATGTGGTTGATGTACTTTCTATACAAGAATGAATATAGAATTTTTAAACCTGTTGAAATCACCATAAGAAGGGAGCTAAGGAGAAAGGAGAAAGATGGAGGGGATGAAACATTTCAGGTTATAATACATATGTACTTGGAAATGTCACAAGGAAACTCCTTGTGTGGCTCTCTTAAATAAACAAAAATGTCATTTTTTTTTTAAAATCAGAAAACAGGAGGGCAGAACAGGTCCTGCCTGGGGGTTGGCACCAGTGGGAGGGGGAGGATATAAGGAAAGGTGTAGGAGGATGAATATGGTAGAACATTATGCACTCATGTATGAAAATGGAAAAATGAGACCTGTTGAAACTATTCCAGGAATGGGGGGGATAAAGGAGAATGATGGAGGGGGAATTCAACCATGATACATTGTAAGAACTTCTGTAAATGTCACATTGTACCCCCAGTACTGCAATAATATGATAATTTTTAAAAACTGTTAAAAAAAAAACCCTCAGGGCTCTCCACCACTTGAGCCACAGACGCAGCCCTTTTTGATTTGGTTACTTTTTGTACAGGGTTCAAAAGTAGCTGAGATGACAGGTGTGAGCCACTGCACCTGGCCTGTGTAATAAGGTTAATTTTTATACTTCTAAAACCTCAGGCAAACTAGTCAGAAAAGGACAAACAAGCCAGTTTTTGAAAAAGGAGAATCCTGAACTGAATACCTAGAGATCCACCCCTAACACCAGCCAAGTTAGAGAAGAAGCCATGCTAGAAGGGCTTTGCTCTCACACCCCCAAGCCTCCCAGTGGTGCTGTCACCTGCTCACTGTGACCCAACTAGAAGGGGACAGAGGCCTCCCTTGGCTGTACATCACCTCCTTTTCTTTGGAGCAATTTGAGGTTTGGTCTAGCAAGAACACTTCTATCCTTGTTTTTAGGCCAAAATATTGACTTAAAACTAAAATAATAATAATAACAGTAACTGCCTGGGCCTCCTTTGGATCCTGCTCCCCCTGTGTTTCGGGGAGGAGGGGCGGGGGTGGGGAATGAAGGGCATGGGGAATGGTAGACACTGCCAGGACTAACAGTTAATTTAAAATAGCAGGTGCCTGGCCGTCACATCCCACCATGGTGAAATCCCAAGTTCCTAAGCTCTTTGGGTGAACAAGAGCAGAATTGGACCAGACCAGATCTTAGGGCTCCTGAGGTAGGGTCAGGAGGTAGGCCACCCTGGCACTCCTGCACAGTCCCTTGTCCCTTGTCCCCAGCAGGAAGACCGACAAGTCTCCCTGTCCTGGCTGAGGGCTTATAGTGTCAGTGTTGCTCTGAGGGACCATTAACTCTGCAGGAGGAGGCGCTCACACCTGTCCCTGCCGCCCACTCCACATCCAGCACCACCTCGGGTGTAGCCCAAGCTGGCCTCAAACTCAGGATCCTCAGTGTGCCACCACACTCAGCAGACTGTGCACTCTGCGTGTCCACTTCACATTGCTGGAAAAGTAACCCTTTACTAGTTTAGTTCGTTGGAATGACACATGTGCCCCGACTGTTGCCTGATGTTGGGGAACTGTGGAAAACAAGATCTCGGGTTTCCTGGGATTCAAATTCTGGCAAGAAAGATTGAAAATAAACAGGTGCAATTTCAAACAGTGAAAAGTGTCTCTAAGGAACAAAACAAAGCGAGGTGAACTCCTTCAGAGAGAGGGACCGTGAACCACTGAGTTGAATGGACAGAAGACAGAGACAGCTTTGGGGAAGGCCTGGGGTTCCTATGCTACTTTCCTGACTTTCCCCGCTCCCAGCGTGGATGGAGACCCCCTTAGATGAAGTTTCAATCTCATCTAAGGTGAGGTCAGCCCCTGCAGAGGGCCGGGCTTGCACCTGCTAGGCAAGACTCTGCAACTTGCCTCCAGCCCTTCCCTCCCCGCCCACCAGTCTGTTTTTATTTATTTATTTTGCGGCACTGGGGTTTGAACTCAGGGCCTCCTGTTTGCTGGGCAGGTGCTCTATCACTTGAGCCACTCCACCGGCCCTTTTGTTTGTGATGGTTTTTTTCAAGATAGGCTCTCATGAACTATCAGCCCAGGCTGGCTTCGAACCACAATCCTCTTGATCTCTGCCTTCCGAGTAGCTGGGATTACAGGCATGAACCCTGGCACCCAGGTTCCTCTGTTATTTTTTGAGACAAAGTGTTGCTTTATAAGCCCCCGGTGACCTGGAACTCCTTCCTCCTATTTGTGCTTCCCTGTGTAGCTGGGGTGACAGGCACATACTCACAAACTATTTGCCTGGGATGGCCTCAAACTGCAATTTTCCTGAGCTCCACCTCCCAAGTCATTAAGATCATGACAGGTTTGAGGCACCATGCCAAGCCATCTTTTTGGTAATAGTGGGTTTGAACTCAGGGCTTCATGCTTGCCAGGCAGGTGTGTTACCACTTGAGCCAGTCCTTTTTGCTGTGATTATTTTGGAGATAAGGTCTTGCTTTTTGCCTAGGCCAGCCTGAAATCATGATCCTCTTATTTTATGCTTTCTGCTGTAGCTTGGATGACAGGGGTGCACCACCAGGCCCACCCTTTTTGCTGTTGAGATGGGGTCTTGCAGACTTTTTCTTTTCTTTTTTTTTGACCTGGAACCATGATCCTCCCAATCTCAGCCTCCCAAATAGCTAGGGATTATCTTTAAATTTTTATTTTTAAAATTTTGTTTCTTTAGCATTTTTACATATACATGTATGTGTGTGTGTATATAAATATATTTAAAAATATACAATACTCCTGCCATTCATAGGACTGCAGCTTGTCCTGCGTGGCTACCGATGTGTTGGCAGGTGGCTGCAGGGAGTGTCTCGATGTGTCAAAGCCCGCCATGCTTCCTCTGAGATCTAGTTGTTGGCATCTGTCCTCAGACTACAGCATTCGTGTGAGGGTACCCACGCATGCAAACGTCAATCTACCAGGGCTGTAGAACTCAGTATTGAGGCCCAGATCAGCCCCTCAGGCTGTCCCATTAGGTTCCAGCCTGGTGTCATCAGCACCCTCATTTATGGGATAATCAGTGGGCAAGCACAAGCACAGGTGGCCTCTCACCTTCCTAAAGCTTGAGGAACAGGGAGGACTCAGTGACTGGTCAGGGAACCAAGTGCCTCTCACCATCCTTATGCTTAAAGGTTCCTGTGAAATTCTGGGATGGTACATTCTGGTCAAAAGATACCAAATTAAGTTTTCAAAACCCTGACAGAGCCAGGGGCAGTGGCTGACACCTGTAATCCTAGCTATTTGGGAGGCTGAGATCAGGAGGATGGCAGTTCGAGGCCAGCCTGGGCAAATAGTTTGAAAAAGCCTACTCCCCGCCCCATCTCCAAAATAGGCAGAGTAAAATGGACTGGAGGTATGGCTCAATTGGTAGAGCTCTGAGTTCAAACTCCAGTCCCAACAACAAAATTAAATAAATAAACAAACACTGAGAGTCTCTCCCAGCCCCCACTCCACAGTTTTCACATATTTTCTGTCCCTAGAGGGTCACCTCTCTCCAGACTGCCACTTGTGCCCCTTGACACCAGCCTCTGGTCAGATGAGGGGTTGACAGTGTCACCCTAAGAGAGATCACAGGTAGATGTTCTCATGCCTGGTGGATCCAGATTCCCACTTATGAGAAGAGCACTAAAACTTCCCAGAAACTCGTCCTAAGCCATCCTGGAAATACGCTCATATTTAGCTATACTGTTACGTTTAATTACATAGAAAGGGAGAAAAGATGTAAAAACAATAACAAGCTCGGTGTTCAATGTTGAGAGCGACGTCAGCCAATGCAATAGTGTGCAAACACTTAAAATGACCCATTAGAAAAATATCTGGGGAAGACATATCTATGACGCATTTTTCCAGTGGAAAATAACGGATCGTAAGATACAATATAATCCTGGGGTTTTTTGTTTAAAAAATGCGTGTAATAAAGTGCTTCAAATAAATGGCTCGGCACAAAAAAGAATGAGATTTTGTCATTTGCAGGTAAATGGATGGAACTGGAGAACAGCATCTTAAGTGAAGTTAGCCAGGCTCAGAAAGTCAAAAAGCCTCATGTTTTCTCTCATATGTGGAATACAGACCCAATACAAATGCAGCAATACCATGAAAAACAGGTCACGCTAAGGGGAGGTCACATACGAGAGAGGGAGGGTAAAAGAAGGAAGTTAAGAAGGTTAATATGGCTGATGTACTCTCTATACAAGAATGAATATAGAATTTTTAAACCTGTTGAGATCACCATAAGAAGGGGACTAAGATAGAAAGGAGAAAAATAGAGGAGATGAACCAATTCAGGTTATAATACATGTATACATGGAAATGCCACAAGGAAACTCCCTGTGTGGCTATATTAAACAAACAAACATGTCTTTTTTCAAAATTGGAGAACAAGAAGATAAAACAGGTTTTGGCTGGGGGAGGTTGGCACCAGCAGGAAGAGGAGAGATATAAGGAAAGGGTGTAGGAGGTGAATATGGTGGAATATTATGCACTCATGTATGAAAATGGAAAAATGAGACCTGCTGAAACTCTTCTAGGAATGGGGAAGGGATAAAGGAGAATGATGGAGGGGTGAATTCAACTATGATATATTGCAAGGACGTGTAGAAATACCACAATGTACGACACCAGCACAACAATAAAAAATAAAAATAAATAAATGGCCGTTATTCCAGTGGAGAGGAGTAGGACCTGGTCATCTTCCTTTTATTTACTGTTCTTGTCTTGTAAACCGTTTCCACAATGACCTTAGTGCTTTCATAATAAAAGCAATGAGTGCTTAGAGCTTTGCATTTGTCCTTTGCCTGTCTTTGGGGGAGCCCACACCATTCCCGGGAGTTTGGTGGAGTGTTGGAAATCAGATTTCACATGGAGAGAAGCAGCAGACATTTGGGACATTCAGGGCTCCTAATAGCCACAGCTTCGGATGCAAGTCACTCCTGCAGCTCCAATGACATTCTGCCATCACTGAGATTAAAGACAGTGAACTCTTGGGCTGAGAGCTGAAGAAGACCTTCCTAAGAGTTCTGTGTAACAACATGTCTTCTGATCCTTGCATTTTTATGTCACCCAAATAAAACCAATGGTGATCCCAATTTCACAGAGTCCTGGGCACAGAGGGTTGCTGAGCAGGATGTGTCACGGGCAGAGCCAGCTTGGTGACAGAGCCCAGGGTTCTTCCTGCTGGGTCACCATGCTGGGTCCCTCATGGTGAATGCTTCTCCATGGTTCAACCCTGAGGTTCCTACAAGAGTAGGTAGAATGGATTCAGCTGGAGGGAAGGTAGGAGCCCTTTCTCCCAGACCTCAAAGCCAAAGTTCCAAGACACCACCTTTCAGACATAATTATGGTACTCAGGATAGAGAGTGTTTCCAGATGAAAATCCCAGGTGACGCCATTCTCAGGGACTCATTGTTGTGTTTCACTCACAGGATGGCCCTTCTAGGACACCATGCATCCATTGATCCTTGGGTTTGCTTTGTTGATTTCATTTCACTTCAATTTTCTTTTTTCCCCCATGGTAAGGATTAGCTGTAGCCCACCCTCTGCTTACCAGGGATGCTTGTGTGGGTCAGGTTGACCTAGGTTACGTACTATTTGCTGTGACCATAAAGCTAGGTCTTTGGCAGACCCATAAGCCGTGTCCTAATGAAGTGAA
Source organism: Castor canadensis (assembly GCF_047511655.1). NCBI lineage: Eukaryota > Metazoa > Chordata > Mammalia > Rodentia > Castoridae > Castor > Castor canadensis. The sequence goes on along the minus strand of NC_133401.1, from coordinate 2,817,376 downwards.
ATTGAACTCTTGACCCCAGCATATCAGAGTAGGAGAAGGGATCCTAGACCCTGAGGTCAATGCCCATCACAGCCTAGGTTACCAAAGGCCAGGTTGCCTGAAGCACTTGGGGGACTTGCAGATGAGAACCTTCAGAGCCCAGGCCCACTCCCAGAGTGCACTGCAGTTTGGGGACATTCTGGTGCAAGACCTTAGGGAGAATTAGCTCAAATTGTGCTTGGGACACCTTTAACCCAAATCTGCTCAGTGAAGTCTTCCTGACATGACCTGGTGCTAGAGCTGCTGAGAAAGAAACCAGAAACAAAACCAACACCGCCTGTATGCGGTGTCACTTCCATAGCGAGAGGGTGTGGGGCACGTGCCCCAGATGAGACTGGAGATCCCTAGCTGGGGTGGGCGGGATGGGGAGTAAGAACCTTCTTGCTTGCAGGAAGTTAGCTCCAAGCTGCCCCATGAGCCCAGGACAGGGCCCCTCTTTGATAGCCAAAGTCTATCTCTAAACGTGCCAGAGTACTAGAAACCCATGTTTTCTGCAGGGTGCCTTACTGAGATCCTAGTTCTGTTCTTTTTTTTTCTCCAAGGTGCAACTGGGGAGACAGTTTTGCAAAACAGAAGCCTGGATGCTGCTTACCTCTCATGAACAGGCTCGGAGCCATCTGCCTCCTATGTGAACATCCACCCAGTTCTGCCAACCAGGAAGCCTTCCCTATAGGAGAGACCTCAGAAGTTAGGACAGCACACATTGCTTCAGAGTCAAACGATTCTAATTTGGACAGTCTTTTTTAATTGAAACTTAATTTCTTCCATGAAATTAACTTTACCATGAACTGACTTACCATACCTAAGAGCAGTGGTGGAGAAGGGGATGCAGAATTTATCATGGGAAAAAAACCAAATGGAGTGTCACATGCCTGTAATCTTAGCTACTTGGGAGGCGGAGATCAGGAGGATCACGGTTCCAGGCCAGACAAAAAGTTGGCATGGTGGCAGATACCTGTCGTCCCAGCTACTGCAGGAAGCATAAATAGGAGGATTGCAGTTCAGGTCAGCCTGGGCAAAAAGCAAGACCCTATCCAAAATTAACAGAGCAGAAAGGGCTGGAAGTGTGGTTCCAGTGGTAAAGCACCTGTCTAGCAAGCGTGCGGTCCTGAGTTGAAACCCTAGTACCACCAAAAAAAAAAAAAAGCCATCTATTACAGTATACTTTAAAATACACACGAATGTTTTCTAATATGCAGCTCAGGTTAAGGATGACTGACCTAGGTTAGGGTACAAGACAAGATGCATTTAATAGGCAAAACGCCATGGAGAACTTAACCATGTGTCAGACACTGGTTGAAGCCAAGCAGGTTTCCCGGTGGTGGAATCCTGATGTGAAGCTCTTATGCTCTGTGGCTAGCTAGCACCGATGTCAGCCAAGAGAGGAGACCATTTCCAAAAGCATCTATGCACGCCCTTCTGTAGGACAGAGCTGAGCACTTCGTCATCTGACTGTAATCCGTAAGACTGCATTGCTCAACATGGCCCAGGGGACAGTGACAGCAGGAGGACAGAGAAAGGGAGAGACATGAACATCAAGGTTGTACATTACAGAAATCTCGGGTAATTCCAGGATATTGACAAAGGTACATGCCGGCAGCCAAAGAGCATGTCAAGATTTTAATACTGCATTTCCAGTTATGACTAGCAAAGTATAATTAGATACTAAATTATAATATTAATATTCACTTGAACAAATGAGTACTTAGAGCAGTAAACAGCCAGGCCCTGGGAGGGCAGCAGACCGGCTGATTGAATACACTGAGAGTTTCTTTGAATGAGCTTTGTTCTAGGTTTCGCAAGGATGGTACCCAGCAGGTCAAATCGTGTGACATGAATGGTGTTAGTCTTTCCGTCGTAGTTACACTCACGGGATTCAGGATCGAACAAGTAAACACACATAGAATTACAAGTTGGGGTTTGTAACTCATGCTGGAAGGGATTGGGGAAGGCATCAGAGCAGGCCGGGGGTGGAGGACATCCAAGACAGCAGATATTTAATGGAAGAGGAAGCCCTGAAGTCAGTCCTGTAATTTTTAAAGCAAAAATAAAAGGGTCTGGCTTTGGTCTCTTATTACTGTTGTCTTATCTATTTATACCTCCATTTCTTCCAAAAGAGAGTCTGAGGTGGGGCTTACCTGTCATGTGCAAGAAAATTAAAGTCACTGCCTAAAAAGGGGGAAAGGGAAATTGAAGTAATAAGGAATGAGAAAGAAAGAGGTTAAAAGGAGAGCGAGACACACACTCACACATGGTCACACACTTGACATCCTTTTGAAAGTCCAAATCTTAACTAGAGAACAATTTGCCTTTGCCCTGTTTCTCCAGGAAGTGTTGCCTTCCTACACAATTTTTTTGGGGGGCTTCATACAAAAGGTAAGATTCCATATTGAGCAGTACTAATTAGCTTGGACCATCTCGGGTATATAACAAAAGCAAATCTATCACCAGCTGTGAAAAAAAATTAAAAAGAACACAGTCCTCAGCTCCCCCAAACCCCAAAATCCATAAGCTCAGCATTTTAACTGGCTGGGGTAAGAGCCATTATTTTCATTAATGGAGCTCATTTTTATTTTATTGGGCTTTTTTACTATCAGATTAAAAGCATGTTTTTATTGTAGGTTTTTTTTTTTTTCCCTAATGCAATCTTGGAAGATGCACTCAGAATGAATGGAATAGTTATTGTTTTAATTATTTTTTCATTTTGTGTTTTTATTTCGTTTGTTCCTTTTATTTACTACTTTTAAGTTTGCCATAATAACGTGGACTCAGGGTGCTTGGAGGCCTCCAGTGAGCATCCCTGCCGTGGTTTGTTCTGCTACAGACCATGGAATGACGGGAAATTCACTACATACTGATGATTTGGGAGCCCAGAGGAAGCACAGCTCTGAAGCCCAGCCTAGGGTACATAGGGCAGGAAACTCCACCCCCAGGACAAAAGACAGCAATGGGGTTCCCAGAGGCATCAGACACCTTCCCAGGTCACTTCTGCTCTGAGCTATCCAGGCTCACGAGGTGAAGTTACAATCACAAGGTTAGAAGGGATCTCAAGGTAGAGAAGCCAACCTCAGAGCACAGGTGTCACCTTGCAGCCACACCTCATGGACACCCATTTCCATACAGAGACCACACAGGTTTCGTACCCCACAGAGACCCACCCATAGCTGCATGTGGGCACCCATTCTCTGCCCACGAAGGGGAGGAAGATCACAAAGCTTGCTAAGAGAGTTCAGTTGTCTCATCAGCCTAGTGAGCTGAAGGGAAGCAGAGACAAGAACAAGTGGGATTTTGAAATTCCTCATCTAGAGCAAGAAGTGGAGCAGGTGAGTCAGCAGTGCAGGAACAAGTTTGAAAAACACTGGACACTGCGGGCAGCTTAGAAGTCTGTCCCCAAGGCCTGTCATTGACAGCAACAAGGATGAACCTGGAGGACTTTATGCTAGATGAAAAAGTCCTGCATGACCTCATTTATATGTGGATTCCAAAACTCGTACGGGGAAAGAGAGCGGCTCGATGATGGTGGGGAGGAAGGAAGGAGGTGCTGGTCAGAGGGTCCTGGGTTGCAGGTGTGTGGGGTGAATCAGTCTGCAGAGCTGTGGACAGCCTGAGAACTGTAGCTAATATACTGTATTATATTTTGGGAGTTTGCTAAAAGAGTGGATTTGGGGTGTTCACACACACGAGGAAGAGGTGCGTGTGGTTTTTGCTTATCATTTCGTGGTGGGTATGTACATCAAAACATCATTGTATACACCTTTATATATAGTAAAAAATACAGGACATAAAAAATTTGCAATCAACTGGTTCAAGAATCCCTCTGTGCCAATGGCTGCAGTCCTTGTGGACCCACGTGGTGGAGGACATCCAACTCCCTCAAGGAGTGGGGGACACATTTGTGGGTCTCTCACTCCACTGAGGCCTCACTGTGACTCCTTGCTCTGGTTTGAACATATCCCCCCAAGGCTCATGGGTTGTGAACTTAGTCCCTGATGTTGGGAGATGGGGTCTAATAAGCAATGATGAGGTCAGAGAATTCTGTCCTCATGAATGGCTAATGTCACTGCTGAAGGAACGGGTAGGTTATTATAGCGCAGGTCTGCTATAAAAGTTACCTTGGATTCTTCTTGCAGCCTCACTCCAGCCCTCTCTTGCCCTCTTGCCCTTCTGCTGTGAAAGACCAAGAAGGTGTTTGCCAAATGCCAGTGCCTTCATGTTGGACCATCCATCCCCCAGAATTGTGAGCCAAAGAAATCTGTTCGTGACAAATGACTGAGCCTCAGGCATTCTGCTATAGTAACACAGAATGGACTAAGACAGTTACCTGGTCTGCTTGCCCCCCACTTACAGGAGGGGTTCCTAAAATATGCCTCAGGTCCCCAACCTGTTTGGCCTGTGAACTTCAATCCATCAGAGAACTAAAGATCATGTCACTTTTCTGTGCAAAGTGTTTTCCATTGCAAAATAAAGTCTGAATCCCATGGAAGCCACCATGCCCTGACTCCTCCTGTCCCCTATTCTCAACCTGCCCCTGTCTCTACTTATCCTGCCCCAGTCACTCCTCGAGGGATGCAAGGCTGCCTGGAGCCCCCAACCAATTCCATCTGCCCTCGCTGATGGCTTACTGCCTGCATTTCCATCACAGCACCTGTCACCCCTCACTTGGCACCATTTCTGCTTTTCTTGGAACCTCTCCCCTTGGGAATGAGCATCCAAAGAAGAAGGGAGTTGTGTCCCCAGCACCACATCCCTGGGGACTTAAGAGGTAGTCAGGAAATTTTTGTCCTGAGATGATCCTGAGGACTCTCTTTTGACTGCTGTATCCCCAGCACTGGGAATCATCCCAGGTATACAGTAGGTGGTCAATAAATACCTGTTGTCCAGGGACACATCTATACCCAGAATTGCCTGACCAAGGACTTGCTTGTGGCTGCTGTGTTCCAATGGATGGACTGGGGATTTCAGGACCGGGTTTGACCCGCAAGACTCAGGTTCTTCCTTCCAGCTCCCCTCAAGCCAGCGGAACGCTACAGAGCCCGTTTCACTCTGTTTCTAAGCAGAAGAGGGGTCGTGTGAAGTGGAAAACCCCCGAAGTTCACTTCTTAGTGAACGCTGAGCCACGCGCAACTCGTTGACAAGACCGGTTTACGAACTGACACAGTATTGAGCACAGTTTAACACCATCTAAACACTAATTCCTAGAAACAAATCCTACTTATCAACAGACGTTCCCCCAGGAGAACGAGCACTACAGCTAAAGCACTGTTTTGCTTTGGTTTTGGTTTTCATAATGGTGATTTGGAGGGGTTCTCCCACCTTTGGTGCAAACACCAGACTTAAGTTCCATAAACAAAAGACACCCATTTATCACAGTCCCCACACACAGCATTCGAGTGCCAGGGCTCTGCTGTCCCTGGCAGGGCATCCTGCACATCAACGATGAATTTGCCAGCAAAAGGGACAAGAACACTGTCCCTACACAATGCGATTGGGAATTCCACACTGAGTACCACCATGCTTCTCCCCAGAATTTTGGAACAATCCCTAACTTAAAAAATTCTTGATTTAAAAGTTAGCAGACTTCGGTTGGTTTTCTTTTGTCCTAAATCCCTTCTGTTTAAAAAGTTCTCAGGAAGAAACGTTTGGAGCACGCTTTTATAATAGTAAAGCACACAGTTCTGCCATGTAATTGTATAGTGTTCTGCCAGCAGGTTGTAGCAAGCAGGCTGGGACACAAGGTGTAAACACTGGGTTTGTGACACACAGACGTCTGCACTGATTCACCAGGAAGCCCGGGCTGCAAAGCGTGATTAGTGCATGTTTAATGAGTATTATAAAAGTTATATAGTTCAGTGTTATCTAAGTGTAGCTACAAAGATGACAGTGGCCAAGACCGGCATGTTTTCTCTGTGTCTGAGTCTCACTTACTCCCCACAGGGGGACAAGGGGGAACCACCATCGCGTCCATTCTCGCAAGAGGAAACTTGGAAGAGAGCCATCCTGCTGGTGGGGCCAGGTCACAGGGAAATCAGAACAGGGAGGGGATGAAGTGTGAGGACACAGGGAGAGTCACTGGTGAGCCCAGAACTCAGCTGTAGATGCTACGTCCAGATCTCCCAAGTTCTAAAGAGAAACCACAAATCCTCGTATGCAAATTTACAAGGTATTGTGCATTTGAACAAAACATACCTGTAGGCCACACCCAAACCTCCAGGCACCATTAGACCACTGCTGGTACCCTTCCTTTACCCTGTTTTTCGTGTGTGTGTGTGTGTGTGTGTGTGTGTGTGTGTGTGTGTTTTGAGGGACTGGGGTTTGAACTTAGGGTTTTGCGCTTGCAAAGCAGGCACTCTACTGCTTGAGCCACACCTCCAGTCCATTTTGCTCTTATTATTTTGGAGATGACATCTTGAGAACTATTTGCCAGAGCTGGCCTCAAACCTCTATCCTCCTGATCTCAGCCTCCCAAGTAGCTAGGATTATAGGCGTGAACCACTGGCACCTGGCTCTTATGCAGCATTCACTTCTTTCCAGGGAATGCTGATTCTTGTCAGGAATGTGTGCCGGTGCTGTGCCTCAGGAGATCTGGTTCCCAAATGCTGCCAGCTTCATTTTTCTGGATGCAGTGGCCCAGCTTCGTTTTTCTTCCCTCCCATCTCTTGCTCACTCTGTTGGAAACTGTGTTCCAAGCCAAAAAAACAAAGCTGGGCTGCTCAGTGGCTTAGACAGCATTCGTGCCTGGGCATGAGAGGACAGGTGCAGTTTCAAAGCGAGTTTTGTCCCCATGGGTCACATACTCAGACATCTGACCCTGAAGACCCCACACTGATGACCCGGGCAGCCCCAAGGTCTGGAGAGCCTCACTCAGCTCACACATCTTCTTCACCAATAGGGCCATCTCACTCTCTTCCCCTCGCTCTGTCCTAACTGAAGGATTACTTGGAAGGTGTGTGTTGGCTCCGATGTGCACACCTGTAACGTGAAAGCATGTGTGTTCACATCCCAATATTCTTAATTTAAGGTGTCAGCTTGACTGGGTTAAGAGATAGTCAAAGGAGCTAGTGAAGTGCTATTCCGGGTGCCCCTGGGAGGATGTTTCTAAAACAGGTTGACATCTAGAACAGTTGGGTCAGTCAACTGAGTAATGAAGATCCACCTCACCCAATATGGTGGTAGCATCCATTTGGCTGAGAGTCCTGAGAGAGCAGAAAGACAGGTGGAAGGCGAATTTTCTCTCTCTCTTGCAGCTGGTCCAGCCATCATCTCCTACCCTTGGACATCAGAACTCCAGGTTCTCCTGCTTTTGGACTCTCAGACTTATACCAGAGTCCCCAGCTTCCCAGGGTTCTCAAACCTCAGGCCTGGGACTGAGCCACACCACTGGTTCTTCAGCTTGCAAACACCTGATTGTAGAACTTCTCCACCACCATAATTGTGTGAGTCAATTCCAATAATAACTCCTCTATCTATCATCATCTGTCTCTCTGTTATCTATCTGTCTCTCTAGCATCAATCTATACCTATCTTCTCTCATCTATATGTCCCCCTCTATCAATTATCTCTCGATCTAACCATCATCTAGCTACCTATCTCTTATCTACCTAACTACCTATTATCTATCTGTCGACTATCTATCAGCCTATCATCTATCTATCATCTATCTATCTATCTACCTGTTGGTTCTGATCCTCTAGAGACCCCTGACTGATATCTACCCAGAACATCTGCACACCCAACATATGAAAACGCACTTGTGCATACCCAGACCACCAGAGGCAAGTTGTGCAGAGCACTAATCATCCAGACACACGTGCTGTTAAAATCCAGACATTCATTGTGTTCACTTTTCTCCAGGATGGTGATGAAGGAAGGGGAAAAGTGAGTCAGGGGATGGTACTAGTCCTTTGGGGATGACTGAGAATGGACTGTCTCTCCACACAATCAAGGCACAGAGAGGAAGCTTGCTAGGAGGAAATAAGGCCAGGAAGGGGACCGTAGCCATCCAGTGCCCTGCTGGGCTGGGCTGTGCTTACCAAAATGGCTGGGGCTCAGATTGAGAATGTGGTTCAGTGGTAGAGCATTTGGTTACCATGCCCAAGGCCCTGGGTTCAATCCGCAACACTTCAAAAGATGTGGGGGCTGTGACAGAGTGGGCTTTGCTCAAACTGCATTTACCTGTGAATGATGACACACACCTAGGGGCTGATGCTGTGTCCTAAGTGCTAAGTCCTCATTATTCCTTTATTCTGGTTGGACCTGCCCATTCGGGCTCTCAGGACAAAAAGAGGCAATCAAGCCAGAGCACAATAAGCATTGTGAGTTGATATTTGAGGCTCTGGCAGGTTGCAAATCCCTCATCAGGGACAGAGAAACCACTAATGAAAGAGGGCTTTCCTCCACACTCCCCAAACACACTCACATGCCTACACGTGTGCACACGTGCACATGCATGCACACGCACTACTGCAGAGGCTCCAGGACCAGCCTCAACCTCACACTCATGCACACAGCAGGTCCAGGATTTAATGGCTGGGCTTATCTTACCCAACATTCCCAAGGCTCCATTTTTCATTAAGCAATTTTTAAAGAGTTTTATGACCCTGCGAACAATAATTTTTTTTTAGTGAAAGCAGACTGAATTGTAAGTGGTGGTAATTACAGCAAACTAATTGTAGACAAAATTAGTAAGAGGCCAGATCCGTTAGGAGGCAAAAGAAAATATAAGTCTGGATCACATTTTAAATGATCCCTAGGAAATGCATTCGTCACAAATAAAAGGGGTCTTCCTAAATCCACAGTGGCTTTCTCCTCAAATATTTGCACAGGCAAAGATTTCCATTTTGGTTTTAGTTTTGGTTTTGGTGACAAAACCTTGGTGCCAACCTGCACCAGGACTTCCATAAGAGGGAGGACCAGGGCATTTATCTCTTTCAGTGTCCGGAGACCCTGTGGGTGGTTGCTGTTGACTATGTTACACGGGCTGGTCTGGAACACCTGGGCTCAAGAGCTTTTCCTGCCTCAGCCCCTCAAGTAGGTGGGACCACAGGTGTTTGTTGGATGTTTTTTCCCCCATGACAAGGATGCTAACTGAATTATCTCCTTTCATACAGTTTGCAGTTTCTTCATGCCTGACCCTGCCCACTTCTTTTTTTTTAAATGTTTTATTAAAATACACTCATTATACAGGGGGAGGGGATTGATAGTGACAATTCCAGTTAGACTTATATTGTACATTATTTACACTGCCCCCACCATCTCTCCCCTTCAACTCCCTCCCCACCCCTCTTAAAGCAATTGCAAGAGGTTTCTTAGTTCTGTTTCATATAGGCATATGAAGTCCATCCACCATATTCCCTCACCTCCATCTCCTTCTTTCACCCTCCCCTCTCCCACGAGTGCCCCCCCACTGTACCCATTTTATAGTCCTGTCTTTCATTATTAATATTTAAGTCAACATTCAAAGGGATTTCTTGATGCATCCCCGCTGTGGGTACACTTCACTTTGGTCCATTCAACCCCTTCCATTGCTCTCCCTTCCCCCTTCCCTCCCACCCCCATTTTCAACAGCTTTCAGTACACATCCTTATGTCCTCCACCTGCACAGATGTGATGTTTTACGATGTCACTGATGCTCTGTCATTCTCTCTTCCTTTTCCTCTTCTTATGGCTCACTCCCCGCCACCGGCTAGTCATCTGAAGTCACCTTTGTGCCTTTGACTGAGATGTGATATTCCTTCTGAAACTCCCTCTCCTGGAATAACTCCCTCTCATCCTTCAAAACAGCTCTGGTGTCACAGTGAGCGGCAACTGGAGTTGGGGGTCACCTCCTGCATTGGCTGGATTTCCCTGTTGTCCCTCACAAGAACACAGAGTGCCTTTTCACGTGGTATTACAATTCATAGTGGGGCTTGAAAATGGATGCCAGGTTCACAGACACACATCTGCAAGGGGGGAGAGGGTGGAGGCTCAAGGTCAGTGACAGCCGGGTCTCTCTCCTCATTCTGAGCAAAGTAGACAGCCAATAATCACTTATTACATAAATGAATGGGTCCTGCTCTCTGTGGGCCACACATTAGACTGTCCCTAGGTAGCTTTCTCTGCTCAAAGATAAGCAGCATTGATATAGGAAGACACCACTTACCTAGAAGAGGGTTGAAAGCATGGTTTTGGTTCATCATTCAAAGCCAAAGTCCGAGTCATATCCAAGCTTTATTTTTGGTGGTACTGGGGTTTGAACTCAGGGCCTTACACTTGCTGGACAGGTGCTCTACCACTTAAGCCATGCCTCCAACACCCATATCCAAGCTTTGACATCAAAGGAGGGAAAAAGAAAAGGAAGAGAAGAGGGAGAGATGGGAGAGAGCAGGGTAGGAACAGCCAGGTGGACCTATGGATTGATCTTCTACCTTAATCTTCCCAGACAGAGATGCCAGCAGACCCCTGGACCCAAGGGACAAAGGATCCAGTGAACCCTCATGGGCGCTGAGTAGGAAAAGGTACCAGGAAGAAAGCCTCCATCAGAAGTTCAAGCCTGAAGAGAGACAATATGGCTGTACAGACTCAGAAGCATTCTGAAATCCTTCAGCACTGGTTTCACCCAAGTAGTTACAAGAAGGGCCCTCAGAGATACAAAATCTAGGAAAAATAGTCCTGGCATCTAATTACAACAGTTCAGTTTGCTGCTTTTATCTGTAATTGGACTGTATAGTCTTTCATTCTAATTTACTTTACATCGAAACGATGCTAATCAGGACAAGCAGAACAGAATGGTCTCTAACTGGCGATCTTACTGACACCCGTTAATGTGTAATTATAACAACTAAATTAAAGCCACAACTGTAAAGAGTTGGAATATCAGTTTGAAGCATTTAATTCTGTGGAAAGGAGTCCAGATTTTAAATCCTAAGTAAGAAAATCAATATTATGCCTCATTATATTGGTACTGCTGAACAGATTAATGAAATTAAGTATTTTGTTGTGTTGCTTTACTTTTTTCCCCCCAGTGTTATCCTGGCATGATGGTGGTTTATAACCAAGGAGTGTTTCATGGGAAGAAGTTCTAAATTGAGAGTCAATTTATACACCGAAATTGGGAGATAGCTAATCTCATTGATAGAGAAAGAACTTGCTTTTGATAAGGTTGGATTTTATTTATTTATTTTTTTTTTAGAGAGGTATCACAGGTTTGGACTTCTGCAGTCTTGGAGAAGAAAATTAAGTTCCACTGAAAGCTAAGAGAAGTTGCTATCTTTGCTTTTCGGATGGCGCGGTATGTCAACAGTGACTGCCTTGTTGCTACCAGCTTCTACAGTTACTCTTGTGGTACAAGCACCCTTGAAGCTTTGTGGGCCAATGGCTTCATGATTTATCCCAGGCTGAAAATGGCCACCTATGACAATGCAGAATGAGCAGAGAGAAGCTGTCCAAGAAAACAGGGGCTATACCAGGTCCCCACGGCTGTCTAGTGAGCTGGAATCTGGAGAAGGAGAGGGGTCATAAGAGAAAGTCACTACTCAGATCTGACACCAAAGCTTGGAAGTAGACGGACGAAGGTCTCTTTGTGGGATGGGTGAGAAAGTAGTGTGTAAGGAGGAGGAGGAGGGGGAAAAGGGCGAGGGCGAGGAGGAGAAGGAGGGAAAGGAAGAGGAGGAAGGAGAGGGGAAGGAGGAGCTAAGGACGGTGGCTGCTACATGCCCACCCAGTCGGCCCAATAAATCTCGTAAGTCTTGCAATGCACAGTCAACAGAAGAGTCAAGAAAACTTAAGGTAGTGAATGATGTCTAATCCAAACTCCATGTAGGACTTCTCCCTAAGTCCCCATGCCACAGACATAGGCACAAAGACCTTGCATGTACCCTGACCACCTGGGGGCATCTCAGGAAACCATCCAGCATCAAAGTTGCAGAGAGTGAGTTACTGCAAGCCTGGCCTCTGCTGGGGATGGGGACTCAGAAACGAACCACCCCGAGATCAGGAAAGATCACCAGCCAGCCCCTCTGAAAGGGGGACAATGCAGCTCCAATCCTGCAGGGCCAGACAGGGCTCTGATTGTCCTATTCCTGTCAGCATCCAGAAGGTAAATGCCACCAGACACACCTCCCAGCTGCACAAACAGAGGCAAATAAAAACTGCTGGCAGTGACTGGTCCTGTGGTGACAGATGTTGCACCTCTGCAGCATCTTGTCTGTTCTGAAGGGTTCTTTTAACTGCAAACAGGCAGATGTAGCTTGTCCCTTCCGTCTTGTTTATGATGCTGCAAGAACACCTGTAGAAATGATCCCTGCAGAAATTCTTGACTTCTGTTCAGAGGCTGGAGACGAAGCCAGCCAGCTGGGCCACCCCGTCTGTTAATGAGTCTGAATTCCTCTGCCCAGAGAAGACTCAAGAACCGCCCAGATGATGAGGGGCTCAGGCACATGATGTTTGCAATATGACTTGAGGACCTGCTGCATGTGTGCTGCTTGGCCTGACTTCTCATTGCACTTGCTTCTTCCGGTTGTCTGACCTTCTGTCTGCTGTCTGACCTTCTGTCTGCTTAGGCAGAGGACCCAATGCCTTGATAACACAGCTGTAATCAGTGAGCAAGAGCTGGAAGGCCTCTGACCACAGCTGTGTTGATTCTCCGGGGTTCCCATGAAGTAGATACAGAAGCCATCAGAGTGAAGAGTATGCCTTAGGGCAGAGAGAAGAGGGGACACTTGCAAGGGAGCCCAGACGCAGGGCATCTTCCCAGCTATCAATCTAACACCACACACCGTTTTAGAACTGAACCCCAGCCTTTCCCCTATAAACTGTCAAATACTAATTTTGTTAGCACAGGTGATAGAAGACCGATGAAACAACTTGTAACTTTGTGTGACCACTGCCTCTTTTTCCTAACCTTAGGCTCTTATACTGCTTAACAAACCAGTACCCTGGACTGGAAGTGTGGCTCAAGCAGTAGAGCGCCTGCTTTGCAACCTCATAGTCATGACCCATAGTCAAACCCCAGTCCCACCAAAAAATAAATACTAAGTAAATAAATATACTTTAATAACAAACCAGTCCCCAAATCCAGCGGCTTAGAAAAAGCTACCACGTTGGATGCTGGTGACTCACACCTGTAATCCCAGCTACTCAGGAGGCAGAGATCAGGAGGATCTCGGTTTGAGGGTGGGGAGGTGGAGTGGCTCAAGGTGTAGGCCCTGAGTTCAAACTCCAACACCACAAAAAACAAAACAAAACAAAAAAGCCATCATTTGTGTAGTGAGCTCATGATTCTGTAGCTGGGCCGAGGGACTCAGCGGTCAGCTTCTCTAATCATTCCTGTGTCTGTGATCTGCCGGTGCTGGTGGCTGGAAGGTCTGGGATGTCCTTGGTCATGTACCTGTTCCCTGACAGTCTTAATGGTGGCTCTCATCACCCAGCACTGTGACCTTGGCTTTTTCCCATGGTGGCCTGCACATGGGACTCAGCTCAAATGCACGCGTGTCCTTTGAGTGGATACCTGTGTCTCCATGTTACCATTGGCTAAAGCAAGTCCCCAAATCCAGCCCAGAGTCAGTGTGGGAGGCACTGCCCACGACCAGATGCCAGGAAGGAAGGAATGTGTGCCCACTGCTCCCATCTCACCCAGGTTTTTAAGTAATTTTAACCCATTTTCCAGCCTTTCTCATTAAAGATTTCATTTAATTTCGACATTTAGTATTTATAAGTGAAGCTTCTGTTCAGCTTCGATTCCCTCTTTAATACTGGAGTATTTAGAAAAGTATTTTTAATTTGCAATGGGGTTGAATTTTTTTCCCTGACATTTTCTTTTTCATAGTTTGCAATACTGTAGTCAGATAATATGGCTTGAATTAGCTCTTTATGGTTTTTTTTTATTAAAAAAATGTGTATGCGTTGAGCTGGTGAGTGACTCAAGTAGCAGAGCATCTGTCTAGCAAGCCCCAGTGCTGCCAAAATAAAACAAAAAATTAAAATAAAACGTGTGTGTGTTTCTGTGTGTATATCTAATTGTTATTATTATTATTTTTTTTTTTGCAGTACTGAGGCTTGAACTCAAGGCCTACACCTTGAGCCACTCCACCAGCCCTTTTTTGCGATGGGTTTTCAAGATAGAGTCTTGGGAACTATTTGTCCAGGCTGGTTTCGAACCACAATCTTCCTGATCTCTGCCTCCTGAGTAGCAGGTATTACATTCATGAGTTACCAGTACCGGCTAGGGTCTCTGATTTTTAATATCCCGTGAACACTTTTGTTATAGGACAAAAATCTATAGCTACAGGTAGACATAGATGTGGATTTGGGTGTAGACTTAACTTCGTATATAGTGCTTTTGAGTTTTCTCTATAATTATTACATCCCAATGTGCTAATTTCTGGGAGAAAATTGGCAGGCCTTTGTCATGGGGTTTTTACTTGATATGTTTTTCGCACCATGGGTGTACAAAGAAATAAGACTTCATTAATTATATAAGAATTGTGTGATTCTTATGGCTCCTATAATATAATATTAAATATTATTGTTAGGCTAAAAAATCAAGACCAAACTGTATGCTAAGAGTGTCCACAGGAATCTTCTTTATACAGAGAGGATGGGATATAAAAAGCTATGCAAACAATATGAATGAGAGAGATGATACACCCATATTATTATCAAAGGGGGCTTCCAGACCAAGGACACTGTGACAATAAAGAGGGATGCTGTAAACATGAAACACCGCTCATAAAAAAGGACACAGCAGCCCTAAGAACATGCATTCAGAGCCACAGGTCTTCAAAACTGGTGCAAGAAACAGACAAATTTACAGTTACAATGGAATACTACTCTCTCTGTAGTCCTTGCTAGGACAAGTAGACAACAAGTCTTTAAGGAAAAGGACTGTCTGAAATTCCCAGCCAATTTAAAGTCACTGACCTCTGTCAAGCAGGACATCCAAAAGCAAAATGCACATTTCTTTCACGTGCACAAATCACCCAAAGTCATGCATAGAAGTCATTCCCGATCAGAATTTAACTATTAGAATTAAATTAGACCTTGGTGAATACAAAAATACCTATTTAAAACTCCACCATGTTTGGAAAGTGAATGAAATCTTCTAAATATGTCACGAGTCACAAAGTCAAAATGAAAATTTTAAAATGGAATGGTAATAAAAAACACAACTTTTTAAAATCTGTAGGTTAAAGGTAAAGCAGTAGTTGAGGTAATTTTATAGTTTAATTGTTTATACCAGAAATGTGAAAAGGTTTAAAATCAAAGATGTCAGTTTCCAACTTAAAAAGGCTAAAAACAACTGAAAAAGTAATAGAAGAGAGGAAATAATAAATATATCAAAGCAATCGACAGAATAGTTTGTATCTTTGAAATTATACATAAAATTAATAAACTCCTACTGAGATTGATCAAGGACAAAAAAGCAAATCACAAATTATCAACATCATAAACAATGGTAGAACCATTACTACAGATCCTACAGACACTGAAAGAACAGAAATAAGCCAATAAATTTGACAATTTGGATGAAATAGAAGAGTTATTTGAATGCACAAACACTCCAGTTCATCTGAGAAAATAGAATCCTATCTGCTAGAGAAATTAAAGTCACCATTACAATCCTCCACAAAGGATTCCCAACCAGATGGTCTTACTGATAAGTTCTATTGTATGTCTATAGACAGGGAAATTATTTTTTAAAAATCCATACTACTTGAACTAATAAGTGAACTTACTAATGTCACAACATACAAGGTTATGACACTAAACATGAATCACATTTCTATATATTACTAATAAGAAATCACATCATACAGCTTATTAATAACACCCCAGTGGGGCACAGTGGCTCACGCCTGCAATCCTAGCTACTTTGAAGGCAGAGCTCAGGATTGTGGCTCAAGGTCAGCCCAGGTGGACAGTTACCAGGACCCCATCTCAGCCAATAAAACCTGGGTGTGGATGTGTACAACTGTCATCCTAGTTCCACAAGAAGCAGAAATGAGAGAATCACAGCCCAGGTTAGCCTGGACATAAAGAAAGTCCTTATTTGAAAAATAATTAAAGCAAAAAGAGCTGGTGGCATGCTTCAAGTGGTAAAGTACCTGCCTAGCAATACAAGGTCCTGAGTTCAAATTCTAGTCCTACTGGAGGAGGAGGAAGAGGAAGAGGAAGAAGAAGGAGAAAAAGGAGAAGACCACCCTGGGGTATGTGTGTGGTGACACACATCTATAATCCCAGCTACTTGGGAGGATTATAGTTCAAGGCCACCTGGGAAAAAGGACAAGACCACTTCTGAAAAGTTAAGGATGGGCAAAAGAGCTGGAGGTGTGGTTGAAGTATAGAATTCTCACCTGACAAACATGAGGCTGAGTTTAAACCCAAGTACTGCCAAAAAAAAACCAACAAAAGACAAAAAATCCAAAAGACATTGAAAAATTAGAGGTAAATTTAACAAAAGATATGTGTAAATTCCCACTAAAAATCACAAAATTAAAAATACCTCTATCTGCTCCATGAATGGGTGTTCTCAATTCTACCAACACGCTGATTCTTCCCAGTCTGATCTATTGATCCAATTTCATTCCAAACAAATCCAACAAGTTTTTCTAGAGAAATTGAAAATGCTGATTCTAAAAATAATATAAACATACATCTAAGACAGCCAACACAATTTAGAACAAGAAGAACAGTACTTGAGATTATTATAAAGTTATAACAGAAAAGGTACTATGGATTTTGTATAGAGACAACAAAATCAGCAGAACAGAATAAAGAGTCTGGAAAGAGGCCTGCGTCTCTGGAGTCATTGGATGTTTGACGAAATCCCTGGGTGGCAGTCTTATCAAAACGATAGTCTTTTCAGCACAAAGTGCTGAAACATCTTGATATCTGTATGGAGAAAGAAAAATCTTTGACTCCTACCTCCCACCAGAGACAGTAATTCCAAGTAAACTGTAGCCCTAGCAAGAGCAGAAACTCCAAACTCCAAGAGGAAAACATATAGAAGAGCATGTCTATGACCTTAAGGCAGGAAAAGATTTCTTAGAGAAAACCCATAGATCCAAAAGATAAACACATCCACAAAGACAGGCACGATCACACACAAACTCAGATGTGGAACATGTCTGTAACAGTGGAACTTCTCAATGGAACTCGGGGAAGGAGGGACAGGAAGAGAGAATGACAGAGCATCAGTGACATCATAAAGCATCACATCTGTGCAGGTGGAGGACACAAGGATGTGTACTGAAAGCTGTTGAAAATGGGGGTGGGAGGGAAGGGGGAAGGGAGAGCAATGGAAGGGGTCGAATGGACCAAAGTGAAGTAGATTCACAACAAGGATGCATTGAGAAACATTTGAACATTGACTTAGATATTAATAATGAAAAACAGGACTATAAAATAGTACAGTGTGGGGGGCACTAGGAGGAGAAGGAGGGGGAATGAAGGAGAGGAAGGTGAGGGAATATGGTGGATGGAATTCATATGCTTATATGAAATAGACCAAAGAAACCTCTTGCAATTGCTTTAAGTCAGGCAGGGAGGGGTTTGAGGGGGAGAGACGGTGGAGGAGATCTAACCAATGTACAACATAAGGCTATTAGGAATTGTCACAATGAATCCCCCCCCGCACAGCAAATGTATCCTAATAAAAATAAATAAATAAATTGAACTCCACCAAAATTAAAAATGTATGCCAAAAGATATTGAAAAATAAACTAATGAGATAGTCAAAGACCTGGGAATGACTTGTACTTAAAATATATAAAGTCCTATAAAATAATAAGGAGGTAAACAATACATCATAATTAGCTAAAGTATCTGAACATACATTTCACAAAGCAAGTTATAAGAATAGTCAGAACACATGTGCAAAAACTTCAAAATCATTATCATTAATTATTAGTTAATTAATATTAATGCTAAAACTCTGAGGTACCCTTCCACACCCCAGGGTATCTATGGTTGAAAGAAACAACTATGCGGGATGTTGGGTAGGATGAACACTGATGGAGATAGAGTGAAATTATACAGAAATTTTGGAAACAAGCTTGGATTTCTTACAAAATCACTCATGCACTTACCCTGTGACCCAATATTCCAAACTTTAATGTTTATCTAAAAGAAACTCAAATCTATGTCCACAAAAAGACAGTTTGCATAAGAGCGTTTAGTAGCAACAACCACCATACAAAGGAAACAAACCAACTCTCCACCATGATGGAACAGGTGAATCACTGAGCTCTCTCATCCAACCATGTGGCACTAACCCAGGCAGCAACATGGAGCAATGTAAAAAAAACGATTCTTCTCAACTACAAAACAGATGAACGAATGAACACTGTATGATTCCATTTATATGAGGTTCTAATTTTCATTTACTTATTTTTATTAATGTTCTTTATTTTCGGTGGGACTGGGGTTTGAACTCAGGGCTCCACACGCAAAGCTAGCGCTCTCCTGCTTGAGCCACACCTCCAGGCCTATATGAAGTTCTAAATTCATGTAAAAAAATTCTTGACCACTGGAGAGATTAGAGGGTGGGGGAGACAAGAATTTGCTGACAAGGACCATGAAAACCTTTCTTGAGCTGGGAATGCTGTGTATCTTGATATCTGATCTAACTGTGCATTTAATTTAATATCTATGCATTTCATAGTAAGTTAATTAAACACCAATAAACTTTTAAAAGCCTAACTGGCAATCTCCTGCTCAATAGTTGTCATCCTCAAAATGAACCCTGACCCTGAAGACTCGAATACCCAGACCCCACTCTTGCAGCTGCCAAGAGAGTGAAATGCAAACTCCAGTCTTACAGATAATTCCACATGCGTTTATTTTCTCTATCCAAGCTCCCCATTTCCCCACAGCATTATAAAAGGAATAGATAAGAAATTTAAATAGAATACCATCCAAATTTATGACTGAGGATAGTTTCCAGGGGAACAGAAGCACCACCTCTCTCTCACAATCAGGAAGCTAAAACAGTCAAAATGCATCTTTCTGAAGGGTTTATACACTTCTCCCATTTGAAAGTTTATTAAGTTTTCATTCAATTTTGACCTTGTCCTGGATGTGAGTTCTAGCTGGCTCATACACTTGAACTAGCAAACTCACTAGATTTAGTCTGCAAGGGTTCTTCACAATCCCCCACCAAACCCAGCTGAAATCCTCAGTGGGTTCTCAGACTCCATTGTCCCTGGGTAAAGAAATCTTTAAACAGAATTATTAACGGCTCACAAAACTCACCACCCTGCATCCTGAATGCTGAGGATTCTCAAAACTCCAATCCCCCGTCCCACCCTAACTATGAAAACACATGGAAAATGTTGAGTGAAAAGAAGCCAAAAAGTCCTATTTGGTTTGGATAGGTGACATGAACGTTTGACTGTCCTCAAAATAAGCATTCCAGCCATGCTGACTAATAATGAAGGGACTAGAGACATCAATTTCTAAACTGTTAAGCAGGAAAAAGAAAATACTTTGATAACATTCTGCTTTTGTGTTGGAATTTCAGTGAGAATTTGACCCTTGATTCTCAAGAGGCAAGCTTATATAGCTAGCACCCATCAGTGTACCTTATCAGACCCAAGAATCCCACCACCCTCAAACTCTGATCTTAATGCAAATATGAATTTCATAGGAAAGCCAGTACGAAGAGATGGGGACAAGGAGTCACGTTCTCTTAGATAACCCCTAATCACATTTCTGTGGTTGGAGAAGGTTTGAGTGTGTCTCCCCAGGGTTCATGTGCTGGAAGCTAGATTCCTAGTGTGGTGATGGAGCTACCAATTCAAATCCAGCAACATTAAGAAAAACAGGCCATACTCAGGGGAGGTCACATATGAGAGAGGAGCGTAAAAGGAGGAAGTTAAGGAGGTGAATATGGTTGATTTACTTCCTACACAAGAATGACTGTAGAACTTTTAAAACTGTTGGAATCACCATAAGAAGGGGACTAAGGTAGAAAGGAGAAAAATAGAGGGGATGAACCAATTCGGGTTATAATACATAGATACATGGAAATGTCACAAGGAAACTCCCTGTGTAGCTATCTTAAACAAACAAAGATGTCTTCATTTCAAACACAGAGAACAGGAAGGTAAAACAGGTCTTTTCTGGAGGTTGGCACCAGTGGGAGGGGGAGGATATAAGGAAAGGGTGAAGGAGGTGAATCTGGTGGAATATTATGCACTCATGTATGAAAATGGAAAAATGAGACCTGTTGAAACTGTTCCAGCAATGGGGGAGGGGATAAAGGAGAATGATGGAGGGAGAATTAATCTATGGTATATTGTAAGAAATTTGGTAAATGTCACAATGTACCCCCAGTACAATGATACTATGGTAATTTAAAAAAGAGGTAGACCCGACACTTCATCACCGGCCCCTCCCCTTGATCTCCCTGACTTCCTGCCCTGCTATGTGATCACTTCCTCACACACATTCTGCCATGATGTCATTGACAGTGATGTGGTGCACCTGGGAGTCCTCAGCTGAGCCTGTGCAATGCTGTTTGACTTTCAACCTCCAAAAGTTGGAGCTAAAACCCTTTTTGTTTTATAAGGGCATAGCCTCAGCTACTTTGTTACCACCATGGAAAAATGACAGACTTATACCCATATCTGCCTCTTGAGAGATTAACCCATCAACTCTTGGTGTTTTGAAGTGAATTAGGTTCAAGTGCATAGACTTTGCCAAAGAGGGATCTCCTGCAGATCTCCAAACACACTCACAGTTTCTTCTTTTCCACCCCAAACCTAACTCTTCATCTGGTTGAGTTATGGAGACTGGCTCCCACAGGGCATGAGGTATCATGATATGATGGGAGCCAGGAGGTCTGACCACCTGTCCCAACTCTGCCACTGTATAATCACAGGTCACTCCTGCACTCTTGAGCCTGTGTGTTCCCCTCATCTGGCAGTCTCTGGTTTGGCTCAGCAAAGAATTACAGGGGTCACTTTGTGTAAATATTCCTAAACACCTACATAAACGGGTCATGGGAACCCACCTAAAAAATCATTCATCAAATTCTCAAATGCACTGCTTCTGTTCCCACCTTCCTCACCTCGCCATGCCACCAAGAGCCGCTATCCATGAACACAAGATTTCAACTCTGTTTGGGAAACCAGCTTTTCTTCAAGGACCTGCAAGATTTTATTTTTAAAACATTAACTTAAAAATGACCCAGACCCCAGCCTCCCTCCAGAAGAGATTTCTAGAGAATAAAAACAAAAGAAGCTAGGACATCTGCCTTTTTCAAAGTTCTCTGGCTAGCTTTAAAGACACAATCGGAGTTGATAAACTGAATTTATGATTGCTTTTGTGAGTGTGGATTCCTCTCTGTGCAGCACTGAGACCCATTAAAGTCTCCCACCACATGAACCCCATCCCTCTCTAGCTATCCTCCAGCTCTCTCTCCATATCTTACCCACTTGACTTGTTGACTTTGATTTGCTAAAATCAAACTTTAGCATCTATGTGTACAAGGAATATTAATAACTTTCTTATGCCATCTGTGTCTGATTTTTCTATCAGGGTTATTCTGGTCTTTGGGGATAAGATAGGTAGTGTTCTCCCTCCTCCAATTTCTATAGGACTTATTTGAGTGGAATCGATATCATTTATTCCTTAAATGCTGGGGAGAATTCACCACTAAGGCTGGATAAGTATGGGGTTTTCTTTATGGAAAGGTTCTTAACCATAAACTCATTTTCTCTAATAGATTTGGGTTTATTCTTCTGGAATAAACCCTGATGGTGGGTTTCATTTGAGAAAGGTTCCTGTTTCATTTAAGCTGATGAATTTACTGTCAGAGTTACATATGATATGCTCTTATTTTCCTCCTAATACCTATAGAGAGGACAAAATTCCACATACCCTCATTCTGAGGTCAGAAGCTCTCACCTTTGTTCTTCTTTTCCAGATCAGGCTGGCCAGAGATTTCTAGAGATTTTCTGAGATTTCCTTAATTCACCTGCCTGCAGAACCAGCTTTCATGTTCTCTTGTTCATTCGTTTTTGGATTTCTAGTTCATTGGTTTCCATTGTGATCTGTATTATTTTATTTATTTTTCTTTTCACTTTGGGTTTCAGAAGCTCTCCTGTTTCTAGTTTCTTTAGCTGGAATCTAAGGTCATTGAGTTAAGATCTTTCTTCTTTTTCAACAAAGATATATAGTACTATACATTTCCCTTAAAAAATACTGCTTAAATTATTGACGTCACACAAACATGAAGATGGTGTCTTCTCATTCAGTTCAAAATTGTTCCAAATTTCAAAATTTTATTTTTTTTTCACAATACCTTACTTAGAAGTGTGTCATTTGTTTTCCAAATCCTTGGTGATTTCCCACACCAATCCTTCTCTTAGTGACTTCTGATTTCCTTTCATTTCATTGCGGATATAGGACGTATATTTTATATGGTCTGAATCCTTTGCATTTTGAAGTTCACTGTGTGTTCTATCTTGATAAATTCCCATGTTCACTTTTTAAAAAGTGTATTCTGTGGAGAAAACTCAGTTATAAGGAAGAATGACATGTGGTTTGAAGGTAAATGGATGCAGCTGGAGGACATCACGTTAAGTGAAGTAAGCCAGGCTCAGAAAGACAAAGGCTGCCATGTTTTCTCTCATCCATGGAAGATCCAAAAGATAAACATATCCACAAAAACAGGCATGATCACACACAAACTCAGATGTGGAACATGTCTGTAACAGTGGAACTTCTCTATGGAACTCGGGGAAGGAGAGAAAGGAAGAGAGAATGACGGAGCATCAGTGACATCGTAAAGCATCACATCTGTGCAGGTGGAGGACATAAGGATGTGTACTGAAAGCTGCTGAAAATGGGGGTGGGAGGGAAGGAGGAGGGAGAGCAATGGAAGGGGTTGAATGGACCAAAGTGAAGTGTACCCACAGTGGGGATGCATCAAGAAACCCCTTTGAACATTGACTTAGATATTAATAATGAAAGACAGGACTGTGAAATAGGTACAGTTTGGGGAGCACTAGATGGAGAGAGAGGGTGAAAGGAGATGGAGGTGAGAGAACATGCTGGATGGACTTCATATAATTATATGAAATAAAATAAAGAAACCTCTTGCAATTGCTTTAAGTGGGGGGGAGGGGATCAAGGAGGAGAGATGATAGGTGATCTAATCGATATTCAATATGAGTCTAATCTGAATTGTCACTATGAATCCCTCCCCCTGTATAACCAATATATCCTAACAAAAAAATTTTAATGTGTGTTCTGCTGTTGTTGGAAGGAATGTGTTACAAAATCTGTCAAGTTGCTAGTGCTGTTAAAATCTTTTGTGTTCTTTCTGATTTTTCTCTCGACTTCCCTTATTAATGAGAGAAGGAAGTTGAAATCTCAGATTAAATGATAGATTTGCCCATTTTGCTCGTCATTCCCTTGGGCTCTCCCTCTGAGAGTAAACTGAGGCAGTTACAAGGTCTGTCCTCTGTGTCCCATTCCTAGACATCACTGCCTTTTATTACCTAACACCCAAAGTCATTTCTAAATGCATAATTTAGCAGGCACCAGCGACTCACGATTATAATCCCAGCTACTCAGAATGTAGAGATCAGGAGGATCAAGGTTCGAAGCCAGCCTGGGAAAATAGCTCGAGACCCTATCTCAAAAAAACCCATCACAAAAAAAAGGATTGGTGGAGTGGCTCAAGGAGTAAGAGCACCTGCTTAGCAAGTGTGAGGACCTGAGTTCAAACCCCATGACCGACCAAAATAAAAGTAAATAAATGTGTAATTTGTCTTTTTGTTAGTCAGGAAGATATTTCCAGTCCCTGTTACCACATTTTGGCTGGAACCTGACATCAAGTTTGTCTTTTTTTTTTTTTTTTTGGCAGTACTGGGGTTTGAACTCAGCACTTTACACTCGCTAGTCATTGCTCTACCACTTGAGCCATGTCCCCAGCTTGAGTTTGTCATTTTTTTGACACCTACTTCTTCCTCACCTCCATAAAATCCTTAAGTTCTCTGTGGTGGGTCTCCTCTTTTTCCATTGTCTTCACCTTTTCTCTAGTTCAAACCATGGACTCCTCTCCCTGGCTTGCTGGACGTGTGGTTCCAGAGAGTTTTCTTCCACCTGCTTCATCTGAGTCACTTTGTGGTGTATTTACCGTAGAGCACCAGGGAAGCCTTGATAGCAGCAAACCTGGTTCACCTTCCTTCCACCCTGATGCCTTACAATGCTTCCGCTGATGCAAAGAACTGATTACAGAGTGAATAAAGAAGCCAGAGACCAGAGGAGGTAACTACAACATATATGCAATCAACAAATAATCATACCCAGCATACTTAAATGATGAAAAGAGTCAAAAAAGAGAAAGTAATGAGTACAACCAAAAAAAGAGCAACTAGTGATCAGTGAAAATGAGCAGTCAACAGATGAAAGATGTCATCCCTCTTGTTTATCCCTGAGAGGTATTGAAACTGTAGCAACACACCAGTCCTCCCCCATAAAAGGGAAAGTGCTACAAAATCGGACAAAACCAAGTGTTACCAATACAAATCACAATGGGCTTCCCGAGAATTTAAAAAAAAAAAAAAGGTGTACTACCACTTGAAAAAACACAATTAAACTTGACGAGGATACTGTATGATCCAGTAATTCTATTTCTGAGTTTTTAGCCAATAAATTCATTTATGTGCATGTGTATACAAAGATCGAAATGTACGAATGTTCATGAAACCAATTCTTATAGTAACAAAGAAATGCTTATAAGAAGGGTCATCAAAGGAGATTAACTATTCATGCAGTTGAATAATATGCAGCAGAGAAAATGAATGAATTACACCAACTGATCCCATTATGGACTAATCTAATAAACATGATATTGAAAAGATGCAAGTTACAGGTGATTTCAGACAGTGACATACTTCATAAAAATCCAGAAGTGAGTAAACTTGCAACTTTGCTTAGGCTCACATACATTTTATCATAGTTTTCACAAAAAAGAAATTAAGATGAAGACTTACTTTATTTGAAACTTACAGAGTGTCCCAGGAAAGAGTCGAGGAGAAGAGGGTAAAGAGAGTGAAAGGAAGGCAGCCAACAGGAGGTGGAGTCATTCATTGGAGCTGAATCCTGCAGACAAACCCTAGACTTCAGGCTATCCCATCCAAGGGTTATTCATACACCAACTTCTGCCCGTCTTTGAGAACTACTGGGAAGGAGGCATGAATTCTCTGCCACTTCTCCACCACGTGGTGACAAAGTAGCTTCTAGTGGCCAGAGGAAAATCTTAGATTAAAAAAGAAAAGTGCAAGTTGATCCCAAGTGCACTGAAATATGAGGGGGTATGGGTGTAGGGTTGACCGTGGCTCTGGACAAAACAAGCGAGGAGCAGCCACACATCCAGGGGATGGAAGTACAGCGTTGAGTAACAAGGAGAGAACCAAAAATGTCCTGACAGTTATATTTCTTAGTCTGGATGGCAGACACCAGCAGGAAACAGCTAGCATACATATTGGGTAAACTGAGGCATTGGAGTTGGGACACCACGAGTAAGGGTTTTAACCACTGGCTAGGCTGAAAGAGAAAAGGGCAGGGGGAAGTCACTGAACCCAGGGGCTGAAGGAAAGGAGTCTGGGCATCCATCCTGCCTCTCTGTCCTGCTGTTGCTCCTTGTGGGCAGAGCCACCAGGAAGCCAGAGGAGCCAGAGGAGCACAGAGCAGGAGGACACCAGAGGGTGGGCCAGGACACAGGAGAAGATGGAAACAAGATGGCAGGTTCAGTTGGCATAGGCTGTCTCAATTGTCTACTTTTGAATACCTTCCACTCACTGGACACATGGTATTAAATTGCCTTGACCACAGATGTCCAAACTCAACACAGCCACCTGGCCTCTTCTCCCTGCCCCATTTGCCAGTCTCTCCAGGGCCACCCCCACTGGCTCTCTTTGGTCACCACTGTGACCCCTGGCATCCTTTATCTTTGGTTCCCTGGCAGGGCCGGGCTTGGGGGGGAGCGCCTGCCTGCTACTGGTTTGTCCTGACACAGTCTTCCCACCCTGTCCTCACTCAACCAACCCTCATTTAACTCCAGAGTCACCCGTGCTCTTGGCCCAGATCCTCAAGGCCATCTGGACTCCTCACCAACACCGGCTTGCTTATGGATGACATCGCCAGCAGCTCGCCATTGTCTCTTGGGTGGGGGTGGGGTGGGGTCTTAGGAAACTCAAAATTAAAAACCCAGCATTATTCACCACAGAGCATCTGCCAGCTTGGTGCACTGACGCTGAGTTCTAGCCTCGCTCAGAGTGGGAATATGGCACCAGTGTTGGAGCCCCCATGATTTAAATATCTTCCCAGCTTTCTCTCACCTCATCACTGCAATGCAATGCTTATGTTGTTCCAGGCTTTAGATCTTTCTAGAATCCAAGCTGCACATCAGTGCACCAACAATGCAGCTTGGAAAGTCTTAGGAAGTCACTGGAAGGGTGCTCTCCTATCTGAAAATCTGGGTTCCTGTCCAGTGGTGGAGAAGCATGACATAGGTATTCCAAAAGGAGCTGGCCGGTATGTAGACGAAACAGAATGAACTGTAAAGTTACAGGACAAACATCTGGTCAGCCATGCTCTTCTGCCTTGAGGAGGTCATGTGTGAGAAGACGGAGGACCAATTCTGTTTGAGTGCCAAGAATCCTGTGGTTCCTGGTAAGTCCCGAGCACCGAATTTCAACAACTTTAGGCAATGAACATGTTTGGGAATTTGGAATGTTACTTCCCTTTGTAGGTACCAGACTCACCTCTGTATCGATCCCTAGAGAGTAGCACGAGTGTGGGGTCACAGCAGGTGGCTGAGTGGCTTACTGAGGTCTAGAATCTGCAGGTGGCACCTGCTCACTGAGAGCTGCCATTGAACGAAGACCATCCAGGCAAAGAAATGAGAGGCTGAAGTCACTAACTAAGCGTAGTGTGTCAGAGGCAAAGGAGAGGTCTGAGAACACGAGAGAGGCTTTAATTTAGTGCCACAGTGGTGGTGGAGGGGGCGAGAGCAGAGTGGTGGAAGTGAGTCAGAGAGGCAGAAAGAGCCATGCTCACCCCAGAGTCCTTCCAGCCAAACTAGTTTTGGGGCTGAGGAGAAGTAGCTGGACAGTGTCCTTTCTGGGTCTTTGGATTCCCCAAGCCCCTGGCTTCTCCCTGTGCTGGGCCTCGAGCCCTGGGTCCCCAGAGGTCAGGGGCTGCCACAGAAAGGAGCCACAAATAGCTTACAAATAGACAATTCTGTCTAAAAGTTGCCAACACAATATTCATTCTTGCACGAAACACAGGAAAGAATGAGGAAGAAAATGATAATGACCCCAAATGGCACCATGTCAAGACGAATACTGCTCATATTTTGGGTTTTCTTTTCACAGTCCTTTTCTTAGGAATGTGGGGGGTGTGCACACGTGTGTGTGTGTGTGCAAATGTGTGTGCGCACACAGCTATGTGTATTGGTGGCTAGTGTTGCAGAGATGTGACTTTGGGTTCTGAGTGTGGTGACTCAGGTATCGCATGGTAGGCGTGGGAGTGTTATGTTCATGTCATGTGTCATTGGGGCATGGGGTCTTATATGTTGTGTGGGGCACGGGTTGCATGTGCGCTATGCACTGTGTGTGTGTTGTGTCCACACTGAGTGCATTGTGTGGAAGAGAGCATGGGGGTGCACTGGTGCTGTCTCTGGTGTGTGTGTCTGTGTGTGAGTGTGACTTTTTATGTGATGAAGCCTTTGTGGGCAGCAGAGCAAGGCAATGGCAGGGACGCTGTGTCCATCTCAACTCCCCCATTTCACCATGTGGACTGTGGGTGCTAAATGGATGCATGCTTCCCTGGAAAAGGAAATCCAGCAGTGAATGAGTTGAATTCCAGCTTTTCAGAAATTTGGGATATTACTGCTGAAAATCAGCATAAGTGGAGGGAAGGAGGGAGGGAGGAGGAAGGAAAGGAGTAGGGAGTAGGGATGGAAGAAGGGAAGGAAGGAGAGATGGGAGGGTAGAGAAGAGGGAAAGAAGAGGAGGAAGGAAGGGGAGGGAAGAGAATGAGGGAGGGGATGGGAGGGAAGAGAAAGACAAGACCCTCTTCACCTCATTTTGACCTCTTCAAAGTCTCACCACCTCCCCACACAGAATGAATCCAGGTCCAGGGCTATGGGACAGAACCATTGCAAGCCTGGACCCCAGTGAGCACGAGGTACCGCCACCATGACTGGGCATCTGCTGGCCCTTAGGCTGGGCAACACCCCCTGAACCCTCCCGGGCCTCTGAGATGTCACTGTCGAGACCTCCCAGCAGCCGTTCTGTATGGCGTCTGCAAGTTTACCCATTGCTTTTATTTACATCCATGAATTTCCCTGGAAAAAAAAAACCCACTATACCATTTTCCAAAACCAGGAGCAGCGTGTATATCTCTGCACAGCTGATGTAGCAGGCTTCAGTTTACCTTTAGTTCACGAAACCAGGAAGTCTCTCCATAGGACCACATGGGCACTGAAGAGCCAAGTTGGTTTTTAAACCGAGTGCCAGGTCCCCAAAATCCCACACATCCTGCTGTAACCAGACTGTCTGGAGTGACCGTGTCCTCTGTGTGTAACCCCCACCCCGCCTTCCCCACTGCCACCCCACCCTCATCCCACAAATGTCCCTCCAGCCCAGGGGACCTTCTTTGGCAGACACCTTCCAAATCCACCACCCCTCCTTCCCAAAAGCTCAGGGTTCCCTCCCCTCCCCGGGCGTAGAGCGATTTCTCTCTGAGAACATAATGAATGAGCAAGACCTTAAGGAAGAAAGAAAGTAAACCATATTTTTCTTTCTTTCCAGATAAAAATAATATGCAGCCTATCAGAATCTCCTGTGACAGAGCTAATGCCCAGAAGCAAAATAAGAAAAAAAAAAAGCAACTTCATCTCTCTAATGCAAACATAACAACTAACAACGGGTGTCTCTGACCACCTCAGAGCCACACACACACAAAACGCCTTCCAGGTGATGGGACGCCAAGAGATTCCAAGAAAAAAGAAGCCTCCCTTTCCTTCATTTTATCCCTCTTCCTTAAGTACAGCCAGAAAATATCTGTAAAAATTAACCCAAAGCTCAATGGCTTATGTAAGAATGCCTTAATAAAAATATGTAGGCAAGATTACTGCAGTGCACAGCTGAGCCCCTCCCACCCCATACTTTTCCATCTAATTTCTGTCTATAGCTTGTTCAGCAAACCAAAATGCCAATGCTCCCCCTTCAATTTCCACTTCTCTGCACCTGCTAATTTACGAATCAGAAAGGATTTATTTGTGTTATTAGCTACACGTTGAAAAAATGGCTTTAAATACTAAAATCCGTAGGTGCCTCAAGATTCACCAAATATCTTAAGAACGACTTTGATTTTTTTTTCTTCTTTCTGCAAGCTGTGTTTGATTTACATCAATTAGGTCCTCCCCATAAGGTATCATATCACAGGAAGGCTAATAACCCAGAAATAACCTCATTAAAAGAGACAGCCTATCGGTCTAAACAGAATGAACTCTAAGCAGAAAAATTAGTGACCTGGAAAGAGGCAGGAAGAGGTAATCGTAGTACCCAGGAAAAATGTGTTTCTGTTAGCGAGTCGAAGGAGAAATCACCAGCAATAAAGTCAAAAGACAATGGGAGCAGAAGCTGAACAGTTCTTTAATGTTTTTAATCTCTTCAAATCCTATAACATGTCATTTCTTTTCCTCCAGTCAAAAATCGTGTTCTCTCTGCAGGAATAGTGACCCCAACACTAGCCCGATCCTGCAAGGGATGCTGTAGCTGAGTCTCTAATGTCTGAGGCTGGTGGGGCTCAGAATTTCCCTGCACTCAGGAACAGCTTCCCAGGTGCCTGAGTCCCTCTCTTCCCTCTTCCCCCAGGTGCCTAAGACCCTCCCTGACCCTCCCCAGGTGCCTAAGTTCCTCTCTGACCTCCCCCACCAGGAGCAAGGGTCTCTCTGACCTCCCCCCAAGTGTCTGGGTCCCTCTTTGACCATCACCCATGAAGGACAGTGGTTACTTTTGAGTAACAAGGAGAGAACCATGGATGTGCTGGCAGTTCTAGTCCCTAGGCTGGGTGACAGACACCAGCAGGAAATAGCTAGCATACATATTGGGTAAACTGAGGCATTGGAGTTGGGAGACCATGAGTAGGGCTTTTAACCACTGGCTAGGCTGAAAGAGAAAAGGGCAGGGGGAAGTCACTGAACCCAGGGGCTGAAGGAAAGGAGTCTGGGCATCCATCCTGCCTCTCTGTCCTGCTGTTGCTCCTTGTGGGCAGAGCCACCAGGAAGCCAGAGGAGCCAGAGGAGCACAGAGCAGGAGGACACCAGAGGGTGGGCCAGGACACAGGAGAAGAGGGAGACGACGGCAGGCACAGTGGGTGTGAGCTGTCTCACTTGTCCTACTTTTGAATGCCTTCCACAGCACTGGTACTTGGAGAGTCTGGCTCCCTGCCTGACCCCAGTTATGGGGAGCCCTTTTCTCCTTTGCATAAGAGCACACTGCCTAGTCTACAGCAGAAACCATCAGCAAAACCAATGAAAGCAAATCCCTTTCTCCCGTCCCATGGTGACCCCAAGTGTCCCCCGCATTTTGTAAATATAAAGTATTCCAAGCAACCCCTGTTCCCCGAAACCTCCTGTGTGTGATTTGGTTAAAAAACAAACAACCTAAGGCAAAACAGAAAAGTGTTTCCATGGGAAGGAGGCCATTTCTCACTGCAAAAGACAGCAGAAGGAGGAGATCTATGCCCTGCCCTCCAGGGCCTGGAGTCTCTGGCTCCCGGTGGAGACCCCAGAAGGCTGCATTCAAATAGTGCCCAGTTCCTGAGTCAATAGGAGTGATACTTAGGTGAGGAAATAGAATCGAGCTCTAAAGCATATGCGTTTTTAAGTTTTTTATTAGCATAAAGTAACTGTAGAAAGGGCTGTCATTGAGACAGGTGCAATACGCGTATCATGTACTTTGATCAAGTTCACCCCGTCTGTGTTGGCCTTAATGTACACTTACACATTAGGACTGAGCCTGTAGCTGTGTCAATGAAAACTTCCTGGTCAGCTCTCACTCAAACTGGCCATTCCTGGGCAGGTGGAGCCAGCACACAGAACTCACTCATGCCTAACACAAGCAGGTTAAAAGGGAGGATAGGTTTCTCTTGACTCACAGTTTCAAGAGTTTCAGTCCATGGTCACCTGGCTCCATTGCATCTGGGACAGTGGTGAGACAGTGTCATGGTGGGAGCATGAGGGTGATCAAAGGTGTCTATGTCATGGCAGTCAGGATGGAGAGAGAAAAGGAGGAGAAGGAGGAGGTGGAAGAGGAAAGAGGAGGAAGAGGAAGGGAAAGAAGAGGAGGAGGGGAAAGAGAAAAGAAGGAGGATGAGGAGAGAAGAAGGAAAAAGAAGAAAAGGGAAAAGAAGGAGGAGGAGAGAAGGAAGAAGGAAAGGGGGAGAAAAGGGGGAGGGGGAGAAGGAAGAGGGAGGAGGAGGGGAAGAAAGAGGAGGGAGGAGAAGGAAAAAGGCAAGAGAGAGGAGGAGGGAAGAGGGAGGAAGGAGGAGGAAGGTGGAGGGAGAGGGAGGGAGGGAAGAGAAGAGGGAGAGGGAGAGGAGAAAAGGACTAGGATCCCAGTGTCCCCTTCAAGGACTCATCCTCAAAGACCTAATTCCTCCAACTAGTCCCTACATTTTAAAGTTTCTACCACCTCCCAATACCACCATTGCCTGGGGACCAGGTCTTCAACACATGAGCCTTTGGGGACCATTTATGACCCAAACCCTGGTTTGGGGTCAGTTCCTTAGCAAGAGGAAATATAAGAGCTGAGTCCTTTCTCAACTTAAGAACAGAATCGGGAAGGCCCCCTGTGATGTCAGACATAGTTGATATCTGCGTTTCCTGGGAGAGTGCTCCTAACATCCTTGAAACCTTCAAAGTGTTTTTCTATGTGAATGAGGTGCCTGAGGGCTGACAGTGCCTAAGGTAGCTTCAGGATGGGGGCTGGTCACCAAGAACACTGAAGCAAGATGAGAGGTTGGGACTTTCAATCCCCTGCCCCAACTTCCAAGCAGGAAAGAGGGGTTGAAGATCAAGTTGATCACCAGTGGCCATTGATTTCATCACTCATTCCTATGTAATAAAGCCTCCATGAAATAAATAAAACACTGCCCAAAGGACAGTGTTTGGAGACCTTTTAGATAGTTAGCACACATAAATTCCCCGGGGTGGCCCATCCTCCCAGAGAGGGCAGGTAAGCTCTTGCCTTTTCCCCCATCTGTCCCCTCTTCATCCATCTGTCCATTTGTGTCCTTTTCAATAAACTGGAATCGTGTTTCCCTGAGTTCTGTGAGCTGCTCTATCAAATGAATCAAACTCAAGGACAAGCTCAAGAGAACCCTGACTCATACCCAAATGATCAGAAGCACAGGCCACAACCTGGGGCTTACAACTGTCATCTGACATGGGGTAGGTAAGGACAGTCTTGGGGACTGACACTTCAGCCTGTGGGTAAGTAGTATCAGAACTGAATTGAATCAGAGGACATCGGCCCATTGCAGAATGAATTCATTACCTACGTGGTGTGTAGGGAAACCCGCCACACACGTGGTCACAGAAGTCCTGTGTGTTGATTGTGGCTTGAGAATACAGGAGAAACTGAGTTTGGTTTTTTTCTGCTCGTCACCATGTACAGTAGAAATCAGGGGTCTGGGAGACCCTGGGGAGAGAGTGGAGGTCTTAAGTCCAAATGATCCACACTGGGACCAGCCACCTCTGGGAGTCGGGGGCCTCAGGACCCACTCCCTTCCCCATCATTTAGTCTGTTACCCAAGTTTTGCCAAGCCAAATCTTAGTTATTTAGCCCTCTGGAGCAGCGCTAGTAACCACACCACAGGTCTTTGGAGCAGAGGGGTTAGGAATTTATGCAGTAGCCAGTGAAGGGCAATGGAAACAGGAGTCACCATCTGGAGATAAGTGACTATAACCCTCTTCAGGTTTCAGCTGCCTAGAGTTTTGGCTCAGGTACCATCTGCTTTCTTGGTGCAAATTATGTGGAGGAAGGGCTCAGCCAGGCTGTCTCAGCCTGGTACTACTGACATTTTGGGACAAGACAGTTCTCATTGGGGGCTGACCCATGGATATAAGGACAGTTTGTAGCTTCCCTGGTTTCTACCCACTAGATGTCCATAACAGTCCTCTCTCCACTGTGACCACCAAAAGTGTCTCCAGACATTGGCAAATGTCCCAGGAGGTAGACCAGACATTGAGGTGAACTTGAGAAGTGGTGCAAAAGAAGTAGTGCAAATCAACAGACCTTGGGGCTAGATGGGAGTTCACGTCCCACCTCCACCATGTCCAGGGTGGTGTGGATCAAAGGACTTCACACCTGGGTCTCAGTTTTCTCACCTATTAAATGAGACTGCACGTGCTCCTCGATGGCGTTATGTCCCTGTAAAAACCATAATCAACAGAAAATATTGTAAGTCAAAAATGCATTTAATAACCCTACCCTAGGTGATGGCTTGAATCTGAAATGTCTGCTGAATATGTCAAAGACTTGGTCCCCAGTCATGGCTGGTGGTAGGTGACTGGAGTCCTTTCTTAGACAGGAGAGAACTGTCCCGGGATGTGGTGGGTAGTTCTGGATTCCAGAATCAAAAGGGAAGGCCGTGGAAATTTCATACTCAGCCTAGGTGACCATCAGCTTGTGAATGGACAAGCTGCATATACACAGTGGAGTACTATTCAGTCATAAAGAAGAACACAACCACATGGTCGGCAGGAAAATGGGTGGCACTGGAGATCATCGGGTGAAGTGAAATAAGACAAACCATATATTTTACCTGCTACACAAAAAAA
Source organism: Castor canadensis (assembly GCF_047511655.1). Lineage (NCBI taxonomy): Eukaryota > Metazoa > Chordata > Mammalia > Rodentia > Castoridae > Castor > Castor canadensis. The sequence continues at coordinate 2,783,490 of NC_133401.1, read as the reverse complement.
AAAAACACACAGGAAAGTAGAAGGGGGCTCTTGGGGAAGATGAAAGTACCAGGTGGAGAAGGGACAAGAGAGGAAAATAGAGACCGTGAACATGACCTACCCTCATGAAAATGTCAGAATGAAACCCACCAGTGTGTACATCATTTAAGACACAGAAATAGGTTTTTAAGGAAGGCCATGGGGCCAGTTTCAGCAAAGGGCAGAACCAGAGCCTACCTTGGAGTTTGGTAACAGGATGGATCCAGCCACTGTCAGGGAATGACAGTGCCCCTGGAATTAATTACTGCCAGTTAGTTTGGTTCTTTTTCTGTTCTGTGTCACCCTGCTGGAGATCCAAAGTCCCAGGAGAGTCTGTGATTGGCGAGGCTGGGGTCCCTTGCTCACCCTGGCTTGGGCGGAAAGCAAGGGTAAGTGCGTGACAGGGAAGGGTCTTTCTTCAAGGAAACTGGAGTGTTATTACCTCAAAAAGCTACCAAGACACTGGGTAGGTAAAGTCAGCAAATACTCACCACACTTCGGTACCCCAGAGTGCACACAACTGCCCTTTGCTGGTGCAGTAGCTGAGGGTTACACTGGCCCAGAAGGCAGAAATACTGCACCTGACCAGTAGGGTGGTCACCCTGCTTCAATGGGATACCTGGAACCATGTATAGTACCAAAATCTGTATGGACTATGATTATTACTACACATTCATACTACGACGTTTAACTCGCCATAGTAACATATCGGTAACAGTAACTAGTAATTAAATAGAATACATTGTAACAAAAGTTAGGCTAATGGGATTTCTCTCTGGAAATGTCTACTATATTGGATTCACCGTTCTTGCAATGACCTGCGATAGTACAATGCCTATGTGATAAGATTAAGTGGACTGTGACATAAAGCTTATTAGGCTATGACGGAAAGCTTATTACCTGGACACAGGCACTGAGGTACACTGATGTCGCTGGACAGTATTCTGAAACCAAGAAGGTTGCTAGATGACTAACGGACAGGTAGTGCATACAGTGTGGATACACTGGACAGAGGACAGATTCACACCCATCCCCATGCAGGATGGAGTAAGGTGGCACAAGTCTTCACCATGCTACTCAGAATGACAATGTAACTTAAAACTTACAAATTTTCTATGTCTAGAATTGTCCATTTAATATCTTCAGAACTCAGAAATCCAAACCAAAGATAAGGAGATATGACTGTATTAACTTTGAGCTTCATCAGGAGCTCACAGGTAAGGTCATTGAAACTGGTCTGACATCCCAATCAAAAGAAAAAAGAACTGAAAAATAAGATTCCCTATTCCTCCTGGCTGGGCATATTACTTTCTCTCTAAAACACCACCCAGCACCCACGCTCTCAACCTGGTGCTACCTGGACCCCTCTCTTGTCCTCACACTTCACCCCAGAGGGACACAACCTTCTCCTCCCGCCCCATCCATATTTGATTGCAACCTCCAAGCAGGAATCAGAAGTTTGCTAAGGCCACACCTGAAAACAAGCCCTGGCCCTAATGAGATGAGCAAAGGGAGCCTCTGTGGAGCTGAAGTTCAAAGTCGAGCCAAGTGAGAGTGAAGACTGGCAGGTTGGAGCCATGGATCTGTCCATAAGTGAATCACCACCTGAGAGCTATCCTTTCTGCTGAAGATGCCATTTATCCCGGAAGACGCCCTTGGCATCACAGCAGGGCTCGGAAGCTTCCCCTCCATGGCAGGATCAGGGGAATGTCAGACACACACACAGAGGGACTTGGCACCCGAGATCTACTAATATTTTAAATGTGGACAGCGTAATGCGTACTCACGGCTCGCTGGGGGAGATTGCTGGAAGCAAGGTTAGAAGCAGAAACTTCACTTTTTACTTCTTGTTCCTTCTCCTGACAATGATCACAACAAGCTCAGAATGCAGAGAGAAAGTAGCAGCTTTCGGACAAGAGCCTGAAAACCTATGTACGCACCTGTGGTTTCTCCCGTAGAAAATCCTGGAGGACAGAATTTAAATCTTAATTTTATTAATGACACTCAAAGGATTGGATCCATTTTTCCATGGACTCAGAACTTGGCAAGAAAGAGATCAGACTGACAACTTTAAGAAAAAAAAAAAAAACAACAGTAAACTTGGGACATTTTGTTCCCCACATGGATGAATTTGAAAGAAAAACAAAGAACTAACCAGAGGTCATCATGCTGACAGATTCCACAGTCAGGATTTCCTGTGTGTTGTTCAGAGAAATAGGGTCCCTGCCACACACCCATTGCCAGGACTCCCATTCTTACTTGACAGTCAATGCAAGTAACAAAAACAAAAGCCACTAAGGCTATGCCTTCCAGCCCTGAGTTACTCCAGTCTTGTGAAGAGCACTGAAGAGGTCCATCCTGATAACAATTAAAAACAAATCCATCCACACTTTGATAACGTCAGCCAAAGAAATGAAAACTCAGCCACAAAATCAGATCTTTTAAGAATCAGTTTGCCTTTGCTTTAAAAAAAAAAAAAAAAAATATATATATATATATATATATATATATATATATATATATATATATATATATATATATTTAACTGACTTTTTTAAATCTTGTGGGCCTTAAAGATCTGATTCCAGACTCTTAGTGGAAAGGAGGTAACTTATTAAGATAGTATGCTATGTTTTCGTTATACACACTTCCTAGAGGTATTTTGTAGTTGGCCTAGACTTTAGGCTTGTGTCACTGACCCCCAGGTTTGTCTGTCCTCGGCGTCAGGTCTAACCACGTCCCTCCCCTCCCTCGCCCACATACCTGCTGTAAAACCTGGGATTTGCTCCAACCCCTTCAACCCCCTTTTCCTCTTCCAAATGCATTGTGCCCTGTGGTAATCAGTTTCTCAGCACTGTGACAAAACACTTGGCATGGTTTAGGGAGGATTTATTTGCATGGTTTCAGAGATGGAGAGAAGGCTGTGGTAGGGCAGAGCATCTCACACCATGGTGGACAGGAGGAGAGAGACAACACCTGTGCTAACGAGCTCTCTCCGTCAGGGCGGGTCTCCCTTCATTTCTGTAAAGCCCTCGGACAAATCCAGGTGTACAGTTCAGTGGTCTCCTAGGCGCTTCTCCATCCAAGTTGATCCATCACGCCTGTCCTGATGTCCCCAGCACTTCGAACAAGTGTCTACCATCGCTGTCTGCATCGTTGACCCCGGGAGACACCTGCTCCCTGGATGTACCAGTCTGCCCACAGGAAGAGCCAGGGCCTCGGGAAAAGAAGGCATAAGAGGTCAGCTACCCACCATTTTCCATGCTATCACAGGCGGCCCCAGCTGGTGATGGACCTGGGCAGATGGCCGGGAGATTCCAGCTTGGGTAGCATGGAGGGGACCTCTTGAGGGTCCTGTGGTGCACAAAGGACTCATTCAACAAGCTGGAGACCCTTGCCTATCTCAGCATGGTGTGGTTGCTGGAGGTTTCCCTGGGAGTCCCACCATCCTCTGCAACTCAGATGCTGCCCTCCTCCAGGTGCGTCTGGAAATATGCATAAGGAAATAGAGGTGCAGAGGGCTGAGAAATCAGCTCCAAGGCAGAGGGAAAGCATAGCAATCAGGGAAGGCTTCCTGGAAGAGGAGTAAATTCATCACATGCCTCATGTCTACAGAGCATTCATCCCTCCACAGAGGGTGCATCCACATTCTCTGGCAGACCCTTTTCCAGGGCAAATGCTCCTCACTTGTCTCTGTCCTGACACTCACCATGTGCCCCACACAGCGACGTGAAAAACCAAATCTCTCCTGGCTTCATAGCCTCCTGGAGAGCCAGGAGACAAACTGCATCTGACTGCGGTGAATGAGGGGTCACCTCTCAAGCTCTCCAGTGTCCTTGTCATTCCCCAGTCTTACTAACACCCTGGCAGTACCCAAGTGGCCTCGGTAGGCACAGGCATTTGCTACCCTTGAAAAAGCCACACAGGACAGATTCCAATAAAGAAATGAGGAAGTACAAGTAGCAGAAAGAGAGGAATGAAGGGACAGACACAGGGCCTCGCCAGCACATTTGGGAATGGGGAGAAAGCAAGGATGGCTGCTTTCTGAGAAAGACCAGAAAAGCAGAAAGGCGAGACTCCAATTACAGACAGAGCAGACAGAGGCAGGGTGGGACCTGCTCTCTGGGGCCAGGACCATGGAACTCTCTTGACCCAGGGTTTACAAACCGGCATTCTCACTCTGTCTTGGTAACTTTTTTTTAAATCATATTTACATAGCATCTGTTCTCAAATTTACTTTTTAAAAAATGTGCCTCACTTAAATTAAACCTCTTTTTGCGCTATGACCAACACCAAACCAATGAGTTCTATGTGTCTTTAATATGTCTTCTGATATATGTTACAGGTGAGCATATCTTATCCCAGGTTCTTAGGATAAGAAGTGTTTCAAATTTGGGTTTTTTTTAATCTTGGAATATCAGTATATACCTGCATATCTATATCTATCTTCCATCCATCCATATATCCATACACCTATCTATCGATCCATCCATCCATCTATCTATTTATTTATAAATAAATAAATAAATAGATAGATAAATAAATCCATCTATTTATTTATCTTCCATCCATCCATCCATCCACCTATCCATCCATCCATCCATCCATCCATCAATGTATCTGTCCATTCATCCATCCATCTATCCATCCATCATCTACCTGTCTATACATCCATCTATAATCTATCTATCTATATACATATAAGGAGTAATCTTGGCAATAGGACCCAAGTCTAAACATGGAATTCACTTATGCTCCATACACACAGCCTAAAGGTCTTTAGTGTATCTTTATTTTGACTGCAAACCTGTCCCATGAAGCCAGATACGGGATCATAGCATCACGTTGGATTTTGAAGCATCTTAAGATTTTGGATTTTCCCATTAAGGATTCTCAACTTGAAAAATAAAAATATTTTACCAACATAATATTTACCATAAAAAGTCTCTGTTATGACTTTGATTGATTGATTGATGAGACAGAGTGTCACTATGCTGCCCAGGCTAGTCTTGAACCCCTGGGCTCAGGTGACCCTCCTGCCTCAGTCTCCCAAGTGCTGGGATTACAGACATGCCACATGCCTGCCTCCACTTGAAGTTATTTAACCCACTGATGCAGGGATCCACTTCCACTCTTCAGGCTTTCTGTTGTCAAAGGCAAGGTGGTGACAAGGTCTTTCCCTTGAAGGAAGCCACTATTTTGGGCAAACAAAGAGCACTGATGAATCATCTTTCCAGGTCTGAGACTTAGAATCAATACCCTTTGACGTCTCCTCTAGATCCCAAGGAATCCAACCTGCATTCATTTTTCTAATCCATTCTCCCACATCCCTTTGGCATCCCCAACCTCTGTCTACCTGAACACCATGAATGGGATGGGCCAATACCTCCACCATGTCAGCCCATCAACAACTGAAGACATTCTTCTAGACTCTGGAGCCACACCACTGCCTTTCAAAGTCATCCCCACCAGTTAGCATCTGTGTGTGCATGAGTAAACAACTTACCTTCTCTGGGCTCTGGTTTTGTTGTCTCTAAGATGAGGCCAGTAATTCTACCCATCTGATGGAATCACTGGATGAAGTCAAGGAACTAAACTCATGGGTGCTGATACTGTGGCCGGCATGTGAAAGAACTTCAGGATGTGCAAGCTATAATTACATTATAATTTATCACTGCATCCCACTAAATAGATCTGTTTCTCAAATACCCCATTCTTTCAACGTTCCAACTTCTATGGCTGCCTTCCCCTCCAGCCCTGCTACCTCTTCCTAGGAACAAGCCACTGAGTTGGCTCCCTTTCCTTCTCTCACCCACACTCCTGGACTGTCAGCACCATCTTCCCATGAATATCATCTCTTAGATCTCACCCCTCATCAATCCAGCACGGCCGAGGTCACCTTTCTGTTCCTGTGACTGGAACATCCACTATTTCTCTATTTCCTGGCCAGGCTTCACTCCCGCCACATTGATCCTCCTACAATCCGTGTCATGCAACGCCCCCCCAACTCCCACTACAGTACCTGCACATGGCGCCTTCCTGGGTCAGGTCACCCCGCCACCCTGGGCATGCTCAGACCATTTCTGTACACTTCCCAATTCTCTGCCTCTCTCGTTCTGTTCCACTTCACAACTCAATCAAATCCCCACCTCTTCTTGGGAGCCTTCTCTGGTCACCCCCTTTATGATTCTATGACTGCGTCCCCCTCTTCAGGCATCAGGTCTTACTTTGAGTGATGTGCTTAGGATCCACGAGGCCAAGGCTCACTTGTTCTTCCTACCCTGTTGTCCGAGGGATGGGCAAATGACCCAGATAAGCCAACCACATTCCTCTGGGAGGTTTTACTGATTGGCCCACGTGATCCAGCTGAGCCAATCAGATTACTTCTGGAGTCCACAGTGATTGGACCAAATAAGTCAGCTAAGCCAATTGGAGTCCTTCTGGCAGCCAGTGATTAATCTAAGTGACCAGCCTAAGCCAGTCAGAGTCATCCCTAAGGAATTTCCGACAGGAGCCACCAGAGGAGTCTTAAAAAAGTTTTTTTAATGACACAATGTATCGCCACCCAGCACAACAATTATAAACATTTTATAATTTTTATATATTAGTTGCACAGGGGGTTTCATTGTGACATTTCCATTTATGCTTACAATGTACCTTGGTTAGGCCCCCCTCTCCCTACTTGAAATGATTTCATTGTTCTATTTTCATACAAATAAATCAAGTACATCCACCAGAACACCATTCTGAGTGAGGGTAGCCTGGCCCAAAAGACCAAAAATCGTATGTTCTCCCTCATATGCGGACATTAGATCAAGGGCAAACACAACAAGGGGATTGGACTTTGAGCACATGATAAAAGCGAGAGCACACAAGGGAGGGGTGAGGATAGGTAAGACACCTAAAAAACTAGCTAGCATTTGTTGCCCTTAACGCAGAGAAACTAAAGCAGATACCTTAAAGCAACTGAGGCCAATAGGAAAAGGGGACCAGGAACTAGAGAAAAGGTTAGATCAAAAAGAATTAACCTAGAAGGTAACACCCACGCACAGGAAATTAATGTGAGTCAACTCCTTGTACAGCTATCCTTATCTCAACCAGCAAAAACCCTTGTTCCTTCCTTTTATGGCTTATACTCTCTCTACAACAAAATTAGAAATAAGGGCAAAATAGTTTCTGCTGGGTATTGAGGGGGTGGCGGGGAGAGGGAGGGGGCGGAGAGGGTGGTAAGGGAGGGGGTGGGGGCAGGGGGGAGAAATGACCCAAGCATTGTACACACATATGAATAAAATAAAAATTAAAAAAAAAAGAATAAACATTTCATAGGCAAAAAAAAAAAAAAAAAAGTACATCCACCAGTCCCCTCCTTTACCCTCTCCATCCACCCTCCCTCTCCTGGCACCCACCTAACAGAACTTGTTTTACATTCCTGCCCTTCATTTCGTGGATTTTTTTTTAGTATACATTCATTGTTCAAAAGGGTTTCACTGCAGTATTTCATTCATGAATATATTTTACTTTACCCAGATTAACTCCCTCTATTACTCCTTCCCCTCTCCCACTCCCTATTTTAGCAACTTTCAGTGCATTTTGGTATACCACCTTCATACACAAATGAAATGTATTTTGATAGCACTCTTTATCACTCTCTTTTCCTCTCCCTCCTCCCGCTGGGCCCCCCAAACAGTCTCACTATTGCAAACATGTTCTCTCTCTGTATGTGTGTATGTCATGTATGTATTTATGTGTACATTTATCTTTAAGGTCTATCTTCTGCATATGAGGGAAAACATGCAACCTTTGACCTCCTGAGCCTGGCTAACTTCACTTAAGATGCTCTCCAGTTCCATCCATTTACCTACAAACAACAAAATTTCATTCATTCTTTGTGGCTGAATAATACTCCATTGCATATATATATAACCTTCTTAATCCATCAGTCAGTAGTGGGGCATCTAGACCATTTCCACAGCTTGGCTATTGTGAACAGTGCTGTACTAAGCATGGGTGTGCAGGTGTCTCTGTTGTGTCCTGACTTACATGCATTTGGATACATACCCCAGGAGCGGTATCACTGGATCATATGACAGTTCTATTTTTAGTTTTCTGAGGAGCCTCCATACTGTTTTCCGTAGTGGCTACACTAATTTACATCCCGCTAACAGTGTATGAGGGTTCCTTTTTCCCCACATCCTCGCCAGCATTTGTTGTTGACTGTGTTACTGATGGTAACCGTTCTGCCTGGAGTGGGGTGGAATCTCAGTGTGGTTTTGATTTGCATTTCCTTCACGGGCAGGGATGTAGAGCATTTCTTTACGCATTTATTGGCATTTGTGCTTCTTTTGAGATTGTCCATTCAACACATTGGCCTGTTTTTCCCGTGGGTTGTTGATTCTTTGCCTGGTTAGTTTTTGGAGCTCCTGTATGTTCTGGTTGTGAATCCCTGTCAGATGCAGAGCTGGCTGAGATTTTTCTCCCATTCTGTAGGCTTTCTCCTCATCCTAGTGGTTGATCCCTTTGCTGTGCAGAAGCTTTTTGTTTTATGCGGTCCCATTTGTCAACCCTTCCTCCTACTTGCTGAGCTGTTGGAGTTCTGTTGCCTCCGCCTGTTTGTTCCAGTGCTTTCCCTACTCTTTCCTATGGTAGTTCTGGGAAGGCAACTTCAGAATGACCTGGCAGTAGTTGGCAGCCTTGCAGAAAGGCTGACAACTAGCTCCCAACAAAGCAAGCCAGGAAGGTAACATGGCAGATACCAGATCCGCTCCCAGCTCCACAATCCTGCCCATAAATAAGCAGCCTGCCTTTTTGTTAAAGCTATTCATTCAGAGTTGGGAAGGACAGAAACGCTGTAGGCTGTCCTCCGTCTCTCAGCCTCCATGACGTGTGTATTTTTGTATATAGTTGCTCACATCTGTGAGTCATCCTTCTCTCTGAGGGAGAGGAACATGTCTCCTGCTTCCTTCATCTCTCTCTCTCTCTCTCTCTCTGGGTCACACGATCTTTGGTGTCACACAGGGGCTCACTAAGTACTTGGGTCCACTGAGTGTGTTTCAGTTGGCTGGCAGGTCCAGCTAGCAAGAGGAAAATTCTAGATCATACAACGCTGAGTACATGAGCACTCGTCACCAATGTGCAAGAATTGAGTCACAGAGAATTATGGTTTTCTCAGTAAAGGTTGCTTAAAACAAAAGTCTATTTATCTGTCTGTAGAAGACATTTAATCAATTTACATGAAGGATTTCAAAATTAGTCAGACTTTAATGAACTATGAAATACTGATTAATGCATTTTCGCAATGTTTGATTAGAAACTTAACGTGTGTGCTAGCATGTTTTTACCATTACAGCGTTTATGTGTTAATATTTGGTTTCTTGCGAACGCCAGAATGGCAGAACCAATGGGTATTTAGGGATCACAGTACGGAAAAGCCTTTCTATTTGGAAATGCTTCTTGAGTAAAAGGTATTTTACTTTTGGGGTGCATTCAGTATGAGCTTGATACTAGCTGTTAATTTACATGGGAATTTCCAGAACCAAACACAACAGGGAGTCAGGTCCTGTGTCAGTCAGGTTTTCATTACTGCATCAAATACCTGAGATAATCAACTTCGAAAGAGACAAGGTTTATGTTGACTCACAGTTCTGGAGGTTCCAGTCTATTGTTTTTGTGTCTATGGTCAGTAGGGTCGTTAGGGTAAACAGTACAGAAAGCCATGTTAGGACCAGACCCCCCTCCCCCCTTGAAGGTGGCTTCCTGGAAACTCCCCACCCAACCCCAAAGACTGACAAAGGGACAGGTGTTAACCTTTATCTCCAGGTGGCCATCAAGGACAGTTGAGTGGATGAGTGACTTATCCACTGCTTCTCTTCCTTGGTTGCCCAGCAACAGCATCCCTTAGTGACCACAGGAACATTTTCCCACCCAGTGACCCTCCTGCTACTTTTCCACCAGCTCCCCCTGTATCCACACCAAGTCTGCGCTCAGCAGTGGACTCTGGCTGTCTTGCTGGAGACCCCCCACAGGGTCTCTTCCTGAATAAAGCCTGTGCTGATGGAGAACTGTCTCCTGCCTATCCTTCTGTGCTTTTTTTTAGTTTAACACATATTGTGGCAGGAGCTTGGGGCAGAGCAAATTGCTTACCTCATGGCTGGAAGGAAAAATGAGAGAGAAGAAAAGAACTGATGCATCCCACAATTTCCTTCAAGGGCACACCATCTAATAATTCCTCTTTGAGTGAGGAAAAGATCTGATGTATCCCAGAATCCCCTTCAAGGGCATGCCCCTAGTGACCTCCCACGAGGCCCTCACCTCTAAAGAATTCACTAAACTGAGGACCATGCCTGAAGGCTTTTGGGGAACACTCCAGATCCAAACTATAGCAGCTCATCTTTCCTACTCAGACCCTCCCCTGACAACAAAGCATTGTGTGAAAAAGGGATCAGTCCTAATGTGAGTAGGAGAGCTCCAGTGAGTTCTTTGGGCCAGAATTCAGATATACAGGCCAAGAAAATTGACTGATGATTAGATGGAAAGGCCCAGATACCTTCTGGAACACAGAAAGGCCACAACTGGAACTTTCTGAGGCCACCTCCAAAGACATTGTTGCCTGTGTATTTCCTAGAAAGGGTAAATGAGTCCCTTTAATATAGCTGGAATGTCTTTTGTCCTGGCATGATCAGTAGCAGTCAAAATACTGGTTACATTGGAGTCATAAAAGGGAAAACACATTGAACTACAAGAATCCAATCAATTAGAAGAATGATCTTTAAGTTACTTAAAACAACGCTTTAGCTCCTCAGGAGGCAGCAATCAGGAAGATAGCCGTACAGCGTCAGCTCCGGCAAATAGTTCTAGAGACCCTATCTTAAAAAATCCTTCCACAAAAAAGGGATGATGGAGTGGCTCACGGTGTAGGCCCTGAGTTCAAATCCAAGTACTGAAAAAAAAAAGGTTAAATATCAACTAAATTTAAGGAATCGAAGATGGATTCCCACAGTAGGTTTGTAAGAGCACAGACATGCCAGGCAGACTCCAGCGTGAGCTGGTCTGACAAATGCCAGCTTTAAAGGTAGCCTGGTGGCAACCCCATTACCACATCATCAAGTGAGCGACCCCCAAAACAGAAATACACAACTGTGCTGGCGTGGAGCAGATTAAGTCGTACGTGTGGCACGCACGTGAGTGCGTGGAGGGGAAAAATGTGCTTCAGGATTTATCACAAGTGCAAGCAATTATCTCACATTTAGATTTTTAAGCCTCCCTTAGAATTTCAAAAACTCATTATTTTGCAGGACCGCCATTATTCCCTGATTCATTAGCAAGCCATACTTATTAGGCTCTTAAAATAACCAGGGTAGTGGACATGTCGGAACATGTTTCTTGTTGTCATGACAACTAAACAACAATAATACTGACATGGAAGTGAGTGCAGGGGACAAAGTTATCGCGGCTGAATATAGATAAGTTAATTATGGAGTCATCAAAAGAACAATAGCTCTGTCAATGCGAAGATGATTCTGAAATAATCAATAATGACAATCTTGTTTGGTAATTGGCTATTTGTTTCCAATATGGGTTCCACCTTTGGTCTGCATGGAAATGCACGCTCTTCAGCCAGTAGGAGGGGGAAAAAAAATCTTTCTGTTTAGGGTTGGTGGTTATCAGCACCAACAAATAATGGAAAATTGCCATCTGGTTTCTTTTTTTTTTTTAAGGAAATTTGAGTAATCAGTTTGATAATGGACACAGCACTTGCTTACAGAAATACTCCATTGTCATTGCCTGGAATTTAAAAAAGAAGAAAAGAAAAAGTTTAGTACAGAACAGAATGCTCTGCCACCTGACTCAAAGGTAAAGCAGACATCTCATACGGGCCATGATTTTTGTTTTTAGTGGTGACTTTCCATAAACTACAAGACAACACTTCCTTCTAGATGCTCACTTTTTCACGTTGAGTGTTTAATAATCAGAGTCAAATCTACAAAGCAGTTGGCTTGCTACCAGCATTCTACTCTAGTGGTGTAAAAATGGTGTCTTTTCTTAAACACTTTTTCCCCCCGTCATTGTGGGATGGACCTGATTTCAGTGGAACAGAGGAAATCAGACCACATCTGGTCACGGTGTGTGTGGGGGTGTGTGTGTGTGTGTTCTTTACACAACTGCATCAGAGGAAAAGAAGCCTTAAGAAGAAATAGAAGTGGTGACACCAAGGCACCAAGGATTGGGCAACTCGCTGACTTACAGCGTGGCAGGAAAGGTATTTCTAGTCCTAGCAGAAGCTGCAATGTGGGATGTATGTCACATTGATATGCGAGTTTTATAAACAAATGGCATTTGTGTGAGTAGCGTCCCATCAGCTTTGACAATCCTTCAGTGTCTTACTAAACAAATTTGTCATGTGGTTTGAAGGAGAGCAAAGAGATGAAGTCCAGGCTTGGTCACTGTTTGGGAGAGACCCAAACAGCAGCTCTGGGGTCTGCCCACCCATGAGACTCAGAGGTTGGGGCTTCACCTGTGTAGGTGGCCTGAGAACCCAGGGGTTTTGAGGCAGGTTGCCCTACCAAGCTCCAGTCTAGCTGGTCTTTCCCTGGAACTCCTGATCCGCTCTGGGCAAGTGGTCTGTCATACTGCACTGATGTTTCTTCTAGGACTTTGTCATTCTTCAGCCCCCTCTGAGACTTCAGATTATGGGCCTTGTCCCTGAGTCTCATTCCAGTTCACCTGTGTCCCCACCTCCAGCCCAACCTTCTTCTTAGTCACTCTCCTGGGGCCTACAGTGGCGGGGCCCCTCCCTGTGTATGGATCCCATTAACTCCTCCCTCCCACAGAGAGGTGAAAGCTGGCAAAATGTCACCTGGAGACCCCCTCTGAGACCCTGCTTGGAAGCAGGTTACCAGCACTTCCCAGATCCCAAGGCACCTGCACCCACTTCCACCTTCAGTCCTGCTCTGAGACACAGGTCTTTTCTCAAAGTCTCAGATCAGGCTCAAGTCTTCTGCACACATCAAGACACTCTGTACAGCTGGGTCTAGGGAATTCCCTAGCTGGAACTCAACAGTGACCACACACCTGTTCTTTGAATTCCCAACACCCCACTAAGTCCAAGAGGGAGCAAAGGCAGCAGGCTAAATGTCTTTCATGTCACACAACTGTCTGAGCCTTCATTTTCCACCTAGATCGTACAGAAATCTTGCCAGGAGCCCTGCTCTGAAGTGGAAGACTGGGAAAATTCCAAACATGCTTTTATGTCCTGGTCATATCCCCCATCATCTTCTAACAAACACAGCCCATCCAGAAGCCCCTCACTTAAAAGGATGTGGTTCCACCTTACAACACCTAAACCTTATTCCTCACCCCCTTTCCCTCCTCCTCCATGTCTCCAAAACACCTCCCTCATCCCAGGTGCTTCAATGTCCTCCTTCCCACTGTGCCCTCTCCTGGTTTCTGTTGTGCTCAGATTCACTGCTCTAGACAAGGAATAAAAAGTTCCCTCCACTCAGCATCCTGAAGGCAGGCAGGCCACTGGTCTCCCAGGAGTCCAGGAGACACACCATGGTTCCTGTGCCCCTAGAAGCCTGAAGACTCAGAAGGCAGATTTGTCAGCCTTCTAGGGCAACCATATAGAAATCCCAAGTGGAGAGATTTAAATTAGAGAAATGGTTCTCTGTCAGTTCTGGAGGCTGGATGTTCAAGATCAAGGTGTTGGAATGGTTGGTTCTTCTGAGTTCTCTCTTTTTGGCTCACTGGGTCTGCCATAGACTTTGTAGTTGGTGATTTCCATCACAGATGTCTCTCTGTGTGTCCTAATTTCTTCTGGTTGTTAGGAAATTAGATTGGATTAGGGTTACCCTAAGGCTTTATTTTAATTCAGTAACCTCTCCAAAGACCCTGTCTCCAAGTACAGATATTCTGAAGTACTTAGGGTCATCAGGACTTTAACAGATGAGTGGAATTAAGGGGTCGCAATTCAGCTCACTGCAGTGAGTGTGAATGTGCACAGGGTGTATACCAAGTGAGGAAAGGAGACAGGAGGTCACAATCTGGGGACCAGGGTAGTCAGACAGGAAGTGGGCAGGGAGACATTGGGCCACTCAGGCTCAAATTGAAGGGTTTCCAGCACAGACTGAGCCACAGAGAGTGTGCACATTGGACAGATGAGAGAAAGCAGGGAAAAGCCCTAGAACCAGCAATCTGCCAGTTGGTGGTGCATTTATTGAATAATAAATAGTGCTGGGCACAGAAGCCAGATGACTGGCCTGATGGCAAACAGGAATCAGGAAAGGAGAGACCAAGGGTGCAGAGAAGAATCCTGGGACAAGCTGAGCATTCGTCAGCTTCCCATCAACAAAAGTACCTCAGATAATCAGCTTACAAAGAAAACAAAGTTGGCTTGGGCTGTTTGGGGAGTTTGGGCCCATGATTGGTTGGACTCGTGGCTTTTTAGGCTTCTGATGATGAGATGTGGAGAGGCAGCAAGTCTAGGCAGGTTGACATAGTGCACCAAAACCTTTCACCTCATTGCCAGGAAACAAAAAAGTGAGAGAGAGGGAGGAAGGGGCCAGGGTCCCAATATCCTTCTCAAAGGGACATCCCCAGTGACTGGAAGACCTCCCACTAAGCCCCACCTTGTACCTGATTCCATCATCTCAAGCTGGAGACTGAGCCTGTCACACATGGGCCTTCAGGGGACATTCCAGGTCTAAATGACAGCACTGAGTGCTAAAAAAAAGAAAGAGGCCATGGAGAGGGCCAGGCAGAGGATGTTAAGAGGGCAGGAAGGGTGAATGCAGAAGAAATGAAATAAAAAAACCAAAATAAAAATATTTCTTATCAAATTCACCTAAAAGCCATAAGCATTGATGTACAGAAAAGCACTTAGAAATTCAAATCAGGCTTTTTACAATTGTCACGATCATTATGACTATTGTTTATCAGAGAGCCTATGAAGGTATTCAGTTGTCATTTGGTAAAGGTACCATCTCTGCCTACATTTGCACTGTCAAGTAGAAGATGGGCCAATTCCAAGGGTGTTTTAAGAGTCACATCCTCACTGCTGGATTCAGTTCAAGCCACAGTTCCCACTTAGCTAACTCTAATCAGGCAGTGGAGATGCAAGCAGGCCCCCTGAACTTCCAGTGTGCTCATGGTTATTCCCAAACCCAAGCTGCTATTCTTGTGCCACGTGAGCACTTGGTGCTGTGAGGTCACATTCTTACTGGGCACCCAGGGAACCATTAATCCTGGTAACCTCATTTGCATATGGATTCAGGCTTGTAGCATGTGAACCCGGCTTGCTGGGAGTTTGATCTGGGACATTAATTACTGACACATCTGAGAAATTAATTAATCTTCCATGAGAGGATAACTCCTACAAGCCAAAAATATTAGGCCATTGCATGGAAAGACAATGTTTTTGTGCTCTGTTCACATCAGGCAAGAAAGCCCTCATTAAAAGAGGAAGCCTTCGTGAAGGTTGGGAAGGGGTCCTTCCATTCTGTCTCAGATCTGCAGTTTATAGAAGCTGTTTCTACAATGGTAGAACCATTGATCCTGGAGTCATGAGTGAGGTGGTATGGTTTTGCAGGGTGTAAGAGTCTGGGCAAGACTCAGATTTGGTGAATTCCATGAACCCATGGTTAATTTCCAGTCCTCTCAAATCTGCTCTTCATGAGCAGGCGGAGCATTCCCTGGGGATGGAGTGGTTGTAGCCCTTGTCCTCACAAAACAATACACAGTATTGTGAGAGAAAGAAAGGCACAGCATGGCAGGCCATGAATTGGCAAGGACAGGGTGATTGACTCAAGACGGGCTGATAAAGATCAATTGCTATGGCTTGGAGTTATGACACCAACAAAGTTACAATGACATTAGCACAAAGAGAGAGACACAAATCCATTACAAAGATACAATCAAATATTCAAAAAAGCCTGGCATGCTCATTACTTATTCATGCTAATACAAGTATATTAAGAAATCTAAACAGTGTTAGCGCTCAATCACTCCCAAACCAAATGAGGTTTTGCATTTATCAGACACCAGTCATCAGGGCTCAGTATAGCTGTACAAAGGTAGTAATGTGACATAACTGAGATATTTATATCAGGCTACATGAGAGATACACTAGGATTTATTAAACTGAATAATGCCAGCACAGTCACGGAGCAATGAAAGAAAGACCTAGAGAGGAGTCATGTCCTCAGACATTAAGATTTACCTTTGCAATCTCTTAAAGATGTTGTGTCTATTTGCAAGTTGTTGATGGCAGCATTTCTGACCTTAATAAACTATTTACAGATTAATTTTATTTCAACAAAGAATGAGGCACCCCAAACTAGGTTTCCTCCTTAAGAGCCAGCAAAAGACTCTTAGCTGCTCTGTCCTGTGGACTCTGAGCACAGCCAAGCGTGCTCTGTTTTCTCAGAGTCTGCTGTCTTTGATTAAGTGACACATCCTTAATGACCACTAAAGAAAAGTCCTTTTAGGATACTGGAGGACAGCTGCCCCATGGTACTCAAATACACAGATTTGGGGGAGGCTTGGAGGTTATGCAACAAGATCTCCAAGTTTTACAGGAAGGAGCACAGACTGAAACACCTCAGGATATTCTTAGAAAGGGATTTGGGTCACAAATCTTTCTACCTTCTAGATGTCTCTTTTCCCTGGCTTCTGGAAGGACCCTATCTCCTTATATCTCATCTTCCTCTCTTGGTGGCTCCTCCTTCCCAAGCTCTTAATGTTGCTGTCACCTACATTTCTAGTCTTGTTTCAGACTCTTCCTTTTTCCCGGCTGATCTCACCCAGAGCACGGGCACCCCAGTGTCTCTCAGAGCTGCAATGGCTCACACTCCTCTCTCTGCAATCCTAGAGGCTCCCACTCAAGTGCTCACCTCAGCATCACCACCACGGGCATTAGAGACTCCTGGGATTCTTCCGCACCTGTAACATATGGTTAGTAACCTGCAGCAGAGTAGAATAGGTGACCCCCTTCTCTCTGGTCTGTCCTCACTCAAAATGCCTGTGTATGTGTCCTCAACCTCTTTCTCGCCTACTGGTACAACCCTATCCCGTCTCTCCTGCTCCCAGAGTGAGTTTTCTAGAACTTACCTTGGATCTTGTCACCATCCTGCTTAAATAGTCACGAACAGCCTACAGAGTAAAGTCTGGCCACTTCTAGCGCCCACACCGGCCTTCCTGCTGTCAGAAGGAATGCATTCTTGCTAGTGTTCATCCATTGGAATGAAGCCAAAGCTATGACCACACTCTAAAACACATCCTTCCTACAAATGGCCCCTTGATCTCTCCCTTCTTGCTTGTTTGTGGATCTACTATCTGGGCTGCCTTCCCTTTCCTTCCTTCAGATGCTCAGAAGCATCTCTTGGGAATCAGTCCAAATCCTTGGGCCCTACTGGAACCTCCCCGCAAGATGTTTCTGGGATTCCTCCCTAGTTAAACAGGAGCTGCTAATGACCGGGCACTGTGCCTCCCTCTTTCTTGCAGTCCAGACCTGGCTTGCAGCAGACATGGCCCCACTTGTCGTTACAATATCTCCTTCCCCTGTTTGCCTCCAACATGTAACAGCCAGCTCTGGATCAAAGTCTAACAAGGTGTTTCCTGCTGCCAGGAAGAGGAGAAAGCTGTTTCCTGACATCCATATCCTACTCAACGCAGGTCACGTGGAGGTCCAGACACACAGGGCAAGGACACCCAGTTGCCACCCAGGAAGTTCAGAGCCTTACTGGATAATCCTAGGAAAAAATTCCAAGGGACACAAAGGCTGGCATGTGGTAGAACAGCCCAGTTGAAGGCCACTTCCTGGAGTGAAGAGTTGGGAGCTATGGTTTAGAATTCTAGCTCCATCACACTGATGGAGTAACCCTGACCTTTACCCTCAGTATCCTCACCTGAGTATGTCCTCAGGTGAGGACACAGCATTGTCACAAAAGATAGATGGTAGACGGTAAGCCCCGTGTGGGCTGGGACCTTGTCTCTCCTATACATGGTATACCTCCAAAGTATTCACTTCATGGACACGCACAAAGAGAAGGAAGGAAGGAAGGAAGGAAGGAATAAGGGAGAGAGAAGGAAGGAAGGAAGAAAGGAAGGAAGGAAGAAGGGAGAGAGAAGGAAGGAAGGAAGAAAGGAAGGAAGGAAGAAGGGAGAGAGAAGGAAGGAAGGAAGAAGGGAAAGAGAAGGAAGGAAGGAAGAAAGGAAGGAAGGAAGGAAGGAAGGAAGAAGGGAGAGAGAAGGAAGGAAGGAAGAAGGGAGAGAGAAGGAAGGAAGGAAGAAGGGAAAGAGAAGGAAGGAAGGAAGGAAGGAAGGAAGTGGAGGGAGGGAGGGATAGAAGGAGGATGGGAGGGAGGGAGTCTTGGTGATGTTTTCTTGGGTTATCCTTCATTTTGATGGAGCACTGTTTCCTGTAGCTTCCTGATATGTAGGAGGTAAATTAGTTGAATGCTTGTGTATGCACGAATGTCTTTATTCTATCTTCATATCTGACTGATAGTTTGGCTAGGTAGTGAATTTCAAGAGCAATATTGTTTTCTTTCAGAATTGTAAAGGCATTGCTTCATTGCTTTGTAGCTTCTAGTGTTGGTGAATTTTTCCACTTCTCTCTCTCTCTGTCTCTCATGTACACACACACCACATACCACACACACACACACACACACACACACATACACCACACACACATCCCACACAGACACCAAACACACACACACCACACACCACACACACACCACACACACATACACCATACACACCATACATACCACACACACCATACACACACCACACACACACACACCACACACACCACACACACATACACCACACACCACACACACCACACACCACACACCACACACACATACACCACACACACCACACACCACACACCACACACACATACACCACACACACCACACACACACACCACACACACCACACACCACACACCACACACACCACACACCACACACACCACACACACACACACCACACACCACACACACCACACACCACACACCACACACACATACACCACACACACACACACCACACACACCACACACACATACACCACACACACACACATCTATGTTGTAGATTTTTTCTGCTTCAATTCTTCATAAAGTTCGTGATGGGCTTTAGGACTTGCACTCGTCCTTTGAGCTGGGCTTTTGATTTGGAAACTGCTCAGCCTGTAGTGTCGAGATGTTTCCTTGAACTGTTTCCTCCATGACCTCCTCCCCTCCATTTTCCCTCTATTCTTTCCTTCTGGAACCCCTATTTTTCAGCTCTTTGATTTCCTAGAGTAGTCGTTTAATTTTTTATACCTTATCTCATCTTTACTATATTCATCTTTTTGCTCTACATTCTGGATGATTCTCCCAAGTGTCTCTTCCAGCTGCACAGGATGTGAAAGGGTCAGCTCTTAGCCAATTCTGGGGCCATGGGGCACTCCATGTTGTATAACTGTGAGCCTCAGCTTTTCCCATGGGCTCAGGAATTGGTCAGATGATTGCTGTTTCACCTGGTGCTTCCTCTGTCTCTGTGTCTTTTTCTTGCAGTGCTCTACCACTGAGCTACATCCCCAACCCTCCCTGTACCTTTAAGTATACTCTCTTTTCAGTAGGGATACAGAGAGGAGAACAAAGCCCCACATTGGACGTTATGCAAAAGGTTGTCTATCATCTATGTGCTGCAGATATTTTTCTTCCAGTCTAATGCTTGCCTTTGCCTCTGTGCATGGTCTCCTTAAGGATGGAATTTATTTTGAGTTCTATGTAGACAACCCTGATGGTCTGTCTATTGAGTGTGAAATCTTGAAAGCTAACACTTCAGTCCCTTAGTCAGCCAGGAATTTCATGACTGCTCTTTTAAGGGGTTGGAGGCACATTCTGGCCATCCATCCTTTGCTCTGAAAAAAAGAAAGACAGAACTCTGAGGGGCCACCCTCCTGTCCCCTAAGAACCTTTACCTACCAGGTCCTGAGCACCCTGTAATTCTTGGGTTCCACAGGTTCCATCTGTCCAATCAGAAATTCAAAACCCATTTCCTTGAGCAAGGTACCTGTCAAGTCCTCAGGGGAAGGGAGCCATCCTCAAATCACTAAGCGGTCATATTCCCTGGGGAAAAAACCCCATCAACTGCCTCCTCCAAGTGCACTCCTGAGCCATGGTTCAAGGCCATGTTCCCACCGAGAGCTGCTCTGTACAACAGCAAAGCAGGCTCCAGACACACTCAGGCAGGGCTGGGTTTGATGGCATTTGTGAGCTGTGACAGATAATCCAGAGCCCTGGATCAGATAAAACTTTTGATAAATAGCTTCTTAGTGTGCTGGTAGTGATGTCTACGCCCGTTCACACCAAGCTTCTTGTTGCAATCAGCTCTGTTTTGTTTAATCAACAACACAGGCAAGACTGCTTGAAAACCATCATGCTGGTGAGAGATAGAAGCAGATTGGCCCCTCCTGAAGGGAACCGCGACACAGAAAAGTACAAAAACTCACAGCCCTGGTGCCCTGCTAACGCAGCTCATCTTCCACTATTGTGGGTGTTTAAATGGGAACAAAGGTGACATCATATGACAGACCATAGCAGTCCCCGGGCCTGTGCATAAATGCTAGGTGTTACCCAGAGCAGCCCCTTAGCTGGTGTGTTAGTCAGCTGTCCAGCACTGTGACAAATACCTGAAGAGGTCAGCTTAAGGCAGGAATGACTGGCTCATTGTTGTCAGTCCATGAGCGCTTGGTTCTGTTGTTTCTGGGCTGCGGTAAGGCAGAACGTAATGGTGGGGAACGTGTGGTGGCACAAAAAGGGTTCATGTCATGGTGGCTGAGAAGCTGAGAAGTAGACACAGAGGCAAGGGTTGCAATATATGGTTCACAGTAGGACGTACCCCCAGTGACTTTCCCACCTCCCTCCTAATAGTGCCACCAGCTGGGGCCACATTTTCAACACACAAGCCTTAAGAGGCATTCCAGACCCAAGCTATAAGAGCTGGGTATGCCCTGCCTGGCTCTGGTCCATCTGTGTCTGGAGCAAGGGACACACCAGCCCTGGCCACTTTTCAGTAGGAGCTTGCCCAAGCAAGCTCCTACATAGCCACAACATCACGCCCACCAACTCCACCAAACACACCCCTGAACCAGAATCACCTAGATAAAGAGCCTGTGTTGGCCTAGTGGAGCCCAGCAATTGTGCCTATTCATAACGGGGAAACCCAAAGGTTCTCTAAAAAATGCAAGTGCACTGGTCAGTCCTATCCAGGCCCCTGGACCCTATGGAGCTGTTGCAAGCATGCAATACCCCACTGGGGATGTCCCCAACCCTGGTCCTTGTCATTTTCACAAGAATGAAAAAAGGACACACACAGCACAGTGTTCCCTGGAGGGAGACTGTGTGTACAGGTACTAAACCCCTTCTTCCTGGCCATGTGACAAAAATGACACCCACAGACTCTGCACAACCAGGGTCCAACATCCTTGGGCTTGGAAATTCTTTCAATCTGTTGTTTACTTGGTAAGATGGGGAAACAGTGAACTCTGATTTCAAAGCCTATCTGGGCCACTGAATTGCTATGCAGCCCTGAGTGAGTTAAGGCGAGTTTCCTAGCTGGCTTCCCTGTCTGTGACATGGGTCTTGCATGGTGTCCATTCACTTGGTTTGTCCCCACTCCGGGCAGGGTTGGGTGCTGGCGAGAATGGTGAGCTAGTGAACCATGTCTGAACTACATAGGGCACAGAACAGGACATGGGTGCTTTGGGGATAATGACTGTGGGTACTTTTCCAGTTACTAACGGAGTTTTGTCACGAAAAGCCATCAAAATTAAACTATGTCTGTGTATTTTATAACTATAATGCTGTCTGCAGACAATAGCTGATATTATTTCTTCTATGGTCAAACTCTATGAGAAGACCAATTGGCTGTCCTCAGCCTCTTTTAGTGTTCTGAGATATTTGCCACCAGATCTTATTATTCTATCTTCCATCCAATGTCACACAACCACCTTGCCTGAGCAGGCAGCAGGGGACATCAGCCTTTCTCTCTCTCCAAGCCCCAGGGTGTGTCTTGTACCTTGTGTTGCTGTGTACACACCATGTTTTTAATGATGCATTTTGTGAATGTGTGTATACAGCTGTCCCTCCATATGTGGGGGAGCTGGTTCCAGTAACCCATGGATACCAATCCCCACAGATGCTCAGGTTCTTGTATATAAAATGACACAGCATTTGCACAGAGCCTAGGCACATCCTCCCACACACCTTAAACCATCTCTAGATTGCTT
Source organism: Castor canadensis (assembly GCF_047511655.1). Classification (NCBI taxonomy): domain Eukaryota; kingdom Metazoa; phylum Chordata; class Mammalia; order Rodentia; family Castoridae; genus Castor; species Castor canadensis. The sequence continues at coordinate 2,761,181 of NC_133401.1, read as the reverse complement.
ATAACACTTAATACAATGTGAAGGTGAAGGAAATCATTATGCTATATTATTTTGGAAATAATACTGAGAAAAAATGTGTACGTGCTCAGTACAGATGCAAGATTTTTAATATTTCTGACCTGCAATTGGTTAATCTGGGGAGGTGAACCCCACAACTATGAAAAGTCCATTGTATGTCTATACTTAGTTTAAAAACTAAGCATAGACTTCTAAATAACCAAGTCAATATTACTATAGTATTCATCTTCTGTTAAAACCATTAAGTTAAGTAAAGTAAAATAAATTATTTTCAAGAAAAAATAAATAGGGCAAAGTATACACTTATGTATTTTGTAGATGAATTAATAGGCAGGTGAAAAGAAAGGAAAGAAGGAAGGAAGGAAGGAAGGAGGGAAGGAAGGGAGGAAGGAAGGAAGAAAGGGAGGGAGGGAGCGAGGGAGGGAGGGAGGGAGGGAAAGAAGGAAAGAAGGAAGATATACACAGATGATTGATCGATAGGTAGATATGCATAGATGAATGAATGATAAATAGATGACAGATAGAGAGAGAGATAGATGATAGACATAGATGATAGATAGGTAGACAGACACCCCTGAGTGTGGGGCCATGGAAAGGAGGAAAAAGGGGAAGAGGAGGACCAGTTGGTTCTAACCCCAGGAGGGCTTCTCGTTACATTAGTCAACCCATAAGTAGGAATAACCCTGGCAAAGTCAAGGCTGGGCTGTTTATTATGAGTGGCTCTGTGCTCAGTTCTCTTTGTGGAGACAAGTCCTGCTTAGGAGCTTCCTTCCATACTGATGAATGACTGGGACAAGAAAAGCATGCATGGAAGAGAGAGAGTAAGCCTGTGTTCCTGAAGAAGGTCAGAGGTCAAGTGCATACCAAGCCATGGAGCAACACCAAAGCTCAGCCCTACTGATTCCTGCTGCAGTGGCCAGCAGGGCATCGTATACTCCTGCCCAGGCACCACGGTTCTCTGGGCCCCTCCAGTGACCTTACAGGGCCTGCAAACAAGCCACTATCCAGTACCTGGGAAAGCTTCCGGGGGCATAGCCTCACTTGAAGGTGACAGAGAGCCAACCCTCACCCACCCTAGTCACAAAGGTAAAATGAGAATGGAAACCCAAAAACCCATTTTTGTACTTAATTTCCATTAATTAAAAAATATGTAAATGAAAGATGTTGACACGATTAAGCCATTATGGTCTATTGTGCAGTTATTTCTTTGCTAGTTCGTGACGTCTCAATTGGAGGCATAGTAGACTATTACACAATGGCTTCTTTGCCATTTTTTTCTTTTGCTTGTCTTCCTCTTTTCCTCCATTTTCTTTCCTTCATCTTTCCTCCTTTAAAAAAAAGAGAGAGAGAGAATCTTTCATTTGCAGATCATTGACTTTTTAATGTCAGGTTATTTACTCAATAGTCAATAACGATGCATTTCGATTCATTATGGGCGATCGTGTAAATAGCTAATTGCATTAATTACAGCCTTTTTACAAATGTTTAGTTTGCAGCTCATCACACCCCTGGACTGTGTAATTGCTGCTCTTGGGGCAGAAACAGCCCTGGGTGTCTGCGTGGTGACAGGGAGACCCGTGCCGTCTTTGTTCCAGCCTCACCAAGTCATAAGCACTCAGCCCATCTGTGCGTTCGTGTGTGTGCTTGTGTGGGTCAAGGGGAGTTTTTGGGTGTGCACACTGTCAGTTCCCTCCATTCTTACTCATAAAGATGGGGAATAATGATTCCTAGGCAACTGAAAATTCTGCTTTGAAAAAACAGAATGCCAATTTAAAAGGGGAAATGCCTATGACTTGAAGGGATTGACATGTGAAGACGCCATGTGTTTGATGATGCATTTTCTTCAGGTAGATTATAACTCAGGATCTCAGGGATGGATTCAGTTCCTGGAATGTAAGCAGAAAGTGTCTCTCAAGAGCCAGCTGACACATTCATGCGGTTCATTGGCTCCTCGTTAACAGAGTTTTGGATTTATGAGCCGGGATGCTCATGGATACAGAATCTATTGGGAAGCCATCTTCATGTCTTCCTGGTGCCATTATGTGTGTTCATTTCAGGGAAATTGAGTCACAAGATGGGCAATGGTTGGAAGTCCAGGAAATCATCAGAGACTACTTTGAGAACCTATATTCAAATAAATTTGAAAATCTAAAAGAAATGGGCAGATTTCTAGATACATATGATCATCCAAAACTGAACCAAGAGGAAATTAATCACCTGAATAGACCTATAACACAAAATGAAATTGAAGCAGCAATCAAGAGTCTCCCCAAAAAGAAAAGTCCAGGACCTGATGGATTCTCTGCTGAATTCTATCAGACCTTTAAAGAAGAACTGATACCAACCCTCCTTAAACTGTTCCATGAAATAGAAAGGGAAGGAAAACTGCCAAACACATTTTATGAAGCCACTATTACACTTATCCCCAAACCAGGCAAAGACACCTCCAAAAAGGAGAACTATAGGCCAATCTCCTTAATGAACATTGATGCAAAAATCCTCAACAAAATAATGGCAAATTGAATTCAGCAACACATCAAAAAGATTATCCACCACGACCAGGTAGGCTTCATCCCAGGGATGCAGGGGTGGTTCAACATACGAAAATCAATAAACGTAATAAACCACATTAACAGAAGCAAAGACAAAAACCACTTGATCATCTCAATAGATGCAGAAAAAGCCTTTGATAAGATCCAACATCATTTCATGATAAAAGCTCTAAGAAAACTAGGAATAGAAGGAAAGTTCCTCAACATTATAAAAGCTATATATGACAAACCTACAGCCAGCATTATACTTAACGGAGAAAAATTAAAACCATTCCCTCTAAAATCAGGAACCAGACAAGGATGCCCACTATCTCCACTCCTATTCAACATAGTACTGGAATTCCTAGCCAGAGCAATTAGGCAAGAAGAAGGAATAAAAGGAATACAAATAGGTAAAGAAACTGTCAAAATATCCCTATTTGCAGACGACATGATCCTATACCTTAAAGACCCAAAAAACTCTACTCAGAAGCTTCTAGACATCATCAATAGCTATAGCAAGGTAGCAGGATATAAAATCAACATAGAAAAATCATTAGCATTTTTATACACTAACAATGAGCAAACGGAAAAAGAATGTATGAAAACAATTCCATTTACAATAGCCTCAAACAAAATCAAATACCTAGGTGTAAACCTAACAAAAGATGTGAACGACCTCTACAAGGAAAACTATACACTTCTGAAGAAAGAGATTGAGGAAGACTATAGAAAGTGGAGAGATCTCCCATGCTCATGGATTGGTAGAATCAACATAGTAAAAATGTCGATACTCCCCAAAGTAATCTACATGTTTAATGCAATTCCCATCAAAATTCCAATGACATTCATTAAAGAGATTGAAAAATCTACTGTTAAATTTATATGGAAACACAAGAGGCCACGAATAGCCGAGGCAATACTCAGTCAAAAGAACAATGCTGGAGGTATCACGATACCTGACTTCAAACTATATTACAAAGCAATAACAATAAAAACAGCAAGGTACTGGCACAAAAACAGACATGAAGATCAGTGGAACAGAATAGAGGACCCAGATATGAAGCCACACAACTATAACCAACTTGTCTTTGACAAAGGAGCTAAAAATATACGATGGAGAAATAGCAGCTTCTTCAACAAAAACTGCTGGGAAAACTGGTTAGCAGTCTGCAAAAAACTGAAACTAGATCCATGTATATCACCCTATACCAAGATTAACTCAAAATGGATCAAGGATCTTAATATCAGACCCCAAACTCTAAAGTTGATACAGGAAAGAGTAGGAAATACTCTGGAGTTAGTAGGTATAGGTAAGAACTTTCTCAATGAAACCCCAGCAGCGCAGCAACTAAGAGATAGCATAGATAAATGGGACCTCATAAAGCTAAAAAGCTTCTGTTCATCAAAAGAAATGGTCTCTAAACTGAATAGAACACCCACAGAGTGGGAGAAAATATTTGCCAGCTACACATCAGACAAAGGACTGATAACCAGAATATACAGGGAACTTAAAAAACTAAATTCTCCCAAAACTAATGAACCAATAAAGAAATGGGCAAGTGAACTAAACAGAACTTTCTCAAAAGAAGAAATTCAAATGGCCAGAAAACACATGAAAAAATGCTCACCATCTCTAGCAATAAAGGAAATGCAAATTAAAACCACACTAAGATTCCACCTCACCCCTGTTAGAATAGCCATCATCAGCAACACCACCAACAACAGGTGTTGGCGAGGATGCGGGGAAAAAGGAACCCTCTTACACTGTTGGTGGGAATGTAGACTAGTACAACCACTCTGGAAAAAAATTTGGAGGCTACTTAAAAAGCTGGACATTGATCTACCATTTGATCCAGCAATCCCACTCTTGGGGATATACCCAAAAGACTGTGACACAGGTTACTCCAGAGGCACCTGCACACCCATGTTTATTGCGGCACTATTCACAATAGCCAAGTTATGGAAACAGCCAAGATGCCCCAGCACTGAGAATGGATTAAGAAAATGTGGTATCTATACACAATGGAATTTTATGCAGCCATGAAGAAAAATGAAATGTTATCATTCGCTGGTAAATGGATGGAATTGGAGAACATCATTCTGAGTGAGGTTAGCCTGGCTCAAAAAACCAAAAATCGTATGTTCTCCCTCATATGTGGACATTAGATCAAGGGCGAACACAACAAGGGGATTGGACTTTGAGCACATGATAAAAGTGAGAGCACACAAGGGAGGGGTGAGGATAGGTAAGACACCTAAAAAACTAGCTAGCATTTGTTGCCCTTAATGCAGAGAAACTAAAGCAGATACCTTAAAGCAACTGAAGCCAATAGGAAAAGGGGACCAGGAACTAGAGAAAAGGTGAGATCAAAAAGAATTAACCTAGAAGGGAACACCCACGCACAGGAAATCAATGTGAGTCAATGCCCTGTATAGCTATCCTTATCTCAACCAGCAAAACCCCTTGTTCCTTCCTGTTATTGCTTATACTCTCTCTACAACAAAATTAGAGATAAGGGCAAAATAGTTTCTGCTGGGTATTGAGGGGGGGAGCGGGAGGGGGTGGAGTGGGTGGTAAGGGAGGGGGTGGGGGCAGGGGGGAGAAATGAATCAAGCCTTGTATGCACATATGAATAATAAAAGAAAAATGAAAAAAAAAAGATGGGCAATGGTTGTACATAGTCAAACAGTATTCACTTGGACTCTGGCAATGGCTTCTTGGGTCATGGACCCATTCCCCACATCTGTGAGCTCTGTCACTTACTTGCATCTTTCCTCCTGCTTCATTATTGCCTCCCTTTTCTTTATTCTTCCCAGATTCTTCTCCAGCACCACCTCACACCCTTCACCTCTTGGGTTAGACAACACCTGGCCAATGTGTCAGCTATGCTAAGCCACCCTGCCCATCAGGAGTGTGGCAGTAGGTGTGGAACCAATGAAACACTTTTTGGTCACTGTTTAAAGATAAAGCAGGACACCTACCAGCAATGAGACCAATGTTGGTATCTTGAGTAAGGGCACACAGAAGTGGTACCCTGCCAAACCAGCGGTGTCTTCCCCTACAACCATAGCCAGCTTTACAGTGCCCAGGGCATCGGGCACACATGCAAAACATGTCTCCTTGTTGTGCCCAGTGTAGGGTCTACAATAGAACTACACTCATCTGCATGGCCCCTTAATCCTAAAACCACACGCACCAATCACACAAACATGGCAGCTGTCACACATCTTAACTGCATACCCGAAGTTACGGTTACCTGCACCCCATTGAAGAGAATGCAAAATGAGCTAGGCTTCTGGAACATACAAAGGAAAATGGCCATACTTCCTAGAGAGGGAAAAAAGGGAGGGAGGGAAGAAAAGGAAGGAAGGAAGGAAGGAAGGGAGAGAGGGAAGAAGGAAGAAAAGAAAAGCTGGCATTGAGGGTTAACACAAAAGTCAACTCCAATTTCTAGGGTGGCAGTAAAGGCCATGGGCAATCCTTCTAGCTCCCTCCTCCTTCTAAGTCTTCATCCATTTCCTTAGATAATAAGATCTGGTTTCCTGATCTGGAGCTAGAACCTGACCCACAGACTCTACTGGGCCCCAAGCAGAAAGGCAAATGCAAACCTTAGAAAATCATCTTCGAAATCTAAAGTCAGGAACACAAAAGTCTGGGGGGAGTTATGCTTCAAATAACTATATATATATATATAGTTATATAGTTATATATATAGTTATATATATTTGCAGTACTGGGGTTTGAACTCAGGGCCTACACCTTGAGCCTCTCTGCCAGCCCTTTTTTGTGATGGATTTTTTGAGATAGGGTCTCGCAAACTATTTGCCAGGGCTGGCTTTGAACCATGATCCTCCTGATCTCTGCCTCCTGAGTAGCTAGGATTATAGGCGTGAGCCACCCAGCGCCTGGCCAATAACTAGAAAGTTTAACTGCCCAGAGACTCCAGTCGTGAAGCATCCTAGGAGCTAACCTTTTTTCAAGGATGCAGGAAAAATGCCTCAGACACTTGGTCTGGTGGCTTTGTGTGATTTCTGTTGCTGTAACAAAACACCCAAGACTGGATAACTGGTTCTTAAGAAAAAGTCTATTTGGCCCATGATTCTAGAGGCTGAGGAGTCCAAGAACAAGGTGCCGGCCTCAGCTCAGCCCCTGGCAGGGGCTGGCACTGCATCATAACATGGTGAAGGGTGTCCTCTTCCTGCAAAGTCACTGCTGCCATCATAAGAACCCCAGGCTCATGGCCTCATCTACTGCCAAAGCCACTGCATAGTGCTTTGGGGACTAAGTTTCCAACACATGATTTCTGGAACACAAACATTCCACCCATATCATGGCCTCCTGGGTGGCTCAGGCAGAAGTGGTCCCTCGTCTGCTTGCTCAGAGGTGACAAAGTCCTGAGGTCCTCAGACCTTTGTAGTTCTAGCTTTTGGAACCTATGTTCTTCTGGTAAAATAAGACATCAATGACTTAGGCTACCCATGTACACACACACACTCACACACACAAAATGTTTTCCTGTTCGAGTTGATAACTTTTCAAATACAATATTGCCAATAATTCTGAAATAATTTGAAGGGCAGAAGAAAATAAATATGTCCAGCCCAGAAGACAAAAGAGAAAAAGAGATTTGCTTAAATGGGATCACTGGTGACATGTACTTTTCAACTAAAAAAAAGAACCTAAATCCATAAAATAGCAAGTGTTTTTCATAGTACAGGATTTCCTTTGGTTGGTTTTGTTTTGCCTTTGAGTCAAAGTCTCCCTATGTAGCCCAGCCTGGCCTGGAATGCAAAATCATCCTGACCCTCAAACACTGCTGGTGGGAATGTAAGCTAGTACGACCACTATGGAAAACAATATGGAGTCTTCTCAGAAAACTAAACATAGATCTGCCATATGATCCAGCAATCCCACTCTTGGGGATAGACCCAAAAGACTGGGACACAGGTTACTCCAGAGGCACCTGCACACCCATGTTTATTGCGGCACTATTCACAATAGCCAAGTTATGGAAACAGCCAAGATGCCCCAGCACTGACGAATGGATTAAGAAAATGTGGTATCGATACACAATGGAATTTTATGCAGCCACGAAGAAGAACAAAATGTTATCATTCGCTGGTAAATGGATGGAACTGGAGAGCATCATCTTAAGCGAAATTAGCCAGGCTCAGAAGGCCAAAGGTAACATGTTCTCTCTCATATGTGGAATATGACCCAATGCAAATCCAGCAATATTATGAAAAACAGGTCACACTGAGGGAAGGTCACATACAGGAGAGGGAAGGTAAAATAAGGAAGTTAAGAAGGTGAATATGGTTGATGTACTTTCTATACAAGAATGAATATAGAATTTTTATTCTGCCATACGACAGGGACTGAGGTAGAAAGAAGAAAAATAGAGGGGATGAACCAATTTGGATTCTAATGCATATATACATGGAAATGACACAAGGAAGCTCCCTGTGTAGCTATCTTAAACAAACAAAAAATTCATTTTATTTTCTTCTACAAAGTCAGAGAACAGGAGGGAGGAGCAGGTCCTCCCTGGGGGCATTGGTACCAGTGTGTGGGGGTTGTGGGGAAAGGGGTAAAAGAGTGAATATGGTGCAAATTCTGTGTACACATGTATGTAAATGCAAAAACGATACTGTTGAAACTACTCCAGGAATAGGGGAGTTGGAGATAAAGGAGAATGTTGGAGGTGGTGAAATTAAGTATAATAAATTTGATATACTGTAAGAACTTCTGTAAGTGCCACAATGTACCCCACGCAGCACAACAATAGTAATAAAAAAGATCCTCCTGCTTCAGCCTCCCAAGCACTGTGATTACAGATGTGCACCACCACACCTGGCCTGGTCTTTTTCTTTTTTTTTTTTTTCATCAAAAGGGACAAATGGCACATCTTAGCAAGATCTGGAAAAAAGAGAGAGAACACTGAGTGAGAATGTTCCTTGCATTTCTGGGTCTTTGGCTGCAAGTGTCAGGAACCAATGGCAAGGTAACTCAAGTTACATTGGTTTTATGGAGCACGTACTCTGAGTGTTGCAGAGAACCAAGTGCATGAGCGATATGGGCTCGGAGCCCTGGCAGGCAGAGCTCTGGGGTCCTGGTCCTTGCTTCCTTCTCCCTCCCTCCGTCAGGATGACTGCCAAACAACCCAAGCTTACGTTGCTGAACAAAACAAACTTGACTCTCTGGGCTCCAAATCAAACATTTTCAGTTGTCCAGAACCCTCCAGTGTCTACCCACGGTGCCCAGGAGATAAGAAGAACCCCAGCTGACCACCCAGAGCCGCGGGAGTGCAATGCAGGAGCCAGGGTTGGAGCAGATGCTGACAGCAGAGGGAGGGAGGGAAGATAAGCAGAGAAAAGACACATTTTCTTATCGTGATGATGGTCCCTTGTGAGTAATCCATTTCAGAGTTCTCTTTAATATCAAGAGTGCACACAGCCTTGAAATAGGAACCAATGACCAAACTTTTGCTTCGCACATGGTTTTAGGAATATACAAAACACCACACAATTAGAATGTGAAAAACCCTAGGGAGATTGGAGCCAGAAGTAAACACAAGAAAATAATCCCAGGCCTGATGTTTTCTTTATTACTCTTAAAAGAGCAACTCTTTACTCTCGGAACCAACCTTAATGTTTATCAATACAAACTGTGTTGGGTGTTGCAATCCTTTGTGTGTGTGTGTGTGTGTGTGTGTGTGTGTGTGGTGGGACTGGGGTTTGAACTCAGGGCTTCAGGCTTGCAAAGCAGGCGCTCTACTGCTTGAGCCACATCTCCAGTCCATTTTGCTCTGGTTATTTTGGAAATGGGATTCTCACAAGCTACTTTCTCTGGCTGGCCTCCAACCACAATCCTCCTGATCTCAGCCTCCCAAGTAGCAGTAGCCAGGATTACAGGCGTGGCCACTGGCACCAGGCTCAGATTCCTTCTCATACATATTAAAACTCATACTGTACAATGAGTTCTGGGTTGCAAAAGAGGAATTATTTTTTGCATCCATCTATAAGTCTTTGTCCACAAAGAACTGACAACTTTTTAAACTTGTATAGGAGACCACTTGTGACATTTGCTGAAAACACCCCACAGGAGTCTTCCTTGGACTTGGGGAGCTCTGGGGAGTCCCAATGCCAGCAGCTAGAACCCTCATCGTGAGAAAAATCACCATGCCTAGGGCCCAGGAACAGAAGCATGAGGGGTTCCGGGTTCCCTAGAATCCCAGGAAGGCTGAGAAGAGCCTGGCTAGAACCCAGGGCTCTGATGGTCCAAACACGGCCCTTGCTCAGGAATGGCTTTGAAAACTGGGGTTTTGGACCGAAGACCCAAACTCCTGAGATTCCAGATATCAGGTCTGGTCATCCGCCCCTAAATGCCAAGTCAAGAAGTGTGGTGAAGGCAGAGAAAGAGGTCTGTTACAGGGCTCGGGACATGCCGTGGGAAGAGGCAGAGCGAGCACTGAGCTCATCTTCAGCCATCTTCAGGGTACAGACATGAGCTATAGGTTTAAGTAGACAAAGAACTGGGGACAGAGGACAAAGGTGTGCACAGTTAAACAGTCCCAGTCACAGGTGAGGTCTGGTTGGTCAGGAAGGTGGTCTGGTGGTCTGGTCCAGTTCCGGGAAGTTATCACCTGGAGGGAGTAATCTGGTTCCTGTTTGACAGGATTAATCTGGTTTGGGATGTGAATTGTCCTCACTGGGAGGGTGGCAGCTCAAGGTGACTCTGGTTCCTTGTCATGAAGATGTTATCAGTTCTGTCCTTTCTGGAATCCCAGGTGTTTGCAAAGTGACTGTAAAGACAGTGGCAGATACAAAATGGAGGCAGGGATGCCAAGCTTCTCCTGCTTTTAGCCAATTTGTGGGCCCAAGTAAGGGGTCAGTGCTGCTCAGCAAAAGCAACTTGAGCGCTTCTTACATCTTCAACAACCAGAACATTCAGAAAAGCAATTCTTTCCCAGAGGATGGGGCTAGTAGAATAAAAGACCGACCAGAAGCATGGTTTATAAATTAAAATGCAAATTCCAGATGAATCCACGCAACTTAGCTAGAATCTAATGACAGACATCCCCGTTCCTTTTTTATCCCCTTTTTTTGCTTTGAAACAGTAGACTAAAAGCAAAAGGGCACAGAAGAAAATCAAATGAACATTCAAGCCATGCTCTCCAAGGGGGGGTAAAAAAAATTATATATATATATAGAGAGAGAGAGAGCGAGAGAGAGAGAGAGAGAGAGAGAGAGAGAACTTTTAATGCAGATGATCCTGGAACAACTTAATAGCTAAGTGGTCCGTGATTTTTCTTAACATATATCCTCATTAAAAAGGAGAGAGGGAGAGGGGGGAAGGGAGGAAGAAGCTGAGAAATCTCTCTGAAAACCAGAGGATTCCATGGCATTCCGTTTTCGTTTAGGTAATTTCCTAGGTATCTCAGCATGACCTGAATAAATTATGCTGACAATATCATAATATCCATGATAAATCATCAACACAATTTTAGTGATCGATTGCTTGAAATGTAAATAATAGCCCTCACTGCTAATTGGCTCGCTCTCAGGAACAAAGCTGTGACCGGATGGGTTCTACCAAGTCTGGGCTCCATGATTAAGCTTTTTTGTAGGAAACTGTTTTTTTCTGCTGATTTAGAAGGAAAATCCAGCTCACTCATGGGCAAACCTTTATGTGGAAACTCCTAGCAAGAACCCAGGCCTAAGGGAGACGGTGATGAGTCATGACACCATTTCTTTGTCCTCCTGTTGTATCTGTAGCTGGCTTGGCATTGTGTCCCCTGGAAGAAGCAGGAAGACTTAGGCAATCCATTTAAATTGTTAAATCTTTCCAAAAACTCTTCTGACTCATTTTGATTTTTTTTTTTTGCTCTGATAATGATTTATTACAACTTCGTTTGACCAAAAACATAAGCTGTTTCTATGAGCTTCTTATTTTGAAAATACCTTATTAGCAGCCATCATCTGTTTCCAAGAGCTTAAAAATATATTTTGTTTCATTTTTCCCAAACAAATCCTTCTGCTTTCTGACAGGGCTGAGCGTCTTCCTGTCTCAATGTCGTGGGAAGGTGGAACCTAGGGCCCTCTGGATGTATTCTCTCATCCATGGAGAATGGAGCCTGGGGTGGGGGGTGCACAGGGGGAGGGCCAAAGACCCACTTTCCCCTCTCAGGGTCTTGAGGACAGGGCAGGCAACAAAGAAACATAGACATAAACAAATAGATTTGAGATTGTGCTATGTAAAACAACACAGAACAATGGGATAGAGTGACAGGGACAACAGGTGGAGAAAGGAAGCATCCCAGAGGAGGTAACATTGGAATCAAGACCTCTGATACCAGAAGGAGCCAGCCAAGTGAACATGGAAGAAAAGTGTGTTCCAGACAGAGAGACAGCATGTTCAAAGGCCCTGGGGTTGCACAGACCGTTGAGTGTAAGGCAGGGAAAGGGGACACAGAGAGGTGACCAGGGAGACCATGTCTGGGGAACTGGCTTTCTGTATAGAGCCCATTCCTGTGGACCATTTGGTGGAAAGAAGGGATTCCTTCTGCCACACCCAGGGTTCCCGTACAATTTTCCACTCCCAGGGCTCCACCTTATGTGACTCTTTCCATCACCTGGGCTGTAACTTCTGAGCCACCCTTGTGTGTACCTGCCACATCTTGTCACCTCCCAGCTCCTTACTCCTTCAGCAATGGCGCCCAGTGACCGTCTTGAACACAAGTTTAAGTTTCTCGTAACCTCGTAACTAGGGTTCGGTCACTCTTGACAAAGCTTCTAATCCCACTGCACATCCAAATGGCTCAAGCCAGTAGCCAGGAATGGAAACTCAGACACCTCTCCAGCCCAGTGGGCTGGGAGCCTGTCTTTCCATTATGTCCTCTAAGGACCCATCCAGCATTGGAGTGACTGCATCCTTCTCCTAGGCGTGTGCTGTAACTACCATGCTCTCTCTCTCCTCTCTCTCTCTCTCTCTCTCTCTCTATGACTCTGTTCAGATAGCAAGTGCCCCTTCACAGGTTCCTGTGCTGAACACTTGGTGCCCAGCAGGTGGCACTATCTGGGGAGGTTATGGAAGCTTTAGGAGGTGTAGCCAAGCTGGAGTGTGTAGGTCAGTAGTGTCAGGACTACTTTGGTGGCTGTCTCTTGTCCCAGGCCTCCTTTCCTCCCTCCCCCTGCAATCTGCCCACCATGAGGTGAAGAGCTGTCTGCTCTGCACGGTCCCACCGCCATGATGCTCAGCCTTACCACAGGTCCACAGCAGTAAAGCCAAGGGTGTGGAAGCCTCTGAAACTGAGCCAGAATGTGTTCTTCCTCCGTAAGAACACAGAAAGAACAGGCTTGTAGCCTATTTCCGAATGTTGCTTGGGGCTGGTCCGTGACCAGGTCACAGGGGAACCTGTGAGACTACAAACTAGAATGTCTTGCAACTTCCCAGGAAAGGATAGCAAAATTCAGTCCAGGGTCTCGAGGTCTTGGGACAGGGGACAGGAAGCCAAAGATGCCCTCAGTGACAGCTCTGGGGACAGGAGGGGAGTTGCAGATTCACAGTCCTGAGCTGGTTTTGACCAAAACTAGGCCGGGCTGTGGTATTTAATAGTGCTTAACTGGATTCTTGTTCATTCTCAGGATAGCACATTATTTATGTTCATGTAAACATGAAATAAAATTGCATGCTGGCATCCTCCCACCCACCCAGCCCCCACAGTCTTCCTCTTTTAAATTTTTTATGTCTGGTATTTTGTCACAGTGATGAGAAAAGTAACTCATATACTCTTCATACAGCCTTGCATGACTCAACTCCATGGACTGTCCTTGCCCAGAATCTGGGCAAGGTCTTTGACCTTGCTTCCTACTGTGCTGTTGTGTTGAACTTGAGTCTTCTGTCTGAAGAGCCAGCGGCTGCACTTGGCCCTGTTTCCCTGGGATGCTGAGGAGAGGCCAAGATCAGACTGCCAGGGCCAGAGTGAGGGTCAGGCAGCATAAACCCAACATGGCTCAGACAAGAGTCACGAGGGCATCTGCCAGTGCAAACAAGTTTTCTTCCTGAGGGTACCTGCAGGTGGAACAAGTGGGCCTTAGGCCATACACCAGGCAAAAGAAGTCATCCATGAAAGGGATAACTGTGAACACCTGTCCTGCTTCCCTTCACTTCCTATAGGGCAGGACTGCCAGCCCCTCTGGGTACCCGAACCTTAATTTAGCTAACAGCTTTTAAAACAGTTATTGTCCTGAAACTAGAGCCGCTTTGCATGGAAACTAGCCAACCCATCATCAACGTGCGCTAGCTCAGGGCTGGTTCCAGGGTGAGGCCTCCAGAGACTGGGCCTGGACAGTGGCTTCTGCATTCATTGTCACCTTGGAACCCAGGCACTGAGGCACCCAGCCATGAGCCTTGCCAATCGGAGGCTAGAATATTGCTCTCAACCACAAACATGCCTTGGTCGCTAAGCCATGTTTGTGTTCAGCCATTATGGGAACTCACTGCCCCAGGAGTGTGACAACATCACAGGTGAGCCCCTGACACCTGGCAGGGGTCATCAGTGCATTCCCTGGTGAGCCCCATTAGGTGGTTTTCAGCAGGGAAATCTGAAGTGTACATAACTGTCCAAGCTACGTCTCCTGCAGAGGGTGGTAACCTGGTTCCTACTAAGACTTTACTTGAACACTGGCCTGCACTCCAGAGAAGACCCCATGTAACCAGCCAGTAGCTGAATAAGGTAGGGGGAGCTCTAAATGCCCAAGCTGTTCAGGTAGGAACAGTGGTCCCAGAGAGGAATTGCAGTGTTAGCAACTCTCCAATTGTTACTGTCATTTCTTGCTCCAATGTGGACCTGAGACAGAGTGGTGGTGTGCATCTATAATCCCAGCTATTTGGGAGGCAGAGATCATATGAATCGCAGTTCAAGGCCAGCCTGGTCAAAAAGTTAACAAGACCTCCCTCCCCCACTTTACAACTGCAACAAAAAGCTGGGGGTGGATGTACACACCTGTGATCCCAGCCACATGGGGGGTTAAATTGGGGGATCACTATCCAGGACAGCTCCAGGCAAAAGTGGGAAACCCTATCTGAAAGTAACTAAAGCAAAAAAGGGCTAGGGTGTGGCTCAAGTGGTAGAGCTCTTGCCTCGCAAGTGCAAAGCCCTGCATTCAAACCCTAGTACCACCCAAAATTTTAAAAAGTCTTCTTCAAAGAAGTGTAGGTTCATCAGAGCCAGTCCAGCTAGTTAAGGCAGGCAGTAAGCCAAAAGACAGCATTCCAAGGCATGTGCATTTGACACAAGGAGAAGGCTCTGAAGTTTCTAGTGGAAACAGAAAGGGGAAAGAGAGGAAGTTATGCGGAGGGAAGATCTTCCATACGGAAGGCTTTCTTATCCAATATAAGCCATGTGTGCTGATTAAAAGTCAAAGGGTGATCACCCTCTTATGTAACTTTAATGTGAAGCTCCAGTTCAGGAACAGTATGGCATAGACTCACTTTTCCCTGCCTTGCCCTCTACATCAAACCAAGTACTGTGGAAAGGACTCAACAGACAATGACGGACAGACTCTACACGCTGGAAAGAAGGTAGGGTGACAAGGCAACTCAGGACTTGAAAGACAGTGTGGGGAGCCCCCCAGCTTTTCTTATCTCCCACATAGTATCAGAGATTCTGCAACCCAGAACTGCCAACAAACCTACACACCACACATGCATGTGCACATGGGCAAACCACACACACACACACACGTGTGTGATGAAAAACACAAGGAAAGGGGAACCCAAAAAGATCTGGTAGGAAGTCCCATCCTGCTTCACAACCTGGGCTCCACACAGTGGTTTGATCTCTAGGCAGCAATGGCCACAGCAAAGCCCAGCTGTCCCAACTCTTGCTTTATAGTCAGAACCCTGAGGTGGGGCTATTCTGTCCTCAACAACAGCCTCAAGGTACCACAGTCACCAGCCCCAAGAGTCCATAGACAGCCTAGTCTGCCAACCACAGTGGCAACAAAGACTGTATTTACCCAACTTCCAACTAGGGGCATAAGGAAACCCAGAGCCACCAGCATCTGCCATTCCATCCCAGGAGGTGACATGGTGTCCTCAGGCATCCCAGGGAAGCTCCAGATGCCACAGAGGTTGATGGGAGCCCAAGAAGCACCAGAAGAATGGTACAGACCAGAGCAGCATCACAAGAGCTCAGAAATCTAATTTCCAATGATGGAACTGAAATCCACCAACTAGAAGCACCCCTACTGAGAACTAAACACAGCAAAAATACCCAGAAAATAGCCAGAGAAAGACATGCAGGCTGTGGCATGGACCTCTAGTCCCCCAAGGCTCATTTGCTGAAGGCGTGGTCACCAGCTTGGGACTGTTGGGAGGCGATGGAGACTTTAAGAGGAAGGGCCTAGTGAAAGGTCTTCTGTCATTGGAGGGGTAGTGTGGTGGGACCCCAGCCCCTCCTTTTCCTTGCTCTTTGCTTCCCAGCTGCCATGTGGCTGGTAACTTACTCTACTATCCACTCCCACCACAATCTACTGCCTAGCCACAGGCCCAAAAGCAATGAGGCTGACTGTGGACTGAAATCTACAAAACTGTGAACCAAAATAAAATTTTCCTCCATTTAAATTGATCACCTCTGATATTTTGTCATAGTAATGAAAAGCTAACACAATGTATCACCTATAAATGAACATCAGTTTGAATAGCTATGGGTTTCTTCCCTCTGTCTTCCTTCCTTCCTTCCTCCCTTCCTCCCTTCATTCCTTCCCTCCTCCCTTCCCTCTTTCCTTCCTTCCTTCCTTCTTTCCTTCCTCCTTCCCTCCCTCATTCTTTCCTTTTCTCCTTTCTATCCTTCTTTCCTTTGTTCTTTCATTTTTTTCTCTCTTGTATTCATTCTTTCTTACTGCTAGGAATGGAACCCAGGGCCCAGGGCATGCCAGGTAAGTGCTCCACTACCAAGCCACATCGCCAATCCAAAAGACATTTTTTGGACAAATGTAAACTAAAATAATTTGTAGCTATCTTACCCATTCTTTGAGAGCAGATAAAGACAGCTCTGGAAACAGAAAAGATAACAGAAGGATATGAACTTTTCAAAGGAAAGAAAAGCAGTAGAAAAAGTAATAAACATGATAGACTGCCCTTAAATTCACTTGTTCCTTTATGGTCAGAGCAAAAGTTACAACACCATCTGATGTGGTGATTAATGTATGTAGAGGAAATACTTAAATTATATTTAGAGGGTTAAGGAGACTAAATTTTTTTTGGTATTTTAAATATAATTTTAAAGGGGTAACGAGTATAAATGCATGAAAGGTCTATACTCTTCACTTGAACTGGTAAAACCATATAGATATGGTATGATTTACAGTAATCACTAAGAAAATAGACAAAGTAGTTGTGTTTATCAGACTCTCATCGCGGTGACAAATATCTGAGAGAAAACAACGTGAAGGAGGAGAGATAAGTTTTAGCTCATGGTCTCAGAAGCTATGGTTTGTGGTCGTTCGGCTGCATTGTTCTGGGCCTGTGATGAGGCAGAGCATCACTGGAGAAGGGCATGGTAAAGCAGAGCTGCTCATCTCATGGAAACCAGGAAGCAGAAACAAACGGGAAGGACCAGTCAAAGGTACACAACCCTGTGACCCACGTCCTCCAGCTAGGCCCCACCTTCCATGGTCCTGACACCTCCCAATGGGCTATTCACATTTCAAGTCCACCAATGGCTCAAACCATTGATTAGGGGAGAGCCCTCCTGATCTGATCATCTCTGGAAACACCCAGAGGTGTGCTTTAGGAATCTCCTAGGCATCTCTCCATCCAATCAAGTTGACAGTCAATGTTAACCACCACAGTGTCAAACTTCAAAACATAATGAATCAAAATGGAACTGTAAAGATTTGTAATTAACCCACAGCAAAACAAGAGAAAAAAATAAGAAACAGAAACCGAGGACACAAATAGAAAACAAATAGTAATATAACAATTACATTAAGTGTAAATGGCTTAAATGCAACTGCATGACTTAACTGCTATCTACAAGAAACTTACTTCAAATACAATGATTAGGTAGGCTAAATATTAAAAGATTAAAAAAAGAAGTATCACAATAACATTAATTTTTAAAAAACTATTTGTATTTTTTTTCTATTGAGAAAAAAAATACAACAAACCATTTGCCCGTTTTCAATTGGATTACTTGGGGTTTTTGTCAGAATTTTTTGAGTTTCCTACATGTTCTAGATATCAATCCTTTGTCAGAGAAATAGTTGCAAATCAAAAGGACATCTCCCCACAATTTAGAAGGATGTTTCAAAAAAAAAAAAGATAAAAAATAGCAAATGCTATTAAGAATGTGGTGAAAAAGAACTCTTGTGAACTGTCAGTGTGATGGAAATTAGTTCAACCATTATGGAGAATAGTATGGTGGTTCCTAATAAAAATAGGTTTACAGTATGAGTCAGCTATCCAACTTCTTGATGTATATCCAAAGAAAATGAAATCAGCATATCAAAGACATACCTGTCCACCTTTGTTTATTTTGGTCACAGTAGGCAAGAGTAACTATCAATGGCTGAACAGTAATTCACAAATAATTCAAATCCACCAATGGATCAAACTATTGATTAGGGGAGAGCCCTCCTGATCTGATCATCTCTGGAAACACCCAGAAGTATAGGAAGAGATGCTGAATAATTTATCATTAGGGAATTGCAAATTAAGAGAACAGTGAAATACCACTACCTACTTATAAGAATGACTTAAAAGAGCCAGGCATCAGTGGCTTGGGCCTGTAATCCTAGCTACTCCAGAGGCAGAGATCAGGAGGATCACCATTTAAGGCCAGTCCAGGCAAAAAGCTCATCAGACTCTACCTCGAAAAAATCCAACACAAAACAGGGCTGGTGGAGTGGCTCAAGTGGTAGAGCACCTGCGTAGCTAGCATGAGGCCCTAAGTTCAAAGCCCAGTACCACACACACACACACACACACACACACACAAAGGATGACTAAAAGCAAATACCTGATCACATCAAATGCTGAGAAACTGATACTCATTGTTAGTGGAAATGTGAAATGATACAGCCACTTTGGAAGATTGTTGATCCATTGCTTGCAAAGTAAAACATGGTCTTACCCAAAACTCCAGCAACTGCATTTCTAGGCTTCTACACTACTGGTTGAAAAAAGCATGACCATGAAAAAACCTACATGTGAATGTTTATAATGGCCTCAGCAAAATCACCCCAAACTAGGAAGTAGCCAAGACGACCTTTGATGCAGGAATGGACAAATAGATTGTGATCTATTTTGCAATATGATATCAATGTAAGTAATAATTGAATAAATAAATACACTCAAGGAGAAAAGACAAATCTGTGATATGAATTCCAAATAATTTATATAGACGCTCTGCCCTCAAGAAGGGGAAGTATAAACTCCTCACTCCTTAAATACAGACTGTGTGTAGTGACTCCCATCTAACCATACCCTATGGTAAGGGGGGGGTTAGTAATTCCACAGTGGAGACCTCACTCAGTACCTCAACCAGTTGGGGAGGTCAACGTCAGCAGTGTATGTAGTCTTGACATGTGTGATGAAAGCGGCACTTTAACTTTGTGATCTACTTCCCCCAACCCCATTTTAGTTGTGATAAAATCTACACAGCTCAATCATGATATAAATATAAGCCAAATTCCAATAAAGGGATATTCTACAAAATACTTGACAAGTATCAAGCCCCAATACTCAATCCTGTAATCCTAGCTACTTGGGTGCCTGAGATCAGGAAGATTACAGTTCAAGGCCAACCCAAGCAAAAAGTTCATGAGACTCCATCTCAACCAACAGCTGAGCATGGTTGACACCTGTCATATCAGGAAGATAGTGGTTCAAGGCCATCCCAGGCTAAAAGGCTTGTGAGACTCCCCTCCCCCTGCCCAGATTTCAACCAATAATTGGACTAAGAGATTGAGATTGGGAGGATCAAAGTTTCAGACCTGGTGATAAAATTCATGAGACCCCATCTGAACAAAAGAAAAAAAAGTTGAGCACAGTGGTGTGCACCAGTCACCCCAGCTACAATAGGAAGCTTAAAACAAGAGGAACAAGGTCCAGACCAATCTGGGAAAAAAGAAGACCCTATATCCAAAATGAGCAGAGCAAAACGAAGTAGAGCACCTGCTTGAACCATGGAGTCCTCAGTTCAACCTCCACTACCACCAAAAAAATAAAAATCAACTTGAGAAGTACACCTCAAAACTGTCAAGGTCATGGAGACAAGAAAAGTGTGAGAAATTGTCACATTCATGATAAGGGTAAGGAGACGTGATGAGTAAATGTTATCATAGTGTCTTGCATGGAATGCTCAGAGAGAGGACATTACATAAAAACCAGGAGTATCTGAATAGAGAATGCACTTTAGGTAATGTCTCTGTCGATATTAATTCACTAATTATAACAAATGTGGCACCATATTAAATAATGGGGAAAACAGGGTCTTAGGGTTCTGAGAACACTCTGTCTCAGTTTTTGTGTACATCTAAAATTATTCTACAAAATAAACTCTATTTTTTAAATAGTTATTTCCTGTTACTTCACTGTCCCAAATCCTTCAGCGTTAGAATAAAATCCCATGTACCCTGCAGACCAATCTCACTGGCTTTCTGAGCCTTCAATCACTATCACAACTTTCCAGTCCTACTGTTCTTTTCTGTTCCACTGACCCTCTGCCCTTCACCCTCAAGTCAGGGACTCAGCATATGTGAGGTTCTCCCACTCTCCCATGGCCTCTTGTTTCTGTTGTTCTCTGTCATGTTCCTTGGGTCTCTGACAGTACATGCAACATACTACAGGGAGGGCTAACAAACATGACAGTCCCAATTATCAATAATGATAATTGACTTTGATGACCTGGAAGATGCTAATCTGATAGCTATTGTCCACTGGCTTGTACTGAAGACTCAGCTGAATGGCCAGTCTCTCATTTTATTGATGAGATAATAGTGAGATTTTTCAGAAGTTGTTTTAGAAGCAAAAATGTCCATATAACATACAACTGCTATTCATGTATGCTTAAATACTTCTTATCTCTGTGCCTTTTCCTGCCTTCCAGGTAAATCGTGTGATTGCTTCAAGCTAAAGATAAATCACGTAGATAATCAACAAGTTATTTCATCTGAATGATAACCATGGGACCTCTTGATAGAGTTCTTAATATCCCTGCAAACCTCTTTCACTTTCAAACATCACTTGGAATTAAGAGGAAGATGTTTGGATCTACTCAACTATGTAGAAAATAAAGTTTATATCTGGGTGCAGGGACTCATTCTTATAATCACAGCTATTGGGACTCACAGATCAGAGGGATCATGATTCAAGGCCAGCCCAGGCAAAAAGTTAGCAGGAACTTGCATCTCAACTAACAAGTTGGGTGTGATGGTGCCCATATGTAATACTAGCTATACGGGAGGCATAGGTAGGAGGATTGCAGTCTGAGGCTAGGCAGTGCAAAAACTCAAGAATGCTACCTGATAAATAACTAAAGAAAAAGGGCCAAGGGTGTGGTTCAAGTGGTAAGCTACTTGCCTAGAAAGTGCAAGGCCTTGAGTTCAGACCCAGTACTGTCAAAAAAAAAAAAAGATTTACCATAATTCACAGAGTATATAAGTCAGCTTTCCATCACTGTGACAAAATACCTGAGATAATCATCTGTTGAGAAAGAAAGGCTTATTTTGGCTCATGGATTCAAAAGTTTCAGTCCATGGTCACCTGACCCTGCTGCTTTGGGTCCGTGGCAGCACAATGCATCATGGTGGACATTTGACTGAGGAGGCCTGGGAAGCAAAGAGAAAGAAAGGAAGAGACTACTGTCTCCATGTTCCATCAAGGTTATTCCCCCACTGACCTAACTTCCTCCCACTACATCCTGTCTCCTAAAGGTTCCACCACCTCCTAACAGTGAGTGCCACAGGCTGTGGTGAGAGTCAAGCTTCAACACGTGGGATTTGGTAGGGCACTTGAGTTCCAAACTATAGCACAGGATATAGCTTGACCTCCAGGAGATGCAGATAGGAACAAAGATGCAGGCAGAATGAACATCCAGACTAGGCAAAGTGCCACCAGCGTATAAAATGCAATTAGGTTAAGAATGTCTCAGGTACACAGTCAACATAAAACCCAAAATTCACTAAGTAATTTAACATTTCTCAGAATTTCATAACTTCTCAGGTTTCAAAGCTATCTTCCAAAGTATCTGACTTTTGTGTTAAACCCCCTCACAAAGGTTCATCTGCAGAACCTAATTAAGCAAGATAATTCTTGCCTCAATCACTGGATATTGGAAGTCTAACAAGAAGGGAGTGTTTTCTCTTGAATAACTGCAAGACAGATAATTTTTGTGCTCATGGAAAATAATGAAAATGTGAGCCATTGTGAGCTGTCTCACACTAAATGAAAACTCAGTTGGCTTCTTGACATACAAGCAAGAAACCCTAAAGAAAACTTTTCCCAATGATGGTCTAGACTAGACTCTTCCAATGATGGTCTAGTCTAGAATCTTGAATGCTTAACTCCATTGTATGTCAAATTCCTCTCTTGCATGTCAGAAAGTCTGGTTTTACATTAGCATCAACTTGAAAGAATTCTCGTTCTAGAGGCAATCAAAGAAAAACGGAAAGACTAGAGGAAGACCTGTGTGTGCACGCCATGCACACGTGGTAGATCTCAGGCCCTAGTCCCTTGTAAATAGAACCATAGTGAATTTCTAATTTTCTGGGATAAAGAATTGCAAATGCACATTCTTCTCCAGCTCCAGTTGACCAATGTAGACCATGTTCTGGGCCATAAATATTCACCTTAACAAATTTCAAAGACAAGAAATCATGTATGATTGGAAAGGAATTAAACTAGAAGGCAATAATAGAATAGCTGGAAAACACCAAAACTGTATAGATTAAATAATATATTTCTAAATAACACATGAGTCAAAAAAGAAATTTTAAGAAATAATTTAAGGGGAACCCTCTCTTGGGACACCCCCCCCAAATTCTAGGTGCTCTACTCTCCCACGTTACACTTTTTTATCTCAACAAACCCTCACATCTTACACTTTGAACAAAAGAAGTAAACCATTTTGAGCTAAATTAAAAATGAAAGCACAGTTTAGCAAAATACTGCAATGCAACTAAAGTCATGCTAAGAGGGAAATTTATAGAACTGAATGCATATAATAATAAAAAAGAAAGATCAAGACATCCTCCAAAGGAATATAGCAAAAGAAAAGCACATTAAATCCAACATAAGCAGATGACATGTGCAGAAATAAATAAAATTGATGATGAGAAATAAATAGAGAAAGACCAATGAAACCAAAAGGGGGCACTTTGAAAAGGTCAATAAAATAAATTAAGTCTATAGCCACATTAAGAAAAAAGGGAAGACAAAAAAATTATCAACATCCGAAGAGACATCACTACAGATCACATGGACATTAAAAGAATAATCGATACTGTGAAGAACTTTATCACCCCAAAATTTGCTAACATAAATAAACTACACCAATTCTTTGAAAGATTCAATCTGTCAAAACTCATACGAGAAGAAATCAACAGACCTATGTCTACTGAAGAAATTGAATCAATAAATAACTTTCCATAAGGGAAAGTGCCAGGACCAGGTATGCTGACAGATAAATTCAAAACCATTTTTTGGTTTTGGTTTTGTTTTGTGGTACTGGGGTTTGAACTCAGGGTCTACACCTTGAGCCACTCCACCAGTCCTTTTTTTAGTGATGGCTTTTTTTTTTTTTTTTAGATAGGTTCTCACAAATTATTTGCCCAAGCTGGCTTTAAGCCATGATCCTATCACTGCCTCCTGAGTAGCTAGGATTATAGGTGTGAGCAAACATTTAAAATGAACATTTAAAGAATAAACATCAATTTTCCATAATCTTGTTCAGAAGATACTCATCATTGTCAAAGCTTGAAAGCAGCCAAGATATCCGTTAGAAGGTGAGTGGGCAAATAAATTGGGATCCTTCCAGACAATGAGACAGTATTAGTGCTAAAAAAGGGCTATCCACCCACGAGGAAAAAAAAATACATGGAAGAAACCTAAATCCATATTGCTAAATGGATGAGGCAATACATACTGTGATTCTAAGTATATGACATGGGAAGAAGACAGAACTATGGAGATAAATAAAAAGATCAATGGCTGCCAAAGGTTTGGGGAATGGAAAGGAAGAATAAGTGGAGACAGAGGACATTTGGAACATGACACTATTCTGTATGACCCTATAGAAAGGACATGCATGCCATTATAACTTGTCCAAACCTATATGATGGGCAACACCAACAGTGAGCCCCAAGGTAAACAAAGGACATGAGATGACAATGAGATGTTATTATAAAGACACAAATGTGCCACTCTGGTAAGTAACATTGACAATGGTGGAGCTGTTCGTGGTAGAGCAGGGGTTGTATGAGAAGCTTCCATACCAGCTGCTCAATTTTTTTTCTTTGAATCTAAAAGTGCTCTTAAAATGAAACTGCTCTAAATTAAGAATGCAAAGTAAGTTTAGAACCAAGGCCTGAATAATCTTTATTTAAATGTCTGTGTCCTAGGCACACTATTTTGCCAATGTGTCTACAACTGCTTCATGTGGAGGATTTACTGATGATCGTGTAGATATGATGTGTTCTTATCAAGTAAAATTTGTTCTTCATCATCTGTTTTCTTCAGATTTCAAGGATCATTACAGTTACCTTGTTAATTACAGTAGAATCATGTGACCGAGTGGAATATTCCAACTGAACCTCTGTGTTGCAGGAAGAACGAAGGCATGCCTCAGCCTCCTTGAGGAGAAGAGGGGAGCATGTTCCACAAGAAAACAGCCACCAGAAGTGCAAACTGTATTCCAATAGAAAATAAAAAATTATAAAACAGAGAGAAAAAGAAGACCAAGAAGGGCAAAGTATTCAAGTTATGTTTATCAGACACTGATTTTTAAAATAATTATAATTAGTTTATTCTAGAAAAATAGATACAATGAGCCTCTCCCAAGAGAACTAGTTCTGTTTTTCTTCCTTTTGGTAGTACTGGGGTTTGGACTCAGGGCCTCACACTTGCTAGGCAGACATTCTAACACTTGAGCCATGCTTCCAGCCCTATTTTGTGTTGGGTATTTACAAGATAGGATATCACAAACCATTTGTCCCATTTGGCTTGAGTTGTGATCCTCCAGATCTCTGCCTCCCAAATAGTAAGGACAGGTGTAAGTCACTGGTGCCTGGCCTAGTTTTTAAAGAATAAAATATAAACCCTAGATCTGGGAAAAAATGATAGCTGAAATAAGGTACTCAGTAAAAGTGCTTACTAGCAAATTAAATACACATACAAATCACACAGGGAAATATACATGGAAATACAGAAGAAAATATAAGGATACACGTATGACACAGTGACAAGACTTCACATATCTGTAATTGAAGAAAAGGAGAGAAGAGAGGGAGAGGAGTAAAAGGAATATATGATGAAATAATAATTCAAGAAAAAAATTGCCAAGTTTACAGCATAAAGTGATAAAAGATACTCAAGAAAGATTCAATAAAAACAGAAAATCTTAGGCATAATGAGTATGAAGAAATTAAACCTCAACATGAGAGCCTAACTGCGAGTAACAAAGAGAAAGAAAATCCTTAAAAGCAGCCAAGAATAAATAACTCAGGTAGAATGGCAGCTAATTTTTTCATGGAAACAATGAAAATCAGGAGAAAATAGAAAGTGGTGAACAACCAACAGGTCAAGGGGTAAAATTAATGTTAATAAATGTTTAGACAAAAGAAAATGGAAATACCACATGCCAAAGCCCATGGAATGCAGCAAAGACTGTTCTAAGAGAGAAGTTCACACAACAAATGTCTAGAATGATCTGTTAAGTGAGCAAATGCTACACTTCAAAGAACTGAAAACTAGGAACTTACAAGAAGAAATAATATCAGACAAGAAATAAGTAAAGTAGAGACTAGCAAAACAGGAAATGCTAACAGAACTAAGGATTAAGTTTTCTAAAAATACAAGTGGAATTGATAAAACTTCAGCTTAACTAAGGAAAAAGAGACAGGACCCAAGTAAATAAAATTAAAATGAAAGAAAAGAGACATTAAAACTGATACTGCAGAAACCCAAAGATCACCAGAGACTGTGATGAACAATGATATGCCAACATATCAGATAATCTAGAAGAAATGGGTTAATTCCTAGAAAAAGCAGCCTATTCCTGAATAGACTATTCATGAGAGGATGACCAAATCAATAATAAAATATTTCTCATCAAAAAAAACCCAGAACCCAATGACTTCACTGCTGAATTCTACTGAACAGTTAAAACTAATGCCAGTCCTTCTCAGATTCTATCAAAAAACTGAAAAGGAAAGAATACTTTCAAACTCATTTTAAAAAGTCAAAATTACCCTGCAACCAAAGCCAGACAATGACACTACAAGAAAAGAAAATTATAGACCAATATATCTGCTGAACATAGATGCAAAAACCCTTAAACAAAAACTGGTGCCTTAATTCACTAGCATATCAAAAGAACCATACACCATAACCAGGTAGGATTTATTCCTAGGATATAAGGATGGATCAGCCTACACAAATCAGTAAGTGTGATATACTGTGTTAACAGAACCAAGGACAAACATTCATATGATCACTTCAATAGAGGCACAAAAAGCCTCCTTCTCCCACAGAATTCAATATCCTTTCAGGATCAAAAGAAAAACTCTACAAATAAGTTCAGAAAGAATGCCCCCTTAGCACAATAAAGGTCACATATGGTAAACCCTCCAATTACTTATGAAATCTACTGACAGTAGCTTTAAGCATTCTTACCACAAAAACTGATGAGTATCTAAGTTTATACATATGTTAATTAGCTTGATGTAACTATTTCACAATCCATACATATTTCAAAACATTTTGTTGCACATCACTAATAGATATAATTTTTGTAAATTAAAGAATGGATAACATGTAATGTGTAATCTTATTATGATTTTGAATTATAAAACATCAGCTCAGAAAAGGGGGAGGAAGATGAGTTGGGGTGTGGTTCAAGTGATAGAGAGCTTGCCTAGCAAGTGTGAACCCCTGAGTTCAAACCCCAGTACATCAAAAAAAAATTCCTAACTGGGAGCTGGGGGCTCACACATGTAATCTTAGGTACTTGGGAGGCTGAGATCAGGAAGATTACAGCTCTAGGCCAACCCAAAAATAGTTTACTAGACCCTTATCTCAACAAAATAACAGGCTGTGTGTGATGGTGCATGGTCTGTCATCCCAGCTATGACATGAAGCATAAAATAGGAAGATGGCTGTCCAGCTCAGCCAGGACAAAAAGGAAGACCCTATATGCAGAAGGACCAGAGGAAAAAGGGCCGCTAGTGTGTCTCAATAGATAGACTGCCTGACTCACAATCACCCTGAGTGCAAATCCCAGTACAACCAAAAAAAAGAAGAAAGAAAGATGAGTTTAAATGTCAGAAAGAAAACAGCTCTCAGCTAGAATTATTTAGCTACTGAAAATAGGTTTTAAGAGAGATGGTGGCTTCCACTAAAGATAATGATGAAGTAACAGAAGCCGAATTACTCTGCCACCTTAAAAAATAAAAAATATAGAAAATTTGTATGCAATAATAAGATTTCAGATACTGGACAGCCAGCACATCAGGCCAGGAATTACCAAAAAAATAAAACCAAATGAGGTGCTTTCTACAATATCTTGAACGTACCTCCTGGAGTGTTACCAGGCTATGGTGCAAGGCAGGAAAAGTCAAACAGAGGTCTGTGAGCTCCATGAATTGAGGAGACAACATTTTAAATTTAAGGCCTAGCAAGCCAAAGTTCAAGGGGCAGAATATAGAAGGAAATGTCTCTGCACACAGGGAGCTCTTGGAGGAAGAAAGGGTTCTCAGCTCTTCAACGGAGTACTGATCTGTACATTTATGTGAGAAAATTACTCAGTCAAGAAAAACACCAAAAAGAAGCCATGTAAAAACAGTCGCATGTCATATATGGTGAGAAATAATCCACCTTCACAACCCCCATGGTACAGAGAAGCTGCGTGACACAGGCGATGTTGGATGAAGCAACAAAAGTCGACCTGTGGTAGTTTTAGACTACTGCTTACTCTTGCCCTGTCTGACAAAGCTTAAGTGCAAGGTATAAAAATAGCTATAATAAATAAACTTCTTATGTTCAAGAGGGTAAACAAATCAATGAGTATATTCAGGAGAGAGGTGGAAAATATTTTTTAAGAGATCCAAGTCAAGTATCTACAGACATGAGTTGGAAATATACAAGATATAGCTAACAGAAGATCAGATTGAGGAGGAAAAATGAGGACCTGATCCAAAGTGAAACAGAAAAATAAAGGATGTGAAAACATGAATGCTGACATGTGGGAGAACTCTCAGATCACTGGCATTGGTGTCTCAAAGGAGGAAAGGCAGGAAAACATTTGAAGATACAGTGGTTGAGGCTTTTCCAATATGTGAAAGACTGTAAGCTCATAAACCGAATAAAACCAACAAAACACAGGCACAAGAGGCAGGAGGGAAAATGCAACAAGATACAAGAAAATCAACTTGCTTAAACCAATGATAAAGAGAAAATCTTAAACTCAACCAGAGAACATAAGACACATGACATACAGAAAAATAGAATAGTAGTGATGCTCAAAAATAAGGAGAGAGGGAGAGAGAGAGAGAAGAGAAGGGAAGGGAAAGGAAAGGAAGGGAAGAAAAGTGGAGGAAAGGGGAGGAGGGATGCTCAAAAATATGGAGAGAGAAAGAAGAAGGAGGAGGAGGAGACGAGATGAGAGGAGGGGAGGGCCACACAGAAAGACAAACTATAACCAAGAATTCTATATCCAGCAAAACTGTCTGTGAAAACTGAAATTGAAATGAGGTTTTTCAGATGCACAAAAGCTGAAAAAAAAAAAACTACTGATAAATCACTACTAATAGGAAATGTTGATAGAGGAAATCCTTCAGAAAGAACAAAAATGCCACCAGGTAGAAATTAAAATCTACACCCTAGAATGAAGATTGTCACGACAAATATTTGCTAAAAATCATAGGCACTTTTCTTACTTTGTAAATTTTTGTGGAGGATAATTGATTTCAAAGCAAAATAATAATATACTAACAGAAAATAATTAAGATGGTGAATTTAACATCACTGTGTTTGTTATCACATTGACCATAAGTGACTTAACCAGCCCAGGTAGAAAGCATAGATTTGCCAGGCTGAATTAAGGAGCTCTACAATGATAAGTGTCAAAGAACCACACTTTATATTTATAGATGCAAATGGGTTAAAACTTAAATTGTAGCTGTAAGAAGTTAGAAAATATTTCAAGCTGAAGGAAAAGGAAAATACTTTGACCACGTTGAAATTTGTGAGTTACAACTAAAGCGGTGATTAAAGGGAAATTTATAGCATATAGAAAAGAGACATGTCTGAAACTAATAATCTAAGTGTCTACCCTTAGAAACTAAAAAAGGAAGAAAGAAAGCAAAAAGAGCAACTTAAACTGAAGGGAAACAAAAGAAAAGAAAGAAATGCAGAATTCCATGAAATTGAAAGCAAGAAGCAAACCTGGTTCTCTGAACCAATTAACAGAACCAAACACGGTTCTCTGAAGTTATCAACAAAACCAATAAACCTCTAGACAGATGTAGCAAGGACAGAGATATAGATAGATAGAGATAGATAGATAACCCCTATATCAACAGTGAGAGGGGAAAGTTTTCAGGTATTAAAAGGACAATAAGAGTAGTCTGAGAATCCCTTATATTTGAATCCACAGAAGCTTATCCTTAGTTTAAATTCCTACCTCCACCCCAATCATAGTGAATAAGAGTTGTAGGGCTGGTGGGGGAACAGGTGCATGATGGGGTATTGATTTTTGATAATATTCCAGTTAACTGAGGCAAAATGGAGCCCGGAGAGTCTCACTGTAGGGTCAGTGTTCAAGATTTAGAACCAGGCAAAAAGAAAAACAACTGGTCATGCTCTACAGATTTGTGCAAGAAGCCCAGACCTGTATTCTTTGGAAACAATTTTTCCAGGCACTTTGGAAAAAGGATAGCTGATGTGAGGGAAAATGTCACATCCATCATCCACAACTTCTTCTGTTAAGTTCTTTATAAGGAACACATGCTACAGGTGAAGTTCAAATACTTGGCACCGTCCCATTAGCTGGCATCTGGGAAAGAAGTAAAAGACTCAAGACATCTGCCACCATAAAAACCCCAATGACACATTCTGGTGTCTGTCCCCATGACCTGTGGGTTCTGCCTGATTTCAAGATTTCTAGGTGTAACACCAACCCTTTTCCTCTCACCTAGAAAACAACTGAAAGCAAAGATGTAAAAACAATATTGCAGTAAGGCTATATGTCATATATTATGACAGACTTTAGATAAATCACTCACAAATATACCTCTCACTCTCATTAGTGTCAAGTGAGTCTCAGCCAAGAGCTGCTCTTATCATCGCCATAACCTCACAGCAGCCAGCATTAGCCAATGTGTAGTAAGAGAAGGTTACTTTCTGGTCATAGTCAACTCCTCAAACCCCAAGGCTTCCTAGAGTTCCCCGGGCAGGCCCGAGGACTGGCAGGATATAGCCTATTACATACAGTTTAAATAAAGATTTGCAACAAAATTAAATTCATGGCAACACTCATTATTGATCATTCTCATACTGTCTAGAGAATTCCCCGGAGGGCTCAAGAAAGAAATTAAACATGGTTTTCCTGACTTGTTTCCTGCTGTTTTTCTACTTCACTGGTTTTGTTCCCATAATTGTTTGTGCTCCCACATCATGTTTTAATATGGCTGAGCCCTTTCGCACAACTTCTGGATCACGTGTCAGCAATGTGGGGGTGAATAACTAGGAAGATAATGTAATTGTGGTAAGATAACCTTAGTGTCTCATCCTTATCCTTGTTTCCTTATCTCTTTAATCCCTTTCCATCTGTCCCGTCAAAATCTGTAAATAACCAACCCCAAATCTATTTTTCATCTCATGGGCCACCATTGACGAATGCCTCTCTCATGGATCTCCTTCCCGCCCTCCTGCTCTCTCTACTATTGGTCTCTTCTGTTTTCCTCCTATATCTCTAGCTCCATAGATCCCTGTCACCATTTTCAAGAGTTTGGAAAGCAGATATTTCTCAGAGTTCTAACTAGGATTTTCTGGTCTCATTCTGACACTCTCCCGAGCCTCTTGCCTCCCTCCTGGTTTCTATCGCCTTCAGTCTACATATCTAGAACTGATGTTTTTGATGCAGGACTCAAAGAGTTATGTCCCCAGATCTTGTTTTAGTTTCCAGGGTCAGTCATACTGCTTTCTTACAACCTATGTTTCAACCAACAACTCTGATCATGGCTCAGCCAATATTCCAGATGTTTTCCTTAATTACATGCATTGCTTCAACTTTTTAGTCTCCCTGCCTAAAATGCATCAGCCTCTTATTCAGCATCACGTTAAAATTAGCAGCTAATCCACTATCAAGGCTTTTTTACTCAAGGAAAGTAAAGATGATTCAACATAACATTGATATAATATATGATCTCAAATATGTCAAAGGAAACATCCATAATTGAGGCAAACATATTTTATAAAATTCAACAATCATTCTTGATGTTTTAAGTATTAGAATATCAAAAACAAAATACTAACACCTTCTTATGATTCAAAAAAAAGAACCTGTCTCAAACTAATTATCGCTCATTGTACCTTCGAACAAAACACTCTCATTATCTCTTTAAAGGAAAAATCTTTACAAGGCTGTTCATTATTAGGTCATTATTATTGACCTATTCTGAAAATTTCTATCCAAAGCAATGAGACAAGAAAAAGATGTACAAGTTTAGAAAAGAAGGAAAAAAGATCATTTTATATATAATATATGTATATATATATTATACACATTATATATATATAGTGTAGGTTATATATATGATATATTACACATATAATATTAGATGATATTAGAATATATATTATGATTACCTAACAAAACTATCTGAAAATCTATTAGAGAAATTAGCAGAATTTAGTAAGGTGACCAAACATTAAATATTAAAAAGGAATCATTATCCTGAAGTTAAGCAATAATTAATTGGAAAATCTATCCAGCAATATCTCCATAATGACCAGGATCAGGTAAGAAAAGTAGAAAATTGCATACACACACACACACACACTATATCTTCTGTACTCAGATATAAAGATCTTCATACCATGATTATTTCTCTATTTATTTAAATACCACTGTGAAATTTTTTCTTTCAGAGTAATCAATAGTAAAAGAAGTTCACAAATAGTCTTATCAAAACCTGGTAAAGTTATTCTTCTCATAAGAATAATGATAACAGCTTTAAGTTGGATGTGAAGTTTAAGACCAATGAATTATACACTCAAGATGGGTGATCTTGATTGTCACCTGGATTGAGAGATGCCTCACAGATCACTGAAGCCACCTCTGGGTGTGTCTGTGAAGTGTTTCCAGAGATTAGGTCATGAGGGCTTTAACCTATGAATGGTTTAATCCATTGGTGGATGCAAGGTTTAAATAGACTATTGGGAGTTGTAGAAGTGTGGAAGGTGGGGCCTGGTTGGAGGGAGTTTGTCACTGGCAGTGTGTCTTTGAAGAACATATCTTGCCCTGGGCCCTTCCTGTCTCACTCTTTGCTTCCTGTCTACCTGGAAGTGAAAAGCCTCCTCTCCCACACACTCCTGCCACCATGACGCTCTGCCTCACCACAGGCCCAGAACCAACCAGGACAGAGTCAATGTACTGAAATCTTTGAAACTATGAGCCCAAATAAAGCTTTCCTTCTTTTAACTTGTTCTCTAGGGTATTTTGGTCACAGCAACCATAAAACTGACTCATACAACATTTCAAAAGAGTGAATTTATGTTAAATTAAATTTCAAAACAATGTTAAAATAGGTTTGATCCCCAGTACCACAAAAGAAAGAAAGAAAGAAATGTTCAAATAAAAAAGCCATGCAGTGGTTCTAAAGAGGTGACTACTGCCCCTCACATGAGGTCATGCTTGTCCACATATGTGATAAACATATCACAGAAATAGATGCTCATAGTTTCACATGCCAGAGCTTCAGGGGCAGTAATGAGATTTTCAAATTCTATATAACCTCCTGTGGTACCTGGTGGAATTCCACTTTATAGATTTATATAGGGATATCTCTTTGCAAGTCCTCATGCAAATATGTCACCCATGTCCACCTGATTCTCTACTTCAGAAGTGAAAGTGCATGTAGCACCACTAATTTTTATTCCAGGTGTGCCAGTATTTATGCCTTACCTGGCCCATTTTGCAAACAAGGAAACACAGGCTTAAGTTCATAGGACCTGAGTCTTGAACTCAGGTCTCTAGATGGCATGCCAGGATTAGGACAGCTCCAGGGCTCAGAGAATGAATTCCTGCCCTTCTTCACACAATAAGGCAAGTCTCCTTCATACATCCAACTATCTTCCCACCATCCAGTGGGGGAGTCGCAGTGACAATGTTGGAGAAAGTAGGTCAGGTCCATATCATTCCAGTGATATGCTCCAAAGATGCTCCAATGCTAAGAATTTGCTGAGGGAAAATTCTGGCTCTTCCCCAGACCTGATGACCTGCAGCAAGAAGACAGAAAGGGAACCCAGTGTTGGAGACCCCTGTAGACTCTTCTGAAGACGACAACTTGGGGAGTGGCACCTTTCATTTAAGCCAGGCATCTACTTCATTAGCATGAAGTACTACTGAAGAAAATTCATGACTGGACGATTTCAGCAAATTCTCTACAACAGACAGAGAAATTTAGCAAAGAACTTTTCAACATGAATTCACTTTCTATCTTAGATGGTGTAAGAACCCGAAACACACCCAAGGAGGCCAGTGATAAGTGATGTAAGATTCCTGGAAAGTGACTAACTTTGTTAATAAGCAAAGACAAGCAAATATGAACAGGATTGTATCCAACAAGCAAAGATTCAGCAAATGGATATTCTGAAGGCAGAGGAAAACCCAGGCACAGTTTCTGCATGGACACTATCATTCTTCTCCTAGGAATCGCCCTTAGACATAGTCAGTTGTGTGCAGAAATGAATCCTCAAGCCTGTTTACTGTTGTTGTGTTGAGAAGTACAGAAAGTTATACCTAACCCAGGTGTCCAATAGCAGGGGAAGGGGTGACTAAACAGGTGAATTAGTAAGAAAAAAAACTGTATAACTATTTAGAAAAATATGGATTGGTGTTCATGGAATTGGACAAATATGCATTGGGTGAAATTAAGTAAGAAAAGAGAAGATGAACAGTATATGTGGGACCCTTTTTTGTTTTAAATAATAATTACAGGTAAGTGCAAGCATGTAATCCTAGCTACTTAGGAAGCAGTGATCAGGAGGATCACGGTTCAAGATCAGCCCAAGCTAAAAGTTCACAAGACCCTATCTCAACCAATACTTGGACATGGTGTCACAGAGAAGCACAAACAGAAGGATGGCGGTCCAAGGCAACCTGGGTACAAAGCACAGAGCGAGACCCTATCTCAAAAATGACCAGTGATGGAGGGGTGAATCCAACTATGAGATATTGTAAGAACTTTTGTAAATGTCACCATGGACCCCCAGTATAACAATAATATGATAATAAAAATAATTTCAAAACAACACAACCAAAGCACAAAAGGCTGGCAGAGTGGCTTAAGCAGTAGAGCACCTGCCCAGCAAGTGCAAGGTCCTGAGTTCAAACCCCACTACAGCAAAATAATAATAATAACAATAATATGATAATATAAAAATTTAAAAATTAAAAAAAATATAACCAATGCACAAAGGGCTGGTGGAGTGACTCAAGTGATAGAGCGCCCGCCTAGCAAGCGTGAGGTCCTGACAAGGAAACATGGGCTCAAGTTCATAGGGCCTGAGACTTAAACTCAGATCTCTAGGTGGCATGCCAGGATTAGGGCAGCTCCAGAGCTCAGAGCATGAACTCCTGCCCTTCTTCACACAAAAGGGAAGCCAGGCAAGTCTCCCTCATACCGCACCATCTTCCCACCATCCAGTGGGGGAGTCACAGTCACAGTGGTGGAGAAAGACACCAGTAGGTCAAGGTCTATCCCATGCATTCCAGTGGTGTCCACCAAAGATGCTCCAATACTATAAGAATTTGCTGAGGGAAGATCCTGGCTCTTCCCTGCTCACAGGGAGGCAAGACTGGCTCAGACCCCAACGGTGACGACGACAATGACGGCGGCGACAGGGGAGGTGTACAAAGCCGGGCGCAGGCTGCGCCAGCTCTCGCTAATCCTCTGCAGTATGGTTAGCTGCTAATTTGTTGTACCACATATTTGCCTTATGTCTAATTAGCATCAAATTGCAAAGTGCTATTTGCTGACAATTTGTTGCATCAATCTGCTTGAAAATCTATAGTTTAGATAGAATTGGATTGCAACTGAGCCTGTCTATCAAAATGCTCGTTCACACATACACAAAATAACTTCCCCTTCCCGCCAAAAATGTCGCAATGTTTGCAGTGGCACAAAAGCAGAGTGATGTGGGAGGCTTTGTTGTTGTTGTTGTCAGTGCTTGGGTGTTTTTTTGGGTTTTTTTCCCCCAAAGGGAGAAGAATCACCATGGGGTGTCTCAGTTTGAACATCCTGGTTCTGATTTCTCATGGCCTGGAAGAAGTTCGGGAGAACGCACACACAGCAAAGATATTGGTCTAGTCTTTCCTCAAGAATGTTCCAGTGGCTCACGCCTGTAATCCTAGCTACTCAGGAGGCAGAGATGAAGAAGATCAAGGTTTGAAGCCAGCCCAGCAAATAGTATGTGAGACTCCCATCTTAAAAATACCCAATAGAAACAAGGATGGTGGAGTGGCTCAAGTGGTAGAGCAGCTGCTTAGCAAGCGGGAGGCCCTGAGTTCAAACCCCAGTGCAGTTAAAAAAAAAAAAAGTTCCAAGAAAGAAAGTAAGACACACAAAAGGACTGGAAGGCTAGTCTCCAAGTCCCACCCCAAGGTTGTTTTAGTACAGAGAAAAATAGGGGTCCTCTCAGGCTGGTGTCTCCCAACTTGTCCTACTGGCGGACATGGCTCTGTTCAGCATTCTGTGTGCACTAATTAGCCTATTTCACGCGAGCAAGCACTTAAGAAATTAAGGGTTAATATTGTCCCCATTTGCAAAAAGGTGAAACTGAGGTCAAGGGGCTAAATTGACCAGAGTCACGCATGTAGCAAGTGACAAAACAGGGATTGAAGCCAAGCCAGAGATGTTTTGCTAAATTAACCTTTTAATATCAAAAATAGATAGTGCCAACTAGGTGTAGTGGTTCATGTCTGTAATCCCAGCTACTCAGGAGGTGAAGGTAGGGAGATCATGGTCTGAAGCCAGACCTGGGCAAAAGCATGAGACCATATGTGAAGAATTAATCTAAAGCAAAAAAGACTGGAAGCTTGGTCGAGTGGCAGAGCATCTGCCTAGCAAGCACAAGGCCCTAAGTTCAAACCCCAGCATTGCCAAAAAAAAAAAAAAAAAAAAAAGCCACCTCCTGTGATCTGTTAGAGAGACAATTTCTCTGACAGGAAGGACAATTCCTGTGAAGTCTAAGGAGAATCAAAAGGTGACATTGAGGGTGATGGATGATGAATAGAAGCTTTCAGCAAAGAGAGACTGAGGTTGCACTACACAGCACAGGTGCAGTCACTGTGCACCCTCAGTCCAGCAATGGTTAACACTCATTAACCTCGTAAGAGTTTGTCAAGATCGGTGTGCCCCTTGGTTCACGTGAGTGTCCCAAAGAACCACTTTGCTTTGAAAAAACTCCATGCTGGCATTTTCAGTAAAAACAACTATTATTATTTTTATTGTAAATATTCAAAATCTCTCCTTTTATGGCTTCTTGTTAGAAAACAATCGTCTAGGAGGGTCTTCAAAGAAAGCTAGAAAAATCCCAAAGATCCTTGGACAGTTGGGAAAAGAGTCCTCTGCTCACATCTAAGAGCACAGTTGGTAGTAGAGACCTTCCTCTGCCCCCACAGGGCACAGGTGCCAGGACCCAGAGGTCACCACAACCTCGGAACGCCCACAGTCCTTGTATAAAATGAGTAGCTTTGCACATAACCTATGCACATCCATCCTTCAATCGTGTCGAGATGGCTTCTGATACGGAATGCCACATGGATGCTGTGTGCATTGTCCTACAATATCCTTTAAGGAACAAGCTTCCAGGTGTTCCTACACGTGCAGCCATCACTACCTTCACTTCACATCCACACAGGGCTGAATCATCAGGTGCAAAACCCACAGACAGGGAGCCCCAACCATGATCAGTATGCAGGATGGAGGTTCCTTGAACACACACTCTCAGAGCACCTTCAT
This sequence comes from Castor canadensis, assembly GCF_047511655.1. NCBI lineage: Eukaryota > Metazoa > Chordata > Mammalia > Rodentia > Castoridae > Castor > Castor canadensis. Next base: position 2,724,156 of record NC_133401.1, on the reverse strand, counting down.
GGTGTCACTACCTGTGACAGGTGCTGGGGACAGAGAGGGAAAAGAGGTGAATTCAGCTGTCACAGGGCACAGGAAGTTCAGAACAATGAGGCAAGTTCTTAGGGGCTTGTTGTTTGTTTTGGTTTTTTGTTGGTACTGGGGTTTGAACTCATGGCCTGTGTTTGCTAAGTAGTCCTTTCTGCTTCAGTTATTTTTCAGATAGGCACTCATGTTTATGCCCAGGCCATCCTGGAGCATCATCTTTTATTGATGCTTCCTGCATAGCTAAGATCACAGATGGCATGATCTTAGTTAAGATGGGGGTCTCCCGAACTTTTTGACTGGGCTGACCTCAAACTTTGATCTCCACGTCCTGAGTAGCTGGGATTATAAGGATGAGCCACCATGCCTGGTAAAGCAAGATCTTGGTAAGGACAGAGTGTGGTGAATGCACACCAGTCTGAGAATGGACAAACAGAGAAGTTGTCCTACAGACAAGGTCCCTGAGCTGAAATGGGGAGACCAGATGTGAGGGCTCAGAGGATCCTGCCGGGCAGAGAAGGGAGCAGACCCAGAGGCCCAGAGATGAGGTGGGTGTAATGCTCCACAGAGCTGATGCATCTCTGAGTGGCAGAGACCCATCCTGGGCCACCACCAGATCAAGGGTGAGCCCAGAGTTCTTGCTCCCTTCTGCCACTCAAGGTAGCCCTTCTGCAAAGTGGAGCCTGGGATACCTGCAGGCTCCATTTTTCTCTCTGTGGAGTTCACTGGAGCAGTCAGCCACAGAGACAGAAGGTTCTGCACTCTTCCATTCAGGCCCAGGAAGCAGGATCAGAGGCCCATTCTTAGAACAACTCTCTCACTTAGTAAGACATTAAATGAGTGTCTGCCCCATGCAGCGATTCAGACTAAAGACACATCTTTCTATATTTGGACTGGAAGGAGGCCAGGTAACTGACACAGAAATGCACTGGGGAAGAAAACCAAAAGGTGCCTAAGACAGTCAGTTCCAGGATCCCCTCTACACACCAAGCCCCTTATATAAAATGGCACCCAGAAGCAACAAACTCCTCCCAGATGCATTAAATCCTCTCTAGGTGACATTAATGTCCAGTACAATAGTCTGCTATGCAGACGGTTGTCACAACACACTGCTGAGGGAATAATGACAAGGGAAAAGACTATAATCTCAGGACATATGGATTTTTTTTTTTTTTGCATTTTCCATCAGCAATTGGGTGAACTCTTGGAAGCAAAGGTCTTTCTGTCATCCCCAAACAATGGTCTCAGGGTGGAAAAAGAAGGTCTATTTGAGGAACTGTGCTTGGGTATCATGGTCAAGTCCTCTCACTGGGTCACATATGCCTTCAGCACCCCCTACCACACATAGCACACAAGCTGAGGGTGGAGGAACAGGCAGGGAGACTGAGGTCACTTGGGGATGACAGCCAGGTAGGTGAAAGGCTAGCCAGAGTAGCTGTGTCCCCAGGATGCTTGGGTCATTCTCAGAGCCCACTGTTCCCCAGCATGGCTACCCAAAGAGCCCAAGACATGGCCCCAGCAGCATGGGTGGCTCACTTGTAGACTCTGCTGTCTGCCTGGCCCCTGCCAACAGAAGAGGACTGAGATGACAATGGGTTCCTTGGACCTGTGTGTTCTGTGCCCAGGTGAGCGAAGTCCCAAGGTGACAACAGTAGCCAAGTTCATGCTGCATATTCTCTTTGAATGACTGTGGCATCAAAGAAAGGGACAGATGGAGCCCTGAACAAGAATGGAGGAGCCCCCAGAACCACTTCTTGTAGTCAGATTGTGCAAAGCCCACCTGGGATCTGTGTATCCCACCACAGGCCATCTCTGCACTCCCTCCCGCCTGCATGGAACTTAATCTTTAACCTTTTCAGCAACACCAAGACATCTCTGGGACCTCCACATAGTTCCCTGTCAAAATGTCGGGTTGCTAGCTCTAAACTTTATTTTGATGTCTTGCTTTTGGGGAATAATTACTCAGGCACCTAAAATGTTAGCCTACTTACTGCTTGTGCAAAAAAGATGACAATAAAATCAATGTTACACAATTCCCCCAAGCCCATCAAAGTCTTTTGCAATGTTAATAAACTCATGGATGAAAGAAGTATGAGTTCATGCTGGCATGAGTGGGCGCCCAGCTTCCATGACTGAATGGCCTCGGGCTGCCAAATTTATTCATTCTTCAAAGTTGATTTGTCCTGTGGGTTAGAAAATGGGTGGAATGAGAGAGGCATGACAGAGCAAATTGACAAATAGGATCACAACCTGTGATCTAAAATGCATTTATAGGGATTGACAGATCTCACGCCATCATGGAGAGGAAGAAAAAACAGGCTCAGAGACGGGGAGCCATTCCTCCAGGGTCACACAGCAAATAATCAGTAAAGCTAGACCTAGAGCCCGTATCTTTTAGGTCTTGTTCTAACATCATATCCTCTGCTCGTTCTAGACTTGATTGGTTTTGTTTCCCCTTTCAACACATTCCCTCCTTCAACACAAAGCGAGACCTACCGTATCTCCCACTTACACAGCAAACACAGGGCCAAGAAAGGAGTTTGGGGACAAAGTCATGGAAATTTCCATCCCATGATGTCAGAGCAAATGCTGGCAAATTCAAGGTTCTCAGAAGTCCTACAAGAAGCAGAATGGTTGACTTTGCTTAGTCAGCATTTCTGTATATTCCTGGGGTGGGGAGGGGGTAAGAAGGAGGTGTATCAAGATGACTGCGTCATTTGTTGGCAAACATGGCCACAAACATCCCCCAGCATCACAGGGGGCCTTGATAACTGTAGAAACAGGCATGACAAATTGGGCTCTGAGGAACAAAGCCAGGTTGTCGCAAGCAGGGGGAAGAGGACTGTGGAAATTCTGTCTCACTGTGTCCTTGTCCAGAGTCACTGTGTGGGCACAGGGCAGCTGGGGCTGCCTCTCCCCCAGGCACATGGGGTGGGGCATGGGTGAGTTGACTGGAAGCCAAGAAAGGGGCACAGAGAGAGTTTGGAAATTGCAGAAAATAGCTGTGCAGAGCAGTCAGACTCCAGTGACCCCTGACTAGTGGACATCAGAGCAGTGAAAGATGGATGGGCATGAAAGGCCACTGGGGAGGGACCAGGGCACTGGCTTCAGCCAATTCAAGCCATCCCTCAGGCCAGCTCTGGCTAGGTTTTAAATGCAGAGTCTTGAGTTACCCCTGGAGTGACTGTCATGGTCACTGGGGCCCCATCAGGTGGTCTGTCTGCAGCAGGCTCTGTGCAGACAGCATTTGTCTTCTCTGGGTTCCAAATTCCTACACAGAGGGCAGTGTCTGAAGAAGGTGCTTGAGGTGGGGAGGAGAGGCGTACCTTTATTTCTCTTTTCCACCACCGGTCACTTGTGGCCTTTTTGGCTGCACGGGGAGAAGCAAACAGCCTCTTTTCCAGGTCATGACCACCATGGTTGATCCCCTAGCCACAGTCATGGCTGTTCTCACCTCTTCAGCTCCCTCTGCAGCCTTTCCCACAAGCTCAGCAGAAATACAATTCTGCATTTAAGAAATAACCCTGTCCTGTGTTGTCTGTGCCCAGAAGAAAAGCATGCGAGTATGAACATCCCCAGTTGTAGGGTTTTGGAGGGAAACCTGACTTCCATGATGCTCACATCCTGGATTTCCCTTCCTTTCACTCAGAAAAACCCCAAATGAGCCAGGGAAGCATGGCCCCCTCAGACAGCCCATTTTCCCTTTCCTCTGTGGGTTATCTTGGTTTCCTGACCTCACACATGATTCATTGACCCCCACCACCTTGCCCAAGCTCACTGCTTGGGGCTGGGCACCTCACTGGTCTGCAGAGAGCCACTGGGGTTCTTTCTCTGGGGCCTTGGCTATGGGGGACCTGCTACATCTTTGAGCGTTTCTCACTATTTCTCATTTGAATGAATGTCTTCAAAGCTCCCAGGGAAATAAGAACCAAGCCCAGTCAGTGGTGATGACCCTGCTGAGTTCAGTTGTGGATGAGTCCTGTCCTTGTTGCCTGTGCACTTGGGCCACACTGAGACAGATGCCTGTAACTGGTCCTCCTCAAATGGAAATTGGGTGAAATTGGCTCTTATGGCAAAAGAAGAGAGAGAGAGAATGAGAGAGTGAGAGAGAGAGAGAGAGAGAGAGGAGAGAGGGAGAAGGAGAAAAACATGGAGAAAAAGACAGAGAGAAAGAGAAAGAGACATGGAGAGAGAGAGAAAGAGACATAGAGAGAGACAGAGAAACTGACATGGAGAGAGAAAGAGGGAGGAAAGGAGAGAGAAAGACATAGAGACAGAGAGAAACATGGAGAGACAGAGAGAGAGAAACAGAGAGACTTTCCTTGGCTCCCGCAGCAGGAGCCCATCCATCCGCAGGCATCCATCACCAGGTACATGATAGAAGGACTCTTGTCCCCTTACCTATGACCAGAGGCGATGTTTTTTCAGTGGTTCCACAGGAGTCCAAAACCCAACAAAGCACATCTCAGGCGCTGTAAAGGGAGCACACTGCTCATGTCTGTGACCACTGTATGCAAAGTGTGGCATTAGTCACAGCCAGGCCGGCTGTGACAGCCCTGAAGTGAGGGAGATTAATGCGAGGCTGGGGTGCTTTATTATTGTCATTCTGCTCTTTCAGACTCTGCCTCTGACTTTCAATTTTGCTCCAGAATTAATTGTCTGCTCCCTGCAGTATGACTGATGGAGAAGGGTACGCGTGGCCCAGGCACCTGGCTCCGGCCTTGACAGTCTCGGGCCGGAGCGGGATGGATTGTGTGCGGTTAGAGCAGGAGACAGACGGGCATCCCTCAAAGAAGTCAGCCGTGCCACACCTGACTTCAATCAGATGTGACCGGAGATTATACCTTGCTAAGAACCATTTTGGTTTGTGGGACTCCCAGGAACGTGTCATGGCCCGTTAAGGGCTCTGCCAGGTCCCCAGAGCTCAGTGAGTTGGTGAAGTCCTTCCTAGACTTTAGGGTGTCTGATTTTCTTCCTTGCTCTCCTTCTGGGCAGTAAATCAGTAGCTCAGGCTCTTAGGTCCCAGCCTTCCCAGCTGCAAGCATTTGTGTGAGCATGTTATCACAGGCATCTTAGACAAAAGGAAATGCAAGTCCAGTGCCAAGCTGAACCCTGCCTCCCTCCTCCTCATTATTCACTCCTGCCTCCGCTCCCCAGCTCTCAAAAAAAATCATTATATAGCTAAATTGCAAAGCCTCCCTTAATACCGAATCCCGAAAGAAGCTTCTAGTGAAACAGGGACGGTCTCTGCTACACAACCACAAAGAAATAATTATTGAGTGAATAAACAGATGTGTGAATGTATGAGAGCTAAATGAACTGCTAAATGAATAAAGGAGCTTCCTAAAAAGAATTAAATGGATAGGTACATTTTGTTTATTTAAAAATAAGAATCCTTCCCAGTCAGTTTTTTTAAGGGAAATGCAGATGTTATCCAATATTCTAGATTATAGAGAGATGGATAGATAGATAGACAGATAGATAGGTAGACAGATAGACAGACAGACAGATAGATAGATAGGTAGATAGATAGACAGATACCACCCCAAACTAAGTTCACTAAAGAGAGCTCAAGTGCCCAAAGCCTCGTCCTTGAAACTGGATTATTTGGGTAACTACAATAACCCAGCCCGTCATGGAAGAGACAAGTGGTGGGTAGAGAGCCATTTAAAGGCTGGATTTCTGTAGAACTTTCAGGGATTCCTTTGAAATCCACTGCCCGACTGTACCCAGCTGTAACTCATCTGGTGCGGTATTATGTTAAAGGGTACAGAAATATATAACACACTCAACTGTCTCTCTAGTTGACACCAGAGGGGAAATTACCACCACTCAGTGAAGAAGATCCAACCTCGTTACATTAATGATTTATCACAAGGGGAAAGTGTAAAAAGTAACTAGTTGCTTTTCTGAAAAGACACAGCATTTCCCACTGGTAACTTCTTGGGGCTCTTGCAGAAGAAGAATTGAAAAGAGGTTGCAGACGGTTAGACGCCAACCTCTGCCCACCCTCTCCCTGCAACTTTACAGGGAAGGTGTACAGGCAAATGACGTTCAAACTTGACATTAAGTATTCAAATGTTACTTAAGCAAAGTGTGAGCAATTAAATTAATCAATCTTTCCAGCCATGTACGGAACAGATGTTCGATAAATCCTCTTTGCTTACAGTGACGGGGAGAGTCCACTTGTAACTGTCCTTCACTGGTGACACTACTCAGGCGTCCTCTGCCGGCCTCCTGGGCCACTGTCAGGCACTTCTGCTGTGCTTTCCTTTATTATAAATAACAACAGGCCACCTGGCTACCTGTGCTACCTGGGAGCCTTGGGTTTAATGAGCCTTCAGATGCTGGGTTCTGCTCTCTTCTGATCCTGGTAATGGGGCTGATGGGACCATGATAGGATGAAGGATGGCAGTGACGGATGACTCCTGGTCACCATGTGCTGCTGACAAGCAGTGAATATGGGCCAGTTCTTCAGAAAGGTCAGGGGAAAGTATTTGTTTGACTTTCAAAATTTCTCCAGAAAAATAAGCCAGAAAGCCCCAAGCTCCCAGACCTCCCACAAGGGTGCAGATGAAGGCTCTGAGCCAGGACGACTGGCTGGTCCTCAGGTCTAGGAAAGAGAGCAGTGTCAATCTGAAAACGAGGAACCAAGGAAAGCTGGTGCCTCACTGTTGTCCATTGTTGAATGAACACTGTCTGGTGAGGAATGTCATCTGTGAGTCGCCTCCTCATGAAGGGAGTGACACAGAAAGGGACTCTTCCGTCATCCCAATATGATCTCAGGGAGTCTCTGCCTCTTCCTGTCATATCACCAAGACCATGTGAGGATCCCTTTGGGCTAATACTCTGCTGCAAGGGGGCCCAACTTTCAAGTGAAAAAATAATGGACAAGTGGGCACCAGGGATCACGCCTGTAATCCTAGCTACTTAAGAGGCTGAGATTGGCAGGATTGTGGTTTAAGACAAGCCTGGGCAAAATTTAGAAAGGGCTAAGGGAGGGGCTCAAGCAGTAGAGTACCTGCCTCGCAAGTGTGAGGCCCTGAATTCAAAGCCCAGTACCACAAAATAATAATGATGATGATGAAATCTACAAGAATGTCAGCCTGCCAACCATTGCAAGATTGCCCTGTCCACTGTGGCTTCTCTAACTAAATCTACTGCCCTCCAGCATAGAGCCGGGGAATCCCAAAACCTGGGGTGGCACTCAACCCAAGCACCACAGTGCCCCACACCCTCTCAGATGAAGACAGTCCCCAGCCTGTACCTCTGACCATCTCCCACCACAACCCACAAGGCCACTGACATTCAGAAGTGGCTGTTGCAATTCCCGCCCTACAGATATATAACTTCAACCTTTTGAAGGCTGCCTTTCTGTATATGGACTTTACCCACATTTTAATGAGGCTTTAAAATCTCCAAGATTAAGCTGGTATTTTATGTAGAACTGCCTGCTTTTATGATATCCTGACATGTTGTACAACATTTGGTGACTATATTGATCCTTATAAATTCAGCATCTCTATATATTCACAGAAAGTACCTTTTCTCCTCATTCAGGTCCCAGGATCATCCCGACACACATTTTCCTGAGTGGAGACAATAAAAGTACACTTGTCATGGTTCTTGGCATACACAATGTTTCAGTGTTTTCAAATTAAACCCCTTTTACCATCTGCTTGCAAACTCTTCTGTGAGGAAATGACAGTGTCTTTGCAGGTATCTCATGGCATAGGTGCCCCTGAATCTCCTTCAGGTGACGTTGTTATAAATCCTGACGGACCCACCAGGGTTTCTTCCCGTTGTGGGACATTATACATCTTCATACCCTCCTGTGTGTTTGACCCACAGAACCCAACCTTCCCATGTTTCTTTGTGTCATTTCTTGCTTTTAATCTGAAACAAATGATGGTGGGGGGAGGGGAGAGGGGAGTATTATCACCTTGGTGAAACATCAGGTGTATAAAAAAAAAGGAGAAGAAGAAGAAGAAAAGAGACTACAGGCAAATTCATCTTTGGCTCCTACAATCAATCTCTCACCTAAAGAAATACACAATAACTGGGCAGGAAAGAGCCAAGATTTATGACTGAGAAACATCTACACTGACCAACACACACCTAATCCTCTTGGCTCCCTCCCTACCCGAATAGCTCTCTCTAACAGTTACAATGATAAACTGTCTTTCCCTACTGTTTTACAAGTACATTAGCTTTATTTAATGAGATCTCAGAGTAATTTAACAGATGTATATAGAACATCAGACCAGAAAAACTCTTGCTACTTGGGTACTTTTGCCAAGGTATTCTAGGATAGCTAATCTGAGGTACAGCTTTATCTTCTTTGAGAAAGCATTATTTAAATTTTTTGGAAGGCTTTTAAAGATGATTTTAATAGAAATATTATATTATAATCAAGGAGGAGAGAAGCCCTTTCAGATCCACTTCCATTCAGCCCATCAAAAGCCAGAATAAACAGACTTTCCAAAGTCATGGAGAATCACATATCGAATTGTCAGGAAGAATGTCACTGTTAGAAATTAATAAATATGTAAACAGAATTTTTTTAAAAAAAAGTTTTCCACTCAGTTACCGCCCAGAAAGAGGAGGAATATCCTGGAGAACAGGGAGGGGAGAAAGGGGAAGCAGGAAGAAAACTCTTCGAGAGGTAGGTAAGGTTCCTGTCTCTCTGTCAGTGTCACATCTTTGGAGTAGAGGCAGGCTGGATGTCCTTGTCACCCTCAAAGCCTCCATGCCTGGCATGTTCAGGATCCCCTTCCTGGCTCAGCTGCTTTCTTTCCCTCCCTGACATCCTTTTGAAACTCTTGGTTCTCTAGGAACTGTAATGGAGAAATGACAATAGTGTTACCTTTTTAAAAATTGCTTTAATAAACTGCCAATTAATAAGTGAGAAACAGAAGCTAGGGAAATTATCTGGCCGAGCTTAAAATAAAATTAAAGGGAAGAGGGGACATTCTTTTTCCTCTTCATTTCTCTAAACATCCAAGGATTATGGCACCAGGCTGTGGTTTGTGGAAGGAGTCCCTCTTAAAGAAGACAAACATGTATCCTGCACATACCACATTCTCATCTATGAGAAAATGAACTCAGTTTCAAAGTGGGGTATAGACTAGACATAGCAAAAGATACTTCAAGAAAACATAATGAAAAAAACAAAGCAGCACAAAACCCAGCAACTCAGAATTTCACCCACAGTGACCCAAGTTCTAATTGTGTTGTGTTACTGACATTTTTGGTCTTATAAAATATATGCTGCTTTTTTTTTTTCTTCTTGGTGGGACTGGAGTTTGCATTTGCAAAGTCTTTACTCTACAACTTGAATCACACCTGTAGTCTATTTTGCTCTGGTTATTTTTTAGATGAGGTCTCAAGAAGTATTTGCTCTGGCTGACTTCAAACCATGATCCTCCCAATCTCCATCTCAGCCTCCAAGGAGCTAGGATTATAGACGTAAGCCACGGGGGCCTTGGTCTTGCTTGACAGGTGCTCTACCACTTGTGCCACTTCACCTGCCATTTTGAGTGCTGGGTATTTGCAAGATAGGATCTCATGAACTATTTGCCCTGGCTGGCTTTGAACCACGATTCTCCTGATCTCTGCCTCCTGAGTAGCTAGGATTACAGGTGTGAGCCACCAGTGCCTGGCTTGTATGTTACTTTTTGTTGAAACATCTATTTGTTTTAAACCCTTTAAATAGTTTGTAGCAGGCTCCAAGTGACATTTAAAATTCTGCAAAAGTGTAGCTTGTCCCTCCCTCTCCTCTGAGAGATGCACTGCTCAGCGCATCATAGATGGAAGCACTCCCAGGACACCTTAGGAGGACAGAGCAAAACCTCTCAGTGTGTACTTGGCAGCAGGCAGGTGTGGACTTGCTCCATGTGTGGTTCTCCAGGCAAATATACTTAACAGCATTCTGTAAAATACGTACTTCTTCACCTAGTTCTAATGACTTCTTGTGAACCCAGTGCAGTCTTTCTAAAATAGCGCATTCTCAGCGCGTGTGAACACTCGGTCGACTGAAAGCTTATGAAATTAGCAGTGACCATGCCAAAGTGCAACAAGAAGTCACAATCACCCAGCTCACTTTGAGATCCAGGGGCTCAGCTGGGAAGGGGAAGAGAGAATTGGGGGGACCTGGGGAGGAGCAATAACAAGTCTGTCACATAGAATTTCATTTCTCAAGAGCTATACATCAAGTCGTATTTGTTTAATGAGGTTGGCACCAGAAAGATGTATAGAACATGTCAGACACCCAGTGCCAACGCTCGGTGAGGAGGAGATCACTTACTCTTCCCGCTGCCTTCTCTATCTGTTGGTTCTTTGGGCAGTAATAAATGAGAGGCCAGAAGGAACAAGGAGCCAAATAATGAAAAACACATACACACACAAAGAAAAATTATAACATGGGAGGGCAGAATGGTGCCAGATTTACTGACCTCCCAACTCCATGATCAAGAGAAAGTTATCACTGGAGAAACTTTTACAAAGCTGAATGATCTTAAATAACAAGAGAGGCCTGGGAAATTTACAGCACTTTTAAGATATGCAAATTGAATGCAAGGTATAGACATAAGGGTAATTAATTGTAAATCTAAGAATAGTGTTTCTTTGTCAGACTGTCTCTGTGTTGTGGAATACATCCTAATGTACGTTAACTTCGGATATTTTCTAAAGGCTGGTCTAATTAGAAGATGTTCAGAATTTCAAAATACCAGTTATTCTTTATCGTTTAATTTCGCCCCTGAAACATTTAATAATGGAATTTCCTGATTGCATGAAAATATTTTAATCTTTCAGGTGAAAGCCCTCTTCCGAGGTTCACAGTTGCCTGTAGGGAGACTGTGATGGGGACTCAGTAGTGCACAGGTGTGGAGGAAAGGGGTGGCTTCAGGCTGATACTTTGTTGCATCCTTTTCTATCATTTGATACAGTGACTTTATGGCAGTGGGAACAATGTAACTGGTTTGAGCACTTTCTGTTGGCTGCCTTATTCTAAGCTGCCCTGGAAAACCTCACACGTCATGCCAATGAAAGTGGTTTTGGAGTCTATAGGTAATGAGTTCTTAGCAAGCTGTGATAGAGGGAGAAGTTTCCAAGTAAAAAAAATCTGATGCTTGGCTCTGACCAGGAAACTCTTCCTCAAGATGGACTTAGGAAAGGAAAGGCAAGGAGCCACAGCAAAGCCAATGAGGAATGAGGGTCAGAGGGACAGTGGCTTAGTCTCTCTTCACCCTCAAGGGTCCAGCTCAGGGAAGTGACCACTGAAGGGTGGGAGGTTGGTTGCCTCTACCTTTGAAGTTAAACACAAATGGACCCCCTGGAATCCTACCCTCTGTTTCTTAGAAAGCATTTGGCCAAAATTTGACCACACACCTGCAAGAAGAAAGGTCTGGGATGAGAGCATGGGTGTGAGACAAACCCAAGGAGGGCATTAAGAAAACTAGCACCCCCTCCCCCTTGGGTTAAAGAGCTATGGGCAGGTGACCTAGGCAAGCACCCTCTTCTGGGTGCTTGTACTTGATTGTGTGTGTCTCTTGCTGCTGTGAAAATGTCTGCTTCTGCCTCTTCTCCTTCTTCCTCTCCTGCTCTTCTCAGCCTCCTTCTCTGCTCCTTGTCCATTCAAAACAAAACAAACAACAATAAAAACTCCCCCAAATGACAATGAAACAACTGATGCTCCCCTGGGCTCTGTCTGGGGCCTCCTCCTCCTTCCTTCTCCACACTCCTCCTGATTTCATCTGTCCCAAAACACTGGATGCCAGCCCTGTGAGGGTGTCTCCTAAGTTGAACTGTCCAGCCCACACCTGCCCAAGGTGTGCAGCTCCAACATCTGGTGGAATGTCAACCTCACTGCATCCCACATGGAGCTCGCAGGCCTGGTGGCTCCATTCCCACCTTAAACAATGTTGTATGGGTACCAATTCTGTAACAGCTCCTCCCTTGTTTCTCTGTGTCATATTCCCAACACACAAACCTCAACAACTTATATGCATTTCAATTGCGTGTTTATTTGCTATCACTGAGTGATACTAAAACAGAAGCTTCAGTGGGGAGGTGGTGGAGGTCAAAGGACATGGGTTGTGCCTGCTGCTTCTGGTCCTCTGTGCTGACAAGAGCAAGTACTCAGCACATCCTTGGTCAGTGAAGTGAATTGGTTACCAGCCCAGAAATTGAATGTGATCCAGATCTCCTCCCAGGACCTCATGACCACTCTGCAGTGCAAGGCCACATTGTCACCGGACAGACACGGTGTCACTGTGTACTGTGTATGTGTATTGAAAGATGTGCACAATACTGAGGTGTGCATGGTGTCATCTCTGGGCTCCTCAGCTGAGAAAGCAGCGCTGGACCAGGGAGGTGAGAACATATAGGGCCTGGGAAGCAAGCCATTCCAGATTCTGTTGTGAGAGGCCAAGTTTGTTGGCTGGGGGTCCAAGGCAAGGCCAGTGCAGGGAGGCAATGCAGAATGGCGGAAAGAGATGTCCCCAGGGACTTGGTCCCTGCTCCACTTGTGGGATTCTGGCAGTTTTCTCCATTTTGCTATGCTCCCATATGTTTCTCTGTTGGGAGACTTAGTGAAATGCTTGCAAATCACCTAGCCTTCAAGGGTCACAGAAAGGTTTGGGAAAATACACCTGCCCCAAGTCTTATATTTGTAGGAAGCAATGAGAGACCATCAAGATTCATTGTCAAAGATGCAACTATTAATCCCCCGCCAGCTCACACAGCAGCTCTGGCCTCTTGCAAACCTGGGCCATTCTACTCCTCACCCTCTCAAAAACACACAGGATTTGCCACAAGGCTGTCATCCCTGGTTATCACTCTGTCACGATGGGCCCCAGTCATTTTCAACTCCACTTGGCATCAGGCTCTAATTCTAATAGAAACCTTCCCAGAAATTCCTCCTAATACCTGAAGTTCTCAATATTTATGCTGTAGGAACAGCTCCTACAAAGCCAGAAAGAAAAGTTTTCCTCCTCCCACAAAAATAATTGTGCAAAAATGTGCAAAAAAAATGTGCAAGGTGCATGCATCAGACAAAGGACCAGGTTCAATAATATGTAAAGAGTCCATACAAATAAATAACAAATCCCCACACAACTCAACGTACAAAATGAGCAAAACACTTGAATGAATACTTACACATACATAGACAGAGAAGGAGAGAGAGGGAGGGAGAGAAGTGCCATCACGACAGGACGCCATTCCCCCTGGGGCTGTGTTCACAGCCCCAAGTGCAGACAAGGGTATGAAGCAACTTGACCCTTCCTATATGACTGGTAGAATGAAAAACAAAACGAACACTGTGGAAAACATTTTAGAAGGCTAAACACACACTTGCCATTAGACCAAGAAAACCTACTTAAAAAATAAGAAGAAAACTGATTTACAAAAATGTTTACCTTGTACACCAATGCTCATAGCAGAGTTAGTTCCACAAGAACCCCAAACTGGAAACCACCCAATGTCCACCAACTAAGGAGTAGGTAAACCAGTTGTTCTGCAGTGAGACAATAAATAAAAATAGAAGCCAGGCCATGTTGACACACATAAGGACATGAGAGAGGCACCAAATGTTACACGGAACCAGGCGCAAACGGTGCACACAGTAAGAGCCCTTTGTACAAAACACCATTGCTGGCAAGAGTCAGCCATGCGACAGACCCAGATCGCTGGCTGCCTGGGTGAGGACAGAGGATAGAGAATGGCTTCCAAAGCTGCTGGAGGAAGTTTCCAAGGTAGGGGAGCAGTCTACATCTAGAAGGTGTTTGGCCAGACAGATGTGCGCAGTTGCCAAAACTCATCAAATTGGACGCTTAAGTCTATGCATTTTATTGTTTGCAAATTTATTTTTCAATAAAATAGATTTTAAAAGAAAGAAAAAACTACAACAAGAAAATATTCCTCTACTTTAGATGAGATTCACTTGGGGAAAGGGTGAGCCCCGAGAGCTCGGTTAGGTTAAGACCAAACACTAGCTTTAAGATCACCTCTTCACTGTGTGACCTTAAGAAAGTTTCATTGCCTCTCTGTGACTCAGTAAACCCATCTCCACAATGGGTGTCCTCACAGAGCCTATTTCTCTCAAGACTGTGATTAAAAGTCAATGAGAAAGCCGGGCACTGGTGGCTCACACCTGTAATCCTAGCTACTCAGGAGGCAGAGATAAGGAGGAACACAGTTCAAAGTCAGCCCCAGGCAAACAGTTAACAAGACCTTATCTTGAAGATATCCATCACAAAAAAAGGGCTGGTGGAGTGGCTCAAGGTGTAGACCCTGAGTTCAAACCCCAGTATCAGCACAAAAAAACAAAACAAAAGTCAATGAGTAAATTGAAGTATTTGGCTTAGAATACCAACTCTGTGTCCGGAACAAGCCAGAAAAGTTAGCTATTGTTATTCCACGGGTGCATGGATAGGGAAGTCAGAGATTTGCAAGGAAATAGAGGGAAAGGGGTAATAAGACAGACAGAGAAAAATGAACCAGAGAAAAAGATGGTGGTGATGGTAGAATAAAGATAGAGAGGAAAATGCAGAACAAGAAGAAAGATGAACCCGAATCCCACTCCTCTGCCGCCAGCTTGCCCAAGCGTTGCCCACGGCTTGCCGAGGATAATTTGGACTCAGTTATTTAAAGGGCTGTGGGATAATACAGTGGGAAGACAGGTCCGCACTGTAACTCACACAATTTATCACACAGGGAAGAGCCACTAATCTTTTTGGGAAACAAGGTATTCACAGTTATTTAAGGCTAATATTTATGCATCACCACACATCGTGAGCACGGCTGATCTCTGTCCTCACACACAGCCCGGATCTGGGAAGGTCTTTAGCAGAGACATTCCATATTTTAAGCCCCTTATAGAAGTCTCTCCCGGCAGTGTGAACCGGCTCTGTTATTAACTGCATGCACACACCAGATATATTCTTGCACACCGCTAATTAAAAGAGCAGATTTTCCTAAGGTGAGCTGGGTGGATACAGTCTGGCATGAATTTCAAACAAGCCAGAGTACAGCACTGCCTTGCAAAGCGTAATCAATTATTCAAACTTTGAACCTTCAGGATATGCATAAATACAGTACTGCCACAGTCCAGCTGGTCCGTTTCAAGAATGTACCTCTTACAGGGTGCTAAGAACAAAAGGTGGGATGCAGGAATGCCGTGACCCCAGTGACAATTAGCAAGACCCCTGGTTGCACCCATCCCACAAAGGACCCAGCATTGTTCTCACCTGGCCAGAATATGAGTGTGGGGTGCACTTTCTTCTAGTCAGTGTCAAGCCTACCTCCGCGCACCCCCAACGGCTTTTTGCTTTCTTCTCTCCATCTTTTTTTTCTATGTTCTTCCCCAGGGGATCCAGCCTCATTCTGTCCCAGCCACAGCTGGGTCATCCATTGCCTTGGATGTGTCATTAGCACATCCAGGGTCTCCTTTCAAGCCTCTGCTGTTACAATTGGGATTCTCACCTCAAGATGGAGGTTTATTTTCTGGTAAATAAATTTCATTCTGGTTCATGCTCATCTTGTCTTGTTGAGTAACCTCAATCTAGTATGGGCCCTACAGACTCCTGTTCCCCAGGATAGTAAGGTGGTCACTGTTAGGTCTCAACTTGACACCTCATAGGCCATCTTAAACTCAGCTTGACCCTAGAGTTGTGTGGCTCCCATGGAGACGGGCCCTTAAAAGGAAATATCCTGTTTATCAGCAACTGTGCCAGAACACAAGATCTAGTTCCTAGATTAACTCCCTTAATGGACAATGGATAAGTCACAATGGAAAAAACTCCTCCCACCCTTTATCAGGTCCTTCCTCTCCTATAAATCCCCCAGTCTGTAAGCAGCAATGGGTTCTAGCATCTGCTGGAGACCCCATCCACAGGTTTCTTCTGAATAAACCTTTGCTGACGTTGAGCCTTCTCCTTGCCTATCTCTCTGTGCTTTCTCAGTCTAACAGTTAAGAAAAGATGGAGTCTGGGTTTTAGCAACACAAGGATGGTTAACAGAACAGAGAAATAGGGCCTTCCACATCTACTCAAGACCAGAAATTTGCTTTGTTTATTTATTGGGTTTTTTTGTTTTGATTTTTGTACTAAGCAAGGAACCCAGAGCCACACATATGCCAGGCCAGTGTTGGACCACTGAGCCACACCCCAGCCAGAAGGTCTGAAGTAAAGGCAAACCCCAACTGCGCCCTGCACTCGTGCCCAGCTTCTGGGATGAAGCTATTCCTTTGTGGCTTAGAATGTTAGGAGCACAAGGTGTCAGTCCTCTCCAGGAGGAACTCAAGATGCTCCCAGGACTCCCTTAGCCCACGGTCAGTGAGTCTTCCCTCGGACTGTGTCTACCCAACTGATTCTCCCTCATGTGCTCCTGATCCTAGCCCCTGGTGTTCTGGTCATCTGGCTTTTGGCTCATGGCCAGAAGTTGGGACAAAGCTCCCCTCAGTCATTTTCTTTAATTCCACAAAGTCACATCCAACCTTTCGCCTATGCACAGATTGATCCAACCACCTCCCAGAGGTCCCACCACCAAATAACTAAATTTTAGAATTTTCCAACATGTGAAATTTGGGGACACATCCAAACCATAGTGTTCCCTTATTGTTGTCTTTTAAGGTTATCTCTGAAAGAGACCACAGAGGAGCCACCATCCAATCCCAGCCTATAACTCCCTCCTGCAGAGCTCAGCTCCCCATGAAGCACCCTCTAGCTTCTTCATCCTGCATCAGCTGGTTTCAAGGGTCCCTTCCACAGCCACAGCTCAGCGGTGGAGGTCTGCACAACCTGCTCATGCAAATTACCATGTGTTGGCTGGTCCTGCTCCCCTGACCCCATGCATACCATTCCCACCTTGGGATGGCTTGCTTCTGGACATGACTGGTCTTATGACTTGGTGAGTCTAACAGATAATCATGTCAAGGGCAGCTCTGGCCACATGGCCACCTGGTGCTCCATAGCGAGGCACTTATCTCTACCAGGTCCCACAGCACATCCAGGAGTTAGTG
Source organism: Castor canadensis (assembly GCF_047511655.1). Lineage (NCBI taxonomy): Eukaryota > Metazoa > Chordata > Mammalia > Rodentia > Castoridae > Castor > Castor canadensis. The sequence continues at coordinate 2,707,112 of NC_133401.1, read as the reverse complement.
TTCAAATGATGTACAATTCTCCCCAGCAGACAGCATGGCCCTGACTCCAAACACTATTTGTGCCCTGCCATAAACTCCATGTGGCACATTTTCTAAGCACTGGGAGAGACCCCTGGAGACACAGGGTTTTACAAGCTGAGTGGCAGGGCAAATATCATTAAAGGATGTTTTCTGTGCCCCCTTGCAAACCTGACTGCTTCTCAGATCACCGTGTGTGAGTCAGAGCACTATTCCCATTGTTACATTTTGTTTCCCCCACAACCCAGAGTTGACCAAACACTGAGCATCCTTTTATTATGATGCAAGATTCAAGATGTAATCATTGCTCCCATACTGTGGGTGGAAGGTTATAACATTCCTCTGGCCACTGAAGCACTGAATTCATTTTTTACCCATGTGGCCAGGTCCTCCATCTTCAGAGTTTATCTCCCATCCCCTAGACTGCGTGTCTCACCCAGACCTCCACCAGGCTCTATGTACCTGGTTCATCAGGTACAATTCTCTCGCTCTCCATTAAAGAATCATGGTAATACCCTGCTGGTGTACTCATGGAGCAGATTACAACAAAGGGTGGGAAAGTTAACATAGTCCCACGGGAAGCTATAAATGCAGGCTGTCCCGTGTGCGTGCAAACTACTTCTGCTCATTTCTGGTAGGGACAGCAAAGAGTGCGTTTGCTAAGTCAGTGCTATCACCCATGAACTTGAGGCCACGCTAATCTCTCTAGCAAAAATGTCGTATCTGCTATAGTAGTTGGATCTGTGTTACTGTAAGGTGGAGTTTGTGGTAGACACTGTCAACTTTTGAGATTTATCTGGAAAAGGAGATAGAACACAAGCACTACTCCTGCAATATCCTCTTGGATCTCCAAGAATGAAAGGAACTTTTCCCACCTCCTTCCTCCCAGGAAGATCTGTTTTTACAATCTTGGTAGCTGTTGTGGGGGGGGCTGCTTTGGAGACTCCCCCTTGGTTTTCCTCGCCACGATGGCTCTTATTCTACAGTCTAAGAGCCCAGCATGGGAGCTGCCCCAGCTACCAAGTACATCTATTCTGATCGGTAGTCAAGGATTCGGGAAATAAGCAATGGGTGAATGGTCTTTGAAGGACTCCACTTAACACCTAGTCCCAAAGCAGCCCCACTTACAGGGTAGAGCCATTATAACTCTTTCACCCTCCAAGTATCAGTAGTGCCATGGACTCTGTGTCCTGTGTTCCTTGAAATATTTGGTTATTCCCTTTTTCCAGGGTGTGGCAATCCAAGTACATGGCTAGATGCCTGTTTGGAGAAGTGCAGGGTCCAGTCCCCAAAGTCCTTCATATCACCTCTCTCTCTCTCTTTCTCTCTCTCTCTCTCTCTCATTCCACAGGTTGAGCAGTTTTGCTCGGCCATGTGCTCCCTACCATAATGTACTGCCTTTCCACACCAAGAGAACAGGTACAATCAATCCTGTATAGGACCCACTGAAACTATGGGCCAAAATAAACCTTCTAACTTTATAAGTCGAGTGCCTCAGGCATTTGTTACAGTGATCGAAAGCTGTCTAGCACAATTTTCATGTGTGAAGTGAAGAAAAGTCATAGACGGAAGTGTGTGCTTCACAGTTCATTCACCCCACAGCTCTTTACGAGCACCAAGTGTGCACAGGCCCCATGAGGAAATAGGTACACCCTGTGATAGATCAGAAAAGCATGTGGTGTTAGGTCACAGTCCTGAGTTTGAACCCTCGCCATGCTGGCTATATGGCATTTGATGATGCGTACACCTGGGTTTGTGCATCTATAACACCTCCTCAAGGAGGCAGTTGGAAGGATCCATTTGGATCGTAAATGCAAAGTAATTTTTTAAGTTGTAAAGCAACCTCTGTAGGCTAAAGCCAGCCAGTGAAGGAAAACCCAGGTGGCGCTTCTGAATAACAATCTACCTAGAAGAGAAAATAAGACATCAGACAATTAAGGAAAATACAGAGCAAAGAGTGAGCTGAGGCCCAAGTCAGGACAAAGAGAATGCTACATTTGCCAGGAACAAGAGGGAAGATGTCATGGCAGAGGAGCCTTGAGCTATGGTCAGTATTCACATATCTTACCTATCTAGTAGAAAATGCTGCCTGTGGGGGAGGACAGAGCTAGAAAGGGAAATGGCAACTGGTTCATGGATGAATTACAGTTTGTATGTTCACTTGTAGAATGGTTTCCCCAAAACTTCTCTTCTTCATACACTCTCCCATTATCTTTGCCAAATTCATGTTTCTAATTCTTTAATTTTAGATTTACACATAATCATTGTACATATTTATGGGTTATCATGTGATGTTTTGATACATCAAGTGAATGGATAAAGAAAATGTGCGTTCACAAGTATATCACAGAATACTACACAGCCATAAAAAGGATGAAATCCTGACATTTCTGACAACACGGTGGAATCTGAAGGATATAATATTAAGTGAGCTAAGACAGGTGCAGAAACCACCACAGAAAGCTGCATTCAGTTTCCTCAAAAGCTAAAAATAGAACTACCAGGATCCAGGGATCCTCAGCATATACCTGAAGGAAGGTGCTCCAGGATACAGGAGAGCCACCTGCACATCCATGTTAATTGCAGCATTATTCATCAAAGCCAAGCTGTGGAAGCAGCCCTGATGCCGCACAACTGCTGAATGGATTAAGAAAATGTGGTGTATATACACAATGGAGGGTTACTGAGCTATAAAGAAGAATGAAACTATACACACATGCAGGAGGGGAAAAGAATGAGAGTGAATAATATCGGAACACAATGCATCTGTGTATGAAGATAACATAATGAAATGCACTGTGAGCTGGTGAGTATTTGGGGAGCAGGGACTTGGAGAAAGAGTAAGTAATGGGGTATAATCTGGTTAAAGTATCATTTATGCAGGTCTGAAATACCAAGGTAAAACTCTTGAAGTATCAATATACAATTTAAAAAATGAAGGACAGGAAGGTAAAACAGATCCTGTTTGGAGGTGGGTCCCAGTGGGAGGGGGGAGCACAAAAGGGAAGGGGGATGAGGAAAATATAATGGATGAATCTTGTATGAAGCCTGTTGAAATTATTCTAAGAAAGGGGGAAGGGATGGAAGAGGGAGAATGATGGAGGGGGTGAATCTATTTAAGATATATTGTAAGTACATATGCAAATGTCACAATATAACCTCTTGTACAACTGATATATACTAGTAAATTAAAAAGACAGGCACAGAAATATAACTATCCTGTGACGTCACTCATGTGGAATATTACAGTTAATTCCAGAGATGGGGGCTGGGCAGGGCAGGGAGAATAGGAGGATTTCAGTGTGAGAACCAAGTTAGAGCCAACTGGGAGAAACAATTTCTTGGTTCTACTTCAAGTTAGAATGACGGCAGTCAATAATAATGCATTGTATCTTTCAAAATGGCCAGAAGAGAAGGTTGTGAATGTTCCCACAAAGACAAAGGAATTTGTGTCCTATTACCAACCTCATAGTTCCCCATAAATTTCTGTTGTCTCACTTTTACTATAGCCATACCCCATGAAGTAGAAATCTACCAATGCACAAATTTAATATGTGAAGTAAATATTTTTCCAACTCACATGAAAATTAATTTACAACCATAAAAATTATTACTATAAAGCTATTAAAATTTACAACTATAATTTCTTATGAAAAATTAATTTGTAATTTTTTGTATCCTACCTAAAATCCTGTTGTGTGTGACCATGGGAAAGGATCCCCACTGCGCAAACAGAGCCATGGTAAACAGTTTGGAGGAATAATCAGAAAGGTGTCTTTTCCGGTAGTCCATGTCATGTCAGTTGAGAGGTTTTGTCACTTGTCTAGTGGTCCTGCAAACATGGAGACAGCAGGATGAGGGTGGGTAGTATAAGGTGGGCCTTAGGAACAGTGACTGTGGATGGACACTCAGGGATGGATGTCTGGTGGGGTGTGTGGGGGCCACAGGGAGGAAAGGAGCACAAAGAGACACCAGAGATGTTTGTTTGTTTTGGTGGGACTGGGGTTTGAACTCATGGCTTTGCACTGCAGACACTCTACTGCTTGAGCCATGCCTCCCGCCATTTTTGCTCTGGTTATTTTGACATAAGATCCTGCTTTTTTTACCCTGACTGTGATCCCATTTTATGCGTCCCACTGTAGCTGGGATGACAGGTGTGTGTCATGGCGCTCACCTTTTTCTGTTGAGATGGGATCTCATGAACTTCATGCCGAGTCTGACTTCAAACCATGATCCTTCTGATCTCCATCTTCCAAGGAGCTAGGATTGCAGTTATGATATGAGCCACCAATGCCTGTCTTGACACCAGAGTTTTAAAACCCAGACATTAAAACCCTTTGAATACTAGGTAAATTCCTACAGATTGCATTGATTAACTGCAAATCAGAACTTAACATAAATTAATTCAACCTGAAGTTAATATAAATTCAGAGTCACTTTGGGGAAACAGAAGAAAATTAGTAGGGTAATTTACATATATAGGTTTTAAAAATATCTGAAGGAAATTGGGTTTTGAGACAGCATGTGTTTTCACTCATCAAAAACCCATTTGGGGTCATCAGCACATCAGGAAAACATTTGTGAAAAGCATTAAGATATGACAGATATTGGGCTAAAAACAGGATGAAGAAGTTGCAAAACAGGAGGTACAAGTGGCCAAAAAAAACGATGGAGAGGAGACTTCCCAAGGAAAATAATTGTCAAAGAAAGCAGCCCTGTGTTGCTATTTTCAATTATCAACTGAGCAGCCTTAAATAAAGACTGTGTGAGTCATCCCTCCAGACCACAGAAGGACTCCACTTCCTGTGTGTGGTGGGCGGGTGGAGCCATGTGACAGGTGTCAGCCAATGAACTGGGAGCAGAGTTCATTTATGACCTCTGGCTGCAGGGCTTAGCTGCCAAAGGAGCCACCCAGACAGAGCTTCCTTTCCTTTTGCAAGTGACCCAGCAGTTCCAGGTGGCAGTGGCTCCACCAGGGATCCCAGAGCAGGTACACCTGGAGTGGAACCCAGCTGCAGGATGGACATGGTGCATGAGCAAGGAGTAAACTTGGGGTGTCACCGCCAACAAGAACTAGAGCTCTTCGTGACTCCTCAACTGACTAAGCACTGGCCGCAGGGAAGGAACATCACAATGGAATGTGCATTTCCCCAAGTTGTTTTTAAATTGTTCACCCCTGTGATCCAAAATTCCCACTTAAGTATATCCCAAACATCAAAAATTAAAGCATGGTGTATCATCCAAGTATAGATTAACGGCCAAAAACCGTGAACTTCATCACAATGATATCAGCTTAAATTGTGACAGTGCCCCTGAGCTGTGTAATCCCTGTGATTTACACTTTATCTGCAAGATGGGGGCTTTCCTGTCTTTACCTCACAGTGTTATTCCAAGAGTCAATTCGTAATTGCATGTACAAACCCCAACAGGAGACTAATTATACAGAAGTCTCCCTCTTCCTCTCTCTCTCTCTTTTTCTCTCTCTCTCCCTCCTCTCTCTCTTTCTCTCTCTCCATCTTCCTCTCCTTATCTCTCTCTCTTCATCTCTCTTTCTCTTTCTCTCTTCCTGTCTGTCTCTGTCTCTTTCACCATCTCCCTCTGTCTTTCTCTCTATCTCTGTCTCCATCTCTATCTCTCCCTCTCTCTCCCCTCCCTTTCTCTCCCCACATAAGCAACTCCACAATGTTATTTTGTTACTTTGACCAGGGGACACTTGAATCCACTCCAATTAGCAACAGAAGAGAAACAGTAAGAGATAATAAAACCCACAATATGGAAAATGTTTATGTGACAATATTAATTTTTAAAGCATAAGACCAAATCAATTACACAATCTCATCATAATTATGGAAAAAAGGAGGAACAGAAAACTAATGAATAGAAACGTATCAAGATCTTAATGTGTTATATTTGGAAAGTGAGTTGTTGCTGCTTTTCCATTTTTAAAATTTCCCAAAATGAGGTGACTATGTGAGGCCCGAAAGCAGAGTAATCTCAGAACCACCTCCCACATACACACACTGGCTAGCTGTGTGACCCTGGACAAGTGACATGACCTCTCTGGATAGGGTTCGTTATCTGCCAAATGAAAAACATGTCTATCATAAAGTGCTATTTTAAGTAACAAATTATATAACCTTGTAAAGTTATAATGCCTAAAACACTGACCACTGTTTACAGTGAACCTCTGTATCTATTTTTTCAAACAATTATCACTGTGTATTTCTTGTACAACTAGAGAAAGGACATTACTTTAACATCTAAGGTAAAGCTTTTTGTCACAGAAGATTGTGGTCTGACCACTGCCCTCCACTTGGGAAGACCAAGGTAGGTACAAGACAAAAGACAAGCAGGTCAGAAACACAACAAAACAGAGAGCAGTCACCTCCAGGTTAAGAGGAAAAAAAAGGTGGTCCATCTTTCCAACAAAGGCCCTTGGCTTGGTGCTGCCACCTCCCCAAGGTCAAGGCCAGTGTGGGGAGCTACAGAGCCCTTTCCCTGACAGCTGCCCCTGAAGCAGCTGGCTTGCCCCATGATAAATGAGAATTACAGTCATTTTCAAGAGACCAACAGAAGGCAGCTTGTGTCCTGATAAGCTATAACCACAGTAGTAAAGTTCTAAGGAGACCAAGGGTCCCTCCATCCACACACTTCCCGCCACCATGCCTGTGTAATTATAGCAGTGACAGCTGGGCAGCCGAGGGACATGACTGGAATAGACCAAGGCAAGGCGTGGGCATATGGTGCTGTTGGATGGGCGAGGCCACCTCCCCCCCCCCCCCCCGCCCCTGCCGCCCAAGTTCAGCTGCATCTTCAGGCCTGGCTGTCTGGATGCCTTTAGACAGCCAGCACCCCAAGGGGACAGGTGCAAGGGAGGGAGAGCTGCAGAGGCAAAGGATGCAGGGTGCCCAAGGTCAGGCACATAGCAGTGACACCTTCCAGAGCCTGGTCCTGCTGAGAAAGTGTTCTGATTCCTAGGCCTTTTGTGCAAGGCCCTGTTAACTGAACACTGGTCCTTCCTTTGGATCTGTTACCTGGGTTTTTCCCAGCTAAAACTCCCAGAGTCACCCGTTGTCAGGTACAATAAACCAGTTATCTCTCCTCTCCTATGGCTGTCTCTTCAGTGCACTCTATTTAAGCCTGTCTCTTGAGTGCACTTTGCAAACCTGTCTCCTCTGTAAGCTTCTGGCAAAGAGAGGCTGTGTCTTCCTCGTTTCAAGTTAGATCACTCTTTCCATCACTTGTTCAATAAATTGAGCATCCACTTTGACTTTGACCCTTGCTGGGTGCTGACCAAAACGGACACGCCATCCCAGGACTAAGAATTGATTAAAAGAAAGAGAAATCGCAAAGCAAAAGCTTGGAGTTTAGGTGCTGTAAACATGCGCCCAGGAGACCTGATTCCATCTTAAGAACTCAAGGAGGACTTCCTGTAGGAAAAATGGATAAGTGTTGGGGAAGTTAGTGAAAATTAGAGCTGGGGTAGAGCTCAGGGGTAGAGAGTGTGCTTAGCACAGGCCAGACCCTGGTTTCTATCCCCAACACACACAAAAGTTAATCGCTGTGAGGAGGGGGAGTTGGTGGGGAGAAGAAGTGCACAGCGGCAGTGGAGACCAGCCTGGTGGATTATGGCAGACTTTGTAGAAGTTTCATCTAGAGACAACAGAAAGTTGCTGGAGACTTTAAGCCAGTGACACACGCAGACCTGCATTTTATAAAGAACACTCTGGTGGCCTTCAGAGGAAAGAGGCTGGCTCAGAGTCGGGCAGAGTCAAGGCTCAAGGCTGGGTGCCTCTTCTGAGCACAGACTGAGAGCATGGCTGTGGCTGTTTGTTCACTGAGCTGAGGAAGAAGGAAGCAGAATGGGCAGGGACCCAGGTTCAGGGCTCTGCTCACCCTGGCATCAATCTCCTAGACTGTAACGCCCACATGTGGGTGCAGGGAAGCTGGGCCTCCACGTAGCAGGAACCTTCAGCAGCATTGAAGATGCCCGCGGGTGTGGGGAAAGTGTAGATGTCCCCCAGTGTCTGCCCTCTGCAGTCTGTGGCATTTAGGGGGCTGCCACTCACAGCCTGTGTGTATCCAGAGAAACGCCTCTGTTCCTATTGACACCATGTCAATAAGGAGGGATGCCTGGCCCCCCACCACCAAGCATGGGGGTCATACACTGGTCTCCTTCTCCATCGCTTCGGCACCTGCCAGCGCCTGACTCCTGCCACTCTGCTCAGCGAGCACCGTCCATCATCACTGGTGGTTAAGGACTGTTAGAGTGGGGGGAGGGTCCAAGGCAAATCCTAAAAACTTGCCCCACATCTTAGCTTCCAAATTCCCAGGAATATTTTGGGACTATTGACCAGTGGGGTTTTTATCTTTCTGCTTACAAAATGACTACCACTGTTGATAGAAAATATTGCAGGATATACATGCAAACAAATATGTACAGAAAAACAAAAGCCAGCCGTGGACTCTCACACAGAAGCACACACTGACAGCTTTGCAGTCACTGAGCATTTCTTCTCTGTGAGTGAATGTGAGTGTGAGTGTGTCCTCAGTATTTACCATCTTATTTGTTTAACCTGATACATTGGGACTGAATTCGTGGCCATAAAGTATTGGAACTTCACCTTCAATCACCACATACTTTTCTGCCAGATGGAAGTCCTGTGGTGATCAATACTCCAATGGACGTCCTGGAAAGAAATCCTTAAAGGGGGGGTTCTTAGATTTCATTAGAATAAATGCCGGAGTAAGAAAAACTTGTCAAAAGAAATGGTTTGTAAATTTGAATTGTAAAATCACACTACTTTTGCCAACAGAATTCTTCCTATATCACTATTCCGCAGATTATCATTTGAAGGAAATACCACCACAACCATCACCATCACTACCACCATCACCATCATCACCACCACCACCACCATCACACAATCACCATCACCACCACCACCATCACCATCATCACCACCACCACCACCATCACACAATCACCATCACCACCACCACCATCACCACCATCACCATCACCACCATCACACCATCACCACCACCACCACCATCACCACCATCACCACCATCACACCACCACCACCATCACCACCATCACCACCATCACCACCACCACCACCATCACCACCACCACCATCACCACCACCACCATCACCATCACTCCATCACCACCATCACCACCACCACCATCACCACCACCACCACCATCACCACCATCACCACCATCACCACCATCACCACCATCACACCATCACCACCATCACCACCATCACCACCATCACCACCATCTCACAACCACCACCATCATCACAACCATCACCACCATCACACCATCACCATCACCACCACCACCACCACCATCACCACCACCACCACCATCACCATCACCACCACTACCACCCTCACCACCACCATCACCACCACCACCACCACCATCACACCATCACCACCACCACCACCACCACCATCACCACCATCACCACCATCACACCATCACCACCATCACCATCACCACCACCACCACCACCATCACCACCACCACCATCACCACCACCACCATCACACCATCACCACCATCACCATCACCACCATCACCACCATCATCACTGTCACCATCACCACCACCATCACCACCATCACCACCACCACAATCACCATCACCATCACCACCATCACCATCACACCACCACCACCACCATCACCACCACCACCACCATCACCATCACACCACCACCACCACCATCACCACCACCACCACCACCACCACCATCACCACCACCATCACCACCACCACCACCATCACCACCACCACCACCACACCACCATCACCACCACCATCACACCATCACCACCATCACCACCATCACCATCACCACCATCACTACCATCACCACCACCACCACCATCACCACCATCACCACCATCACACCATCACCACCATCACCACCACCACCACTATCACCACCACCATCACCATCACCATCACCACCACCATCACCAACACCATCATCACCACCACCACCACCATCACCACCATCACCACCACCACCACCACCATCACCACCACCACCATCACCATCACCACCATCACCACCATCATCACTGTCACCATCACCACCACCATCACCACCACAATCACCATCACCACCATCACCAACATCACCACCATCATCACTGTCACCATCACCACCACCATCACCATCATCACCACCACCACCACCACCATCACCATCACCACCACCACCACCATCACCACCACCATCACCACCACCACCACCATCACCACCACCACCACCACACCACCATCACCACCACCATCACACCATCACCACCATCACCACCATCACCATCACCACCATCACTACCATCACCACCACCACCACCATCACCACCACCACCACCACCATCACACCATCACCACCACCACCACCACCACCATCACCACCATCACCACCATCACACCATCACCACCATCACCATCACCACCACCACCACCACCATCACCACCACCACCATCACCACCACCACCATCACACCATCACCACCATCACCATCACCACCATCACCACCATCATCACTGTCACCATCACCACCACCATCACCACCATCACCACCACCACAATCACCATCACCATCACCACCATCACCATCACACCACCACCACCACCATCACCATCACACCACCACCACCACCATCACCACCACCACCACCACCACCACCATCACCACCACCATCACCACCACCACCACCATCACCACCACCACCACCACACCACCATCACCACCACCATCACACCATCACCACCATCACCACCATCACCATCACCACCATCACTACCATCACCACCACCACCACCATCACCACCATCACCACCATCACACCATCACCACCATCACCACCACCACCACTATCACCACCACCATCACCATCACCATCACCACCACCATCACCAACACCATCATCACCACCACCACCACCATCACCACCATCACCACCACCACCACCACCATCACCACCACCACCATCACCATCACCACCATCACCACCATCATCACTGTCACCATCACCACCACCATCACCACCACAATCACCATCACCACCATCACCAACATCACCACCATCATCACTGTCACCATCACCACCACCATCACCATCATCACCACCACCACCACCACCATCACCATCACCACCATCACCACCATCATCACTGTCACCATCACCACCACCATCACCACCATCACCACCACCACCACCATCACCACCATCACCACCATCACCAACATCACCAACATCACCACCACCACCATAATCACCACCACCATCACCATCACCATCACCACCACCATCACCACCATCACCATCACCACCACCACCATCACCACCATCACCACCATCACCACGACCGTCACCACCATCATCACTGTCACCATCACCACCATCACCATCACACCACCATCACCACCATCACCACCACCACCATCACCACCACCACCACCATCACCATCACCACCATCACCACCACCACCATCACACCATCACCACCATCACCACCATCATCACTGTCACCATCACCACCACCATCACCACCATCACCGCCACCACCGCCACCATCACCACCATCACCAACATCACCACCACCACCATAATCACCACCACCATCACCACCACCACCACCATCACCAACATCACCACCACCACCATAATCACCACCACCATCACCACCATCACCAACATCACCACCACCACCATAATCACCACCACCATCACCATCACCATCACCACCACCATCACCACCATCACCACCATCACCATCACCACCACCACCATCACCACCATCACCACCATCACCACGGCCGTCACCACCATCATCACTGTCACCATCACCACCATCATCAGTCACCATCACCACCATCACCATCACACCACCATCACCACCATCACCACCATCACCACCACCACCATCACCACCATCACCACCATCACCACCACCACCATCACACCATCACCACCATCACCATCACCACCATCACCACCATCATCACTGTCACCATCACCACCACCATCACCACCATCACCACCACCACAATCACCATCACCATCACCATCACCACCATCACCACCATCATCACTGTCACCATCACCACCATCATCATCACACCATCACCATCACCACCACCACCACCACCACCACCACCATCACCACCATCACCACCATCACCATGTTATCAAGAGTTGACACTTATCTGGAACTTTCCACATTCTCAGCTCTGAGCTGCATGCACTGAACATATCGTTCCTTCTAACTTTAGCTCCTTAATTTCTAGTGAGGATAAACTTTTTACATCACTGCCCACTGTAATTCTTCATTATAAAATTCCCTGTGAATACTTTCTTCCTGTTTCCTCTTGTACATCTGTCACTTCATTATTGGTTTGTAAACACTTGTTATATAACAAGGATATTAAACATTTTTATTACAAAACTGCTTCCCCCCAGTTCGTGGTCTAACATTTGTTTGGTTTTGCTTAGGGTCTTTTTTGACACAGAGAATTTCATTATTTTGTGGTCCTCAGACGTGTCAGTCCTTAGTTTATGGACTTTGCCTTCACGCACACTCTCAGAAAGTACTTGCACACCGTGACCTCGGATAAATATTCATGCATTTTTCTTAAACTCTTTCTAGAGCTTCAAACTTCACATTTAAATATTTTATCAATCTGAAATTTTTTGTGCTGTAAAGATCTAACTTTTTTCCCCTTCATGATCAGCAAATTGACTTGGAATTCTTCACCTTTTCCCCACGGATTTGGAATGCATGGATATGAATCTTGGATGAAATTCATACTTATGAATGCCTGCTTCAGCTCTGTTCCATGGTTCCATTGATTTATCTGTCTAGTTCTGCAATTACAGCTGACTGTTTAAATAGCTACAAAGCTAAGTTGGTCACGACTCTTCCTTATCCTGGAATGCAAGCACCTCCACGTCCTTCTTTTTTTCTTTTTTTTTTTTTCCCCCAAAATGTTCTTGACAATTCTCAAGCCTGAATGAATTTTGGATGTTTTTATCCAAAGTTCCATGTGTGCCTTCAGTTTGGATCTCATAAAACTACTAGATACCATAGAAAGAATGGACAACTCTAGCTTGTTTTTATAACATTTTAATTCAATAGCATGTTTTTCCATTTTTCAATCCTTAACTGGGTTTTGTTCCATCCACTTCTTCATGTTTCATAAGAAATTCATGTCAAGGGGGTTTTGTTTTTGTTGCCTGACTTATAAAGTCATGATATCACTGGTGTGCTGAAAAACTATAATTTTCATTATGATCTTATGTTAACCAAACTTTGTATTTGTGAACTCACTTAGCAGTGTAGTGACTGTAGTTTTTCTGTTCTGGTCAGTTCTTTCACATGTAAATGACAGTAACTGAGTTATCTACTTTCAAGTAGTCATTCCTTTTGTTATTATTTTACTCAGTTTACCACCATTTCAAAATCATGTCAACTTCTGCATGCAGATCCAAAGGAAATGAAAGGAGCACACCAAACAGACACCTGTGTGTCCATGTTGACTTCAGCACTCTTCACAATAGCTAAGGCGTGGAGTCAGTCTAGGCACCCATCAGCTGATGAATGGGTAGAGATAATGTGTGTAGACATAATGGAGTATTACTCAGCCATATAGAAGAATGGGATCCTGTCATGTGCAGCAAAGTAGATGGAACTAGAGGACATCATGTGACCTGAAATAAGCCAGACACAGAAAGACAAGTTCCCCATGGTCTCTCACATGTGGAAGATAAAAAATGTTGAACTCAACACAGAACAGGGATTGCTAGAGAGTAGTCAGGGTAGAAAAAAAGCAAGGTTGGATCTGATCAGTGTACACTGTCTGCATTTTTGGAAAAATCATGCTGAACCCCACTAAAATGGACAATTATACTTGGTAGTAGTTTTTAAAGTGTGAGAACATGGCAGAAATTGTGGGAATCCTTATTTAAATAAAGGGCCTCTCATTTTTCATTCACGATTATGATTGAGCTGTGATTTGGGAGTTAAAATCTCTTTGTTAATAAAGTAGATATAATTCTTATCGTATTAATACATGAACACGTTTCCTAATATTAAATTATCCTTGAATTACTCAAGGAAAAAACTTAGAGGACATCATTCTTATTGTACTCTCATCATATTTTAGTTAATATTTTCACATTTTGTCCAAAAATCAAGTTTCCTGTTTGTGAACGATCATGGTCCAGCTGTGACCGTAGGATTGTCACCTCATAAAAGAAATTAAGTAATGTTTTTAGAGGTAACTAGGCTCTGAAAATGTTTATATTTTCTAAAATATGTTTCTCATAAAAGCATCTTGGGTTTTCTTTTTTCTGTTGGAAGGTAAACTGTTGGTGACTGGAAGCAGTCCTTGTCTTAATTATTTATTTGTTCAAAATTCTATAGTCTTGGGTGATTTTCATGTGATAAGATTTTTTCCTTTTAAAAACCAGCCAATTATGTATATATTCTCTAATTTATTTATTATACATATAACAGTTTTTAAATTATAGCTGTACTTATTTTTTTCTCTTTTCCAATTTTTTGTGTTGGTATTGGGATTTGAACTCAGGGCCTCACATTTGCCAGACAGGCACTCTACTATTTGAATCACTCCACCAGCCCTTTTTTTTTCAATTTCTGGAAAGGATTTTAATCTCCATTTTCTTGCTAAACACAAAAGAAATTTACCCATAGTTTTAAAGATGCTGAACTGAGATGTGCTTATTAATCCCGCAACCTGTTTGGGTTTTGCTCTGGAAAGTCATGTCTTTATAGAGTGATGTTGGTAACAGCAACTTGTAGCCTATTTACAGTCTTTGTTTTTCTAGGCATAAATTTTAAATATAATATGCTGAAACAAATACACACAGGTGTCAAACAGCAAATGTTTTCAATTCAATGTATTGCAAATTCTATGTATTCAGTCATACATAGAATCATAGAATGAATCACAGAATAAAAATACTAACATTTTCATTCTAATTATTCCCTTAATTAGATTTGTGATTCTTTTCCTAATATCCTTCACCTACCACTTAGCTCCTTTATATTTACGCTTTCAGATTTAAGGATGACTATTTAATAGACTATGAACATTTCTGTTTTCAGCCTGGACAGCACCCTAGAGTTTAGCTTCTCAGTTGTTCATTGATAATTGTCTATTTTCTTTTCATTATCATTGTGACACATATTCTTAAAAAATTTTAAACATTAAAAAGTTACATCACAACTCTCTCATATGTTAATCACTTATTTTCTTAAATAAAGGTAAGAAATATAGATTGTAAACAAATTCGGTGTGGAAAAAGACATCGAATTAAAATTAACTGATCAGGAAATGATAATTTCAACTACATAAAAGTTAAAAATGTCTGTGCTACAAGTAACACCTTGAAGTAAGTTGTAAAAATGTCAAATGAGGACGATTTTTACAGCAAATGTCCATGTTTTCTCTTATCATTCAAAGAGAAAAAATTACTACAGGGAGTAGAGGCTATGGGAGACCGTCAGTCAGCCTGCAGAGTTTCACACGCTTTCAAACGTTCAGTTACCCAAAGTCGGAGGAAGAGACACAGAAGGAGGCTGAACACATTCAATTAGGTCACTGTCTTTTTTCTTAACTGGTTAAAAAGCTCTTTATAGTAAGATCATTCATGTTTCTTTCTTTGCTTTTTTTTGTGTGTGTGTGTGTGGTACTGGGGTTTGAACTCAGGGCCTTCGCCTTGAGCCACTCCACCAGCCTTTTTTTGTATTGGGTTTTTCAAGATAGAGTCTCATGAACTATTTGTCGAGGCTGGCTTCGAACCCGTGATCCTCCTGATCTCAGCTTCCTGTGTAGCTGGGATTACAGACGTGAGCCTCAGAGCCCGGCTGCTCTGAATTTTTTTTTAACGATTTGCCATTCATTTTTACATTTTAAGTACAATTTACTGTATATTTCTAAAATGTGTGCATCTATGTGCTAAATATTTGCATAAAAGCAATGATTTAGCTCAGTGGAGTTTTTGCTTAATTCTTACAAAGACACTCTCAAATTCCCGTGCTTTCTTGAAAGTTCTGTATGTTCATTAACCTGGCACAGCTTATCAGTTTTCCTATTGTAAAATCAGCCATGGTTTATTTCAAATTTGAAAATCCATTCTGTAATTTCTACAACATGGACTTTTACGCACCCAAGTTTCACCTTGCAACTGTACACACTCGTGTTGGTTGGAAGGACATGTTCTGCTCGGGCCTATTTCCTTAAAAACCAGCTCACAGCTCCCTCCACTTGTACCATGCTTTGTTCAAGGGTTCAATTCCTGGACTCAAAGGTGCTGCGTCTCAGAAATGTGAAATTTCCAGAATGACCTCAAATAAAATGCATGTGCATTGACAAAAACAGGTCCTGCATGGGGGTTGGCACTAGTGGGAGAAGAAGGATATAAGGAAAGGGTGTAGGAGGGTGAATATGGTGGAATATTATGCACTCAAGTATGAAAATGGAAAAATTAGACCTGTTGAAACTATTCCAGGAATGGAGGGGGAGAAAAAGGAGATTGATGGAGGGGTGAATTCAACTATGATATATTGCAAGAACTTTGATAAATGTCACAATGCACCCCCAGTACATTTAAAAATATGCAAAAAATGAAATGTATATAGTAACAAAATGTGTGAAAATGCACTACCTTTCATTTCTGTTTGAGTACTGGATATGGAAGCTGCCCAGGGCGCATCTACCACTGAGCTACATCCCAGCCCATGCTCATTTTCCCATCTGCTGAAGTTGCTTCGTGTGCACCTGCCTCGCCACGGGGACACCTGTGCAGCCATGTTGGAATCCGTCCAGGGGCCCATTGGTGGACCAATGGATAAGGAAAATGGGGCCCCTGTGTGCAATGGAATGTTATTCAGCCATAAAAAGGGGGAGAATCCCATCGTGTGCGGGAAGATGGACCACCAGGTTAAGTGAAAAAAGTCAGACACAGGCAAATATCATGTTTTCTCTCATATGTGGAATCCAGGGGAAAAAAAAACAACACGAAACCAGAAGGGAGATTATTTGGGAAGAGGGAAGAAGGAGGAGGTGAGGATGATCAAACACATCGTGTACGCATAAGAAAATGTCACAATGAAACCCATTATTTTATGAAATTAACATGCAGCAATAACAGAAGAAAGTTTATGCCTGCTTTAGCTAATTAAGTCAACATTCGTGCTCAGTTTCATTGACCTCATTTTGTGCTGATGGAGACAGTATCAAACCATACAGGACTCTTTGTTCAAAATTCTGGCTCTCTTCTTCCATATTGATTTAACCAGATAAACTTGGTCTTGCTCTGTAGCACAGGCTGGCCTTGAACTTAAGATCCATCAGTTTTCACCTCCTGAGTGCTAGGATTACAGGCATGCACCACTGTGCCCAGCTTGCATGAGGATTTGACTGGCGTTGGCTTAACGTTGGCAGTGATCTGGGAGCAGCCTTGCCTGCACTCTTTCACAGTTTGGCATCTCCATGCTCTTCAAAGCATGGCTGGTTTTTCTCTGTGGCCTTTGAACCTGACATCAGGTGATCACCTGTTGGCTTTCCTATGGTATGTTGCTTCTTGCCAGCTGGGATATGTGCTCCACTCTCTTCTGTTCTTTGTTTCTGGAACCGACAGGAAGGAGGTTCTCAACAAATTTCCCATCACATCCTCATGGTTCAGTTTTTGAGTGACTCTCTCAGGTGTCAGACACTTAACCCTATTACTCAGAAATTCTTCTCCCGCCATTTTCCTCTGTCATGGGCTTGGCTCACAGTCCCAGGACCACATTAAAACACAAGGATGGAGCACATCTGTATGGTGTCACTGAGTTCAAAGACTTGGTTTTAGTGTCATCTTTGGTGCTGTCATTTGAGAGAGACATATTTGTTCGTCGTCTTAGGGAAGGGTACTCCTGTGTCTGTGTCACTGAGAAAAATCAGCACGGGCTTCCTAAATTTGCTTGTTGTTAAATAATCGTGACTCGTTTTATGATAAATGCTTTGGTTGATTTGCTGTTGTGGCTACTGCTTTAGAAAGATACATTTACCACCGTTGTTGCCACTCGGATCTGGAATGTCCCCCAGGAATGTCATGTACTGAAGGCTTGGTCCCCAACTGGTGAGGCCATTGGGGACAAGGGAACCCAGAGGAGGTGGGGCCTTGGAAGAAGTGGGTGGCAGGGGGGTGTCCTGAAGGGGTATCTTGTCCCTCCATCCTTTCCTTTCTTCTCTCTCTCTTTCTGTATCATTTTCTCTCTATATATCTCTCTCTGTCTTCCTCTGTCTCTGAATCTCTCTCTCTCTGTTTTCTCTCTGTGTGTGTCTGTCTCTTTCTCTTTGTTTTTCTATCTCTCTGTTTGTCTTTCTCTCTCGGTCTCTATCTCTCCCATTCTCTCTTCCTCTCTTTTTTTTCTCTCTCTCTCTTCTCTGTCATTTCTCTCTCCCTCTCTATCTCTCTGTCTCTGTCTCTCTTGGTTTCTCTCCATCTCCTCTGTCTCTCTGTCTCTGCTCTGTTTCTCTCTCTCTCTGTGTGTCTCTCTCCCCCCTGTTCTTTCTCTGTTTCTCTCTTCCTCTTTCTCCATCTCTCTATTCGTCTCTCTCTTTTCTCCCCTCCCCTCTCACTCTCTCCCTGAGCTGCCATGAGACAAGAAGACTCCTGTGCCACAGCTCTCTTCACCATAGACCCATGCTTCATGGCAGACCCAAAGTGATGCATGCAGCCATTCACAGACTGAAACCATGAGCCAGAATCAACCTTTCCTCCTTTACGTCGTCTGTCTCAGTTATTTTGTCACAGCAACAAAAGCTGAGAATAGTTTGATTTCCCAGATGTTCCTTGAAAGTCTGAGGAACTGGATCTCCAAGGTCCCCAGAAAGCTTGTGTGTTGGAGGCTTGGTCCCAGCCGAGGGCCCTACTGGGAGCTTGTGAAATCATTACACGATGGCAGGATGGGCTGGAGGAAGCAGGTCCCTGGAGGTGAGCCCTCAGTGAGACCCCAAACCCTTCCTCCCACTCATTCTGTCTCCTGGCTGCCATGAGGTGAGCACCATTGCTCTACCATGAAGCTCTGCTCTCTCCACACGCCAAGAAACAATGGAGCCAAGTGACTGTGGAGTAAAACTCTGTGACCAGGAGCCAAAGCAAACATGTCCTCCTTTGAAGAGTTAATCTTGGACAACTTGTCACAGCAACTGCAAGTCAGCCAACACAGAGGATTTCAAAGAAAACCCTGGCCTACAACTGTTTGAGAGTGGCTGTGTGTGCATTCTTCTACTCATACCACAATTGTCTATTTAGCTTTTTCTCCTTCCTTTAATCAAGATTAATCTACATTTTTCCTATAAATTACCCATTTCATCCATGTAATCAACATGTTTACATCAGAATCTTACAAAGTGGTCCATTCTTTCAATCCTGTTTGTGGTTCTTTTTCTTACTAATAGTTCACTTTAATGTGTTTTTACTTAACCAGGCTTTCTAGAAGCTTACCTATTTTTTATATTCTAATTCAGCTCTTCATTTTATTTTACTCTTCAATTGTTTTTCTGGTTCCTGCTTCATCAAATTTCATCTTTTATCCTGATTAATACCCTCTTCTGTTTGGCTTGGGTTTAATTTGTTGTTATTAGTTAACTTTTTGAGTAGAATCTAAAATGTATTTACGGTCTCTTTACTTTTGTTTGATTCTTAAAGGATAAATAATAGTAATTTTAGAGTTAGAGGTATAGCTCAGGGATAGAGCACTTGCCTAGCATGCATGAGGTCCTAAGTTCAAGCCCCAGGCCTCGAAAAACAAGAAAACAAAAAAGAATTTGAATTGGACTTTCTTGTCAATACTGAACTAAGAGAAAGACGCAATTGCAACTATGATCTTATTTTCAATCCATGAGTTTGGTTTTGAAGACAAGCTACTTATTCTTCATTAATTACTTTCCCATTCTATATGTTTATAACAACAAAATGGCAGGTTCTCTCTAGTGGTACGTAAGACTAGTCTTAAATTGCTCAAAGAATGGCAGTTGTCCCAAATTTACTTTTTGGATCCATTGATATTTCAGTGGCCTCAGGTGTGTTCAATGAGAAGGGTTTTGAGATCCTTGAAGAAGTCTAGTGCTGCCATGGGTCATGGTTTGAGTCTTGCATGTTCTCCCCAAAAAGCTCAAGTGCTTGGTCCCAACCTGTGGTACTATTGGGAGGTTTGGTGGGACCCTTAGGAGGTGGGGTTTAGTGGAAGGAAGTTATATCATTGGGGGTGTGGCCTTTAGAGCACACCCCTTCCTGTCTCTCTTTACTTCCTGACAGCCATGAGGAGAACAGGCCTCCTCTACCATGTGCCCCCGTCATGATGCACTGTGTGGCCATAGGGCAAAGCCAGAAAGCCAAGCAACCATGGACTGAAACCATGAATTGACATTGCTTATCTCAGGTATTTTGTCACAGTAGTAGAAAGGTGACTAACACAGCCTCTGGACACATCCCCACCGTGTTGACTTCACCACCTTGCCCAAGCTGCTGCCTTGGCTCACGTAGGACAAGAGGCTCTGTGTCCTCTTGTTCTAATGGAAGACTGACTAACAGAGCACAGGTCCCAAAGTTCAGACTCCTCTGGTTTGCTTGGTGAGTCAAGAGCTGAGAGCTATGACTTGGGCCCTATCATTCCCATGTGGTAATATCTTGCAACCCAGTTAGATTATAATTCTAGTGATGGCTACATTTTAGCATTAATTAAAACCCTTAAACCTGAAATTGTCAATTGTCAGTTTGCGATATGAAGTAAGATTTTTGACCGTGTCCCCTAAAGACTCACCATACTGTCATCATCACTGACCTGCCTTCATCACAGATTTTTCTCCAAGTCTGGATGCTCTGATGTTTTTATCCCCACGATGGTGACAATGTTCTAGTTGCTTCTATAGGGTGAAGCTGTTCTCCCTGTAACAGGAAAATTCAGATGCTGTTTTTCATATTAATTATCAGAGCTTGGTGGCTTGGTTCTCTGGTCATTTCTTGAACAGCTCCATGTTCAGGTTGACTCAACATAAGAGGCAGATGGTTGACATGCCATCAGAGTCCGCCTTTATTTGAGATTTGTTCCCACAGATTTTTCACAGAAGGACAAGATTGAATATAGTTTTCCCTTCAAAAACCTTGACCTGCTTCCTCAGATGTCCTGGGATCTAATGTTGCCGAAGAAATCCCAATAAGCCCAAATTGTTAGCTTTTTTCTGATTTTCTTTTCTTCCCTGGCTGGTGGTAAGATTCATCCTTGGATTTTCTCATTTCACCATGCATTTTTGCATATCTTCTCTGACACACAGTAAGCTCAGTCATCTTCATCAATTTAGTTCTTCCTTAATTTGGGGATTATTTTTGTTGTATCATGACCTGTCATGTTGATTTCCATTTATTTATATTCTCTAGATCACACAGCCTTTCCCCTTTCCTCTGCATCTTCCAAAATTATCTGTAGCCAGTCCATCCTCCCAGTGCTCTTACAATGCAGGTTTCTACAATGTTAACTCTGCTCTGCTTCTTCAGAAGCAAATACAGAAATATTTCTTCTACAGAAATAATACTACAGCAACAGAGTTGTTTTCCACCCAATGTCATTCCCTTAACCTGCTTAATGACTTTTATTCTTGGTCTATCCTCGATCAAGCTCTGGCATGCAAACCAATGAATAATGCTGGATAAAAATCCCAAAATGTCACGAACATATGCACCCTTGGCTTCCTGACTCTCTTCCTCACCTTTGATCATTCTGTGAAGGTTGGTGTTTTGTTTTTGGTTTTTTTTAATTGGCTTCCATTTGAGCTTTAAATGGTAGCTCCTGAAGGCTCACTTTGAAAAGCTGGGATATCTGTCCTTCACTCTTCCTTCCATATCGTCCCTTCCCACCTACACACACCACCATCACAGCCCACTTCAGCCAGCTCCTTACAGCTTCCATAACCAAGGTAGTTGATGTTTCATCTTTGACTTTCATCCTATATTCGGTCACGTCTTCCATCCCTTGTTCCTACGGTGATTCAACCTGAACGTCACTAAGCAACATTTTTAAAGCACAATCATCCAGTGTTGGCCAAAGACTGCACTAGAATTCGACTTCCTTCTCAGAAGGTCAAAGTCACAGGCACTGAATCATTCAGAGACGAGTATTCATTCACAGCTCGAAGTCAAAGGGAGTCTCCTTTACTTACAGTAATTGTTCAAAATAATGCAGCAATTACGTTGACTTCATGTTCAATATATGACATTCTTGCAATGGTTTTTTGTTTTAGTTGTTTTAATTAAGCCTTCTTTTTCTCCTGGAGTTTATAATTGCATTCATTTTCTTTTGTGAGTACCTTTTGTCTTTATCACGCTTATTTTTAGAGACTTCTCGGTCAGACTCTTCATTCTATGATATTCTGATGCTTCCGTTCTAGCTTTCTTCTCCATCCCCATATTTCACCACTGCTGGCCTGGACAGATGGCTGTCATCCCAGGTCTCAGGTCAGCACGTCTTCCTCGTCCTTAGGTCTACACCTTGCTTCTCATGATTTGGGTCTATGTTCAGAGAAAACACATCCAGATACATTTGTTTTCGGTGGTACTGGAAATTGAACTCAGGACCTTGTACTAGTGCTCTACCACCAGAGCCATGACCCAGCCTTTTTTTCCTTTACTCTGTTTTTCAGGTAGGGTCTCACACTTTTGCTCAAGCCAGGCTTGGACTGCCATCCTCCTACCTCCACCTCACAAGTAGCTGGGATTGCAGGAAGTACCACCACGCTCAGGGCTGGTTACATTTTTTAAAGTAAGAATTGCTTAAGTGTCACAACACTGCGAGAAAAGAAAATGACAGGCCAGTTTTCCTCAAAATGTGACAAATGCTTTCAGAAAGAGAATATACATATGTCAATATTTATACAGAATGCAAAATGGTCAAGTGACATTCCTCTTAAAAGGCAAGATGAGTTAAGTTTTTTAAATCAAACAATTAAATTCACAGTATTAAACTAAATAATAAGTTTCATGGTAATCTCAGTAGATGCAAAATATGACAAATTCTAATGCCTGTTCATGGGACAAAAAAAACAAAACAAAACAATTTCCCTCTCCAAAAGAGGACAGATAGGAACTTCATCAGATTCTTGGTGATGTCAACTTTAATATTTTAACACCAAACGTTTTTCTGCTAAGACAAATTAAAAGGCAAGGTCATCAAATATCACCATATTTATTTAGCACTGGTCACAGCCAGAGAGAACCAGCATAAAAAAGGGAAAAAATGTCACATCTATAGGAAGGGAAGAAGTATAACTGTTTGCACATGATAAGATCATCCATGGAGACATTCTAAGAAATCTACTTTTAAAAAACATGATAAAAGTAATAGATGGACTTGACACGCAAGTTCAATTTATAAACATCAATTTAGGTTGGGTGTGGTGTGTCCTGCCTGTAATCCCAACTACTCAGGAGGCAGAGGAAAGAGGGTTCGGAAATTCAAGGAAAGTCTATGCGAAGTTAGTGAGACCCTATCTCAAAAACAAAATGAAAAAAAAGAATAAAAAAGCTGTGTCGTGCAGAGGGTAAGTGTCGGATAGAGCAGAAACCTACCACTCAACAGAAAGGAAGACTTTAGAGTTCTCTAACACACACAAACACACCCAGTTGGTCTTTGACAAAAAAAAGTCAAAGAAAAGCCAGTGGGGAAACAATGGCCTTGTTAACAAATACCACTGGGAAAAATTCAACCTGCATAAAGAAAACAGAAAAGGAAGCTTGGCTTCACATCACACTCAGCCTTCACTCATAATCAATTCTAGCCAGGCATGGTGGCTCCTGCCTGTAATCTTAGCTACTTGGGATGCTGAGATAAGGAAGATCATGGTTCCTGGCCAGCCCTAGCAAGGAGTTCAAGAGACCCCATCTGAACCAACAACTGGACAGGGTGGTGGGCATCAGTCACTCCAGTGACTCCTTAAAAGAGGAGGATAGTGGTCCAGGCAAAAAGTGAGACCCCCATCTCCAAAATAGCCAGTGGAAAAAGAGCTGGTGGAGTGGCTCAAGCAATAGAGCACCTGCCTCGGACCCACAAAGCCCTGAGTTCAAACCCCAGGACTGCCACAAAAAAAAAAAACTGAATTAGACCTAGAGATTAGAACTAATTCTATATATTCAGAGTAAAACAGAAAAATAAAGTTACTGTGATCTTAGGTTATGCAAAGACTTCTTAAACATGCAGAGAGGAAAACCCAGAAAAAAAGATAAATTACATTTCATTATAATTAAGAAATTTTGTACTTCAAAAGACACCATTATTTATAAAATAGTATCTGAGAAAGATCCTATATGCAGAATGGAGAAAGAATCCCAGAGTGGTATAAATAATAAAAATGAGCAACGCTTTGGATAGCCACTGTCACAAAAGGAGACACACTGATGACAGGCAAACACTAGAAGAGATAGTTGATATCATTTGTCACTTGACAAATTCGAATTAAGACTACAGTGGAGCCAGGCATGGTGGCTCAATCCTATAATCCCAGCTTGTCAGGAGGTAGAAATCACGAGGATCGAGGTCCAACACCAGCCCAGGGAAGTAGTTCACAAGACTGTCTCTCAAAAATATCCAACATAAAAACAGGGCTGGTGGAGTGGCTCAAGTGGTAGAGTGCCTGCCTAGCAAGCGTGAGGTCCTGAGTTCAAACCCCAGTACCGCCCCCCCACCTCAAAAAAGAAAGAGAATTAAAAAAAAAAACCTGCAGTGGTATGTCATTGCATACCTATTAAGATGGCTTTTTAAAATGCCAAGATCTACTAAAAACGGAACTTCCTGATAGGGATACAGAATAGCACCAACACTTTGGATGGTGTCTTATAAGCAGATATGTAATGCAGCCATTCATTCATACAAAGACTGGAAGACAACTGATCAGAGCAGCTTTGTTCATAATATTCAAAAAGTAGAAACAAATGTCACTCTTCTGGTGAGTACAAAAACATATTTTTGTACATTCTTACTACATAGTAGTGAAAAAAAGAAACGAGAGGCCAGGCGTGGTGGTATACTGCTATAATCTCAGCTACTCAGGAAAATGGAGCCAGGAGGATCACAGTTTCAGGACATCCTGGGCAAAAGCATGAGGTCCTAGATGAAAAACACACCAAAAAAACAAAGCAAAAAAACAGCACTGGGGCTGTGGCACAGGTGGGAGAGCACCTGCCTAGCAAGCATGAGGCCCTGAGTTCAATCCATCCCCCGGACTGCCAAAAATAAATAAACACGAAACAGTCTGGAGGAATCCCACAAGCATTGTGCCAAAGGAAAGAAGGCACAAAAGAGTCCATGTCACATGACTCCATCAGTATGAAAATCGGGAAAAGAAAAAGGAGCGGAGAGCAGAGGTGTGACAAAAGGGGACAAGAGAGAGCTTTTCTGAGCTGGTCCTGTCCTGTAACATGAGTGAGCATGTGTCAAAACTCATCAACTTGAGATCAAATGCAGAAATTTTGATCAGAGGTAAATTTTACTTTAATAAAGCTGTTTTTTTTTTTGAGGGGAGCGGCACTGGGGCTTGAACACAGGGCTTCACGCTTGCTAGACAGGTGCTCTACCACTTGAGCCACTCCGCCAGCCCTGTTTTTGTGATGGATTCTTTCAAGATAGGGTCTTAAGGACTATTTGCCTGGGCTGGCTTCGAACCACAATCCTCCCGATCTCTGCCTCCAAAGTAGCTAGGCTGACAGGCAGGAGCCACTGGTCCTGGCTTTCTTTCTTTAATTTTTTTGTGATAATGGTTCCGAGTTCTGGTCTGGGCACCTATTCCCAGGGCCTGGAACTTCCCAGCTGGAGTGTCTTCCTCATTACTGATCTGAGAACTCCAAGTTCATAACAAGACTACTGTCCTGTGGGGGGCGCTTCTCCTGTTCTTTCCTGGCCATGTGTTTTTCTGTCTTTGCATCCTGTTTTCTGCCTCCTGTCCTCCCAATAACAGTCTTGGAGGGTGAGCCTTCATTTCTCTTCTCTCTCATCGTGTGCTCTCTCCTCTTTCTGGACTTCCTGTTGCTCTTTTTATTGGGGGATCGTGTTTCTAATCTCTTATACATTTCTTGTTTTCTGGGTAATCCTTCTCCCCAGACGTTGAAGATGTAACGTCCTCGTGAATGTCGTGGAATGTGCTGTTAGAATCTGTCTTTTCTATGTTGGTCTTTCTTGTTTAACACACACACTCCCAATGACCCTTGCTTGTCACCCACAAGAAGGAGGGCTAGGCTTTCTCTATAGTTAGTTGAGCAAGCCAAGGTGTCCCTTCCCTCGTTCCTAAGTGAAGACTTCCCGGGAGTTCTTTGAGAGCTTGTTTGGAGGTTCTAGCAGGGGAGCGCAGCTACTCGTGTTCCCTTGACCGAAGAACGGTCCTCCCCTATCGGGGATGGTCGTCCTCTTCGACCGAGCGCGCAGCTTCGGGAGGGACGCACATGGAGCGGTGAGGGAGGAAGGGGACACCCGCCTAGCCAGCCAGATCAGCCGAATCAACCCTGGCGATCAATGGGGTGACGGATGTCGCAGCCAGATCGCCCTCACATCCCGGGGAGTTCTTTGAGAGGCAGTAGATGGCAGGGGAAATTGGGTGACAGGCTTTGAATGAAGAGAAGCTGGCATTGGGTTTGGAGGAGACACTTATGACCTTCCGAAATGCACAGAGCACAGTGAGTCATAGGCAGGACGACAGCATCTCCAGGCGAGACGCCCCATTTGCTTGATTGTGTTTTGGCATCAGCTCCCTCACCTCTCCCCTAGATAGACCCCAGGGTCCTGAACTCAGTTCAACCTTAGAAGTAGGAGAGGGGCTGCTGGCCTCCATATGCCAGGCACCTACTTCTAACTAATATACCTGATTCTGGACCAACTGCACCCCGTCCTCTGGTGACAGGAACCTGAGGCACTGGCCCCATCGCTTCAATCGCCTCCTGATGCATGTCCAAGTCTACACCATCTTGGAACTGTGTCATCCGCCCACCCATCCCTGTCTTCCTGGGTCCAGAATGCTTTCATCCGGTCCTCTCTTCCTGTCCTCTCTTCCTGTCCATTCTACATCCTATAAGAGTTTTGCTTGTTTTTCACTTTTGATTATTTATTTGTACTTCTGTCACCACTGGATCTAAGACATCAGAGGACAAACAACTGGGCATTCCACTCTTTTCAAAGAAATGTGCCCGCAAAGGTCACTGTGATGAAATTAGCCTGTGACCATGCTTTTATTATCTGCATATATCGGTTGTACAAAGAGATTTCACCGCAATACATCCACACATGCACACAATAGACCCCCACCATGTTTAAAGACATTAAAACTAATTGTGTATTCTCCATGAGTTCTACACATTTGTCAAGTCAATTGAGATTAATTTAATGACAAAGGTGAATTACATAATTAATTTTTATATCCTTATTCACTTCTTGATTTGTCAAAGACTGAGCAGCTTTGTTAAATCTTTCACTATAACTTTAGTTTTACAGTGATGACTTTAAAATTTGCTTTATAGATTCAGATGCTGATGTTTGGGGCATAGAAGTTCCTGATGACTCTCACTTCATACTCAAGTGGATTTTTTTTTTTTTTGGCTGCACTGGGGTTTGAACTCAGGGCCTCACGCCTGCTAAGCATGTGTTCTACCACTTGAGTCACTCTGCCAGCCCTGTCTTGTGTTGGATGTTTTCAATATAGGGTCTTGCAAACCATTTTGCCTGGAGCTGGCTTTGAACCTTGATCCGCCTGAGTGGTTAGGATTGTAGGTGTGACCACCGGTGCCCAGCTTCAAGTGGATCTTTCATAAAGGTAAAGAACTACAGTCCATTAAATTCTTTTAGCTGACATCTTACTTTTTCTGATATTACTATCAGAAACAACACTACTGTTGTCAGAGGAGCCTTCTTTTGGCTTGTGCATTCTTAGCTGATCCCCTGACTCTTATCTTTTTGGACAACTTGCTTTAGTGGTTTCTCTAAGCAGTAAAAACCTCTATTTCAATTCTTTTCTTGATCCATAAATGAGTTTGATCATCAATTTAGCAAATATTTGTTGAGGAACTACTATGTGTGCAATCCCATATTCAGAGGTGAAAAAGAACAAATTCAACCCAAGACACCTAATTGATTTTTGCACCTTATTTTCTTTAGCTACAGGAGTTTTATGCTTTTTAAGTTTATTTGGGGGTTAAAAAATGAAGTAAAAGAAAGATAAGGATTCAATAAATATTCAAAAAACTTCCTGGCAAACTAAATGTAGATTTTCATTAACCTGATAAATCATACGGATTTTAAAACAAGCCTATAACTAATAGACACTTGGGAAGACTGAGAACTTTTCCTTTTGACATCACAAATGAGAAAAAGATGTCCAATTTTATTACTTCTGCTTGACATATTACTAGAGGATCTAGCCAATGAAATGAAGCAAGAAAAATGAAAATGGTTGCACAAATGAGGAAAGAAAACAATGCTGTTATTTACAGACAAAGTTCTTGTGTCCAAAGAAAATCTGAAAGAATTTTTTTAAGAAAGAGCTGGTTGCTGGTGGCTCAGTTGTAATCCTAGCTACTTGGGAGGCTGAGTCAAGAGGATCACAGTTTGGGACCAGCCTGGAAAGACAATTCTTAAGACTCCCAACTCCAAAAATAACCAGAGCAAAATTGACTGGAGATAGGGCTCAAGCAGTAGAGCACTTGCTTAGCAAGCACAAAACCCTGAGTTCAAACCCCAGTCCCACAAAAAAAAAGAAAGGAAGGAAGGGAGGGAGAGAGGGAGGGAGGAAGGAAGGATGGGAGGGAGGGAGGGAGGATGGGAGGGAGAAAGGGGGAGGGAAAGAAGGAAGGAAGGAAGGGAGGGAGGAAGGAAGGAAGGAAGGAAGAAGCTAAGTGCTAGATATCTGTGATTGTGTTTGTGTGTATATAAAATACATAAATACCAATCTTAGTTCCATATTCCAACAACAAACAAATAGAAAATAAAGTGTTAAAATCACTAAGATTTACATTAGTATCAAAGTACAACAAATATCAAGAAAGAAATCTGAGACCGCATGAGATCTCTACACTGAAAATTGTAACAGAGAATTGAGAAAAAACAAAGAAAATCTAAAATAAATGGAAGATTTCTTTGTAAAGACACCCATCTTCCTGAATTGATTCATCCCCCTAATATATTTGCTATAATTTCAATCAAAATCCAAGTAAGGTTGTATTTGTTCATGTGAAAAGTTATAAGGTAATTCTTAAGTTTTAGTGAAAATTCACAGGGCTTACAACAGCCAATAAAACCATAAGGAAGAAAAGAATTGCAAAGAATTCAGGCTTCCAGATACGAAAACTTTTCATGAAGCCATAATGAGCAGAGCAGTGAGCTATTGGTGTGAGGATAGACCAAGCTCAAAGGAAGAGAAGAAAGAATCCAGAAACGCACCCTGCAAATATTCAATCCCCTGCTTTATGAAAAGCTCACTCTGTATGGAATGGTGCTAAGTCAACTGAATATCCAGATGAAGAAGAATCTTATCTTGACCCATCTGTCACACCACACGTGAAACTCAATTACAGATGGAACTAGAGCTCTGGATGTGAAATTTTAAACAATAAAACTTGAAGAGAAAAACATTATGTAAATGAGTATGCAAATATTCTTGGGACACACACAAAAAATATAACAAAGCTAACCACAATGTGGTAGAAGAAATACACACACACACACACACACACACATAGACACACAGTCTCCAGCCAAGGTCTATTATCACAATATGTGTGTGGAACTTTTGCTAGTTAATAAGAAAATAATTTTTAAAAAGGAGAAAAGTGGATCTAACAGATGAACAGACACTTCAGAAAAGAATATCCAAATGACTAATTTATTAAAAAATTAAAAGATGTCTTATGCTAGTTATGAAGTGTAATGTAAAACATCACCAAGAATATGTAAATTTAACTACAGTAAAGAATGACTGAAACATAAAAGAAACATGGTACCAGTGTTCGTAGAAAAACCGGACCTCTTGGCAGTACTCTTTGTTTTTTTCTTTTTTCTTTTTTTATTTAATTACTGTTGTACTGGGGGTGCATTGTGACATTTACAGAAGTTCTTACAATGTATCATAGTTGAATTCCCCCCTCTACCATTCTCCTTTATCCCCTCCCCCATTCCTGGAATAGTTTCAGCAGGTCTCATTTTTCCATTTTCATACATGAGTGCGTAATATTCCACCATATTCACTCTCCTTCACCCTTTCCTTGTATCCTCCCCCGGACAGGACCTGTCTTACCTTCTTGGTGATGTAACTATTCTTTGGGAGGCTGGTTGACAGAATGTATAAAATCTGAACATGTGTGTATCTCTGATCCCCTAATTCCACTCCCAAGTACATATTCAACCAAAGTGCACACATATCTTTAATAAAAACATGTGTTAGAGCATCCATGGCCATGACACTCATATTATTCCCAAAGTGGACACTTCCCAAAGGCTACCCACCAGCAATAGCATGGGTAGACAAATGCGTTAGGAGAGCGGACAATCTGCCACCTCTTTCTCTATAAGTCTTAGAAATATGATGTTGTTGGTTGTAATGGCACACATTGGTAATCAACGAGGTAAAGAAGATGAGGCAGAAGGATCACGAGTTCGAGGCCAGCCTGGGCTGCACTTTTATAGATAGATGGATGGATGGATCGATCAATCGATCCATCGATAGATAGATGATAGATAGATAGATAGATAGATTGATATATAATGGAGTATTACTCAGCCATAAGGAAGAATGACACCATGTGCCTTGAAGGTAAATGGATGCAATTGCAGGACATCATGTTAAGTGAGGTAAGCCAGGTTCAGAAAGACAAAGGCCGCCATGTTTTCTCTCATATATGGAAGATAGGTCCAAAGGTAAACATATAGACAAAAACAAGCACGATAACACACAAACTCAGATGTGGAACATGTCTGTAACAGTGGAACTTCTCTGTGGAACTCAAGGAAGGAGGGAAAGGAAGAGAGAATGACAGAGCATCAGTGATATCGTAAAGCATCACATCTGTGCAGGTGGAGGACATAAGGATGTGTACTGAAAGCTGTTGAAAATGGGGGTGGGAGGGAAGGGGGAAGGGAGAGCAATGGAAGGGGTTGAATGTACCAAAGTGAAGTACACCCACAGTGGGGATGCATCGAGAAACCCTTTGAACATTCACTTAGATGTTAATAATAAAGACAGGACTGTGAAATAGGTGGGTAGCGGGGAGTATGAATGAAGGAGATGGAGGTGAGGGAATATGGTGGATGGACTTCATATACTTGTATGAAATAGAACAAAGAAACCTCCTGCAATTGCCTTAAGTGTGGTGAGGAGGGTTTGAGGGGAAGAGACGATGGGGGTGATCTAACCAACGTACAATGAAAGGCTTTCAGAATTGTCAATATGGATCCCCTCTGTACAACGAATATTTCCTAATAAAAAAGAAACATGATGTTGAAGGAGAGAAGCCAGAAGAAAGAAATCCTACCCTATATCACTCAGTGTATGTTAAGCAAAAGTCAGGAAAGTGTTTCCCTTGGACATCAATAACCAGAAGGAAGCGAGAGCTGCTCCCTGGTCCTAGTCATGACTTTGACATTGACCCCAGTGCTGGCCACCCAGCTGTGGGGTCATCCAGATTGCTCTATTTAGACCCTTTTTGTAAAATGAGAATATTAGTATTGCTGTCCAACACCATTTCCAGATGTATTAACAAACTCAGAGCTACTGAGGCTCAAATTATTATTGCCGTTTTAACAGTTGTTAAATTACTTTATGTTTTGCATTCTGTTTGTATTTTGTTTACAGTCATGTTGCCCCAGCTATATAGGATTAAAGATTTAGCTAGATTTTAATTCTTATCTTAGGCTTTTTATAACTCATACCTTCAATCCCTGAATTACAGATTTTGAAACAAATCTTTTTGAGAGATCCTTACAGAAAGATCAACCCCTTTATGGTTTTGCCATATCTGATATGAGTGGTCTCATTTTCCACTGTTATAAACACTTTTATTTCGGATTATGATTTCTGTTTGAGTTTTAATTTGTGGTTCTAGTTTCACTTGCTCTTTTTAAAGCAATTAGCAGTAGGGAAGTTAAAACATTCTCTCTCTGTGTCTACATGGTTGGACCTCAATTTTGAGAAAATGTATTTATTTTTCTATGTCTACCAACATTGAAAATGCACACAACAGCTGTGTGTGTACTTGGCCCTACGTAAAATGATCAATTCTTTGTCCTTTTCCTGTCATATTCTCTCTGTGTCTCCCAATCTTAGTGGATGTACAAAGAATTTAAATATTTCCATTAAATAACTTATTTTCTCCCTTGCTATAAACTTAATAGTCATAGGAAGCACAATCACTCTGAATAAACGCTGTTTTCTGTCTGTGCTCGGTGCCACTTCCTAGGTTCTTCATTATGTAGATGTCCTTCTTCCAGCTGGAGCAATTCTTTGAGCATTTTTTTAATGAATGGCACATGGGTGGTACACTTCCTAAGCGCGTCCATATTTCAAAATCTGCAGGTTGTCCTGGGAAAGACAGTTGAAGAGAATGGTGCAACCGTTTTCACTTAAAAATAGCCCTTTTGTTATTATAAAGGCAGTCAATGCATGCAGAAAATTAGAAAGTACAGATAAGTAAAAGTGAGTAAACAAGAGTCACCCTATTTCTACTACTCAGCATTACCTCTGTTAAAATCCTGAACAATTTCTCTATGCACAGATGTATGTATTTTTACTAAGTTAAGAGCCTACCGTACCTACTGTCTTCAGGCACCTTTTTATTGAAAAAATAAATGTTCACCTGTCAATGGTATTAAACTGTAACCAAACTGTACTGATTCCCTAATTGTCCTATATAGAGGATTTGCTCGAAATAGGAGAAATCCAAGCGACTATGTCATTCTTCCTGGTGTAGATTAGAACAGGTGCTTTTTCATGGTGGGCGTGGGATAGACAGGGTCAAAGCTTTCTGGAGCTGTCCAGTTGCCTCTCTCTGTATCCTTGCAGGTTTAGTCTCCCTCATCCAAAATGCCTGTCACCAGAAGTGTCCCAGATTTTGATTTATTTTTCAATGATAAAATAATTTGCACTCACAGCATGAGCTGTCTTAAGGGACAAGACCTCAATGTAAGCCCCACTTCATTTGTTTTTCTTATACACTTCTAAGCACAGCCTGAATGGATTGAATACAGTATCATTTGCACTCTGGTGACCATGTGTCACCTGAGCTCAGGTGTGGGATTTTCCACTTGTAGTGTCTCGTTTGTCAGCATTCCAAAGGTTTTGGAATTTGGAACATCTCTGATTACAGATTTTCAGACTGGGACAACCATTATCTTTCTCCAAATCTTTGTGAACATTTCTGTCCTCCTCTTGTCATTTGGTGTTGCAGAAGAAAATCTGAAGTACAGCTCAGATTTTGACCTGTCTCCTAATTTATTCTGCCTCCCCCTTAAAATTCAACAGTATCGTGAGAAGAACCATCTCCATCCAACTCTGTTCATTGGTGAGCTTTGATTTAAAAGCTAAATTTTTTTTGTTTGTTTTGCTTTTTTTTTTTTTTTTTCCT
This sequence comes from Castor canadensis, assembly GCF_047511655.1. Classification (NCBI taxonomy): domain Eukaryota; kingdom Metazoa; phylum Chordata; class Mammalia; order Rodentia; family Castoridae; genus Castor; species Castor canadensis. The sequence goes on along the minus strand of NC_133401.1, from coordinate 2,673,397 downwards.
GAGTACTGGTGGCTCACGCCTATAATCCTAGTTACTTGGGAGACTTGAGATTGGGAGGATCACAGTTCAAGGCCAGCCCAGGCAAATAATTCAAGAGACCCCCATCTCCAAACAAACAGAGCAAAATGGACTGGACTGAAAATGTGACTGAAGCAGTAGAGCGCCTGATTTGCAAGTGGTGAAGCCCTGAATTTAAACCCTAGCCCAATAAATAAATAAATAATCAATGCTAAAATTTGTATGGGTCTCAATGACTTTTCATTGACTATTTTTTGCTCTCGTGTACTCTCTCCTTCTGGAATTTCTAGCATTTGTAACTGGAGTCTCCTAGACTTCCTGACTATGGTCTTGATCATTTTTTACCTCTATTCCTTTGATCTGAGTTATAGGAAACTGCCCTCTATCCAACCACAGATCCGGGAGCAAGCCACGAGATGGGGGTTTAGTGCAGGTGCACTACCCAGGGAGGAAAAGAAGGTTCTCAGGTCTAACCAACACATGTTGAGCTCTTCCGCTGGGTCAAGTTCACTTCCATCAACCCTCACACCATACTTGCCAGTCCCATTTTACAGACGGTGAAACTGAGGCACCAGAAAAAGCACAGATCTTGCCCAACCAATAACTGGTCAGCCTAGAGTCCAAATCCAGGTTCCTGTTAGCTCTCTGCCCTGCCGGGCACTGAGGCTGGCCCCATGTTCCTGGCTGGCAACCCAGAGTCCCACAGCCAGCCCCACACTGCCTCCTAGGCAACTTTTTCCAGGACTGTCGCTCACTTGAATGCAGCCAGCAGCGAGGCCCTCCCTGTGCTCTGACACTGTTCTCTCTGTGTTTCATAGAAACTTTGTCAAAACGTTTCAATATGTCTGGCTGCCCACCCCAATTCCCAGGGTGAACCCAGATTTCCCCCATGTCTATGCCCCCATGGTAGCACCTTCCATGGGAAATCTAGTGCTGCCCACACGCTTAGATGGTTGGGTTGTTGCAAACATTTTTTTTCTCTCCTCTGGCAATATGAGAACTCTAATGACTTTATCTCCTGCTCAAAGTCTCGGGTGACTTCACCACTCATGGTCAATGATGAAACTCCTTAACTCGGGAGTCAATCCACACATGACTTTCAACCCAAGCCTGATGGGACTTTCCTACCTGATTGCCCATTCTTCCTATTCTTTCTTTATTTTGGGAAAGAAGCTGACCCCTGCAGTGTGCTCTTGGTGTCCCAGTCTGGAGCCCTCCTGCCTTCTCCAAGACAAGTGCTCTTTGCCTCGGCCTCTTACCAACTCCAATGCAACTCAAATGCCAGTTGCTCCCTGAGGTGCCCCTCTGCCATGTCCCCTCCCACCTCAGATGAACCATGGGCCCTTTACCTCTGTCTTTCTGGTGGCTTCTCTCAGGCAGGGTCTCAGCACAACAGATAGCACATTCTACAAGGACAATCTAGAGATAGTTTGTTTACAAGGGACAAAGTACTACGTAACTGTAGGGGACGTTCAAGGGCTTCTGAAGGAACTAGTGTCCCGGCCTACCCAGAAGGATACAGGAAGTCCTGTGGGTCCTGGAAGGAGAGACTCCTGCATTCTCTTGAGAAAGGCAGAGATACCTCCAGACACAGGAGCCACTTGCCCATGGCCACCGCCAAGGGAGGAACCCAGCAGATTATCAGGACCTCAATCCCTTTCTTCCCCTCCAGTCCTTGCCCTTGGTCAGAAGCGACCCAAAAGCCAGATGATCCAGCCTGCTTGATATCATGCACACATACCAGCCTCCTGGGGCTGGGACCAGAGTGGGCAAGCAGAGAGGAAGTGACCATCTGAAGGCTGTCACTTCCATTATCCAAAGCAACCATTGTCTTCAGTTTCCTTAGCTCATGGAGGTAGGTGCCAATGCACCGCATTTCTGTAGCAGGTATGTGCCCTGGGCTGGGAAGGCGTACTGATAATGACTCACTTTCTTGATATGTTACTGTAGAGTTGGCAAAGGGTGGCCTGGCTCATCGTCACTCCCCTCCTAGTGATCAGGAACTTGGATGGATGGAGTCTAGAAAGCTTGGTGACATATGAGTTGGTCTATCTCCCTCCCTCCTTCCCTCCTTCCCTCCTTCCCCTCCCACCTTCCTCCTCCTTCTCCTTCTCTTCCTCCTTCTCCTCCTCCTCTTTCTCCTCCTCCTCCTTCTTCTTCTTTCAATCTCTCTCTCTCTCTCTCTAGATGAATTTGTATCTGCTTTGTTTCCTTTTTTATGGTACTGGGGCTTGATTTCAGGGCCTACGCCTTGAGTCACTCCACCAGCCCTTTTTGTGTTAGGTAATTTTGAGATAGGGTCTCATGAAGTATTTGCTTGGGCTGGCCTCGAACCTCGATCCACCTGATCTCTGCCTCCTGAGTAGCTAGACAGATGTGTTCACACACTACTGATCTGTACAAGGAGATGAGTGGAGACCTCTGAACCAGCTAAGAAAATAGAGGGTCACCCCATGGACCACATTCCTGAGGTCCTTGGCTAGGAACGACTGGCTCCACATTGCACATCTCCTACTGGATCCCAGTTGCCTGCAGTGCTCAAATATGTCCAAAATAGTTATTCACACCAAAATGATGGTAACAACACTGCCCAGCACCTAACATCACACACCTACTCTTGGTCAGCAATTGCTCTAGGTGTGTACTTACAACCCGCTAATCCTTACAATCCTATAAAGAGGACAGATCGATCTCATTCTACAGATACAGCCTCGCCGAGGCTAAAAGAGGTTAACTGTCTTGCTCAAGGTCACATAGCTGGGCAGTGCTGGTGCTGACGTCCTGTAGAATCTGCCCGTGGGTGATAAATTCCATTCTGACTTCAGAAATGAATTTGTGTCCCAACAGTCTTACAAATCACAGCTATTGATAGCTAAAATTTATATAAGACTCGTAAAGAAGGTTATGTCATCTCTCTCCCCAAACACTGGGGAAAAAGTTAACAAAAATGTGTGTACCTGGGTTGGTGGGGTGGATCAAGTGCCTATTCAAGGCCTTGAGTTTAACCCCAGTGCTGCCCCGCAGAAAGCAGTTCATAGCACCTCTCTTCTGCTGTCACATAAGCCAGTGTGCCATTGACCATCAGCCTATTTCTGCATGTTTTACAAATTCAAAAATAAAATCTATATGACCGGAAGTCATAAGGACTTTTTAGCACACATCAGGATAACAGTGTGAACCATGTCCACGGCCTGTTTGCAAGGTGCATGTTCCCTGCTCAGCTCATCTGCTAACCTGCACACATGAGGGGTGGGGGGAACATGCACACCTTTCCTGCACACCTGGGAAGAAGCAGCCAGAGCCCATGAGGAGCACCTGGATCCCATCCTTAGCAGGACATCTGGGTTTGCTCTACTTCCTTTTCCCTCCCCCTCTCTAACCTTGGAGCCTCCAGGGTGAGTATTTAAGCCTGGGGACTTTCCCCCCAGTGTCTGCCCCCCACTCCAAGGCTTAGCATCTCGGGCACCAAAGATCAAGGCAAAATAAACAGAGGGCCAAATCGGTGACTCCCTTGGCGTGAGTCAACTGGGATGTCCTATCCTTCCTGTCTGAGCACAAAGGATGCTTAAAACTTTAATGATTTGAACTCTATGAGTAAAGGATGTTAATCATTTTAATTACCTACAGCTTGAAATCAGATCTAACAGTACCATAATGTATCTTTAAATGAATACAACCCCGCTCTATAAAAAAATCCTTTCCCAAGCCATTCTAATAAATTCTATTTATCTTTTCTGACGTTAACTGTTATCCGGCCCAGCCGGCCAACAGACAGCCTTTGCCTCGCATAAGGTTTAAATGCAAGCCCGTCTAGGTTTTTGGTTTTGTTTTGTTTTTTTTTTCAGTATCATTAGCGTTCCCCCTGGTGGGCAGAGAGCAAGGCAGTGACACTGGTCACACTTCACTGCTTTATCTCAGATGACAAAGAGAGACGAGGTGCCTCCATCCGGGCCAGGCTAGCAGAGGGGAAGGTGGCCTGGGAAGACTTCCTCTGCTGCCGGGAGCACAGAAGGGGAGCTCCATGTGACTTGCTAACAGCATGGAAAGGCAGACAAATAGATTTTGCTCTGTATTTATAACCAGCATCATTCTTCCTTCAGTGCAGGTAGCTGTTTTATATGAAGTGAACAATCTTTATAGACGTACCAGAGCCATAACAAGGCTGATTTTCAGTGAGGCCGAGGTACATAACTCTTTCCGAATTGTCAGGCTACTTGCTCAACAAATCAAGCCTAACTTATGATGTTTGCGGTGTAATTTTTATTCTTGTTTGACTAGCCAACTACCCGGTGGTAATAGGATGTTAGGCAGGGGCAGTGGCGATGTTTGTTCATGGCGTGATTGATAAGCCAGCTCGGCATTTTTCATTTATATCTCCTGATTCCAAATCAGTTAAGTTTAGGAAAAAATGAAGCCAAGTGGCAAGAAAAATGTTTGCAGATTGCAAACCGGCGCTCCCGCCGATCTGAGTTCAGCCCACATCTGCCGGGATTGTCTGGAAACATTAAGATATCTAAATGAAAATCAATACTCAGTGTGCCAGGCTTTTACTACCAGGAACAAGCATGGAGAGACCCTGGCTAATCAGACTCCCAGCTTGTGCCTCAGCCATCCAGCAAACCCCAGGGGTGCCCTAATTGACCAGAGTAATCATACAAGAGTTAAGTTTATAACCAAGAAAGACATCTTGTTTTTCTTCCCACTCATCATTGAGGAGCTGGAAGGCTCACCTGTGAGGTGGGTGGCAGGTGTGCAGTGAGTGCCCCATTCAGGGGCAGATGACTTCTCACCTTGTCGCAGGAGAAGGAAGAGAAATTATTTTCCATCAGTTGTAAAACCAGCCAGGCTGGTAGCACCTCAGCTGGAAGAGAGGTCCTTCCTGCAGCTCACATGGGGACTGGGGGCTCCTCGTGTAAACCTCCCCACTTAATCCTCATGTTCTAGAACCTGAAATCCCTGCCCACCTTCATCCCTAGCCTATTTTTTTTCCTCCTTAAATTTTTTTTTATTATTGTTGCACTGGGGGGTGCATTGTGACATTTACAGAAGTTCTTACAATATATCATAGCCAAATTCACCCCTCCATCATTCTCCTTTATCCCTTCCCCCATTCCTGGAATAGTTTCATCAGGTCTCATTTTTCCATTTTCATTCATGAGTGCATAATATTCCACCATATTCACCTCCCACACCCTTTCCTTATATCCTCCCCCTCCCACTGGTGCCAACCCCCACACAGGACCTGTTTTACCTTCCTGTTCTCTGTTTTTTTTTAAAAAAGTCATTTTTGTTTGTTTAAGATAGCTATACAGGGAGCTTCCTTGTGACATTTCCATGTATATATATTAGAACCTGAATTGGTTCATCCCCTCTGTTTTTCTCCTTTCTACCTCAGTCCCCTTCTTAAGGTGATTTCAACAGGATTAAAAATTCTGTATTCATTCTTGTATAGAAAGTACATCAACCATATTCACCTTCTTAACTTCCTTCTTTTTCCCTCCCTCTCTCATATGTGACCTCCCCTTAGCGTGACCTGGTTTTCATGGTATTGCTGCATTTGTATTGGGTCTGTCTTCCACATATGCGAGAACACATGCGGCCTTTGGCTCTCTGAACCTGCCTAGGCTGGTTTTTATGTTAAACAACTCAGAAAAGCAACTCACATCTGTGATGTTAAAAATATATGGATCTGTTTTCCCCTGAGTTTCCACTCTGGGCTTTTGTCCCTGGGAGACTCCAGAGGCACCAGCATCACTTGGTGACATGCATTTCCCTGATCTACTGAACAAACAAGTCACTGACATTATTCACACTCCAGCAAACTACAAAGTCACACAAAAACTATTGGACGGGTCCACACCGTGCTGCTGCAAAACCAGAATGTATCCAGGGATTGGATTCCTAATATTTGCATTCTGCACGCCAACTGTGAGCATATTTTGTACTATTTTCAACAAATTACACCAAAATATGCAAGATGTTTATAAGACTCCATCTTCTATTTTTGGCTCTGGTAAATCTGCAACTTCATGGCCCTTCAAGGATGTGTTTGCCTTCTCAGGAGCTACAGAAAAGTGGAAATGAAGAAAAAGAAAAGAAAGAAGAAAAAAGGAGAGAGGAAAAACAAAAAAGAAACGGAGATGCTTTGTTCAAGCAACAAGTTAGGCAAGGTTTTTGTAAGTCACAGAGTCAGCTGTCCCACGAGACCTCCCACCACAAGACAGTTAGTAAAATCGTTTGCATTCTTTGTGCACGGGACTTTAGATGTATTTTTAATGCGTGTCTCTTAAAACAAAGCAACGACTGTCATCTGCTGTATTCTCTTCTAAACGGTTTCCTAGACAGCAGGATTCTGGGCGCATCGTCAAGGTTCCAGTCAGGGCAAGACTGTGCCTTGAGTTCTCTGACCCACCAGGGACACCGACTGGCTCCTCACGGGAGAAGACTTGCCAGCTCTCCTCCCAGGAATGGTGTCTCTGGTCTCCAGGATGTGAACAAGAACAGTGTCATTGTTGCCTCCACACAACTCTGCAAGAAGCCTTCTGTTTTGTCATCTTTGACCCTTGACCCCACCAGCCCTTGTCCCTTTGTGTCTGTGCAGGATGAGGGCTGAGACGCTGAGCAGAAGAGTTGAAAACGAGCCTTGGTTGTTGAGGGCACAGGTTTTCAGCTGCTGGATGATGTGACCAAATCAAAACCTTTTCAGCCTAACTCGTTCTTCGGAAAAGCTGTTAGATTTTTTTTTTTAATTTTTTTTCTAATATTCTTCCTAATGAATTTAACCTACAAATTAGGCCTTGCGCCTTTGATCTTTAACTTTACCAACCTTTTCTAGCAAGACAGAAGGTTATCAAATCCATTGCCTGCCCAAAACGAGTAAGACAGGAAAGAGATAGTTACCAAATGCATCAGGCTTTTGGCTAAAAGGCTCCTGGTTGAATGCTTGGTTCCCAGCAGGTGGCACTACCTTGGGAGGGTGTGGCAACTTTAGGAGGTGGGGCCTAGCTGGAGGAAGTAAGTCACTGGAGGCCAGTTCTTGGAGATATCTTGCTCCTGATCCCTCTCTGCTCTCTCTACTTCTTGTTCACCACACCTCTGTCCCACTTTCCAGCCACCATGATATTCTGCCTCACCATAGAGCCAAGAACTATGGGCTGAAATAAATCCTTCCTTCTTTAAGTTGTTATGTTAGGTATTTTTTTCACAGCGATGCAAACACTAACACAGCCTGTCTTCACCTAAAAGAAGTCTTTGCACACACAGTGGGCCCTCAAAATGCACTTACAGGCTGTCTAATTCAGTGATACATGGACCTGGTGAGCTGGAACACCAGCTTTGTTGGAAACCAAGTCAAGAAGTCAAAGGGAGAGAGAGTGGAAGTGTAAATGGACAGGATGAGCCTGAGCCTGTTCAAGGTCACATCTTTAGAACTATCACAATGAAACCCCCCACATTATTAATGCATGCTAATTCAAAAATAAAAGAAAGGTGAAGAACATCTTCAAAATGGGGAGGAAAGACAGAATGGGACCTAGGAGCCCATCAGGGCCTCCAACTCTCCCCCTAGATTTCTGTGTTACTGTCCACATCAAGCCCTGACTGGAGACAGCCAGACCCTGATCTTCCTCAAGGACAGTGGCCAACAGTTCCTGAAGACAGTAGAAGGACTCCAGATGCATTTCTCAGAGAAATGGGCCAGTTAGGATAGCAGGGTTGATAAGCCAAGGCATGGCTTTCCACTCAGGGAGATCAAGACTTCCCTCCCTCTTCTATGGTCCCTGTGTGACCCTACATGGCTGGGTTCTCACATGGGAAAGAGCCTAGGAGCTGAGAGAAACTCCTGGGGTCTCAGCAGAGGGAAATCTACAAGAGATGGGGGCAAGGAGGACAAAAACATGAATGAGTTGGAGGCAGCTGCAGCAGCAACAGAGACTGCTCTGTGTGGGTTTATGCTCTTGGAGTTGTATATTTGCTTGTTTATTCCTTACCTTGACCCTGGAGGGCCCCACAGGGTAGTTCAGTAATTTGACCACAGTCACAGAGCTACCAGCTGAAGGACAGAATGGAGGCTCAGTTGTGCAGTCAGGCATGGAGGCCACACTTGAATCCCAATGCTTTACTGCTGAAGGAGGTGTTGGGGCCCTCGGGGAGCAAAACCAAGGACAAGGAGGTAAGACGACAGGGTGGGCCCTAGAGAGAACTCAGACCATAGAAGATAAATAATAGTGATATAGATCATCCACGCCCAACCAAAAGCTTCACGAGGCTGCCAAGGCAGAGCAGGGTTTCCTAGAAGAAGGAGGCTCAAATGCAAATGCAGTCAGCATAGCTGCAAGACAAACATTCCAGGGCATTCAGCAGCATTACTTGGGTTTTGTCCCCCACTCGGTCACTGTTGAAATGGATTATGCTTAAGCACCAATGCCATCGGCTTCTTCTCTCTAGCATTCAGAACCCTGCGGTCTCATTGTCACCTCACAATGAGAAAATCACATGGACAGTCACTCTCAGAGCCTGTGTGTCCAGTGTCCTGGCCTCCTTGACACCCTGCTATGCCCACTAAGTCACCAGCCCCAACAGAGTACATCGTCATCTGTAAAGTGACCCTTCTCTTGCCTCTTGGCTCTGGAGGAATGGGACAGGACAGCAGGACAAAAAGAGGAGTGTTCACCTCACGGATTGAGTCAGGAACACGACGTGACTTGCTTAATCCCAATAAATCAGAGTGTCCCCAGGAGGAAGAAGCAACAGGGGGAGGGTGTGTGAGCTGCTGCACAGTGACCCAGGACAGAGCTCAAGGAGGAGAAATGATGTCCTCACGCAGACTCCTGGGGAGAGGGTCTGCTTTGCTTCCGACAAATTACAATTGTCCTGGATGCAACCATTCCTCAGAAAACTGGCCTGATTTAGCAATGTGCAAGCTCCCATTAAAGACCATTTAACCAGGGAAGGCTCTAGAATGCCAGCCACTAGAACCAGCATTTCTGAAAAATTACACCCAGGGACTGCCACATAAACCAGTCACACTCCCCAAAGGAAAAGCAGCATTTACAGCCTAGCGCATCAAGCAGGCTCCAATCCAAGGAAAGGTGTCACTGATCTCTGGTGTCTTCAGTGACTTTCCTGTACCTCTGTAGCCCTCAGGTCCTCACAGGTGGGGACCACCAGCTCCATCCCATCCCACACATCATGACCTGTTCAGGACAATCAAGGACCTAACCACTTCCACTGAATACCAGAACAGTGACCACACGCATCTGGTGACCACAACATTCAAAAGACCAAGGCACAATCCAATTTCTCTATGGTTTCATGTTTGAGAACTTTGCATGCAAATATTACAACCTGTCATTACCTTCCCCAGAGAGGCACTACCTTCTTAAAAAGTTTCTCCAATGAGATCTGCAAATCTATGTTAAGGGCAGCTTGCTTTATTGTGTTTGTAAAGATAAAAATGTTTAAAATAGGTTATGGCTCCCAGGACTGAGTCCCACCATGAAGGTCATTGAAACATTTTGATAAAATAGGATGGTACTGTTTGGGTGGAAAAATAACTAGAAAGGTTTCATTTCTACCAGGGTACACAGGCAGTTTCTCTGTGACAGGATTGTTGCTATCTCCCTCATTGAACAGGGGTTGTGATTTTCGCTATTTTGAGGGAAATGCTGGGATTCCATGCTTATTATACTGGGGCTTACCTCAACCTTTCCTTCTCAGAAAACAAGAGTCCCACACACTCTGACATCAGGCTGACTCCCTAGCCCTCAACCTAGGATTGGCTCAGGCAGGGGTGACATCACACCAAAGGGGAGAAGCAAGGAGGGCTCCCTGGGGCCCCTTCCACCATGACTGGAGGTTCCCACATAGTCAGAATCGAAAACATTCAGGTGTTTCTTATCCCAGGAGCTCCATCATGTTGGAAGTCAACCAGCCCGAAGGAAGTGTCTCAGAAGCATTTTCTAGATGATAAGATGGCTAATGAGATCCATTCATTCTCTGTTTGCCAGATAACAAGGCTCAGATCAACTCCGACATTTCCATTGGGTTCTTGGGACCTGTGGGGACCCAGAGTTGGAACAAAATCCCTGCAGACACTTAGGGAAGAAGTTAATTAAAAGTTTAGACACACTGGAACCTAAGGTCATGGATTGGAGGAAGAGAAGAGAGGACCTCCCAGCCTTACCTGTAAAACCTACTGGCTAGGGGACCCTTAACCAAATTCCTGCTCTCCACATTATCAAATTTCAGGGACACATCACTGTCCTGGACATCAAGGGACATATTGGGGCTAGTTAGCATTAGGTTTCTATAGCAAAATGCCAAAGATAATTAACCTAAAAAAGAACTGACTTATGGCTGGCAGGGTGGCTCAAGTGGTAAAGCACTTGCCTTGCAAGTATGTGAGGTCCTAAATTCAAGCCCCAGTGCCACCAAAAAAATAAATAAATGACGGCCTTAGTTAGGTCATGGTTTTAGAGGTTCCAGTCCTTAACTGGTTGACTCTATTATTTTTGGCCTCTGGCAGGGGTGCCAATGGCAGAGGAAGTTCAAGGTGGAGCAAAGCGCTTACAGTGATGAGTCAGAGAGCAGAGGAAAAGACTGTGGTCCTTTCCTCCCCTTTGAGGAGGTGGAGGAGGAGAGAAAAAGAAGAACAACGGATTAACCATCACAGAAACCATGCTTAAACTCGTGTGATATCAACACCTCATTAAATAAAAAATATCAGCAAAGAGATAGAAAATACCACAACCACTGGAAGGGCTACTATCAAAAACAAAAACAGAAGGAGTCAAGTGTTAACAAAGACATTGAGAAACTGGAACCCTGTGCACTATCGGTGGAGATGTGAAATGGTACAGTCACAGTAGAAAACAGTAAGGCAGTTCCTCAAATAAATAAATAAATAAATAAATAAAAAGTAGGATCGACCCTATGAACCGGCAATTTCACTTCAAGGTATATGCCAAAAAAATTAAAATCAGTGTCTGAAAGAAATGTTTCTACACTCAAGTTGTAGCAGCATTGTTCACAATAAAATATGGAAACAACCCAATGACTTAAGGACCTCCCCCTAAGTGTTACCGTCTAAAGGTCCTCCCACCTCCCAACAGTCATCCTGGGGTCCAACTGTTACCACATGGGCTTTGGGATTCATTCAACATCTGAACTGTAACAGGGCTCCACCCCTCTCCGCACCATCCCTTCCCTCACATACATCCCAAAGAGGTGTCAGCCAGGAACCTGAAGATCTGTGGCTTTCCACCACCTTCCATATCTATTGTTTGCTGTTGAAACTGCAAGGTATAAGCTCTTGAGGACTGTCAGCCTGGTTCTTACAACTCCAAACCCTTTGTCACAAGTCTCAGGACCTATTTTGCAACCTTGAGATGTGTCTCTCTCCTTTCCTTTTGGCTCTGTTCTGGGAACGTTCTCTTGAAGCAGGGTGGTTGGCCTCCACAGCTCCTGACCTTGACGAGGGCCGGTCCACAGAGGGTCAAAGATGAGTGAGCACATGAAAAAATGAGGGATGGAAACACACCTGGCTTAGGTCTCGGAATAAATATGCTTCCATTCTTCCTAATCCTAGATGGAATGCCACCGGCTCCATCCAGTGCCACCTCCCCACAGGGACGGTTTTCTGACCGTCCTGCTAAGCAGTAGCTCCATCATCCTCTGCCACCACCCCGTTCTGCCTCATTTTCTTATCAGCACCCATTTCTCTAAGCTGTTATTGAACAGACCTATTGTTCAGTAATTCTCAGCCCACCCAGCATTAGAATAGAGTCTCCATGCGGGAAAGGTCTTTGCCTGATCACAGCCAATTCTCGATACCTACAATGATGCCAGCATAGAGCAGTGACTTAACAAGCCTCCATGTCCTTGGGGGGCTGGAGTCAGGACCCCTCCATGGATGAGGAAATCTGGAGGTGTTCAAGTCCCCTATAAGAAATGGCCACTGTGTGCTATAACATGTGCACATCCTCCTGTGTGTTTTAAATTATCTCCGGATGACTTATGACAAAAGCTCTACTGTCTTCTCCAGAGAATGACAAGAAAAGTCAAGTGCACGTGCTCAGAACAGATGTCATCATTTTCCTTTCAGTATTTTTGATTTGTGGATGGTTGGATCCATGGATGTGGAACCCAAAGACTTGGAAAGCTGACTGAACTTGAGAATAAAGGAGTGAGTGAACCACGTGAACAGGACGTTGTCCAACTCCCTGGCTCTCACGAGCTATGATGCCACTCCTTGTATCTGCTTCTCATCAGAAGGGCACCTCCTGTGTCCCATGTCTGATGGGGAAAATCCAAATTCAATCTCAGAACATACTTGCTAACGTAGCACTGTGCAATATGGCCCCAAGGACCAATCAACAGTCCTCTTGAGGCAGCTTCTCTCTCTCTCTCTCTCTCTCTCTCTCTCTCTGTCTGTCTTTTTCACTCTTTCTCTTTCTCTCTCTTATTACTTTATTTCTCTCTTACTCTTCTTTTTCTCCTCTCCTTTCTATTTCTGTCTTTCTCTTTTTTACTCTTTATTACGTTCTTTATTTCTCTCTTTCTCACTTCTCTCTTCTTTCTCTTCTTTCTTTTCTCTTTTTCACTCTTTTTATTACTTTCTTTCTTTCTGTCTCTTCTCCCTCCTTTCTTTCCCTCTGATCCCTTCTATCTTTCTTTCTCTTTCTTTATTTCTCTCTTTTCTTTTATCTCTCTCTCTCTTTTTCTTTCTTTCTTTGCTACATTCATTCTTTCAAACTTCAGATTCAAGCCTGGTGATAAAAAAGCAATTCAAAAACGTACTGAAGAGAATGGATAGAAGAATGTGCTCCAAACACACAGCCCATAACAGCAGTGAACTCACCATGACAGTGGGTTCCATCAGAGGTGGGAGGCACATCTGCAAGGAATGCCTCCAGAAGAGTGGGAGTCAGAAACTAGAATCTCAGAGTCCTTAAGACTGTGACGTGTTATGACCTGCAGCGGGCAGAGTAAGGGCCCACCCTAAGCCTGGATCTGTGAATCTGTTACCTTACTTACGCGGCGAGAGAGACCGCAAACATGATTAAGGGTCTGACTCTTTGGGATGGGAGACTGTCCTGGATTATCCAGGTGTGTACCAGTTAATCATTTGAACTCTTACAACTTTTTTCTCAGTTTTGATCAGAGAGAAAGGTATGCAGACAAAAGAATCACCAGAGACCGGAAGTGTTGTTGGTTCCAAAAATGGAGGGAAGGGGCCAGAAGCCAAGGCATGAGAGTGGCCTCTGGAAGCTGCAAAATGGAAAATGGTAAGTTCTTTCTTGGAGCTTCCAAATAGAGCCCTGTTCATGTCTTGACGTTAGCCCAGAGGGACTAACAAGCAACTTTTGACTGACAGAACTGCAAGACAATAAATTTCCGTTGTTTAAGCTACCCAGTTGTGACCATTGTTACAGCACCAACAGTAAACTGATACATGCTCTTAAAATTTCTTACGCCAAAGAAAAATCATCGCTCAGAAAACTCTGAGACCAAGGTTATTCCACTTTTGATCTCCAGAATGCTATAAATAAATGAGTTCCAGTGAGGTGTTTTCCTTACCCTACACTGAGCAAAGGAACCAAGTGACATTAGGGCCAAACAGGTGAAGTTTGAGAAGGGGCCTGGTAACTCAGGTTTGGTACCCACTCAATGTAAATCCTAGAAAGTATTGTGTACTACGCATGAATTAAAACTTTAAGGACCAGAAGGGGAGATAGTGCTGTATGTTTTTCTCCTGCTTAGACTGGTAAGGTTTGGGTGAGTCCCCCAGACTTCACAGCTCAAGGTGACACGTGTTGTTACGATCCCAAAGATGAAGTTATCATAATCCAAGGCAAGAACTAGGCTGAAGAAACGCACCGAGAATTCCCATCTACGAGGATTTGTCCCAACAGTCCTTGATTCAGGACAAGAGAGGGCTGGTAGAGTGGCTCAAGCGATAGAGCACCTGTCTGCCCTGAGTTCAAACCCCAGTTCTGCCAAAAACAAAACAAAAACATTGAATCAGGACAAGAGCATAACTTGGACTTTAGACTTTGAGGCAGGCAATGCAAAACTCAGCTGATGCCTCTGCCGTACTTGTAGGGGAATTTATTTTTACCCAACTCCCAGCTCAAAGGCTTCAACCTGTCCCTTTTAGATCCATAGCAAAGATTCAAATGTGCTAACTTGGAAAGGGAGAAACTTTCCCACTTGTCATTCACTGTGAGTTTATATATATATTTATATATATAATTTATATAAATATATATAAAATGTCCCTATACTGTGCAATACTGTCTATGTGTCCTCCATGCTGGAAACCCCAGCTTATCTACCAAACCTTCTACAGCCTTCTTTGGGACAAAAATAGGACTCAATCCCTATTTGATCATTTTCAGTATCTATAGCTATGCTCCCATGCTCACACTTTGTGCATTCTAGAAAAATGACCTAAGTGTCACACACTCAGCTTACATAAAATATAGAGTCTTGGCTCCAGATCCAGTTCTGAGGAGGCCAACTTCAAGGTTACTTCCATGTCCCCAAAATGTATCATTGAAATGGACACACATAGAACTTGGCAGTTCTCCAAATTGGCTCCTTGAACCTTTGAGTACGAACCATCATGATCTAGAAAGCTGGATGGGAGTCTCTGAATCACTCCTGTACCAACGCAAGATTGTAAATGTGTGTAAAATGGATTGTGGTGACTCCCATCATTTTCTCTGGACTTCACCACTGTGATCCCTACAAGAGTGAGACAGACCCTCAAGGATAACTGTGGGCAACCGTGGTAAGCTGCATTCACCCCAGAGGGTGGGAGATAAGCCTCAGAAAACTCAATAAATGAGACCCACCCAACAAATGACGGTTTTAAAGAGTCAATGGTCAAAGATATTCCAGGGCATCCTATCCAAAGCAAAGGACAAATTATGACATCTTACACTTCTGACAAATAAAATGAAAGCACTGGGTCGGGCAGGCCCCCATGGATTCTGAAGGCAGCTATGCCTCAGTGCAGAATATTGCTCCAATTCATTTACAGAGTGACAAGCTTTGAAAGGAACTCAGATGAGGAAAGGACTCCACAAGAGGACCAGGGTGCAGGCAATCCTTCATGACCCATCTGACACAGAGGTCACCAAGCAAGGGGGACAAGTGGTGGAGTTTATGCAGTCAGGAAAATATACACTATATAAAAATAAATAAATCAAAACCAATAGTTTATGGTATACTCCCGGGCCCTGGAGGAGACAAATTGCCTGATATATCTGTCACAAACTGGGTTTGTTAGAGCCACCAAGTCGTGAGGTAAGATGGATTTTTAATTTACCCAGAAGTTGCAAGATGGAAGGAGTTCACCTGGGATTGGCATTGATAGGACCACAGGGCACAAGCAAGCTGTCTGAGCTGCTAGATCCAACTTCTGTCACCCACTGCTGCCGCATCAGTCCTGTGCTCTAACCTAACACCTGTGGGATTATAGGGTCCCTTATAAGGGGGAAGGAGAAAGGCCAAGCACAGCTCTTGGCTTAGTGTGTGAAGATAATCTTCAACTAGACCACTATTGCAGCACAGCCCCACGCAGTCATGGCCTTGAAAGACGGAAGTGGAGGAAAAAATCCTTCAGAATAGCCTGAGTTTCTGGAGGTCAAGCTAAATTCAG
Source organism: Castor canadensis (assembly GCF_047511655.1). Taxonomy (NCBI): domain Eukaryota; kingdom Metazoa; phylum Chordata; class Mammalia; order Rodentia; family Castoridae; genus Castor; species Castor canadensis. Next base: position 2,657,712 of record NC_133401.1, on the reverse strand, counting down.
TCTGAATGGAAAAAGGAAGAAACCTAACAGAGACCTATCTATAAGGTAGAGGTGTGGCTCACGTCATAGACCACTTGCTTAGCAATCACAGGGTCTTGAGTTCAAACCCCAGTACTACCAGCAAGTAAGTATGTAACATTACAGAATCATGGGCAGCGGCAAATGGCTTGACTGGTTGGTTAAGAGGCTTGGAGGGAGAACAATTAATAGACTGCACACAAAGAAGTCTGGGAAAGAAGACAGGTAGATCTATGAAAGGGCAGAAAGCAAAATGACGTTGGTGTGGGGTAATCATGCTTATCAGGTGGACCTTCACAGTAGAAGAAACACTAACAGTCAGGTAGAAAGGATGACGGTAAGGTGACAACAAGCCAGCCTCTACCACTGTCTGTCTTGCTGGCCACACGAATGAAGCAGAGACACAGCCGCACAAAACTTTTGCCTGGACTCAACATCATGAGCTCCTACTCTCTAAGGCTAAGCCAGCTACTGTAATGCCACATGTCCAACTTGCCAGCAAAAGACATTGTTGAGTCCCCAACATAGCTTCATCCCTCCAGAAGGCTGACCATCCACTGGGGATCAAGTAAGAGGTCACTTACTTGATTACATTGGACCCCTTCCATCTTGGAAAAGTAGGATTTCAACATGACTGGAATATGGGTTTGCCTTTCCCTCCCGCAGAACTTTCTCTAAAGACTTCCACCAAAATGAGACGTCACCTGTTGTTGCAAGGTACTGAGCTCCTCCTGCGTGACAGTGGAACAGACCGTGAAATCTATCACTCACCACGCCACAAAAGAAGCTGCCAGCTTGATCGAGCAAGAGAGCGGCCACTGAAGATTCAGCCCCACCACCAACTTGGAGATGACATCTGGAAAAAATATGACAGCCTCCTCCAGGACTCAGGTAACACTTTGGAGAAATGAAAATTGTATGATTCTGTTTCCCCAAGATGTGGAATTCATAGAATCAGGAAATAAAAGGTAGGAGAAGTACCTCCCCGCAACCATCTTTGGGATCCACTGGAAGATTTTCTGCATTCTGTCCTTGTGACTGTAAGTCCCAGGGATCCGAAGATCTTGATTCCCAGCAAAGGAACCCTTCTGCCAGAGAACCTGGCAAGAGCTCTGTTATATTTTTAACTGTGACTCTCCCATGTTCATTTAGGGTTCTTATGCAAAGAGTCTAACAAGGAAGGAACCAAGCAAGGTAGTACACGACTGTAATCACAGCACTCAGGAGGCTGAGGCAGGAGGATCACAAGTTCAAGACCATCCTGATCTACATAGGGACTTCCAGGCCAGTCTGGGCTTCATATAAAGATCCTGTTTCAAATAATAATAATAGTCTAACGGAAAGAGAAGGGAGGAGATAAAGCCATTGTTATATAATACAGAGGTAGCCATTGACTCCCAGGGCCTCTTTCATCACTAGAGTCGTATCTTGATAATAGATGCACGACTACAGCAGCCATGACTGCAGAAGGACGTGGTGAGCAGAGGGCCACACGCACACACAAGCTCCCCAGACCAACAGAGATGTTAGCTAAGGATGGAGAGAGTCCTGGCTAAGAGAATTGTGTGGCCCAAAGACCACACCTGCTGCAGGGCAGAGGGTTGAACTCTGTCCCACTAGCTCTCTTGCAAGGCTGGAAAAGACGTTCACAGAAATGATTGAGTGAGACCGTTAGACCTACCTAATGCAAGGGCTGGGCTGTCATGGCCTGCGGGTTCTGGTGACTGACAGCCCTCAGCCGAGTCCCGCTTTAGAAATCCTTCTCAGCTAAGACTGGCGAGTCAGTGGGGGTGCTGACAGTGTACGGTCCAAGCCTCAATGTCTTGCCTGAAAGCAGAGCCTCTCTGCAGTGTCCACTGCCAGCATGCTTTGTGGGACCTGTCCCAGCCTCTGCGGCAACTCCATTTAGTGCTTCTTCTTCTGTCAAGTTATGCTTTCTTTTCTCTTCATGGGTGTTGTTCCTAGGAGGAGTCAAATCTCTGACAGATGTGCACACACATAAGTCACATCTCTGCTCGGCTTTTGTTCCTCTGAGGACAACCTGAACCATCAGATCTGGCACCCACCAATCCATCAGCTTCTCTCTTTCATACCCTCTGCGACAGCTTCCTTGAGTTTCCTAGATATGACACGCTTTTCCTGCCCCAGAGCCTTTGCACATGCCAATTCTTCAGCACTGATAGCATTTGTGCTTTCTGTGTACCCTTCAACCTTCAGACCAAGCATCTTCTGCAGAGGAGCCCTTGAACTTTCCAAGACTTAAGAGTCTTGTTGTTTGAGTTCAGGACACTGTGGGCTCTTTCTTCATAGTTTGAATTGCTTATTTGTGTTGCCATTTGATTACATTCTATTTAGTTCACCATCTTAGCAAATCCACGCTACAGTGTCTCTTAGCCCACAATGTGTATCTGTGAAATTAGTAATTAAGATGCTAATTTCTCTAACAAGATTCAAAGCCCTCAACACAGAAATGCAGCCTTCACCACGGTCCTCTGCCTTTTGTGGGTATTTTTCTTGTCCTCTGGCCTAAAAGGTCCTCACTGGGTCCTGACCTACTCAGTAGAAACTCAGTAACACATGAGTTTACGTTTTAGGTAATTAATCTGTTAGACTGTGCACTCCTTGACAGAGGCATTTTCTCTCGTCTGAATCTCAAGTAACACACTCAGAGAGTGTTTATTAAGCTAAATCCTCAAGAGATGAGGACGGAAGCATGGCTGTGTTGAAATCTGTGGACGTTTGGGCTCGTATTTCTGCACACCATTTGGATCACACAGGCACAGGAGCTGCACATTTGGAGTGTCTGAGGGGCCCGTCGGTGTTCATTAATCACTTTCTGTGCCTAGTAGAGACTAAGGAAAACGTAATTGTAGCAAATCGCCAAGTGCATCTGATAGGTCTCAAAACTGAAAACGGGCCAGGGTGTGAACACTGCGGTGTGCCCCAGAACAGGGCTGACAGGCTCAAAAGCTTACAGGACTGAGCACAAGCTCTCAGCAGAGCGGGTGCAGTGACTCCGCTACGATGCTGCAGGTCCAGGGCTCAGACGTTTTCAAAGGAACATAAAGAGTATTTTTATGGAACTCTACCCAGTTTCTATTTGCCCTCAATTGAAAAGAAAACACACAAAAAAAACTGTGATTTCCAAACAAAATACAACTGACCCTCAGCAGGTCCAGAGGATGGGCTCTAGGACCCTCCACAGACAACAAAACCCAGGGATGGCTCAGCTCAATTCCCCGTGTGTAAAAACACGTAGAATTTGCCTGTTCGCATCCTCTTACACTTTGAATCTTTTCTAGATTACTTACAATCCCTGACAGTTCCTTACGATACAATATAAACGAGGTATAAAGAGTTGCTGTGTTGTGTGGGGATAATAGCAGAGAAACAAAGTCTGTACACATCCAGGATAGATTCGATTTTGTTTTTCCCAAATATTTCCTATCCACAAATTGGCTACATCCAAGGATGCAGAATTCAAGAATATGGAGCGCCAACAGTATACCCAAACAAGAGTCAAGTTCAAGGAATTTCAGAAGCTTTGGATCTGAACTCAAATATGAACTTGAACAGGGGAGCAGGAAGCAAATAATTACGCCTCAGTTTCCCTATCTGTCAGAGAAGTCAGTTGGGTCCGATGTGCAGCTGTCATGTTCCGAGCGTGCTCACGAGTCCTCTCCACACTGGACAACGTCCTCACTGCAGAATAAACCATTTGCATTAACGCTCTGAAGCCAGCAATGAGAAAGGTATTTTGCCTGAATTTCCTTTTCTTTGGAGGGTTAATTACGAAAGACGGGGAGGAGGCACACACCAGGCTGCCTCTAACATCTTGTTACAAGATTTGGCTCTATTGCTAATTCTTTGTTCATATAATTTTCACCCTGGGATCTACATTTTTGTCAAGTTACCCCAAATCAGGAACCACGCCCTTAACTCTGGGAGGCCTCCATCACCTTGTCTGCTGTTTAAGGGATTTGGAAGTGACAAGCTTTGTGTTCAGACAAGCTCTCCCTGGGCATGGTGTTTCTGTAACAGTCAGTCCTGAAGCCTGGGCCGTTCCCACGGGAGCTGGGGATCTTGTTCCCACAATCACAGAAGGCCCTGTGTCCACTGCCTCACACAGACACGAAGGGAGAGAGCTGTCTTTGACAGACCCCATATAAAGAGCTGGAGGAACACACAGCTACCAGAGTCATCCTACACCCAGCCTGGCTTAGGAACTGTAGGTTTGTTGTGACAATATCCAACCCCACCATGAATCCTGGCACCCCTTCTCCAACGCAGACAGCACGCCAGCCCCCTGCCACCTCTACTTGTTACCCAGCAGAGCCTCTGTTCTATTACGAAAGTCAGCTCTAGTTACTTTGGGCAGATTTAGGAAACAGTTCCCAAAGAAGCAAAGGAGGAAAGGGCCAGAAATGAACACACAACCCCCATGAAATAGCAACCCAAAGGACAAACTCGGTGATCCCACCAATGTAGTCCCAACCCCATGACGGCTAGCAGCCGACAAATAACCGCAGACTCCATCCGTTTTCATTGTATGCAGGCTGCAGTGTTGTGTTTCCTGCCTCCCTTTAGGCACCACACATACGGTGTACTTGAAAACAAGAATCTATAATATTGATCCTACAATGTCACCACAATTATTCTTTTGAAACAGCCATTGAAAACAAATTACATCTGCGCTGCCTTTTCATCCGCCTGCTGAGGGTGAGCAATGCTCACTGAGGTCTCCAGCACTGTGGCGTTAGCACTGTGTCACCGCCGACAGGACAGCCCAGGGACAGGCGGTGGGGGAGGGGTGGCACAGAGGAAAAGCAGATCAAAGGGACGTTTTAGGAGGGCACTGGGGTCTGCGTGGCCTGGTGTCCAGGAGGGGTCTAACGTGAGCAGAGTAAATCTGTAGAAATCTAGGTCTGGCACCAGGGGACACCATGGGGACTCTGCCTGCCTCAACAAACCCAATGCACTTGCTGGGCTGATCACATCCGCCAAGATGTAACCAAGCCCTTGTTTTGGGGGACAGTCAGTTTACAATCTTATGGCAGTAAGTTATCTCAATTGGGATGATCTTTGCTGGTGGCGCCAAATCTGAATGATAAATTGATGTCTTTTCAACAAAGCTGAGCTCAAGCAGGAGAGATGCTGCCAGCTGCCTGCCCCAACTCCCCCTCAATCCCAGCCAAGGGGACAGCTCTCCCAAAGAAGACCAGGTTGTCACCTGCCACAGCAAGCAGTGTTCCCTGAGCGTCCAGAAGTAGCAGCCCCTGCACCCTGCCACAGAGTCCAGGAATCTGACAAATTCAGATTCCCAACTCCTCTCCTGTGAAATCCACCACCCTAGCCAGTTATCCCAGAATGGCTGCTTGTTTGTTTTAGATTTTCATCCCTGGGGGAAAAAAAATATCTCTGCACAGTAATTAAATTCCATGCCACCAAGTGGTGGGCACAGGGAGAGTCTTTTGTTAAAAGCTTGACCACACAAGTCACAATGTGGCTGTAGCAGCCAGGAAGTCATAACTTTGGAGTATTAAAACAGGAAAAAAAAAATAGCCTTGTTGACATGGACATCGGAGCCTAACCCCGAAGCCTGTGGTATGACGCATTGATTTTCCTGTCCTTGTACAGTCCTGAAGTCATCCATTCTATACGGTCAGGACTCAAAGGGCCAGGGAAAGGAAAAAAATCTGTTCTTGCCTCTGTACCTCCAGGCAAAGTTGAGAAATAAATTTTACGTTTTGAGAGATGATTTGTTCAAGCCGTGTTTAAGAGAATATGATTGCCTTACAAAGGAGGGGAAAAAAATATTTTGTTGCCCTGACCCACTGTAATGTGTAAAGTCTGATCTTCATGCAAAAAAAAAAAAAAAATCCTGACACTATAGACCTAACTTAGAAGGGTGTGGAGAGCCAGTGGAAGAAGAAGAAGCGCCTCAGAAATCAGTGATCTTATTTATTAATCTCTAAATAATACCCCCAAGCTCCCTGATGGTGGCTCAAATAATCCTAGCATGTGTACCTGTCATTGCTCAGAGACTTGAGCGACTGCTATTTTTCAAGACCTGTCCCTCCTTGTTTGAGGGTCCCTTGAATAGTGGCAATGAACTCTCTTTTCCACAGCAAAAACATGCCAGGGTGACCCACTCTCCAGGGTCTTCCCAAGAGGCATCCTGATTCACTGTCCCCATGTCCACAGGCAGCCAGGCTGGACAGGGCTCCCCAGGAGCCTCCCCGACCCCAGCCTCTGCTCTCCTTCTCCTGGGCACCCTGGGGTAACCGAAGCCCCTCCCTATTCTTGGCTATGACAGAGAAGGACACTGGGTGAAAGAGAAAGCCTATCTTTGGGGAAATTTGCTGAGACAAGGCAGGGATTCCGTGAGCAGCCGGTGTCACGCGTTCAGTACTTTTTCTGAGTGTTTAGCTATTTTAGTTCTAAATACAGAAAGCGTCAGTGCCAGTCAGGAGGGAAAACTAGTGTTTAAGCTACAAATTTGCAGGTCTACAAAGTATTACGTGCATCATTTCCTGGTGTACAGCAATATTGAGCTATTTCAGGGAAGCCAAGAAAAGGACCAAAAAAAAAAAAAAAATCAAAATCATGCAAATTGCCCTGACTTAGAACAACTACGGTGTGAATGCAAAAATAGAAAATGCTAAAAAGGATTGTTCTTGCAGGATTTGTCTGCACACTTGGCATTCCCCCAACCCCAAGCGTACACAACCTGAACCCCACATCGGCACGCACACTAGATGAAGTCGTAAACCCAGTCGCACAAAACCTGCTCCGAAATGACGGTGCCTCGCTAGACCCGAGCGAGTGGGCTTCAATTAGGTTGGCGTGGATGCGTTTTTGTCTATTTATTATTAAAATACTTACCGTTCTGCCTTTTGAAGTCGACGGACAAATGATTTAGAAGTAGAAGTAGACGAGAAACAAAATTAATGCAAATAATGTGTTGTTTTTTTTTTTTTTTTAGCTTGATTAGCCAAGCCAATGGAAAATTCTGGAAAACGTATACAATTATTTTAACTGTCACAGCCTGGCAATTGTAATTGACATGATTTGTATGAGATGCAGTGTAATAACTGAATATATTAAAAAAAAATCTCCTGCCTTGATTACCAGGAGAACATTACCCGATGCCTTCAATATTATTAACAACACAATTATTCGTAGCATCCCTAGGATACGCTGTTAGCACTTCAATGCATTAGTGAACCTTTGCTAACGAAGAAAAAATTAAAGTACAGCAAATTTCAAAGTACCAGTTGCACCCAATATCATTAAAAATTTATAAAACTTCCCCTGAACATGACAAGTGTTTGGTTTAAACGCAGATCCGCCACAAGGAGAAGGCAGAAAGCTTGCTCTTCTTTGTCTCCTTCCTCACCCTCCCTCCTCTCTCTCTCTCTCTCTCTCTCTGTCTCTCTCTCTTTTTCTCCCAGACCTCCCCCCCACCCCAAGCCGGCACCACCTCCATCCAGCTGAAATATGTAACCATTACAGAGTGACAGCTTGACACACAATGACCCGTCAGAACATTCATCTCGCAATGTTTTATTTTAGTGAGGAGCCAAACTGCAGAAAAAAAATAAGTTGTTTCAAGGCTTGGAAAGAGATCAAACATTTCTGGCATCCCCACTTACCAGCCCTTTGATTTACAATGGACTTGTCAGAGTCAGATTAGACAGTGTGTGTTTAAAACTCTACGGAGGCTTCCCAAATTCCCCCGGCCCACCACCAATTTCCCCCCACGGACAGCATCCCTTTGTTCCCTCCCCCGGAACCAGCAAGCCAGGCTTAAAGGAACTTTGCATCTTGACAATAAGGAGGCCAGGACCAAGTACAAGCCAATCCAGCTGTGATTAAATCCCTTTTGCCAAGGTGGAGAGAGAGAGAGGCAGAGAGAAACAGAGACAGAGAGAAAGAGAAGGGACAAAGGGAGAGAGACACAGTGCAAACTTCTCTTTCTTCAACTAGTCTTATATCCAAGTCAAAAGTTGTCACATCCCCCAGGAAAAAACCCTACCCTGTCATTGTCAACCACAGATGGCTTTCCCCAACCTTACTCAAATGGAAACAGCTTTGTAAAAAATGAATTGGACCAAAAGTGCAGGTGTTTAAAATATGTTCTGAGTATTATGATTTTGCTAGTAATTACAACTATGAAAATAGCTAGAAATATATTGCTTCAATTTGTATGAAGAACAATTGCAGAGCAAAGTTCCCAGCATGAGCTGCGGATGGCACTGGGATGTGTAATTCTTTAACCCTATAAGGCAACCCAGGACTGGCTGGAGCAAATTATGAATACATGTGTTTGGAGAACTTGAGTCGTAAATTTGGGTTTCATGCGCCCGTAACAATGCAACCTGACATGTGTGATTTATGGAATATTAAGTTAATACAGTATTAGGAAATTAGCGTAATGTACTAAAGCTGTAATTTTAAAGTGAAAAACACTGCGACCAGACGTAAACAATATCAACATTAGCATTTTGTGAAAGCTGAAACCAATTCACTCAAAATGTGTCTAGAAGAGTCACAGATCCCCCTCGCCTTGCCAGGCCCAGAGCTGAGCAAAAATTCAGACTTCAGGACAATAGTCCTCTGCTCGTGAGGCCAGATGAGGCTCACCCTTCAGCCAAAACTAGACTGGCCAGCCACAGGCGCCAACCAAGGGATCCCACACCAGCCCCACTTCTTGGGGATGTCACCAGAAGTTGTTCCCAGCTCTTTGGAGTGGAGGAACTGAGTGGCAACTCTGCAGACCTGCAGACTTGCAGACTGTGGGTCTGGAAGACCTGCAGACTTGCAGACTGTGGGTCTGGAAGACCACAGGGTCTTCCCCGGAGAGTAACCCATAGCTGAGCTCTAGGGAAGAATGGCTGGTGCAATCCTGGAAATGTGGAGTTCCCAGCTTGGAACTGAAGTGTCCAGCCTAGGACTCTGAGGTCCAGCAAATCTTGTTGAGGCAAAAGAGCAAATGTAGCAGCCTAGGCCTAGCGCTCCTTAGAGGAAACGCCTAGCAAGGCAGAGACTTGTGACATGAAGAGTCAGAAATCTTTGGATCCCATGGGCTAAGTCACAACATGTCTAGCGATGAGACCCTTGGGAGGTGGTAAGAGGGCAAACGATGGGCTCCCCTTATAGTTTCCATCAATGACTGCTGATGTCTGGATAGATTTGACCAGATAAAGTTACCACCGTCCCCTAACCCTTGCTCCCCATTCACCCTCTTGCCTTCCCAAGGTTGAGGAGTCACTGAAACCAAGGAACAGTGACCATCAAATCAGACTGATATCTGAATGTCCAAGTTCTGAGTCAGAGAGGACAAAAAAATACTGTAGTGTTTGAATTGGCTGAAGGAAATGTCACCTTGGCTTTCTTTGTTTTCATCAGATTGCTACAAATGTCTTGCATATAAATGGGTGACAGTGTCCAAAACCCAAACGCAGTCCTGGGATGCAATTTTACTTCCAGGCTCAAGCATACTACTCCTCGAGATGAGCACCCGAGTAGCCAATGGAGCACAAGTGTCCTGGGACCCTGGAGGATAGAGAATTGGAGGCCTGTACCTGAGTGACTTTGCACAGAAAGGTCATGGTCATCACTGAATACCAAGTTCAGGATAAAATATGGAGGTACAAGAGCAGAGAGACATGGCCACTCATGTTGGTTCCTGGCGTATTGATGAATAGTAAACTTATTTGATGGAGCACAGGATTCTAAGACCCTACCCAGAAAGTATACAAGAGGAAGCCATCTTGTATGTTCTGGCGTGATGTCCTTGGCTGACCTCAGACACCACATCCCATCCTGCTGTATTTCCACTATGCAGAAGACCCAGCATACACGATGCTTACAAACACTGACACAAGACCTAGTGTGGACGTGTTCTATTTTTGGTGGCACTGGGATTTGAACTCAGGGCTTCACACTTGCAAAGCAGGAACTCTTCCACTTGAGCTACACCAACAGTCCATTTTGCTCTGGTTATTTTAGAGACAGAGTCTTGTGAACTATTTGCCCAGGCTGGCCTCAAACCTTGATCCTTCCAATCTCAGACTCCCAAATAGCTAGAATTACAGGAGTGAGCCACCAGCACCTGGCTTGATTTTTTTTTTTATGGCCATTCACTTGAGTCTCTGTATATGGTTTCATGCAGTAATCAAGATTATTTCATTTATGTAACATGTCACAGGGTCTTCATATACCCCTAGTGAAAATAAAATAAAAGTATTCTACTTAAAATAAATGAAAAGTGGATATCAAAGTTAGAGAATAAACACTTAGGGCGGAAATCATTTCTCAAATCCTGCAATGAGGTTTTGTCCTCCTCCACCTTACCTGGCTGCTTCCTGTTGTTTCTAAGATGGTCGCCATTTATTATGGGAGCTGGAGGACCAAGACCTGAACGCCAATATGAATGTTTTAATTCCATCAAGTGTGTTTCAATTCCCATTTTGCATTTTGCATTAGGAACCCAGACTCAGTCGATACTTCACAGCACTGGTGCTTGCAGTCGGTCACAGGGACTTCACCCCAGCTGACAAATGATTCTGCTTCACGATGTGAGGAGGAACAGGACCGGAGTCAGGAACTCACTCATTGCTCTTTCCAGCTGCAAAAGAGCAATTGCATTGTCTGGTCTCGATCTGACCATATTATATAAAGGGACCACCATGAGTTTTGTTCCTCAATGTGTGTTCCTTTTGAGAAAGCTACCTTTTTTTCCCTCCAAATTTAGGAATCTCCAGAAATAACACAATGGGCCTGCCACAGGAGAGCAAGGTGTGCTAGCCAAGGAAACTAAGACAGGCATGAGGAGCAACCTCCCACGTTCTCTCTCCCTCTCTCTCTCCCTCTCTCTCTCTCTCCCTCTCTCTCTCCCTCTCTCTCTCTCTCTCTCTCTCTCTCTCTCTCTCTCCCCACCCCCTTTTCTTTCTCTTCCTATCCATCCCCCTGCAGAGAGGAAGGGCAGTGTGGGCCACTTTGGTGATTCTGAAAGATGAAGATGTCACAAATCAAATAAGTATGTGCCAGTTCCAAGTTCAAATCATTCCTTTTGGCTACCTCCTTAAACCAGGAAGTATCCGATATCTTAGACTCTACTTTTTCTGCATTATAAATTAAAATATTTTAACTAGAAAAGAAGGAAAGGTCACAAAGTTTTCCTAAATCTAACGTGATGTAACTTTTTAAGAACTGTGCAAATAAACCCCATAAAAACTATTCTAGATACACTGAGGGGGGGGTAGTAGAAAACAGATGGGATTCCTGAATTCTTTATACTCTAATAAGACTTTCTGAATACAATCAGAACATGTGCGTCGATCTCTAATAAGCATCCTAGTTCAGTTGCAAAGTATTTGAGCAGTCCTTGCTGGAGAACTTGACAGGTCAGCTCCAGAGCTGACCATTGTGTGAAGCAGGGTCCAGCTGAAAGTCTGTCACTTCACTGCAGTAACAGGCATGCCCTGGTTTACCTGTTCTAACAAGTGTGACAAGGTCTGGGGCTCAGAAGCAAAGGAAGGAAAATACCTTATGACAGGCTAAGTGTCCCCAAACCTGGACCCTGAGGCCTTTCTCACCTAGCAGGTACAGCAACTGATCCTTCTCCTCCTTCCACGTAGCAAGTTATGTATAAACAAATTACCTTGCTGGGTTGGTTGCTGTGAATTACTCCTTGGTCTCTGAGTGGTTTTCCATCAGGAGGAACCTTTTCCTGTACCTTATGCACCAGCAAACATACTGATACAATTTAAAGGTCATGTTCTTTTCAAACTGACAGAGCCTCCAAAGTTTTGACGAGAGGCCCTCCAAGCCTCACACCCTACAGGCGGAAAGGAATTAAGGAATCATTTGGTGGGAGCCGATCATGTGAACTGATAGGAAAACGTATCCGTGGAGAGCGGCCCTTCACAAGGTGACAGGCAGCTCATCCCGAAAGGAGATGTCACCCAGGCAAGGCAGAGAGTGCCCCATCCTCCTCCCCCACCCCACCACCACACCGCCAAGGATGGAGGACCCGGTAAGGGTCAATGAAGATACAACAACCTTCCCACGTGGAGAAGTCTCTTTTGTTCCAGGTCCCAGCGAATGTCACATAACTAACTTCATCTTTTGATTCACAGATAGCTCAAACGTCTCCCCCAAAAGATCGAATTAACAGCACCATTTCTTAGGCTCAGAAGGACAGTTGTGTCCATCCTTGAGAACTAAGGAAGAGCTAGGTGTATGGATTCTGTATAAATAAGCGTTGTGTGCAGACATTGATATATTAATTTACAGGTGTAATTGTATTATCAGGAGGATAGCAGTTTGTGATTTTTTTTCCTGCCTCTGGAACAAAAAGGGGAACAATTGACATGATGTCACGCCATTGATGGGGGAGAAGATGGCGTCCCATCCTGTGGGGTGTTGGGGGGTTCTCCTGACATAATTAATATTATTCTCTGATGGTTTTGCTTTGATTACTTTGTTCTTCAACTAAAATCTGCAAAGGCTCACCTGAAAATGTGGCACTCCTGATGCTCTGTCTTAAATAGGTGTACGTGGGATGACATCTTCTGTCATAGAGAAGAGGTCCTAGAAGAAACCCCAGGTCTCTCTCTCTCTCTCTCTCTCTATTTTGCTCTCTTATTCTCTCTTTTGCTTTCTCTGTCTCTCTTGCACTCTCCCTCTCTCATTTTCACTTGATCTGTCTCTCTCACTTGCTCTCTCTTCCTCACACTCTTTTCTCTCTCTCCCTCTCTTTCTCCCTCATTCTCTCTTGCTCTGTCTCTCTCTCTTACTCTCCCTCATGCATGTTCTCTCTCTCTCTCTCTCTCTCTCTCTTTCTTTGCAGCAATGGGGTTTAGTCTCAGAGGCTTGCCCTTGCTAAGCAAAACTCTGCCACTTGAGCCACACCCTAGTTCCTCTTGGGCTCTCCTACCAGCCTTCTCCCTTCTGTTTCACTTGGGTCCTCACTTCAAGAGATGCTCTCTGTAGCTAAGATTTATCTTCAGCAGCAAAACTTTCCTAACTCCAAACACTTACACATCAGGAACAGGAATAAAAACCTGCTTGGTTGTGATCTCATATAATCCCCTAAACTCGCCCACAACTTGTTAAAGTTTTCCTGGAATGACTTCCCCTTCCCCCACCTCCAGTTTAAGTGACTGAGTCACAAAAGTCCACATTCTGGGTTGCTTCTGTGATGGGAGGCTGGGGCTGAAGTCCTGCAATTCAGTTATCAAACAGATCTTCCTTGTCACCAGTCTTCTGTTGGCATGGCCTCACCCTGTACCGCATCACTCAGTTTTCCAAAATGAAATGCCTGCTTCCCTCCCTGTGCAAGACACAAGCTTCTCCACCCTGACCACTCCCTCCAGCTGCCTCAGACCTGCCCGCAGGACCCCAACAAAGGAGCCCAGAGTCCATGCTCCCCTCCTTCCTCCCAGGCTTCTTCCCACAGATAACCCCACAGCCATCCCATTCCTCGTGTGCCTGTGGTATATCTCCCACTTGCAGGCCACAGAGTGGACTTCCAGAGCATGTGGTCATGAAGTTCAAATGCTCAATCAATGTGGGAAGCTGGTTCGCAAGCCATAAGCAAAGAGATGGATGTTGTCATGAAGACTGCACTTGCTGCTTCAAGGAACATTTCCTGTCATGTGTTTGCGTGGTGGGGAGGAAGGTGATCCATTAACTAAGGATCTAATAATCAGTCAGAATCTATTAAGCACCTTTTAGTGCCAAGCTATTGGGCAGAGATGTAAAAAATAAGATTCCATCCAGCTTCCAAGGAGTTACCGGTGTATCTGAGAGACAGTGCCCCAGACAAGCATCTAACCATGTCACTTTGGACAGGTTTGCCAGGAGATGATAAGGCACAAGCAAAGGTGGCAAAGACTTGTGTGGCCATGTTTTAATTTGGTCTCTTTTCTAAGTGGTTACCATGTTTTGCACTCATAAGCCTCCTTCTCTGTTTTCCATATAGGATGAGGAATTTTTCCTTGCAGCAGGATTGAAGGGGAATCACATGTGCTCTTTGCAACCAGGACAAATCAGTCTTTTTCCATTTCTGGGGAGGAGATCTCTTCCCAGCTGCTCATTAATGCTAGGAAGGGAAGGAATCCAAGACCTTGACATCACTGAGGCTGTTGCCCTCCCTTGTTTGAAACATGTGTTCCTTGATGACGTTTAGGGATGTCTTAATAATGTTTTAAATTTGTCCTTCCAAGGTTCTGGGAGGGTGTCACTTCTCTCTCTGTCAATGCCAGGCTGCAGGTAAAGAAGGCCTGGTGAGGACCCCTCAGTCCCATCCCCAGGAAAGGGTTCTCTGCTGTGTGAGGGTTGGGAATGGGGTCCCCTTGTCTCACAGGGACATTATAGAAGTCAAACTGGGATTAGAGGGCTTTTATGATGTAAACCTTTGATTACACTTTTACTTATTACCAACAAGTGTCTTTTAAAATATTTTTCAGGGCACTTTTATTTAGCTGGTCCATGGCAGACAAAGGCACTGGGCTACAGCTGAGCTCTCGGTGTAGCACCGACAGAGAAGGAAGAAGTCCTGGGCATCTGAGGAAAGAGAGTTTGCCTAACCGACAACACAGCCCCATTCCTGAGTGCCTGCTGTGCACAAAGGTCCTTTAATTCAAGAGGAAGGGACTCAAAAGTGTAGACCTGGCTCCAAGTGACTTCCATGAGTGCGGTCACACTGGTGATGGCCCTGTGCTCTGGATCTGACACCTGAGACTAAGCAAAGTCCACGGTGGGCTGTTTGTTCCACCTGCATGCAAAAGCTCAGCTGTCCATGGGCCACCCCAAAGTCTGAGTGCGCTCCCCGACAGTTACATCTGGAAGTGGCAGGCAGGAGCAGATCAAAAATAAGTGTTTTTCGGGGCTCCGTGTTAAAGCCTGCCTGTTTCTTCAAGGATCCAGCATTGTGGAGCTGCATGATAATTTTCTCTGCTGTGCAAAAGCAATAAATGCTGCCGGCCTGGGCTGTGGACCCAGCCTGAGCTGCTAACAAGACACATTCCTGTGTGTTCATGGCAAGCTTTGTAAGTTTCTGTCTTATGTCACAATTTCTGACAAGCGCGTGAGCACAAAAACAGTATCTTGGCACCAAAATGACCATCACTTAAAAAAGATGAAACTCTCAAAGACGCAGAAAGGATATTTCATGGGAGATAGGCAGCAGAGGAGCCACCCCTCCTGTGTCCTTGAGACCATCTTGACAGATCATGTCAGCTTGTTCTGCTCCTAACTTCCTGTTCCAACCAACCATTCTCACCAGCTCGGGCCCTCCTCTCTGGGAAAGCCTGATTTGCATTCCTTTTTCCACCTTTGATAATTATTTAAATTCTCTATGTTTCCTCTGGATCCCTAAGAAGATGGAGTTCTCATGTCAGGGTTGCATGAAAGCCCTTGATTAAAGTTTAAAAAAAAAAAATACTTAAGCCAGGCATATGGTGGGGCACACCTGTAATCCTGGAACTTGAGAGGCTGAGGCAGGAGGACCATGAGTTCTGAGCCCAACCTGCACAACATCCCCAGACCCTGTTTAAAAAATAAATAAATAAGCCCAGCACCAGTGGCTCACGCCTATAATCCTAGCTACTCAGGAGGATCACGGTTCAAAGCCAGCCCTGGGCAAATAGTTCTTGAGACTCTATCTCAAAAAAAAACTCATCACAAAAAAAAAAAAGGGCTGCTGGAGTGGCTCAACTGGTACAAGCACCACCTAGCAAGTGTAAGGACCCTGAGTTCAAACACCAATATCGCAGAAATAAATAAATAAGAAAATCTAAAGAGATGAGAATATTAACTAGCCTGATCATGATATATACATGCTCTGAGTTATCACACCATATCTCATGAATATGTGCAAATAAAAATAAAAGTAATCAATGCAAAATAAAGTAATTTTTAAAGGCTTATGCCTTTAGGGTAACTGGGAAAGGCACCCTTGTGATGGGAAAAAAATAACAGCTTTTAATCTCATTACTCACCAACTTCCTTCTTAAAAATGTAACACAGATTAATTTAAAAAGCTAGGTGTGGTAGTGCATGCTTGTAATCCCAGCATGCAGGAGGCTTGAGGCAGGAGGATGGAGAGTTCAAGACCAGCCTGGGGAGAGATCCTGTCTCAAAAAACAAATAAACTATATTCTATGAACATGAGTACTTTGCAAAGGCACCTAAGGAAAAGTGATATTAACAGAAAATTATGGTTTATTGAAGCATTTGACCCTTGCATTTTAGAGGGAGCTACTGACCCAGCAGTCTAAAATCCATGGCAATTTTACCATAGCTGCCATTAGAATGCAAGGGAACCCAGAGAAGAGGACAAGAGAAGCATGAATCCAATACTGTACCCAGAAAGCCTTGAATTCTGGGAGTACAAGCATGAAAGGGTGTCTGGGTTCCGCTGGGACCCCCAGGCTTCTCCATCACATGCCTCATTCTGCCTGTCAGAGCCCAGCCTCTGAGCCTTAAAAGGTGAATGTTAATTTGGAAGTCAGGTCCTGTTTGAAGACAAAACAAAACAAAACTTAACATTCTGAGACAATACTCAGACTTCACGCACTGAGTCTTGGTCACCTCGCGTGTTGACAGCTCACTCTATCTGTAATATTTCTGCTCAGAAAGTTATCCCCACATTCAAGGTCAGATCCAAACACATTCTGCTTCAGCTCAGTAGAACCCAAGCCAGAAAAAGTTCAAGTGTCCTCTTCAGACACTCACAAAGCTCAGGTGGCTTTGTGAAGAAGCAGAAGCCAGACACCCACCCAACCCATCCTCCTCACTCCACTGTGACAGCTAACTGGACTACAAGCCCCTCACTGAAGCCAGGGCCACACCACATCCAGTCTGTCCTGCCCAGAACCAGGCCGAAGCAGGGTGGCTGGGGCTGGGTCTTTTCCTTATGTTCGTAGGTCCTGTATCCCTGGGGAAATACATCCCTGTCTTCCCGCTCACATTTTAGGCCTCCTGCTATCTTACACACACTCATCTGGGCACTGCATGAGAGCATGAAATCCAGGGGTACAACAGAGACCCCCCCACACTCTATCCCTGAAGGCAGACCCAACTTCCAGCCCAGCAGATGTTCCAGGCCCTTTACAGAGTGGAAACCAAGCTCCCATGAATAAGAAAAGCAAGAGAGAAAGCATTCCAGCTGTCTCCTCTCCAAGGAGCTTGTGCTGGGGACCTCAGTGACAAACTAGCTATCAACTGGAGAGGGAGAAGAAGAAACTTGGATTTTTCTGCTCAAAAATGCAAGGGAGAGGAAGGAGAAGGACACACTTGGGAAAAATGAAAACAAAAAACATTGTCTTAGAGCTGCAGACATAGGAAGGGCAAGAAGTGGGTGTCTGTATGTCTGTGTCTTTCAACTAGGCAGTTCAATCTCAGGTTATTTTATTTGACAAATAAAACTAAACTGCATATTTATGGACTAATATGTGAGATATTACCCTTTTATTCTGATCCACTGCTGTTTAAAGACCAACTGTAAATATCCCCGAGACTTTTGCAAGTTAGTGTGACAAAGGTAGGCAGCCTAGATTGTTGACTTGCCGCTCTGTTGACAACAGGACTTGCCTCAAGGTCAAGGCCACACTGTTACCTCCATTAGCAAAGTCAGCTAGTCATCCAGAAAAATCTCCTCTCAAAAGCCACAGGGTCGAACTGGGCTTGCTTCTGGCAATTGCTCCTGCTGGGTCCTGCACTGGACTTAGAATTCCAGAGCTGGATGGTGCATGCTGGACCCTGGTGCTCAATCACTATGGTTACTAGGACAGAGAGAAGACAGTGGTGACCTCCACACTCCTGGAACTGAGATAACGCCCTATGTCCCCAGCCCTTGTTGTGGGCTGATGAGCACCTGTCACACTGGAGCACAGTGTGTTCAATGCTGACTCAAGTATGTCATATTGTATCTGTCATTTTATTTAACCATTCCTCCTACCAAAATAGGCTCTCTCAAGGGAGAAAAGAGTCCTGGGTGGCAGTAGAAATTAGAGGGAAGGTCCACATTGGTCCAAGCATCCTGTCCGGAGGACACTGAGTAATTGGGTGGCAGTGGGCAGAGGGGAAGGCTGAGCTGAAACCCATCAGGGAAAGCTAGGTACTGCAAGGACGCCATGTTCTCAGACGTTGAGTGTGGCTAAGAGAGCTACCACCTCGGCAGACCTGGGTGGTCCCAGCTGGCACGTCTCAGGTGGAACTGGAAGGATAAATGCCAGGTGGTAAGTTACTCATGTAGTACTTCTCTATGACCTGAAGCTGAGCTTGTTCCCAGCCTGATAGGATGAAGGGGCTACAGAGGAGAAACTCCAGGCAGATCTTGTTTCTGAAGGGTAATCTGACAATTAGGGGTGGCCCTCTTTGGGACATCTCCCAACTGAGGGATAACCCAGACCCTGCAGAAGTCCCATCATAGAACAAGGGCTTGCTCAAAGGGTCAGGTGAAGTGTCAGTGAGAACAGAAAGTTCTATATAGCACTAAAGTGTAAGAAGCTGTGCTCCAGTGTAAACCCATTTTTTATTGCCGTGGCAATAAAGACACAACTTACCATTGGCTCATCTAAGGAGGGTTCTGACCCCCTCAGCTACACGGAGTGGTCCTCTGGTCCTCGGGGCTGCTGTGCTCCCAGCCAAGGGTATATTCTGCCTCCAGCCCTCTCCCTTAGTTCACCAGCCTGAGTTACCCAATACCCAAAGCTAACTGCTCCGACAGGGTCCCCCACCAGGGCTCTTCCCAAGAGCGGAAGGGCTGTAGGACGCCTAACTCTGGCCTCTGCCACCAGCTACTGTAGAGCTCCAAAGATGAACTCAATATGGTTCCAGGGTTCAGAAATACAATGCAAAGTCATGGAGGAACTGCCCACTGGGTGGTGTGTCCAGCGGAGGCGTGTGTGACAGAGGGATGGATTCTGCGTGGTGGCAAAGATGACTTCATGAAAAGGGGGATATTTCATATGAAATGTGCAGACAGCAGTAAGTGACGACTAGAATCCCTTGGGAAAATGGTGGCCATGTCTATACAGGCAAAGTGTCATAGGCAAAGAAGGGGAAGCCTTCCAGAAAAGTGAGCAGGATGAGTCAGGCTGGGAACAACAATAAGCTTCCTGCTTTGGGGTCTCCATGAGAAACTGGGCTGGGAACAAAATCCAACCAGAACGTCAGGGTCAAGGACCTACCTGGACAGCTCTGCCAGCCTCCCCCATCGCCTTCATCCTCTTGGTCCTAAGTATTCTCGCAGCTTCTCTGACCTGGGGGTCAGAGGTGTCACTTCTTTGGCTTTGCCTCTAGGTTTCAACTCAAAGACTTGTGTAGACTCGGCCACCATATTCCCGAGGGATTCTAGTCATAGCACTTACTGCTGTCTGGAACATTCTCTGCCGTCTTGCACATATGTTCATTACTTGCTCCCTGAAGCATACCACCCCCGGCCCCCAGAACAGTTGTCTTGTCTGTGTTTTGTTCAGGTCTGCAGAGACAGGGAGGGGTCTGCTTCCAGAAAACCCACCATAGCTAACTAGTTGGTGGATGGGTGGGTGGATGACAGGAGGAATGGAAGTGCCATTAAAGGTAGGAAAGGAGAATGCACAGAAGGTACATTTAATCTTTCTGTGCCCCGGGCACCCGTCAGTGGGCTCTGTGAATCTACCACCTTCCTAGGGGTTTGAGAAGTCACTTGGAAATGCAGTTCCAGTCACTAGAAAGCAGCTAGAGCAAAACTGATTGGCCTGCAGAAATCACTGGTCCTTTTCTATTTTGGCTGATCAGGTGCAGTAGAGAGCTCCAGACCCACTCGGGGGGATTGCTGAGACCTGGGTCTGGAAGGAATGAGAGGGTATTTGTAATGCTCTGCTGGACATCACTAATGAGCCCTCCAATCCAGGACTGCAGGTTCCAGATCCATCTAGAAGATGGACTTTGGAAAAAGGCTGTGCCCTGGCTTCAGATGGAAGGACTGATTTCCAGCCCCATTTTCAACCCTGCTGTGTGTGACCCTGCTGCCTCATCAGAACTGAGTCACTCCCAAATCATGCTGCATATATGCCCTTCCATCCAGACACGCATGTCCAGGCCCTACAGAGAGGGAGGAGTCCAGGATACAGAGAAGGATGTCATGAGAGAGGCCACAGCTCCTGGTTTAGGTCACCAGGGCCCAGGAGGCCAGAGGAAGGGTTGCCTGTGCCTCGGGAGCAGGAGACCTGAGTGTGAGCTCACAAGAGCACCTGTTGGGTAGAGTTTACAAAAACACCTCTCACACACGCTGAGAAAGAGCTAAATACAAGGTCTTTGGGCTCAGATGTGACCTTCACTAACTTTTGGCAAAAGTTAGAACCTGTCAGTGACCTACTGTTCCCATCTGAAAATATGGAGCTGACTCCGCCTGTGGCTTTGGTTGCTGAGAGAGTTTGAGGTCAGGGAACACCTAATCAGGTGCTCAGCCTAACACCCCTTTCTTTCAATGACTTGTCCAACAAAAAGTGTAACTCCTCAGGACTGATGGGAGCTCAGCTGGACACACCTTTAAGTGCTCACACGTCCTGCCTTAGCTGTAGGTTGAGGAACTCAGGGTAACCTACTCTACTCACCCACGTCCTCTGGCCCTCACCTCCTCCATCCACTCCACCCTATGATCCTCCTCCTCCCCATCCTTTACTTTGCTTCCAAAGTGGGATTCCTTACCTATTTCTTCCTCATTCCAGAAGAGTGAATGTTGACACCCTGCAAAGTCTGTATTATGAGAAGCTAATTTTCAGGACCATAGACTTCAACAACCCAGAAAAATCCCCACTCACCAGGTTTCCTGAAAGAAATCCCTAAAAAGAACTCACAAAAGATTTATATACAATGGAATTTTACTCCACCGTAAAGAAGAATGAAATTTTATTGTTTGCAGGTAAATGGATGGAATTGGAGATCATCATCTTAAGTGAAGTCAGCCAGGCTTAGAAGGCCAAAGGCTGTATGTTTTCTCTCATATGTGGAATACAGACCTAATGCAAATACAGCAATATTAGGACACACTGGTCACACTAAGGGAAGGTCACCCACTAAGGGGAGTTCTTAGGGAAACTAAGAACTTGAATATACCCACCATACAAGAATGAATATAGAAATCTTAAGCTGACTGAAACCACCATAAGCAAGGGACTAGGTAGAATGAAGAAAATTAAAGGGGATGAACCAATGGGGGTTATAACAGATCTGTATATGGAAATATCACAAGGAAATTCCCTGTGTAGCTTCATCTATCTCAAACAAGCTAAAATGTCATGTTTTTCTTTTTTATCTTTTCTCTTTTTTCTTCTACAAAGTCAGAGAACAGTCGTCCTGCCCAGGGGGGTGCACTGGCACCAGAGGAAGGGAGGAATTGTTGGGGAAAGCGGACAGGAGGGTGAATACAATGAAATGCGTACACACATAAGTATGTATTTACATAAATAGATCCAAAACTGAGACCTGTTGAAACCACTCCAGGAATCAGTGGAGAGGGGGATGAAGGAGATGGTGGAGGAAGTGAATTCAAGTATGACACATTTGATACATTGTATGAACCTGTATAAATGCCACAGTGTACCGCCACCCAACACAACAATAAAGGGGGAAAAAAAGAACTCACTATTCTTTATTGCTATTCCAGAATAGCAATCATCAAAGTCTCACGTGGCCAGAGGAGCAGATGGAGTGGGCAGAGGACACCTTCCCACGAGACTGTTTGTATTTGCAGGGATGAGCTGAGCAGGCTCTTTCCCAGCATCCTCCTGGCCAGGGCAGAGACTGGGGTTGGGGAAGTAGGGTGTGTCCCTGAGGACATAAAAGATAAGGTCGTTTTTGTTTTGTTTCATTTGATAATGATGTCAGTTTCAGTTATGGGCTCATTACAGCAGACCTGGGACATATTAATGGCGCTTTAATTGAAATTGGAAGTCAGAAGAGGGTTTTGTATGGTCATGTGGGTGGTGGAACTCCACCGGGACTGTCTTCAATATTTAACACAGAGATGGAACACAGCTGTCCCAGTGGTAGCCCCTCCGACCCTCCACCAGGGTCCCAAACACCCAGAGCAAGGCACCCCTCATCATCCCGGAGCTCCTGAGCAAAAAGGAAAAAAGTTCAGAGGAAGAGGAATTCCCAGAGTGAGAACCAGGCCTAGAACATACAACCTTTTGCATTTGACTCCAAATCAGCAGCAGGAGGCAGTGCTGACCACCCAGCAGGTCCAGCCCCATTCAGAAGCCCCTCCTGTCCCATGGCAGCCCCTTCCCACCCAGGAGATGCACAGCCAGCGGTGGCCTGCTCCCTCCCACCAGAAAGGGAGCTCCCAACCCTTAGAGCCTCGCCAGGCCCTGGCACAGATCTGGGTTATCTTTTATGAGTGAACAACAGAGTGGCCTCACACTTATGGGCTTTTTCTTCTACTTCTCTTTGTTGTCCTCACTCTCCCTGTGCCCCTCTCCCCCTACACACTCTCATGCCATCCACTATGCAGCCTCTTCCAGAAAAATCTTTGTTAATTACCTGAGATATCTCTTTACTACTCCATGTCTGCGTAACCACGTGCAAATATTCGGACACACACCCATCCATGTAGAGGTCGTGCAGACATATCTGTGGGAAGGGAGAGAGATGCCAGATTTACCAAATTAAAAAAAATACAGGCTGGGAGCCAGTGGCTCACTTCTGTAATCCTAGCTACTCAGGAGGCAGAGATCAGGAGGATTGCGGTTCGAAGCCAGCCCAGGCAAGTAGTTCTGGAGACCCTATCTTGAAAAACCCTATCACAAAAAATTGGGCTGGTGGAGTGGCTCAAGATAAAAGCCCTAAATTCAAGCCCCACTACTGCGAAATAAGTAAATAATAAATAAATGCAGGACATCTTGTTAAATTTGAATTGCAGATAAAGAGCAAACAATTTGTAAAATTATCTTGAGGTGATTTTCCAACTTGACTTGAAACTGAAATGCAAAGGTATTAAGTAGTCTGTATTTTAGCCAGCAACCCTGGGTGGAGGCTGCTTTTATTCTTCTATGGACATTGAGCACAGTCTCCATGTCCGTTTCTTACTAAGGATACCATGGCTAGCTCTCGAAGTCAACAGGTATAAGCTAAGGAGATTCTTTTTGATGGATGCATAATATTCCACATAGGGAGCGTTTATCACTTGCTTGGCAGTGATGATTACCTTTGGGTAACTGTCACTACAATGCTGCTTCATAAATCCCCACCCTCAACTAGAGACATGGAAGACAGTACGACTGGCTGTGTCTTGCCTTCTTAACCATCATGGTAAGTCAGACCAGAAGAACGAACCACTTGGAACAGCCAGCCCCGTGAGACCCTTGGCTAGATCAGGCATCCTGGGCATGAGGAGGAACGACAAAGGGACTGTGAAGTGGCCCTTTCCAAGAGACAAAGGACAATGGAGAGCCCAAAATACTTCACACCTGACGCTTGAAATGAATTTCAATGTAGAAATTCACACCAACTGGCTCGTCCAAACCCTCAGCACCATAATTATTTTGGGGCGATCCCCCACCCACCCCACCCGTTTATCAGTCATCTCTGTCTGACTTCATCCGTGTTGATGAAAACACAGAAGAGAAATCCACAGAGCAGCCCGTTGACATTCCAGCAACAGCGCTCTGCCTGGCTTTCTCAACCATTTAAGTTCCTCTGAGGACCCGTTCGGAGACACAGGCCTGTTGATGGTTGCTGTACAAAGGTCAGTGGTTCGGGGGCCGCTTCCAACAATTTGCCAGGATTTTGGCATTTGTAAGTATCCATAGGACAGCTCTCTAGCAAGCTGACCTTGACAGCGAAGGGGATAAATAAACCTTCAATTTACCCCCCTCCAGCTCTCCGCCAGCCAGCCTGGTCCCCACGGAGCCTTCACCTGTCCACCTCGTTCAAGTGCAGGCAACTTCCAACTGACGCACATCCTCAGCTCGGAGGCCCAGTGACAAACACCATCTAACAGATAAGCCTTCGGAAAAGTCAAAGCCGATACTACTTCCATTGAAAATTTAATGTCGGCTCCACCGTCGCCCATCATTTCTCTGACTGTTGCTCGTGTCCCAAGAGGCCCTGGAAGCTAAAACAGGGCTCTATAACAGGTAACGACGTGTCATTTAATGATACTGTCCAAAGTGATCCCAGTCTTCGAGAAGTAATGTGTGCTCATGTACCAGATAAGCACTGCCAAACGTACTAAGCTGCCCTATCTTTCACGGCTCTGTCACCAGACACAATGTGACATGTCCTCGGCCATCCTAACTTGCTATTACTCTGACCCCGCCAGGAGACAAAAAACAAAACAAAAAAAATGCATGTTTTTCAAGCTTTTTCTTAATGCTCCCAGCGTTAAGAAAATTCAAGCAAAGGTAAGAACGGATAATGTACCTGTAATTAAGGCTCTTTAATACTTCAGTGCTCTTGGATTTGCTACGAAAATCTGTGAATTACACTTCATTGAAAAATGCCCTTAATCGGCTCTGACATGTTTTATTGGAGGCAGAAAAAATGTTTCAGTATGATAGATAAGGTTAAAATGTTACCAACCTGATCATTTACCGTAGTGCCTAGCAAAAAAAAAGAAAAAGGAGCTCCAAAGTCAAAAACCATTTACATCATTCATCAGACTGCAATAGAGGAAAAAAAAATAAAGCCTTATCTGACAGCCTGTTTTAGCTGATGGTGCAAAGTGTACGTTTTCAATTTTCTGACAAAGTTACGTTGTTTATGTAGATAAGGAGGAAAAACAACTGTGACTTTTGCACAGTGGGCCATAAGGCATAGAAATGTGACTTCAACCGTGAGGTATCCCCCAAACCAGGTAGTAGTGTTCCACAACCCACCAAACTTTGCAAGCTTCAGAACTGGCCAAGTGCAGTGACTCACACCTGTAATCCTAGCTGCTTGGGAGGCAAAGGTCAGCCCAGGTAAATAGTTCTCAAAACCCCATCTCTATCAATGACTGGGTGCAGTGGTGCATGCTCCCCAGCTACATGGGGAGCACAAATAGGAAGATAATAATTCAGAGCTGGGCATAAAGTGAAACCCTATCCCAAAAATCACCAATGCAAAACAGAGCTGGTGGAGGGCTCAAGTGGGAGAGCACCTGCCGAGCAAGTGTGAGGCCCTGAGTTCAAACCCCAGTACTGCAAAAAAAAAAAAGGCTTCAGAACAAATTCTGCATCAGTATCTGCCTTGGGTGCAGTAAGGAGGGTTTCAAACATCCCCAGAACTCTTTTGGGCTGTGTCACATCAAACTCTACAAGTTCAAAAAGTCACTCTACTCAGCTTGAATCCTGAGAAATTACAATGGAAACTGTGGGACACAACACGGGGCTTTGGGAGGCTGGTTGTTGGGGAAATACAGTCTTGCTGTGTTCTCTGTGCCCTGACCGATGTTGCTGACCCCCGAGATGCAAATCCTCCAAAGTTCCTCATGGGTGTCCTGCTGCTAAACCCAGGAACAACCTGGACATCACCTTACAGATCCTGTTAACTCCGTCTCCTTCTGAACCCATGTCCTCCTGGGCAGACCCCACTGCAATGGCAAAGACCCCCCCGCCCACCTTGTGAAAAGTGTAGAATGGAGCCTGGGAGCTGGGTCCGCACCTATAGGGCTGGGGACAACCCGTGGCTGCCTGATGATGCTCAAGTGAGTTAACTTCCCTGTGCCTCAGTGTCCTGAGCTGTAAAGGACAGAGGATGAGCAGGGCTGAAGGGAAGATCTGCTAAGGTCACATTCCTGATACCCTTGGAGCAGGGGCTGGCGTTGAGGGGCTGTCTTCCTCTCGCCAGTGACAGCCATCTGAACAGGGCAGACCGGCTGCTCCGACACCTGTCACTAGTGTTCCCTTGGTATCTCAGTCTCAGAAGTTTCAACGTCAAGTTACCAGGGTCAGATAAAGCCAGGAACTTGTGGGAACATGGTTACAGATCAAACAATGTAGTGAAGTGGAGAAAAGAAGCCAGATCAAGGCAGAAGTTTTTGCAAAGACCGAAAGTTTGGTGTTTCCAAATGCAGGGCTCTTCAGACCCCAGCCCCAAAGTGCAGTCAGCCAGGCTCAGAGAGCCAAAGGCTGCATGTTTTCTCTCATATGCAGAATACAGACCCAGTGCAAACACAGCTATGTCATGAAAAAGAGGTCACGCTAAGGGGAGGTCACATGTGAGAGAGGGAGGGTAAAAGGAGGAAGTTAAGGAGGTGAATACGGCTGATGGACTTGCTATACAAGAATGAATACAGAATTTTTAAACCTGTTCAAATCACCATAAGAAGGGGACTAAGGCAGAAAGGAGAAAAATAGAAGAGATGAATCAATTTGGGTTTAATACATACATACATGGAAATGTCACAAAGAAACTCCCTGTGTAGCTATCTTACACAAATAAAAATGTCGACTTTTAAAAAAAAAACAAAAACAAATAGAGAACAGGTCCTGTCTGGGGGTTGGCACCAGTGGGAGAGGGGGAGGATGTAAGGAAAGAGTGTAGGAGGGTGAATCTGGTGGAATATTATGCACTCATGTATGAAAATGGAAAAATGAGACCTGTTGAAACTATTCCAGGGAGAGAGGGAAGGGGGGATAAAGGAGAATGATGGAGGGGTGAATTTGGCTATGATATAGTGTAAGAACTTTTGTAAATGTCACAATGCACCCCAGTACAACAATTAAAAAAAAAATCCCACCAAAACAAAAAAAACAGTTAATATTCTCCCTCCCCGACCCACACAGGCGGAAGTCACATGGATGGGTAGGGTTCCCAGATGTGTTTGCTCTGACATCTACAGAGTACATGTTTTTTAAAAAGTGTAGCTGGACACGGGTGTCTCATGCCTATAATCTTAGCTACACAGGAGGCAGAAATCAGGAGGATCTTGGTTTGAAGAAGCATAGGCAAATAGTTCTCAAGATCCTATCTTGAAAATACCCAACAAAAAAGCAGGAATAGAGTTGTGGCTCAAGTGGTAGAGCACCTGCCTAGCAAGGATGAGGCCCTGAGTTCAAATCCCAGTACCACCAAAAAGATTTTTTTTAATTAAAAATGTTTAATCATTGACCAGTGTACCCAAACTCAGAGGGCAGCATCCCATAAACTGGATCCAAACAGGAGCCCTCAGAGTTGTGGGGTGCTGCTGGAAGGAGCCAACATTCATTTGTAGCCCACAAATGGGATCCCCTTCATCTACAATGCCTGGGATGGGAAGTGCTTTGGATTTACAACTCTTTCAAAATTTGGAATATTTGAGTGTGTATGGGAAATGGGACCTGCATCTTAACAGGAGATTCAGTTATGTTTCACGCTCTTACTGTCCACATCGCCTGAAGGTAATTTTATAGAATACTTGAAATAAATCTATGCCTAAAGTAAAGTTTCATGGAATGGAATTTTCCCTTTGCGACTGTATGGCAACACTCAAAAAAGTTTTGGATTTTGAAACATTTCGGATTTTAGATTTTTGCAATAGAGGTGTTCGATCTGTAGTAACCAGTATTTTAAAATTAGGAATTTTTATATTAAAATAAGGGCTCTCTCTCTGTCTCTCTCTCTCTCTCTCTCTTTTGGCAGTACTGGGGTTTGAACTCTGGGCCTACACCTTGAGGCACTCCACCAGCCCTTTTTTGTGATCGGTTTTTTTCAAGATAGGGTCTCTAGAACTATTTTCCTGGGCTGGCTTTGAACCTCGATCCTTCTGATCCTGAGTGGCTGGGATTACAATTGTTGAGCCCCCGAAGCTGAGCAATAACTGTTTTTTTTTAAAAAAACAAAGACTACAGGATTTTTCCAGGCCTACTTTGTAACAAAAGTGAGACAGACATTCTATATGTCTGGCTTAGTGCCCAGTGAGACTCAAGCTCTAGGTGGTGGGGGCGGCGGGGGGGAGTAAAAAAGAAGAAAGAAACCATCACAGACTGAAGGATGACGGCCAGATCCCATATGGCATCTTAAACTGGATCCTGGGACAGAAAAGGAAATTATTAGGAAAATATGTGACATCCAAATATAATCTGCATTTTTGTAACTGTGCCATATCAGCATGGTGTCTTAGTTCTGACAAGTGCCTCCTGGTAACGGAAGTTACTCATGTCAGCAAAAGTAGATGAGAAACCAGGGGATCATTTGGGATCATTTTTGCAACTTTTCTTCGGAAATAAGTGCGCGCTGTTTTTGTAAGTTTGAAGAACTAAACCAAGAGGCGTCTGTATTTCTTCCACCCTGCCCTGTCTCACTCACTGGTTTTAGTGCATAGAGCTTGAACACTTGAATTTGGGGCTGATTGCCTTCCTTCCCCCTCCCTGCAGGATAAGTGTCTCTAGTGCCCACCATGTCTGTGTTTTCTGGTGGGCGATCACTGACCCTTCCCTAGCTTTGGAGTCCTCATGGGATGGGAGAGAAGAAGGAGCAAGGCTGGGAAGGTCCTGGTTTCTGGAGCTAATTTCCCTCACCTGGCGCTGAGCAAGCAAAGGAAATTGACCTTCACGTTTGCTCATTCTTTGTGCTATCGACCCTGTGACAGCTCTTGCATTGACCCAGGCTGCTCACCAGGCTCTTCTCTGATGATGCGCTCCCTCCTGGCCGCCCTGCTCTGAGCCCCATCAGAGCAAGGTTGTCCACCTGCCCCTTCCCAAGCAGGGCTGCAGGCGTGGGCAGAAATGGATGCTGCAGACAGCTGGGGGAGGCAGAGGGAATGCCTGGTTTTGACTAAAACCAACCATCAGTAGAAGACTGTCAAATTCTCATCTGGAGAACCGCCCCGCCCAGGTTCTCATTCAGTAGATCTGGGGTACATCCCAGGAATTTGCATTTCTTACAATCTCCCAGTGAATCTACACTGCTCTTCTGTGAGTGCACTGAAAAAATAGATATGTACTGCTAGATTGCAGGACTGAGGCATGGCTCAAGCAGTGGCCTAGCAAGCCCAACACCCTGAGTTCAATCCCCAGTACCACTCAAAAAGAAAAAAAAGACAAACATTTGGGTTGAGGGTGTGTGGCTCAAGCAGTAAAGCACCTGCCTGGCAGCTGAAGGCTCTGAGTTCAACCATGTGCCCCCAGTACCACCAAAAAATAAAAAAAAAATAAAAAAACCCACTGCTATAAGTAATGAAAGGCATATTAATCATGGCTCTCCAGAGAGACTGAACCAATAGCATAGATGATAGGGAGAGAGGGAGAGAAGAAGCAAGGGAGGGACTGGAGAGATAGGCAGGTAAACAGACAGACAGGATAAGATAGATGATAGAGAGATAGAGAGATAATGCATAGATATTTAGATAGGTGACTGATAGGTAGATGATAGATGATACATTGATGGATAGATAGATGATAGATGACAGATAGATAGACAGACAGATAGATAGATGATAGACAGACGCAAGCAGGGAATTCTTAGGGAAAATGACTCATGTAGTTATTGAGGCTTCAAAATTCATTATGCAGGCTGACTGCAATCTGGAGACCCAAGGACACTGGTGGCACGGGCTCAGTCCAGTGCAAAAGCCTCAGAACCAAAGAGGTCAAGATGGAACTCGTAGCCTGAGGCCAAAGGTTCGAGAAGCCGGAGGAGTTCTAACAGCCAAGGGCAAGAGAGAAGGACGACCCAGCCCAGACAGAGAGCAAATTGCACCTTTCCTCCGCCCTTTTGCTCTGTCGGGCACGTCACTGAGTGACTGGCTGAATCCTCCACACTCAGTCAGCCGACTCTCACCCAGGCCCTCCAGAACCACACGGGAATAATTCTTGACCTCTGTCTAGGTGTGCCTTCCTGCGGGACTTTGACACCTAACATTCACCATCAAAAAAAGAGGACAGCTTGCCTTCACTGGTCCCAACAAGCCCATCAGTAAAGCAAGCGCCATGAGCAAAGGCTGGCTCTGCCTGGGGAGCCCCAGCTCAGGTCCTTTCAACAAATTTCAATGCCACTCTTGGTTAATGGCTGAGCCCTGATCCCTGCCACTCTGGCCCCTGCAGACCTCCCTGTCGTCCCTCCCCAGTCTTCTCCAAATTTCTACCACAACAGACCTGACTTGTATTGGAGTCTCTGCTTTGTTTTGTTTCAGAAATATTGTGATAACATGAGCGTACCTTTCCGGTTATTAATTTTCTGACTTTTTTTTTTTTTACTTATTTATCTAAATGGAAGATGTTTTATTTCCAACCAGCTGCTATATGAAGTGTAAGGAGCAATTGAAAATCTATCTCTGTATGTGGCTGAAATCCTATCAGCTGAGGATGAAAAAGATGTCTTTTATCTGGACTGGAGAGAAAAAGAGGGAGGGAGGGGAGGAAGGAGAGAGAAGAAAGAAGGGAAGGAGGAGGAAAGAAAGAAGAGAAGGAGGAGGGAAGAAGAGGGAAACAGGGAAGGAAGGAAGGAAGGCAGGGAAGAAGGAAGGGGAGAAAGGAAAAAGACCCCATTTGATTGTGCTTTGTTTATTTTAGCATTTTTATTAGCATGCATTAGTTGTACGTGATGGGGTTTCCTTGTGGTATTTTCATAAATGCTTACAATGGACCCTGGTTAGGTTCATTGCCAGCATCATTCTCCCTTATCCCCTTCCTCCATATTTAAAATGCTTCCAATAGGTTTCCTACAAACTTGTATTTCATGCAAGTACATAAAACACACCCACCATATTCTCTTTCACCTTCTGCATCCGCCCCTCCCCCCCAACTAGTACCCATCCCCTAACTGGACCTGTTTTACTTTCCTGTCCTCATTTGCAAGTGTATATTCGCTGTTCGAGGGCTTGGCCACGGTGCTTCACCTGTGACTTACCTTATTCTAATCAGCCTGGCCCCAGGAAGCTGTGTGAATTGGCCCATGACTCAGGCACAGGTTGTACTTCCATGGATCCAGGCAATCGCAGATGGGAAACACATCATTTAAAAACCATGCTGAACCCAGCTCGTACAAAGTCTCCTATCAAGATTCCCTAAGTGACACAGTAGAGCTGTTTTCATGGCTTTGCGTTGCACAGGGATTGTAAGTAATCTCAAGACGATTTAAGGTACATGAGGGAATTCCCTGGGCTCTATGCAAATACCAAGCCACTGTATACAAGGCACTTGAGCCTCCCCAGGTTTGGGGGGGCGGGGGCTGGAACCCATTCCTCATCCCCCTTGCGTCCTGAGAGAGACTGTAATGGATCGCTCTTTGCTGTGCCTGACTATACGCAGGGCCCAAGCTGGCTCCTTCTCCAGCTTTGTGGTACAGGAGCTGGTACAGGGCTTGGTCTCAGGGTGACTTCACTGGCTATAGGCTAGCAGGGCAGGGGTGTGGGTGAGGCTGAGCCCCAGTCCAGCCAGGGCTGATGGTGGAGGAGGCAGGGCTCAGACTCACTAATGGATTGAGAGTGGAGGGTGGAGGCAGCTCCAGGCTCTCTGCTCTTGACTTCGACTTACGCCTCGCCCATCAAGGGTCCATCCTGTGACCACCCACCCTGCCTTCCCTCTTGGTCTGGACCCCCCTTCTCTCACCCCTACAGACACTCATCCTCTGTCCTCATCACAGTGTCATACAGATTTTTTTTTTTTTTGGCAATACTAAGGTTTGAACTCAGGGACTCATACTTGCTAGGCAGGCGCTCTACCACTTCAGCCACTCCGCCAACCCTTTTTTTGTGTAATGGGTATTTTCAAGACAGCGTCTTGCAAACTATTTACCCAGGCTGGCCTCAAAATGCAATCCTCCTGATCTCTGCCTCTTGAGTAACTAGGATGACAGGCGTGAGCCACCAGCGCCCGGCTACCATGCAGCCTCCTCTACACAGCTTGCACAGCCATCCTGTGTGGGGCCTGCAAAGGACTTCCCATCACACAAAGCACTCACACCCACGCCCCTCCATGGTCCCCAGGGCCTATGTGGTCTGTCCCCCTCCCACACCTGACCCTAGTCAAGCCCTTGGGCACGCCTGGGCAGGCCACTTGGGGTTTCCTTCCTGTTCCATGGCAGGTCATGTCCTTCCCACCCATGTGGGGAAAACGTACATTCTGCAAGCAATAGCCGGGCACTGTGGCTCACACCTGTAATCCCAGCTACTCAGGAGGCAGAGATCAGGAGGATCTCGGTTTGAAGCCAGCCCAGGTAAACAGTTCCTGAGACTGTATCTTAAAAAACCCAACACAAAAACGGGCTGGTGGAGTGGCTCAAGGTGTTGGCCCTGAGTTCAAGCCCCAATACCACTAAAAAAAAAAAAAAAATGGTGGTGGGACAAATGAACAAGTTCCTGAGAATAACAGTGGCCATCAGCAACCAGTGTTGGGTTGGCACATGGCTCCTGCCCATCCTGCCAGCTTGGACGGGAGCATCCATTTTGGGGGCAGCCCAGATGGCTCCATGTCCAAAATAACCAGAGCAAAATGGACTGGAGGTGTGGCTCAAGTGGTAGAGTGTCAGCTTTGCAAGTGTGAAGCCCTGAGTTCAAATCCCAGTACCGCCAAAAAATGAAAGAAAGAAAGAAACAGAGAGAATCAGGTATCTGCCTGATTTGGGGCTTACTTTTTTTTCCCATCTATGTGGAAGGCACATTTCAGCAACACCAGGACTAGACCTGACCTGTGCTCCATCTGCACAGTGCCTGGCACATGGAAGGAACACCACCAACACCTGTAGGGTGTAAAGATGGGTGGACGAACGCTGCCTCGATGGCGGGAAAGGTGAACTCACTGAGTGACTCAAAATGCAAAACGCCAGGAGGGAGGTTTTGTCGTGGTCTGTACTAGGATGTACTCCAAAGTTACCATAATTAAAGCAGCATGGCATTTCCAAAGAAGGGAGAATTCTGAAGAATATCGTGGGATGGAATAAAAAGTCAGGTAAGCAAACGGATCGCTCAAACATTCAAGAAAGTTGCTTTTCAAATCACACAGACATTATTCAGAAACTGGGATCTCTAGGCAGGTAGGCAGTTAGCACAGTGAAATCCCTGGTATAATTGTTAATATAAGCTAATTCAAAAAATAGAATAAAACTTTAAAGATAAATAAATTTGTACAGGTTAAGAGGCTAGTAACAAGATACAAAATGAAACTAGCTCAAGCCATAGCAGTATTTATTATAATAAGATCATAACTTTCATTATAATAATAAAATTTTATTTTACATAATAAAATTTCTGCTGATTACTGTAATCTTGAAATGAAAAAAAAATCCTAAATATGATAGTAATGGCAAAACCATTTAGAAGACATTGATAGATTGTGAAAAAGGAAAACTCACACTTAAGTCAAAGATCACAGTAGTAAGATTTCCAGCCAGCGTGGAAATCCCCATAGAACAAGGATAAGAATGGACAAAAGGAGCCAGGCACTGGTACTCATGCCTATAATCCCAGTCACTCAGGAGGCAGAGGTCAGGAGGATCATGGTTTGAAGTCAGCCTGGGCAAATAGTTCACAAGACCCTATCTTAAAGGAATCCATCGTGAATGGAGTGACTCAAGGTGTAGGCCCTGAGTTCAAACCCCAGTGCAACAAAAAAAGGGGGGAACAAAATGGTGATAAGTAAGCATCCTGCACTCTGGAAATTGTCTGCTTCAGCAGTCCACGCCATCTGTATAACAAACCACCACAGGTTGGTGTCTCACCAACAAGCAAAACGTGTTTGTCCCATGTCTGGAAGCTACATACACCCTGATATCCAGATGGGTGGTGGCCCCCCTCAGGTTTGCAAACTGACTGTTTCTCACTGGGTCCTCACATGGTAGAAAGAGAGCTCTCTATAGCTCTCTTAAACAAAAATGTCATTTTTAAAATACGGAGGACAGGAAGATAAAACAGGTCCTGTCTGGGGTTGGCACCTGTGGGAGGGGGAGGATATAAGGAAAGGGTGTAGGAGGTGAATATGGTGGAATATTATGCACTCATGTATGAAAATGGAAAAATGAGACCTGCTGAAACTATTCCAGGAATGGGGGGGAGGATAAAGGAGAATGGTGGAGGGGGGATTCGACTAAGATATATTGTAAGAATTTTTTTAAATGTCACAATGGACCCCAGTACAGCAATTATATGATAATTAAAAATGTAAAAAAAAAAAAAAAGGAAGAAGGAGGAGGAGGGAGAGGTGGAATGAAGGGAGGGAGTGAGGAAGGAAGAAGGGAAGGAAGGAAGGAAGGAGGGAGGGAGGGAGGGAGGGAGGGAGGAAGGGAAGGAGGAAGGAAGGAAGGAAACAGAAAGGTCCCCAGGTCTCTCTCATGAGGATCCCCAGTCCCATTCATGAGGATGTCATCCTCATGACCTAATTGTCCCCAAAGCCACCACCTGCAAATAACCACACTGGGATTAGGGTTTGAACACAGAATTTTGAGGAGACACAAACATTCAGTCCATGACATCGACCAAAGTCGGACACCAAGAAGGAAGTGTTTATTCTTGAGAAACTCCTAGGCCTGTGAAGAAGCATGGGGGAGTCAGTGGCCTTCCTGCCTCAGCCTGTCCCTGTCCCTTCCCCAGCTCAGGTGGCACCCCACCTTGTCGGAGCAAGGCCAGCTGTGAACCTAACATCTTTACTGCCACAGGGGCCCATCTGCTTTGGAGGGGAGGGAAAACACGCCCTGTTGGTGCTGTCTGTCTCTATCACAAACTCGGAAGAATTAATGAGGGAAAACTCACAGTTCTGGTGATGGGAAGTTTAGTCCCTGTTGAGGTGAGTGACAGAAGGACCAGAAACTTAATGGGAACATCTGAGAAGGGGCAAGTAAGCCATCCACACATCATTGACAGCCTGGAGCATCTGTGCCCTGAGCAGAGCAGACTCGAGACAGCTCAGCACAAACTCAGTCTTGAAAACCAGCAGAGCATGGGTGCGCCCGCTCCCGTGCACACAAATCAGTCCTGGGGCCTTCATGGACCCAACGGGCTTGAGCATAACCTCGCCCCATCCATTGGCTGTTGACCAGTCTATGTACACACGGAGGAAATCCTCAGGAAGCCAGGCTAAGAAAATGAAAATACGGATCTTTAATTAAAAACTAAGCAAACACATCAACAACCACGCATGCTTACAAGACAGATCCTAGAGACGTAAGTGCAGTTAAGCTATTAAAAAGGAATTCTCGTGGAAAGGAAGGGAGAATGACAGAGCATCAGTGATATCATAAAACATCACCTCTGTGCAGGTGGAGGACACAAGGATGTGTACTGAAAGCTGCTGAAAATGGGGGTGGGAGGGAAGGGGGAAGGGAGAGCAATGGAAGGGGTCAAATGGACCAAAGTGAAGGAGACTCGCAACAAGGATGCATTGAGAAACATTTGAACATTGACTTACATACTAATAACAAAAGACAGGACTGTGAAATGGGTACAGTGTGGGGGGACTTGTGGAGGGGAGGGTGGATGGAGGAGATGGAGGTGAGGGAATATGGTGGATGGACTTCAGAAACTTATGTGAAATAAAACAAAGAAACCTCTTGCGATTGCTTTAAGTGGGGCGGGGAGGGTTGAGGGGGAGAGACGGTGGGAGCAGTGTAACTAATGTACAACATAAGTTTAATTGGAATTGTCACCATGAACTCCCCCCACATAACAAATATCCTAATAAAAAAAAAAAAACAAAACTCATTTTAAAAAAAAAGGAAGCCGCGGGGAAAATGTGGCCAGGCAGAATTGCTGGGACATAGGCCTTAACCAGGCTCTTCCTCTGGAGACAGGAACCAGCAGGACTGGGATCACGGTGGGCATTCCTTGTCTGACTGTGTGTCAGTTTCTCAGCTCTGCAGATCTGCTTCCTTTACAAATGGAAGGTTCTGGCAACCCTGTGTGGAGCAAGTCTATCAGTGCCATTTTTCCACCAGCTCCAACTGTAAGAAGCGTTCAAGTTGCTTTTGCTGAGCAGCACTGACTCCTTACTCAGCCCCACGAATTAACTAAAAACAGGAGAAGCTTGGCATCCCTGCCTCCATTTTGTGTCTGCCTTTGCTGTGAGCCATTCTCTCTGCAGTCACTTTGCAATCACCTTGGATTCTAGAAAGGACAGAACTGATGACATCTTCAGGACAAGGAAACAGAGCCACTTGGAGTTGCCACCCTCCCAGTGAGGACAATTCACATCCTAAGGCAGATTTATCCTGTCAAACAGGAACCAGATTACTCCCTCCAGGTGATAACTTCCCAGAACTGGACCAGACCACCAGACCACCTTCCTGACCAACCAGACCTCACCTGTGACTGGGACTGTTGAACTGCGCACACCTTTGTCCCCTGTCTCCCCTGTATAGAGGAGAATGACCAGATCAGGCATATGGAATCTCAGGAGTTTAGGCCTTGGGTCCAAAATTTCAGTTTCAGGATGAACATCAGAACTTTTTAGCATGAGATGTTTTTAAGTTAGGTAAGTACATTGTTATTTTTATGTATGGGGCACACTTAGTGGTATGGCATAAGCATAAGTTTTATATGCACAGGAAAACCAAAAAATTTCTGTTACTCACTTTATTGTTTGGCTTGCTTTGTTACCAAAGAGGTAATACGTCTGTAGAAAGGTGAGAGGGAATCGACTGATTCTTGTGATCATGACAGTGGGAAGTCCCACACCAGGTCACCTGCCTGCCAGAAACCCTAGCACCCCAGGAGCATGGCTCAGTCCGAGGCCTCGGAACCATGGCAGCCCAGGTGCAAGTCCCAGTCTGAAGCCCAGAAGCTAAGACCCCAGGGGCTGCTGGGTCATGACCAGGTCTTTACCTGTGTCTGTCTGAGCATCTGCATGCAGTCTTTTAGGCGCTTACATACAAGTAGAATTGCTGGCCACACGACAAGTCTGTGTATGTTAGCAGAAAAATGGCCTCGATAATTACCTCAGCTCTGCAT
The DNA here is from genome assembly GCF_047511655.1 of Castor canadensis. Lineage (NCBI taxonomy): Eukaryota > Metazoa > Chordata > Mammalia > Rodentia > Castoridae > Castor > Castor canadensis. The sequence continues at coordinate 2,620,853 of NC_133401.1, read as the reverse complement.
CCAGCAGGAGAAGAGCTCAAGCAAGATGCAAAGATTCAGTAAAAGTAACAGTAAAGTTTATTAGGAGAGGATACGCTTTTAACAGAGGGAAAGCAGGTTGTCTCCAGAGTGAGAACAATGGGTCAGGTTTTAAGGTTGGAGTATTTCTTGAGAAACTCTTAGCTTTGGGTCATTTGGCTCTGGGGTGATTTCCTAGATTTGGGTCATTGTCTTGTGAAGAGAGACATGGAGTTATCTACCAGTCCCTGCTCTAATTGATGGGGAATTTCTGTTGGAAATTCCTAGCCTTTGCTCTATCTAGCTCTTAGGGCTTGGATCACTCTTGGGTAAAGAGTGAAGTAAACTTTAGGGTCATGGCTACCTTCAAAGCATCCTGGGATGGCCCCTGGGTTCTGGTACCTGATCCTAAATAGAGATTGGTGGAGTTGGGAAATTGAATTGCAATGATTTCTTCCTTTCTTCCTCTTGGTCACCATTTAAGTCTAACTGCTACCTATCAGAGGGATAGCCACGCTGTGTCTTGAATTCTACAGGGTCTATCTCATGTCACCATGCAGCCAGGTCGGAGCGGCAGTGCTATCTGGTGCAGACACAGGGGAGACCTAGAGTCCAAGGGCAGAGAAAGCCTGGGGTTCTGGTGTCCAAAGTAGGCTCAGAGTGTCTCCCAGGTCTGGAGGAGACAGCAGCCTTCCTGCTGTGTCCCCTCTGCTCTACAGAGACTCCAGCCCCCCATGGCGGCCCCTCCCTGCCCCACTGAATCCCACACTCTCATATGCTAATCTCCTTTGCAAAACCTCACTCTATGAATTCCTTAATGCGGTCCATTTGACGCCAAAAATTGACCATCACAATGTGCCACTGTCAATGTTCAGTTTTCAACAACAAATCAAAGAACATACAAAAAATGATTAAAGTATTAACCACACACGGGGAAAAAATGGGATAACTATAAACTGATATCAAGTGAGGCCAGATATTGGATTTAGATTAACAGAGAGAAAGTTCCAAGTAGCCACTGATAGAGTGAACAAAGAGAAGCCATCTTAGGATTGGACCTCACACTCTTGCAAGCAGCTTACTAACAACCCACCACCCACTGGAAGGACCACAGCTAGCCTCAAGGAAACGACAAGCCACCACCTTGCCAGGAGATCTGGAGCTGAGCGACTTAACAACCTAGTTACCTCTTCTTTCCTCTAGCTTCCCCTCGTGATGGTTGACTCCACCCCAGAAGAATTTTCCCACCCAGTGGATTTTCCCTCCAGACTGTTCCCCTATATCTACTCCAAGTCCCTAAGCAGCTGGAGGCTCCAGTTCCTTTGCTGGGGTTCCCCTCCACAGGGCTCCTTCCCTAAGGATAAACCTTGTGCTGGTGTTTGAGTCATCTCTCTGCCTCTTCCATGACCCTTTTATTTCTAACAGTGATTGCAAAAGTGATCAAAGGAGCCCAGAACATGATGCTAAAAGAATTAAAGGAAAATCCCTGCATCACACATATATAAAAACAGTGATCACCAGCCTAAATATAAGAACTAAGCTCTTATAAAAATCTTATAATCTGGGTTTTGGCAAGTCACATTTAGGTAGGACACCAAAAATGTGAGCAACAAGAGAAAATTAGGTTGTATCAAAAGTAAACACTTTTGTGCACCAAAGGAGGATAGCACAGAAAAGAACCTAGGAGTTGAGTACCCATGGTGGCTCACACCTGTAATTTTAGCTACTTGGGAGGCTGAGATTGGGAGGATCAAGGTTTGAAGCCAGCCTGGGCAAATAGCTTGTGGGACCCCACCTCCAAAATAACCAGAGCAAAATGGACTGAAGGTGTTGCTTAAGTGGTAGAGCACCTGCCTTGCAAGTGCAAAAACTTGGGTTCAAACCTCAGTCCCCCCAACATAAAAAAAAGAGCCTACAAAAGGAGAAAAAATATTTGCAAATCATATATCTAATAAAAATTTAGAATATAAAGAAGTCTTACAACCCATCAACAAAAAATATACACCCATTTTAAAAAGGGGCAAAGTGTTTAAATAAGCTTTTTCCCCAAGAATATATAAGAATGAGCAACAGGCACACACAAAAGATGTGAGCAGTTAGCCACTAGGGAAATTCCAGTGAAAACCACAGTGAGATGACGCCTCACACTTCCCATGGCGGATAACATAACATAAGGTGACAATGCAAGAGGCCAAGAGGCACTCAAGCTGCTTTTGCTGAGCAGCGCTGACTCCTCACTTGGGCCCAAAATTAACTAAGAGCAGGAGAAGCCTGGCCTCCCTGCCTCCATTTTGCATCTGTCTTTGCTCTGAGCCGTCATTCTCTCTGCAGTCACCTTGGATTCCAGACACAGAACTGATAACATCTTCGTGACAAGGGACAAACTACCACCAACAGCAGAGCCTCCTCAGGATGGACCACCTGCCAGGTGACAATGACTCTGGATTACAACTCCAGACCTCTCAGAAAAAGGACTGAGACAATGACCAACCAGACCTCACCTGTGACTGGGACTGTTTAACAAGTGTGCCTGTGTCCCTGTCCCCAGTTCTCTGCCTACTTAAATCCACAGCTCATGTCTGGACCCTGAAGATGGCTGAGTGCTCGCTCTGCCTCTTTCCACAGTGTGTCCCCAGCCCTGTAACAAACCTCCGTCCTCTGCCTTCTCCATGCCTCTTGATTTGGCGTTTAGGGACGGTGACCGGACCTGACACATGGAATCCTCAGGCCTAGAGTTCTGGTTTCAACAGGGATATGGAGAACTGAGAGCTTCCCCCAATGCCGGGGAACGTGACATGAAGGGGACACTGCGGGGAAATACGGCGCTCGTCAAAAGCCTAACCGTAGAACTGCCACTGCAGCACCCAGCACATCCGCTGATAGCTGTAAACCTAAAAGAATTTAAAATAGAACCTTAAAAACATGCATACATGGCCCTAGCAGCATGTTCAGGAAGAGAGCAGGTGAAACCGCCAATGTGCACCGATGGATGGACAGATAAACAAATCGTGATGCCCATACACCAGGCAACAGCACTCAGTCGTTCAAAATAGTGCTGAAAAATCAATAAATGGAAAAATGAGACTGTGAAACTGCTCCAGGAATCGGGGTCAGAGGATAAAGGAGAAAGATGGAGGGGTGAACTCAACTAGGATACAGTGTAAGAACTTTTTAAAATGTTACAATGCACCCTCAGTCCAGCAATAATTTTTAAAAATTTTTAAGAGAGAAAATAAATTGAAAACATGAAGTACATGAAGTCACCCTGGTTCTACCAGACAATACAGAATATCAAATATCCTACGATACTATTTGTGGGAAATAGCCTATAAATAGCAGAGGTAAATCCATGATGGAACGGACTGGTGGGTCCTGGGCTACAGGGGAGGTGGGTGCAGGGAGCAAGTGTTTAATTCTGAGTATCAAGGTTCTTTTTGGAGAGGCAAAAATATTTGGGAACAACATTCTAAAATGTGTCAAATGTTACTGAGCTGTACACTTTAAAATAGTTAATTTTGTGTTATGTGAATTCTACCTCAAGTTATAAAAATCAGTAAACGACTTAAATATAAAGCCAGGCAGGCGCTGGTGGCTCAGGCCTGTAATCCCAGCTACTCAGGAGGTCGAGATCAGGAGGATCGCGGTTCAAAGCCAGCCCTGGCAAACAGTTCGTGCAATCCTGTCTTGAAAAACCCTTCACAAGACAGGGCTGGTGGAGTGGCTCAAGGTGAAGGCCTTGAGTTCAAACCCCAATACCGCAAAAACAAAAACTTATCATATCGTATCTGCTAGACATGTGTGGTCTGTTATACAACAATTATACCTCAATAAAGTTAGGAAAATATACTAACTTTATAGTATTAAAAGCACACAGTAAAAAAGACACACACACACACACACACACACACACAAGAGTTCAGATAAATACTCTAAGCTTGTATTTTCACAACAACAACAACAAAAAAAGCCCACTGGAAAAGAGAGCAAATTAAACCCAAAAGGAAGCAGAAGACAGGAAATAATAAATCCCAGAGCAGAAATTAATGAAAACAAAGACAGGAAAATTATACAGGACCAATGAAACTAAAAGCTAGTTTTCTGAACAGATGGACAGTTGAGAAGACACTTTGCTCTACAGTTTAACCAAAAACAGAGAGAACACAGGTTTACTGAAAGGAAGAACGAAGGAGGGATCATTACTTCCAAACCCCCCAAATTAAAGGGATTCCGAGCAGAGACTGTGAAGTTTATGGAAACAAAATGAGCCAGCAGGGATAAAGGGAACAAGCTCCTGGGACAGACGCAAATTACCGAAATTAGCTCAAGATGGCTGCAGTGGCGATCTCCTACCCACATTGTAGAAACAGTACTAAACTGACACCAAGACCTTTGAAAATAAAACTTCCCAAGTTATTCTGTGAGGCCAGTACTAGCCTGATCTCAAAGCCAGAAAAACAGATACCACAACCAAGAAAACACTACAGGCCCATCTTCCTCGTGAGACAGGCAAAAAAAAACATCCTTAATAAAATATTGGAACACTGAACATTTCTACGTAAAAAAGATTATTATATAATATCAAGTGATACTAATCTCAGGAACACAGATTGGCTTAACATATGAAAATCAATTAATGTCTGATATTAGTAGAATAAAAAATCGATTAATTTTCTGAATTTGAAAACATCCACAGTTATTCGTGGTAAAACTCTCAAGAAGTCAGGTGTGGTGATGCACACCTGTAATCCCAGCACTCAGGAAGCTGAGGCAGGAGGGTCATGAGTTAAGACCAGGAAGATCTATGTCAAAAAAAGAACTGTCAGCAAACAAACAACAGAAGGGAAACTCCTCCCTTGCCTTGCATGCCCCAGGCAGACGCTCTGCCCCTTAAGCCCTGCCCCAGTCCTTTATTTTTTTTTTTTTTGCTTTAGTTATTTTTCAGATTGGGCCTTGTGTTTTTTCCCCCAGGGGCTGGCCAGGACTGCAACCCTCCTACCTACATCTTCTATGTAACTGGATATACAGTCATGTTCCACTGCACCTGGCTGTTCTGTTGAGATAGGGTCTTGCTAACTTTCTTCCCTGGCTTGCCTGGAACCTTTCCAATCATTTTCATTCGCAATGGTAGCAAGACAGATAACTTAGGAAAACGCAAAACCTTTGTTCACTGAAACTATGAAGTTAGAACTACCAAACTTGTGCAACTGAAAACAACTTATTAGAACAGAGCTCCTTTGGAGAAAGGTCAACACAGTATAAGAAGTGAAAAAAAGGCAAGCACCAAACACTTCAGGTTGCAGGATTTCATTTATATGAATTTCCTAGAAAATTATCTGCACTAGTAGACGGCAGGTTGGCGTTTGCTGGGGATTGAGAGCCTGCAGTGGGCACCTCTAGGGGGGCAACAGAAATGTTCCAAGGCTGTGCCTCCATCATGGATGCCCTACTCGACATGGTCACTAGGACTCACCATACCATCCACTGTGACACCTGTTAAAAGGAAGAAAGGAGAAAAATAGAGGGGAGGAACCAACTCAGGTTCTAATACATATATACGTGGAAATGCCACAAGCAAACTCCCTGTGTAGCTATCATATACAAAAATGCCTTTTTTCAAACACAGAGGACAGGAAGGTAAAACAGGTCCTGTCTGGGGGTTGGCACCAGTGGGAGGAGGAGGATATAAGGAAAGGGTGTGGGAGGTGAATATGGTGGAATATTATGCACTCATGTATGAAAATGGAAAAATGAGACCTGTTGATTCCAGGAATGGGGGAGGGGATAAAGGAGAATGATGGAGGGGGAATTCAGCTATGATATATTGTAAGAACATAAATGTAAATGTCACAATGCACCCTCAGCACAATGCTATGATAATAAAGGCAATAGGAAAACTTACGTATATTTGAAATTAAAAGCACTCATTTGAGCATGCGATAATACATGAATCCAGGTGACACCAGACCTCGAGGGACTGGCCCTCTGTCTGGAGGGACAAACTTATATAAAGTATTTGCAGAAGCCAGACAAAGAAAATAGTTCTGATTGGTCAGAGTTCCTAGTTGGAGATGACGTAGTGGTTTCTGATTGGTCAGAGTTCCTAGTGGGGATGACGTGGTGGTTTCTGATTGGCCAGAGTTCCTAGTGGAGATGACGTGGTGGCTTCTGATTGGTGCCTTTTCTAGTTTCAATTTAATATTGACACTGATCTCCATAGTAAAATGACTTTGTATTTTTCACACAGGAATTTTCAAATATGATCTATGCCAGCCACAAACAAAATACCATGGGTAAACACTGTTTGCAGCAAACATCAAATCAAATCAGATACTGTGGTGGCTTTTCTAAGAAGTGTCCATCAAAAAGGCTCTGGTGTAGGAGCCCTGGTCCCCTGCTGGTGGCCCTGTGGAGGGGGGTGGCCCCAAGGGTCTGCCCTCAGCAGTGCACTGATCCCTTGATGGTTCAGAGCATGGCGTTACTGGACAGTGGGTCTCGTTGAAGAGGTACGTCACTGGAGGTGTGCCCTTAAAGATGTCCCTTGTCCCTGTCCCCTCCCTCTCAGTACACTTCCTGTCCACCAGGAGGTAAGTGGCTTTGCTCAATCACCATGACATTCACCTCTACCCCAGGCCCACAGCAATAAAACCAGACAACCACGGTCCAAATCCTCTGAAACTGTAAACCTAAACAAATCTTCCTTTCAGTTGTTCACATCAGGTATTTTTTCATGGCAATGAAAAAACTAACACATATATCAAAAACCTAGTGATAAACCTGAGAAAAGTGGAAGAACTCCACGTCAAAAATTAAAACAGCCAGATATGGTGATGCATGCCTATAATCCCAGCTACTCCATCCAAGTCTGGCCCATGCGAAAGTGTGAGACCCTATCTGAAAAACAAACCGCAATGCAAAACAAGGACTGGGAGGAGCACGGCCAGTGGTTGTATAGAACACAAAATGTGCAATATATGTTCTCAACTGTACAAGTGAACACTAACAAAATTATGGCGCGGTGTTTATGTGTACATGCCCATATGATATGCTCTAAAGGAACTGAGTGCAATAAAACCACAGTATTTTGTTTCATTTTGTTCTTTTTTTTTTTTTAATGGCAGTACTGGGGTTTGAACTTGCAAGGCAGGTGCTCTACCCCTTGAGTCACTCCACAAACCCTGTTGTGATGGGTATTTTTCGAGATACCAGAACTATTTGCTAGGGCTGGCTTTGAACCATGATCCTCCTGGTCTCCGCCTCCTGAGTTGCTGGGATTACAGACGTGGGCCACCAGTGCCTGGCTTAAAAAGGCTTTAATAACATTAAATAAACATTTATTTCAATACCTATGGTATGTAATCACCTTTTATATATGTAGTCAGCTTTTATAAATCAAATAATTAACGTGAAAATGGAAAATTCCAAAGCTAGAAATATAAGTGTCCGATGAACACTTGGAAGTATCAACCTTGGCAAGCAAAGAAAGTTCATGAAGTCATGCACCAGAAACATCTAACTCTAAAGGAATTCCCACACAGTAGGCAATTATCACCCACCAAAATGCTGTTGTGTAATATTTGTGACATGGAATCATAGCTGTGACGATGCAGGTTACAAAGCTCTTTGAACATTGAGAGAAATTAAGCCGATTATTTATTAAAGGAAAAGTCCATGTGGTTAAATCGAATATAAACTTTGATCCATGCTTATTTGATTGACTGATTGATTGATTGATTGACACTGAGGATGGAAACCGAGGCCCTGTATATGCTAGACACGTGTTCTACCACCAAGCTACGTCCCAGCTCCAGACATCCATGTTTAAAAGAGAAATCTCTGTGTGGACGAAGATTTATGACTATGCAGAGGAAATGAGGGAGCTTTGGTAGTGGTGAGCATAAGCTGCCTTCCAGAGGAAATGAGGGATGATACATCTCTTTTTGTTTGTTTGTTTTTAGATTTTTGTTTTATTTATTATTTTATTGTGCTGGGGGTGCATTGTGGCATGTACAGAAGTTCTTACAATATATCATAGTTGAATTCCCCCCTCCACCATTCTCCTTTATCCCCTTCCCCATTCCTGGAACAGTTTCACCAGGTCTCATTTTTCCATTTTCATTCATGAGTACATAATATTCCACCATATTCACCCTCCCACACCCTTTCCTTATATTGTCCCCCTCCCACTGGTGCCAACCCCAGACAGGACCTGTGGAAGGTTGAGTCACTCTTTCTGAGTGCTGAGATGAGAGCTGATTTTAATTTTATAAGTTTCTTCGTGTGTATGTGTGTTTTAATTTTTTTTTACAGTGAGAAAATAATATTCTTTCTTAATGCTGAACCAAGACTCTTGGGATGCCAGCGTAGCCACCTATGGGGCGTGGGGATGGAGGGGCGTGGGGATGGAGGGGCGTGGGGATGGAGGGGCGTGGGGATGGAGGGGCGTGGGGATGGAGGGGCGTGGGGATGGAGGGACGCAGGTATTTTGTCCGGCCCCTCCTCATCCTCCACCCACTCCTCCTGTCTGTCAGCAGGGACCAGTTCTCTTTACATTCCAGGATGGATCGCCACCTAACCTGTCTGGCAGTGCCTAACTGATTCTTTGTCCAACTAAGCGCTTGGGCAGATGGACCCACTCAGGACCTCTCACTTTAGGTCACCGACATCTCCAGTGTGTTTTGTCCTTGGTTGTTTTCCACTGGTGACATTCCTTTTATTTTAATTCTATGTCAGTGTTAACCCTGGATCTGAACAGAGACTGTTCTCCAAGCCATGCGTGCTAATCCCAGGCAGAAGACCTTCCATGAGTCCCTTCTCAAAGCCAAGGCACCACTGCAAACTGTGACTGCCATAAGGTGAGTCAGGACAACCGCTATCTGTAGCCAACGGCCACCCAGCAGTCTTTCCCGGTCCCTCCTCCTGTCCTACAGCAGAACTGCCCACCATGTCCCGGCCTCGGTCCCAGCTCAGGACAGAGGGAGAGATGGCCTGGGTGTCAGGGTCTCTCCTGTGTCGGACTCACCCTCAAAATGGCAGAGCCTGCAAGGATGACCTGAGCTAGGACAGGACTCCCTGGCTCCTTCCCCAGCCATGCACAGCTAAAAAATCTAATTAAGAAACATAAATTAAGCTCCAGAAAGACCTGGCTTGTTTCCACAATGGCCATGACTTTTGAAGGATCAAATCTGTTCTTCTGACTGGCTGCCCTGCTTGGGACAAAAAAAAAAAAAAAAATCCCAAGAGATCAGGGCTGCTACCACTGGGACTTGGGGAGGTTAAGTAACTTGTCCAAGGTCACCCAGCAAGGTCAGGATAGAAGCAAGGTTTGGACCATTAGTGAAACCAGGGTGGTTTTACCACTCACTACCTTTTTGGGGTAACCTCTAGGTTAAGCTTTTGGGTCAAAATGCAAATGACCGTATCATACTGCAGACTCATTTTAATGGCTGGCTGACTCTTAAAACCTTTTAGGTAAGGAGGCGCAGACTCCACAGCCAGGGCATTGAAATGCCAGCACAGTGCCATTTTTGTTTGTTTGTTTGTTTTGCAAACAACTCAGGGATTTGGGGTTGCTAGGCAGGTGCTCCACCATTAAGCCCAAACCCCACTCCTTTTCATCTTACTTTGTTTTTAGATGAAGCTAGTTCTACCCCTACCTCCTGAGTAGCTGGGATTACAGACATGCACCAACATACCCGGCCCTAAAACATTCCCACTTTATGGAAACACGAGAGGCTGATTTCACCTGCTGGAGGGAGTCAAAGACCAGAGCCAAGTCGCATTCCCTGCTTATCTTCTTGTCGCGTTTCTTTTCGCTGTTGACTGGGAACTCACATTCTTTAAAAACGGCAACTATTTTGGATGACTGGTCTTTTCCAAACTAAGCGTTAGACCACGATGATGATGGAACTCACCTGGTCAGAACACGTGTCATTCAAGAAGCAGAAGGTTGGGACTCGGGCACAGCTCTGGACTAAATGGTCCAGCCATCCGTGAGACATCTCACCAACACCAGTGCCTCAGCAGACAAAGCACAAGGCTTTGTCCACGCGGTCGAGACACCTGGCTTGCAGCCAGCTCCACCCAGTGTAGACACAGCCTGGGTCTGACAATCATCATCCTCTTAATTCACCTGCAGTGAAGTGCTCTCATGGCCCTGACGATAGTCTCTGGCACAGCTCAGAAAGTGAATTATAATTAAGAGCCCTTTGGACAGTAGCCGTCTATCTGAGGGATCATATACTCAGCTAATCTGATTTGTAAAAGCTCTTCCCTACCTTCCATTTTCCTTTGCTTATATTCTCAACACTCAGCTAATGATGGATAAAAGGAATTAAGACATGGTTGATTGCCTCGCATAAAGGCACTGGGAGACATTTAAGATCTCTAGCATCTGTACTTTTTCTTACCAGCACCTTCTAACGTAACGTGTTCTCTGAACACGTGTGGAAGACACACGTTGATAGTAAACGCTTTCGTCTGTACAGCTTCATAAAAAAAAAAATGCCACATCAGAAGTCAGAGTTAACATCTCCCACATCCCATAATCACTTAGGATAAAAGGGGCCACGGAGGGTTGACGCCACCACCAAGCAGCTCCAGCGTGCTCCCCCTCCCCACGAGGGCAGGGCTGAAGTGCGGTGGCAGCGGAGCCCACAGCAGCCCACATCTTGTCACTGCTCACCCCTCGACATCTCTGCAAATCTGGACAGATGCGTGCAGTGCTGCAGACACTCGGCCCGCTTTGTGTGGCAAATCCTGATGGGGACGTGCTACCCTGCATTTCCTAAATCAAACGTTCAACTCAGTGACCCGAGCCTGTTAAACAGAACCCAGAACCCAGAGCTACAGACGACTGACGGGAAGATGTACCAGGACCGGCCGTGGGGAGGGAGCAGAGTGTGACTGTGCGCTCAGGCTCTGCGGTAGACTTCCTGGGACCAAACCTTGCCCTTGCTAGGTGGCTTTGGGCAAGTAAGTCAACCTCCCCAACTCCCACTGTCCTCTTTGGGACCTGGGGAGATCTGGTAACAGCTCCTACCTTCTGGGATTTTTGTAAGGTTTAAAGGAACTAGTCTTAGCCAGAAGCTGGTGGCTCACGCCTGTAATCCTAGCAACAGAGATTAGGAGGATCGCAGTTCTGAGCAAATAGTTTGCGAGACCCTATCTTGAAAAAGCCCATCACAAAAAAGGGATGATGGAGTGGCTCAAGGCGAAGGCCCTGAGTTCAAATCCCAGTACAAAAAAAAAGAGTAAATGACAATCAACTATCAGTCAATATTTAGACAAGGAATAAATTCTATGTGAACTTAAAGTATCATTTCTCAAACTCTGGCCTGTGGAACAATCAGGATGTTAATGGGTACTCCCAAAAAGGAATTTAAAAAAATTACCTGCTGAGTTAAGGAAAGAAATGTCATAACATAAGCAAAGGTGGCCTGGGCTCCACTTGTCTGTAACTTTACCAGGTTAGAGTTTGTGAGTAGCTCGTGTCTGGTTAGGATTCTGTGAATCTAATTTGAAAGCGATGCGCTCAACAAACCCACAAATGAAATGTCCAGAACATCCCAGAAGCTTCCAAAGAGGGGATTTTTGTGGAGAGCTTTGGCACTGAAGTCCCCTCCAAATGCTTCAGGGAAGTGCAGAGTTCTGCTCAGATCAGAGGACACAGACTGGAGCAGGAAGCTTGAGTACAAGACAAATGTCTCCAAAGATTGCTGAGAATGTCCAGTGAGAAGCAGAAATGGTACAAACGGGACACTCGTTCAAATCTGTAAAGGAAGCATGATTTTAATGAAGACAGTGATGATTTTTTTTTAAAAAAAAAAAAAGCTGGGAATCTTGCAATGTGCTGTAAAACTGAGCTCTGCCTGCTAAATGGAACCTCCATCGTCACTCCAGAGACCTAGGGGACCGGTTGCCCACCAAATCCTAAATGGAGATTCCAGCCATGGGCCTTTGGCTGGTGATTCAGTCTCTTAATGACCGTCAGGGTTCAACCATCAGCTGGGTTGCCCTGTGGAAATCCTAGAACACTGGGAAAACACTTCTACCCACAGTCAAAACCTTCCCTTCTCTAGAAAACAGTACCAACTCAACTTGTCCATGACCTGAGAGCCACAAAATTTCTGGTCATTCCAAAGTCCCTTGACACTTTCAAAGAATGAAATCAGCCCAGCCCCAAAGTATCCTCTTAAAAGCAAGCGTATTCTTAAAGGTAGACCCCAGAAGATGTGTGCAAGTGCTTGTGACACTAATGGGTTCATTTTAATAAGCCTAGTATATTTTGGCGGGGAGGGGCAGCTCTCACTGGCTGGTTTTAAAGTACTGCGTATCAAGTACAATACACTATGCTGTCTCATTAATTTATATCAAACAGGCACTCTTAGGGATGCTTTTAAAATTATATTGGCAAGTCAAAATTGATACAGGAGAACGTATTTTCTATCTGTGCATTCTGGGGCTTCCCCCGAGGTCACCCAAATTAAAGTCAAAGATACCCCTGGAGTGAGATCCTGCCTAAGTAAGCCATTTACCCTGGAAGAAGAAAAGACAATGGCACCACACGGAAGATTTATGTCACAAGAGAAGAGCAAGTTGTGATGTGCAGAAAAACTGACCTCCCCCCTCCAGTGTCTCCCCAGATGAAACCAATCAGACCCTAAGGATGCCTTTTCTTTGCAAAGAGACATGTCTCCCCCAACAAGGAGCAGAGAGACCGATTAAGACATTTTCCAAAGATTAGCTAAGCTACTTGCCAACATCAAGGCTCCCTTGGGACTGGGGACCTCTCCACCTTCCTGAAGGGAGTAGCTGAATAGGTAAATGGGTTATATCAGGCCAGGAAATCAATGTGTAGACTGTGTTCTCAGCCACAGATGAGCATGTCGAAGGCATTTTATTATAGCTGCAGGAGCTGTATTGATCCAGCTGTAACTACTCGGAGGTGGCTGGCAATCCAACGTGGATGCATCCTTCCGTCCATCCAGCCGTGGCTGTCCCCCCAGCAGGGCTTGGGAGACTAAGCATTTGCAGATTGGATTAATTTAATGTTGCTTAATCACAACTGACTAGCCTGGAACTTAAATGCTATTAATTACTAAGAGAATCCAGAACTAATCTTCCAACACAGCAAGGCCAGGGAGTGTGGCAGCCATGCAGAGGACAGCCACTTATGGGGAGATTCCATTTGTCTGTCTGTCCAGATGCTCACTTCATTTTTTATTTCAGTTCTATCACCACCACTTTCCTCCTTCTAAAAAAACAAAATACCTGCTGTTTATGGTTTGGTTTTTTTTTTTTTTTTGCTCTTTGCAGTAGATATGCATCTTGCACTGATTGTGCAAGTCCCAGTGTCCTGGCAGCAAGAGTCACTTCCTCTGCTGGTCCACTCTGGTTCAACAGCGCCCTGCATGTAAGGTAGTTAGGGGTGCAGAGGGCTCAAGACTCTACTTTGTGGATCCACGACTCCCAGAATACAACACAGTGCAGGACAACGCTAGGAAGGTGTTCTCTGAATTTCATTTGGGAGGAGACACTGGCTCTTGCCAAGGGCTGTGTGTTTACAAAACTCTATTGACACTTCTCTAGGGATTCAGTTCAACTGGAACTTCCATCTGGCAGCAGACAGGCATACCCCTTCCCTGTCCTTGGATAGTCAGCCATCTGTTCTTAGAACCAAGTCCAACACCCGCCTTGCTTGTGGGTTCGAGGCCACCACAGGAGACACACAAAGGTAATGCTTTACTTCCAGATCTATTGCACTGTTCTGTAAAGGTGTCACCCATGGCTACCAAATGTCACACAGGTCAGCCAGAGGGGACTGTGGGCTGAGGGCAAGGGGGGAGGGGGTGGCACAGCTAAAGCAGGCTTTGTCCCCAGTGCCAGTGACTTTGCGGTTTGGCCAGGAGTAGGTGTCATGGCTCTTAAACACTTCACCATTACTAGTGCGTGACCTCACCACCACCACTTCTGTGCATTGTGCATAGAAAGCCCTCTGCCCCCCACAAAAGGAACTCTTCCACTGGACAACAGGTCCCTGCATGACCTGTCTTACATCCATCGCCTGTCTGCAATGGTGCCACGGCCACTGGGGGAGCTGCAGCCATGACCACAGAGACCTTGAACTCAAATGCCCAGACACAGCAGGGAAAGTCCATGCCAAAGCATGTGGTGAGGGGACAGGTCCTGCTCACGAGGGGCCACCCAGGAGGACAAACACAGGGTCAGCATGAATGAATGTCACTTCTGTGTGACATTGCCCCAGTGTGAAATGTTGGCAGCCAATCTTTAGGACATACACAAGTCATTCAAATAAGGTCTGTAAGGAAGTCAGTAATGCACTATTGACAATTTCTGGTTTCAGTGATTTGCTGAGGTCACATGAAATGTTATCATAGTGGGGGAATACACAGGAAGTCCTGGGCGCTGTTTGTAATTTTATGTGTCTTTTTTTTTTTTTTTGCAGTACTGGGGTTTGAACTCAGGGCCTTCACCTCAAACCACTTCATCAGCCCTTTTCTGTGTTGGGTTTTTTTGAGATAGGGTCTCGCAAACTATTTACCCAGGGCTGGCTTTGAACTGCAATCCTCCTGATCTCTGCCTCCACAGACACACACACACACACACACACACACACACACACACAGTGCTGACCCTACAACACACCCCAACAAGACACAGACTCCTCTTAGGTTGTTGACATCCTTGCTGCACTCACCCAAATGGGCAGCTGTGCTCCCAGGCCCAAAGGGACAAGGACCTCCAAGACCTTCCCCACCATGGCCAGACTCACCTGTTGACCTTTCTATGGAACCTTCCTCTGTCAGAGATCCTGCCACAGATTTGGCTCGCCAAAACTCCAGCCTTTTCTGGATTTCTGAAATCCAGTCGCCACAGCACTGCACGACACTTACTAATTCATATGCACTTTGCACCGATAAGTCTTCCTTGACAAATAGGACACCAGGCTTACAATTCAGCCATGGTGTGGTAAATTACTCTGGCCAGATTAACTGTATAAAGAACACGTATCAAAACAATGATTTCACTTCGAGCAAAAGAGGAATGGGGCTCTTTTTTCCATTTCTAAATTACATTTCCAATCATAAATATTGAAAATTACCTTTCTGATCACAGCTGTCACCTGGTGAATAGTGGCACACAAGTCCCACAGACACACGGGTTTTTACAAAAGGGCCACTCGAACACCCAAACCACTTTGAGTTTTAAAGGCCTTGTTCTCCCAGCTCACAGATTACAAAGACAGGAAGCCTTTGGAGCTTGTAGAGGTAGGGGCTGGCAGTCCTGTTTGCACGTGGGTTATTAAACACAGGAAATTATTGTTCTGGGTGCATTCTACCAACTTTTATGTATGAGCTGTTCCAAATGTTTACAGGTAAGTGTGGCATAGCCACCAGCCCAGAGTTGTGGTGGTAGAAAGAGAATATTATTCTGCCTGGTGTACCTGGAAACTTTTGAGTATGTGTGAACAATTCTCTTTTAATGCCCCAGGTGGGCTAGCTCGTCTTCCTCTGTCAGATTTCCAAATTCTTTGTGTCCCACGTGGAAGAATCCATGGCAGGAGTTTATTAAAAGTCAGGGAAGGGAATTACAAAAGGGGGTATGGTGGGACCAGGTGGAAGCTGGAAGCACAGAGAGAGGGTCTGTCTCTTTTTCAGGTGCTTTAAAAACCTATGCTAATCTAAGGAAGGGAAGAACCTGCTGATTCCCAACTGAGGAGGAGCATGGGTGGTCCCTGGGCCAGGTGAGGGTGGTTGGAGCTGTTCCTGAGCTAGGGGGTGAACAACTTTCCCACATTTGCAACTGAAAAGAAGGCTCGAGAAAGAGAGGAATGTTCAATCTGGAATACAATATTAAGTCACATATGTTCTAAGAGTCCCGAACTTTCCCTAATTCTAGCCTGCCTCAGTAAGAAGGGGGACCTTCAAAGGAAAAAGAAGAATGCAAGACTAGCACACAGAGCCAGTCTGAAAATCCCTGGGTGGTGAGCTAGTTTAGCTGTACCTATTTTGAAGTTCAGATAAAAATAGTTTGCCTACAAAAAAAGAAACCAAGCGCCAACCTCAACCATCTTTCAAAACATGCACCCCAGAGCCTCCAGGTGAACCCAACACTAGGTTGAATTTCTCTCTGGATCCACACACTTGCCAGGCACACTGGTGCATCAATTTCTCCACCTACAGATGCACTGACCTCCCTACCATGCCAAACCAAGGCAATACTCAGCCATGACGCAGTTAGACAAGGAATATTCCATATCACAAAGACAAAGCCCGTCATCTATCCTTGCAATCCCGCATTACAGAGCAACGCTCCGCAAACGCACATTTGTACCATCTTGAAGGACAAGTCTTTCTAAGCACAGAGTTGTACAGACCCTAATATGGAAGTTCTTGTACATCACCATCCACGCTCTGCCCATTGCCTCTTGGCTCTCACATTCAAGTGCATGCATCAAGGTGTTCTCCAGAAGCCACCAGAGAGGCAATGGCCCAGGATAGGCTTCTACCAATGGCAGATAGGAGTTGGTAGAAACCAACTTGTACCCAAGTGTTTCCTGCCTCTGCTGGAATAACTCCAGCTGGCTCTGTACTTTCCCAGAGTTCTTAGCTGCCCAGACAAGACACCTGCATCATCAGTCTCCTTCCTTTCTCTTCCAAGACCAGTTGGAGCAAGGACCTAATGACTATGGTACTGGAGGAGGAGGGTTGGTCCTGCAGAGAAAAAGAACCAATACAGTGTGTGTGTGTGTGGAGAGAGAGAGAAAGAGAAAGATAGATGATAGATAATTATATAGACAATAGATGATAGATAGATAATAATTAGATTGATTAGATAGACAGATAGATGACAAATAGACAGATACTGATTTGATTTTCAGAAACCAGCTCACTTAATTACAGGGGCTGTGACGTCCGTCCATGGGGTGGAGCTCCGGGAGAAGTGATGCTAAAACGGAACTCTGAACATCGTCAGCTGGCGGATTCCCCCTTGCTGGGGTGGAGGGGGGTGGTCTTTCTCTGGTACCGTTCAAGCCTTCCACAGATTAGTCAGGCCCATCCACATGGGAAGACCAACCCGCTTTCTTCAAGCTCCTTTGATTTAAGTGTGAGGCACATCCAAAACCATCCTTAAAGAAACATTCATAGCCTCCCCCTTGCGTGGGGGAGTCCACACATAAAATTAGCATTCACACCTCCCCTCTCCATCCCCAAGGAACAACCTGAACTCCATTTTTGTAACAGGGTTCACTTCTGGGGTAACCTAACCTAAGGACAGTGTATTTTTAATATGGTATTGAAACTGGAGTTTTGGACCCAAGGCCCAAACTCCTGGGATTCCACATGCAGGTCCATCCATCCGCCCCTAAGCAATAAATCAAGAGGCGTGGTGAAGGCAGAGAAAGGAGGTTATTACACAGCTCAGGACGTGCCATGGGAAGAGGCAGAGCGAGCACTCAGCCCATCTTCAGCCATCTTTGGGGTACAGACATGAGCTATAGGCTTAAGTAGACAAAGAACTGGGGACAGGGGACAAAGGTGTGCATAAACAGTCCCAGTCACACGTGTGTTCTGGTTGGTCATTGTCTCAGTTCTTGTTCTGGGAGAGGTTCTGGAGTCAGGAGCCAGGCAGGTGGTCTGTCCAAAGGATGGACTGTTGAGGGTAGTTTCTGTCCTTTGTAATGAAGACGTTATCGATCAATCCTGTCCTTCCTTGATTCCAAGGTGGTTTAAGGTGACTGCAGAAAGAGACTGCAGAGAGAACAGCTCAGAGCTAAGACAGACACAAAATGGAGGCAGGGATGCTTTTAGTTAATTCATGGGCCCCAGAAGGAGTCAGTGCTTTTCAGCAAAAGCAGTTTGAGCACCTCCTACAGTATTACTTGGAAAATAAAGGCAAAGTTGAAAGTTGTTAGTCCTCTTTCAAAAGCTGGGTGGCCCATGAGAGACTGTGTCCCAGTTTTGGAAGTGCTGTGTCCCAGGTGCTGGGTTTAATGTCTGGAAAGGTCCATGCCACGTCTTAGGCTATGTAAACACAGATGGTCTCAAAGTCATCCATCATGAATTTAGGAAAACCACATTCTTAAAAGTGACACACTGTCAAAGAAGTCCTCCCTCCCAGAAACTTAGCAATGTCCTGAGTGGAAAAGACTCTTATTTGAACCCTGTCACTGTGCCAAAAACAGCAATGAATCCATTTTAACAACTGATACCTTTATCCAAGAGCTGAGACCGGTGTTTACAAAAGAAGACAATTTTTTTGACATCCTTAAAAATACACGATCATACTCTATGTGGCAAGACAGAACCAAATGACTCACTGAAGTCATAAAGACTGCAAGTGGTGGCATTGCTGTCTTTGAATGAAAATCACCGGTTGTCTCTGAAACCCTGGGCAATCCTTTGCCTCCTCAGGAGATGTGCACATCCGTAGCTAAGATTGTCCCCTCCTCTTTCTAGTTCATTAGCAGAGATCACGTTAATAAAGTTTAAAAGTTGACTGCTGTCTTCCCCTGAGACTTATTCCACCTCTTCCATGGGGCTGAGTAGGGAATGACACAGCTCATTCCTCCCCGAGCTTGCTCTGTCATCTCCCCCTGTGGTCCCTGAAGTCTGCCAATTAAAAACCTGGGAGATGACATTCCTAGGCTGAAGTTATGCACACATAAATCATCGTAACAAGAGAAGATTGTTATGTTAACCTTCGTCTGCAACCCTTCTCCTTTTGTGAGAAATAGGAAAAGCATCCATTTATCTGGCACCAAAGGACCCATTTCCCAGCAGATGCCTGGGAAGCCCGTGGGACTTTGCCCCTTCCTCGTGGTTACGTAGGTGGTGCCTGTGCACCAGCAACCATTACTCATCTCCAAGTGCAGAACAAGGAGGCCATAAACCAGGCGGCATTACATCACAGACAGGACACTCTAAAATAAATGGGGAAGTGCTTCGATCGGGGGAACATTTTTCCATGTTTAACGGAGCAAAGCTAGAAACATTACTGAGCACTCAGTCTCAAAGGTCAGTTGGAAGGGAGACCAGTTCCAGGGAGGGGAGACATGGCTTTCTGAGCTGGGGAGCAGCCCCCAAGGTGGCTAGAGTGTCACTGTCAGACTGAGGGGCTGGTGTGTCGCAACTGTGAATTCTGCTTTGATGTGAAAGATTACATCCTCTGGCCAAGCCCCTGGGAGCAGGCGACCACATGGACCTCAGGTTCAAGGTGGCCACCCCTGCATGGTCCCTCAACTTGCTACAAATCTTCCTGGGCTGAGCTCAAAATCCCTGGGTGATTTAGCTATAATGAGAAAGAAAGAAGAAAAGGGGGGGAGGGAGGGAGGGAGGGAGGGAGGGAGGAAGGAGGAAAGAAGGAAGGAAGGACACACCAGGCCAAGTGTGAAGGAGGCTGAAATTCCATGCTGGTCGTGAAACGGGTGATAAGAGAAATGGAGTCTTCCCCTCCCCCAACTCCTTCTACATAACAATTTTATTTCATTTATTGACTATTTAATTCCTTTAGATTAACAGGACTTGAGAGCAAATAAGCAGGGTTTTGTTTTATTGGGTTTTTAAGCTATCAGCCTGTCCCCAAAAGATAGATGTGCTTGGAAACCAGGCCTTTAGACCAAGGCTGGTTGGTGGCCCAACTATGATATCCAAGGATAAGCTGTTTCCAAATGGCAGCCCCCCTGCCCCCCCTTGCTGTCAGCTGGTAGCAACCCAGCCTTGGGTTTTCTATTCAGGGGGTTCAGCTCATGCCTGGGATGACCCATCCTACAGCAAAAGCTACTCAACAGCAGCACAACTGTGCAGCAGAGGTCAAAGAGCCGGTCACAGGCAGCAGGGACACATGCATAGCACAGCCCAGCTCATCTCAGCTCTAATTCCAGAGACTGTGTGCTCAACTACTTGCCTCGAATGACCCTCTGGGACCTAACTCCTCAGCCCTTTTGTCTTGTCCCTCCCCGCTCTAAGCTGTGTGCTGCTGACCACGAGACTAAGCTAGAGGGATGGGCAACATGGCAACAAACGGGTCATCCAATATGGCGGATGTTTTTGGCAGAGCTCCTGAAGAACCACACATCCTGTGAAAGCACCCATGCAGAGGGGCCAGGGACAAGCCCAAGAAGGACACAGCATGACCTAGTTTCCTCTCTTTCCTTCCAGGCCACCATGGCTGACCACCTAGGCATAGAAGCCCAGCAGCCTTTGGCTGGGAAATGCCTGACACCATGTCCCTTTCCCTACAGCTGGGTGATCAACCCAAGCATCTTCTTCTCGTGCTCCTTTAAGTTTATTTAACAATTTGGGCCTTGCCTGTTCATCCCCCAAAATATCTCAACTATGCATATACTGTGTTCTGAAGAGCTTCCCCGGACACTATTTATTAGTTACTTTGTTCATCATGCACAAAAATCTCAAACAAGTACCAAGTGTCCTACGGGGTGGGGGGGGGGGTTGGGGAGAAGGCCCCTGAAGTCCGTAAAAATCACGCTCAAGTTCTTTGTTTCCCACGGCCTGGGCCATCCATGCCACAAGTTCAAAAATGTAATTAAAAGAAGACTGTCAATTTCACCGTTGTCAAAACGCCATGTCACCCCCTTGTCAATTTCCCCCATCCGTGCCAAAGTTTCCGAGAGACCCTTCACTTTATAAATCAACTCACAGCTTAGAACATCCTGGCAGCCCCTTCAAGGAGCCAGGGGCTGACAGGGAAAGAGAGCATAGCCATCACAGCTTGACTGCATACAGGTGTTTGCGTTTACAGACAACCACAAACGCCTGATTCTTTGACAGGCGTTGATGCTATCAGTGAATTCAAGCTATTATTGGCTCCGGTTGGTCGCCAAGGGCTGGGGGCCCCATCCCTTCCCTTAGCAACATCGCTGAAGCTGATAACATTTGGCTGAACTTTTCAGATCGTAACCTCCCTCCTGACTTGCCGCGGTCAAACCCGCCTAAACTGATCAGAAGAAGAGACACGCAGTGGGTTACAAGTAAAATATTATTGACTGGCCTGTTTCATGTCTATTAGAAAGAGCAAAGAAGGGAGGGAGAAGCTTACAGCTTGACAGGCTTCAAGATAATCAGGGGAGGAATCGGAGCTGCTCAGTAACCCTCGGTGAGGCTGCGAAGCACTGGTGTACAAGAGGTCATTGTTCCGTGCAGGGTAACAAACAGGGCACCAGACAAACAAGGGTACGATTTCATCCCTCCTCGGAAGCCCTGCTCCTTGCCAAGGCAGTCCCAGCTCTGGCAGCAAAGAAAGAGATGGAAAACAAAAATAGGGAACCCTGTGGCCTTAGGAGGTGGTGCTCCCCCTGGCCGTCTACCCAAGGCTTCAGTTTCTGAGTCACAGCGTGTGTCAGCCAAACCATAAGCCCATGGTGCCTTTGTGCAGGGCAGAGGTGGAACCTGTAGTGATGGGCAATGCAGTTCCTTGAAGACCTTGGCTTTGGCCGAGTGACATTTGCATTTCCCTTCCTTGCTCCTGGCCCTGCTCTTTCAGAAATGACTGTTTGCTCCAATGCACGTCATGGGGAAGTACACACATGGTGTGTGCACAGGTAAAACTGAGTAACAGTGAGGCCAGTTGCCGAGGCCTCCTGGAACCCCACAAAAGGGACGTTTGGAAGAAGACACACTTCCTAGGATGCCCAAGCGCACTAGAGAAGGCAGTTAAACTCCACTTGACAGCCAAGTTGCAAGATCGAGTTTGCCACCTAAAGCAGAGGTCAAGGACTCAGACACTGGCTCAAAGCCAAGCCAGTAAGACCATGTCCACCACTGTCTGTCTGTCCTTCCTTAGCCCTACACCCACTTTTACTCAGCCGGTGGCTTCTTGACAAGGAGTCCCTGCTCAAGGGTACCCCAGCACACCTCTCTAACGTTCCCCAGGCCCCCGTGTGTGGAATTCACCGCAGAGCCTTTGGGAACCGAGCCATTTTCCTCCGACGTATTTCCAGTTGTGTCTCAGTACCCTCTGTCTGGGCAGACGGCTTGCTGCGAGCTGTCCACAAAGCACCAACTTTTCGTTAGAGGAAACACTCGATTCCCCTAAAACCCTGTGACTGTCAACTCCAGCTTTCTGCCCTGCAGGAAGAGCAGGCAGAGTGACATTTCCACATAACACCAGGAAAGGGAGACTTGGAATCAGAGGGAGGATGGATGTATTGGGAGGAACTACGAAGTTATCATTTCCAAAACAGATGGGGAAACTGAGGCACAGGGCAAGGAGGACAAAAACACTTTGGTTTACACTTTGGTGAGATAGTAAACTCACCTGTGGTCTGTCACTGCCTTGTCACCTTGTCATATACTCCCGCATCACAACATACTCAGGCCATCCATGTTCCAGATATGCGTGGAGCAGGGACCCAACCAGCAGCAACACTCGCCACCTCCCAGAGACCCTCTGCTGAATGCGATTAGAACCCCAGATCACACAGCTCCCATCTCTACAACACAGGCCATCAGGGGAACCCGTAATTCCTTCCCCTCCCTCTTATCTGACCCCTAAACCCATTCCATTCCCCTCCTGCTCCTGCCCTCCACTTCCTCCTTCCAAATTCTTCTCCTACTCCTCACTCTCCAAGTCCTCATCACAGGGCCTTCTAGAATCCTGGCTCTGTGACATGATGACGATGGTGAGTATGACAGTGGTGGTGGCAGTGACGGTGATGATAGTGATGGTGGCAATTATGATGGTGGTGGTGATGGTGGTGATGGTGGTGTCACCATGATGGTGATAACAGCAGCAATCATTCATTAAGCATCGCCCTGCCCCAAGGCTCCTCGAGGCTCATGCCATCCCAGCATTCTTCTGCGTCTTACTACAGCAGAGGTGACCTGGCTGTGGGAGCCCCACCATGACTCCTTCTGCAGGGAAATGCAGAGAGGTGAACTATCTTGCTCAAGTGCACATAGAGAGCAAGAATTCAAACCTCGTTGTTCTTCCATTTCAGTCACCCTCGCCCAGAACTGCCCAGGGTATTGCTGTCACATCACTATGGGGGAGGAGGGTGACAGGTCTCCAAATTCTTACTCACCATAAGCACCTCTCTGCCCACAGCTGCCTCTCCTCCCAAGCTCCAGGCTTCTGACTTTCTTCCTGGAGACCTCTCAGAACATGATCCCAATTCCCTGCCCCACGAACCACCCCATCTTGTCTGTTCCCCTTTCCCACACACCCCAGAATCCACAGTACATCTTGAACTCACTGCTCTCCACTGGACACTCTTTGCTCACCTCCTCCATCTTCTCACCATCCATAACCTACAAAGTTCAGTCCTGCTCAGACCAGTTTCTCTTCCTAATCCCACCTGACTGAGCACGAAAGGCAAAGTCACACCTCTGTGCAGCAAGGGGCTATGTCCATTCATAAGCCCCATCCCAGCTGCATCCTGGCTCCCCGTCCATCAAGGCTTTCTGCCTCCATGTTCACCTCCCCCTTTCATTCCTCCCAGTGGTTTTTCCTAACCCGTCCTCCCACCTAAAGACTTAGCGCCATTAATGGCAACACTCCCTCTTCTCTGGGCTCTAACAGAACATTGTCTCCATCACCATTGGCTCAAGGCTCTTCCACCCTAAAGCAATAAATAAACTTCCTGTGATATGATCACCTTGTTCCCCTCACTGGCTTTTGTCATCAACCACCTTCCCATGACCAGATCCAACAGATACACTCAGTCACATGACTAGATATCTCTGTCACATTCATCACCCGTGCCCACTCCCGCCATCTTGAAACTCTCTACCTCCTTGGCCTCTGGTTTCCTTACTTTCTCCAGGACCACTTGGGCTCAGTTCTATCCATCTCTTCTTTGCTCTTCACCTATCCCTATCCCTTGGTGATGGTGGTCCTCAGGCCTCCCCTAACAACCCACCCAGTTTCCTTCCACACATTTTCCCCTCCCATACAACTCTGTTACCCCAGACACCAGCTCCAATTCTTCCCACAGACTGTAGGCCCAGGTCCAACCACCTGACATCTTCACTTGCCTTCATCCAAACAGTGTGTCCTGACAAGGGCCAGGCATCTATGAATTTTTTTTCGTGGTGGATTACAGTCTGGCATCCTGGTGTGACTCACCAGGGGGACAAAGTGTGTTAATATCTGTGGGGACATTTTCAGGTCAGGGGTGTCACATTTTTCATGGCAAATTAGTGGTAATTCTCCCCCCACACTCACCCCCACCCCCAGAACCTGCTGGTGATGAGAGTTGGTCTTTGCTTTGATAATACAGGCTTTGGCAAGGGTGTGACCTTAGACTTTCAAGGGATGAACGAAGCAGCCATCTCTCAGTAGACCACATGCATCTACTGTGATGTGGTCCTCACCCTAAGCTGACTTTCCCCTTGCACCCACTCTGAACCTGAGCCTTGATTCAGAGAGGAGTTAAAAATGGATACGTGGCCACAGCCAGCCTCCCTCTCTTCTAGCCCAGTGTTTAAGAGTACACGTGAGCAGTAGATGGCTCCAGCAATGCTTCTTGTGCACTCCATTGGAAATGTGGCGACCCCTGCAGTTGTACAGTGTCACAACCTGGAAGCACAGGGATGGGCAGACACCAGGTGTTACTCTGCTCTCAAAAGCTCTGCCCCTGGCAAAAGATATAAGGCCTGAAAGTCAGGAAAAAGCTTTAGTCTTATCTTTGATAAGACTTTGATTCCTTACAGGCTTTTAGAACAAGCCATGTTCTTGCTAGGCTTCTGCTATGTGCTGGGGTGGCCCATAGGACTTTGAAAAGGGCAAGAGAGGGAGAGAAAGAGAGGGAAGAAAGGAGGAAAAGAAGGAGAGGTGAGAGGGAGAAATTTAAAAGTGTACAGTCTTATGTGTTTAAATGCACTAGAATAACGTGGAATCGATTATGTATAAATAGGCTATGTGGGTATTTGAGATAATATAAACAAATTTGCAAATCCCCCAACAATAGTCACAGGGGTCAGGGAAGAGTTTCACCGTCTCAGTGGTATTTGGGGATATTGTGTGCATTTCTTAGGTAGCTAAGAATGTATTCTGCTACTCTGCACAACTTGAGCCATGTTCAAGGAAAACTACTCTTTTTCTTTTTCATTTTTTTTATTATTGTTGTGCTGGGCGGGGACACATTGCAGCATTTACAAAGGTTCTTGCATCACATTTGAATTTACCCCCTTCCCCTGCTCTCTTTCATCCCTCCTCCCCTGATTCCTGAAACAATTTCAACAGCACCATTTTTGCAGTTACATACATGTGTACACATTATTTGCACCGTATTCACCCTCCCACCCCTTTCCCCACCACCTCCCCCAAAACTACTCTTTCATCCTCTTCCTTGGCCATCCCCAACTCTCTACCTCAGTAATGTAAAGAAACTGCAATCTGATGTTGCAGCTCCTAGAGGCTTTTTAGAGACCTTGGGGTTTTTGTGTACATTCCTAATCACTTTTAATAAATGTGCTTCAACAGGGGAAAAAAATCACTGCCCCTGGTTTCCACCAGGAATATGGAGATGACGCACGACCACTGCATCCCACTGTCGGGCCTCTTAGAAGTTCCATCCAGCCTGAAAATGCAGAGAAGGCAGTGAGGACATCTAGCCAGGAACCTTGCATTTGGATGTCTCCTCTGTCACTTACTAGCTGTGTGACTTTGGGAAAGGGGCTAAGTTTGTCCAAATCTCAGAATCCTCACCATAGAACATTTATCAGCACCCCAGCCTGCATCTCACCTGCTTGGTTCAAGGGCTAGCCTCAGGTCTGTAAGCCAAGCAGCCAGCAAGGACAGTGGTGTGTGCACATCACTGATCCGGGCATCCTGGTGTGGCTCGCTGCGCGGGTTCCCCACCCACTGCTGGCTCGTTCTCATCCTCCAGGCTCTCCTCATGAGGAGAAGGTGTCCTGCCACACACTCTAGGTAGCTGCCAACTCAAGTCACTTTCTCAATGATTGCTCTGCTGTATTTTTGAAACCAAAATTTTGGACCGAAAGCCCAAACTCCTGAGATTCCCTATGCCAGCTCCGGCCACCTGCCCCTAAATGCCAAATAAAGAGACGTGTCGAAGGCAGAGGAAGGAGGTTTATTACACGGCTCTGGACATGCCGTGGGAAGAGGCAGAGCGAGCACTCAGCTCATCCTCAGCCATCTTTGGGGTCCAGACATGAGCTATAGGTTTAAGTAGACAAAGAACTGGGGACAGGGATGCACAGTTAAACAGTCCCAGTCACAGGTGAGGTCTGGTTGGTCTCATGACTGGATCAGGCAGGTGGTCTGGTCCAGATCTGGGAACTTATCACCTGGAGGGAGTAATCTGGTTCCTGTTTGACACGATTACTCTGGCTTGGGATGTGAATTGTCCTCACTGGGAGGGTGGCAGCTCAAGGTGACTCTGGTTCCTTGTCATGAAGATGTTATCAGTTATCCTTTCTGGAATCCAGGGTGATTGCAAAGTGACTGTAAAGAGAAAGGCTTAGAGCAAAGACCGATACAAAATGGAGGCAGGGATGCCAAGCTTCTCCTGTTTTTAGTTAATTCATGGGCCCAATTGAGGAGTCAGTGCTTTTCAGCAAAAACAATTTGAGCACTTCTTACATTTCCTGAGGAAAGTATCAACAACAATTATTACCAACAGGAGTGTTTTCATGTATTGCTTCTGTTTCTTGGTTGCTTCCTACCTGGTGGTCTTGAGCTAATCTATCTGAGCCAGCCAGCCAAGTAGAATGTGTCTGGCTCACAGAAGGTCCTCAAGAAATAGTGAATGAGAGAAAGGCAGAATTGACATCCTCTGGCCAAGACTGGGACCTTAAGGTTATAGAAAGCCTGAGTCCCAGGTTCCAGTGGGTTCTGCTTCATGTCACTTTCTTCCCAACCACGTCCTCAGACAACCCAGCATCCCAAACTAGAAAGACTGTCCTCAGAGGCAATGACAGTCATCAGAGCTATGACACCTAAATATAGAAGAAACTCAAGTCTGCCTGGAAGGAACTGGGGCTGTCCTGGTGGCTGGCCAGAGGTTTAGCTCGCACCCTCTGAGGAGTGCAACAGTCAGGGCGGTCAGAGAGGCTGAAGCTACCCTGGTCTTTCACACCAGCACGTCCCTCACCTCACTGGGCTCCTGAGAAGCCAGGGACTTCACACTTGGAAAGCATCCCCATGTCCCCTGCTAGGTGGACCTAGTTACTCCCCAATGCCCCTGCTTTGAAATCTGAGGAAGGCAGTGGGGGGCAGGGAGCAGAATGAGGCTCCCAAGGTCCCCTACCATCTCCATAGACCACACCCAAGTTCAAGGCCAACTCTTTTCTCCAAAGCCCAGCAGTCACTGGGGAGGTCCCCATGTGTGTCCTTTGCAGCAAGAGGCTGCCCTTTGCTGAGTATTTTGGAAGAAGTGTTCATAACACAGAACTCTCCATCAGCAAGTTCAGATCCATAAACAGTTAGTCTTCTTCAGAATAGCAGCAGAGAGCAGTTTTATATAAAAGTTACATCTCCATTTAAGAGAGAATATATAATTCCACATTCCACTGTCCCTCGAACTTTATTCCAGTTTATGTAGATCTTAATACAGTTATATAGTCGTGGGGCTGACGTCCCCTCCGGTTGGTAATGAGGTCCTCTCCAACCCTTTAGCTGCTATAAAGTATGCAGAAGTTAAATGCACAGATGGAAAAAAATTTGTCTCAATTTTATACTTCTGCAAAATGGTAATTTTGTACTTAAAATGTACAAGATGGATGTTCAGAAATATAGGCTGATAGTCTAAATTATATTTGGTCATAATTTATGTAGTACAGTCCCAAAGAGATACAAAAAGGCAAAGCATAATTTATCTGCTAGAATCAGCAATAGCCTTGCTCAAACTCCCATTTTCTTCCATCCCCATGGTTTTCAGCAGCCTCTGTCCTCAGGGCTCGTTCTATTTAAGCTTCCCATACTCGTGTTTGATCACACACTGTAGTCTATAATTTGCCTATCGTCTGAAGCAAATTTAGGTCCCAGAAGTTATGATCTCTACGTAGCAACCATTTTATTTGGTAAATGCAAAATATTTATAGCAATATAAAAACCAGATGAAAATAACATTTCTATAATCATTGGAACATACACGCTTTATCATGGGGGCTCATAAGTGTAGGACTAGCACGGTGCCTAACACAATTACCTTTGGACATGCACTTGAATTTGCTGACGCTTAGGAACCAGAGAAACTTTTGCTCTAGCATCCCTTCCATCTTGTTCATGGGAAGAAAGATATGGGCACTTACTCCAGATGACTTCGCCCAAAGGAAATGAGATGAAAAACAATCTCCAGAAGAATCATCACAAGATCCTGGGTTGAGGACACAAATTTCCAAGTAGAAACAAAGCATTTGTTAAGGGTTCACCCTTTACCCCCCCAAGGAAATGGACCAACCCAACCAACATTGACCATCTTTGAGCCAAGATCAGTGAATTCCCACACTCATCAATGCTGGGATTCCATTTTGAGTTTCTGTCCATTGCTAGTCTTCCACCACCTCCAATTTCTCTTGCATTTCCAAAATACTCCAACAGCCCCAGGCTGTTGTGAGAAAAAGTCACTCAACAGCTCCCTTGAAAGGCAAAGAGTGTTGGGAGAGACAGAGGAGGCATGGAAAGGATGGGTCCAAATGGAAACAGGCAACCTGAAATGAGTGAGGACGGTATTACATGTGGCTAGTTCCAAGGACTTGTTGATTGCCCGCCTAAGATAGCAGTGAGCATATGTCCTCTCTGCTCCTATAATCAACCCCTGGAAAAAGACCTCATCATTTCCATACCATCCATATTCAGAAGAGGAAATGCAGAGGTCACCCAATGGAGTGGATGGTAGACAGGAAATTCACACCCAGGACTGGAGCCATCCACGCCAGCAGCCTCACCTCCTGTGCTGTTCCATAAGCCAATGCAGGCCACCAAAATCTATGAGGTATTGCTTCTGCATCCTCAGACCTCTCTCCGCCCCCCCTCGATCCGTTTCCATCCAGCCCTCAAGGTTGCCTTCAGCTGGGTGTTGATGAAATAAAACCTCAGCTCCATCTCTCCGATAAAAACGTCAACAGAAGCTTCATATATTTTTTAGATCCTAAAGCTCTCACAGCCCTTTGAAGATGAGTGTTGGTATTAATCACTGTGGTTGTTCAAACTGTTTCCTCACTTTTAACATTGTCCAAACCCTCCTACCCAAAAGCCTCCATTCCTGTGTCCTGAGCAGCCAGACCTGGAGCAGTGCCCCAGTTTTCAGTAGATACTGACTTCCTGGTTCCTTGCAACTTAGTTCCAGCTCCCCAAGTGTTGCAGACACTGTTTCTTCACGTGTCACACTGGAAGCAGGGAAGAAAAGAGGGAAACAGGGAGGCAGAAAGGGAAGGCAGGAGAGAGAAGGAAGGGTGAGAGAGAGAGAGATGTAGGGAGGAAAAGAGAGAAAGGGAAGGAAGAGGGAGAGGGAGGGAGGGATGGAGAGAAAGACACAGTTGGAGGGAAGGAGAGAGAGAAACAGAGAGAGAGAGGGAAGCAAGGAGAGAGGGGAAAAAAGAGAGAGGGAGGGAGAGAGATGGGAGAGAAAGAGAGAGGGAGAGAGAGAGAGGGAAGGAGGGATGGAGAGAAAGAGACAGCTGGAGGGAAGGAGGGAGAGAAACAGAGAGATGGAGGGAGAGAGGGAGGGAAGGAAGGAGAGAGGGAGAAAAACAGAGAGGGAGAGAGGGAGATGGTGGGAAAGAAAGAGAGAGGGAGGGAGAGAGAAACAGAAAGAGAGAGATGGAGGGAAGGAAGGAGAGAAAAAGAGAGAGAAATTATAATCCCAAATTTAAAAAAAAAGAATCAGAGAAGGGCAGAAGAAACATGTAAATCTGATTTAGCTTCCTGAATGTAAAGTTATTTCAAGATGAAATATAGGGTCATGAAGTAAAGGGGAAGGAGACCTACTGAATGCACAAGAACTGCTCATTTGGCAATTAGGGAAACTGAGGCTCAGAACAGAAGCAACACACTAGTAAGAACAGTTAGGTCTTGATCTGGGGCTCCATGGGCAGCCTGTTGACAGTGTGTTTGTCCTCCAAAGGCAATAACTATTGTGAATGGGAAATCAAGAATGTGTGACATAGAGAGCCATCACCTGGCCTTTCAGCCTGGAAAAGAAGTGAAGGCAGGTCTGTGCTAAGGGAGGTGGCCTCCATGTGCCTGTCCTCTACCAGGCAGCATCCCTCTGTGTGCAGAGTTGGAGGGAACAAGGGGACATGATGACTCTGACAAGAGTCTGCCTACTTGCTGGGCACTGGATTGGAGCTCTTGTTGGTTACCCACAGACAATCCTGTGCGTGGCCCCATTGTTTGGATGGCGTTCCATCAAGGCCAGTGATCTTCCCAAAGACACACACATCAGAACACAAAAATATGGAACGTCACCACAGAGATCGCTTTGGAAGGAGGCACTTTACATCAAGAGTAGGAGGCCATGTTCAAGTGGACTCTTTCAGGATGGACTGGGATTTTCATGTAGAGGACAGGGAAAGAGCAGAGCTCCAAAGTCCCCAATTTAAAAAAAAAAAAAAAAAACCTGCTGAATAATCACAGTCCAAAGAGGGGACAGATGTGCAAAGGCCCAGAGGAAAAGAGACTTCACAAAGCATGGGAAGCTCTTTCCCAGGTATCCAGCAAAACAATGGCTGTTGATCACCTAACCACCCTGCAGTCAGGGTCTCTCTCTCTCTCTCTCTCTCTCTCTCTCTCTCTCTCTCTCTAATATTTCTCTCTCTCTCTCTCTCTCTCTCTAATATTACAAAGTGCCAGGATATGAAAGGCAGTACATAAAATCAAATTCTCTTCTATTTTAAGTTGAGTGGTGAACCAGTTCAACTTTAAAACCTAATTTCTTAAAAGTTTCAAAGAGGGAGAAAAAAAATGGTTCCTTTGCAATTGGAATAGAGTCCACATAAATTAACAAGCCAGCTCTGTGGCATCCATCTTCCAGAACTTTCCTTGATTGTTCCTTTTAATCAAGCAGCCCACATTCTTTGACTTTTCATCCTTCACTGCCCAGAATGATGACACCCCGGCTGCTGATGACACACAAATGTTCATTTCGTTCAAGTTCAAATACCAGTCCCCAGAAGGACCTGTTTTAACCAGCACTTGGAAATGAGGAAACACTGAATCAAATACCAGGAAATGCAGGGGAGGGACAGTTTCAGACTCATGGAAACTCACAAGTTGTCATCTCGCTAGGTCTTCAATCTCTCCAGCGTCAAGGGTAGAATCATTGATTTCTAGAACCAGTAAAGACTCAGATGTCAACCCAGTCCTGCCCAAGGTCACTCAGCCTGGGGGAGAGGGAACCAACCAGTCCACACTGAACTTGGTAAAGGGACCTTCACAGAAAGTCAAAAGAGAACATTTTGAGTTTTTCTGTTGTGTATCAGGTTTCAAGGATAGCAGGAGACGTCACACACATGCATTTACTTCTTTTAGAGCCCTGGTCCACCCTGCCACCAACCACCTGCTTCTCCTACCTGCTCTGTATCCTACAGTATAGGAAGTCACATCCAGTGAGGGTACAAGAGTGACATGAAAGTGACAGGGAGACAATGTGGGGAGGGGGATCAACAAAAGGGTGTGGGGGAAAGGAAAGGGTATGGGGGGAAGAGAGAATGAAAACAGGCTGCATAGTGAAACACACCAAACTCTGTTTGATAAAGGGGGGAGGAGCCAGGTGTGGTGACTCACAACTGTAATCCTAGCTACTCAGGAGGCGGACATCAGGTGCATCATTGGTTCAAAGCCAGCCCCAGGCAAAGAGTCCCCAAGACCCTATCTTGAAAAAAATCCCATCACAAAAAATGGCTGGTGGAGTGGTTTAAGTGGTAGAGTGCCTGCTTAGCAAGTGTGAGACCCTGAGTTCAAACCCCTGTGCCCCTCCAAAGAAAGTAGGGGGAGGAAGAACAGGGGAATGGGAACATAATATAATGGAGGGGTGAATTTGTTCAAGATATACCGTATGTCTGTATGGAATTACCACAATGAAACTGCCTCTTATTATTAATGTATGCTAATTCAAAAATATAATAAAAAATAAATTTAAAAGAAAGAGTGACAGCTAGTCGAAGAACTCCAACAAGAACTGTGCACTTGAGAGAGAGAGAGAGAACAAAATCGTGTTAGTGAGTCTGTCTGGGGGGCTACAGGAGGCAGGAGAAGGAAAGAAAATGGCAGAGAATGACAAACATTGAAGCCTCCCATCTCTAGATGAGCAGAACGCAGAGCACGGGACTGTGGGCGGGTGACCGAGAGGGGACGTGGTGGTGGAGAAAGAGTGAGGGGTGGGGGTTAATCTGATCGAAGCGTGACACGCACAGACCTGAAGTACGACAAAACCCCTTTGAACTATCAATATACACTTTTTAAAAACTGAAGGAAGGACGGGAGGGAAAAGCAGGTCTTTTCTGGGGGTGGGCACCAGCAGGACGAGGGTGGGGACAAGGAAAGGGGGATGAGGGTGAACATGGTGGATGTATTTTGTATCCACGTATGAAAAGAGAAGAATGAAACTGTTGACATTGCTCTAAGAAGGGAGGAGGGGGAAGAGGGAGAACGACAGAGGGGATGCGTTGTAAGCACAAATGCAAATACCACAGTGATCCCCTGTACAACTATTATATGCTAATATAAAATATTTCTTGAAAAAAGAATTGTGCACATGAATGAGGATAAAGCACCCAAGTTCAATGCCTTCACACTTGCATGTGTTTATTGTCCGTTTGCTAACTCACTAAGGAAAGCCCCCTCCAGAAAGTTCTGATCTGTATTAACCACCTTCCATTCCCAGATCCCCAACAGGACTTGGCTACCTAGCAAACACACAAAGAATATTTTGAATGAATAAAGGCCTGGAAGCATTCAGGCCTGATTTGTGGCAGGATTCTCCAAAGGAAACCATGCTAAGAAAAACCTTCCTGAGCGTGGAGGTCAGGGTCCAAGGATCTCCCAGACTCTGAGAGCCATCTTGGAACCACATGTCCCTAGAGACTAAATCCAACAGAACAGAGTCCCTTGCCCCAGGAGCATGGCATCGTCATGTAAACAAGCCATCAGCAGTGATGACTTCCAGCTTCTGGGGGCCCTCAGCACCCGCCACTCATGGTGGCAGTTCATCCTTTCAAAGCACAGAGGACGTCAGGAAAAATGAGTCCAGCTATTCCCTGAGCGCCACCAGGGATCTTCAAATGGCGAGCGCGTTTCATTTGGCTTATAATAATCGCATGTGTCTCTTCACCTCAAAGTGCTAAGTGTCATCATTTTCTCTGGGAATCAAAAGATCCGGGGTTAACAACTTTCTCTCTTAAAAATTCATAAAGGTACAAACAAACAGCATTACCTCTGGTAGCTACACGTTGGAAAAGCCAAGGGAGAAAGGGGGGGCAATGTCATTCCCCCCACCACACACACAGAATACTTGGCAATTATGCAGCTAGGTCAGCAATTTTTTGAAAATTTTTTTCAACAGGAAGAAGGTTTCTCCTCACCATATGAAAAACAAAGCCAGTACAGCAAGTCTCCCTTGCATCACAATGTGTGCCTTACTTCTTAACCAAGCCACTAATCACGCAAATTATTGCAACTAATTACATCTGAAGGTCTAATTAATTCTTTCAGTACCACATCATTTAGTACGCATTCACAACACAGCACCTGTTTTGAAAATCCTTGCAGTTAACTTGTTTATAAACAAACACTATTTGCATAAAATGTTTAATGAATGGTTTAACAGTTAGTACAATACTCTGGGTTTTGTTTTTTTTTGGGGGGGGGTTGTTGTTTTTGTTGCTTTGTCTTAGTAGATTTCAGGTCATCAAAGGCCAATGATAAATTAATTTTAAACTCTACAAATTAATTTAAATAGAATGTGTGAATTTCCCATTAATAAAGAAAACATTCCCAACGAGTTTAATTAATATCTCTGTAACAGGCTAATTACTCCCAGTACAACAAGTACATATCACAAACAAACCTGAAAGATTAGGAAGAGGAGGGGCAAAGGAGTGAGAGTGTTTTAAAGCTAGAAGAATTAAAAAAAAAAAGAAAAGTGCAATTCAGAAAAAAGAAGAAAAAAATCCAATTATAGTGAGGAAGTCACCATGTAGGACCAGGAAAAGGAACAGTCCCCTTATTTTAAGGGTACAACACAGAGTAGTGGTCAAGAATGGAAAAGTTGAAATACATGTCTTTCACAAGTGCAATTATTTTGCGAAGATGTTAGGGATGCCTGCCTTCTGGGAAAATACCACACAATTTGTGAAAATATTAGTTTATATGAAAGCATGCTTTCTCCTCTGAACCTAGCAGGGCACACTTACTATTTGTGCCCCAATGGGAAATATGGGTTTGATTAAACAAATCTGTACCTTAATACCAGAGACTGGGACTCAGCCATCTTCATTCTCCCTGTGGCAAGCCATGGAAAAGATAGCTCACTCACGTAGAAGCAAAAGGGGTAAGGTTATTGCTTAGCAGTGAGTACAAACCCTTGCAAAAGCCACCCCTAAAATATGTTCTCAGCCCTAAAGTTTGTTTCTGATTTGCAAGCATTTTCACATTTCATAAGCACCTGTTGTAAATTTACATCCACTCAGGAAGTCTTCTTGTGTTGAAGAGCTGAGCGTTGTAAAGCAAATTTATCTTCGTATCCTTGTGTGGCGTTGCCCCTTAACACACAGGCTGATGAAATGAGCAGTTTGGTGTGACCCAAAGGGGTGCACTGCACCCCTGGTTCTCCAGGTATCCGCCACCCCCTAAGGGACACAGCAGTCCCTTCCTCATGGGAACTGTCACCCTGATCTGCAAGCATTTGGCATTTGTTTTAAGTCTGTTAATTTGAAGACGCAGTGTGTGTGTGTGTGTGTGTGTGTGTGTGTGTGTGTACGCAAGGGTGTGGGGCAGGTAAACAGACACAAAAAGAAGCCTGAACACAGACTTTATAACATTTCTCTGAGATTGCCAATGTAATTCCAAGAAAATGCTGGAAAAAAGAAGTGACAGTTGCATCCTCATGCTATGAGGGGGAAAAAAAAAAAACCAGGAACTTGCCCGGCCTCTGATTGGACCCAGATGTCCAGGGTGGTGTTGACCATGGCACCCTTTAGTCTTAATGTTCATTTGGAGACACCCCAAGAACGAGGCTAGGTCAGGCAGTCCACCACCGAGCTGCCTAGAGCCCAGTGTGCTACAAACACATTCTTGCTTTGCTCTTTGGCCAGGTAAATGCCAGCCAGCAACCTTGACCCTGAGGTTTCCCAGGGGCCCACCCAGGCCTCACTGCCCCGTGGCTCCACAGAGAGACATAGTCTTTCATCCAGACCTCAAGCTCCAGGGTGACATGGTGGAATGACAGATTTCAGAAAAGCCAAGTGCTTCCCACTCTTTTAAATTCTTTTTATTCTTTTCAAAATTTCCACCCAGATCCCTGCTGTAAAAATCCAGTTTGCGAGACAAACATTTTCAGGAGCACAGACTGCAAGGCAGAGAAAGAAACCACTTCACCTCTCTAACTAGCTGGACACAGATAGAAACTGCTTTCCCCAAAAAATGCAAGGGGAAAAAAAAAAAAATAACTCTTGGCTCAGGGCTTGGAATCACAGGTCTATCTCCACATTGACTTTGTTTTGAATAAGTTACCTAAGGAAAACCACACAAGAGAACTGAGGTGCCAGGTGTCACCTGAGAGCAGATTCAGATGAGAGGGACGGGTGGCTGTCACTAAAAACGCTCCTATCAGCAGGATGAGGCACTCCACTCTGAAATATCAAAGTCAGAAAGCTTTGCAGCCTGAGTGCAACTGGGAGACCCTGTGGTCAAAGCAGCTGCTGGGTACCTACTTCTCTCTCAAATTCCTGAATCTGGAGACCACCTTTTCTCCTCCCTATTAAAAAAAAAAATCACCAGCATTTCTCAAATAAAGGCAATCACCATGAGAAAAATTATCTTTTAAAACTGAGTTTAATTTGCATATAAGGAACGAGAGATTTATGGCAAGCCACACCATCCAGTCCTACATGTGTCTGGTATCAGTTGTAATTTAGGTTGTTTGTGATTGATCTTAAATTCTAAAGCCAAGAAAAGATGAAGTGTGCCATGGCTGTATTATTGTCAGGAGTCTAAGACTTATCAGAGATTTATTAGTAATCTTATCACAAACATGTCTCAAGTTTTTGCTTTTAATATGTGCCAAGCTCCACTGAGGATTTTTTTTTTCCTTCCTGCAATTATATTCCTCAATGCGTGCATTCTGAAACCGAGTTGATTTCCTTCCCAAAATAAAGCGACCTATCATTACACCCCAGCAGCTCCAGCGCCCATTTTTCCTCCAGTACTTAATGATCAATGTATTCCTCATTAAAATCTGAGCCCCGAAGCGATGGTTTTTAGCATATTCTAATGACTAGCGACTTGAAAATTACAATGACCTTTCATGTACATTCTGTAAGCACCTTGTTCTAATGTGTACTGTATTTATAGTTTGCCAATACAAACTAGCCAAAGATTGGATAATTACTGTAATCTATTAGCTAGATAGCCTTCCCTACTCATTTATAGCATAAGCCACACAGGCCATTTCCAAAAGCTGGGCCTATCTTTCATCTCCAGCAGGCTTAGGAAGTGAGGGATACTTCGTCTTCACAACATCCACACTCAGCATTGTCCAAGAGGGGCCAGCTCAGCCCAGCTCAAGGAGGCTTCAAAAACCCGAAGAATCTACCATCCTATTAGTGTCACCGTGCTATCTGTGAGTGACAAAAACCACTGCTCTGAGAGGGTAAACGTGCGTTGAGGAATGGCAAGCCCGTCCCATTTCAGCCCATTACTCTGACCTTCCAATAGCATTTAATAATATCTGTTTTCTTCTTTGCTGTGAGAGAGAGAGAGAAAAAGATCAAGACACTCCCCTTAAACAAGAAATAATATATATTTTTTTGCTATAAGTAAACGTTTCAGGTGAAGCATTAAACTTTTTCCTTCTTTTTTTTTCAAGCACACTGCTTATGACTGGGGAGCCGAGAAGAGCTAGGTGTTCAAATATAAACTCAGGTCGCCTCTGACCTTCCATGACGGTCTATTTCAGGCAGTTATGGATAGATAACATTACAGACACTGGTAATTAAAACAACACTAATTTTGTCTCCGTGGCCGGGCTTTGTTGTTGGAGGTCATCTATCACAGCTTTCACGAATCACACGACGGACGAGAGGACATTTGTCAAGGGTTCCTTGGACCTCCCCGTGTACCTGGAGGCCAGGGCAGTTTTAAAGACGTACTGCTTTCATTCTACTCTGTTGCTCTGATTAATAAGACATTTTGCATGCTTAGTCAAAAGACACTCCCATCTTTTTCACCATATGTATTCATGGGGGGGAAATAATGCTAATTTCTTTCCTTTTAGAAAGAAAATAACAACAATAAAGAAATTCTCTTTTGGATTGGAAGAGAAAGAAAAAAAATCAAATTTGGAAATATTTGCCTTCTAATAGAAAATATAATAGTAACACATATAATCCAGAGTCTCCTTCAAAGGAATATAGATAGATAGATAGATCACACACATATCTTTTTCATATAGGCATTGCTGATTCCTTTGCTGCATCATTTTGTTAGATTTACAGACCCTCCATTTCACGTAACTTTTTATTCTAAGACCTATGCTTACCTTAAGAGTGATAGTAACTCAAATGATTTTATATTTGGGTGATTAAAAAAAAGAAAAGTTCTATTCTCCAGGCCCAATAGGAAATTAGAGGTAGCCCAAATACAAGCTGACTGGTTAAGTTCTTTTGTAGTGAAATAAAAGGAAATCTATAACAGGAGGAGTCTTTAACCAGTGCCACAAAAGAAGCAGAGACCAGGACCACGGAAGACAGGCGAGCTGTGGCTCCTCCAGCAAGCCCACTGGCTGCAGTTTGCTAGTCTTTAGTCTTTTCAGTGGAAAAGCCACCCCCCTTGAGATTCTGTGCCACCCCCCAACTGCATTTTTGATCAGGTGCCTAAAAGGTGGGAGCTATTAGAACCCCTTCCTCTATTCACAGATGATCACAGCCTTGTTCTCCCTCAGTTGCAGACACACATGAGCTTCAAATATTAGCTAGAATTCCAGCCCTCGCCAGCCCCTAATTGCTCTCTCAGGGAAGGTATCATAAGGCAGGTTTGGATGACACAGATATAACTTCAACTTTACGCAGGCAAGAGTGCTACATCAAAGCTATTTGCAAAGTGACATAACGAGTTATTAAAGAATACATTTTTATTATATTCCCTGAAATTTGCATTCTTCTAGAAATCATGTGTATTTTTTTTTTTTTTGATG